>NC_090853.1:18830000-20097500 GCF_024217435.2 Syngnathus scovelli | reverse complement strand
ACAAATTTTCAAAAACACTAAGAAAGCTTAAAAATACATAAAAGTTTAGAACGTCAAAATTTAAAATGTATAAATACTAATTAATTTAAAATCATTTACGAAATTTCAGAAGTATTAAAAACAAAGAGGTAACATTAAATATTAATTGATGATTGAGTCACAAAGACATAAATAAATAAAACAATATTAACACAAATTATACATTTGATGTAAAATAAGCAACAGAACGAATGAAAATAATTAGACCAGTGTATTTAGTGGTTTATGGTGCGAAAAGTGATATACAAGTCAACAAAATAAAATCCGAATCAAAAGGAAAAAAGGAAAAGGGACCCGGAAAAAAGAAAAAATGAAAGAGTATAAAAGGAGGCGAGAGAAAAAAATAGGCTCATTGTGCATTTGTCCCTCGAACAGTCGACAACTCTCTGCTCTCTTAAAAACTAGCCAACTCTTTCACTAATATATTTTTTTGGGGTTTTCTTCATTTTTTTCATTTATTTTGTACCTGATGAAGACCGATTAAGGTCGAAACGTCGTATTTGTTTCAGTTCATTTAAAAATAAGTTTGTTTGTTGTTTTTGGCACAATACACTGGGTTTGGGTTATTGGGGACTTTATTGATTTGGGGGTCTCAATAAATACGTGAATAAATAATGGGATTGAATTGGATTTCATTGGCAAATTAGTACATTAAATGCTTTGGTAAATAAATAAAGTTAAAAATACATTAAATTTTCAAAATTAAATAAGTTAAAAAAAACAACAATGACAGAGTGGACGGTGGTTAGTCGTGGTCGGAGGGGACCACGTCAACCGCCCAATTTTTTGGACAGGGAGGATAGGGGATCCTGGGACCGGGAGGTCCGTGCACCTCCTCGCTCCTTTTGGAGTGGGTCTCTGTACTCAAAACCTAAACCTAACCCTAACCCTAACCCCAACCCTAACCCCAACCCTAACCCTAACCCTAACCCTTATCACCCTAACCCTAACCCTAACCCTAACCCTTCAGCCTCTACAAGTGTCAGTGGAATGCGTGGAAGCTACGGGAGCGGGGAATAACAACAAACCCAACGCAACAACTGAGCCGTCTACAGGACCAACTTGAAAGAGGAGTGACCCCTAGTCGACCCACGCCGGTCACAACCAAGCTTTTGACGGGTATTGCTCACACCTGGGGAGTGTCTGCTACTAAAATTCTACAGGAGCACTATGTGAGGGAGGAGCAATCGCTGCGAGGAATGATTAGTTCCCTTCGGCCAGAAGATAAGTCAAGAACGTGGCAGGTGGCGCAACGTTGGGTCCTCAGACGCTACCGTGCTATCAACCCAGAAGTGGCGATGTCAACAGTGGAAGTGTTAGAATCCTTAGGAATGTCAGGGCCTCTCCCCTTGCTGCCAGAGAAGAGACGGGAGAGACGCCGAAAGAAACATCCTCAGAAGAAGACACCGGATTTGACCGGTTCTACAGTGGGGTCACACTCCCTAACCCCACAGTGTGAAATTAAGAAGACGACGAAGGAAAAGAGTTTAATAAGGAAGAGGAAGGAGGAGTTCACCCACCCCTTTGGGGTTTTGGGTGATGTGCATTGCACAGAGGAAATAGAACAGCCCCACGACACTTACCTGAACCAACAAGTGGAAAGAGAGTACACACCTACCCAGGAAGAAAGTCGGACGACACCCGAAGAGCCAGAGACGAATTTGGTGCTAAAGTGCATCGAAGGCATAAGAAGACGTTATCAGGGACCGGACCACAGTTCTCCTGAATCACCAAATTTGAGATTAGATTCAACACAATTAGAACGGCTGATGTCGGCCGCCTCCCGGCCACGGGTCATCCCAACAGAACCACAAGCAATATTTACCAGACATGAACACGGAGGGAATAAGATGGAGAATTGGTTTTTATTTCCCCAGAGAAAATGGCTTATTATAGGCGACTCCAATTTGGACAGATTGCCAAAAATAGAAGATCGGGAAGTACAAGTGGATTGTTACCCGGGAGCAAAGATCAGCCATGGAATCAACCTAATCAGGAACAAGACCCCAACCTCTCCGGACGTGCTAGGTGTTATTTTGTCATTTGGTCTTAACAATAGAGACAGAATCTTACCAATTTACATATATAAGGAGATGACCAGATTGCTGGGAGCGGCAAAAGCCACTTTTCCTTATGCTAAAGTATGGATTCCCAAAATTAATTTTTCCAAGACACTTCCCTTGAGGGTCCAGGCCAACCTTGGGGAGCTCAACAAAATAATAGAGAACACAGGACACTCGATTCAACGATTACCATCAGAACAATTTACCACAGAAGGGGACAACATCCATTGGTCGACTGAGACTGCTGAAGCAATCTGGAATATCTGGAGACCTTTTTTTTGCCAAAAAGCCTCCCCCCACCTAGAAAAATGACCCTGAATGATCCGGTGGTCAACCTATCCACCTCTTTTAGTCTAACAAAACACCATAGGGGACTCCTTGAAAAGGGATTGACATTTGTTCCAACCACAACCTTAAGGAAAAACCAGAGGAAAACCACCAAGGCCCATTTAAGATGTTACCATAGAAGGTTAAAGCTAGTGTCTTATTTTGGAAGTTCGACAATGACAGCACCGCCCAAATTTCAATTAGCCTCCACGTGGGAGCCTGAAGATCGGGGTGTACCCAGGGAATTGGTAGAATTAATACAAAGAGATAGAGTAGCCTTAACACAAGTGGATGTTCCAGAGGAGGCACCAAATTTGACAAAGGGCGAAAAAATGGCCCTTGAGGAACTAAGTTCCGCAGAAAATTTAGTCATTAAACCGGCAGATAAAGGCTCAGCAGTGGTCATTATGGACCGACAAAAATACGTGCAGGAGGCACACCGACAACTCCGCAATTCGGAGTATTACCTTTCTATTCAAACACCAATTTATCCAATCACAGAAAAGAAAGTCCATGGAATATTGGATCAAATGAGGAAAGAGCGAAATATTACTAAAAAACAACTACTGTATTTAAAAGGAACATCTCCGGCACGTCCGAGGTACTTTTATTTACTACCTAAAATTCACAAAGATCCGGCGACGTGGCCCTGGCCCTATGTCATGCCACCAGGACGCCCCATTGTTTCAGATTGCGGAAGCGAATCCTACGGCTCAGCCGAACTATTGGATCATCATTTGAATCCATTGTCGGTGATACATCCAAGTTACATCAAGGACACCAATGATTTCATTCAAAAGGTACGAGCCTTGACCTTGACTCGAACGTGTCTATTATTTTCCATGGGTGTGGAAAACTTATACACTAATATTGAAACAGCTAAAGGTTTGGAGGCAGTACGTAATGTCCTGACACGTAATCCGATATTAGGCCGCCCGGATGTACACATTTTGGATTTACTAGAATTTAATCTGACCAAGAATGATTTTCAGTTTAACAATGAGTGGTTTTTACAGGTCAAAGGGACAGCTATGGGGAAGCGTTTCTCTCCAGCCTATGCCAACATCTATATGGCTGAGTGGGAGGAGGTTGCCTTGGCATGTTGCACTAAGAAACCCATTGCCTACCTAAGGTACTTGGATGACATTTGGGGAATCTGGGGGGATTCCAGGGAGGACTTTGATCTCTTCCTAAAAACGCTAAATGACCAACATCCTTCAATTAACCTCACGGCACAGATTAGCGAAAGGGAAATAAATTTTCTCGATACGACCACATTTAAGGGACCGGAATTTAATACAACGGGGAAGTTGGACGTACGAGTATTTTTCAAACCCACAGACACTCATGCGTTATTACACAAACAGAGTTTTCACCCGAAACACACATTTAAAGGGTTGATCTACTCACAACTCTTGAGATTCGAAAGGATTTGCACCCGTTCAGAGGACAGGGAAGAAGCAACCAGAGTTTTGTTCAAGGCATTACGACAACGGGGCTATTCCCGGTCATTTCTTCGTAGGGTCAGACTACAAACAGGTGTAACGGATAGGGGAGGAGAGACGCAAGACATCAAAAGAATCATAATTCCTCTGATTTCGACCTATAACACCTACACGGTCAAGGTTCACAGAAAGATCAAGCAGAACTTAGACAGTTCAGCACTAACGGACCTGAAGGGGAGACATAAGGTGGTTTCGGCCTTCAAAAGAAATCCAAATTTAAAAGACTGGTTAGTGAGTACGAAAATGCGGACTGGATCCTCTCGCTCAGCCAGGAGATCAGTAGGTGTGATAACAGACTCTCAGAAGAAGGAACATTTTTTCATTCAAACAGGCAAGGATTTAGCTACGAAAAATGCGATCTACTGCGTGAGCTGTCGGCTGTGTGATGTTATGTATGTGGGACAGACTCGGAATGATGTCAGGAGCAGATTGCATTCCCACCGCTATAACATCACACACAACCAGAAGCGTAACACTCACTTAGTGCGCCACTTCCGCCGGCACGGGTTACATAACTTGAGCATACGGGTATTAGAGAGCTGTGCGGGCTGGACACAGAAAGATAGGGAAAGCGCTGAGATGCGATGGGTTAAGAGTTTGAAAACTAAATATCCACGAGGACTCAATTTGACAACAACGGAAAATACTTGAATATTTGGTTTAAAATAGAAGTTTTAGGGTTAAAGTTTACACGTTTAAGAAAATTTAAAAGGAATGCCCTCCCAAAACGATATATAGAAAGTAGAGAAAATATCATAATAGTTCCTTGGTTTATGTTCTGGTGGTGAGGGGTATTTGTGTGTTGGGAGACAGCTGAAAAGAGGTTAGACCGAGACTGAAAGTGAATGAGGAACTTAGCTCTGACAGGAGAATGACATTGTACATCACTCCGAGGGCTTCTGACACTTTCCATTTGGTCAAAAAGTCTGACTCTGGTTGGCTGGTTTTCCGGACAGCATAGATACGGTTCCCAACTCGGACACCAGATTCTAATCTTCATCCCTGTTTGGAATATACTCTAACATTAAATCCTAACACCTAATCAATTCTCAAAATTTACATAAGTTCAAAAAAAAGGAAAAAAAACCTAACCCGAACTTTAGATCTAACCTTGACCCTTGACCTTGACCCTTAACCCTAAATGAATTAGGAAATTACACCAAATTTCACCAAAATTAATCTAAACTGAACCTTATTTTGATCCTAAATGCAATGAGATCCCAGAATAAATTTTAAATCCAACCAAATTGGAAAATTTACGATTAATTTTAAATAAAATTAAATTTAAATAAAATTAAATTTAATTAAATTACAAAACAAAAAATAGGGGGAACTATACTCGAATTATATTTTTGATTTTAAACAACCTCTAAAATAAAAATAAAAAAGGACGGATTTTTCTTCAGACACATAAAAGAACACAGTACGTGATAGGACACTTGAGGGCGCCCTTGGCACATTAAATCGCGGTGGTATGAACGAGGCTCGGTTAAACGCAAATATTAGGGAATTAATTATACCCTTTAAATTCAGAAATGAATACGTTGTGAAACACTTAAATTTATTGAAAGGTTTTTTTCAACTTTAGACGGGATGCTAATCTGGTTGGTTTTAACGGATGTTTTGATTTGCAGAAGGGTGGACGGTGGGTTGCCATGACGCAATGGGGAGTGTGGAACTTCCGGTTTGGCTAATATTTATTAGCTACCTTGTATACGGGGCTATTGACTTCGGTTACACAGTTGTATTAAGGTGAGTGAGTGTTTTTTTACGTACAGGGGGCACCGGGTGGTGCAAGTAAACAATACTGATCTAAGTGGATTTTATTATTGTGACTACGACAGCTAAGTTTAATAATATCATCGTTTAAAGGGGGCCGCCATGTCTTTTCGCAAGGGCTTATGGGTACTTCCTGGTTGCTAATGCTTGTTAGCTGTAATACGCGCAGGACGATATCGCCCCAAATGGGTGACTACTTCAATGATCGGGGCTAAATTGACGGATAAAATGGGACCGGGTATCAATAAAGGAACGGGCTAAGAGGTAGAATTAAAATTTATTTGATTTTTATTAATTATGGACCGGCTTCGGTTATATTAGTGTCTAGGGGGGACGCCATTGACTTTGCTGGGGCTTATGGGTACTTCCGCAGTGCTAACGCTCATAACATTAGCCACGATACGCTTTTAGTGATTTCGTACAAATATACGATCATCTTAATGTTATAAATTAATTTTACGAATTAATGGGATCGGGTAACACACTTTAATAATACCAGGGGGTTGAGGAGAATTTTATTCCATATTAATTATTTATTTCGACGAGGGGAGAGTTTGGGAAAATAGGGGGATTAAAAGAAAAAAAAGAGCCGGCAGAGTAATTGACAGGAGCTTACGAGTATTTTCGGGGGGCGGGACCTAGGGGGATCGCGATTTACGTAGTTGAATGTATTTCTAAATATATGATTTGATTTAGAGGATGAATTTAATTTATATTTAAATGTTCCACGACTAACCCAATTAAACGGCACCAATATGATTTACCGAATGTCTTAGTGCTTATCAGTGAGAGGTGGGAACGTGATTGGATGACGAGAGCCGTCATTTGCTTCGCTGAGGCTCGTGGGGGAGAAAAGAAAAGAGAAAGGAGAGGGGACGGGTTGGCTTTCGACGGTGGCGCTGTGACTCAGGAGAGAGGCACTGGGGAAGTCCTTCTTTCCAGGTAATGTGGAAGATTCTTCCGATTCTTTTCGAGAAAAACAGGTGATCCCTTTTTAATCGCTTAAGCTAAGTTATACGGTACTACGCTATGCTAGCCTCTATTGGCATAGGATATGTGAGAGTATGCTAAGCTATAAGAGAACGAAAAGAGAAAGTATTAAATTGCCAGATGGATGGGACCGAATATCAATAAAGGAAACACAGCTAACGCTCATAACATTAGCTACGATACACTGACGGGAATTTGGTTACGAATATGTGATCGTATTAATGTTATAAATTAATTCTACGAATGAAGGAGATCGGGTTACACATTTTAATAATACCAGGGGATTTGGGAGAATTTTATTCCATATTGAAGCAAAACTATACCAGGTTGGCCCTAAACTATGTTTTACCAGACTTGTGGCATGCCATACAAAGGAATACGAAGGTTTTGTACATATGTTTAACGGTTGAACAAATCAGCACAACAAAACGACTGAAAGACGGACCAATTGATTTATGCTGTCTGCAGTAAAGCTGGACAGTTGACTGGACAAATACTGAGATTTCGATTGAGAAGGTAGACACACTCCGGGACTTGATCGACCCCGGTGGGGCCTCCCTTGGGCGAGGGTGTCTGGTGATAATGGCCGAAACACTCTGTGACCCCAAGGTCCACTACTGATGAGGTGTCTACTAAATTCTGACGGTCAAATTACCGACAACAAGGACGACTTAACGGGACCCCTCTTAAGGTAAACGGTTGGTTGAATATAAAAACAAGATATTAGGTCAAAAATACTTCAAAATCAATAGACATAATATAATCCAAGGTTAGGACTTTAGGTTGTTTTCTTTTCTCACGTCTCACCATTTTTCCTATCTTGCTGGCCGAGGGCCTGGTTAGCGCCTCAGCTAACTGGGGGTAGGTTTTGGTTGAGGTGCAATCTCACTTCGCCGTCCTTCGAACCCATTCCAGGATTTATGTGACTCCGATACGGCAAAGTTTACTGAAGGTGACAGACGTCGACCTGTGTCCTCCGCTGCCGTCTATCTAACCAACTGGGTCGGCGGACCCCTTTGGGGAATGTTTAGTGAGCTAACCTTATACACCTAAACCTAACCCCTAAACCTAACCCCTAAACCTAACCCCTAAACCTAACCCCTAAACCTAACCCTAACCATAACCCTAACCATAACCCTAACCATAACCCCTAATCCCTAACCTTAACCTCTACAGCAAACTGTGGGGTTAATATAAAAACGAGACATTACTTCAAAAATAGTTCAAAGTGAATAGACAAAAAAATAAAAATTCAAAGGGTAGGACTTTAAGATAGAGTTTGTTTTTCCCTCAAAGGGGACCAGATCGGGTAAGTACAGTCAAAATCAAACACACAATAAGCACAAACACGAGTTCAGGGTAAAAAAAAGGTCTTTATTAAGACCCAAGTAGTCCTGGCCAACATGACTGGCGCGTCCGCAACAGTTAGGATGCTTTGGAGCCGGCTATAGGTTGCAGGTAAGGATAGAAGGACGGGGCCTTTGCTCTTCTCCTTCGGGGGAGGAACTCCTTAGCTGACCCCAACACCTAACTTTTAAGGGAAACGGTTGGTTTAATATGAAAACAAGTTATGAGGTAAACAAGGGTTCAAAGTGAATAGACATAATATAATCCAAGGGTAGGACTTTAGGCTGCTTTCTTCTCTCACCTTTCTCTATTTTTCCATCTTGCTGGCCGAAGACCTGGGTAGCGCCTCAGCTACTCGGGGGAGGTTCTGGTTGAGGTGCATTCTCACTTCGCCGTCCTTCGTACCCATTCCAGAATTTATGCGACTCCGGTACGGCGAGGTTTACTGAAGGAGACATGCGTCGGCCTGTGCCTTCCGCTGCCTTCTATCTAACCAACTGGGTCGGCGGACCCTTTGGAGAATGTGTAGCGAGATAACCTTATAAACCTAACTCGCCTGAGCCTATCGGACATCCCAGTATTCCCGGACCCAAATTACCGAGTCTCATACTTTTCTTATTTTCCCAATTTCCTTTCTGCATATGTTTCCTCTCCCCCACATCTCTCCTCCCCTTTTCTATCCTAGGGGGGGAGAGATATAAGACCATGTGTCGGGTCAGAAAACTCGGGGTTTTGGTTGAGATGCAGTCACATTTCCCTTTACCTATCCGTGGCACATATCTCTCTCTCTTTCTTTTTTTCTCTCTCTCTCTCTCTCTCTCTCTCTCTCTCGCTCTCTCGCTCTCTCTCTCTTTCTTTCTCTCGCTCTCGCTCTCCTTCTTCTCACATAACTTCCCTAATAATAAAATATTTTTTTTGTTTGTTTGCTATTGGCTAGGATAAAAAATGGCAGGGCAAAGAGATGACTTTGCCAATTTAGTCAGAGCCATCTTCAGCCTCTACAAGTGTCAGTGGAATGCGTGGAAGCTACGGGAGCGGGGAATAACAACAAACCCAACGCAACAACTGAGCCGTCTACAGGACCAACTTGAAAGAGGAGTGACCCCTAGTCGACCCACGCCGGTCACAACCAAGCTTTTGACGGGTATTGCTCGCACCTGGGGAGTGTCTGCTACTAAAATTCTACAGGAGCACTATGTGAGGGAGGAGCAATCGCTGCGAGGAATGATTAGTTCCCTTCGGCCAGAAGATAAGTCAAGAACGTGGCAGGTGGCGCAACGTTGGGTCCTCAGACGCTACCGTGCTATCAACCCAGAAGTGGCGATGTCAACAGTGGAAGTGTTAGAATCCTTAGGAATGTCAGGGCCTCTCCCCTTGCTGCCAGAGAAGAGACGGGAGAGACGCCGAAAGAAACATCCTCAGAAGAAGACACCGGATTTGACCGGTTCTAAAGTGGGGTCACACTCCCTAACCCCACAGTGTGAAATTAAGAAGATGACGAAGGAAAAGAGTTTAATAAGGACGAGGAAGGAGGAGTTCACCCACCCCTTTGGGGTTTTGGGTGATGTGCATTGCACAGAGGAAATAGAACAGCCCCACGACACTTACCTGAACCAACAAGTGGAAAGAGAGTACACACCTACCCAGGAAGAAAGTCGGACGACACCCGAAGAGCCAGAGACGAATTTGGTGCTAAAGTGCATCGAAGGCATAAGAAGACGTTATCAGGGACCGGACCACAGTTCTCCTGAATCACCAAATTTGAGATTAGATTCAACACAATTAGAACGGCTGATGTCGGCCGCCTCCCGGCCACGGGTCATCCCAACAGAACCACAAGCAATATTTACCAGACATGAACACGGAGGGAATAAGATGGAGAATTGGTTTTTATTTCCCCAGAGAAAATGGCTTATTTTATTATTTTTTTTAACGACTCCAATTTGGACAGATTGCCAAAAATAGAAGATCGGGAAGTACAAGTGGATTGTTACCCGGGAGCAAAGATCAGCCATGGAATCAACCTAATCAGGAACAAGACCCCAACCTCTCCGGACGTGCTAGGTGTTATTTTGTCATTTGGTCTTAACAATAGAGACAGAATCTTACCAATTTACATATATAAGGAGATGACCAGATTGCTGGGAGCGGCAAAAGCCACTTTTCCTTATGCTAAAGTATGGATTCCCAAAATTAATTTTTCCAAGACACTTCCCTTGAGGGTCCAGGCCAACCTTGGGGAGCTCAACAAAATAATAGAGAACACAGGACACTCGATTCAACAATTACCATCAGAACAATTTACCACAGAAGGGGACAACATCCATTGGTCGACTGAGACTGCTGAAGCAATCTGGAATATCTGGAGACCTTTTTTTTGCCAAAAAGCCTCCCCCCACCTAGAAAAATGACCCTGAATGATCCGGTGGTCAACCTATCCACCTCTTTTAGTCTAACAAAACACCATAGGGGACTCCTTGAAAAGGGATTGACATTTGTTCCAACCACAACCTTAAGGAAAAACCAGAGGAAAACCACCAAGGCCCATTTAAGATGTTACCATAGAAGGTTAAAGCTAGTGTCTTATTTTGGAAGTTCGACAATGACAGCACCGCCCAAATTTCAATTAGCCTCCACGTGGGAGCCTGAAGATCGGGGTGTACCCAGGGAATTGGTAGAATTAATACAAAGAGATAGAGTAGCCTTAACACAAGTGGATGTTCCAGAGGAGGCACCAAATTTGACAAAGGGCGAAAAAATGGCCCTTGAGGAACTAAGTTCCGCAGAAAATTTAGTCATTAAACCGGCAGATAAAGGCTCAGCAGTGGTCATTATGGACCGACAAAAATACGTGCAGGAGGCACACCGACAACTCCGCAATTCGGAGTATTACCTTTCTATTCAAACACCAATTTATCCAATCACAGAAAAGAAAGTCCATGGAATATTGGATCAAATGAGGAAAGAGCGAAATATTACTAAAAAACAACTACTGTATTTAAAAGGAACATCTCCGGCACGTCCGAGGTACTTTTATTTACTACCTAAAATTCACAAAGATCCGGCGACGTGGCCCTGGCCCTATGTCATGCCACCAGGACGCCCCATTGTTTCAGATTGCGGAAGCGAATCCTACGGCTCAGCCGAACTATTGGATCATCATTTGAATCCATTGTCGGTGATACATCCAAGTTACATCAAGGACACCAATGATTTCATTCAAAAGGTACGAGCCTTGACCTTGACTCGAACGTGTCTATTATTTTCCATGGGTGTGGAAAACTTATACACTAATATTGAAACAGCTAAAGGTTTGGAGGCAGTACGTAATGTCCTGACACGTAATCCGATATTAGGCCGCCCGGATGTACACATTTTGGATTTACTAGAATTTAATCTGACCAAGAATGATTTTCAGTTTAACAATGAGTGGTTTTTACAGGTCAAAGGGACAGCTATGGGGAAGCGTTTCTCTCCAGCCTATGCCAACATCTATATGGCTGAGTGGGAGGAGGTTGCCTTGGCATGTTGCACTAAGAAACCCATTGCCTACCTAAGGTACTTGGATGACATTTGGGGAATCTGGGGGGATTCCAGGGAGGACTTTGATCTCTTCCTAAAAACGCTAAATGACCAACATCCTTCAATTAACCTCACGGCACAGATTAGCGAAAGGGAAATAAATTTTCTCGATACGACCACATTTAAGGGACCGGAATTTAATACAACGGGGAAGTTGGACGTACGAGTATTTTTCAAACCCACAGACACTCATGCGTTATTACACAAACAGAGTTTTCACCCGAAACACACATTTAAAGGGTTGATCTACTCACAACTCTTGAGATTCGAAAGGATTTGCACCCGTTCAGAGGACAGGGAAGAAGCAACCAGAGTTTTGTTCAAGGCATTACGACAACGGGGCTATTCCCGGTCATTTCTTCGTAGGGTCAGACTACAAACAGGTGTAACGGATAGGGGAGGAGAGACGCAAGACATCAAAAGAATCATAATTCCTCTGATTTCGACCTATAACACCTACACGGTCAAGGTTCACAGAAAGATCAAGCAGAACTTAGACAGTTCAGCACTAACGGACCTGAAGGGGAGACATAAGGTGGTTTCGGCCTTCAAAAGAAATCCAAATTTAAAAGACTGGTTAGTGAGTACGAAAATGCGGACTGGATCCTCTCGCTCAGCCAGGAGATCAGTAGGTGTGATAACAGACTCTCAGAAGAAGGAACATTTTTTCATTCAAACAGGCAAGGATTTAGCTACGAAAAATGCGATCTACTGCGTGAGCTGTCGGCTGTGTGATGTTATGTATGTGGGACAGACTCGGAATGATGTCAGGAGCAGATTGCATTCCCACCGCTATAACATCACACACAACCAGAAGCGTAACACTCACTTAGTGCGCCACTTCCGCCGGCACGGGTTACATAACTTGAGCATACGGGTATTAGAGAGCTGTGCGGGCTGGACACAGAAAGATAGGGAAAGCGCTGAGATGCGATGGGTTAAGAGTTTGAAAACTAAATATCCACGAGGACTCAATTTGACAACAACGGAAAATACTTGAATATTTGGTTTAAAATAGAAGTTTTAGGGTTAAAGTTTACACGTTTAAGAAAATTTAAAAGGAATGCCCTCCCAAAACGATATATAGAAAGTAGAGAAAATATCATAATAGTTCCTTGGTTTATGTTCTGGTGGTGAGGGGTATTTGTGTGTTGGGAGACAGCTGAAAAGAGGTTAGACCGAGACTGAAAGTGAATGAGGAACTTAGCTCTGACAGGAGAATGACATTGTACATCACTCCGAGGGCTTCTGACACTTTCCATTTGGTCAAAAAGTCTGACTCTGGTTGGCTGGTTTTCCGGACAGCATAGATACGGTTCCCAACTCGGACACCAGATTCTAATCTTCATCCCTGTTTGGAATATACTCTAACATTAAATCCTAACACCTAATCAATTCTCAAAATTTACATAAGTTCAAAAAAAAGGAAAAAAAAACCTAACCCGAACTTTAGATCTAACCTTGACCCTTGACCTTGACCCTTAACCCTAAATTAATTAGGAAATTACACCAAATTTCACCAAAATTAATCTAAACTGAACCTTATTTTGATCCTAAATGCAATGAGATCCCAGAATAAATTTTAAATCCAACCAAATTGGAAAATTTACGATTAATTTTAAATAAAATTAAATTTAAATTAAATTAAATTTAATTAAATTACAAAACAAAAAATAGGGGGAACTATACTCGAATTATATTTTTGATTTTAAACAACCTCTAAAATAAAAATAAAAAAGGACGGATTTTTCTTCAGACACATAAAAGAACACAGTACGTGATAGGACACTTGAGGGCGCCCTTGGCACATTAAATCGCGGTGGTATGAACGAGGCTCGGTTAAACGCAAATATTAGGGAATTAATTATACCCTTTAAATTCAGAAATGAATACGTTGTGAAACACTTAAATTTATTGAAAGGTTTTTTTCAACTTTAGACGGGATGCTAATCTGGTTGGTTTTAACGGATGTTTTGATTTGCAGAAGGGTGGACGGTGGGTTGCCATGACGCAATGGGGAGTGTGGAACTTCCGGTTTGGCTAATATTTATTAGCTACCTTGTATACGGGGCTATTGACTTCGGTTACACAGTTGTATTAAGGTGAGTGAGTGTTTTTTTACGGACAGGGGGCACCGGGTGGTGCAAGTAAACAATACTGATCTAAGTGGATTTTATTATTGTGACTACGACAGCTAAGTTTAATAATATCATCGTTTAAAGGGGGCCGCCATGTCTTTTCGCAAGGGCTTATGGGTACTTCCTGGTTGCTAATGCTTGTTAGCTGTAATACGCGCAGGACGATATCGCCCCAAATGGGTGACTACTTCAAGGATCGGGGCTAAATTGACGGATAAAATGGGACCGGGTATCAATAAAGGAACGGGCTAAGAGGTAGAATTAAAATTTATTTGATTTTTATTAATTATGGACCGGCTTCGGTTATATTAGTGTCTAGGGGGGACGCCATTGACTTTGCTGGGGCTTATGGGTACTTCCGCAGTGCTAACGCTCATAACATTAGCCACGATACGCTTTTAGTGATTTCGTACAAATATACGATCATCTTAATGTTATAAATTAATTTTACGAATTAATGGGATCGGGTAACACACTTTAATAATACCAGGGGGTTGAGGAGAATTTTATTCCATATTAATTATTTATTTCGACGAGGGGAGAGTTTGGGAAAATAGGGGGATTAAAAGAAAAAAAAGAGCCGGCAGAGTACTTTGGGGAATGTTTAGTGAGCTAACCTTATACACCTAACCCTAACCCCTAACCCTAACCCCTAACCCCTAACCCCTAAACCTAACCCCTAAACCTAACCCCTAACCCTAACCCTAACCATAACCCTAACCATAACCCTAACCATAACCCCTAATCCCTAACCTTAACCTCTACAGCAAACTGTGGGGTTAATATAAAAACGAGACATTACTTCAAAAATAGTTCAAAGTGAATAGACCAAAAAATAAAAATTCAAAGGGTAGGACTTTAAGATAGAGTTTGTTTTTCCCTCAAAGGGGACCAGATCGGGTAAGTTCAGTCAAAATCAAACACACAATAAGCACAAACACGAGTTCAGGGTAAAAAAAAGGTCTTTATTAAGACCCAAGTAGTCCTGGCCAACATGACTGGCGTGTCCGCAACAGTTAGGATGCTTTGGAGCCGGCTATAGGTTGCAGGTAAGGACAGAAGGACGGGGCCTTTGCTCTTCTCCTTCGGGGGAGGAACTCCTTAGCTGACCCCAACACCTAACTTGTAAGGGAAACGGTTGGTTTAATATGAAAACAAGTTATGAGGTAAACAAGGGTTCAAAGTGAATAGACATAATATAATCCAAGGGTAGGACTTTAGGCTGCTTTCTTCTCTCACCTTTCTCTATTTTTCCATCTTGCTGGCCGAAGACCTGGGTAGCGCCTCAGCTACTCGGGGGAGGTTCTGGTTGAGGTGCATTCTCACTTCGCCGTCCTTCGTACCCATTCCAGAATTTATGCGACTCCGGTACGGCGAGGTTTACTGAAGGAGACATGCGCCGGCCTGTGCCTTCCGCTGCCTTCTATCTAACCAACTGGGTCGGCGGACCCTTTTGGGGAATGTGTAGCGAGATAACCTTATAAACCTAACCCTAACCCTAACCTTATAAACCTAACTCGCCTGAGCCTATCGGACATCCCAGTATTCCCTGACCCAAATTACCGAGTCGCATACTTTTCTTATTTTCCCAATTTCCTTTCTACATATGTTTCCTCTCCCCCACATCTCTCCTCCCCTTTTCTATCCAAGGGGGGAAGGGATATAAGACCATGTGTCGGGTCAGAAAACTCGGGGTTTTGGTTGAGATGCAGTCACATTTCCCATTACCCATCCGTGGTCTCGCTCTCTCTCTCTCAATCTCTCTCTCTCTCTCTCTCTCTCTCTCTCTCTCTCTCTCTCTCTCTCTCTCGTACTCTCGTTCTCTCGTTCTCTCTCGTTCTCTCTCCCTCTCTCTTGCTCTCTCGCTCTCTCTCTTTCTTTCTTTCTCTCTAACCCTAACCTCTCTCTCTCTCTCTCTCTCGCTCTCGCTCTCTCTTGCTCTCTCGCTCTCTCGTTTTCTCTCTCGATTTTTTTCTCTCTCTCTCCCTCTCGCGCTCTCTCTCTCTTTCTCTCTAACCCTAACCCTGACCCTAACCTATCTCTCTCTCTCTCGCTCTCTCGCTCTCTCGTTTTCTCTCTCTCTTTTTTTCTCTCTCTCCCTCTCTCTCGCTCTCTCTCTCTCTCTCTCTCTCTTTCTCTCTAACCCTAACCCTGACCCTAACCCTAACCTCTCTCTCTCTCGCTCTCTCTCTCTCTCTCGCTCTCTCTCTTGCTCTCTCGTTCCCTCGTTTTTTTTCTCTCTCTTTCTCTTTCTCTCTCTCTCTCGCTCTCTCTCTCTCTCTCTCTCTCTCTCTCTCTCTCTCTCTCTCTCTCTCTCTCTCTCTCTCTCTCTCTCTCTCTCTCTTTGCCCTCTCTCTTTTGACCAAAATAAAAAAGGAAAGTCTAAACTTTAATCAGACTCTTTTTTTAACTCGAACAAAATTCTAAGCGCGTTTTCTTTCCAGACTAAAAGAGACGATAGAGGACGGGAGAGTACACATGAGGGCGCCATAGACACATAAAATGGCTGTCTGGCAAACAGGGCTTAGTTGGATAGAATCACTAATTGGTTATTATTATCTTTTAAATGTAGAAATAAATAAGTGGGAATAACGCTAATAGATAGTATTAAATTGTTTTTTAACATTTTGTTTATTTTGATCGCTTTTGGGGTGGATATTGTAATGAATACGCTTGGGGACAGTTGGTTGCCATGACAATGTAAGCGTCATCACGGATACTTCCGGCTTGGCTAACGTTTACTAGCCACTTGACGCGCACGGCTATTTCGTTTTAATTGCACAGTTTTATTATTGTGGTGGGCGAGTGGATTTACGGACAATAGCGACCGGGTAGTGCGAGTTAACAAAAGCAATCGAAATGTATTCTCTTATTATCACTGGGATGGGTAATTTTAATAATATTTTCGATTAACGGGGTCCACTACGACATTTTGCAGGGGTTATAGGTACTTCCGGGTTGCTAGTGCGAGGGCTTGTGGGTACTTCCGGGTTGCTAATGCTCATGACGTTGGCGCCGGTACGCCAAAAAAGAAAAGAGAAGAAGGAGGAAGAGCGATTTCGTCCTAAATATGCGATCTTATTAATGTTAGCAATTGAATTTACGGATAAATGGGACCGATTAATGCATTTGAATAATACCAATGACCTTAATGGAAGTTTATTCGCTTTTTAACACTTTGTGGTATGAGTTTTGGAAAATATTTGTGGTACGGAAGCCGTTGGGATACTTGGCAAGGGCTTTGGGTACTTCCGGCTTGCTAATGCTAAATAGCCGCGATTTGCGTTAATCGATTTATTTCCAAATATGTTGTTGCGAATTAAATTTGCGGTTGCAGGGGAACAGTTAACACAATTAAACGACACAAATGGGTTTTATCTAACTTTATTTAGTGCTTATCACATTGTTAGATAGGTTTAGGGACGGGATTGGTTGACGAGCCGCCGTGACACTTCGCAGAGGCTCATGGGAATTTGCCATTGACAGTGACACCGTGAACCAAGAAAGTGGCGCTGGGAATCACAACCTCCTAAGGTAAGATTTTTCTGGTTGATAAATGTCAGATAAACGGCTGATACAAACACAGTCCTTTTGATAAAATAATATTAATTGCGTGGATATAATGGTTTAAAGGGTTTTCATCACAATTGGACTACAGGCAGACCTCCAATTATGCTGATAAACTTGGCCAGAAACTTAAATGAAATAATATAACATTGAGTTAAGTACAAACATACGTAATGATGGTTTAAATTCAATGAATCAATAAATTAAAAGAGACAAAGACTGACCTATTGAGCTTTTCTGTCTGCGTTAAAGCTGGGCAGTTGACTTGACAAATAACTGTAATTTTAATTGACTAGGTAGACACACACCGGGGCTCGATCAACCCCGGCGGGGCCTCCCTTGGGCGAGGGTGTCTGGTGATAATGGCCGAAACACTCTGTGACCCCAAGGTCCACTACTGATGACGTGTCTACGAAATTCTGACGCTCAAATTACCCACAACAAGGACGACTTAATGGGACCCCTTCTAAAGAAAGCTGTTGGTTGAATATAAAAACAAGATATTAGGTCAAAAATACTTCAAAGTTAATAGACATAATATAATCCAAGGGTAGGACTTTAGGTTGCTTTCTTCTCTCACTTTTCACTATTTTTCCATCTTGCTGGCCGAAGACCTGGGTAGCGCCTCAGCTACTCGGGGGAGGTTCTGGTTGAGGTGCATTCTCACTTCGCCGTCCTTCGTACCCATTCCAGAATTTATGCGACTCCGGTACGGCGAGGTTTACTGAAGGAGACATGCGCCGGCCTGTGCCTTCCGCTGCCTTCCTTTAACCAACTGGGTCGGCGGACCCTTTGGGGAATGTGTAGCGAGATAACCTTATAAACCTAACCCTAACCCTAACCCTAACCCTCTAATATCGAGAAGCGCGTGTTCAAATTTCTGGATAGCATGGCCAAGGTGGGTCCGCACGGAGACTGTGCGGTGGTCGTGCAGCTCATCGTCGTGCCGTGCCTGGCCTACATGGCCTCAGAGCTCGTACCCTCGGAACAACAGTCGCTGCGCATCGGCGTATTTGTTGTGGCGTTGCTGGCCGAGGCTGCCCTTTCGAAAGTATTATAAAAGACGCAATGTTTTATCTTGTGATGTGCTCGCTGGTGTGGGCCATCGTATGTTACAACTACCGTGCCATCGCGCGCAATCTTCGCATGTGCATGACCATTGCATTTTTCATGATACCCACCAAGGCCCAAATGATGTGGCTCAACTACAACAAGCAAATGGTCGTCTACGCCCTGCACTCTGGTAACCAGATCTACGTCGACGCTGTGGGTCGTTACACCCGCTGCAAGGTGGTACTTAAGCGGGACCCCCGACCCCTGTGCATTGTGCACATTGCCACTGACAGAGACGTCACCCCCGAATATGAGCCAGTCTTTAGGTGGCAACAGGTTATGCCCCCAGGTTACCGGGTCGACTTTGTTAGTAGCACGCCGCAAACGGACAGCGGCTAATGGACTTGTTGAGCGACCTGGGCCTGTAATACTTGTTTTCATTGCGCGCTAGCTCCACCACGGGGTGACAACCACCGTTGCGCACAATATTGTATGCATACTGACTTAACAGGTTCCTGTTGCTGGGAATGTAACACACTGGGCTGCGGTCGCGCGGGTCAAACACAGGAGCGCCCTAGAGGGCGGCCAACATACCCAGAGACGGAGCAGACATTTTTTTAACAACTTTAATTCTTTAAAAACATGGATCAGATCATTGCTAGCAAACAAAAGTCTATGCTTGTTGGTGGTGTGGCCCTGGGCGTTATTGCCCTGGCTGTCGTCAGGGTGTACCGCTCGGGGGCGCCTCCCTGCGCCATGGAGCCCATGCTGTGGTTATCTCTGTCTGGCGCTTCCTTGGTGATCTTGGCCCAACTGGTTTACGGTTACTATGGGCAAAAGAAACCGGGCACAATGTAGATGCGGCTTGCTCCGGTGGGTCCTTCATCTGGCAGTACTCTCCTACTACGTGGGTCACGTAATCGCCAGTACACTCACACGTTCCTACACAACACTTTGTGAGGGGCTGTATGTCGTAGGAGCACGTACAATGCTGGGTCTTTCCTAGAAACGGCATCTGACACTGTACACAGTCTGCCATACACCACACAAGCATAGTCATGAACTGCTTCAGTAGCATACGCAGCAGGCTCTCGTGTGGACAGGACAGCGCCGCGGGCTCATCCGTCGTGACGACGGAAGTCGGGTCCTCGGTGCCGTCTATAACCAGGTGCGTACTAAAGGGACCGTAGGTACAGTTAACGTATACCTCACCAATGGGGTGGTCAATGTACGCGCTGGTAGAGTGTTGATCGTCTCTCTCGTACGTGACATTGGCTGTCCCTGTTACTTTCAGCATGGCCGTGTAATCTCCAGGGCAATTAGAGCCGTCGGCCGAGCATGTGTACTTACATGTGTACTTACATGTTCAATGGCACCCGGGCGACCTGGCCAACGACAACATCTGATTGTACGTGCACATGGTACGTCTGTGTGTGGTGATGTACATGCTGCCGTTAGTATTGCGGTGACCGCACGCCAGATAGTTGCCTTCCTTGTAAGGGCCCACACCCTCCAGGCCCTCGGACCAATGTCCATCGACTCTTACCATAGGAACCTTGGCGTGCGTGGACTCTTTACACAATATGTGGCAGTCCTCCATCGTGTGGCCACATGTTACAGACCCCACGGGCAATTGGTGCTCTGAGCCATGCATCCATTGGAAGCACATGTATCGGAAAGCGGTGCCCGCGTACCCACGCATGATAAACACATGGTCTAACAGGCAACTGGTCTGCAGTAAAACGTACTCCCTGTGATAGGTGTAGCACTCTGTGTCTTCGGGTGGTGTCTCGGTGCTGGGATCGTCATACTGGTTCAAGTTGTTCTGCAGAACGCCGTGGCTCCAGCACGTTTCCGACACGGTCCAGTTGTACGTGTAGCCCTCGCGACGTCGACATGACACATATATGGACGTGTTGCCCAACATGTACATGCCCGCGTGTACGACGTATTCCACCGGCCCTGTCTCCGCGGTTGACACCCCAGCAGCACAGGACCCATTGAGCGCCAGGCAGCAGCCCGTACCGTTGACAGCCTCAGATTCTGTGAGCTCCTTGGGTCCCGTGATGTTGTGGGTAGGCTCCAATGTGTTGGTATCGACCCACATGAGGGACAGCCCTTCCGTTGATAACCTGTAATCCATAGTACACGCCATCATCAGGGTATTATTGATCAGAGACAAGGTTACATTAGAGGTGACACCATCCTGAAGGCCGTGGCCACTGCGGCGTCCGACATAGCAAACACTAGCAACGTGTCCGTGGACGCTTCTCAGATGATCAACATTTCGCACGTTGGGGGGATGTACTCATCAAGGGCCTAACCATGCAACAGACGGTGACTGTGAATCTAAACACAGTCATGACCGCCCTAACCGACCAACAGACGCAGCAGAGGATTCTGAACGATGTGGCGCAGCAGGCGGCCGCCGTTGTCAGTGGCCTCAACTTCGGGCAGTACGCATCTGCTACCAACGCGGTTAAGCAGTTTGTAGATGTGTCGTCACGCATCCTCAACACCATGACCCAGACATGCAAGGGAGAAGTGAACAGTACACAGACCATATCTGTAAACAACGTGACTGGGAATGTGGTTATTGAAGACTCTGTGCTGAGTATTTTTGTCAATGCCCTGGTCACGTGCCTACAGGACGCCACAGCCACAAGCAGCAGTGTTCAGGACGTGGGCAACAAACTAGAGCAGCTGGCCACCGCCAAAGCCGAGGGATTCGACCTGTGGCAGCTGGCGGCCGCCTTGGCCGCCCTCCTAGTGGGTGTGCCCGTGGCCACGGGAGCCGTGCTGGGACGCTGCGGAGTGATCGGAATAGTCCTGTTGGTGGGAGGCCTGGGGCTAGTGGCCTATGCGTACAGGTTCATGTGCAGGCAGGCGAGCATAGCCGGGCCCGTGGCTTACCCTCATGCGGTAACGCCTGCTAACCTGGGCCAAGCGCAAAAGGTCACAGGTATCACCCTACCCGCCGCCGTGGCTATGCTCAACGAGGGCCAGATGGTGTACCACCAACGCTACACGGCCGACGTAAACGGTGAGCCCGTGCTCATGCCCAAGGCCGAAGCGTACATGATGCCCGCGGGCGGGCCTGCCGCTGTCAGGCCCATGATCCGTTACAAACTGAACTTGGCCACCGACGACAAGGAGGACCCTAAGGCGTCCCACACCACGAGCAGCATGAGGCCCGGTGACGCCTACCTGCACAGCACTAGCGGCACGTACTACGTGCTGGACGAGCAGGACTGGAACAGGCGGGGTAAAGTGCAGGACGTTGACCCCAACAAGCTCCGCGAGGCCACCAAGTTCGGATGGGGCCACGGTGCGGCTATGGCCGGCTACGACGTCTGGATCATGTTCTACCTTAATAGGTCCCGTCTTAACCACACTATCCGTGTCAAAGATGCAGACGGCAACTGGCAGAGTTTACCTGGCAGGCTCAACGTGGACACTGTGTACATACCCAGCAACCCCAACACTATCGTGGTCATGGGCAAGCCATGTGACGAGATGCCCACCCAAGCGACCATGGGTACGGGCGCGGCGGTGGCCGGGGTGGGACTGTTGTTTTTGCTCAGCGCCAGCTTCCAGAAAGACAAGGCAGGAAAAACGGAACCACCGTAATATAAAAATATAATGTCAGCAATCTCGGGCGCAAATGTGACCAGCGGTTTCATCGACATCGCCGCCTACGATGCCATGGAGACTCTGCTCTATGGCGGCGACAACGCCGTCACCTATTTTGCCCGGGAGACTGTGCGTTGCTCGTGGTACAGCAAACTACCTGTTACACTGTCCAAGCAAACCGGTATGGCCAACTTTGGCCAGGAGTTCAGCGTGACAGTGGCCCGCGGTGGGGACTACCTGCTCAACGTGTGGCTGCGCGTTAAGCTACCAGCCCTGACAGTTAGCAAGCAGAACAGCAGGATCCGCTGGACGGACAACCTGATGCACAACTTAGTGGAGGAGGTATCAGTCTCCTTCAATGACCTGGTTGCCCAGACACTGACCAGTGAATTTCTGGACTTTTGGAGCTCGTGCATGATGCCCAGGTCCAAGTCGTCTGGGTACCATAAGATGATTGGCATGAGGAGCGACCTGGTCGGAGGCATCCAAAATAATGCCATACTACCTGGTCATTATCTGAACCTACCCATCCCTCTGTTCTTCACCAGGGACACTGGGCTTGCGCTACCAACCGTGGCACTACCCTACAACGAGGTGCGCATCCACTTCAAGCTGAGGAAGTGGGAGGACCGCCTCATCGCCCAGGATAATAACACCATGGCCATCGGGCCCGTAGTAGCCGCCGACCTGAGCAACGTCACCCCATCCCTGTCCGAAGTGTCCGTAATGGGCACCTACGCCATTCTGACTAGCGAGGAGCGTGAGAGCGTGGCCCGGTCCAGCCGCACCATGCTCATCGAGCAGTGCCAGGTGGCCCCCCGAGTGCCGGTGAACCCCCAGGACAACTCCTTGGTCCACCTGGACCTGAGATTCAGCCACCCGGTCAAGACACTTTTATCACTATAATCGCAGACAACAGGGTAGTGCTACCAGCCCTGGCCACGAACCCCTTGTCCGAGGTGTCTCTCATCTACGAGAACGCCGCCAGGCTGTACCAAATGGGAGTGGACTACTTTACCTCGGTGAACCCCTACTACTTTGCACCCAGTATGCCCGAGATCGACGGCGTCATGGTCTACTGCTACACCCTTGATATGGGCAGCGTCAATCCCATGGGCTCCACTAACTACGGACGCCTGTCCAACGTCACTCTGGCCTGTAAAGTGTCGGACAACGCCCGCACCACAGCTGTGGGTAACGGACCCAACACCTCCGGCTACAGCGTTGCACAGAAGTTTGAGCTTGTAGTTATCGCAGTCAACCACAACATTATGAAGATTGCCGATGGCGCAGCAGGCTTCCCCATCCTGTAAATGGCCACAACACCGTAGCACGTACGTAAATAGGCACGGGGTCGTGTCCACATCATGGAACGTACACACATTCCATGGTGTGGACACGGCCCCGTGCCACCGGAAGATTTGAAATGCACCGCCCGGTGCGTGTATGTGCATCCCAGTCATCGCCATGGACTGTCCTGTGTGTCTCACCACTATGACTGTTGGGTTTACAACATTTATCTGAAATCAATCTCAGAGGCGGTAGGTCTTTTTGGCTTAGCGTTTTCTTCTGCGCAGAAGGGCGCACCCCAAACACACGCAGCAAGTGTGGCTGAGAATACGCGCTCTGCTCGAATTTAGCCGTGCCTTTTATTGAGAGAGAAACAAAGGGGGAAGTGTACATGGTCGAGTAGGTTTCCAGACAGGAAGAACATTCCATAGTTATATCCCATTACCACAGAACACAGGGGGTACTCTTATGGAGTGGGCAGTATGGACGTCTCATGACCATTAGCTCAACAAAGACGTAGTCTTTAGTGCCTCTGGGAATACATTGATGTGCCGTACTCATGACCTTTGTCCGCTTCAGCCGTCCCATGACAATCTCATGATCTGCACATGTCTAGCTAACTGTGGGGCTTATTGTATAGCGCGGCTAATGACTGCCATATGCCCCCAAGTCATTTTCACGAGGCCAGATTGGTCACATACTGCGGAGAATCTTGCACACAAAAGTAGTTACATAGAATCCAATGATAAAAAGTATATTATTTCCAACAATGACCCAGCCGTATGTGCTCAACTGCGGGCATAGCGTGTGCAAAGCCTGTGTGGCCATGCTGGACGACAAATGCTGCGTGTGCCGCTGTGCCATTACCAGCAAGTCAGTCAACTACTCCTTGCGGTCTCTGCTGGAGACAGGTTCCCCCGATGTTATGTGCTCCGTGCACACCATCCCCAATTACTATGTGTGTGCCACGTGCGATGGCCTGTCCATATGCATTATGTGCACTCTCACGCACCACTGGGATCATAACGTGACTCACTAAGAAACGATTGCAAGTGCAATGGCCTGTTAAAAAGAATGTCAGTTGTTATCCTAGATCTGGACCACACTCTGATAGAGAGTGTGGCCATCCCAGATCTCGGTGTCAAGAGAGTGTCCAGAGATGTTGATAATGTGCCCAGTCACGCAGCCTCGGCCGCACGTCTGGCACACGATATGAGTGGCATAAGATCCCAGGCTTTGTGGTGTGCGTTCGTCCACACACCCATACATTCATAGCATGGCTTTTTGCCAGCGGCTACCGCGTGGGTGTGTGGACCGCGGCATGTGGAGCCTACGCTCGAGACGTAGTCAAGGTGCTGGGACTCGACAGAATGCCCCTTTCCTATCTCATGTTTGACATCCACGACGAGACTGGGGGTAAGCCCCTGGTAGACCACTTTGGAGGGATGTCTCGTGTGGTCATAGTTGACGATAATGCCAATGTGAAGGAAACGCAACCTGACATGTGCGTCCACATCGCACCCTTTTACATTTCAGCCCGCAAGCAGGACACTGCGCTTTTAAAAGCTGTTACCGAGATCCAGGGCTCTGTCCAGAGTGGCCATGGTGTCATCGGGGTGGTTGTGCACCAGCTCCTCAAGATCATAGGGTGCATGCTTGCAACCCAGCTCTTCGGCGCATGCATCCAGGAGCAGAGAAAGCTGTCCTGTACACATAGACATCTTACCCATGGACAACTTGTCCTTGTCATCTGGTGCAGTCACATAACCGTAGGTATAGCCCAACAGTCTGTTAACCGTTTCTCTCAACAGATAGCAATAATAGGGATTATTGGCTGCAATCATGTAGACATATTCTTCAGTAAAGGGATTAGACGGGTTTGGCGTCAGACTCTTATAATGTAACCCCAGGCCGTCATCATATGCGTTTTTCATGCACATCAGAGCATCTGTTACATCTTTGTGGACAGTTTCACACCCGGTGATGCCAGACACTAGCACCCCATTGCAGACCACCAATATGGACAGTATTAACAACAACGGGGTCTTCATCGCTTTTAATATACTCCCGGTTAATACGCCATGAGCACCAAAGTACTACCACACCTTCATGGCTTTTGCTTTGGCGACACACCTGCGGTTGGCCAAGGTGGGATTGTGCCCACGGTAGCGTCGGATGGGCGCATCGCTATAGGTGGTGTGTACCACTTGCTGTGCATATCCGCCGAACGTGGATCAATTACCCTAGTTGTGCAACACATATTCCAGCTGGTTATTGTTGTCGGTTGTAATATTGTCACAATATTCATTGGTTATTGTATTGACTCAGTGTGTACTAGTATATATATATTTCACTCCTGTATGGCGTCTATTTGGCATAATGTAGGCACTGATAATAATGACACACACAACATCCTTTTTATTTAGAGGTACATTGTTTTCCACAGTCGACACATTCAGAACACTATCCAGAGTGTCATCGGGGTGGCTGTGGAATACCGATGTGTAGCTGAAAGGAATACTGGCGGTTTGTCTTGGCCAATGGGTGGCAACAATCATGTACGCAGTGTCATCCTTACCGGACGTACACTATTACACGCAGAGTTGTCACAACGGCCAGAAGGTCCACGACATGTGCTTGCACAGAGCATGGCATGCTGCGTCCTGCTTCTGCTTCTTGGACAGCGTCTTGGCCGGCACAAACGTGTGGCTGTTGTACTCGTGGCCGTTGTGCGGCAACAGCTGGAAAAATACATATGTGGCACCGGCCTGGGAGCATAGCTGCCATACGTCCGCGCGGCACGAGAGCTCAGCGGCCAGGCTGCCGATGTCCGCCTGCACGCCCTCGACCACGGACTGGGGCAGCGTCTCTGAGCGACCCGTCAACATCCGGTAGATAACCGCGGCGCAGTTGTAATACTTGACGTGATTCTGCATCTTGAGGACGGACAGTACCTGCTGTAACGTAACTGCATCATGCGCTATGCGGTATCGTTCGAGGTGGCCCTTTATGCCCGATAACACTGTGTTGGGGATGTGCACCGGGAACCTGCTGTCACCTATGCCCTGATACAGGTACACATAGCTGTGCAGCTGATCCACAAACCGGACTATGCGTCTTGCATCACCCGGTTGCTTTTGCTGCAGCTGCGGCTGAACATCCTGCCTACTGTACCACACCTCGTCATTAAAGAGAGCCACACGGAATTCCTCTTCATATGTCCATTTATTAGTTTCATAAACACAATGTACAATGCTTTTATACTTTTCGAGATGAGTAGTGTGCCCAGCGGTCGTGAACTCAATTATCACAGCGGCTGTCTCTAGGATAAACATGTACACCTGGGCGTCAGATACACGTTTGAGTTTTGATATGACGTAATTGTGACATGACAACAGCGAGGGACGCATTTTTTCTAATCCCACTGCGTTAGGGTCGGGGCCCGGTAGTCAGCCAGAAAGTCTGCCTCGTTGAGCGCGTGCTGCGCAGGGGTAAACAGGTCACTCAGGTTCACGCTGAGGTCAACAGACACCGCCTGGGCGGTGTCGCCATTTTCATAACAGTCCAGGGAGGCCATTCGCGGCTAGAAGATGCGCTCCTCCAGGTCGCGTTCCAACATGTCCATAACGGCACTGAACTCTGGGCAGGCACGCATCCTGATGTTACGGCGGGGGTTGAGGCGCACGTACGCCTGAAACTGCTCCGTGGTCCGCACAGTGCCCGTCTCAGTATCCATATAATCCAGCATGGTCTCCAACGTAAAGAAGTAACTGTCGTACACTTTGAGATCCAACGGCCGCTGGAACACGCGGCCGTTGGAGTCCAGTTTGAGAAACAACTCGTTAAAGTCTCTGATGGTGAACCGGCGCAAGTAATCCTTGACCGAGACACCCGCTGGCACATCATAGCCCAGCGCCGTTAGCAGGGCATGAGCCGTGTGTGCCTTTTGCCCGTCGGCCAGCCACTCGGTGTGGACACCGTAGTCCCGTTCAGTCCAGTTAAAGAAGTCCGCAACGGTGACGTCGATGTCCGGCTCCCGCAGGGGCGACAGCAAGGGCGGTAGCGGCGTCAGATCGTCGATCGATGGCGAGTGGGCGACGTCTATGAGCCCGTCGATCGGCAGCGAGTAGTTGGGAGAATGGCCCGGGGTCATGGGCACCGTGGATATAGGAGGGGACATTGGCACAGGGGATAATGGCGAGGACTCGAGAGACATTGGTCTGGGAGAGCCGCGTGGCGTCAGGGGTGGGGGCACGGGGGATGCGGGCACACAGTCCTGATTTTGCCCCACACTGCCGTGGGCCAGTAGCGCTCGCCAGTCTGCACCACAACGCTTATCGTAAGTGTACAGCACGTCGTTTATGTATTTCTTGTAGTGTTCGACATGCATGATGCAGGGCACCTGCACACCGTTCTGCGTGTATGGGGCGTAGTACCTATCAGAGAGCTTGAGCTTGGGTGTCACGGTTCTGTAATAGTCCAGCTGCTCGTGCTCATGGGCTCGTACACAGACAGGAGCTGTTCCTCTTGAGTCGTGGGGGGCCTGATCACATCGTGGACTGCGTCCAAGGCGTACTGCTTAACACAGGCACACACGGGCACATAGGGTGTGTATGTCTTCTGAATGTTATCCTCGTTAACACACTGCAGGGGCATATCCTCGATGCTGGTGTAAGCGATGACATTGTCAAAGCCGCCCGGCAAGATGTCCACTGGTAGATTCAGCGGTCTCACCAGGGCCCCGTACAACGGGCGCGCTGTCGTATTCTCGGGCTGCGGGTGGATCTCCTGGCCCAGCTCTGGGTACGGGATGGCGCAACTCACTACCGTGTTGTAAGGTCCCACTACGGGTGTGTTGTCACGTAGTGTAGAAAAGATGGGAGATGTGTTGATCATGGGCTGGGGCACTGGTCGTTCCCAAGGGGGAGTCGCGCAGTGTTCGTTGAAGCTATCGATGTTGCACCGGCTCCGCTGCTCGTCGCAAGAGTCGTATAGGGCGCGCCGCTCGGCGCTCTTTTGCTCGTACAGCACATCACGGGCAATCTCCTGGAGGGGCCGGGATCCACCATCATAGTTGTAGACGAGCGGCAGCTTGTAAACACGCGCCCGCATCTTAATGGTCACGGGGCTCTCGGAGGACATCAACCGTTCTATCTCATCCATGCTGGGCCAAAGCCACGCATCACCCAGGTGTTTAACGTACAAGTCTTTGAGCTTGTCGGCAGAACGATACTCCATGTTACAGTCCCGCAAGGAAATATGTGCGGCTGCGCGCATTCTCTTCAGGTCCTCCAGAGTCTCGGTGCCGTACAGGGGTTCCTCAAATGACCTCTGTGAGACGCGTAGCTCCTCGGCTACCTGTTCGAGCAGCTCGTCACGCAGTTGTGCGACGCTATGGCGCTGCCCCGTCCTGGGATCATTGACCGGCACACCGCCTTCCAAACAACGGTTCAGCAACTCGCACTCCGACATGATGGTGACCATATCGGTCCACTCCCGGAGGCTGCGTAGAGGAACAGGCGTGTGCGTGGGTTCGAACCGCACACGCTTCGCCAGAGGTGAAGCTTCGTTATCAAGGGGTCGCTTGGTAGACACCGGACTAGTAACGATGGAACATGACGGACCGGTGCCTATGGAGTAGGGACTGCTAGACGGGCTGTTATCGTAGTCCACCAATGGCCTAACGGGCCTCGTTGGACTTTCAGTCAGGGGCCGCTGCACCGGAGAGCCCGCAACGGGGCTGTTAGACCGGGGCCGTGTACTGTAGCTGTAGTCTCCCAGCGGACTGTCAGATGTCATCAGAGTCTCGGTCAGGGGCCTCGTCGGGCTTTGCCTGGCTCGCACCAGAGGGCTGTCTGGGCCGTCGGGTATCATCAGAGTCCTGGTCGGGGATCTCGACGGGCTTTGCCTGGCTCGCACCATAGGACCGTCTGGGCTGACGGGCGTCATTGGACCTTCGGTCAGTGGCCGTCGCACCGGGGAGCTGTCGTCCGTGTTGGGGCTTGCCATTAGAGGGCTGTCTTCATCCAGTGGCCCTCTCGAGCTGCCGTCCATGCTGGGGCTCGCCACCGGAGGGCTGTCGTCATTTAGTGGTCTTCTCGGACTTTCACACAGGGGCTGTTGCACCGGGGCGCTGTTGTCCGTGTTGGATCGTATTTGGATCTCCATCTCAGCGCTCTCCTCAATCGCCAAGAGACTTTCCTCCAAGGGCCGCTGAGGCGACGGGCTACGCTGTGTGGGACTATGTACAGCCCTCACCAACAGCTGACACAATCTGTTCTTGTTACGCTTCATGCCCGTGGTAGGCGACATGGGGGATATTTCCAATTCATCACACTTGTTGCGAATGTCCTCTATGGGGATCTTCATGCACTTTGTAACAGTTTCGGGTACCGTGATGGTGGGAGAACTGCCCGTTAGCTTCTTGCACAGCTCTGCGTGGGTGTACGGGCGCCCGGTATCTTCATTTCTCACATCGATGTTACGTTCTTTGCACATGGCGACCACTTGTCTCATAGACACTCACGCATACTTGGAATACTTTGGACGCTGCTGCTGCTGCTGCTGCTGCTGCTGCTGCTGCTGCTGCTGCTGCTGCTGCTGCTGCTGCTGCTGCTGCTGCTGCTGCTGCTGCTGCTGCTGCTGCTGCTGCTGCTGCTGCTGCTGCTGGCCACCGCGGGCCGATGCGAGGCTGATGTAACGGTACTGGTCTGCGGTGAGCCCGACCCAACCGGTTTGACACCGGACTGTACAAATGCACAATCACACTGATGAACAACCAGACGTACTCAGCCCAGCTGGCTATCCGTATCATAGACAGGGACATTAAGTACATGCTCACTAACGAGTAACGTCTATGTGCACCTCAACAGTACCCAGCTTGTACGTTGCCACGAACTTGATTAGGTCACCTACGTACATTCGCACACCCTCTTTGCTGTCTGCAAATGCTGCCATCTTGGCCAATTTTAGGATGCGGTCGGAGGATACCTCAGCGTGGTACTCGGGGCGCTTGTCCGTGGCCGTACCAAAGCGGTACGTCTTTGTCTTGAAGCCCTCAATACACATGGACATGCTAACCTGCTTCTCCAGCACAGCGTCAATAGTCATAGTGCCCGGCTTGAAACCCCGGCACATGGCGGAAAAGTCGGCAGTGGGTAGAATGAAGCAGCCGTGGTACCGAACGTCACGAGGGCGCTCAAACTCCGGGGCATACGTCTCCACGGCCGTGATAAAGGTGACACTGCTACCACCCTGCGCGCCCACCTGCACCTCAAATTGCATGGGCTCCGCTCCATGAAGCTTGAAACAAACGCGTGAACCCTTACGCACTGTCTTAAAGTCACGTGCTGTGTGCTGCCCCAGGCCCACGTAGAGCGCGTCAGTGGGCGCGTCGTACTTGTACGTATCGAAGCCCTCGCCGTGTAGATTGGCCGAGATGTCAAAGTCAAAGTCAAAGTCAGCTTTATTGTCAATTTCTCCACATGCCAAAGACACACAAAGAAACCGAAATTTCGTTCCCCCCTATCCCACGGTGACAAGACATGGCTCACAACAGACAAACAAGTAAACAAGTATAACAAAAGTGTGCTGAATAAATAATGAATAAATAACACAACAATAAATAAATAAATAAATAAGAGGAGCAGAAAAAAAGGAGCAAGTGCGCGTACAGCAGACATTCCCGAAAATAGCGCAACAGTGCCGCACGCTACGCAGAAGGGGGTAGCTAGTGGGGGGGGAGTGGACTTCAGCGGGCAAGTGCTGTTCTGGGCGTCGAAGCGAGCAAAGAAGCGGTTCAGATCGTTCAGCAGACGGACGTCGCCCTCACAGCTCCTCGGCGCGGGCTTGTAGTCCGTGATGGTCTGAATGCCCCGCCAAAGGCTACGTGTGTCCTTGCTGTCCTTGAAGTGGGTGGAGAACTTGCACGAGAACGCCTTCTTCGCTTCTTTGATGCCTCGGGACAGGTCGGCCCTCGCTGTCCTCAAGCCAGCCTCATCCCCCGCTCTGAAAGCCTTGTCCCTGGCCCTCAACAGTCTGAGGACAGCCCCCGTCAGCCACGGCTTCCAGTTCGCGCGAGTGACGACGGATTTCGAGCAAGTCACATCATCGATGCACTTCGTGATGTAAGAGGTAACAGAGTCAGTATACTCCTCTATGTCCGTCCAATCGTTGTAGGTGGCTGCCTGCTTAAACAAGTCCCAGTCAGTGGTGTCGAAGCAGTCACGAAGTGCATCGGAGGCACCCTCTGGCCACACTCGAACCTGCCTCCGAATTGGCCTGGATGCCTTTACATTGAACATTGAAACTATAACACGAGTTTGAAAGCTATATTATGTGGTGACATCCACAGCATTATAGTTCAATTTTTTACCGCTAGAGGGCAGACTATGTACAGTGAGCATGGCTCCCTGTGAACTCAAAGCAGCAGGCTTGACTTGTAAAAGAACCCAACACAACACTTCCATGAAGTGTTTTTAAACTTTTCAAGGCATTTATTTTGATTCAGCAAAATGCAGGTCGCAACGGCAAATTCCTGCTACCGCATAAAAAGCTGTCAATAACTTTTCATGATAGCCATGTTTCCAGACAACACCAAAAGTCTTGGAAGAAAGCCTGTTTCGGCCCTGGTTGTAAAAAAAACAAAAAAAACAAAAGGGAAGGGAGACCGTCCGGGAATACCAGGTGCTGAAAGCCTTTTTTTTTTTTCTTTCCCACGTCAATTGTGAAAGGAAACTTTTACCACAGCCATCAAGTCCCGCCGCTGCTTGGCATGGTTTCAGGGGCGATTGTGTCTATAAAATGAAAAATTCTGAGCGGTCTCACGGCTTACGGCCATACTACCCTGAGAGCGCCCGATCTCGTCCGATCTCGGAGGCTAAGCAGGGTCGGGCCTGGTTAGTATTTGGATGGGAGACCGCCTGGGAATACCAGTTACCGTAAGCTTTTTTTTTTTTTTTTTTTCTTATGTGCACTTCAATCGTTTAAGCCAAGAACTTTTTCCAGCACCCATCACGAATGGCATTCGGAAACTGCAAGCCTGGTTTGAACTCCGACACTGAAACTACAACACGAGTTTAAAACCTACATTGTGTGGCGACAGCCATAGCATTGCAGTTCACGTTTTTACCGCTAGAGGACAGACTATGTACAGTGAATAAAGAGCATGGCTCCCTGTGAACTCAAAGCAGCAGTCTTTACTTGTAAAAGAACCCAGCACAACACATTGCGCTTCCATGTAGTGTTTTTACCTTTTTCATGACATTTATTTTGATACAGCCAAATGCAGGTTTTGTGCACTTCACTTTTCCGTTGGGCATTCGCGTAGAACCCTATTCCAGTTACGGCCAGATTCTTTTAGACTAGTGGTCCCCAAACTTTCTTGCGCCACGGACCGGCTACGCGTCAGAAATATTTTTGCGGACCTGCCTTTATATATATAAATAAACAATAAATCTATATAAATAAATACTACATTTATAATAAATATATATAAATAGGATTAAATAAAATGATACGACTGGCATAAAAACAAATATAAACCACATAAAAATAAAAGTCACCATTACGTTGAATTATTGGGAGCACCGAGCTTGTTTCTCAGAAACGAGCCGGTCCCATCCAGGCGTAATCGGAGACAATGAAACCCGAAGTGGTTAAGGTTTGTCTTTTAATGCAGGATGCTTGGTCTCCATGTGCCGAAGCAGTTTTGAAGGCTTCATTGGCTTGCTCGCTAGTTTCAGGGGCGATTGTGTCTATAAAATGCAAAATGTTGGGTCACCGCACGGTTTACGGCCATACTACCCTGAGAACGCCCGATCTCGTCCGATCTCGGAAGCTAAGCAGGGTCGGGCCTGGTTAGTACTTGGATGGGAGACCGCCTGGGAATACCAGGTGTTGAAGCTTTTTCTTTTTCTTATGTGCACTTCAATCGTTTAAGAAGCTATTTTTTACAACACCCATCACATCAAGCAGGGTCGGGCCTGGTTAGTACTTGGATGGGAGACTGCCTGATAACCAGGTGCTGTAAGCTTTTTCTTTTTCTTATGTGCACTTCAAGCTCTTTTTTTTTTTTTTTTTTCTTATGTGCACTTCAATCGTTTAAGCCAAGAACTTTTTACAGCACCCATCACGAATGGCATTCGGAAACTGCAAGCCTAGTTTGAACTCCGACACTGAAACTACAACACGGATGTGCCGGGCGGGTGCGCGAGCTCGCCGGCCGCTGGAAGTCGAATGAGGCGCCGCGACCACCTCCGCGGTGCTTATAAACAGCCGATCCGCTCGGCGGGGGCTATTTTCGGCCACTTGGCTCGTGCGCACGGCCTCCCGGATGTGCCGGGCGGGTGCGCGAGCTCGCCGGCCGCTGGAAGTCGAATGAGGCGCCGCGACCACCTCCGCGGTGCTTATGAACAGCCGATCCGCTCGGCGGGGGCTATTTTCGGCCACTTGGCTCGTGTGCACGGCCTCCCGGATGTGCCGGGCGGGTGCGCGAGCTCGCCGGCCGCTGGAAGTCGAATGAGGCGCCGCGACCACCTCCGCGGTGCTTATAAACAGCCGATCCGCTCGGCGGGGGCTATTTTCGGCCACTTGGCTCTTGCACACGGCCTCCCGGATGTGCCGGGCGGGTGCGCGATCTCGTCGGCCGCTGGAAGTCGAATGAGGCGCCGCGACCACCTCCGCGGTGCTTATAAACAGCCGATCCGCTCGGCGGGGGCTATTTTCGGCCACTTGGCTCGTGCGCACGGCCTCCCGGATGTGCCTGGCGGGTGTGCGAGCTCGCCGGCCGCTGGAAGTCGAATGAGGCGCCGCGACCACCTCCGCGGTGCTTATAAACAGCCGATCCGCTCGGCGGGGGCTATTTTCGGCCACTTGGCTCGTGCGCACGGCCTCCCGGATGTGCCGGGCGGGTGCGCGAGCTCGCCGGCCGCTGGAGGTCCAATGAGGCGCCGCGATCTCCTCCGCGGTGCTTATAAAGTGCCGATCCGCTCGGCTTGGAGCTATTTCCGGCCTCCCGTTGGTGCCGGGCGGCGTGCGCGAGCTCGCCGGCCGCGATCTCCTCCGCGGTGCTTATAAACAGCCGCATGCGCACGGCCTCCCGGAATTTGAACACATTTCGTCAATAAATTTCGCATATTGAATTTTGAAGTTTAATATAATGCAACAATTGAGCTCGACTTATACAAAGGATATATCATAAAATCGTAAATTTCCGTTGAATTTTGGGGGGTCGACTTATACACCGAGTCGACCTGTACACCGGCAAATACGGTAAATACGATTAAATAAAATGATACGACTGGCATAAAAACAAATATAAACCACATAAAAATAAAAGTCACCATTACGTTGAATTATTAGGAGCACCGAGCTTGTTTCTCAGAAACGAGCCGGTCCCATCCAGGCGTAATCGGAGACAATGAAACCCGAAGTGGTTAAGGTTTGTCTTTTAATGCAGGATGCTTGGTCTCCATGTGCCGAAGCAGTTTTGAAGGCTTCATTGGCTCGCTCGCTAGTTTCAGGGGCGATTGTGTCTATAAAATGCAAAATGTTGGGTCACCTCACGGCTTACGGCCATACTACCCTGAGAACGCCCGATCTCGTCCGATCTCGGAAGCTAAGCAGGGTCGGGCCTGGTTAGTACTTGGATGGGAGACCGCCTGGGAATACCAGGTGCTGTAAGCTTTTTCTTTTTCTTATGTGCACTTCAATCGTTTAAGAAACTATTTTTTACAACACCCATCACGAATGGCATCCGGAAACAGCAAGCCTAATTTAAACTCCGACATTGAAACTATAACACGAGTTTGAAAGCTATATTATGTGGTGACATCCACAGCATTGTAGTTAAATTTTTTACCGCTAGAGAGCAGACTATGTACAGTGAGCATGGCTCCCTGTGAACTCAAAGCAGCAGGCTTGACTTGTAAAAGAACCCAACACAACACTTTCATGAAGTGTTTTTAAACTTTTCAAGGCATTTATTTTGATTCAGCAAAATGCAGGTCGCAACGGCAAATTCGTGCTACCGCATAAAAAGCTGTCAATAACTTTTCATGATAGCCATGTTTCCAGAAAACACCAAAAGCCTTGGAAGAAAGACTGTTTCGGCCCTGGTTGTAAAAAAAAAAACAAAAGGGAAGGGTGACCGTCCGGGAATACCAGGTGCTGAAAGCCTTTTTTTTTTTTTTTTTTTCCCACGTCAATTGTGAAAGGAAACTTTTACCACAGCCATCAAGTCCCGCCGCTGCTTGGCATGGTTTCAGGGGCGATTGTGTCTATAAAATGAAAAATTCTGAGCGGTCTCACGGCTTACGGCCATACTACCCTGAGAGCGCCCGATCTCGTCCGATCTCGGAGGCTAAGCAGGGTCGGGCCTGGTTAGTATTTGGATGGGAGACCGCCTGGGAATACCAGTTACCGTAAGCTTTTTTTTTTTTTTTTTTTCTTATGTGCACTTCAATCGTTTAAGCCAAGAACTTTTTACAGCACCCATCACGAATGGCATTCGGAAACTGCAAGCCTGGTTTGAACTCCGACACTGAAACTACAACACGAGTTTAAAACCTACATTGTGTGGCGACAGCCATAGCATTGCAGTTCACGTTTTTACCGCTAGAGGACAGACTATGTACAGTGAATAAAGAGCATGGCTCCCTGTGAACTCAAAGCAGCAGTCTTTACTTGTAAAAGATCCCAGCACAACACATTGTGCTTCCATGTAGTGTTTTTACCTTTTTCATGACATTTATTTTGATACAGCCAAATGCAGGTTTTGTGCACTTCACTTTTCCGTTGGGCATTCGCGTAGAACCCTATTCCAGTTACGGCCAGATTCTTTTAGACTAGTGGTCCCCAACCTTTCTTGCGCCACGGACCGGCTACGCGTCAGAAATATTTTTGCGGACCTGCCTTTATATATATAAATAAACAATAAATCTATATAAATAAATACTACATTTATAATAAGTATATATACCGTATTTGCCGGTGTATTGGTCGACCTTTTTCGATCCAAAATCGACCGAAAAAAATCGACCTCGACTTATACATGTCACGTGCTGGTGCCACCTGCGACGGGACCACGCCCCCCTGTCAGTGGGATCACCGTCACCTGCCACGGGTTCATGGACAGCGCTATATCAACGCTGCCAGCGCAGACCCGAGTGCCAGTCTGTCCCTTGATGCTGCTTCGCTCATCATTCCCGGAGAGAATTGACTCACTTGACTACTCGAAACCCTCGCAGAATCGTTGTCCTCTCCAGCCCGATCGCCGCTCCAGCGCCAGCTGTTCCCATCATCCCCTTCAAATAAAGTCCGTCGTTACGCACTTGGCTGTACTGTCCGATCCTTAACAGTACAGACTGGCCAACACGATGCAGTCAGCGAACGACGAGACGGCATTGGGCCGACTGGAGCGAGCCGAGACCGCCATCAGCAGCCTGTCCGCCGACATCCGGAACCTGATCGAGGTTGGTCAGCAACAACAGCTGCAGCAGCAGGAGATGGCCCAAGCCCTCCAGAGACTGTCGGTGGCTGCGTCCCCGGCTGTCACGGCACCCCCGCACCGCCCGTCTGCCGAGGCCAGGAGGCTCGTGGACGTCCCGGAGCCCCGCCTCGGCAACATTGAAAAGTTCAACGGCGATCCCAAGCACGTGAGGGCGTTTGTGACCAACTGTCGCATAATGTTCAGCCTCCAGCCCGTCACGTTTGCGTCAGAATCAGCCAAGGTCGGTTTCGTTCTAACCCACCTCACGGGCGAGGCGCGGCTATGGGGTTTGGCAGAGTATGAACGGATGGCCCCGGCATGCGATTCCTTCGACGCCTTCGCAGAGGAATTGCTCTTCCTGTTCGACCTGGGATCCGCCGCCGAAGACGCCGCCGAGGAACTGGCGACGCTGCGTCAGGGTAGCCGATCGGTCGCGGAGTACGCCCTTAAATTCCAGACGTTGGCCGGCAGCAGCGGATGGAACGCGCCAGCACGTTCCTAAACGGCCTCGCGGATTATATGAAGGACGAACTGGTGTCGTACGATCGCCCGCGAACCCTGAGGGGCGCGATGGACTTGGCGGCCCGAGTAGACCGGCGGATCCGGACGCGGCGGCGCGATCGGGAGAGGAGGTCCCCGCGGAATCCGCGTGGCCACATTCCTCCGTCTGCTGGGGACCCGCCCACCACTCCACCCGCCGAGCCCATGGATCTGGGAGGGGCTCGGGTCTCCTCGGAGGAGCACCGTCGACGCCTCTCGCTGGGCTTGTGTTTTTACTGTGGGGAGGGGGGCCATCGGGTGGCGGGGTGCCCGCTAAAAGGCCGGAGCTCACGCGGCGTCGGGGGATCCGCGTGAGCTCGACCAGCACCGGCTCTCCCAGTCCCAGCACGCTCACGCTGCAGGCACGTGTCCAGCTTGCGGGGGGCGACCAGAACGTGGCAGCCTTGGTGGATTCCGGCGCGGAGGGGAACATCATGGACATTAGCCTGGCGCGTCGGTGGGGTGTCGGCTTCCTCCCTCTGAGCCCGCCCATTCCCGCGCGTGCCATTGATGGCCGCCTGATTGGCGAGGTGGCGTTCGTGACAGAACCGGTTAAGGTACTGCTCTCCGGCAATCACCACGAGACCATCCAGTTTTTTCTTCTTTCCCTCCCAGGACAGCAGCTCATCCTGGGGCACCCTTGGTTGCGGCAGCACAACCCGGTGCTGGACTGGGAGGTGGGGGTTGTACGGCAGTGGAGCGAACGCTGCCATCGAGTGTGCCTGAAGGCGGCCACCAGCCCACTCGGCAGAGCCCCGCCCAGGTACAGTCCCGACATCTCCAATGTCCCAGCAGTTTATCACGAACTCAAGGAGGTTTTTAGTAAAGCCAGGGCCGCTTCTCTTCCTCCACACCGGTCCTACGATTGCGCCATCGACCTGTTGCCCGGCACCTTCCCTCCCAAGGGGCGCGTCTACTCCCTGTCCGCTCCTGAGCGCCGGGCTATGGAGGAGTACATCCGGGAGTCCCTGGCAGCCGGCATCATACGGCCGTCCTCTTCACCTGCGGGAGCGGGGTTTTTCTTCGTGAAGAAGAAGGAGGGCACGCTCCGTCCGTGTATCGACTACCGGGGAATAAACGCAATCACCGTAAAGAACCGATACCCTCTGCCTCTTCTTTCTTCCGCCTTTGAGAGCCTTCAGGGTGCCACCATCTTCACCAAGCTGGATCTTCGCAACGCCTACCACCTGATCCGCATCCGGGAGGGAGACGAGTGGAAGACGGCTTTCAACACCCCGAGCGGACACTACGAGTACTTGGTGGTTCCGTTTGGGCTCACCAACGCCCCAGCAGTTTTCCAGTCACTGATAAACGACGTGTTACGAGACATGCTGGACAAATTTGTGTTCGTTTATTTGGACGACATCCTCATCTTCTCCCGCTCGCTTCCTGAACACATCAAGCATGTTCGGGCGGTGCTGCGACGCCTCCTAGAGAATTCGCTCTACGTGAAGGCAGAGAAGTGCGAGTTCCACACCTCCTCTGTCAAATTCCTCGGCTACGTGGTGCGTGAGGGATCCATCGAAATGGACCCTGGGAAGGTGGAGGCGGTCACGTCATGGCCTGTTCCCGAGACACGCAAGCGGCTGCAACAATTCTTAGGTTTCGCGAACTTTTATCGCCGTTTTATCCGTGGATACAGCACGGCGGCCGCGCCACTCACCGCCCTTACCAGCCCCGCCTCTCCATACAAATGGACAGAACGGGCAGAACAAGCATTTCAGGAGCTTAAGAGGAGGTTCACATCCGCTCCCATCCTCAGAGTTCCCGATCCCGACAGACAGTTCGTGGTCGAAGTGGACGCCTCGAACGTGGGTGTCGGGGCGGTGTTGTCTCAACGCAGCCGCCAAGACGATCGTCTCCATCCGTGCGCCTTCTTTTCTCGCCGTTTGTCAGCCTCAGAACGGAACTATGACATCGGTAATCGGGAGCTCCTCGCCGTCAAGTTGGCTTTGGAGGAGTGGCGACATTGGCTGGAGGGCGCCACCACTCCGTTCATTGTCTGGACCGACCACCGCAACTTGGAGTATCTGAGATCGGCCAAGAGACTGAACGCGAGACAGGCACGGTGGGCTCTGTTCTTTGACCGGTTTGAGTTCTCTCTTTCCTACAGACCGGGTTCCCGTAACGCGAAGGCGGACGCCCTGTCGCGTTTGTTTCCTGGTGGGGAGGAGGGACAGGGTCCGCCTCCCACTATCCTCCCGAGCTCGGTTCGGGTGGCGGCTCTTACATGGGAGATCGAACGCCAAGTGGAAGCCGCATCACGCGATCAACCCGGCCCCAGCAACTGCCCGGAGGGTCGCCTGTTCGTCCCTGAAGGCCTGCGATCGGCCGTGCTGCAATGGGCGCACGACTCACGCCTGGCCTGTCATCCCGGCGCTGCACGCACGAGGTACGTGGTGGCACAGCGTTTCTGGTGGCCCACCTGGCAAGTGGACACCAGCGACTACGTCAGAGCCTGCTCAATCTGTAACCGCTACAAGACGCCTACTCGTCCTCCAGCCGGGCTGCTTCAACCCTTGCCGGTTCCCCAGCGTCCCTGGTCTCACCTGTCGATCGACTTTGTCACGGGCCTCCCCCCCTCAGAGGGAAACACGGTGGTCCTCACGGTGGTAGACCGTTTTAGCAAGATGACGCATTTCATCCCTCTGCCTAGGCTCCCATCTGCAAAGCAGACAGCGTCCATCATGGTGCGGGAGGTGTTTCGTCACCACGGTCTCCCACGAGACATCGTGTCAGACCGAGGACCTCAATTCGCTTCCACCTTCTGGACGGAGTTCTGCCGACTCCTCGGCGCCACGGCCAGCCTCTCCTCGGGGTTTCACCCTCAGTCCAACGGTCAAGCGGAGCGCCTGAACCAGGAACTGGGCAGGTCTCTCCGATGCATGGCCGCCGGAGACCAGCGCGGGTGGGTACAACAGCTTCCCTGGGTAGAGTACGCTCACAATTCCCTTCCCAGCTCGGCCACGGGACTTTCGCCTTTCCACTGCGTCTTCGGGTACCAGCCACCCTTGTTCGCCCACCAGGAGCGTGGTGCGGCGTGCCCGTCGGCCCAGGCTTGTGTCCGCCGTTGTCATCGTGCCTGGGCGAGGGGCCGGGCCACTCTTCTCCGCTCTGTTTCAGGCTACGCCCGCCAGGCGAACAAGCACCGGACGCCGGCTCCGGAGTACAGAGTGGGGCAGCGTGTGTGGCTCTCGACGCGGGATTTGCCGCTGCGAGCGGGATCCCGCAAACTGGCGCCCCGCTTTGTTGGACCGTTCCCTATCCAGAAGGTGATTGGCCCGGCCGCAGTCCGTCTGCTCCTTCCAGACTCCATGAAGGTTCATCCCACGTTCCACGTGTCCCGTGTGCGGCCCATCCATGAAAGCGCGTTGGCGCCGGCGCCCGTTCCGCCGCCGCCGCCCCAGCTCGTCGATGGGGGCCCGGCTTACGCTGTCCGCTCCCTGCTCCGATCGCGGCGGCGTGGTCGGGGCCTACAATACCTCGTGGACTGGGAGGGTTATGACGACGCGCACCGCTCCTGGATTCCGAGCCGCTGGATACTCGACCGTTCGCTCATCACGGAGTTCCATCGCTGTCATCCGGACCAACCGGGTCCTCGGCGCGGGCGCCCGAGGAGGGACGGGGGGGACCAGGGGTGAGGGTCCAGGGTGGTCTTGCCCACTGGTACCGGGGTCTTCTGCCCCCGCGCCCGTCGATCCTGCGTCTGGCGAGGTGTCGGACGTTTCAGCGGTGTGCTGACCCCTCCACCTGGCCACCCGGGGTAGTGCCTTCCTTTTAGTTTTTTTGTTTTGTTATTTTCGGTTCCTGGGGACGTCGGGAGCCGTCCCTTGTGGGGGGGGTTCTGTCACGTGCTGGTGCCACCTGCGACGGGACCACGCCCCCCTGTCAGTGGGATCACCGTCACCTGCCACGGGTTCATGGACAGCGCTATATCAACGCTGCCAGCGCAGACCCGAGTGCCAGTCTGTCCCTTGATGCTGCTTCGCTCATCATTCCCGGAGAGAATTGACTCACTTGACTACTCGAAACCCTCGCAGAATCGTTGTCCTCTCCAGCCCGATCGCCGCTCCAGCGCCAGCTGTTCCCATCATCCCCTTCAAATAAAGTCCGTCGTTACGCACTTGGCTGTACTGTCCGATCCTTAACAATACACCGAGTCATAAAATTTAACTTCGATTTCATCGCTTCAAATGTGATGGTAACCAAGGCCGTTTCTCATGCATCTCATTGTGCGTTGCACTTAGAAAATTTGAACCGGGCGGCGTGCGCGAGTGCGCGGCCCGCTGGAAGTCGAATGAGGCGCCGCGACCACCTCCGCGGTGCTTATAAACAGCCGATCCGCTCGGCGGGGGCTATTTTCGGCCACTTGGCTCGTGCGCACGGCCTCCCGGATGTGCCGGGCGGGTGCGCGAGCTCGCCGGCCGCTGGAAGTCGAATGAGGCGCCGCGACCACCTCCGCGGTGCTTATAAACAGCCGATCCGCTCGGCGGGGGCTATTTTCGGCCACTTAGCTCGTGCGCACGGCCTCCCGGATGTGCCGGGCGGGTGCGCAAGCTCGCCGCCCGCCGGAAGTCGAATGAGGCGCCGCGACCACCTCCGCGGTGCTTATAAACAGCCGATCCGCTCGGCGGGGGCTATTTTCGGCCACTTGGCTCGTGCGCACGGCCTCCCGGATGTGCCGGGCGGGTGCGCGAGCTCGCCGGCCGCTGGAAGTCGAATGAGGCGCCGCGACCACCTCCGCAGTGCTTATAAACAGCCGATCCGCTCGGCGGGGGCTATTTTCGGCCACTTGGCTCGTGCGCACGGCCTCCCGGATGTGCCGGGCGGGTGCGCGAGCTCGCCGGCCGCTGGAAGTCGAATGAGGCGCCGCGACCACCTCCGCGGTGCTTATAAACAGCCGATCCGCTCGGCGGGGGCTATTTTCGGCCACTTGGCTCGTGCGCACGGCCTCCCAAATGTGCCGGGCGGGTGCGCGAGCTCGCCGGCCCCTGGAAGTCGAATGAGGCGCCGCGACCACTTGCGCGGTGCTTATAAACAGCCGATCCGCTCGGCGGGGGCTATTTTCGGCCACTTGGCTCGTGCGCACGGCCTCCCGGATGTGCCGGGCGGGTGTGCGAGCTCGCCGGCCGCTGGAAGTCGAATGAGGCGCCGCGGCCACCTCCGCGGTGCTTATAAACAGCCGATCCGCTCGGCGGGGGCTATTTTCGGCCACTTGGCTCGTGCGCACGGCCTCCCGGATGTGCCGGGCGGGTGCGCGGGCTCGCCGGCCGCTGGAAGTCGAATGAGGCGCCGCGACCACCTCCGCGGTGCTTATAAACAGCCGATCCGCTCGGCGGGGGCTATTTTCGGCGCACGGCCTCCCGGATGTGCCGGGCGGGTGCGCGAGCTCGCCGGCCGCTGGAAGTCGAATGAGGCGCCGCGACCACCTCCGCGGTGCTTATAAACAGCCGATCCGCTCGGCGGGGGCTATTTTCGACCACTTGGCTCGTGCGCACGGCCTCCCGGATGTGCCGGGGGGGTGCGCGAACTCGCCGGCCGCTGGAAGTCGAATGAGGCGCCGCGACCACCTCCGCGGTGCTTATAAACAGCCGATCCGCTCGGCGGGGGCTATTTTCGGCCACTTGGCTCGTGCGCACGGCCTCCCGGATGTGCCGGGCGGGTGCGCGAGCTCGCCGGCCGCTTGAAGTCGAATGAGGCGCCGCGACCACCTCCGCGGTGCTTATAAACAGCCGATCCGCTCGGCGGGGGCTATTTTCGGCCACTTGGCTCGTGCGCACGGCCTCCCGGATGTGCCGGGCGGGTGCGCGAGCTCGCCGGCCGCTGGAAGTCGAATGAGGCGCCGCGACCACCTCCGCGGTGCTTATAAACAGCCGATCCGCTCGGCGGGGGCTATTTTCGGCCACTTGGCTCGTGCGCACGGCCTCCCGGAGTTGCCGGGCGGGTGCGCGAGCTCGCCGGCCGCTGGAAGTCGAATGAGGCGCCGCGACCACCTCCGCGGTGCTTATAAACAGCCGATCCGCTCGGCGGGGGCTATTTTCGGCCACTTGGCTCGTGCGCACGGCCTCCCAAATGTGCCGGGCGGGTGCGCGAGCTCGCCGGCCCCTGGAAGTCGAATGAGGCGCCGCGACCACTTGCGCGGTGCTTATAAACAGCCGATCCGCTCGGCGGGGGCTATTTTCGGCCACTTGGCTCGTGCGCACGGCCTCCCGGATGTGCCGGGCGGGTGCGCGAGCTCGCCGGCCGCTGGAAGTCCAATGAGGCGCCGCGATCTCCTCCGCGGTGCTTATAAAGTGCCGATCTGCTCGGCTTGGAGCTATTTCCGGCCTCCCGTTGGTGCCGGGCGGCGTGCGCGAGCTCGCCGGCCGCGATCTCCTCCGCGGTGCTTATAAACAGCAGCATCCGCACGGCCTCCCAGAATTTGAACACATTTCGTCAATAAATTTCGCATATTGAATTTTGAAGTTTAATATAATGCAACAATTGAGCTCGACTTATACAAAGGATATATCATAAAATCGTAAATTTCCGTCGAATTTTAGGAGGTCGACTTATACACCGAGTCGACCTGTACACCGGCAAATACGGTAAATACGATTAAATAAAATGATACGACTGGCATAAAAACAAATATAAACCACATAAAAATAAAAGTCACCATTACGTTGAATTATTGGGAGCACCGAGCTTGTTTCTCAGAAACGAGCCGGTCCCATCCAGGCGTAATCGGAGACAATGAAACCCGAAGTGGTTAAGGTTTGTCTTTTAATGCAGGATGCTTGGTCTCCATATGCCGAAGCAGTTTTGAAGGCTTCATTGGCTCGCTCGCTAGTTTCAGGGGCGATTGTGTCTATAAAATGCAAAATATTGGGGCACCTCAAGGCTTACGGCCATACTACCCTGAGAACGCCCGATCTCGTCCGATCTCGGAAGCTAAGCAGGGTCGGGCCTGGTTAGTACTTGGATGGGAGACCGCCTGGGAATACCAGGTGTTGAAGCTTTTTCTTTTTCTTATGTGCACTTCAATCGTTTAAGAAGCTATTTTTTACAACACCCATCACGAATGGCATCCGGAAACAGCAAGCCTAATTTAAACTCCGACATTGAAACTATAACACGAGTTTGAAAGCTATATTATGTGGTGACATCCACAGCATTGTAGTTAAATTTTTTACCGCTAGAGAGCAGACTATGTACAGTGAGCATGGCTCCCTGTGAACTCAAAGCAGCAGGCTTGACTTGTAAAAGAACCCAACACAACACTTCCATGAAGTGTTTTTAAACTTTTCAAGGCATTTATTTTGATTCAGCAAAATGCAGGTCGCAACGGCAAATTCGTGCTACCGCATAAAAAGCTATCAATAACTTTTCATGATAGCCATGTTTCCAGAAAACACCAAAAGCCTTGGAAGAAAGCCTGTTTCGGCCCTGGTTGTAAAAAAAACAAAAAAAAACAAAAGGGAAGGGTGACCGTCCGGGAATACCAGGTGCTGAAAGCCTTTTTTTTTTTTTTTTTCCCACGTCAATTGTGAAAGGAAACTTTTACCACAGCCATCAAGTCCCGCCGCTGCTTGGCATGGTTTCAGGGGCGATTGTGTCTATAAAATGAAAAATTCTGAGCGGTCTCACGGCTTACGGCAATACTACCCTGAGAGCGCCCGCTCTCGTCCGATCTCGGAGGCTAAGCAGGGTCGGGCCTGGTTAGTACTTGGATGGGAGACCGCCTGGGAATACCAGTTACCGTAAGCTTTTTTTTTTTTTTTTTTTTTTTTTCTTATTTGCACTTCAATCGTTTAAGCCAAGAACTTTTTACAGCACCCATCACGAATGGCATTCGGAAACTGCAAGCCTAGTTTGAACTCCGACACTGAAACTACAACACGAGTTTAAAACCTACATTGTGTGGCGACAGCCATAGCATTGCAGTTCACGTTTTTACCGCTAGAGGACAGACTATGTACAGTGAATAAAGAGCATGGCTCCCTGTGAACTCAAAGCAGCAGTCTTTACTTGTAAAAGAACCCAGCACAACACATTGCGCTTCCATGTAGTGTTTTTACCTTTTTCATGACATTTATTTTGATACAGCCAAATGCAGGTTTTGTGCACTTCACTTTTCCGTTGGGCATTCGCGTAGAACCCTATTCCAGTTACGGCCAGATTCTTTTAGACTAGTGGTCCCCAAACTTTCTTGCGCCACGGACCGGCTACGCGTCAGAAATATTTTTGCGGACCTGCCTTTATATATATAAATAAACAATAAATCTATATAAATAAATACTACATTTATAATAAATATATATAAATAGGATTAAATAAAATGATACGACTGGCATAAAAACAATCATAAACCACATAAAAATAAAAGTCACCATTAGGTTGAATTATTGGGAGCACCGAGCTTGTTTCTCAGAAACGAGCCGGTCCCATCCAGGCGTAATCGGAGACAATGAAACCCGAAGTGGTTAAGGTTTGTCTTTTAATGCAGGATGCTTGGTCTCCATGTGCCGAAGCAGTTTTGAAGGCTTCATTGGCTTGCTCTAGTTTCAGGGGCGATTGTGTCTATAAAATGCAAAATGTTGGGTCACCTCACGGCTTACGGCCATACTACCCTGAGAACGCCTGATCTCGTCTTATCTCGGAAGCTAAGCAGGGTCGGGCCTGGTTAGTACTTGGATGGGAGACTGCCTGGGAATACCAGGTGCTGTAAGCGTTTTCTTTTTCTTATGTGCACTTCAAGCTCTTTTTTTTTTTTTTTTTTCTTATGTGCACTTCAATCGTTTAAGCCAAGACCTTTTTACAACACCCATCACGAATGGCATTCGGAAACTGCAAGCCTAGTTTGAACTCCGACACTGAAACTACAACACGAGTTCAAAACCTCTATGTACAGTGAATAAAGAGCATGGCTCCCTGTGAACTCAAAGCAGCAGTCTTTACTTGTAAAAGAACCCAGCACAACACATTGCGCTTCCATGTAGTGTTTTTACCTTTTTCATGACATTTATTTTGATACAGCCAAATGCAGGTTTTGTGCACTTCACTTTTCCGTTGGGCATTTGCGTAGAACCCTATTCCAGTTACGGCCAGATTCTTTTAGACTAGTGGTCCCCAACCTTTCTTGCGCCACGGACCGGCAGAGAGGTTTATAAGGCGGCAAGCTTTGATGTCTATTCATATGCAAATGAGTTAGGGGGTAATAAAATTTTATGACCTATTGATGTTAAGATTTATGGCTTTTTTTTTTATTGGGGGTCATAAATCACCCTCTTTTGATTTGTGGCGGGGTTGGGGGCATCAAGATGGCGCCAGTCATGACGGCGCCATCTTTGACTGTCGCCATTTTGGTTTGCTGGCGCCATTTTTAAGATCTGGATATGTATGGGCATGTATTTTTATGAATCAAGACAGGTGCAGCACCTGAGCTAGCTTTGCTAACAGCCCTCTGAGCTACCTTTGCAGAGCCTTTCTGTTGAGAAGAGGAAGGGAGGAGGGGGTTAGAGAGGCGTCATTATTACAGTCATTAGAGGTGGCAAAGTTGGCTTCAAGAGAGTCGCATATAATTTGAGAAACAATAGCTCAGCCAAAGTTATCTGAAAGCGGGAGACGCATGTAATTTGGTAAACATTGCTTTAGAGGATCAAGGGGGTTTTGGAGGATCAAGGGGGGTTTTGTTGAGAAAATCATTGAAGTGTCGCAAGGTGTTGGTGCATAATTTGACAAACAATACTGGGTCCGACGATATGAGAAAGACCTCTTTGATGCGTCATCAACAAGCGGCCAAAGTTATCCGATTTCGTGCGACACGTGAGCTCATAGGCGTGGTCTTATCCCCGCCGAATTTAAAGTTTGGTGTGGACGAGCATCATTTTGGAGAAGACAAGACAAGACAACCCATCGCTCGGACCAACAGGGGTCGAAGCGCGTCAAAAAGCTGTTTTCGAGAATGGTTAAAGGTAAGTCATTTTACTACATTTCTCACAATAATAATAACAAATAATAATAATGATAAATAATAATAATAGGTTATTTTATAAAACAAGATGTATTGTTTACAGACAACATCGTTTTTGCCGATGTTCACGCATCTTTTGACGACGATTTTAGCGACGTTTACCTAACACAATCAGACTACGGTGAGTCAATCGCGCATCTAAGATAGTTCATATAGAGGGTATTAGTTGCTGATTTTATTTTTTGTATGCGTCAGATCTCCTGGCCGCTGCCACTAGAAAAAACAATCGGCCGACACAAGCTGCCTCCGACCGCCATATTGGAGCAGTCGAAACGTCCGACCGCCATATTGGAGCAGTCGAAACGTCAGCGCCAGCGCGACCGGCGGCATCAGAGTCACGTGCTACTGTTGAAACCAATCCAATCTCAACCCGCACCGTTCAGCCGGAATCAGCGACGGACTCAGAACTAGTTGAAGCATCATCAAGAGTCGACAAACAAAGTTAGAAGCATTTCCTTCTATGTTATCATTCGACTTGCTATTTTTGATAATATAAAGGCTTAACCGTTTTTTTGTTTTTTTTATAGCCACTTCCAGGTGAGCGTCGTGACACGAGAGACAGGAAGAGGCGGGGGAGGAGGAGAGGGCACCCCTTCTACAACACGCACCACTCAACCAGCAGGGGGTCTCTAAAGTGTCGTGGTAACTGTGTCTACAAAAGACGGTTACAAGAGTGTTTTAAGATTATACGTGCTCTTACAGATTTAGCCGAATCAAAATAGGTTTGTGTTGTTTCTGTTGTGTTTTGTAAAAGAAAATATAATGGATCATCCAAACCTTACGTCAACGGAGTCAGATTTCTTAGCAAACATTTCTGAAATAGATTTACCGTCATTTAGCGGGCCAAGCCAAAGAAGTGACACACCAGAGCTAGATTTATCAAACGTTAACAATACGTCTACGAGTCAAATAACAGATTTGCTCAACAATGTGACCGCGGCTTTGTCAGAGGGGGAGAGACCAGACAGTCCTGCTATTCTCACTCATTTACAGGCTGTCATAGATGAATTGAACAATCAAAGTATGAATGAAGGTCGACAGAGTCCGACACAAATCCCGTCACAATTGCTAAACATGATAGCGGAATTAAACAACCAAGCTAATGGCAACAACGGGCGTATCAGTCCTGACATTCCTGTGCAGTTACTAAACATGATCCAAAATCTAAATACACAGCCTCTGGTTGACCCGTTGACCGCTAACACTGTCGATTCATCATCGTTTGCTGTTGACGATGTTCAGCCGATATTTCAGCCTAACAACTGCTCTGTTATAATTGATCACGAAATAGACGTTATTGACAACAACACACCAGCATTTCAACACACGCCCCAGCAATCTAACAACGGTTCTGTATTAGCTGACCAACACGGCGGTTCTATTGTAATCAATAGGCCACATTTCAATAATGTAGAGGTAAGGCGACGGTTAAATATACCATCGCAACAGAACATTAATGATTTTGCAACCTTCTACCTCCAGATTGAAGATAAAATAGATGATGTCGTGCAAGAGGTAGCTAGCAGGGCACAAACAGGTGATGTAATTCAGATAGAGCTCGCGGCTGGTAACGATAGAGCTCACATCTACCAGCAAACTAGTGATATAAACTCTATCAGAGATAATGTATCAAACTTGCTTGAACGTTTAGCCCAATCAAACACAGAGCTTCTGGCTGATGAGGGCTTAGAGCTCATTGTACAAATAGTCACACCATTGCGTGGTGGTGGTGGAATGCGTCGAAGGCTGTTGAACACTACCAACAGAGAGATTTTGAGGTTGAAAAAACGACACCTACACATACCTCGTAATAAAGACAATAAATTGTGTTTCGCTCTCTCACTAACCTATCTGCTAAATGACACACTCACGACAAAACAGGCCACAAGACAAGCGCGACTCTTACATGAGAGTGTAGGATTGGATTGTCAAACACCTGTGAGTCTGGGCGATGTCCATAAATTTGAGAAAGTCCTCAAACGGAAAATAACTGTAATGTATCGAAAAGAGGACTGCCGCCCCATGACCTTTTTCGACACGCGTTACCCCAAAACAGATAACGACACTTTATTTGTCTTAAATCTTGAGGGCCATTTTTACGGCGTGAAAGCGATTGAGGCCTTTGTCGGCCACGCATTTTTTTGCAGGCATTGTTACAAAGGGCATGAGAATTGGCAACAGCACCATTGTGAAGGACACTGTGGCGTTTGTCTTGATCCAGGCTGTAAACAGCGACGGTTTAAACATGTCATCTGCCCCGACTGTAACAAATCTTGTCGTAATGAGGAATGCTTTACCAAACATAAAGAGTCTCGATCAATGAATCGTGTCAGCAACTGCACTTCATACAAAAACGGTCTTCAATATTATGTGAGAGCTGATGGTACCGGTGCTAAACATCGTTGCCCCGTTAAAAAATGCACAGTGTGTGATGAGATCATAAATCAAGATGACGCATTGTTGAACCCTCACATGTGCTACATTCAGCCCATCAAACCACAACCACCGTGCAAAAATGTAGTCTACTACGATTTCGAAACTTATGTAGATTCAGACGGTTTACACAAACCTTTTCTCATCTGTTGCGAATCAAATAATGGACTGGCGAAGCATTGGTATGGCACAGATTGTGTTGATGAATTTCTCAGATTTTTCCGAATGCCACGGTTTAAACAAACTACGTTTGTTGCACATAATGCGAGAGGTTTTGATTCATACATACTGATAAGGAGAATGCTTGAATTAGGTCTCAAACTCGACATTCTGATGCAAGGGAGTAAAGTTCTATCATTTGTCGATTTAGACACAAAATCACGATTTATAGACTCTCTCTCATTCTTGACGATGCCTCTAAGCACAATGCCTAAGGCCCTGGGGTTTGAAGACAAATCAAAGGGTTACTTCCCACACAAATTCAGCTCTTTAGAGCATCTAAACTACGTAGGGTCTCACCCTGACCCCACGTACTACGGCACCGAGCGAATGTCACCCTCCCAACGATCAAAGTTTGACGAGTGGTATGCCAAAGAAGCTAGCAATGTGTTTGATTTTGCTAAACAGGCAATAGCCTACTGCGAGAATGATGTTGATCTGTTAATGCAAGGGTGTGAAAAATTCAGGAGTGAGTTTTTTGAGGCCACCGGAACAGATCCATTCAATGCGGTAACAATTGCGTCGGCGTGCATGAAAGTTTTTCGAGCTAATTTTCTGACTCCTCAAACACTAGCCATTACACCATCAGACAACTATATGCGTCAGTACAAAGCTTTCTCGCACGATTCTATTCAGTACATGCAATGGATCATGCACAGCCAAAATATCCAAATTAGACATGCGTTGAACGGTGGTGAAGTTAGGATAGACAACTACTTTGTAGATGGTTATTGTGAAATCGGGGGCGTAAAAATAGTGTTTGAGTATTTTGGTTGTTATCACCACGGCTGCGCAGAATGCTTCGACCTCTCTAAAATATGCCCGACAACCAAACGCCCTTTTCAGGAGAGGTTTGATAAAACACAAAAGAAAATTCAGGATCTACAGCTTAGACAGGATGTGTACCTTGTAATTATGTGGGAGCATGAATGGTTGCAAATGAAAAAGATGGACATAGAGGTGAAGGAATTCCTTAAAAAAAACAAATTTCCTACACCGCTCAAACCGAGGCAGGCTCTTTTTGGGGGCCGAACAAACGCATTCGTTTTAAAATACATGGCAGAGCCAGACGAGCGTGTGTTGTATGTTGATGTGACATCATTATATCCTTTCATCAACAGTACAGCCACATACCCAATCGATCATCCAACGATTATCCACGGTGATTTTAAAGACCCTAGGTCGTATTTTGGTTTCATCAGCGCCACAGTCAACCCACCCCGTGGTTTATATTTTCCCGTTCTACCGTTCAAAACAGCTAAAGGTAAACTCGTCTTCACACTGTGCCGCACATGTGCCGAGTGTAACAACCAGCAGACGGCTTGTACACATAGTGATGAGCAAAGATCGTTAACAGGTGTTTGGACAACCCCTGAATTTGTTAAGGCACTCGATCTCGGGTACACGGTTGCGGAAATTACAGAAGTGTGGCATTACACAAGAACGAGCGACACAATTTTCCGTGATTACATGCGAACATTTCTAAAAGGTAAACAAGAATCTTCAGGTTACCCGCCTCACGTGGTCAACCAGGCTGACAGAGAAAGATACATAGAAGGGTATGCCATTCATCAGGGTATCCAACTCGATCCTTCCAAAATTGCTGTAAACCCTGGCAAAAGGCAAGTGTCAAAACTCTGTCTTAACAATCTGTGGGGAAAACTCGCGCAACGTGACAACATGACAAACACAAAAATTGTGACAAAATCAGAGGATTTTTTTGAACTTTTGTTTTCAGGTCTGTACAATGTGAAATTCTTCCATTTTATCAATGAGAAGCTCTCAATTGTGCAGTATTGTATCAACATAAACAACGAGATCCCCGCCTCAAAAACATCAAACGTGGCTGCAGCGTGTTTCACAACAGCCTATGCACGCCTAAAAATGTACAGCTATTTAGAAATTTTACAGAGGCGTGTCCTTTACACAGATACAGACAGCCTCGTGTACACTGTGAAGCCAGGTGAAAGTGTTCTCCCGCTAGGTGATTATCTGGGTGATTTGACAGATGAGCTTTCGAACGACAGCATTTTAGAATTTGTCTCAGCCGGCCCCAAAACATACGCTTATAAAACACGAGGGTCGTCTCAGACGGTCATGAAGGTAAAGGGTATCACACAAAGTCACGAAAGCGGTCAGAGCATCAATCTCGACAGCATGCTCAGTTTGGTTCAAGGCTACCTCGATACAGCAGGTGCGACCTCAGATGTGCTTTACGCGCCCCAGCATAATATCGTTCGCGATAAGAGAGGGTTTCATCTCAGAAACGTGTCATTTTCCAAGCGGCTTCGTGTGGTGTACGATAAAAGAAGGCTGCTAGAGCGAGGCACCACTGAACCGTTTGGCTACTGATATTTCTATCTATCCATACGTGTGTCTGTGTGTGGAAATGGCTTTTAATCAGATTGAATTCGACCCCAGATTAGAACTCCCTTTTTCATCTCTAGTAGCAGGGCCTTCGGGTTGTGGCAAGACTTTCTTTGTAAAAAATGTATTGCAAAATCCTGAACATGTTCTGAGAAAAAAACCTGATAATATTGTCTGGGTTTATACCTCATACCAGCCAATGTACGATGAGCTCAAAAACCTGAATAAAGACATTGTTTTTATCAAGGGGCTGCCTGAATCTTTTGACGACGAGAAGCTGTTCCCGCCACAGCAGCACCATCTGTTGATTCTGGATGACGTCATCTTCCAAGCTTCGGATAACCCTGAAGTGGTTCGAATATTCACCCAATATAGACATCATAAAAATTTAAGCGTTATAATGCTAACGCAGAATGTATTCCATCAGGGCAAATTTAGCCGTACTATTAGTTTGAACAGTAATTATTTGATTTTGTTCAAAAACCCCCGCGATAAACTGCAGGTGAGTGTCCTGGCGAATCAAATTTCTCCCAGCAACCGGAAGTTTTTCCTGGAATGCTTTGAAGATGCTACAAGAGAGCCGCATGGGTATTTACTGGTAGATTTGACACCTTCATGCCCAGAACAATATAGACTACGTACAGGTGTACTACATAACCAGTGGCCTGTCGTTTATATACCCAAACAATAAAACGATGACGAAGCTTTTAAAAACAAACGCACCGTTACTCAAATCTCTGTTTACATCCAAGCCGGCCAAACGTAAGCATTTGCTACTCAGAGGCCCCAGTAGTTTGGTGAAAGCATTATGTGAGATTGCTCTAAATCTTCTTAAAGGACATGTACCCTTAAAATCAAAACTTTACAAGAGACTTAAAAAGCAAAAGAAAAATATCCGCTTTTTGGCTGATAAGAAAAATACTTTGAAGAAGAAAAGAGCTGTGTTAGTTCAGAAAGGTGGTTTTATATTGCCGTTACTGGCCGCTTTCGCACCTGTTCTCGGGAGTGTCATTAGTGGCTTTATGAACAAAGCATAAAATGAGTTTGAAAACGGCTCAGAAAATGTTCCTGATTTCGCCTTATCAGCTCGAGAGGCTGAATCGACCAGCGCCGACCATCCGTGATACAGCAGAGCATTCTTTGGATGAAGAGATGAAACAGGTTTTGGATAATAAAAATTTAAATCAATATGAAAAGATCAAAATTTATCAGACCTTAATGCAGCGTTACTTGGGGTTGGTCAAACAAAAAGACTCCGAGCAAATTCCTATTACGATTCGCCACGAAGACAATGAGAGGGGTGAAATAAAGACCGCTGATGAGAGCGCAACTGATGATATTCTGGACGCCATAGGTCCACGTTTCCGACGCAATGCCAACTATGTGCTGAAAAGACTATCGGCAGAAGATGTAAGCTGGACGCCGTTAAGTGAATTTGTTTTTAGAGGAAAAACTATCAAAGGCTCCCATATGAGCGATCTGTTGAGACATTTGTGTACGAGTGGGAAAAAAATCAACGAGAAGCCGGTAGGATGGAGTGAATTTCTTCGAACGCTAGCACGGTTAAACTTGCCGGAAACAAGCATCTCCAACCCCTTGGCTCGCGCAGATTTTAAACGTTTAAAATACGCTACAGGTGAAGATGGGGATGTTTCTTATGTAGAAGATGTAAACATGATGAATAAAAAAAAAAGAAAGAGGACATCACCGGTAGTAAAATGGGTTAGTTATTAGATGACACTATTGTTGTTAGTGGAAAAAACAACGCATGACTCTGTAACTCTCTTTAACAATGTTTATTGAATAAAAGAGATTTTATAAAACATTAACATGGTTTCAGACAATGACATTTTTTAAATTTATGCAACGAACATGATGTTTGCCCGCCGCACATCCGGTCTGGTCTTCGGCATTTTTTGACAAACTCTCTAACCATCGCGTCGTTATGGAGAGGGTCGGAATTGTAATGAGTCAGCACTTCACGATAAGTGTGCCCCCATCCGCGTTGGGTTAAATAATACACACAGTGTTGACCGCAGGTGTCTGTGAGCTCGTGCTGCAACTGCCCGTTCTGATAGTCGATCCGTTTAGAATGCTTCTTCAAAAATCTGTATATACTCGCCGGGTAGTACGACCCATTCGGTGGTAGCCCAAAAGGATCAAAGAATGTGGCCGAGCCGTCCGATTCTAAAGTCAAAGCGAGCCAGTGCTCTCCGGGTAAATGTCTTGGATGCGTATTGACGATGTAATGTTTCGGAGGCGTGTCTCTGACGTCACCTAGCTCATCCGATGCGAAAACGCCTCCAAATAAGGTTCTCTGCATCCGGGTCATAATCATGTCCAATTCACGGCCGTTCATAGCGTTAATAATAGTCCATCAATACGTACTTCCCTCTAGCATTAATCTCTATAAGCGAATCATAAACCGCGTATACAATGAGGGTTGCTGTATGCGGTAATGGGGTTCTGAAGCGCAAATCGAGTCTCAGCACCCCGCTATTGATCGGCGTTAACGCGCCTGAGTCATCCACCTGACTTAAATTGAAAACAAAAAGTGAATAGCCCTGAGTAAAATCCTGTTGGTTTATACAGAGAGGTAAATCTTTTAGAAAACGCCCCGTTGCTGTGTATAAATTATGAAATTCACGTGTACATAGTCCAGCTTCGAAATTGGGCTGAAAAGGCTTGGCAGGTATTTGTCGACCTTCGTGGCTGAGAGCTAAATACTCTATGTTATAATGCAAAAAATTAAACGGGTTTAAATCTCTCCGTCCCATAAAACTGTTGTGGTTTACGAGAGCTAATACAATTTGCTTGGGGATGTGTCCGAGGAAGAGATTATCCTGCTGACAGATTCTAGAGTTTTGCGGGATACTGAAGGTTTTCATGTTCACGCGGCTGACGGGATAGAGAGCATTACCTTTTTGTAATGCGGCGGCGTGACCTATAGCCACAGCCGGTGAGATTGATACTTTTTTCACAAACAGGGATGCTCCTAGTATTTTGAGACACGAATCACTGTCTGGAGCGCTCATGAGACAGAAATCATCAGAAGCTCTAGTTAACTTTAGACGCAGATCCACATTATTCAGTAGATGGCGTTCGGAAAAGAAAATATCTCCATGAAGCGGTCCCATAAGGTGAAATTCACGTGAGCCTGCAATCTGTTGTGCGCGCCGCACAAAACCAGCGTTAGCCACTCCCTCTTCGAAAGAAATGGAGTCCATGCGCCCCCTAGAGTCTTTTGCGAACATTCCTGCTGTGAATTGTGACTCCAAAGAATCGTTTGAAAAGTTTAACAGCAGCTCGATGATGGATCTGTAGGCGTGCGTGGCACTAGATTGTAAGATTAACCGTCCACCCAACGAAATATCTAATTGACTAAAAATTGTGTTTATAGGAAAATTCACGATGCCGACTTGTTCTTGCGGTGGAATATTTGTCCCATCCCTACGCGTCACCTTTGCACGGAGATGTAGTAAAGTGTCGGATAAATCTAAATATTTTGAGCCGTCCCCGGGTATATAAAATTCTATTGGGCCTTGGTCCACGATTGCTGTTAACGGTTGGAATTCGACATATGAGCTATCTTCTATGGAGAGTTGCGTCAGGGGCGCACTAAACAGATCCAGACTTGATAGCGTCGCCTCTTGACTTTTAAAATGTAGAAGGGCCATTTTTTAAGAGAAAATATCTGTCTTGCTTCTTCTCCGCTTTTTCCTGACAACTGGTCTGAGACGGGTGGAGCGTCTTTTCCTTTTAACGCTTCTTTTTCTCCGCCCCCCAGGATGGATCGTCCCACGTGACAATACAGCAAGCCCGGAACCTTCTTGCTCGGGGCCTTGTTTCTGGTGGATTCTTTGAATGACGCGCCCCGCTACATCCGTTGCTATGTTTTTAGCGGCTGCTTGAAGATGCGGCTTCGCCAAGTTAAACCCGTTTTTAAACATAGGCATCACGAAACGAAATAATTTTGCAAAAATAGACCCAATCCCTCGTCCGTACTGCACCGGGCTTCCCGAAAAACCCTGAAAAGAGCCCCCCACTTGTGTTTCATAATAATCAACAAAACGATACAAGTCGGGATGCATTGACGATGACGTCATTTTTTTTAATTTTTTTTTAATTTTTTTTTTAAATTTATTATTATTTCTTTTTAAATTTATTATTATTTAGATCTAAAATGCAGAGTGAGAATAACCTTCCCGTATTCGAAATCTATCGGGTTGTTCTGGTCTGTTCGTAGGTAAACCGAAATGGTTTCAATATGGCTTCTGCACACATCTAAATAGTAAACCGGATTAAAAGTTTTGTTTACAACTTCACCGTATCCGCCTTCCAGAGGCAGAGTTCGTAACATGGGGGCGTACGCGTCACCAACTGTCTGATGATGTATAATGTCGGTGTAGATGAACATGAAATATGATCCGGCGCGTATATCGGCAGGATGTTGTGCGTTGACGCCTTCCGGTTTGAGTGGCAGCCAATTCTCTGGTGTCATTCCAACAATGTACGCCAGGGGGCTCTTGAACATAACTCTCAATCCTTCTTCGCCCGAAAACATGAACCTCTGTTTGTGCTGATCAAATCGGACGTCAATCTTTTTGTTACTCGCTTTAGTTAATAGAGTTTGAATGTCCAAAGCTAACGAGTCATAATTTTGATAAACACCTCCCCTTGTTTTGAGCAAATGTCGAATTTCTGATGAGTCGTCTTGGAACGTATCACCTCTAGGGGGCGGATTTTTAGGTTGTCAAGTCAAGTCAAGTCAAGTCAAGTTTATTTATATAGCCCTAAATCACAAACAGTCTCAAAGGGCTTCACATAGCCAAAATTGACAATTATTCTCAAAGCATCCCCTGATCATAAGCTCCCAAAAGGGCAAGGAAAAACTCAAAAAAACCCTACCAGGGGAAAATGAGAAACCTTGAGAAGGGACCACAGATGGAAGGATCCCCCTTTCAGGATCACCAGGTTATAATGGATGCAGAGAGTACACAAGTAATACACAATATGAAAATCAATGAAAAAAATGGATGTCGGAGGTGTCCTCGATTGTCCTGGCAGTGTCCTCAAGGGGGCCGAGCCGCAGCTCCCCCATCCCGAACTGGTCCCCGAGAATCCAGCCAGCCGCTATCCGCTTTTGAGCCACCTAACCCCCTCCCCAGCCGGGGAGGAGGTGGGCAGAGAGAACAGAACAAACTCCGGCCAAATCGGCCATCACAAGTTAGTTAAAGGCCATCTCATAGAAATGTGTCTTTAAACGCGTCTTAAATGTTTCTACTGAGGTAGTAGTTCTAATATCCATTGGTAGGGCATTCCAAAGCTCTGGAGCCCGAATAGAGAATGCTCTAGACCCTGCAGACATTTTCTTGGCCCTCGGTATAACTAAAAGACTAGCGTTTTGCGAACGAAGGTTACGAGACGGAACATAAGGAACGACTAGGTCGACGAGATATGAAGGCGCTAAGCCATGCAGTGCTTTATAGGTTAGTAGAAGAACCTTGAAGTCACATCTTAAATGGACCGGGAGCCAATGTAATTCGGCTAATATTGGGGTAATGTGATCAAATTTTCTTGACCGTGAGAGCAGCCTCGCAGCGGCATTTTGCACTAACTGTAGACTTTTAATACTGGATTTAGGAAGACCAGAGAATAATACATTACAGTAGTCCAGGCGCGACGTGACGAACGCATGTATAATAGTTTCCGCATCCCCGGTCGAGAGGATAGGACGAATCTTAGCAATATTACGAAGGTGAAAAAACGCAATCCTGGTTATATTCTTAATGTGTTTTTGAAAGGAGAGCGTTTGGTCAAATATTACCCCGAGATTAGTTACCGTATCACTCTGAGTGATAGTAGGGTTATCTATAGTTATAGTGGTTTCCTTAAATAAATGTTGATAACGAGTAGGACCAATTATCAACATCTCAGTTTTATCCGGGTTAAGACGAAGGAAGTTGAGAGACATCCATTGTTTAATCTCCGCAAGGCACGCCTCGAGATTACAGCAGTCCTGTGGATCTGTCATCGATAACGGCATATATAATTGGGTGTCATCCGCGTAGCATTGAAAACTAATATTATATTTACGTATTATGCCCCCAAGCGGAATCATATAAATATTAAATAAAATCGGTCCGAGTACCGATCCCTGTGGGACACCACAAGTAACATTATAAAGCTCAGAGGACGTATTACCATGGACCACTCGGTGCATCCTGCCTGATAGATAGGAATTGAACCAGCTTAGTGCTGACCCTGAGATACCAACACAACTTTTAAGACGCCCTAATAAAATATCGAAGTCTACAGTGTCAAAGGCAGCACTAAGATCAAGTAGTAACAATACAGACGACGTATTTGAATCCATAGCTATGAGGAGATCATTAGTCACTTTAGCAAGTGCTGTCTCTGTAGAATGATTGGCTCTAAAACCAGACTGAAAAGAGTCATATCGATTATTATCGACCATGTAATCAATAAGCTGCTGTGCTACTACTTTTTCGAGAAGTTTTGCTATGAATGGGAGGTTTGAAACTGGCCTATAATTACTGAGACAGTCCGGGTCAAGATTTGCTCGCTTAAGTAGTGGTTTAATAATAGCGGTTTTAAAGGCCATTGGCACTATCCCAGAGGAAACAGACAGATTGATTATATTTAAGATGGACGGTCCTAAAATTGGAAATATTTCTTTAAGTAGTTTGGCTGGAAGCGGGTCGAGTAAACATGTTGTTTGTTTAGCCGTACTAACCAATTTTGTAAGCATTTCAAGGGACACGCTTTTAAAATTTGAGAGGGTTATTGCATGATCCCCAGCGCTAGTAACCGGCAGAGCGATTGGCATGGTATTCTTGATCTCGTCCCTAATGGACTCAATCTTTTGAGCAAAACATTTCATAAACTCGTCAGCTGAGTGGAAGGAGCTATCGGGGGTCGGCTGGCGCAGAGTTAGCTTTGCCACTGTATCAAATAAGTATTTAGGATTATTTTTATTAAGATTAATGACTTGCGAAAAATAACGAGTTTTTGCTAAAATAAGCGCATCTTTATATTTCAGGAGGCTGTCCTTCCATGCCTGATGGAAAACCTCAAGTTTGGTTAAACGCCATCTGCGCTCATGCTTTCTACATAATTGTTTAAACGTACGTGTTTCATCTGTGAACCACGGAGTTGGCCAACTACGGCGAGTTTTCAGACGTAGCGGTGCCACAGAGTCGATGGCTTTTAATAATGTCGCATTGAATTCATTTGTAAGATTATCGATAGAGCCACTGTACGCGGGAAACATGGCGGTTGCCGGCGACAGTAACTCAGATAGCGCAGTTGCAGTCATGGAGTTAAAATTACGGCTGCTATAATTCTGTTTGCGTTCCTTGTCTTTGACAAGGAACTAAAATTTCAAATTTTATTAAAAAATGATCAGACAGAACAGTAGTGTATGGCAGTACTGTTATATTTGAGGTTGCTAGTCCTCGGGATAATACCAGATCTAAGGTATTTCCATTCTTATGCGTTTCTGCCTGTACAGCTTGCGTAAAACCAAACGTATCGATTAAAGTTTGAAATGCCGAAGTCAGTGGTTCCGACGGTGAATTCATGTGGATGTTGAAATCACCCATGATAACTATATTATCTGCATTTGTCACTAGATCAGCCACAACTTCTGAAAATTCATCCAGGAAGCCAGAGTAAGCCCCGGGTGGGCGGTAAATAACAAGATAGAATGACGGTAACGCAGTGGATCGCACAATGAGAACTTCAAATGTTTTAAATACGTGAATTGAGCGAGGCCTAAATCTAAGCTCAGAATTTGAGATGAGGGCGACACCCCCACCCTTTTTTCGAGGACGAGCCACATGCGAGCTCACAAAATTTGGAGGCGAGGCCTCGTTAAGTGGCAGCAGTTCATTAGGTTTTAACCAGGTCTCGCAAAGACCAAAAACATTTAGATTATGTTCCATGATAAGGTCATTAACGAGAACTGCTTTCGTATGAAGTGATCTAATATTCATAAAACCGAATTTAAGTGTAATTGGTTGATCAGGGTGCGCATCTATCGAAGGATTTTTAAACGGGATGCGAGTAAAATTGTGTTCTCTAGGCCTAATATCACCTCTCAAAAGTTTATTAGGGCGGTGGGATGAAACAACCGTGGGAATTTGTTAATGAGTATTTGTTACACATGTGAAGTTATCTAAAACAGGCACCGTTTCATCAGCAAGACCGGTCGGGACGGAGTGATTGGATTTGTCTACTACCCCAGTAGAAAGTGTGTTTATGTGTACTGCAGCACTATTTAAACTGTCGCGCTCTATTCTACACGAGGAGCTATGTGTATGCTGAAAGTCTAGCCTAGCGCTAGTTAACTTTAACTTAACAGACTCCAAACCCATCCTCACAGGTGGTCTAATCACCTGTGCCCTGGCCTGCTCTAAAGTGACCTGTCATGAGTGGCTCAAACAGTAATCTATATTCCTAGAAAGAGTGAAGGCGCCTTCACGGTTAGGGTGAAGGCCGTCCTTCCTCAGCAGGTCGGGGCGGCCCCAGAAGGAGGACCAGTTATCTATAAAATACAGTCCCTGCTTTTTACAGAACCCAGCCATCCATCGATTAAGGGAGACTAATCTACTAAACCTCTCATCAGTGCCTCTCCCAGGCAGGGGGCCAGAGACAAATACTCGATGCCGACTCATCTTTCTGGCAAGATCACAAGTCCTCGCTATGTTTTTCTTTGTGATCTCTGACTGTCTCATCCTAACATCATTGGAGCCGACGTGTATCACTATGTCCGAGTAGCTAGTGTTGTTGGAACTACGCTGTTGACTAGGCCTATTGCGAGTCAGCTCCCTAAGACTAGCTTCTATGTCGGGTGCTCTGCCCCCAGGAATACACATTACCGTGGCTGGATTTTTAAGCGTAATGTTGCGGGTAATGGAGTCGCCTATGACCAAAGTGCGAGGGCCATCAGACCGAGATGACTTTGGACGGCTATGCGTCTTACCTGGCTCATCGCGATTAGCAAGCCGCTTGGGGCTAATGCTAACCGGGCTAGCGGGCTGACTACAGCCCGCGTCTGTGTCCGCCGCAACTACTGTTATCGCACTATTCTGCTCTAACTGGCGGACACGTCCCTCTAGCAGAGACAACCTCTCTAAGAGAAGGGTGCAGTTGGTGCACGAAGCCGTACATACCTCTTGGTCCGCTGCCATACTTTGTGTCCGAAGAGCGACGATCTGTCAGAACAACCCGGAAGCAGAGAGTTTATTGGAGGAGATGCGGTGGAGGCAGAGCGGGAGGATCTGAGCCAGGGGCAAGGAGTGGGAGCAGCAACAGCTGAGCGTGTGGAGTTCAGCCAGACGGGGTGGATCTTGGCGGTGAGCCGTGGAGGGATTCTGCGAGCAAAATATACAAGACTTGGTCAGAGGATTCGACGTGGCTGTGATCTTACTGCAGACCCGAGGATCAGGAAAAGGTGGCGTCGATGAGCAAGAGGGTATCGAGGAGCTAGAGGCACAACCGTGGAGGTGATCACAACAGATAGGACACTCAGACCTTGTGTTGTTTTAGGTAAAAGTTCCGTTTTTTCTCAGGAATGGTGGGTATTGTGTTGATGTAGGAAATCTCGCATAAACCGACCTCCCACGAACCTTTTAAATCGATATGTTGAGCTAGTTCGGTTTTGAATTCTGTGAGCGTGTTTGAGCTAAAAAGATGCACACTGGCATTTGACGCTAATGTGATGTAGAATTCTCTCTGATGGTCACCCATCTTGTAATTTCCACAGAATGGCCGTTTTAGAGACCGTCAGATGGTTTTAATACTCTTTGTGGGTACCCAACTGTCGAATTTGGCTGGCCAGCCCACCCAGTGGACGAGGGACTCGCGTTTACCTGCCACAGTACGTGATTTAAGAATTTTCTGTATGCGAAAAATTTTATTTTTTTTAATTTTTACTTTTTGTAATTCCTCTTTGTAGAAGATGCCTTGCACGGGCATACCATCCAAGTCCGATATTTTATAGACGGGAGGAACGCGGTGGAGACGCTGTCTTATTCTGAAAATTTCATCCGTGTAACTTTGTAAATAACCTTTTTCAAAATTCCCTTTTATTTTGGAAATTCGCACAGTGTCACCCGGTGCGAACCGGAACTTGCATCCCCGTTGAAAAGGATTTCTTGAGTAGAGGTTAGTGAAAACGATATTCTTATTCTCTTCGTTTACAGCGTTAGGTGTCATTTTTATACTGCTGTGAAAACTGTTGTTATAACTGACAATAAAATCCTGAATTACATCGACGTATCGTTGTGTGTTCTTAGCAGTGAAATACCTCCACATCCGCGTTTTTAACGTTTTGTTGAACCTTTCGATCGTTTGCGCTTTGGTGTCCGAGGCGGTGGAAAAATGTGTAATATTGTGCTTTCTCATTAATTTCTGGAAATGTTTGTTAAAAAACTCCACCCCTTTATCTGTTTGAAGGCGTAATGGTGAACCGCTAACTGTCAGGATATCTTCAAATGCTTTGGTGACCTGGGTACCCGTTTTCGTTTTCAAAAGACGTACATATGCACGTTTCGAGAATATATCGATTGCGGTTAGTAAATATTTATATCCATCGTTGTAGCGTGCAAGTGATTGCATATCGCACAAATCTGCTTGGAATTGTCTCATAGGACCTCGAACAAAAACTTTATTTCTAGGAAAAGTTATTCTGGCTGGTTTGTGTAAAGTGTACGCATCCTGATCGGATAAAAAAGCTTTTACTTTTCTTATGTTAGTGTTTTTACAGCTATTAATCGCCTCCCTGTGCAGCCGCTTCTCGCCGCCAAAACTCGCTGGATTTTTAGCGCTATAGTAGAGTCTCTGAAGACACCTGTCGCTACCCATTGTTAAGTAAATTCTGATGGATATCAGATTATGACGCTGTTAATAAAGCAAACAGGTCTGATATCTCGCGATTTTGAATAAACACAGAGAAACAGTCACTTTTACGGTCACAATAGTTTATTACAGAAAAAATCAAGCTACTTCTTAAAAAAAACATTACTAATAAACACAAACAAGTGTAAAACATGGTAAAAAAAAGTTTTTCTATAAATCCTAAGGTTTGACATAGCGCATGAGTTTACAGAGCTTTTCGGCCTCGTCGACGCACTTAATGGAGATGAGCAATTCGAAGACCACGGCTGGAGCTTTATCCTCGGTGAAAGTGGCCACCAGCATCTCGGTTACGTCCATAAAGTTCTTATCTTGCAGCTTGTTTTCTGCCAGCTTTATGTTACCGCGGCGGCTCACCAGAGCGTTAACAAACTTTTTGAAGTTTTCCTTGGACAGGTCTTCCAGCGCGTCCATCACGAGGCCCTTTTTAGAGGGCATTATTTCAATTTTTTAGCGGGGGATTAAGTCGAGGTTAGTAAACGCACGAGATGAGAGGTTCGAACGCACTGTTGCTTTGGGCGGACTTCGCTCTCGATTTGGCTTTATTTATTTATTTTTTTTCTTACCTCTATGTGGGCGTGACTCTTGATTTGGCTTTTTTTTTTTTTTCCCCCTCTCCCCCCAAAAACTATCAGGATTCTTAGCTGAAGACATCTCTCACCATTGAATAAACATAGAGAAACGGTCACAATAGTTTATTACAGAAAAAATCAAACTACTTCTTAAAAAACATTACTAATAAACACAAACAAGTGTAAAACATGGTAAAAAAAAGTTTTTCTATAAATCCTAAGGTTTGACATAACGCATGAATGAAGATAACATAGATGGTGTTACTTTGGACCCTATTAGAGTTTTAAACTTCTTTAGCTGCCCCCCTGTTAAATCTAAAAGTACTGTTAGGAAAGTCATCAATTGATTCCACATTTTTTTTACAAAACCTCCCATTGTGTTTTTCCAAACGTTCTAAATAATAGAGTGACTTCGTTGCGATTCAGAACAGTATCACCAGCTTCTTGTTTTATCGCACGGAGCCGTGTGAAGATCTTGCCTTCATGAGCTAGGTCATGTAGAATGGCAGAAACAGAATTGCAGATGTTTATAAGCGTTGCAGAGCTTTTAAAATAGAAAAACATTGTCGACAACGTGTGTAGGAAGTCAGCATTGCACAATTCACCCGTCACTGCTTCATAATTCGCATAGAAATAAAAGTTTCGATCCTCAACATATAGGCACGTATGATGCATTTGGCTAAGATCATCAAGAGCACATCCGTCACACTTAGATTTAGCATGTTTCATTAAGGCATCATACAAAAGATGAACCAGCATCAGCTTCAGGCGTGTGTAGTCTTCAATCACCAACCATTTAAGAGGCTCTATTGTCATATTATACTCTGCGTCTTGTTGTGTGTTGATTCTCAAAGGTGTCGAGGTCATCGGAGTGTCAACGATCGTGTCGTCAGCCTCCGTGTCCATCTGTGTGTTGATTCTCAAAGGTGTCGAGGTCATCGGAGGAACGACCCCAAACTCAAGGACCATCGGAGTGTCAACGATCGTGTCGTCAGCCTCCGTGTCCATCTGTGTGTTGATTCTCGCAGGCGCCGGGGCCCTCGGAGGAACGGCCCCAAACTCAAGGACCATCGTGTCGTCAACCTCCTCAAAATCAGCGGGCAGGTGCGATTCTGCCTCTCTGAGTAAGACTCTAATGTCGGTAGCAGACAAGCTTGGCAAATCCATACCATTTTCAGGATAGCGTGCGCAGGCGCCATCAAACAATTCAATGGCTCGTGACGTGGACCACGGTTCATGCTGCTCCTCCTGCTGCTGCTGCTGCTGCTGCTGCCCCGAGGTTTCAGGGGTTTCAAACACGTCGAAAGTTGATGACAAAGCTCCATAGAGAGAATCGGTTTGCAGATCGTCGAGTCGAATCGGTGAGATGCATTCGTTCGGGTCAGATGGTGGCAGCGGAAGAATCTCAAATCTTTCAGCCCATGTCTCAGGCCCCACTGGCGTCGGTCTTGGCGACGCTAGGAAAGCTGTGTTCCCATCGTCAGCATCTGACTCTGCATCCGAGTTGTCAGGGGTTGACCAGAACGTGATCCCCGTAGGTGTAGAACGTGGTAAAAGTCTTCTGGCAAGCATTTTTTGGGCCATCTTCTTTCTCTTGTGTGTGCGTGTGTGAAAGAGACGATTGCAAGCCCGCTCTTATACAATTTAGATAGTTATGCTAATGACTATAACTCCACCTTCCTGTGACAGCAGGTGAGAAAAAGAGGGGGGTAGGAGGAGGAACAGAGTCTTGTGTTGAAGAGGGCCAGGGTTTAAACTTAATTTTTTAGTAAGGGTTAATCTAAAGCCAGTTTACGTTTCACTCCGACGACGTTTGTCCAGACACGGCTTGATAGAAAAAGCCCCGTAATACTCTCCCCATATGCTTGCATCGTTCCATACCATTCTGTCAACGGTATATTCAAAATTGTCTGGAAAAGCCCACATTCGCTGCTGAATGCTTGAAGTTTTAAAAACATTAAATCCATTACCTCTCCATCTTCTGCCCCATCAACAGTTTGAGGAGAAACTTTCAGCCGGAAAAAACATCTCCCGCCGGCTGTGATTTTTGAAATCCAAGTTGCATTCAGCTCACCTTCTGACCCGTATTCATTGTGAAATTCAGTCAAAACCTCTGGCAGGAGTTGATTTAAAACACCCCAATCATTTGAGTTCAGAGTACCAAATGCGTGGGCCTGCACATAGTTGCTGTTGCTTGATCCAGAGCTCTCTTGGTTTCTCATAAAGAAAGACAACTCACCAGTCTCGTAAAAAAATTTAAATCCCCATTGAGTCTCTGGTGTTAGATACCAGCTCCGCTCAAGTTTTTCTGTAGGCCTTTGTTGCATACGTCTTAGATACATCTGTTTCTTCCTAGGGGCATCTAGCAAACCATCAGGGCCTCTGCGGCAAAGATGAATACTGACCGGCGTTTCTGCTATCATGATTTGAGCTTCAGGTTTGCAGTTTAGCACCACAGCTTTAGCTCTTTTTTCTATGAACTATCAGCCCGATACTCTCGCGTAAATATACGAACAACAAGTCCAGCCCCTCTCTCAAACCACACCTCTGTGTATCACGTGTTTGTTTTTTTTCATTTTTTAAATCAGGATATGTTTTAAACTTATACAGCCTTCATAAAAAAAACAGACGCCTTCGTCTGTCTCCCTCCAAAGTTAAACGGTTCCACCTGGACCCAGTAATGCCGACTCCACTATTGTTTGTCAAATTACATTAGAGATAACTTGTGACTTGTAGCCGTGTGATTTTCTCAACAAAACCCCCCTTGATCCTCCAAAACCCCCTTGATCCTCTAAAGCAATGTTTACCAAATTACATGCGTCTCCCGCTTTCAGATAACTTTGGCTAAGCTATTGTTTCTCAAATTATATGCGACTCTCTTGAAGCCAACTTTGCCACCTCTAATGACTGTAATAATGACGCCTCTCTAACCCCCTCCTCCCTTCCTCTTCTCAACAGAAAGGCTCTGCAAAGGTAGCTCAGAGGGCTGTTAGCAAAGCTAGCTCAGGTGCTGCACCTGTCTTGATTCATAAAAATACATGCCCATACATATCCAGATCTTAAAAATGGCGCCAGCAAACCAAAATGGCGACAGTCAAAGATGGCGCCGTCATGACTGGCGCCATCTTGATGCCCCCAACCCCGCCACAAATCAAAAGAGGGTGATTTATGACCCCCAATAAAAAAAAAGCCATAAATCTTAACATCAATAGGTCATAAAATTTTATTACCCCCTAACTCATTTGCATATGAATAGACATCAAAGCTTGCCGCCTTATAAACCTCTCTACTGGCTACGCGTCAGAAATATTTTTGCGGACCTGCCTTTATATATATAAATAAACAATAAATCTATATAAATAAATACTACATTTATAATAAGTATATATACCGTATTTGCCGGTGTATTGGTCGACCTTTTTCGATCCAAAATCGACCGAAAAAAATCGACCTCGACTTATACACCGAGTCATAAAATTTAACTTCGTATTCATCGCTTCAAATGTGATGGTAACCAAGGCCGTTTCTCATGCATCTCATTGTGCCTTGCACTTAGAAAATTTGAACCGGGCGGCGTGCGCGAGTGCGCGGCCCGCTGGAAGTCGAATGAGGCGCCGCGACCACCTCCGCGGTGCTTATAAACAGCCGATCCGCTCGGCGGGGGCTATTTTCGGCCACTTGGCTCGTGCGCACGGCCTCCCGGATGTGCCGGGCGGGTGCGCGAGCTCGCCGGCCGCTGGAAGTCGAATGAGGCGCCGCGACCACCTCCGCGGTGCTTATAAACAGCCGATCCGCTCGGCGGGGGCTATTTTCGGCCACTTGGCTCGTGCGCACGGCCTCCCGGATGTGCCGGGCGGGTGCGCGAGCTCGCCGGCCGCTGGAAGTCGAATGAGGCGCCGCAACCACCTCCGCGGTGCTTATAAACAGCCGATCCGCTCGGCGGGGGCTATTTTCGGCCACTTGGCTCGTGCGAACGGCCTCCCGGATGTGCCGGGCGGGTGCGCGAGCTCGCCGGCCGCTGGAAGTCGAATGAGGCGCCGCGACCACCTCCGCGGTGCTTATAAACAGCCGATCCGCTCGGCGGGGGCTATTTTCGGCCACTTGGCTCGTGCGCACGGCCTCCCGGATGTGCCGGGCGGGTGCGCGAGCTCGCCGGCCGCTGGAAGTCGAATGAGGCGCCGCGACCACCTCCGCGGTGCTTATAAACTGCCGATCCGCTCGGCGGGGGCTATTTTCGGCCACTTGGCTCGTGCGCACGGCCTCCCGGATGTGGCGGGCGGGTGCGCGAGCTCGCCGGCCGCTGGAAGTCGAATGAGGCGCCGCGACCACCTCCGCGGTGCTTATAAACAGCCGATCCGCTCGGCGGGGGCTATTTTCGGCCACTTGGCTCGTGCGCACGACCTCCCGGATGTGCCGGGCGGGTGCGCGAGCTCGCCGGCCGCTGGAAGTCGAATGAGGCGCCGCGACCACCTCCGCGGTGCTTATAAACAGCCGATCCGCTCGGCGGGGGCTATTTTCGGCCACTTGGCTCGTGCGCACGGCCTCCCGGATGTGCCGGGCGGGTGCGCGAGCTCGCCGGCCGCTGGAAGTCGAATGAGGCGCCGCGACCACCTCCGCGGTGCTTATAAACAGCCGATCCGCTCGGCGGGGGCTATTTTCGGCCACTTGGCTCGTGCGCACGGCCTCCCGGATGTGCCGGGCGGGTGCGCGAGCTCGCCGGCCGCTGGAAGTCGAATGAGGCGCCGCGACCACCTCCGCGGTGCTTATAAACAGCCGATCCGCTCGGCGGGGGCTATTTTCGGCCACTTGGCTCGTGCGCACGGCCTCCCGGATGTGCCGGGCGGGTGCGCGAGCTCGCCGGCCGCTGGAAGTCGAATGAGGCGCCGCGGCCACCTCCGCGGTGCTTATAAACAGCCGATCCGCTCGGCGGGGGCTATTTTCGGCCACTTGGCTCGTGCGCACGGCCTCCCGGATGTGCCGGGCGGGTGCGCGGGCTCGCCGGCCGCTGGAAGTCGAATGAGGCGCCGCGACCACCTCCGTGGTGCTTATAAACAGCCGATCCGCTCGGCGGGGGCTATTTTCGGCCACTTGGCTCGTGCGCACGGCCTCCCGGATGTGCCGGGCGGGTGCGCGAGCTCGCCGGCCGCTGGAAGTCGAATGAGGCGCCGCGACCACCTCCGCGGTGCTTATAAACAGCCGATCCGCTCGGCGGGGGCTATTTTCGGCCACTTGGCTCGTGCGCACGGCCTCCCGGATGTGCCGGGCGGGTGCGCGAGCTCGCCGGCCGCTGGAAGTCGAATGAGGCGCCGCGACCACCTCCGCGGTGCTTATAAACAGCCGATCCGCTCGGCGGGGGCTATTTTCGGCCACTTGGCTCGTGCGCACGGCCTCCCGGATGTGCCGGGCGGGTGCGCGAGCTCGCCGGCCGCTGGAAGTCGAATGAGGCGCCCGACCACCTCCGCGGTGCTTATAAACAGCCGATCCGCTCGGCGGGGGCTATTTTCGGCCACTTGGCTCGTGCGCACGGCCTCCCGGATGTGCCGGGCGGGTGCGCGAGCTCGCCGGCCGCTGGAAGTCGAATGAGGCGCCGCGACCACCTCCGCGGTGCTTATAAACAGCCGATCCGCTCGGCGGGGGCTATTTTCGGCCACTTGGCTCGTGCGCACGGCCTCCCGGATGTGCCGGGCGGGTGCGCGAGCTCGCCGGCCGCTGGAAGTCCAATGAGGCGCCGCGATCTCCTCCGCGGTGCTTATAAAGTGCCGATCCGCTCGGCTTGGAGCTATTTCCGGCCTCCCGTTGGTGCCGGGCGGCGTGCGCGAGCTCGCCGGCCGCGATCTCCTCCGCGGTGCTTATAAACAGCAGCATGCGCACGGCCTCCCAGAATTTGAAGACATTTCGTCAATAAATTTCGCATATTGAATTTTGAAGTTTAATATAATGCAACAATTGAGCTCGACTTATACAAAGGATATATCATAAAATCGTAAATTTCCGTCGAATTTTAGGGGGTCGACTTATACGTCGAGTCGACCTGTACACCGGCAAATACGGTAAATACGATTAGATAAAATGATACGACTGGCATAAAAACAAATATAAACCACATAAAAATAAAAGTCACCATTACGTTGAATTATTGGGAGCACCGAGCTTGTTTCTCAGAAACGAGCCGGTCCCATCCAGGCGTAATCGGAGACAATGAAACCCGAAGTGGTTAAGGTTTGTCTTTTAATGCAGGATGCTTGGTCTCCATGTGCCGAAGCAGTTTTGAAGGCTTCATTGGCTTGCTCGCTAGTTTCAGGGGCGATTGTGTCTATAAAATGCAAAATGTTGGGTCACCTCACGGCTTACGGCCATACTACCCTGAGAACACCCGATCTCGTCCGATCTCGGAAGCTAAGCAGGGTCTGGCCTGGTTAGTACTTGGATGGTAGACCGCCTGGGAATAACAGGTGCTGTAAGCTTTTTCTTTTTCTTATGTGCACTTCAATCGTTTAAGAAGCTATTTTTTACAACACCCATCACGAATGGCATCCGGAAACAGCAAGCCTAATTTAAACTCCGACATTGAAACTATAACACGAGTTTGAAAGCTATATTATGTGGTGACATCCACAGCATTGTAGTTAAATTTTTTACCGCTAGAGAGCAGACTATGTACAGTGAGCATGGCTCCCTGTGAACTCAAAGCAGCAGGCTTGACTTGTAAAAGAACCCAACACAACACTTCCATGAAGTGTTTTTAAACTTTTCAAGGCATTTATTTTGATTCAGCAAAATGCAGGTCGCAATGGCAAATTCGTGCTACCGCATAAAAAGCTGTCAATAACTTTTCATGATAGCCATGTTTCCAGAAAACACCAAAAGCCTTGGAAGAAAGCCTGTTTCGGCCCTGGTTGTAAAAAAAACAAAAAAAAACAAAAGGGAAGGGTGACCGTCCGGGAATACCAGGTGCTGAAAGCCTTTTTTTTTTTTTTTTTCCCACGTCAATTGTGAAAGGAAACTTTTACCACAGCCATCAAGTCCCGCCGCTGCTTGGCATGGTTTCAGGGGCGATTGTGTCTATAAAATGAAAAATTCTGAGCGGTCTCACGGCTTACGGCAATACTACCCTGAGAAGTCGAATGAGGCGCCGCGACCACCTCCGCGGTGCTTATAAACTGCCGATCCGCTCGGCGGGGGCTATTTTCGGCCACTTGGCTCGTGCGCACGGCCTCCCGGATGTGCCGGGCGGGTGCGCGAGCTCGCCGGCCGCTGGAAGTCGAATGAGGCGCCGCGACCACCTCCGCGGTGCTTATAAACAGCCGATCCGCTCGGCGGGGGCTATTTTCGGCCACTTGGCTCGTGCGCACGACCTCCCGGATGTGCCGGGCGGGTGCGCGAGCTCGCCGGCCGCTGGAAGTCGAATGAGGCGCCGCGACCACCTCCGCGGTGCTTATAAACAGCCGATCCGCTCGGCGGGGGCTATTTTCGGCCACTTGGCTCGTGCGCACGGCCTCCCGGATGTGCCGGGCGGGTGCGCGAGCTCGCCGGCCGCTGGAAGTCGAATGAGGCGCCGCGACCACCTCCGCGGTGCTTATAAACAGCCGATCCGCTCGGCGGGGGCTATTTTCGGCCACTTGGCTCGTGCGCACGGCCTCCCGGATGTGCCGGGCGGGTGCGCGAGCTCGCCGGCCGCTGGAAGTCGAATGAGGCGCCGCGGCCACCTCCGCGGTGCTTATAAACAGCCGATCCGCTCGGCGGGGGCTATTTTCGGCCACTTGGCTCGTGCGCACGGCCTCCCGGATGTGCCGGGCGGGTGCGCGGGCTCGCCGGCCGCTGGAAGTCGAATGAGGCGCCGCGACCACCTCCGTGGTGCTTATAAACAGCCGATCCGCTCGGCGGGGGCTATTTTCGGCCACTTGGCTCGTGCGCACGGCCTCCCGGATGTGCCGGGCGGGTGCGCGAGCTCGCCGGCCGCTGGAAGTCGAATGAGGCGCCGCGACCACCTCCGCGGTGCTTATAAACAGCCGATCCGCTCGGCGGGGGCTATTTTCGGCCACTTGGCTCGTGCGCACGGCCTCCCGGATGTGCCGGGCGGGTGCGCGAGCTCGCCGGCCGCTGGAAGTCGAATGAGGCGCCCGACCACCTCCGCGGTGCTTATAAATAGCCGATCCGCTCGGCGGGGGCTATTTTCGGCCACTTGGCTCGTGCGCACGGCCTCCCGGATGTGCCGGGCGGGTGCGCGAGCTCGCCGGCCGCTGGAAGTCGAATGAGGCGCCGCGACCACCTCCGCGGTGCTTATAAACAGCCGATCCGCTCGGCGGGGGCTATTTTCGGCCACTTGGCTCGTGCGCACGGCCTCCCGGATGTGCCGGGCGGGTGCGCGAGCTCGCCGGCCGCTGGAAGTCCAATGAGGCGCCGCGATCTCCTCCGCGGTGCTTATAAAGTGCCGATCCGCTCGGCTTGGAGCTATTTCCGGCCTCCCGTTGGTGCCGGGCGGCGTGCGCGAGCTCGCCGGCCGCGATCTCCTCCGCGGTGCTTATAAACAGCAGCATGCGCACGGCCTCCCAGAATTTGAAGACATTTCGTCAATAAATTTCGCATATTGAATTTTGAAGTTTAATATAATGCAACAATTGAGCTCGACTTATACAAAGGATATATCATAAAATCGTAAATTTCCGTCGAATTTTAGGGGGTCGACTTATACGTCGAGTCGACCTGTACACCGGCAAATACGGTAAATACGATTAGATAAAATGATACGACTGGCATAAAAACAAATATAAACCACATAAAAATAAAAGTCACCATTACGTTGAATTATTGGGAGCACCGAGCTTGTTTCTCAGAAACGAGCCGGTCCCATCCAGGCGTAATCGGAGACAATGAAACCCGAAGTGGTTAAGGTTTGTCTTTTAATGCAGGATGCTTGGTCTCCATGTGCCGAAGCAGTTTTGAAGGCTTCATTGGCTTGCTCGCTAGTTTCAGGGGCGATTGTGTCTATAAAATGCAAAATGTTGGGTCACCTCACGGCTTACGGCCATACTACCCTGAGAACGCCCGATCTCGTCCGATCTCGGAAGCTAAGCAGGGTCTGGCCTGGTTAGTACTTGGATGGTAGACCGCCTGGGAATAACAGGTGCTGTAAGCTTTTTCTTTTTCTTATGTGCACTTCAATCGTTTAAGAAGCTGTTTTTTACAACACCCATCACGAATGGCATCCGGAAACAGCAAGCCTAATTTAAACTCCGACATTGAAACTATAACACGAGTTTGAAAGCTATATTATGTGGTGACATCCACAGCATTGTAGTTAAATTTTTTACCGCTAGAGAGCAGACTATGTACAGTGAGCATGGCTCCCTGTGAACTCAAAGCAGCAGGCTTGACTTGTAAAAGAACCCAACACAACACTTCCATGAAGTGTTTTTAAACTTTTCAAGGCATTTATTTTGATTCAGCAAAATGCAGGTCGCAATGGCAAATTCGTGCTACCGCATAAAAAGCTGTCAATAACTTTTCATGATAGCCATGTTTCCAGAAAACACCAAAAGCCTTGGAAGAAAGCCTGTTTCGGCCCTGGTTGTAAAAAAAACAAAAAAAAACAAAAGGGAAGGGTGACCGTCCGGGAATACCAGGTGCTGAAAGCCTTTTTTTTTTTTTTTTTCCCACGTCAATTGTGAAAGGAAACTTTTACCACAGCCATCAAGTCCCGCCGCTGCTTGGCATGGTTTCAGGGGCGATTGTGTCTATAAAATGAAAAATTCTGAGCGGTCTCACGGCTTACGGCAATACTACCCTGAGAGCGCCCGCTCTCGTCCGATCTCGGAGGCTAAGCAGGGTCGGGCCTGGTTAGTACTTGGATGGGAGACCGCCTGGGAATACCAGTTACCGTAAGCTTTTTTTTTTTTTTTTTTTTCTTATGTGCACTTCAATCGTTTAAGCCAAGAACTTTTTACAGCACCCATCACGAATGGCATTCGGAAACTGCAAGCCTAGTTTGAACTCCGACACTGAAACTACAACACGAGTTTAAAACCTACATTGTGTGGCGACAGCCATAGCATTGCAGTTCACGTTTTTACCGCTAGAGAACAGACTATGTACAGTGAATAAAGAGCATGGCTCCCTGTGAACTCAAAGCAGCAGTCTTTACTTGTAAAAGAACCCAGCACAACACATTGCGCTTCCATGTAGTGTTTTTACCTTTTTCATGACATTTATTTTGATACAGCCAAATGCAGGTTTTGTGCACTTCACTTTTCCGTTGGGCATTCGCGTAGAACCCTATTCCAGTTACGGCCAGATTCTTTTAGACTAGTGGTCCCCAAACTTTCTTGCGCCACGGACCGGCTACGCGTCAGAAATATTTTTGCGGACCTGCCTTTATATATATAAATAAACAATAAATCTATATAAATAAATACTACATTTATAATAAATATATATAAATAGGATTAAATAAAATGATACGACTGGCATAAAAACAAATATAAACCACATAAAAATAAAAGTCACCATTACGTTGAATTATTGGGAGCACCGAGCTTGTTTCTCAGAAAGGAGCCGGTCCCATCCAGGCGTAATCGGAGACAATGAAACCCGAAGTGGTTAAGGTTTGTCTTTTAATGCAGGATGCTTGGTCTCCATGTGCCGAAGCAGTTTTGAAGGCTTCATTGGCTTGCTCGCTAGTTTCAGGGGCGATTGTGTCTATAAAATGCAAAATGTTGGGTCACCTCACGGCTTACGGCCATACTACCCTGAGAACGCCTGATCTCGTCTTATCTCGGAAGCTAAGCAGGGTCGGGCCTGGTTAGTACTTGGATGGGAGACTGCCTGGGAATACGAGGTGCTGTAAGCTTTTTCTTTTTCTTATGTGCACTTCAAGCTCTTTTTTTTTTTTTTTTTTCTTATGTGCACTTCAATCGTTTAAGCCAAGACCTTTTTACAACACCCATCACGAATGGCATTCGGAAACTGCAAGCCTAGTTTGAACTCCGACACTGAAACTACAACACGAGTTCAAAACCTCTATGTACAGTGAATAAAGAGCATGGCTCCCTGTGAACTCAAAGCAGCAGTCTTTACTTGTAAAAGAACCCAGCACAACACATTGCGCTTCCATGTAGTGTTTTTACCTTTTTCATGACATTTATTTTGATACAGCCAAATGCAGGTTTTGTGCACTTCACTTTTCCGTTGGGCATTCGCGTAGAACCCTATTCCAGTTACGGCCAGATTCTTTTAGACTAGTGGTCCCCAAACTTTCTTGCGCCACGGACCGGCTACGCGTCAGAAATATTTTTGCGGACCTGCCTTTATATATATAAATAAACAATAAATCTATATAAATAAATACTACATTTATAATAAATATATATAAATAGGATTAAATAAAATGATACGACTGGCATAAAAACAAATATAAACCACATAAAAATAAAAGTCACCATTACGTTGAATTATTGGGAGCACCGAGCTTGTTTCTCAGAAACGAGCCGGTCCCATCCAGGCGTAATCGGAGACAATGAAACCCGAAGTGGTTAAGGTTTGTCTTTTAATGCAGGATGCTTGGTCTCCATGTGCCGAAGCAGTTTTGAAGGCTTCATTGGCTTGCTCGCGAGTTTCAGGGGCGATTGTGTCTATAAAATGCAAAATGTTGGGTCACCTCACGGCTTACGGCCATACTACCCTGAGAACACCTGATCTCGTCTTATCTCGGAAGCTAAGCAGGGTCGGGCCTGGTTAGTACTTGGATGGGAGACTGCCTGGGAATACGAGGTGCTGTAAGCTTTTTCTTTTTCTTATGTGCACTTCAAGCTCTTTTTTTTTTTTTTTTTCTTATGTGCACTTCAATCGTTTAAGCCAAGACCTTTTTACAACACCCATCACGAATGGCATTCGGAAACTGCAAGCCTAGTTTGAACTCCGACACTGAAACTACAACACGAGTTCAAAACCTCTATGTACAGTGAATAAAGAGCATGGCTCCCTGTGAACTCAAAGCAGCAGTCTTTACTTGTAAAAGAACCCAGCACAACACATTGCGCTTCCATGTAGTGTTTTTACCTTTTTCATGACATTTATTTTGATACAGCCAAATGCAGGTTTTGTGCACTTCACTTTTCCGTTGGGCATTCGCGTAGAACCCTATTCCAGTTACTGTTAAGGATCGGACAGTACAGCCAAGTGCGTAACGACGGACTTTATTTGAAGGGGATGATGGGAACAGCTGGCGCTGGAGCGGCGATCGGGCTGGAGAGGACAACGATTCTGCGAGGGTTTCGAGTAGTCAAGTGACTCAATTCTCTCCGGGAATGATGAGCGAAGCAGCATCAAGGGACAGACTGGCACTCGGGTCTGCGCTGGCAGCGCTGATATAGCGCTGTCCATGAACCCGTGGCAGGTGACGGTGATCCCACTGACAGGGGGGCGTGGTCCCGTCGCAGGTGGCACCAGCACGTGACAGAACCCCCCCCACAAGGGACGGCTCCCGACGTCCCCAGGAACCGAAAATAACAAAACAAAAAAAAAACTAAAAGGAAGGCACTACCCCGGGTGGCCAGGTGGAGGGGTCAGCACACCGCTGAAACGTCCGACACCTCGCCAGACGCAGGATCGACGGGCGCGGGGGCAGAAGACCCCGGTACCAGTGGGCAAGACCACCCTGGACCCTCACCCCTGGTCCCCCCCGTCCCTCCTCGGGCGCCCGCGCCGAGGACCCGGTTGGTCCGGATGACAGCGATGGAACTCCGTGATGAGCGAACGGTCGAGTATCCAGCGGCTCGGAATCCAGGAGCGGTGCGCGTCGTCATAACCCTCCCAGTCCACGAGGTATTGTAGGCCCCGACCGCGCCGCCGCGATCGGAGCAGGGAGCGGACAGCGTAAGCCGGGCCCCCATCGACGAGCTGGGGCGGCGGCGGCGGAACGGGCGCCGGCGCCAACGCGCTTTCATGGATGGGCCGCACACGGGACACGTGGAACGTGGGATGAACCTTCATGGAGTCTGGAAGGAGCAGACGGACTGCGGCCGGGCCAATCACCCTCTGGATAGGGAACGGTCCAACAAAGCGGGGCGCCAGTTTGCGGGATCCCGCTCGCAGCGGCAAATCCCGCGTCGAGAGCCACACACGCTGCCCCACTCTGTACTCCGGAGCCGGCGTCCGGTGCTTGTTCGCCTGGCGGGCGTAGCCTGAAACAGAGCGGAGAAGAGTGGCCCGGCCCCTCGCCCAGGCACGATGACAACGGCGGACACAAGCCTGGGCCGACGGGCACGCCGCACCACGCTCCTGGTGGGCGAACAAGGGTGGCTGGTACCCGAAGACGCAGTGGAAAGGCGAAAGTCCCGTGGCCGAGCTGGGAAGGGAATTGTGAGCGTACTCTACCCAGGGAAGCTGTTGTACCCACCCGCGCTGGTCTCCGGCGGCCATGCATCGGAGAGACCTGCCCAGTTCCTGGTTCAGGCGCTCCGCTTGACCGTTGGACTGAGGGTGAAACCCCGAGGAGAGGCTGGCCGTGGCGCCGAGGAGTCGGCAGAACTCCGTCCAGAAGGTGGAGGCGAATTGAGGTCCTCGGTCTGACACGATGTCTCGTGGAAGACCGTGGTGACGAAACACCTCCCGCACCATGATGGACGCTGTCTGCTTTGCAGATGGGAGCCTAGGCAGAGGGATGAAATGCGTCATCTTGCTAAAACGGTCTACCACCGTGAGGACCACCGTGTTTCCCTCTGAGGGGGGGAGGCCCGTGACAAAGTCGATCGACAGGTGAGACCAGGGACGCTGGGGAACCGGCAAGGGTTGAAGCAGCCCGGCCGGAGGACGAATAGGCGTCTTGTAGCGGTTACAGATTGAGCAGGCTCTGACGTAGTCGCTGGTGTCCACTTGCCAGGTGGGCCACCAGAAACGCTGTGCCACCACGTACCTCGTGCGTGCAGCGCCGGGATGACAGGCCAGGCGTGAGTCGTGCGCCCATTGCAGCACGGCCGATCGCAGGCCTTCAGGGACGAACAGGCGACCCTCCGGGCAGTTGCTAGGGCCGGGTTGATCGCGTGATGCGGCTTCCACTTGGCGTTCGATCTCCCATGTAAGAGCCGCCACCCGAACCGAGCTCGGGAGGATAGTGGGAGGCGGACCCTGTCCCTCCTCCCCACCAGGAAACAAACGCGACAGGGCGTCCGCCTTCGCGTTACGGGAACCCGGTCTGTAGGAAAGAGAGAACTCAAACCGGTCAAAGAACAGAGCCCACCGTGCCTGTCTCGCGTTCAGTCTCTTGGCCGATCTCAGATACTCCAAGTTGCGGTGGTCGGTCCAGACAATGAACGGAGTGGTGGCGCCCTCCAGCCAATGTCGCCACTCCTCCAAAGCCAACTTGACGGCGAGGAGCTCCCGATTACCGATGTCATAGTTCCGTTCTGAGGCTGACAAACGGCGAGAGAAGAAGGCGCACGGATGGAGACGATCGTCTTGGCGGCTGCGTTGAGACAACACCGCCCCGACACCCACGTTCGAGGCGTCCACTTCGACCACGAACTGTCTGTCGGGATCGGGAACTCTGAGGATGGGAGCGGATGTGAACCTCCTCTTAAGCTCCTGAAATGCTTGTTCTGCCCGTTCTGTCCATTTGTATGGAGAGGCGGGGCTGGTAAGGGCGGTGAGTGGCGCGGCCGCCGTGCTGTATCCACGGATAAAACGGCGATAAAAGTTCGCGAAACCTAAGAATTGTTGCAGCCGCTTGCGTGTCTCGGGAACAGGCCATGACGTGACCGCCTCCACCTTCCCATGGTCCATTTCGATGGATCCCTCACGCACCACGTAGCCGAGGAATTTGACAGAGGAGGTGTGGAACTCGCACTTCTCTGCCTTCACGTAGAGCGAATTCTCTAGGAGGCGTCGCAGCACCGCCCGAACATGCTTGATGTGTTCAGGAAGCGAGCGGGAGAAGATGAGGATGTCGTCCAAATAAACGAACACAAATTTGTCCAGCATGTCTCGTAACACGTCGTTTATCAGTGACTGGAAAACTGCTGGGGCGTTGGTGAGCCCAAACGGAACCACCAAGTACTCGTAGTGTCCGCTCGGGGTGTTGAAAGCCGTCTTCCACTCGTCTCCCTCCCGGATGCGGATCAGGTGGTAGGCGTTGCGAAGATCCAGCTTGGTGAAGATGGTGGCACCCTGAAGGCTCTCAAAGGCGGAAGAAAGAAGAGGCAGAGGGTATCGGTTCTTTACGGTGATTGCGTTTATTCCCCGGTAGTCGATACACGGACGGAGCGTGCCCTCCTTCTTCTTCACGAAGAAAAACCCCGCTCCCGCAGGTGAAGAGGACGGCCGTATGATGCCGGCTGCCAGGGACTCCCGGATGTACTCCTCCATAGCCCGGCGCTCAGGAGCGGACAGGGAGTAGACGCGCCCCTTGGGAGGGAAGGTGCCGGGCAACAGGTCGATGGCGCAATCGTAGGACCGGTGTGGAGGAAGAGAAGCGGCCCTGGCTTTACTAAAAACCTCCTTGAGTTCGTGATAAACTGCTGGGACCTTGGAGATGTCGGGACTGTACCTGGGCGGGGCTCTGCCGAGTGGGCTGGTGGCCGCCTTCAGGCACACTCGATGGCAGCGTTCGCTCCACTGCCGTACAACCCCCACCTCCCAGTCCAGCACCGGGTTGTGCTGCCGCAACCAAGGGTGCCCCAGGATGAGCTGCTGTCCTGGGAGGGAAAGAAGAAAAAACTGGATGGTCTCGTGGTGATTGCCGGAGAGCAGTACCTTAACCGGTTCTGTCACGAACGCCACCTCGCCAATCAGGCGGCCATCAATGGCACGCGCGGGAATGGGCGGGCTCAGAGGGAGGAAGCCGACACCCCACCGACGCGCCAGGCTAATGTCCATGATGTTCCCCTCCGCGCCGGAATCCACCAAGGCTGCCACGTTCTGGTCGCCCCCCGCAAGCTGGACACGTGCCTGCAGCGTGAGCGTGCTGGGACTGGGAGAGCCGGTGCTGGTCGAGCTCACGCGGATCCCCCGACGCCGCGTGAGCTCCGGCCTTTTAGCGGGCACCCCGCCACCCGATGGCCCCCCTCCCCACAGTAAAAACACAAGCCCAGCGAAAGGCGTCGATGGTGCTCCTCCGAGGAGACCCGAGCCCCTCCCAGATCCATGGGCTCGGCGGGTGGAGTGGTGGGCGGGTCCCCAGCAGACGGAGGAATGTGGCCACGCGGATTCCGCGGGGACCTCCTCTCCCGATCGCGCCGCCGCGTCCGGATCCGCCGGTCTACTCGGGCCGCCAAGTCCATCGCGCCCCTCAGGGTTCGCGGGCGATCGTACGACACCAGTTCGTCCTTCATATAATCCGCGAGGCCGTTTAGGAACGTGCTGACGAGCGCTGGCGCGTTCCATCCGCTGCTGCCGGCCAACGTCTGGAATTTAAGGGCGTACTCCGCGACCGATCGGCTACCCTGACGCAGCGTCGCCAGTTCCTCGGCGGCGTCTTCGGCGGCGGATCCCAGGTCGAACAGGAAGAGCAATTCCTCTGCGAAGGCGTCGAAGGAATCGCATGCCGGGGCCATCCGTTCATACTCTGCCAAACCCCATAGCCGCGCCTCGCCCGTGAGGTGGGTTAGAACGAAACCGACCTTGGCTGATTCTGACGCAAACGTGACGGGCTGGAGGCTGAACATTATGCGACAGTTGGTCACAAACGCCCTCACGTGCTTGGGATCGCCGTTGAACTTTTCAATGTTGCCGAGGCGGGGCTCCGGGACGTCCACGAGCCTCCTGGCCTCGGCAGACGGGCGGTGCGGGGGTGCCATGACAGCCGGGGACGCAGCCACCGACAGTCTCTGGAGGGCTTGGGCCATCTCCTGCTGCTGCAGCTGTTGTTGCTGACCAACCTCGATCAGGTTCCGGATGTCGGCGGACAGGCTGCTGATGGCGGTCTCGGCTCGCTCCAGTCGGCCCAATGCCGTCTCGTCGTTCGCTGACTGCATCGTGTTGGCCAGTCTGTACTGTTAAGGATCGGACAGTACAGCCAAGTGCGTAACGACGGACTTTATTTGAAGGGGATGATGGGAACAGCTGGCGCTGGAGCGGCGATCGGGCTGGAGAGGACAACGATTCTGCGAGGGTTTCGAGTAGTCAAGTGAGTCAATTCTCTCCGGGAATGATGAGCGAAGCAGCATCAAGGGACAGACTGGCACTCGGGTCTGCGCTGGCAGCGCTGATATAGCGCTGTCCATGAACCCGTGGCAGGTGACGGTGATCCCACTGACAGGGGGGCGTGGTCCCGTCGCAGGTGGCACCAGCACGTGACAGTTACGGCCAGATTCTTTTAGACTAGTGGTCCCCAACCTTTCTTGCGCCACGGACCGGCTACGCGTCAGAAATATTTTTGCGGACCTGCCTTTATATATATAAATAAACAATAAATCTATATAAATAAATACTACATTTATAATAAGTATATATACCGTATTTGCCGGTGTATTGGTCGACCTTTTTCGATCCAAAATCGACCGAAAAAAATCGACCTCGACTTATACACCGAGTCATAAAATTTAACTTCGTATTCATCGCTTCAAATGTGATGGTAACCAAGGCCGTTTTTCATGCATCTCATTGTGCGTTGCACTTAGAAAATTTGAACCGGGCGGCGTGCGCGAGTGCGCGGCCCGCTGGAAGTCGAATGAGGCGCCGCGACCACCTCCGCGGTGCTTATAAACAGCCGATCCGCTCGGCGGGGGCTATTTTCGGCCACTTGGCTCGTGCGCACGGCCTCCCGGATGTGCCGGGCGGGTGCGCGAGCTCGCCGGCCGCTGGAAGTCGAATGAGGCGCCGCGACCACCTCCGCGGTGCTTATAAACAGCCGATCCGCTCGGCGGGGGCTATTTTCGGCCACTTGGCTCGTGCGCACGGCCTCCCGGATGTGCCGGGCGGGTGCGCGAGCTCGCCGGCCGCTGGAAGTCGAATGAGGCGCCGCGACCACCTCCGCGGTGCTTATAAACAGCCGATCCGCTCGGCGGGGGCTATTTTCGGCCACTTGGCTCGTGCGCACGGCCTCCCGGATGTGCCGGGCGGGTGCGCGGGCTCGCCGGCCGCTGGAAGTCGAATGAGGCGCCGCGACCACCTCCGCGGTGCTTATAAACAGCCGATCCTCTCGGCGGGGGCTATTTTCGGCCACTTGGCTCGTGCGCACGGCCTCCCGGATGTGCCGGGCGGGTGCGCGAGCTCGCCGCCCGCTGGAAGTCGAATGAGGCGCCGCGACCACCTCCGCGGTGCTTATAAACAGCCGATCCGCTCGGCGGGGCTATTTTCGGCCACTTGGCTCGTGCGCACGGCCTCCCGGATGTGCCGGGCGGGTGCGCGAGCTCGCCGGCCGCTGGAAGTCGAATGAGGCGCCGCGACCACCTCCGCGGTGCTTATAAACAGCCGATCCGCTCGGCGGGGGCTATTTTCGGCCACTTGGCTCGTGCGCACGGCCTCCCGGATGTGCCGGGCGGGTGCGCGATCTCGCCGGCCGCTGGAAGTCGAATGAGGCGCCGCGACCACCTCCGCGGTGCTTATAAACAGCCGATCCGCTCGGCGGGGGCTATTTTCGGCCACTTGGCTCGTGCGCACGGCCTCCCGGATGTGCCGGGCGGGTGCGCGAGCTCGCCGGCCGCTGGAAGTCGAATGAGGCGCCGCGACCACCTCCGCGGTGCTTATAAACAGCCGATCCGCTCGGCGGGGGCTATTTTCGGCCACTTGGCTCGTGCGCACGGCCTCCCGGATGTGCCGGGCGGGTGCGCGATCTCGCCGGCCGCTGGAAGTCGAATGAGGCGCCGCGACCACCTCCGCGGTGCTTATAAACAGCCGATCCGCTCGGCGGGGGCTATTTTCGGCCACTTGGCTCGTGCGCACGGCCTCCCGGATGTGCCGGGCGGGTGCGCGAGCTCGCCGGCCGCTGGAAGTCGAATGAGGCGCCGCGACCACCTCCGCGGTGCTTATAAACAGCCGATCCGCTCGGCGGGGGCTATTTTCGGCCACTTGGCTCGTGCGCACGGCCTCCCGGAGTTGCCGGGCGGGTGCGCGAGCTCGCCGGCCGCTGGAAGTCGAATGAGGCGCCGCGACCACCTCCGCGGTGCTTACAAACAGCCGATCCGCTCGGCTATTTTCGTCCACTTGGCTCGTGCGCACGGCCTCCCGGATGTGCCGGGCGGGTGCGCCAGCTCGCCGGCCGCTGGAAATCGAATGAGGCGCCGCGACCACCTCCGCGGTGCTTACAAACAGCCGATCCGCTCGGCGGGGGCTATTTTCGGCCACTTGGCTCGTGCGCACGGCCTCCCGGATGTGCCGGGCGGGTGCGCGAGCTCGCCGGCCGCTGGAAGTCGAATGAGGCGCCGCGACCACCTCCGCGGTGCTTATAAACAGCCGATCCGCTCGGCGGGGGCTATTTTCGGCCACTTGGCTCGTGCGCACGGCCTCCCGGATGTGCCGGGCGGGTGCGCGAGCTCGCCGGCCGCTGGAAGTCGAATGAGGCGCCGCGACCACCTCCGCGGTGCTTATAAACAGCCGATCCGCTCGGCGGGGGCTATTTTCGGCCACTTGGCTCGTGCGCACGGCCTCCCGGATGTGCCGGGCGGGTGCGCGAGCTTGCCGGCCGCTTGAAGTCGAATGAGGCGCCGCGACCACCTCCGCGGTGCTTATAAACAGCCGATCCGCTCGGCGGGGGCTATTTTCGGCCACTTGGCTCGTGCGCACGGCCTCCCGGATGTGCCGGGCGGGTGCGCGAGCTCGCCGGCCGCTTGAAGTCGAATGAGGCGCCGCGACCACCTCCGCGGTGCTTATAAACAGCCGATCCGCTCGGCGGGGGCTATTTTCGGCCACTTGGCTCGTGCGCACGGCCTCCCGGATGTGCCGGGCGGGTGCGCAAGCTCGCCGGCCGCTGGAAGTCGAATGAGGCGCCGCGACCACCTCCGCGGTGCTTATAAACAGCCGATCCGCTCGGCGGGGGCTATTTTCGGCCACTTGGCTCGTGCGCACGGCCTCCCGGAGTTGCCGGGCGGGTGCGCGAGCTCGCCGGCCGCTGGAAGTCGAATGAGGCGCCGTGACCACCTCCGCGGTGCTTACAAACAGCCGATCCGCTCGGCGGGGGCTATTTTCGTCCACTTGGCTCGTGCGCACGGCCTCCCGGATGTGCCGGGCGGGTGCGCGAGCTCGCCGGCCGCTGGAAATCGAATGAGGCGCCGCGACCACCTCCGCGGTGCTTATAAACAGCCGATCCGCTCGGCGGGGGCTATTTTCGGCCACTTGGCTCGTGCGCACGGCCTCCCGGATGTGCCGGGCGGGTGCGCGAGCTCGCCGGCCGCTGGAAGTCGAATGAGGCGCCGCGACCACCTCCGCGGTGCTTATAAACAGCCGATCCGCTCGGCGGGGGCTATTTTCGGCCACTTGGCTCGTGCGCACGGCCTCCCGGATGTGCCGGGCGGGTGCGCGGGCTCGCCGGCCGCTGGAAGTCGAATGAGGCGCCGCGACCACCTCCGCGGTGCTTATAAACAGCCGATCCGCTCGGCGGGGGCTATTTTCGGCCACTTGGCTCGTGCGCACGGCCTCCCGGATGTGCCGGGCGGGTGCGCGAGCTCTCCGGCCGCTGGAAGTCGAATGAGGCGCCGCGACCACTTCCGCGGTGCTTATAAACAGCCGATCCGCTCGGCGGGGGCTATTTTCGGCCACTTGGCTCGTGCGCACGGCCTCCCGGATGTGCCGGGCGGGTGCGCGAGCTCGCCGGCCGCTGGAAGTCGAATGAGGCGCCGCGACCACCTCCGCGGTGCTTATAAACTGCCGATCCGCTCGGCGGGGGCTATTTTCGGCCACTTGGCTCGTGCGCACGGCCTCCCGGATGTGCCGGGCGGGTGCGCGAGCTCGCCGGCCGCTGGAAGTCGAATGAGGCGCCGCGACCACCTCCGCGGTGCTTATAAACAGCCGATCCGCTCGGCGGGGGCTATTTTCGGCCACTTGGCTCGTGCGCACGACCTCCCGGATGTGCCGGGCGGGTGCGCGAGCTCGCCGGCCGCTGGAAGTCGAATGAGGCGCCGCGACCACCTCTGCGGTGCTTATAAACAGCCGATCCGCTCGGCGGGGGCTATTTTCGGCCACTTGGCTCGTGCGCACGGCCTCCCGGATGTGCCGGGCGGGTGCGCGAGCTCGCCGGCCGCTGGAAGTCGAATGAGGCGCCGCGACCACATCCGCGGTGCTTATAAACAGCCGATCCGCTCGGCGGGGGCTATTTTCGGCCACTTGGCTCGTGCGCACGGCCTCCCGGATGTGCCGGGCGGGTGCGCGAGCTCGCCGGCCGCTGGAAGTCGAATGAGGCGCCGCGACCACCTCCGCGGTGCTTATAAACAGCCGATCCGCTCGGCGGGGGCTATTTTCGGCCACTTGGCTCGTGCGCACGGCCTCCCGGATGTGCCGGGCGGGTGCGCGAGCTCGCTGGCCGCTGGAAGTCGAATGAGGCGCCGCGACCACCTCCGCGGTGCTTATAAACAGCCGATCCGCTCGGCGGGGGCTATTTTCGGCCACTTGGCTCGTGCGCACGGCCTCCCGGATGTGCCGGGCGGGTGCGCGAGCTCGCCGGCCGCTGGAAGTCGAATGAGGCGCCGCGACCACCTCCGCGGTGCTTATAAACAGCCGATCCGCTCGGCGGGGGCTATTTTCGGCCACTTGGCTCGTGCGCACGGCCTCCCGGATGTGCCGGGCGGGTGCGCGAGCTCGCTGGCCGCTGGAAGTCGAATGAGGCGCCGCGACCACCTCCGCGGTGCTTATAAACAGCCGATCCGCTCGGCGGGGGCTATTTTCGGCCACTTGGCTCGTGCGCACGGCCTCCCGGATGTGCCGGGCGGGTGCGCGAGCTCGCCGGCCGCTGGAAGTCGAATGAGGCGCCGCGACCACCTCCGCGGTGCTTATAAACAGCCGATCCGCTCGGCGGGGGCTATTTTCGGCCACTTGGCTCGTGCGCACGGCCTCCCGGATGTGCCGGGCGGGTGCGCGAGCTCGCTGGCCGCTGGAAGTCGAATGAGGCGCCGCGACCACCTCCGCGGTGCTTATAAACAGCCGATCCGCTCGGCGGGGGCTATTTTCGGCCACTTGGCTCGTGCGCACGGCCTCCCGGATGTGCCGGGCGGGTGCGCGAGCTCGCCGGCCGCTGGAAGTCGAATGAGGCGCCGCGACCTCCTCCGCGGTGCTTATAAACAGCCGATCCGCTCGGCGGGGGCTATTTTCGGCCACTTGGCTCGTGCGCACGGCCTCCCGGATGTGCCGGGCGGGTGCGCGAGCTCGCCGGCCGCTGGAAGTCGAATGAGGCGCCGCGACCACCTCCGCGGTGCTTATAAACAGCCGATCCGCTCGGCGGGGGCTATTTTCGGCCACTTGGCTCGTGCGCACGGCCTCCCGGATGTGCCGGGCGGGTGCGCGAGCTCGCCGGCCGCTGGAAGTCGAATGAGGCGCCCGACCACCTCCGCGGTGCTTATAAACAGCCGATCCGCTCGGCGGGGGCTATTTTCGGCCACTTGGCTCGTGCGCACGGCCTCCCGGATGTGCCGGGCGGGTGCGCGAGCTCGCCGTCCGCTGGAAGTCGAATGAGGCGCCGCGACCACCTCCGCGGTGCTTATAAACTGCCGATCCGCTCGGCGGGGGCTATTTTCGGCCACTTGGCTCGTGCGCACGGCCTCCCGGATGTGCCGGGCGGGTGCGCGAGCTCGCCGGCCGCTGGAAGTCGAATGAGGCGCCGCGACCACCTCCGCGGTGCTTATAAACAGCCGATCCGCTCGGCGGGGGCTATTTTCGGCCACTTGGCTCGTGCGCACGGCCTCCCGGATGTGCCGGGCGGGTGCGCGAGCTCGCCGGCCGCTGGAAGTCGAATGAGGCGCCGCGACCACCTCCGCGGTGCTTATAAACAGCCGATCCGCGCGGCGGGGGCTATTTTCGGCCACTTGGCTCGTGCGCACGGCCTCCCGGATGTGCCGGGCGGGTGCGCGAGCTTGCCGGCCGCTTGAAGTCGAATGAGGCGCCGCGACCACCTCCGCGGTGCTTATAAACAGCCGATCCGCTCGGCGGGGGCTATTTTCGGCCACTTGGCTCGTGCGCACGGCCTCCCGGATGTGCCGGGCGGGTGCGCGAGCTCGCCGGCCGCTTGAAGTCGAATGAGGCGCCGCGACCACCTCCGCGGTGCTTATAAACAGCCGATCCGCTCGGCGGGGGCTATTTTCGGCCACTTGGCTCGTGCGCACGGCCTCCCGGATGTGCCGGGCGGGTGCGCGAGCTCGCCGGCCGCTGGAAGTCGAATGAGGCGCCGCGACCACCTCCGCGGTGCTTATAAACAGCCGATCCGCTCGGCGGGGGCTATTTTCGGCCACTTGGCTCGTGCGCACGGCCTCCCGGAGTTGCCGGGCGGGTGCGCGAGCTCGCCGGCCGCTGGAAGTCGAATGAGGCGCCGCGACCACCTCCGCGGTGCTTACAAAAAGCCGATCCGCTCGGCGGGGGCTATTTTCGTCCACTTGGCTCGTGCGCACGGCCTCCCGGATGTGCCGGGCGGGTGCGCGAGCTCGCCGGCCGCTGGAAATCGAATGAGGCGCCGCGACCACCTCCGCGGTGCTTATAAACAGCCGATCCGCTCGGCGGGGGCTATTTTCGGCCACTTGGCTCGTGCGCACGGCCTCCCGGATGTGCCGGGCGGGTGCGCGAGCTCGCCGGCCGCTGGAAGTCGAATGAGGCGCCCCGACCACCTCCGCGGTGCTTATAAACAGCCGATCCGCTCGGCGGGGGCTATTTTCGGCCACTTGGCTCGTGCGCACGGCCTCCCGGATGTGCCGGGCGGGTGCGCGAGCTCGCCGGCCGCTGGAAGTCGAATGAGGCGCCGCGACCACCTCCGCGGTGCTTATAAACAGCCGATCCGCTCGGCGGGGGCTATTTTCGGCCACTTGGCTCGTGCGCACGGCCTCCCGGATGTGCCGGGCGGGTGCGCGGGCTCGCCGGCCGCTGGAAGTCGAATGAGGCGCCGCGACCACCTCCGCGGTGCTTATAAACAGCCGATCCGCTCGGCGGGGGCTATTTTCGGCCACTTGGCTCGTGCGCACGGCCTCCCGGATGTGCCGGGCGGGTGCGCGAGCTCGCCGGCCGCTGGAAGTCGAATGAGGCGCCGCGACCACCTCCGCGGTGCTTATAAACAGCCGATCCGCTCGGCGGGGGCTATTTTCGGCCACTTGGCTCGTGCGCACGGCCTCCCGGATGTGCCGGGCGGGTGCGCGAGCTCGCCGGCCGCTGGAAGTCGAATGAGGCGCCGCGACCACCTCCGCGGTGCTTATAAACAGCCGATCCGCTCGGCGGGGGCTATTTTCGGCCACTTGGCTCGTGCGCACGGCCTCCCGGATGTGCCGGGCGGGTGCGCGATCTCGCCGGCCGCTGGAAGTCGAATGAGGCGCCGCGACCACCTCCGCGGTGCTTATAAACAGCCGATCCGCTCGGCGGGGGCTATTTTCGGCCACTTGGCTCGTGCGCACGGCCTCCCGGATGTGCCGGGCGGGTGCGCGAGCTCGCTGGCCGCTGGAAGTCGAATGAGGCGCCGCGACCACCTCCGCGGTGCTTATAAACAGCCGATCCGCTCGGCGGGGGCTATTTTCGGCCACTTGGCTCGTGCGCACGGCCTCCCGGATGTGCCGGGCGGGTGCGCGAGCTCGCCGGCCGCTGGAAGTCGAATGAGGCGCCGCGACCACCTCCGCGGTGCTTATAAACAGCCGATCCGCTCGGCGGGGGCTATTTTCGGCCACTTGGCTCGTGCGCACGGCCTCCCGGATGTGCCGGGCGGGTGCGCGAGCTCGCCGGCCGCTGGAAGTCGAATGAGGCGCCGCGACCACCTCCGCGGTGCTTATAAACAGCCGATCCGCTCGGCGGGGGCTATTTTCGGCCACTTGGCTCGTGCGCACGGCCTCCCGGATGTGCCGGGCGGGTGCGCGGGCTCGCCGGCCGCTGGAAGTCGAATGAGGCGCCGCGACCACCTCCGCGGTGCTTATAAACAGCCGATCCGCTCGGCGGGGGCTATTTTCGGCCACTTGGCTCGTGCGCACGGCCTCCCGGATGTGCCGGGCGGGTGCGCGAGCTCGCCGGCCGCTGGAAGTCGAATGAGGCGCCGCGACCACCTCCGCGGTGCTTATAAACAGCCGATCCGCTCGGCGGGGGCTATTTTCGGCCACTTGGCTCGTGCGCACGGCCTCCCGGATGTGCCGGGCGGGTGCGCGAGCTCGCCGGCCGCTGGAAGTCGAATGAGGCGCCGCGACCACCTCCGCGGTGCTTATAAACAGCCGATCCGCTCGGCGGGGGCTATTTTCGGCCACTTGGCTCGTGCGCACGGCCTCCCGGATGTGCCGGGCGGGTGCGCGAGCTCGCCGGCCGCTGGAAGTCGAATGAGGCGCCGCGACCACCTCCGCGGTGCTTATAAACAGCCGATCCGCTCGGCGGGGGCTATTTTCGGCCACTTGGCTCGTGCGCACGGCCTCCCGGATGTGCCGGGCGGGTGCGCGGGCTCGCCGGCCGCTGGAAGTCGAATGAGGCGCCGCGACCACCTCCGCGGTGCTTATAAACAGCCGATCCGCTCGGCGGGGGCTATTTTCGGCCACTTGGCTCGTGCGCACGGCCTCCCGGATGTGCCGGGCGGGTGCGCGAGCTCGCCGGCCGCTGGAAGTCGAATGAGGCGCCGCGACCACCTCCGCGGTGCTTATAAACAGCCGATCCGCTCGGCGGGGGCTATTTTCGGCCACTTGGCTCGTGCGCACGGCCTCCCGGATGTGCCGGGCGGGTGCGCGGGCTCGCCGGCCGCTGGAAGTCGAATGAGGCGCCGCGACCACCTCCGCGGTGCTTATAAACAGCCGATCCGCTCGGCGGGGGCTATTTTCGGCCACTTGGCTCGTGCGCACGGCCTCCCGGATGTGCCGGGCGGGTGCGCGAGCTCGCCGGCCGCTGGAAGTCGAATGAGGCGCCGCGACCACCTCCGCGGTGCTTATAAACAGCCGATCCGCTCGGCGGGGGCTATTTTCGGCCACTTGGCTAGTGCGCACGGCCTCCCGGATGTGCCGGGCGGGTGCGCGAGCTCGCCGGCCGCTGGAAGTCGAATGAGGCGCCGCGACCACCTCCGCGGTGCTTATAAACAGCCGATCCGCTCGGCGGGGGCTATTTTCGGCCACTTGGCTCGTGCGCACGGCCTCCCGGATGTGCCGGGCGGGTGCGCGAGCTCGCTGGCCGCTGGAAGTCGAATGAGGCGCCGCGACCACCTCCGCGGTGCTTATAAACAGCCGATCCGCTCGGCGGGGGCTATTTTCGGCCACTTGGCTCGTGCGCACGGCCTCCCGGATGTGCCGGGCGGGTGCGCGAGCTCGCCGGCCGCTGGAAGTCGAATGAGGCGCCGCGACCACCTCCGCGGTGCTTATAAACAGCCGATCCGCTCGGCGGGGGCTATTTTCGGCCACTTGGCTCGTGCGCACGGCCTCCCGGATGTGCCGGGCGGGTGCGCGAGCTCGCCGTCCGCTGGAAGTCGAATGAGGCGCCGCGACCACCTCCGCGGTGCTTATAAACTGCCGATCCGCTCGGCGGGGGCTATTTTCGGCCACTTGGCTCGTGCGCACGGCCTCCCGGATGTGCCGGGCGCGTGCGCGAGCTCGCCGGCCGCTGGAAGTCGAATGAGGCGCCGCGACCACCTCCGCGGTGCTTATAAACAGCCGATCCGCTCGGCGGGGGCTATTTTCGGCCACTTGGCTCGTGCGCACGGCCTCCCGGATGTGCCGGGCGGGTGCGCGAGCTCGCCGGCCGCTGGAAGTCGAATGAGGCGCCGCGACCACCTCCGCGGTGCTTATAAACAGCCGATCCGCTCGGCGGGGGCTATTTTCGGCCACTTGGCTCGTGCGCACGGCCTCCCGGAGTTGCCGGGCGGGTACGCGAGCTCGCCGGCCGCTGGAAGTCGAATGAGGCGCCGCGACCACCTCCGCGGTGCTTACAAACAGCCGATCCGCTCGGCGGGGGCTATTTTCGTCCACTTGGCTCGTGCGCACGGCCTCCCGGATGTGCCGGGCGGGTGCGCGAGCTCGCCGGCCGCTGGAAGTCGAATGAGGCGCCGCGACCACCTCCGCGGTGCTTACAAACAGCCGATCCGCTCGGCGGGGGCTATTTTCGGCCACTTGGCTCGTGCGCACAGCCTCCCGGATGTGCCGGGCGGGTGCGCGAGCTCGCCGGCCGCTGGAAGTCGAATGAGGCGCCGCGGCCACCTCCGCGGTGCTTATAAACAGCCGATACGCTCGGCGGGGGCTATTTTCGGCCACTTGGCTCGTGCGCACGGCCTCCCGGATGTGCCGGGCGGGTGCGCGGGCTCGCCGGCCGCTGGAAGTCGAATGAGGCGCCGCGACCACCTCCGCGGTGCTTATAAACAGCCGATCCGCTCGGCGGGGGCTATTTTCGGCCACTTGGCTCGTGCGCACGGCCTCCCGGATGTGCCGGGCGGGTGCGCGAGCTCGCCGCCCGCTGGAAGTCGAATGAGGCGCCGCGACCACCTCCGCGGTGCTTATAAACAGCCGATCCGCTCGGCGGGGGCTATTTTCAGCCACTTGGCTCGTGCGCACGGCCTCCCGGATGTGCCGGGCGGGTGCGCGGGCTCGCCGGCCGCTGGAAGTCGAATGAGGCGCCGCGACCACCTCCGCGGTGCTTATAAACAGCCGATCCGCTCGGCGGGGGCTATTTTCGGCCACTTGGCTCGTGCGCACGGCCTCCCGGATGTGCCGGGCGGGTGCGCGAGCTCGCCGGCCGCTGGAAGTCGAATGAGGCGCCGCGACCACCTCCGCGGTGCTTATAAACAGCCGATCCGCTCGGCGGGGGCTATTTTCGGCCACTTGGCTCGTGCGCACGGCCTCCCGGATGTGCCGGGCGGGTGCGCGAGCTCGCCGGCCGCTGGAAGTCAAATGAGGCGCCGCGACCACCTCCGCGGTGCTTATAAACAGCCGATCCGCTCGGCGGGGGCTATTTTCGGCCACTTGGCTCGTGCGCACGGCCTCCCGGATGTGCCGGGCGGGTGCGCGAGCTCGCCGGCCGCTGGAAGTCGAATGAGGCGCCGCGACCACCTCCGCGGTGCTTCTAAACAGCCGATCCGCTCGGCGGGGGCTATTTTCGGCCACTTGGCTCGTGCGCACGGCCTCCCGGATGTGCCGGGCGGGTGCGCGAGCTCGCCGGCCGCTGGAAGTCGAATGAGGCGCCCGACCACCTCCGCGGTGCTTATAAACAGCCGATCCGCTCGGCGGGGGCTATTTTCGGCCACTTGGCTCGTGCGCACGGCCTCCCGGATGTGCCGGGCGGGTGCGCGAGCTTGCCGGCCGCTGGAAGTCGAATGAGGCGCCGCGACCACCTCCGCGGTGCTTATAAACAGCCGATCCGCTCGGCGGGGGCTATTTTCGGCCACTTGGCTCGTGCGCACGGCCTCCCGGATGTGCCGGGCGGGTGCGCGAGCTCGCCGGCCGCTGGAAGTCGAATGAGGCGCCCGACCACCTCCGCGGTGCTTATAAACAGCCGATCCGCTCGGCGGGGGCTATTTTCGGCCACTTGTCTCGTGCGCACGGCCTCCCGGATGTGCCGGGCGGGTGCGCGAGCTCGCCGGCCGCTGGAAGTCGAATGAGGCGCCGCGACCACCTCCGCGGTGCTTATAAACAGCCGATCCGCTCGGCGGGGGCTATTTTCGGCCACTTGGCTCGTGCGCACGGCCTCCCGGATGTGCCGGGCGGGTGCGCGAGCTCGCCGGCCGCTGGAAGTCCAATGAGGCGCCGCGATCTCCTCCGCGGTGCTTATAAAGTGCCGATCCGCTCGGCTTGGAGCTATTTCCGGCCTCCCGTTGGTGCCGGGCGGCGTGCGCGAGCTCGCCAGCCGCGATCTCCTCCGCGGTGCTTATAAACAGCAGCATGCGCACGGCCTACCAGAATTTAAAGACATTTCGTCAATAAATTTCGCATATTGAATTTTGAAGTCTAATATAATGCAACAATTGAGCTCGACTTATACAAAGGATATATCATAAAATCGTAAATTTCCGTCGAATTTTAGGGGGTCGACTTATACACCGAGTCGACCTGTACACCGGAAAATACGGTAAATACGATTAAATAAAATGATACGACTGGCATAAAAACAAATATAAAACACATAAAAATAAAAGTCACCATTACGTTGAATTATTGGGAGCACCGAGCTTGTTTCTCAGAAACGAGCCGGTCCCATCCAGGCGTAATCGGAGACAATGAAACCCGAAGTGGTTAAGGTTTGTCTTTTAATGCAGGATGCTTGGTCTCCATGTGCCGAAGCAGTTTTGAAGGCTTCATTGGCTCGCTCGCTAGTTTCAGGGGCGATTGTGTCTATAAAATGCAAAATGTTGGGTCACCTCACGGCTTACGGCCATACTACCCTGAGAACCTCCGATCTCGGAAGCTAAGCAGGGTCGGGCCTGGTTAGTACTTGGATGGGAGACCGCCTGGGAATAACAGGTGCTGTAAGCTTTTTCTTTTTCTTATGTGCACTTCAATCGTTTAAGAAGCTATTTTTTACAACACCCATCACGAATGGCATCTGGAAACAGCAAGCCTAATTTAAACTCCGACATTAAAACTATAACACGAGTTTGAAAGCTATATTATGTGGTGACATCCACAGCATTGTAGTTAAATTTTTTACCGCTAGAGAGCAGACTATGTACAGTGAGCATGGCTCCCTGTGAACTCAAAGCAGCAGGCTTGACTTGTAAAAGAACCCAACACAACACTTCCATGAAGTGTTTTTAAACTTTTCAAGGCATTTATTTTGATTCAGCAAAATGCAGGTCGCAACGGCAAATTCGTGCTACCGCATAAAAAGCTGTCAATAACTTTTCATGATAGCCATGTTTCCAGAAAACACCAAAAGCCTTGGAAGAAAGCCTGTTTCGGCCCTGGTTGTCCATCCATCCATCCATCTTCTTCCGCTTATCCGGGGTCGGGTCGCGGGGGCAACAGCTTCAGGAGGGACTCCCAGACTTCCCTCTCCCCAGCCACTTCATCCAGCTCATCCCGGGGGATCCCAAGGCGTTCCCAGGCCAGCTGAGAGACATAGTCTCTCCAGCGCGTCCTGGGTCGTCCCTGGGGTCTCCTACCGGTGGGACATGCCCGGAACACCTCCCCAGGGAGGCGTCCAGGAGGCATCCTGATAAGATGCCCGAGCCACCTCATCTGGCTCCTCTCAACGTGGAGGAGTAGCGACTCTACTCCGAGTCTCTCCCGGATGACCGAGCTTCTCACCCTATCTCTAAGGGAGAGCCCGGACATCCTGCGGAGAAAACTCATTTCGGCCGCTTGTATCCGAGATCTCGTTCTTTCGGTCACGACCCATAGCTCGTGACCATAGGTGAGGGTAGGAGCATAAATCGACCGGTAAATTGAGAGCTTTGCCTTTTGGCTCAGCTCTCTCTTCACCACAACGGACCGGTACAGGGTCCGCATTACTGCCGACGCTGCACCGATCCGCCTGTCGATCTCACGCTCCATCCTCCCCTCACTCGTGAACAAGACTCCAAGATACTTGAACTCCTCCACTTGGGGCAGGATCTCATCCCCGATCCGGAGAGGGCATTCCACCCTTTTCCGATCGAGGACCATGGACTCGGATTTGGAGGTGCTGACCCTCATCCCGACCGCTTCACACTCGGCTGCGAACCGTTCCAGCGAGAGCTGGAGATCACGGCCTGAAGAAGCCAACAGCACCACGTCATCTGCAAAAAGCAGAGACGCGATGCTGAGGTCCCCAAACCGGACCCCCTCAACGCCTCGGCTGCGCCTAGAAATTCTGTCCATAAAAATTATGAACAGAATCGGTGACAAAGGGCAGCCTTGGCGGAGTCCAACCCTCACTGGGAACGAATCCGACTTACTGCCGGAAATGCGGACCAGACTCTGGCATCGGTGATACAGGGACCGAACCGCCCTTATCAGTTGGCTCGGCACCCCGTACTCCCGAAGCACCCTCCACAGAACCTCCCGAGGGACACGGTCGAACGCCTTCTCCAAGTCCACAAAACACATGTGGACTGGTTGGGCAAACTCCCATGCACCCTCGAGGATCCTGCCGAGGGTGTAGAGCTGGTCCACTGTTCCACGGCCAGGACGAAAGCCACACTGCTCCTCCTGAATCCGAGGTTCGACCTCCCGACGGACCCTCCTCTCCAGCACCCCTGAATAGACCTTACCAGGGAGGCTGAGGAGTGTGATTCCCCTGTAATTGGAACACACCCTCCGGTCCCCCTTCTTAAAGAGGGGAACCACCACCCCAGTCTGCCAATCCAGAGGCACTGTCCCCGATATCCACGCAACGTTGTAGAGGCGTGTCAGCCATGACAGCCCCACAACATCCAGAGCCTTTAAGAACTCTGGGCGGATCTCATCCACCCCCGGGGCCTTGCCACCGAGGAGTTTTTTAACTACCTCAGTGACTTCGACCCCAGAGATTGGAGAATCCGCCTCAGAGTCTCTAGGCCCTGCTTCCTCAATGGAAGGCGTGTAGGTGGAATTGAGGAGGTCTTCGAAGTATTCTCCCCACCGACTCACGACGTCCCGAGTCGAGGTCAGCAGCACGCCATCCCCACTGTAAACAGTGTTGACGTTGCACTGCTTCCCCCTCCTGAGACGCCGGATGGTGGACCAGAATTTCCTCGAAGCCGTCCGAAAGTCATTCTCCATGGCCTCACCGAACTCCTCCCACGCCCGGGTTTTTGCCTCAGCAACCGCCGAAGCCGCGTTCCGCTTGGCCATCCGGTACCTGTCAGCTGCCTCCGGAGTCCCGCAGGCCAAAACGGCCCGATAGGACTCCTTCTTCAGCTTGACGGCATCCCTTACCGCCGGTGTCCACCAGCGGGTTCGGGGGTTGCCGCCACGACAGGCACCAACGACCTTACGGCCACAGCTCCGGTCGGCCGCCTCAACAATGGAGGCGCGGAACATGGTCCACTCGGACTCAATGTCCCCCGCCTCCCCCGGGACGTGGGAAAAGCTCTGCCGGAGGTGGGAGTTGAAGCTCTTCCTGACAGGAGATTCTGCCAGACGTTCCCAGCAGACCCTCACAGAGCGTTTGGGTCTGCCAGGTCGGACCGGCATCTTCCCCCACCATCGGAGCCAACCCACCACCAGGTGGTGATCAGTTGACAGCTCCGCCCCTCTCTTCACCCGAGTGTCCAAAACATGCGGCCGCAAATCCGATGACACGACTACAAAGTCGATCATCGAACTGCGGCCTAGGGTGTCCTGGTGCCAAGTGCACACATGGACACCCTTATGTTTGAACATGGTGTTCATTATTGAAAATCCGTGTCGAGCACAGAAGTCCAACAATAGAACACCGCTCGGGTTCAGATCAGGGGGGCCGTTCCTCCCAATCACGCCCTTCCAGGTCTCACTGTCATTGCCCACGTGAGCATTGAAGTCACCCAGTAGAACGATAGAGTCCCCAGAAGGAGCGCTCTCCAGCACTTCCTCCAGGGACCCCAAGAAGGGTGGGTACTCTGAGCTGCTGTTTGGTGCATAGACACAAACAACAGTCAGGACCCGTCCCCCCACCCGAAGGCGGAGGGAGGCTACCCTCTCGTTCACCGGGGTGAACCCCAATGTGCAGGCGCCCAGCCGGGGGGCAATAAGTATACCCACACCTGCTCGACGCCTCTCACCGTGGGCAACTCCAGAGTGGAAGAGAGTCCAACCCCTCTCGAGAGGGCTTGTACCGGAACCCAAACTGTGTGTGGAGGCTAGTCCGACTATATCTAGTCGGAATCTTTCTGCCTCGCACACCAGCTCGGGCTCCTTTCCAGCCAGAGAGGTGACATTCCATGTCCCAAGAGCCAGCTTCTGCAGCCGGGGATCAGACCGCCAAGGTCCCCGCCTTTGGCTGCCGCCCAGCTAACATTGCACCCGACCCCTTCGGCCCCTCCCACAGGTGGTGAGCCCATGGGAAGGGGGACCCACGTTTCCATTTCGGGCTATGCCCGGCCGGGCCCCATGGGCGAAGGCCCGGCCACCAGACGCTCGCCTTCGAGCCCCGCCTCCAGGCCTGGCTCCAGAGGGAGGCCCCGGTGACCCGCGTCCGGGCGAGGGAAAACTAAGTCCATTTATATTACTCATCATAAGAGGCTTGTGAGCCGTGCTTTGTCTGGCCCCTCACCTAGGACCCGTTTGCCATGGGTGACCCTACCAGGGGCATGAAGCCCCCGACAGCATGGCTCCTAGGATCATAGGGGCACGCAAACCCCTCCACCACGATAAGGTGACGACTCGCGGAGGGGGGCCCTGGTTGTAAAAAAAAAAAGAAAAACAAAAGGGAAGGGTGACCGTCCGGGAATACCAGGTGCTGAAAGCCTTTTTTTTTTTTTTTTTTCCCACGTCAATTGTGAAAGGAAACTTTTACCACAGCCATCAAGTCCCGCCGCTGCTTGGCATGGTTTCAGGGGCGATTGTGTCTATAAAATGAAAAATTCTGAGCGGTCTCACGGCTTACGGCAATACTACCCTGAGAGCGCCCGCTCTCGTCCGATCTCGGAGGCTAAGCAGGGTCGGGCCTGGTTAGTACTTGGATGGGAGACCGCCTGGGAATACCAGTTACCGTAAGCTTTTTTTTTTTTTTTTTTTTTCTTATGTGCACTTCAATCGTTTAAGCCAAGAACTTTTTACAGCACCCATCACGAATGGCATTCGGAAACTGCAAGCCTAGTTTGAACTCCGACACTGAAACTACAACACGAGTTTAAAACCTACATTGTGTGGCGACAGCCATAGCATTGCAGTTCACGTTTTTACCGCTAGAGGACAGACTATGTACAGTGAATAAAGAGCATGGCTCCCTGTGAACTCAAAGCAGCAGTCTTTACTTGTAAAAGAACCCAGCACAACACATTGCGCTTCCATGTAGTGTTTTTACCTTTTTCATGACATTTATTTTGATACAGCCAAATGCAGGTTTTGTGCACTTCACTTTTCCGTTGGGCATTCGCGTAGAACCCTATTCCAGTTACGGCCAGATTCTTTTAGACTAGTGGTCCCCAAACTTTCTTGCGCCACGGACCGGCTACGCGTCAGAAATATTTTTGCGGACCTGCCTTTATATATATAAATAAACAATAAATCTATATAAATAAATACTACATTTATAATAAATATATATAAATAGGATTAAATAAAATGATACGACTGGCATAAAAACAAATATAAACCACATAAAAATAAAAGTCACCATTACGTTGAATTATTGGGAGCACCGAGCTTGTTTCTCAGAAACGAGCCGGTCCCATCCAGGCGTAATCGGAGACAATGAAACCCGAAGTGGTTAAGGTTTGTCTTTTAATGCAGGATGCTTGGTCTCCATGTGCCGAAGCAGTTTTGAAGGCTTCATTGGCTTGCTCGCTAGTTTCAGGGGCGATTGTGTCTATAAAATGCAAAATGTTGGGTCACCTCACGGCTTACGGCCATACTACCCTGAGAACGCCTGATCTCGTCTTATCTCGGAAGCTAAGCAGGGTCGGGCCTGGTTAGTACTTGGATGGGAGACTGCCTGGGAATACGAGGTGCTGTAAGCTTTTTCTTATGTGCACTTCAAGCTCTTTTTTTTTTTTTTTTTTCTTATGTGCACTTCAATCGTTTAAGCCAAGACCTTTTTACAACACCCATCACGAATGGCATTCGGAAACTGCAAGCCTAGTTTGAACTCCGACACTGAAACTACAACACGAGTTCAAAACCTCTATGTACAGTGAATAAAGAGCATGGCTCCCTGTGAACTCAAAGCAGCAGTCTTTACTTGTAAAAGAACCCAGCACAACACATTGCGCTTCCATGTAGTGTTTTTACCTTTTTCATGACATTTATTTTGATACAGCCAAATGCAGGTTTTGTGCACTTCACTTTTCCGTTGGGCATTCGCGTAGAACCCTATTCCAGTTACGGCCAGATTCTTTTAGACTAGTGGTCCCCAACCTTTCTTGCGCCACGGACCGGCTACGCGTCAGAAATATTTTTGCGGACCTGCCTTTATATATATAAATAAACAATAAATCTATATAAATAAATACTACATTTATAATAAGTATATATACCGTATTTGCCGGTGTATTGGTCGACCTTTTTCGATCCAAAATCGACCGAAAAAAATCGACCTCGACTTATACACCGCGTCATAAAATTTAACTTCGTATTCATCGCTTCAAATGTGATGGTAACCAAGGCCGTTTCTCATGCATCTCATTGTGCGTTGCACTTAGAAAATTTGAACCGGGCGGCGTGCGCGAGTGCGCGGCCCGCTGGAAGTCGAATGAGGCGCCGCGACCACCTCCGCGGTGCTTATAAACAGCCGATCCGCTCGGCGGGGGCTATTTTCGGCCACTTGGCTCGTGCGCACGGCCTCCCGGATGTGCCGGGCGGGTGCGCGATCTCGCCGGCCGCTGGAAGTCGAATGAGGCGCCGCGACCACCTCCGCGGTGCTTATAAACAGCCGATCCGCTCGGCGGGGGCTATTTTCGGCCACTTGGCTCGTGCGCACGGCCTCCCGGATGTGCCGGGCGGGTGCGCGAGCTCGCCGGCCGCTGGAAGTCGAATGAGGCGCCGCGACCACCTCCGCGGTGCTTATAAACAGCCGATCCGCTCGGCGGGGGCTATTTTCGGCCACTTGGCTCGTGCGCACGGCCTCCCGGATGTGCCGGGCGGGTGCGCGAGCTCGCCGGCCGCTGGAAGTCGAATGAGGCGCCGCGACCACCTCCGCGGTGCTTATAAACAGCCGATCCGCTCGGCGGGGGCTATTTTCGGCCACTTGGCTCGTGCGCACGGCCTCCCGGATGTGCCGGGCGGGTGCGCGATCTCGCCGGCCGCTGGAAGTCGAATGAGGCGCCGCGACCACCTCCGCGGTGCTTATAAACAGCCGATCCGCTCGGCGGGGGCTATTTTCGGCCACTTGGCTCGTGCGCACGGCCTCCCGGATGTGCCGGGCGGGTGCGCGAGCTCGCCGGCCGCTGGAAGTCGAATGAGGCGCCGCGACCACCTCCGCGGTGCTTATAAACAGCCGATCCGCTCGGCGGGGGCTATTTTCGGCCACTTGGCTCGTGCGCACGGCCTCCCGGATGTGCCGGGCGGGTGCGCGAGCTCGCCGGCCGCTGGAAGTCGAATGAGGCGCCGCGACCACCTCCGCGGTGCTTATAAACAGCCGATCCGCTCGGCGGGGGCTATTTTCGGCCACTTGGCTCGTGCGCACGGCCTCCCGGATGTGCCGGGCGGGTGCGCGAGCTCGCTGGCCGCTGGAAGTCGAATGAGGCGCCGCGACCACCTCCGCGGTGCTTATAAACAGCCGATCCGCTCGGCGGGGGCTATTTTCGGCCACTTGGCTCGTGCGCACGGCCTCCCGGATGTGCCGGGCGGGTGCGCGAGCTCGCCGGCCGCTGGAAGTCGAATGAGGCGCCGCGACCACCTCCGCGGTGCTTATAAACAGCCGATCCGCTCGGCGGGGGCTATTTTCGGCCACTTGGCTCGTGCGCACGGCCTCCCGGATGTGCCGGGCGGGTGCGCGAGCTCGCCGGCCGCTGGAAGTCGAATGAGGCGCCGCGACCACCTCCGCGGTGCTTATAAACAGCCGATCCGCTCGGCGGGGGCTATTTTCGGCCACTTGGCTCGTGCGCACGGCCTCCCGATGTGCCGGGCGGGTGCGCGGGCTCGCCGGCCGCTGGAAGTCGAATGAGGCGCCGCGACCACCTCCGCGGTGCTTATAAACAGCCGATCCGCTCGGCGGGGGCTATTTTCGGCCACTTGGCTCGTGCGCACGGCCTCCCGGATGTGCCGGGCGGGTGCGCGAGCTCGCCGGCCGCTGGAAGTCGAATGAGGCGCCGCGACCACCTCCGCGGTGCTTATAAACAGCCGATCCGCTCGGCGGGGGCTATTTTCGGCCACTTGGCTCGTGCGCACGGCCTCCCGGATGTGCCGGGCGGGTGCGCGAGCTCGCCGGCCGCTGGAAGTCGAATGAGGCGCCGCGACCACCTCCGCGGTGCTTATAAACAGCCGATCCGCTCGGCGGGGGCTATTTTCGGCCACTTGGCTCGTGCGCACGGCCTCCCGGATGTGCCGGGCGGGTGCGCGAGCTCGCCGGCCGCTGGAAGTCGAATGAGGCGCCGCGACCACCTCCGCGGTGCTTATAAACAGCCGATCCGCTCGGCGGGGGCTATTTTCGGCCACTTGGCTCGTGCGCACGGCCTCCCGGATGTGCCGGGCGGGTGCGCGGGCTCGCCGGCCGCTGGAAGTCGAATGAGGCGCCGCGACCACCTCCGCGGTGCTTATAAACAGCCGATCCGCTCGGCGGGGGCTATTTTCGGCCACTTGGCTCGTGCGCACGGCCTCCCGGATGTGCCGGGCGGGTGCGCGAGCTCGCCGGCCGCTGGAAGTCGAATGAGGCGCCGCGACCACCTCCGCGGTGCTTATAAACAGCCGATCCGCTCGGCGGGGGCTATTTTCGGCCACTTGGCTCGTGCGCACGGCCTCCCGGATGTGCCGGGCGGGTGCGCGGGCTCGCCGGCCGCTGGAAGTCGAATGAGGCGCCGCGACCACCTCCGCGGTGCTTATAAACAGCCGATCCGCTCGGCGGGGGCTATTTTCGGCCACTTGGCTCGTGCGCACGGCCTCCCGGATGTGCCGGGCGGGTGCGCGAGCTCGCCGGCCGCTGGAAGTCGAATGAGGCGCCGCGACCACCTCCGCGGTGCTTATAAACAGCCGATCCGCTCGGCGGGGGCTATTTTCGGCCACTTGGCTAGTGCGCACGGCCTCCCGGATGTGCCGGGCGGGTGCGCGAGCTCGCCGGCCGCTGGAAGTCGAATGAGGCGCCGCGACCACCTCCGCGGTGCTTATAAACAGCCGATCCGCTCGGCGGGGGCTATTTTCGGCCACTTGGCTCGTGCGCACGGCCTCCCGGATGTGCCGGGCGGGTGCGCGAGCTCGCTGGCCGCTGGAAGTCGAATGAGGCGCCGCGACCACCTCCGCGGTGCTTATAAACAGCCGATCCGCTCGGCGGGGGCTATTTTCGGCCACTTGGCTCGTGCGCACGGCCTCCCGGATGTGCCGGGCGGGTGCGCGAGCTCGCCGGCCGCTGGAAGTCGAATGAGGCGCCGCGACCACCTCCGCGGTGCTTATAAACAGCCGATCCGCTCGGCGGGGGCTATTTTCGGCCACTTGGCTCGTGCGCACGGCCTCCCGGATGTGCCGGGCGGGTGCGCGAGCTCGCCGTCCGCTGGAAGTCGAATGAGGCGCCGCGACCACCTCCGCGGTGCTTATAAACTGCCGATCCGCTCGGCGGGGGCTATTTTCGGCCACTTGGCTCGTGCGCACGGCCTCCCGGATGTGCCGGGCGCGTGCGCGAGCTCGCCGGCCGCTGGAAGTCGAATGAGGCGCCGCGACCACCTCCGCGGTGCTTATAAACAGCCGATCCGCTCGGCGGGGGCTATTTTCGGCCACTTGGCTCGTGCGCACGGCCTCCCGGATGTGCCGGGCGGGTGCGCGAGCTCGCCGGCCGCTGGAAGTCGAATGAGGCGCCGCGACCACCTCCGCGGTGCTTATAAACAGCCGATCCGCTCGGCGGGGGCTATTTTCGGCCACTTGGCTCGTGCGCACGGCCTCCCGGAGTTGCCGGGCGGGTACGCGAGCTCGCCGGCCGCTGGAAGTCGAATGAGGCGCCGCGACCACCTCCGCGGTGCTTACAAACAGCCGATCCGCTCGGCGGGGGCTATTTTCGTCCACTTGGCTCGTGCGCACGGCCTCCCGGATGTGCCGGGCGGGTGCGCGAGCTCGCCGGCCGCTGGAAGTCGAATGAGGCGCCGCGACCACCTCCGCGGTGCTTACAAACAGCCGATCCGCTCGGCGGGGGCTATTTTCGGCCACTTGGCTCGTGCGCACAGCCTCCCGGATGTGCCGGGCGGGTGCGCGAGCTCGCCGGCCGCTGGAAGTCGAATGAGGCGCCGCGGCCACCTCCGCGGTGCTTATAAACAGCCGATACGCTCGGCGGGGGCTATTTTCGGCCACTTGGCTCGTGCGCACGGCCTCCCGGATGTGCCGGGCGGGTGCGCGGGCTCGCCGGCCGCTGGAAGTCGAATGAGGCGCCGCGACCACCTCCGCGGTGCTTATAAACAGCCGATCCGCTCGGCGGGGGCTATTTTCGGCCACTTGGCTCGTGCGCACGGCCTCCCGGATGTGCCGGGCGGGTGCGCGAGCTCGCCGCCCGCTGGAAGTCGAATGAGGCGCCGCGACCACCTCCGCGGTGCTTATAAACAGCCGATCCGCTCGGCGGGGGCTATTTTCAGCCACTTGGCTCGTGCGCACGGCCTCCCGGATGTGCCGGGCGGGTGCGCGGGCTCGCCGGCCGCTGGAAGTCGAATGAGGCGCCGCGACCACCTCCGCGGTGCTTATAAACAGCCGATCCGCTCGGCGGGGGCTATTTTCGGCCACTTGGCTCGTGCGCACGGCCTCCCGGATGTGCCGGGCGGGTGCGCGAGCTCGCCGGCCGCTGGAAGTCGAATGAGGCGCCGCGACCACCTCCGCGGTGCTTATAAACAGCCGATCCGCTCGGCGGGGGCTATTTTCGGCCACTTGGCTCGTGCGCACGGCCTCCCGGATGTGCCGGGCGGGTGCGCGAGCTCGCCGGCCGCTGGAAGTCAAATGAGGCGCCGCGACCACCTCCGCGGTGCTTATAAACAGCCGATCCGCTCGGCGGGGGCTATTTTCGGCCACTTGGCTCGTGCGCACGGCCTCCCGGATGTGCCGGGCGGGTGCGCGAGCTCGCCGGCCGCTGGAAGTCGAATGAGGCGCCGCGACCACCTCCGCGGTGCTTCTAAACAGCCGATCCGCTCGGCGGGGGCTATTTTCGGCCACTTGGCTCGTGCGCACGGCCTCCCGGATGTGCCGGGCGGGTGCGCGAGCTCGCCGGCCGCTGGAAGTCGAATGAGGCGCCCGACCACCTCCGCGGTGCTTATAAACAGCCGATCCGCTCGGCGGGGGCTATTTTCGGCCACTTGGCTCGTGCGCACGGCCTCCCGGATGTGCCGGGCGGGTGCGCGAGCTTGCCGGCCGCTGGAAGTCGAATGAGGCGCCGCGACCACCTCCGCGGTGCTTATAAACAGCCGATCCGCTCGGCGGGGGCTATTTTCGGCCACTTGGCTCGTGCGCACGGCCTCCCGGATGTGCCGGGCGGGTGCGCGAGCTCGCCGGCCGCTGGAAGTCGAATGAGGCGCCCGACCACCTCCGCGGTGCTTATAAACAGCCGATCCGCTCGGCGGGGGCTATTTTCGGCCACTTGTCTCGTGCGCACGGCCTCCCGGATGTGCCGGGCGGGTGCGCGAGCTCGCCGGCCGCTGGAAGTCGAATGAGGCGCCGCGACCACCTCCGCGGTGCTTATAAACAGCCGATCCGCTCGGCGGGGGCTATTTTCGGCCACTTGGCTCGTGCGCACGGCCTCCCGGATGTGCCGGGCGGGTGCGCGAGCTCGCCGGCCGCTGGAAGTCCAATGAGGCGCCGCGATCTCCTCCGCGGTGCTTATAAAGTGCCGATCCGCTCGGCTTGGAGCTATTTCCGGCCTCCCGTTGGTGCCGGGCGGCGTGCGCGAGCTCGCCAGCCGCGATCTCCTCCGCGGTGCTTATAAACAGCAGCATGCGCACGGCCTACCAGAATTTGAAGACATTTCGTCAATAAATTTCGCATATTGAATTTTGAAGTCTAATATAATGCAACAATTGAGCTCGACTTATACAAAGGATATATCATAAAATCGTAAATTTCCGTCGAATTTTAGGGGGTCGACTTATACACCGAGTCGACCTGTACACCGGAAAATACGGTAAATACGATTAAATAAAATGATACGACTGGCATAAAAACAAATATAAAACACATAAAAATAAAAGTCACCATTACGTTGAATTATTGGGAGCACCGAGCTTGTTTCTCAGAAACGAGCCGGTCCCATCCAGGCGTAATCGGAGACAATGAAACCCGAAGTGGTTAAGGTTTGTCTTTTAATGCAGGATGCTTGGTCTCCATGTGCCGAAGCAGTTTTGAAGGCTTCATTGGCTCGCTCGCTAGTTTCAGGGGCGATTGTGTCTATAAAATGCAAAATGTTGGGTCACCTCACGGCTTACGGCCATACTACCCTGAGAACCTCCGATCTCGGAAGCTAAGCAGGGTCGGGCCTGGTTAGTACTTGGATGGGAGACCGCCTGGGAATAACAGGTGCTGTAAGCTTTTTCTTTTTCTTATGTGCACTTCAATCGTTTAAGAAGCTATTTTTTACAACACCCATCACGAATGGCATCTGGAAACAGCAAGCCTAATTTAAACTCCGACATTAAAACTATAACACGAGTTTGAAAGCTATATTATGTGGTGACATCCACAGCATTGTAGTTAAATTTTTTACCGCTAGAGAGCAGACTATGTACAGTGAGCATGGCTCCCTGTGAACTCAAAGCAGCAGGCTTGACTTGTAAAAGAACCCAACACAACACTTCCATGAAGTGTTTTTAAACTTTTCAAGGCATTTATTTTGATTCAGCAAAATGCAGGTCGCAACGGCAAATTCGTGCTACCGCATAAAAAGCTGTCAATAACTTTTCATGATAGCCATGTTTCCAGAAAACACCAAAAGCCTTGGAAGAAAGCCTGTTTCGGCCCTGGTTGTCCATCCATCCATCCATCTTCTTCCGCTTATCCGGGGTCGGGTCGCGGGGGCAACAGCTTCAGGAGGGACTCCCAGACTTCCCTCTCCCCAGCCACTTCATCCAGCTCATCCCGGGGGATCCCAAGGCGTTCCCAGGCCAGCTGAGAGACATAGTCTCTCCAGCGCGTCCTGGGTCGTCCCTGGGGTCTCCTACCGGTGGGACATGCCCGGAACACCTCCCCAGGGAGGCGTCCAGGAGGCATCCTGATAAGATGCCCGAGCCACCTCATCTGGCTCCTCTCAACGTGGAGGAGTAGCGACTCTACTCCGAGTCTCTCCCGGATGACCGAGCTTCTCACCCTATCTCTAAGGGAGAGCCCGGACATCCTGCGGAGAAAACTCATTTCGGCCGCTTGTATCCGAGATCTCGTTCTTTCGGTCACGACCCATAGCTCGTGACCATAGGTGAGGGTAGGAGCGTAAATCGACCGGTAAATTGAGAGCTTTGCCTTTTGGCTCAGCTCTCTCTTCACCACAACGGACCGGTACAGGGTCCGCATTACTGCCGACGCTGCACCGATCCGCCTGTCGATCTCACGCTCCATCCTCCCCTCACTCGTGAACAAGACTCCAAGATACTTGAACTCCTCCACTTGGGGCAGGATCTCATCCCCGATCCGGAGAGGGCATTCCACCCTTTTCCGATCGAGGACCATGGACTCGGATTTGGAGGTGCTGACCCTCATCCCGACCGCTTCACACTCGGCTGCGAACCGTTCCAGCGAGAGCTGGAGATCACGGCCTGAAGAAGCCAACAGCACCACGTCATCTGCAAAAAGCAGAGACGCGATGCTGAGGTCCCCAAACCGGACCCCCTCAACGCCTCGGCTGCGCCTAGAAATTCTGTCCATAAAAATTATGAACAGAATCGGTGACAAAGGGCAGCCTTGGCGGAGTCCAACCCTCACTGGGAACGAATCCGACTTACTGCCGGAAATGCGGACCAGACTCTGGCATCGGTGATACAGGGACCGAACCGCCCTTATCAGTTGGCTCGGCACCCCGTACTCCCGAAGCACCCTCCACAGAACCTCCCGAGGGACACGGTCGAACGCCTTCTCCAAGTCCACAAAACACATGTGGACTGGTTGGGCAAACTCCCATGCACCCTCGAGGATCCTGCCGAGGGTGTAGAGCTGGTCCACTGTTCCACGGCCAGGACGAAAGCCACACTGCTCCTCCTGAATCCGAGGTTCGACCTCCCGACGGACCCTCCTCTCCAGCACCCCTGAATAGACCTTACCAGGGAGGCTGAGGAGTGTGATTCCCCTGTAATTGGAACACACCCTCCGGTCCCCCTTCTTAAAGAGGGGAACCACCACCCCAGTCTGCCAATCCAGAGGCACTGTCCCCGATATCCACGCAACGTTGTAGAGGCGTGTCAGCCATGACAGCCCCACAACATCCAGAGCCTTTAAGAACTCTGGGCGGATCTCATCCACCCCCGGGGCCTTGCCACCGAGGAGTTTTTTAACTACCTCAGTGACTTCGACCCCAGAGATTGGAGAATCCGCCTCAGAGTCTCTAGGCCCTGCTTCCTCAATGGAAGGCGTGTAGGTGGAATTGAGGAGGTCTTCGAAGTATTCTCCCCACCGACTCACGACGTCCCGAGTCGAGGTCAGCAGCACGCCATCCCCACTGTAAACAGTGTTGACGTTGCACTGCTTCCCCCTCCTGAGACGCCGGATGGTGGACCAGAATTTCCTCGAAGCCGTCCGAAAGTCATTCTCCATGGCCTCACCGAACTCCTCCCACGCCCGGGTTTTTGCCTCAGCAACCGCCGAAGCCGCGTTCCGCTTGGCCATCCGGTACCTGTCAGCTGCCTCCGGAGTCCCGCAGGCCAAAACGGCCCGATAGGACTCCTTCTTCAGCTTGACGGCATCCCTTACCGCCGGTGTCCACCAGCGGGTTCGGGGGTTGCCGCCACGACAGGCACCAACGACCTTACGGCCACAGCTCCGGTCGGCCGCCTCAACAATGGAGGCGCGGAACATGGTCCACTCGGACTCAATGTCCCCCGCCTCCCCCGGGACGTGGGAAAAGCTCTGCCGGAGGTGGGAGTTGAAGCTCTTCCTGACAGGAGATTCTGCCAGACGTTCCCAGCAGACCCTCACAGAGCGTTTGGGTCTGCCAGGTCGGACCGGCATCTTCCCCCACCATCGGAGCCAACCCACCACCAGGTGGTGATCAGTTGACAGCTCCGCCCCTCTCTTCACCCGAGTGTCCAAAACATGCGGCCGCAAATCCGATGACACGACTACAAAGTCGATCATCGAACTGCGGCCTAGGGTGTCCTGGTGCCAAGTGCACACATGGACACCCTTATGTTTGAACATGGTGTTCATTATTGAAAATCCGTGTCGAGCACAGAAGTCCAACAATAGAACACCGCTCGGGTTCAGATCAGGGGGGCCGTTCCTCCCAATCACGCCCTTCCAGGTCTCACTGTCATTGCCCACGTGAGCATTGAAGTCACCCAGTAGAACGATAGAGTCCCCAGAAGGAGCGCTCTCCAGCACTTCCTCCAGGGACCCCAAGAAGGGTGGGTACTCTGAGCTGCTGTTTGGTGCATAGACACAAACAACAGTCAGGACCCGTCCCCCCACCCGAAGGCGGAGGGAGGCTACCCTCTCGTTCACCGGGGTGAACCCCAATGTGCAGGCGCCCAGCCGGGGGGCAATAAGTATACCCACACCTGCTCGACGCCTCTCACCGTGGGCAACTCCAGAGTGGAAGAGAGTCCAACCCCTCTCGAGAGGGCTTGTACCGGAACCCAAACTGTGTGTGGAGGCTAGTCCGACTATATCTAGTCGGAATCTTTCTGCCTCGCACACCAGCTCGGGCTCCTTTCCAGCCAGAGAGGTGACATTCCATGTCCCAAGAGCCAGCTTCTGCAGCCGGGGATCAGACCGCCAAGGTCCCCGCCTTTGGCTGCCGCCCAGCTAACATTGCACCCGACCCCTTCGGCCCCTCCCACAGGTGGTGAGCCCATGGGAAGGGGGACCCACGTTTCCATTTCGGGCTATGCCCGGCCGGGCCCCATGGGCGAAGGCCCGGCCACCAGACGCTCGCCTTCGAGCCCCGCCTCCAGGCCTGGCTCCAGAGGGAGGCCCCGGTGACCCGCGTCCGGGCGAGGGAAAACTAAGTCCATTTATATTACTCATCATAAGAGGCTTGTGAGCCGTGCTTTGTCTGGCCCCTCACCTAGGACCCGTTTGCCATGGGTGACCCTACCAGGGGCATGAAGCCCCCGACAGCATGGCTCCTAGGATCATAGGGGCACGCAAACCCCTCCACCACGATAAGGTGACGACTCGCGGAGGGGGGCCCTGGTTGTAAAAAAAAAAAGAAAAACAAAAGGGAAGGGTGACCGTCCGGGAATACCAGGTGCTGAAAGCCTTTTTTTTTTTTTTTTTTCCCACGTCAATTGTGAAAGGAAACTTTTACCACAGCCATCAAGTCCCGCCGCTGCTTGGCATGGTTTCAGGGGCGATTGTGTCTATAAAATGAAAAATTCTGAGCGGTCTCACGGCTTACGGCAATACTACCCTGAGAGCGCCCGCTCTCGTCCGATCTCGGAGGCTAAGCAGGGTCGGGCCTGGTTAGTACTTGGATGGGAGACCGCCTGGGAATACCAGTTACCGTAAGCTTTTTTTTTTTTTTTTTTTTTTCTTATGTGCACTTCAATCGTTTAAGCCAAGAACTTTTTACAGCACCCATCACGAATGGCATTCGGAAACTGCAAGCCTAGTTTGAACTCCGACACTGAAACTACAACACGAGTTTAAAACCTACATTGTGTGGCGACAGCCATAGCATTGCAGTTCACGTTTTTACCGCTAGAGGACAGACTATGTACAGTGAATAAAGAGCATGGCTCCCTGTGAACTCAAAGCAGCAGTCTTTACTTGTAAAAGAACCCAGCACAACACATTGCGCTTCCATGTAGTGTTTTTACCTTTTTCATGACATTTATTTTGATACAGCCAAATGCAGGTTTTGTGCACTTCACTTTTCCGTTGGGCATTCGCGTAGAACCCTATTCCAGTTACGGCCAGATTCTTTTAGACTAGTGGTCCCCAAACTTTCTTGCGCCACGGACCGGCTACGCGTCAGAAATATTTTTGCGGACCTGCCTTTATATATATAAATAAACAATAAATCTATATAAATAAATACTACATTTATAATAAATATATATAAATAGGATTAAATAAAATGATACGACTGGCATAAAAACAAATATAAACCACATAAAAATAAAAGTCACCATTACGTTGAATTATTGGGAGCACCGAGCTTGTTTCTCAGAAACGAGCCGGTCCCATCCAGGCGTAATCGGAGACAATGAAACCCGAAGTGGTTAAGGTTTGTCTTTTAATGCAGGATGCTTGGTCTCCATGTGCCGAAGCAGTTTTGAAGGCTTCATTGGCTTGCTCGCTAGTTTCAGGGGCGATTGTGTCTATAAAATGCAAAATGTTGGGTCACCTCACGGCTTACGGCCATACTACCCTGAGAACGCCTGATCTCGTCTTATCTCGGAAGCTAAGCAGGGTCGGGCCTGGTTAGTACTTGGATGGGAGACTGCCTGGGAATACGAGGTGCTGTAAGCTTTTTCTTTTTCTTATGTGCACTTCAAGCTCTTTTTTTTTTTTTTTTCTTATGTGCACTTCAATCGTTTAAGCCAAGACCTTTTTACAACACCCATCACGAATGGCATTCGGAAACTGCAAGCCTAGTTTGAACTCCGACACTGAAACTACAACACGAGTTCAAAACCTCTATGTACAGTGAATAAAGAGCATGGCTCCCTGTGAACTCAAAGCAGCAGTCTTTACTTGTAAAAGAACCCAGCACAACACATTGCGCTTCCATGTAGTGTTTTTACCTTTTTCATGACATTTATTTTGATACAGCCAAATGCAGGTTTTGTGCACTTCACTTTTCCGTTGGGCATTCGCGTAGAACCCTATTCCAGTTACGGCCAGATTCTTTTAGACTAGTGGTCCCCAACCTTTCTTGCGCCACGGACCGGCTACGCGTCAGAAATATTTTTGCGGACCTGCCTTTATATATATAAATAAACAATAAATCTATATAAATAAATACTACATTTATAATAAGTATATATACCGTATTTGCCGGTGTATTGGTCGACCTTTTTCGATCCAAAATCGACCGAAAAAAATCGACCTCGACTTATACACCGCGTCATAAAATTTAACTTCGTATTCATCGCTTCAAATGTGATGGTAACCAAGGCCGTTTCTCATGCATCTCATTGTGCGTTGCACTTAGAAAATTTGAACCGGGCGGCGTGCGCGAGTGCGCGGCCCGCTGGAAGTCGAATGAGGCGCCGCGACCACCTCCGCGGTGCTTATAAACAGCCGATCCGCTCGGCGGGGGCTATTTTCGGCCACTTGGCTCGTGCGCACGGCCTCCCGGATGTGCCGGGCGGGTGCGCGATCTCGCCGGCCGCTGGAAGTCGAATGAGGCGCCGCGACCACCTCCGCGGTGCTTATAAACAGCCGATCCGCTCGGCGGGGGCTATTTTCGGCCACTTGGCTCGTGCGCACGGCCTCCCGGATGTGCCGGGCGGGTGCGCGAGCTCGCCGGCCGCTGGAAGTCGAATGAGGCGCCGCGACCACCTCCGCGGTGCTTATAAACAGCCGATCCGCTCGGCGGGGGCTATTTTCGGCCACTTGGCTCGTGCGCACGGCCTCCCGGATGTGCCGGGCGGGTGCGCGAGCTCGCCGGCCGCTGGAAGTCGAATGAGGCGCCGCGACCACCTCCGCGGTGCTTATAAACAGCCGATCCGCTCGGCGGGGGCTATTTTCGGCCACTTGGCTCGTGCGCACGGCCTCCCGGATGTGCCGGGCGGGTGCGCGATCTCGCCGGCCGCTGGAAGTCGAATGAGGCGCCGCGACCACCTCCGCGGTGCTTATAAACAGCCGATCCGCTCGGCGGGGGCTATTTTCGGCCACTTGGCTCGTGCGCACGGCCTCCCGGATGTGCCGGGCGGGTGCGCGAGCTCGCCGGCCGCTGGAAGTCGAATGAGGCGCCGCGACCACCTCCGCGGTGCTTATAAACAGCCGATCCGCTCGGCGGGGGCTATTTTCGGCCACTTGGCTCGTGCGCACGGCCTCCCGGATGTGCCGGGCGGGTGCGCGAGCTCGCCGGCCGCTTGAAGTCGAATGAGGCGCCGCGACCACCTCCGCGGTGCTTATAAACAGCCGATCCGCTCGGCGGGGGCTATTTTCGGCCACTTGGGTCGTGCGCACGGCCTCCCGGATGTGCCGGGCGGGTGCGCGAGCTCGCCGGCCGCTGGAAGTCGAATGAGGCGCCGCGACCACCTCCGCGGTGCTTATAAACAGCCGATCCGCTCGGCGGGGGCTATTTTCGGCCACTTGGCTCGTGCGCACGGCCTCCCGGAGTTGCCGGGCGGGTGCGCGAGCTCGCCGGCCGCTGGAAGTCGAATGAGGCGCCGCGACCACCTCCGCGGTGCTTACAAACAGCCGATCCGCTCGGCGGGGGCTATTTTCGTCCACTTGGCTCGTGCGCACGGCCTCCCGGATGTGCCGGGCGGGTGCGCGAGCTCGCCGGCCGCTGGAAATCGAATGAGGCGCCGCGACCACCTCCGCGGTGCTTATAAACAGCCGATCCGCTCGGCGGGGGCTATTTTCGGCCACTTGGCTCGTGCGCACGGCCTCCCGGATGTGCCGGGCGGGTGCGCGAGCTCGCCGGCCGCTGGAAGTCGAATGAGGCGCCGCGACCACCTCCGCGGTGCTTATAAACAGCCGATCCGCTCGGCGGGGGCTATTTTCGGCCACTTGGCTCGTGCGCACGGCCTCCCGGATGTGCCGGGCGGGTGCGCGAGCTCGCCGGCCGCTTGAAGTCGAATGAGGCGCCGCGACCACATCCGCGGTGCTTATAAACAGCCGATCCGCTCGGCGGGGGCTATTTTCGGCCACTTGGCTCGTGCGCACGGCCTCCCGGATGTGCCGGGCGGGTGCGCGAGCTCGCCGGCCGCTGGAAGTCGAATGAGGCGCCGCGACCACCTCCGCGGTGCTTATAAACAGCCGATCCGCTCGGCGGGGGCTATTTTCGTCCACTTGGCTCGTGCGCACGGCCTCCCGGAGTTGCCGGGCGGGTGCGCGAGCTCGCCGGCCGCTGGAAGTCGAATGAGGCGCCGCGACCACCTCCGCGGTGCTTACAAACAGCCGATCCGCTCGGTGGGGGCTATTTTCGTCCACTTGGCTCGTGCGCACGGCCTCCCGGATGTGCCGGGCGGGTGCGCGAGCTCGCCGGCCGCTGGAAATCGAATGAGGCGCCGCGACCACCTCCGCGGTGCTTATAAACAGCCGATCCGCTCGGCGGGGGCTATTTTCGGCCACTTGGCTCGTGCGCACGGCCTCCCGGATGTGCCGGGCGGGTGCGCGAGCTCGCCGGCCGCTTGAAGTCGAATGAGGCGCCGCGACCACCTCCGCGGTGCTTATAAACAGCCGATCCGCTCGGCGGGGGCTATTTTCGGCCACTTGGCTCGTGCGCACGGCCTCCCGGATGTGCCGGGCGGGTGCGCGAGCTCGCCGCCCGCCGGAAGTCGAATGAGGCGCCGCGACCACCTCTGCGGTGCTTATAAACAGCCGATCCGCTCGGCGGGGGCTATTTTCGGCCACTTGGCTCGTGCGCACGGCCTCCCGGATGTGCCGGGCGGGTGCGCGAGCTCGCCGGCCGCTGGAAGTCGAATGAGGCGCCGCGACCACCTCCGCGGTGCTTATAAACAGCCGATCCGCTCGGCGGGGGCTATTTTCGGCCACTTGGCTCGTGCGCACGGCCTCCCGGATGTGCCGGGCGGGCGCGCGAGCTCGCCGGCCGCTTGAAGTCGAATGAGGCGCCGCGACCACCTCCGCGGTGCTTATAAACAGCCGATCCGCTCGGCGGGGGCTATTTTCGGCCACTTGGCTCGTGCGCACGGCCTCCCGGATGTGCCGGGCGGGTGCGCGAGCTCGCCGGCCGCTGGAAGTCGAATGAGGCGCCGCGACCACCTCCGCGGTGCTTATAAACAGCCGATCCGCTCGGCGGGGGCTATTTTCGGCCACTTGGCTCGTGCGCACGGCCTCCCGGATGTGCCGGGCGGGTGCGCGAGCTCGCCGGCCGCTGGAAGTCGAATGAGGCGCCGCGACCTCCTCCGCGGTGCTTATAAACAGCCGATCCGCTCGGCGGGGCTATTTTCGGCCACTTGGCTCGTGCGCACGGCCTCCCGGATGTGCCGGGCGGGTGCGCGAGCTCGCCGGCCGCTGGAAGTCGAATGAGGCGCCCGACCACCTCCGCGGTGCTTATAAACAGCCGATCCGCTCGGCGGGGGCTATTTTCGGCCACTTGGCTCGTGCGCACGGCCTCCCGGATGTGCCGGGCGGGTGCGCGAGCTTGCCGGCCGCTGGAAGTCGAATGAGGCGCCGCGACCACCTCCGCGGTGCTTATAAACAGCCGATCCGCTCGGCGGGGGCTATTTTCGGCCACTTGGCTCGTGCGCACGGCCTCCCGGATGTGCCGGGCGGGTGCGCGAGCTCGCCGGCCGCTGGAAGTCGAATGAGGCGCCCGACCACCTCCGCGGTGCTTATAAACAGCCGATCCGCTCGGCGGGGGCTATTTTCGGCCACTTGTCTCGTGCGCACGGCCTCCCGGATGTGCCGGGCGGGTGCGCGAGCTCGCCGGCCGCTGGAAGTCGAATGAGGCGCCGCGACCACCTCCGCGGTGCTTATAAACAGCCGATCCGCTCGGCGGGGGCTATTTTCGGCCACTTGGCTCGTGCGCACGGCCTCCCGGATGTGCCGGGCGGGTGCGCGAGCTCGCCGGCCGCTGGAAGTCCAATGAGGCGCCGCGATCTCCTCCGCGGTGCTTATAAAGTGCCGATCCGCTCGGCTTGGAGCTATTTCCGGCCTCCCGTTGGTGCCGGGCGGCGTGCGCGAGCTCGCCAGCCGCGATCTCCTCCGCGGTGCTTATAAACAGCAGCATGCGCACGGCCTACCAGAATTTGAAGACATTTCGTCAATAAATTTCGCATATTGAATTTTGAAGTCTAATATAATGCAACAATTGAGCTCGACTTATACAAAGGATATATCATAAAATCGTAAATTTCCGTCGAATTTTAGGGGGTCGACTTATACACCGAGTCGACCTGTACACCGGAAAATACGGTAAATACGATTAAATAAAATGATACGACTGGCATAAAAACAAATATAAAACACATAAAAATAAAAGTCACCATTACGTTGAATTATTGGGAGCACCGAGCTTGTTTCTCAGAAACGAGCCGGTCCCATCCAGGCGTAATCGGAGACAATGAAACCCGAAGTGGTTAAGGTTTGTCTTTTAATGCAGGATGCTTGGTCTCCATGTGCCGAAGCAGTTTTGAAGGCTTCATTGGCTCGCTCGCTAGTTTCAGGGGTGATTGTGTCTATAAAATGCAAAATGTTGGGTCACCTCACGGCTTACGGCCATACTACCCTGAGAACCTCCGATCTCGGAAGCTAAGCAGGGTCGGGCCTGGTTAGTACTTGGATGGGAGACCGCCTGGGAATAACAGGTGCTGTAAGCTTTTTCTTTTTCTTATGTGCACTTCAATCGTTTAAGAAGCTATTTTTTACAACACCCATCACGAATGGCATCTGGAAACAGCAAGCCTAATTTAAACTCCGACATTAAAACTATAACACGAGTTTGAAAGCTATATTATGTGGTGACATCCACAGCATTGTAGTTAAATTTTTTACCGCTAGAGAGCAGACTATGTACAGTGAGCATGGCTCCCTGTGAACTCAAAGCAGCAGGCTTGACTTGTAAAAGAACCCAACACAACACTTCCATGAAGTGTTTTTAAACTTTTCAAGGCATTTATTTTGATTCAGCAAAATGCAGGTCGCAACGGCAAATTCGTGCTACCGCATAAAAAGCTGTCAATAACTTTTCATGATAGCCATGTTTCCAGAAAACACCAAAAGCCTTGGAAGAAAGCCTGTTTCGGCCCTGGTTGTCCATCCATCCATCCATCTTCTTCCGCTTATCCGGGGTCGGGTCGCGGGGGCAACAGCTTCAGGAGGGACTCCCAGACTTCCCTCTCCCCAGCCACTTCATCCAGCTCATCCCGGGGGATCCCAAGGCGTTCCCAGGCCAGCTGAGAGACATAGTCTCTCCAGCGCGTCCTGGGTCGTCCCTGGGGTCTCCTACCGGTGGGACATGCCCGGAACACCTCCCCAGGGAGGCGTCCAGGAGGCATCCTGATAAGATGCCCGAGCCACCTCATCTGGCTCCTCTCAACGTGGAGGAGTAGCGACTCTACTCCGAGTCTCTCCCGGATGACCGAGCTTCTCACCCTATCTCTAAGGGAGAGCCCGGACATCCTGCGGAGAAAACTCATTTCGGCCGCTTGTATCCGAGATCTCGTTCTTTCGGTCACGACCCATAGCTCGTGACCATAGGTGAGGGTAGGAGCGTAAATCGACCGGTAAATTGAGAGCTTTGCCTTTTGGCTCAGCTCTCTCTTCACCACAACGGACCGGTACAGGGTCCGCATTACTGCCGACGCTGCACCGATCCGCCTGTCGATCTCACGCTCCATCCTCCCCTCACTCGTGAACAAGACTCCAAGATACTTGAACTCCTCCACTTGGGGCAGGATCTCATCCCCGATCCGGAGAGGGCATTCCACCCTTTTCCGATCGAGGACCATGGACTCGGATTTGGAGGTGCTGACCCTCATCCCGACCGCTTCACACTCGGCTGCGAACCGTTCCAGCGAGAGCTGGAGATCACGGCCTGAAGAAGCCAACAGCACCACGTCATCTGCAAAAAGCAGAGACGCGATGCTGAGGTCCCCAAACCGGACCCCCTCAACGCCTCGGCTGCGCCTAGAAATTCTGTCCATAAAAATTATGAACAGAATCGGTGACAAAGGGCAGCCTTGGCGGAGTCCAACCCTCACTGGGAACGAATCCGACTTACTGCCGGAAATGCGGACCAGACTCTGGCATCGGTGATACAGGGACCGAACCGCCCTTATCAGTTGGCTCGGCACCCCGTACTCCCGAAGCACCCTCCACAGAACCTCCCGAGGGACACGGTCGAACGCCTTCTCCAAGTCCACAAAACACATGTGGACTGGTTGGGCAAACTCCCATGCACCCTCGAGGATCCTGCCGAGGGTGTAGAGCTGGTCCACTGTTCCACGGCCAGGACGAAAGCCACACTGCTCCTCCTGAATCCGAGGTTCGACCTCCCGACGGACCCTCCTCTCCAGCACCCCTGAATAGACCTTACCAGGGAGGCTGAGGAGTGTGATTCCCCTGTAATTGGAACACACCCTCCGGTCCCCCTTCTTAAAGAGGGGAACCACCACCCCAGTCTGCCAATCCAGAGGCACTGTCCCCGATATCCACGCAACGTTGTAGAGGCGTGTCAGCCATGACAGCCCCACAACATCCAGAGCCTTTAAGAACTCTGGGCGGATCTCATCCACCCCCGGGGCCTTGCCACCGAGGAGTTTTTTAACTACCTCAGTGACTTCGACCCCAGAGATTGGAGAATCCGCCTCAGAGTCTCTAGGCCCTGCTTCCTCAATGGAAGGCGTGTAGGTGGAATTGAGGAGGTCTTCGAAGTATTCTCCCCACCGACTCACGACGTCCCGAGTCGAGGTCAGCAGCACGCCATCCCCACTGTAAACAGTGTTGACGTTGCACTGCTTCCCCCTCCTGAGACGCCGGATGGTGGACCAGAATTTCCTCGAAGCCGTCCGAAAGTCATTCTCCATGGCCTCACCGAACTCCTCCCACGCCCGGGTTTTTGCCTCAGCAACCGCCGAAGCCGCGTTCCGCTTGGCCATCCGGTACCTGTCAGCTGCCTCCGGAGTCCCGCAGGCCAAAACGGCCCGATAGGACTCCTTCTTCAGCTTGACGGCATCCCTTACCGCCGGTGTCCACCAGCGGGTTCGGGGGTTGCCGCCACGACAGGCACCAACGACCTTACGGCCACAGCTCCGGTCGGCCGCCTCAACAATGGAGGCGCGGAACATGGTCCACTCGGACTCAATGTCCCCCGCCTCCCCCGGGACGTGGGAAAAGCTCTGCCGGAGGTGGGAGTTGAAGCTCTTCCTGACAGGAGATTCTGCCAGACGTTCCCAGCAGACCCTCACAGAGCGTTTGGGTCTGCCAGGTCGGACCGGCATCTTCCCCCACCATCGGAGCCAACCCACCACCAGGTGGTGATCAGTTGACAGCTCCGCCCCTCTCTTCACCCGAGTGTCCAAAACATGCGGCCGCAAATCCGATGACACGACTACAAAGTCGATCATCGAACTGCGGCCTAGGGTGTCCTGGTGCCAAGTGCACACATGGACACCCTTATGTTTGAACATGGTGTTCATTATTGAAAATCCGTGTCGAGCACAGAAGTCCAACAATAGAACACCGCTCGGGTTCAGATCAGGGGGGCCGTTCCTCCCAATCACGCCCTTCCAGGTCTCACTGTCATTGCCCACGTGAGCATTGAAGTCACCCAGTAGAACGATAGAGTCCCCAGAAGGAGCGCTCTCCAGCACTTCCTCCAGGGACCCCAAGAAGGGTGGGTACTCTGAGCTGCTGTTTGGTGCATAGACACAAACAACAGTCAGGACCCGTCCCCCCACCCGAAGGCGGAGGGAGGCTACCCTCTCGTTCACCGGGGTGAACCCCAATGTGCAGGCGCCCAGCCGGGGGGCAATAAGTATACCCACACCTGCTCGACGCCTCTCACCGTGGGCAACTCCAGAGTGGAAGAGAGTCCAACCCCTCTCGAGAGGGCTTGTACCGGAACCCAAACTGTGTGTGGAGGCTAGTCCGACTATATCTAGTCGGAATCTTTCTGCCTCGCACACCAGCTCGGGCTCCTTTCCAGCCAGAGAGGTGACATTCCATGTCCCAAGAGCCAGCTTCTGCAGCCGGGGATCAGACCGCCAAGGTCCCCGCCTTTGGCTGCCGCCCAGCTAACATTGCACCCGACCCCTTCGGCCCCTCCCACAGGTGGTGAGCCCATGGGAAGGGGGACCCACGTTTCCATTTCGGGCTATGCCCGGCCGGGCCCCATGGGCGAAGGCCCGGCCACCAGACGCTCGCCTTCGAGCCCCGCCTCCAGGCCTGGCTCCAGAGGGAGGCCCCGGTGACCCGCGTCCGGGCGAGGGAAAACTAAGTCCATTTATATTACTCATCATAAGAGGCTTGTGAGCCGTGCTTTGTCTGGCCCCTCACCTAGGACCCGTTTGCCATGGGTGACCCTACCAGGGGCATGAAGCCCCCGACAGCATGGCTCCTAGGATCATAGGGGCACGCAAACCCCTCCACCACGATAAGGTGACGACTCGCGGAGGGGGGCCCTGGTTGTAAAAAAAAAAAGAAAAACAAAAGGGAAGGGTGACCGTCCGGGAATACCAGGTGCTGAAAGCCTTTTTTTTTTTTTTTTTTTTCCCACGTCAATTGTGAAAGGAAACTTTTACCACAGCCATCAAGTCCCGCCGCTGCTTGGCATGGTTTCAGGGGCGATTGTGTCTATAAAATGAAAAATTCTGAGCGGTCTCACGGCTTACGGCAATACTACCCTGAGAGCGCCCGCTCTCGTCCGATCTCGGAGGCTAAGCAGGGTCGGGCCTGGTTAGTACTTGGATGGGAGACCGCCTGGGAATACCAGTTACCGTAAGCTTTTTTTTTTTTTTTTTTTTTCTTATGTGCACTTCAATCGTTTAAGCCAAGAACTTTTTACAGCACCCATCACGAATGGCATTCGGAAACTGCAAGCCTAGTTTGAACTCCGACACTGAAACTACAACACGAGTTTAAAACCTACATTGTGTGGCGACAGCCATAGCATTGCAGTTCACGTTTTTACCGCTAGAGGACAGACTATGTACAGTGAATAAAGAGCATGGCTCCCTGTGAACTCAAAGCAGCAGTCTTTACTTGTAAAAGAACCCAGCACAACACATTGCGCTTCCATGTAGTGTTTTTACCTTTTTCATGACATTTATTTTGATACAGCCAAATGCAGGTTTTGTGCACTTCACTTTTCCGTTGGGCATTCGCGTAGAACCCTATTCCAGTTACGGCCAGATTCTTTTAGACTAGTGGTCCCCAAACTTTCTTGCGCCACGGACCGGCTACGCGTCAGAAATATTTTTGCGGACCTGCCTTTATATATATAAATAAACAATAAATCTATATAAATAAATACTACATTTATAATAAATATATATATAAATAGGATTAAATAAAATGATACGACTGGCATAAAAACAAATATAAACCACATAAAAATAAAAGTCACCATTACGTTGAATTATTGGGAGCACCGAGCTTGTTTCTCAGAAACGAGCCGGTCCCATCCAGGCGTAATCGGAGACAATGAAACCCGAAGTGGTTAAGGTTTGTCTTTTAATGCAGGATGCTTGGTCTCCATGTGCCGAAGCAGTTTTGAAGGCTTCATTGGCTTGCTCGCTAGTTTCAGGGGCGATTGTGTCTATAAAATGCAAAATGTTGGGTCACCTCACGGCTTACGGCCATACTACCCTGAGAACGCCTGATCTCGTCTTATCTCGGAAGCTAAGCAGGGTCGGTCCTGGTTAGTACTTGGATGGGAGACTGCCTGGGAATACGAGGTGCTGTAAGCTTTTTCTTTTTCTTATGTGCACTTCAAGCTCTTTTTTTTTTTTTTTTTTCTTATGTGCACTTCAATCGTTTAAGCCAAGACCTTTTTACAACACCCATCACGAATGGCATTCGGAAACTGCAAGCCTAGTTTGAACTCCGACACTGAAACTACAACACGAGTTCAAAACCTCTATGTACAGTGAATAAAGAGCATGGCTCCCTGTGAACTCAAAGCAGCAGTCTTTACTTGTAAAAGAACCCAGCACAACACATTGCGCTTCCATGTAGTGTTTTTACCTTTTTCATGACATTTATTTTGATACAGCCAAATGCAGGTTTTGTGCACTTCACTTTTCCGTTGGGCATTCGCGTAGAACCCTATTCCAGTTACGGCCAGATTCTTTTAGACTAGTGGTCCCCAACCTTTCTTGCGCCACGGACCGGCTACGCGTCAGAAATATTTTTGCGGACCTGCCTTTATATATATAAATAAACAATAAATCTATATAAATAAATACTACATTTATAATAAGTATATATACCGTATTTGCCGGTGTATTGGTCGACCTTTTTCGATCCAAAATCGACCGAAAAAAATCGACCTCGACTTATACACCGAGTCATAAAATTTAACTTCGTATTCATCGCTTCAAATGTGATGGTAACCAAGGCCGTTTCTCATGCATCTCATTGTGCGTTGCACTTAGAAAATTTGAACCGGGCGGCGTGCGCGAGTGCGCGGCCCGCTGGAAGTCGAATGAGGCGCCGCGACCACCTCCGCGGTGCTTATAAACAGCCGATCCGCTCGGCGGGGGCTATTTTCGGCCACTTGGCTCGTGCGCACGGCCTCCCGGATGTGCCGGGCGGGTGCGCGATCTCGCCGGCCGCTGGAAGTCGAATGAGGCGCCGCGACCACCTCCGCGGTGCTTATAAACAGCCGATCCGCTCGGCGGGGGCTATTTTCGGCCACTTGGCTCGTGCGCACGGCCTCCCGGATGTGCCGGGCGGGTGCGCGAGCTCGCCGGCCGCTGGAAGTCGAATGAGGAGCCGCGACCACCTCCGCGGTGCTTATAAACAGCCGATCCGCTCGGCGGGGGCTATTTTCGGCCACTTGGCTCGTGCGCACGGCCTCCCGGATGTGCCGGGCGGGTGCGCGAGCTCGCCGGCCGCTTGAAGTCGAATGAGGCGCCGCGACCACCTCCGCGGTGCTTATAAACAGCCGATCCGCTCGGCGGGGGCTATTTTCGGCCACTTGGCTCGTGCGCACGGCCTCCCGGATGTGCCGGGCGGGTGCGCGAGCTCGCCGCCCGCCGGAAGTCGAATGAGGCGCCGCGACCACCTCTGCGGTGCTTATAAACAGCCGATCCGCTCGGCGGGGGCTATTTTCGGCCACTTGGCTCGTGCGCACGGCCTCCCGGATGTGCCGGGCGGGTGCGCGAGCTCGCCGGCCGCTGGAAGTCGAATGAGGCGCCGCGACCACCTCCGCGGTGCTTATAAACAGCCGATCCGCTCGGCGGGGGCTATTTTCGGCCACTTGGCTCGTGCGCACGGCCTCCCGGATGTGCCGGGCGGGCGCGCGAGCTCGCCGGCCGCTTGAAGTCGAATGAGGCGCCGCGACCACCTCCGCGGTGCTTATAAACAGCCGATCCGCTCGGCGGGGGCTATTTTCGGCCACTTGGCTCGTGCGCACGGCCTCCCGGATGTGCCGGGCGGGTGCGCGAGCTCGCCGGCCGCTGGAAGTCGAATGAGGCGCCGCGACCACCTCCGCGGTGCTTATAAACAGCCGATCCGCTCGGCGGGGGCTATTTTCGGCCACTTGGCTCGTGCGCACGGCCTCCCGGATGTGCCGGGCGGGTGCGCGAGCTCGCCGGCCGCTGGAAGTCGAATGAGGCGCCGCGACCTCCTCCGCGGTGCTTATAAACAGCCGATCCGCTCGGCGGGGCTATTTTCGGCCACTTGGCTCGTGCGCACGGCCTCCCGGATGTGCCGGGCGGGTGCGCGAGCTCGCCGGCCGCTGGAAGTCAAATGAGGCGCCGCGACCACCTCCGCGGTGCTTATAAACAGCCGATCCGCTCGGCGGGGGCTATTTTCGGCCACTTGGCTCGTGCGCACGGCCTCCCGGATGTGCCGGGCGGGTGCGCGAGCTCGCCGGCCGCTGGAAGTCGAATGAGGCGCCGCGACCACCTCCGCGGTGCTTATAAACAGCCGATCCGCTCGGCGGGGGCTATTTTCGGCCACTTGGCTCGTGCGCACGGCCTCCCGGATGTGCCGGGCGGGTGCGCGGGCTCGCCGGCCGCTGGAAGTCGAATGAGGCGCCGCGACCACCTCCGCGGTGCTTATAAACAGCCGATCCGCTCGGCGGGGGCTATTTTCGGCCACTTGGCTCGTGCGCACGGCCTCCCGGATGTGCCGGGCGGGTGCGCGAGCTCGCCGCCCGCTGGAAGTCGAATGAGGCGCCGCAACCACCTCCGCTGTGCTTATAAACAGCCGATCCGCTCGGCGGGGCTATTTTCGGCCACTTGGCTCGTGCGCACGGCCTCCCGGATGTGCCGGGCGGGTGCGCGAGCTCGCCGGCCGCTGGAAGTCGAATGAGGCGCCGCGACCACCTCCGCGGTGCTTATAAACAGCCGATCCGCTCGGCGGGGGCTATTTTCGGCCACTTGGCTCGTGCGCACGGCCTCCCGGATGTGCCGGGCGGGTGCGCGATCTCGCCGGCCGCTGGAAGTCGAATGAGGCGCCGCGACCACCTCCGCGGTGCTTATAAACAGCCGATCCGCTCGGCGGGGGCTATTTTCGGCCACTTGGCTCGTGCGCACGGCCTCCCGGATGTGCCGGGCGGGTGCGCGAGCTCGCCGGCCGCTGGAAGTCGAATGAGGCGCCGCGACCACCTCCGCGGTGCTTATAAACAGCCGATCCGCTCGGCGGGGGCTATTTTCGGCCACTTGGCTCGTGCGCACGGCTTCCCGGATGTGCCGGGCGGGTGCGCGAGCTCGCCGGCCGCTGGAAGTCGAATGAGGCGCCGCGACCACCTCCGCGGTGCTTATAAACAGCCGATCCGCTCGGCGGGGGCTATTTTCGGCCACTTGGCTCGTGCGCACGGCCTCCCGGATGTGCCGGGCGGGTGCGCGAGCTCGCCGGCCGCTTGAAGTCGAATGAGGCGCCGCGACCACCTCCGCGGTGCTTATAAACAGCCGATCCGCTCGGCGGGGGCTATTTTCGGCCACTTGGCTCGTGCGCACGGCCTCCCGGATGTGCCGGGCGGGTGCGCGAGCTCGCCGGCCGCTGGAAGTCGAATGAGGCGCCGCGACCACCTCCGCGGTGCTTATAAACAGCCGATCCGCTCGGCGGGGGCTATTTTCGGCCACTTGGCTCGTGCGCACGGCCTCCCGGAGTTGCCGGGCGGGTGCGCGAGCTCGCCGGCCGCTGGAAGTCGAATGAGGCGCCGCGACCACCTCCGCGGTGCTTACAAACAGCCGATCCGCTCGGCGGGGGCTATTTTCGTCCACTTGGCTCGTGCGCACGGCCTCCCGGATGTGCCGGGCGGGTGCGCGAGCTCGCCGGCCGCTGGAAATCGAATGAGGCGCCGCGACCACCTCCGCGGTGCTTATAAACAGCCGATCCGCTCGGCGGGGGCTATTTTCGGCCACTTGGCTCGTGCGCACGGCCTCCCGGATGTGCCGGGCGGGTGCGCGAGCTCGCCGGCCGCTGGAAGTCGAATGAGGCGCCGCGACCACCTCCGCGGTGCTTATAAACAGCCGATCCGCTCGGCGGGGGCTATTTTCGGCCACTTGGCTCGTGCGCACGGCCTCCCGGATGTGCCGGGCGGGTGCGCGAGCTCGCCGGCCGCTTGAAGTCGAATGAGGCGCCGCGACCACCTCCGCGGTGCTTATAAACAGCCGATCCGCTCGGCGGGGGCTATTTTCGGCCACTTGGCTCGTGCGCACGGCCTCCCGGATGTGCCGGGCGGGTGCGCGAGCTCGCCGGCCGCTGGAAGTCGAATGAGGCGCCGCGACCACCTCCGCGGTGCTTATAAACAGCCGATCCGCTCGGCGGGGGCTATTTTCGTCCACTTGGCTCGTGCGCACGGCCTCCCGGAGTTGCCGGGCGGGTGCGCGAGCTCGCCGGCCGCTGGAAGTCGAATGAGGCGCCGCGACCACCTCCGCGGTGCTTACAAACAGCCGATCCGCTCGGTGGGGGCTATTTTCGTCCACTTGGCTCGTGCGCACGGCCTCCCGGATGTGCCGGGCGGGTGCGCGAGCTCGCCGGCCGCTGGAAATCGAATGAGGCGCCGCGACCACCTCCGCGGTGCTTATAAACAGCCGATCCGCTCGGCGGGGGCTATTTTCGGCCACTTGGCTCGTGCGCACGGCCTCCCGGATGTGCCGGGCGGGTGCGCGAGCTCGCCGGCCGCTGGAAGTCGAATGAGGCGCCGCGACCACCTCCGCGGTGCTTATAAACAGCCGATCCGCTCGGCGGGGGCTATTTTCGGCCACTTGGCTCGTGCGCACGGCCTCCCGGATGTGCCGGGCGGGTGCGCGGGCTCGCCGGCCGCTGGAAGTCGAATGAGGCGCCGCGACCACCTCCGCGGTGCTTATAAACAGCCGATCCGCTCGGCGGGGGCTATTTTCGGCCACTTGGCTCGTGCGCACGGCCTCCCGGATGTGCCGGGCGGGTGCGCGAGCTCGCCGGCCGCTGGAAGTCGAATGAGGCGCCGCGACCACCTCCGCGGTGCTTATAAACAGCCGATCCGCTCGGCGGGGGCTATTTTCGGCCACTTGGCTCGTGCGCACGGCCTCCCGGATGTGCCGGGCGGGTGCGCGAGCTCGCCGGCCGCTGGAAGTCGAATGAGGCGCCGCGACCACCTCCGCGGTGCTTATAAACAGCCGATCCGCTCGGCGGGGGCTATTTTCGGCCACTTGGCTCGTGCGCACGGCCTCCCGGATGTGCCGGGCGGGTGCGCGGGCTCGCCGGCCGCTGGAAGTCGAATGAGGCGCCGCGACCACCTCCGCGGTGCTTATAAACAGCCGATCCGCTCGGCGGGGGCTATTTTCGGCCACTTGGCTCGTGCGCACGGCCTCCCGGATGTGCCGGGCGGGTGCGCGAGCTCGCCGGCCGCTGGAAGTCGAATGAGGTGCCGCGACCACCTCCGCAGTGCTTATAAACAGCCGATCCGCTCGGCGGGGGCTATTTTCGGCCACTTGGCTCGTGCGCACGGCCTCCCGGATGTGCCGGGCGGGTGCGCGAGCTCGCCGGCCGCTGGAAGTCGAATGAGGCGCCGCGACCACCTCCGCGGTGCTTATAAACAGCCGATCCGCTCGGCGGGGGCTATTTTCGGCCACTTGGCTCGTGCGCACGGCCTCCCGGATGTGCCGGGCGGGTGCGCGAGCTCGCCGGCCGCTGGAAGTCGAATGAGGCGCCGCGACCACCTCCGCGGTGCTTATAAACAGCCGATCCGCTCGGCGGGGGCTATTTTCGGCCACTTGGCTCGTGCGCACGGCCTCCCGGATGTGCCGGGCGGGTGCGCGATCTCGCCGGCCGCTGGAAGTCGAATGAGGCGCCGCGACCACCTCCGCGGTGCTTATAAACAGCCGATCCGCTCGGCGGGGGCTATTTTCGGCCACTTGGCTCGTGCGCACGGCCTCCCGGATGTGCCGGGCGGGTGCGCGAGCTCGCCGGCCGCTGGAAGTCGAATGAGGCGCCGCGACCACCTCCGCGGTGCTTATAAACTGCCGATCCGCTCGGCGGGGGCTATTTTCGGCCACTTGGCTCGTGCGCACGGCCTCCCGGATGTGCCGGGCGGGTGCGCGAGCTCGCCGGCCGCTGGAAGTCGAATGAGGCGCCGCGACCACCTCCGCGGTGCTTATAAACAGCCGATCCGCTCGGCGGGGGCTATTTTCGGCCACTTGGCTCGTGCGCACGGCCTCCCGGATGTGCCGGGCGGGTGCGCGAGCTCGCCGGCCGCTTGAAGTCGAATGAGGCCCCGCGACCACCTCCGCGGTGCTTATAAACAGCCGATCCGCTCGGCGGGGGCTATTTTCGGCCACTTGGCTCGTGCGCACGGCCTCCCGGATGTGCCGGGCGGGTGCGCGATCTCGCCGGCCGCTGGAAGTCGAATGAGGCGCCGCGACCACCTCCGCGGTGCTTATAAACAGCCGATCCGCTCGGCGGGGGCTATTTTCGGCCACTTGGCTCGTGCGCACGGCCTCCCGGAGTTGCCGGGCTGGTGCGCGAGCTCGCCGGCCGCTGGAAGTCGAATGAGGCGCCGCGACCACCTCCGCGGTGCTTACAAACAGCCGATCCGCTCGGTGGGGGCTATTTTCGGCCACTTGGCTCGTGCGCACGGCCTCCCGGAGTTGCCGGGCTGGTGCGCGAGCTCGCCGGCCGCTGGAAGTCGAATGAGGCGCCGCGACCACCTCCGCGGTGCTTACAAACAGCCGATCCGCTCGGCGGGGGCTATTTTCGTCCACTTGGCTCGTGCGCACGGCCTCCCGGATGTGCCGGGCGGGTGCGCGAGCTCGCCGGCCGCTGGAAGTCGAATGAGGCGCCGCGACCACCTCCGCGGTGCTTATAAACAGCCGATCCGCTCGGCGGGGGCTATTTTCGGCCACTTGGCTCGTGCGCACGGCCTCCCGGATGTGCCGGGCGGGTGCGCGAGCTCGCCGGCCGCTGGAAGTCGAATGAGGCGCCGCGACCACCTCCGCGGTGCTTATAAACTGCCGATCCGCTCGGCGGGGGCTATTTTCGGCCACTTGGCTCGTGCGCACGGCCTCCCGGATGTGCCGGGCGCGTGCGCGAGCTCGCCGGCCGCTTGAAGTCGAATGAGGCGCCGCGACCACCTCCGCGGTGCTTATAAACAGCCGATCCGCTCGGCGGGGGCTATTTTCGGCCACTTGGCTCGTGCGCACGGCCTCCCGGATGTGCCGGGCGGGTGCGCGAGCTCGCCGGCCGCTGGAAGTCGAATGAGGCGCCGCGACCACCTCCGCGGTGCTTATAAACAGCCGATCCGCTCGGCGGGGGCTATTTTCGGCCACTTGGCTCGTGCGCACGGCCTCCCGGATGTGCCGGGCGGGTGCGCAGGCTCGCCGGCCGCTGGAAGTCGAATGAGGCGCCGCGACCACCTCCGCGGTGCTTATAAACAGCCGATCCGCTCGGCGGGGGCTATTTTCGGCCACTTGGCTCGTGCGCACGGCCTCCCGGATGTGCCGGGCGGGTGCGCGAGCTCGCCGGCCGCTGGAAGTCGAATGAGGCGCCGCGACCACCTCCGCGGTGCTTATAAACAGCCGATCCGCTCGGCGGGGGCTATTTTCGGCCACTTGGCTCGTGCGCACGGCCTCCCGGATGTGCCGGGCGGGTGCGCGGGCTCGCCGGCCGCTGGAAGTCGAATGAGGCGCCGCGACCACCTCCGCGGTGCTTATAAACAGCCGATCCGCTCGGCGGGGGCTATTTTCGGCCACTTGGCTCGTGCGCACGGCCTCCCGGATGTGCCGGGCGGGTGCGCGAGCTCGCCGGCCGCTGGAAGTCGAATGAGGTGCCGCGACCACCTCCGCGGTGCTTATAAACAGCCGATCCGCTCGGCGGGGGCTATTTTCGGCCACTTGGCTAGTGCGCACGGCCTCCCGGATGTGCCGGGCGGGTGCGCGAGCTCGCCGGCCGCTGGAAGTCGAATGAGGCGCCGCGACCACCTCCGCGGTGCTTATAAACAGCCGATCCGCTCGGCGGGGGCTATTTTCGGCCACTTGGCTCGTGCGCACGGCCTCCCGGATGTGCCGGGCGGGTGCGCGAGCTCGCTGGCCGCTGGAAGTCGAATGAGGCGCCGCGACCACCTCCGCGGTGCTTATAAACAGCCGATCCGCTCGGCGGGGGCTATTTTCGGCCACTTGGCTCGTGCGCACGGCCTCCCGGATGTGCCGGGCGGGTGCGCGAGCTCGCCGGCCGCTGGAAGTCGAATGAGGCGCCGCGACCACCTCCGCGGTGCTTATAAACAGCCGATCCGCTCGGCGGGGGCTATTTTCGGCCACTTGGCTCGTGCGCACGGCCTCCCGGATGTGCCGGGCGGGTGCGCGAGCTCGCCGGCCGCTGGAAGTCGAATGAGGCGCCGCGACCACCTCCGCGGTGCTTATAAACAGCCGATCCGCTCGGCGGGGGCTATTTTCGGCCACTTGGCTCGTGCGCACGGCCTCCCGGAGTTGCCGGGCGGGTACGCGAGTGCGCGGCCCGCTGGAAGTCGAATGAGGCGCCGCGACCACCTCCGCGGTGCTTATAAACAGCCGATCCGCTCGGCGGGGGCTATTTTCGGCCACTTGGCTCGTGCGCACGGCCTCCCGGATGTGCCGGGCGGGTGCGCGATCTCGCCGGCCGCTGGAAGTCGAATGAGGCGCCGCGACCACCTCCGCGGTGCTTATAAACAGCCGATCCGCTCGGCGGGGGCTATTTTCGGCCACTTGGCTCGTGCGCACGGCCTCCCGGATGTGCCGGGCGGGTGCGCGAGCTCGCCGGCCGCTGGAAGTCGAATGAGGCGCCCGACCACCTCCGCGGTGCTTATAAACAGCCGATCCGCTCGGCGGGGGCTATTTTCGGCCACTTGGCTCGTGCGCACGGCCTCCCGGATGTGCCGGGCGGGTGCGCGAGCTTGCCGGCCGCTGGAAGTCGAATGAGGCGCCGCGACCACCTCCGCGGTGCTTATAAACAGCCGATCCGCTCGGCGGGGGCTATTTTCGGCCACTTGGCTCGTGCGCACGGCCTCCCGGATGTGCCGGGCGGGTGCGCGAGCTCGCCGGCCGCTGGAAGTCGAATGAGGCGCCCGACCACCTCCGCGGTGCTTATAAACAGCCGATCCGCTCGGCGGGGGCTATTTTCGGCCACTTGTCTCGTGCGCACGGCCTCCCGGATGTGCCGGGCGGGTGCGCGAGCTCGCCGGCCGCTGGAAGTCGAATGAGGCGCCGCGACCACCTCCGCGGTGCTTATAAACAGCCGATCCGCTCGGCGGGGGCTATTTTCGGCCACTTGGCTCGTGCGCACGGCCTCCCGGATGTGCCGGGCGGGTGCGCGAGCTCGCCGGCCGCTGGAAGTCCAATGAGGCGCCGCGATCTCCTCCGCGGTGCTTATAAAGTGCCGATCCGCTCGGCTTGGAGCTATTTCCGGCCTCCCGTTGGTGCCGGGCGGCGTGCGCGAGCTCGCCAGCCGCGATCTCCTCCGCGGTGCTTATAAACAGCAGCATGCGCACGGCCTACCAGAATTTGAAGACATTTCGTCAATAAATTTCGCATATTGAATTTTGAAGTCTAATATAATGCAACAATTGAGCTCGACTTATACAAAGGATATATCATAAAATCGTAAATTTCCGTCGAATTTTAGGGGGTCGACTTATACACCGAGTCGACCTGTACACCGGAAAATACGGTAAATACGATTAAATAAAATGATACGACTGGCATAAAAACAAATATAAAACACATAAAAATAAAAGTCACCATTACGTTGAATTATTGGGAGCACCGAGCTTGTTTCTCAGAAACGAGCCGGTCCCATCCAGGCGTAATCGGAGACAATGAAACCCGAAGTGGTTAAGGTTTGTCTTTTAATGCAGGATGCTTGGTCTCCATGTGCCGAAGCAGTTTTGAAGGCTTCATTGGCTCGCTCGCTAGTTTCAGGGGCGATTGTGTCTATAAAATGCAAAATGTTGGGTCACCTCACGGCTTACGGCCATACTACCCTGAGAACCTCCGATCTCGGAAGCTAAGCAGGGTCGGGCCTGGTTAGTACTTGGATGGGAGACCGCCTGGGAATAACAGGTGCTGTAAGCTTTTTCTTTTTCTTATGTGCACTTCAATCGTTTAAGAAGCTATTTTTTACAACACCCATCACGAATGGCATCTGGAAACAGCAAGCCTAATTTAAACTCCGACATTAAAACTATAACACGAGTTTGAAAGCTATATTATGTGGTGACATCCACAGCATTGTAGTTAAATTTTTTACCGCTAGAGAGCAGACTATGTACAGTGAGCATGGCTCCCTGTGAACTCAAAGCAGCAGGCTTGACTTGTAAAAGAACCCAACACAACACTTCCATGAAGTGTTTTTAAACTTTTCAAGGCATTTATTTTGATTCAGCAAAATGCAGGTCGCAACGGCAAATTCGTGCTACCGCATAAAAAGCTGTCAATAACTTTTCATGATAGCCATGTTTCCAGAAAACACCAAAAGCCTTGGAAGAAAGCCTGTTTCGGCCCTGGTTGTCCATCCATCCATCCATCTTCTTCCGCTTATCCGGGGTCGGGTCGCGGGGGCAACAGCTTCAGGAGGGACTCCCAGACTTCCCTCTCCCCAGCCACTTCATCCAGCTCATCCCGGGGGATCCCAAGGCGTTCCCAGGCCAGCTGAGAGACATAGTCTCTCCAGCGCGTCCTGGGTCGTCCCTGGGGTCTCCTACCGGTGGGACATGCCCGGAACACCTCCCCAGGGAGGCGTCCAGGAGGCATCCTGATAAGATGCCCGAGCCACCTCATCTGGCTCCTCTCAACGTGGAGGAGTAGCGACTCTACTCCGAGTCTCTCCCGGATGACCGAGCTTCTCACCCTATCTCTAAGGGAGAGCCCGGACATCCTGCGGAGAAAACTCATTTCGGCCGCTTGTATCCGAGATCTCGTTCTTTCGGTCACGACCCATAGCTCGTGACCATAGGTGAGGGTAGGAGCGTAAATCGACCGGTAAATTGAGAGCTTTGCCTTTTGGCTCAGCTCTCTCTTCACCACAACGGACCGGTACAGGGTCCGCATTACTGCCGACGCTGCACCGATCCGCCTGTCGATCTCACGCTCCATCCTCCCCTCACTCGTGAACAAGACTCCAAGATACTTGAACTCCTCCACTTGGGGCAGGATCTCATCCCCGATCCGGAGAGGGCATTCCACCCTTTTCCGATCGAGGACCATGGACTCGGATTTGGAGGTGCTGACCCTCATCCCGACCGCTTCACACTCGGCTGCGAACCGTTCCAGCGAGAGCTGGAGATCACGGCCTGAAGAAGCCAACAGCACCACGTCATCTGCAAAAAGCAGAGACGCGATGCTGAGGTCCCCAAACCGGACCCCCTCAACGCCTCGGCTGCGCCTAGAAATTCTGTCCATAAAAATTATGAACAGAATCGGTGACAAAGGGCAGCCTTGGCGGAGTCCAACCCTCACTGGGAACGAATCCGACTTACTGCCGGAAATGCGGACCAGACTCTGGCATCGGTGATACAGGGACCGAACCGCCCTTATCAGTTGGCTCGGCACCCCGTACTCCCGAAGCACCCTCCACAGAACCTCCCGAGGGACACGGTCGAACGCCTTCTCCAAGTCCACAAAACACATGTGGACTGGTTGGGCAAACTCCCATGCACCCTCGAGGATCCTGCCGAGGGTGTAGAGCTGGTCCACTGTTCCACGGCCAGGACGAAAGCCACACTGCTCCTCCTGAATCCGAGGTTCGACCTCCCGACGGACCCTCCTCTCCAGCACCCCTGAATAGACCTTACCAGGGAGGCTGAGGAGTGTGATTCCCCTGTAATTGGAACACACCCTCCGGTCCCCCTTCTTAAAGAGGGGAACCACCACCCCAGTCTGCCAATCCAGAGGCACTGTCCCCGATATCCACGCAACGTTGTAGAGGCGTGTCAGCCATGACAGCCCCACAACATCCAGAGCCTTTAAGAACTCTGGGCGGATCTCATCCACCCCCGGGGCCTTGCCACCGAGGAGTTTTTTTAACTACCTCAGTGACTTCGACCCCAGAGATTGGAGAATCCGCCTCAGAGTCTCTAGGCCCTGCTTCCTCAATGGAAGGCGTGTAGGTGGAATTGAGGAGGTCTTCGAAGTATTCTCCCCACCGACTCACGACGTCCCGAGTCGAGGTCAGCAGCACGCCATCCCCACTGTAAACAGTGTTGACGTTGCACTGCTTCCCCCTCCTGAGACGCCGGATGGTGGACCAGAATTTCCTCGAAGCCGTCCGAAAGTCATTCTCCATGGCCTCACCGAACTCCTCCCACGCCCGGGTTTTTGCCTCAGCAACCGCCGAAGCCGCGTTCCGCTTGGCCATCCGGTACCTGTCAGCTGCCTCCGGAGTCCCGCAGGCCAAAACGGCCCGATAGGACTCCTTCTTCAGCTTGACGGCATCCCTTACCGCCGGTGTCCACCAGCGGGTTCGGGGGTTGCCGCCACGACAGGCACCAACGACCTTACGGCCACAGCTCCGGTCGGCCGCCTCAACAATGGAGGCGCGGAACATGGTCCACTCGGACTCAATGTCCCCCGCCTCCCCCGGGACGTGGGAAAAGCTCTGCCGGAGGTGGGAGTTGAAGCTCTTCCTGACAGGAGATTCTGCCAGACGTTCCCAGCAGACCCTCACAGAGCGTTTGGGTCTGCCAGGTCGGACCGGCATCTTCCCCCACCATCGGAGCCAACCCACCACCAGGTGGTGATCAGTTGACAGCTCCGCCCCTCTCTTCACCCGAGTGTCCAAAACATGCGGCCGCAAATCCGATGACACGACTACAAAGTCGATCATCGAACTGCGGCCTAGGGTGTCCTGGTGCCAAGTGCACACATGGACACCCTTATGTTTGAACATGGTGTTCATTATTGAAAATCCGTGTCGAGCACAGAAGTCCAACAATAGAACACCGCTCGGGTTCAGATCAGGGGGGCCGTTCCTCCCAATCACGCCCTTCCAGGTCTCACTGTCATTGCCCACGTGAGCATTGAAGTCACCCAGTAGAACGATAGAGTCCCCAGAAGGAGCGCTCTCCAGCACTTCCTCCAGGGACCCCAAGAAGGGTGGGTACTCTGAGCTGCTGTTTGGTGCATAGACACAAACAACAGTCAGGACCCGTCCCCCCACCCGAAGGCGGAGGGAGGCTACCCTCTCGTTCACCGGGGTGAACCCCAATGTGCAGGCGCCCAGCCGGGGGGCAATAAGTATACCCACACCTGCTCGACGCCTCTCACCGTGGGCAACTCCAGAGTGGAAGAGAGTCCAACCCCTCTCGAGAGGGCTTGTACCGGAACCCAAACTGTGTGTGGAGGCTAGTCCGACTATATCTAGTCGGAATCTTTCTGCCTCGCACACCAGCTCGGGCTCCTTTCCAGCCAGAGAGGTGACATTCCATGTCCCAAGAGCCAGCTTCTGCAGCCGGGGATCAGACCGCCAAGGTCCCCGCCTTTGGCTGCCGCCCAGCTAACATTGCACCCGACCCCTTCGGCCCCTCCCACAGGTGGTGAGCCCATGGGAAGGGGGACCCACGTTTCCATTTCGGGCTATGCCCGGCCGGGCCCCATGGGCGAAGGCCCGGCCACCAGACGCTCGCCTTCGAGCCCCGCCTCCAGGCCTGGCTCCAGAGGGAGGCCCCGGTGACCCGCGTCCGGGCGAGGGAAAACTAAGTCCATTTATATTACTCATCATAAGAGGCTTGTGAGCCGTGCTTTGTCTGGCCCCTCACCTAGGACCCGTTTGCCATGGGTGACCCTACCAGGGGCATGAAGCCCCCGACAGCATGGCTCCTAGGATCATAGGGGCACGCAAACCCCTCCACCACGATAAGGTGACGACTCGCGGAGGGGGGCCCTGGTTGTAAAAAAAAAAAGAAAAACAAAAGGGAAGGGTGACCGTCCGGGAATACCAGGTGCTGAAAGCCTTTTTTTTTTTTTTTTTTCCCACGTCAATTGTGAAAGGAAACTTTTACCACAGCCATCAAGTCCCGCCGCTGCTTGGCATGGTTTCAGGGGCGATTGTGTCTATAAAATGAAAAATTCTGAGCGGTCTCACGGCTTACGGCAATACTACCCTGAGAGCGCCCGCTCTCGTCCGATCTCGGAGGCTAAGCAGGGTCGGGCCTGGTTAGTACTTGGATGGGAGACCGCCTGGGAATACCAGTTACCGTAAGCTTTTTTTTTTTTTTTTTTTTTCTTATGTGCACTTCAATCGTTTAAGCCAAGAACTTTTTACAGCACCCATCACGAATGGCATTCGGAAACTGCAAGCCTAGTTTGAACTCCGACACTGAAACTACAACACGAGTTTAAAACCTACATTGTGTGGCGACAGCCATAGCATTGCAGTTCACGTTTTTACCGCTAGAGGACAGACTATGTACAGTGAATAAAGAGCATGGCTCCCTGTGAACTCAAAGCAGCAGTCTTTACTTGTAAAAGAACCCAGCACAACACATTGCGCTTCCATGTAGTGTTTTTACCTTTTTCATGACATTTATTTTGATACAGCCAAATGCAGGTTTTGTGCACTTCACTTTTCCGTTGGGCATTCGCGTAGAACCCTATTCCAGTTACGGCCAGATTCTTTTAGACTAGTGGTCCCCAAACTTTCTTGCGCCACGGACCGGCTACGCGTCAGAAATATTTTTGCGGACCTGCCTTTATATATATAAATAAACAATAAATCTATATAAATAAATACTACATTTATAATAAATATATATAAATAGGATTAAATAAAATGATACGACTGGCATAAAAACAAATATAAACCACATAAAAATAAAAGTCACCATTACGTTGAATTATTGGGAGCACCGAGCTTGTTTCTCAGAAACGAGCCGGTCCCATCCAGGCGTAATCGGAGACAATGAAACCCGAAGTGGTTAAGGTTTGTCTTTTAATGCAGGATGCTTGGTCTCCATGTGCCGAAGCAGTTTTGAAGGCTTCATTGGCTTGCTCGCTAGTTTCAGGGGCGATTGTGTCTATAAAATGCAAAATGTTGGGTCACCTCGCGGCTTACGGCCATACTACCCTGAGAACGCCTGGTCTCGTCTTATCTCGGAAGCTAAGCAGGGTCGGTCCTGGTTAGTACTTGGATGGGAGACTGCCTGGGAATACGAGGTGCTGTAAGCTTTTTCTTTTTCTTATGTGCACTTCAAGCTCTTTTTTTTTTTTTTATTCTTATGTGCACTTCAATCGTTTAAGCCAAGACCTTTTTACAACACCCATCACGAATGGCATTCGGAAACTGCAAGCCTAGTTTGAACTCCGACACTGAAACTACAACACGAGTTCAAAACCTCTATGTACAGTGAATAAAGAGCATGGCTCCCTGTGAACTCAAAGCAGCAGTCTTTACTTGTAAAAGAACCCAGCACAACACATTGCGCTTCCATGTAGTGTTTTTACCTTTTTCATGACATTTATTTTGATACAGCCAAATGCAGGTTTTGTGCACTTCACTTTTCCGTTGGGCATTCGCGTAGAACCCTATTCCAGTTACGGCCAGATTCTTTTAGACTAGTGGTCCCCAACCTTTCTTGCGCCACGGACCGGCTACGCGTCAGAAATATTTTTGCGGACCTGCCTTTATATATATAAATAAACAATAAATCTATATAAATAAATACTACATTTATAATAAGTATATATACCGTATTTGCCGGTGTATTGGTCGACCTTTTTCGATCCAAAATCGACCAAAAAAAATCGACCTCGACTTATACACCGAGTCATAAAATTTAACTTCGTATTCATCGCTTCAAATGTGATGGTAACCAAGGCCGTTTCTCATGCATCTCATTGTGCGTTGCACTTAGAAAATTTGAACCGGGCGGCGTGCGCGAGTGCGCGGCCCGCTGGAAGTCGAATGAGGCGCCGCGACCACCTCCGCGGTGCTTATAAACAGCCGATCCGCTCGGCGGGGGCTATTTTCGGCCACTTGGCTCGTGCGCACGGCCTCCCGGATGTGCCGGGCGGGTGCGCGATCTCGCCGGCCGCTGGAAGTCGAATGAGGCGCCGCGACCACCTCCGCGGTGCTTATAAACAGCCGATCCGCTCGGCGGGGGCTATTTTCGGCCACTTGGCTCGTGCGCACGGCCTCCCGGATGTGCCGGGCGGGTGCGCGAGCTCGCCGGCCGCTGGAAGTCGAATGAGGCGCCCGACCACCTCCGCGGTGCTTATAAACAGCCGATCCGCTCGGCGGGGGCTATTTTCGGCCACTTGTCTCGTGCGCACGGCCTCCCGGATGTGCCGGGCGGGTGCGCGAGCTCGCCGGCCGCTGGAAGTCGAATGAGGCGCCGCGACCACCTCCGCGGTGCTTATAAACAGCCGATCCGCTCGGCGGGGGCTATTTTCGGCCACTTGGCTCGTGCGCACGGCCTCCCGGATGTGCCGGGCGGGTGCGCGAGCTCGCCGGCCGCTGGAAGTCCAATGAGGCGCCGCGATCTCCTCCGCGGTGCTTATAAAGTGCCGATCCGCTCGGCTTGGAGCTATTTCCGGCCTCCCGTTGGTGCCGGGCGGCGTGCGCGAGCTCGCCAGCCGCGATCTCCTCCGCGGTGCTTATAAACAGCAGCATGCGCACGGCCTACCAGAATTTGAAGACATTTCGTCAATAAATTTCGCATATTGAATTTTGAAGTCTAATATAATGCAACAATTGAGCTCGACTTATACAAAGGATATATCATAAAATCGTAAATTTCCGTCGAATTTTAGGGGGTCGACTTATACACCGAGTCGACCTGTACACCGGAAAATACGGTAAATACGATTAAATAAAATGATACGACTGGCATAAAAACAAATATAAAACACATAAAAATAAAAGTCACCATTACGTTGAATTATTGGGAGCACCGAGCTTGTTTCTCAGAAACGAGCCGGTCCCATCCAGGCGTAATCGGAGACAATGAAACCCGAAGTGGTTAAGGTTTGTCTTTTAATGCAGGATGCTTGGTCTCCATGTGCCGAAGCAGTTTTGAAGGCTTCATTGGCTCGCTCGCTAGTTTCAGGGGCGATTGTGTCTATAAAATGCAAAATGTTGGGTCACCTCACGGCTTACGGCCATACTACCCTGAGAACCTCCGATCTCGGAAGCTAAGCAGGGTCGGGCCTGGTTAGTACTTGGATGGGAGACCGCCTGGGAATAACAGGTGCTGTAAGCTTTTTCTTTTTCTTATGTGCACTTCAATCGTTTAAGAAGCTATTTTTTACAACACCCATCACGAATGGCATCTGGAAACAGCAAGCCTAATTTAAACTCCGACATTAAAACTATAACACGAGTTTGAAAGCTATATTATGTGGTGACATCCACAGCATTGTAGTTAAATTTTTTACCGCTAGAGAGCAGACTATGTACAGTGAGCATGGCTCCCTGTGAACTCAAAGCAGCAGGCTTGACTTGTAAAAGAACCCAACACAACACTTCCATGAAGTGTTTTTAAACTTTTCAAGGCATTTATTTTGATTCAGCAAAATGCAGGTCGCAACGGCAAATTCGTGCTACCGCATAAAAAGCTGTCAATAACTTTTCATGATAGCCATGTTTCCAGAAAACACCAAAAGCCTTGGAAGAAAGCCTGTTTCGGCCCTGGTTGTCCATCCATCCATCCATCTTCTTCCGCTTATCCGGGGTCGGGTCGCGGGGGCAACAGCTTCAGGAGGGACTCCCAGACTTCCCTCTCCCCAGCCACTTCATCCAGCTCATCCCGGGGGATCCCAAGGCGTTCCCAGGCCAGCTGAGAGACATAGTCTCTCCAGCGCGTCCTGGGTCGTCCCTGGGGTCTCCTACCGGTGGGACATGCCCGGAACACCTCCCCAGGGAGGCGTCCAGGAGGCATCCTGATAAGATGCCCGAGCCACCTCATCTGGCTCCTCTCAACGTGGAGGAGTAGCGACTCTACTCCGAGTCTCTCCCGGATGACCGAGCTTCTCACCCTATCTCTAAGGGAGAGCCCGGACATCCTGCGGAGAAAACTCATTTCGGCCGCTTGTATCCGAGATCTCGTTCTTTCGGTCACGACCCATAGCTCGTGACCATAGGTGAGGGTAGGAGCGTAAATCGACCGGTAAATTGAGAGCTTTGCCTTTTGGCTCAGCTCTCTCTTCACCACAACGGACCGGTACAGGGTCCGCATTACTGCCGACGCTGCACCGATCCGCCTGTCGATCTCACGCTCCATCCTCCCCTCACTCGTGAACAAGACTCCAAGATACTTGAACTCCTCCACTTGGGGCAGGATCTCATCCCCGATCCGGAGAGGGCATTCCACCCTTTTCCGATCGAGGACCATGGACTCGGATTTGGAGGTGCTGACCCTCATCCCGACCGCTTCACACTCGGCTGCGAACCGTTCCAGCGAGAGCTGGAGATCACGGCCTGAAGAAGCCAACAGCACCACGTCATCTGCAAAAAGCAGAGACGCGATGCTGAGGTCCCCAAACCGGACCCCCTCAACGCCTCGGCTGCGCCTAGAAATTCTGTCCATAAAAATTATGAACAGAATCGGTGACAAAGGGCAGCCTTGGCGGAGTCCAACCCTCACTGGGAACGAATCCGACTTACTGCCGGAAATGCGGACCAGACTCTGGCATCGGTGATACAGGGACCGAACCGCCCTTATCAGTTGGCTCGGCACCCCGTACTCCCGAAGCACCCTCCACAGAACCTCCCGAGGGACACGGTCGAACGCCTTCTCCAAGTCCACAAAACACATGTGGACTGGTTGGGCAAACTCCCATGCACCCTCGAGGATCCTGCCGAGGGTGTAGAGCTGGTCCACTGTTCCACGGCCAGGACGAAAGCCACACTGCTCCTCCTGAATCCGAGGTTCGACCTCCCGACGGACCCTCCTCTCCAGCACCCCTGAATAGACCTTACCAGGGAGGCTGAGGAGTGTGATTCCCCTGTAATTGGAACACACCCTCCGGTCCCCCTTCTTAAAGAGGGGAACCACCACCCCAGTCTGCCAATCCAGAGGCACTGTCCCCGATATCCACGCAACGTTGTAGAGGCGTGTCAGCCATGACAGCCCCACAACATCCAGAGCCTTTAAGAACTCTGGGCGGATCTCATCCACCCCCGGGGCCTTGCCACCGAGGAGTTTTTTAACTACCTCAGTGACTTCGACCCCAGAGATTGGAGAATCCGCCTCAGAGTCTCTAGGCCCTGCTTCCTCAATGGAAGGCGTGTAGGTGGAATTGAGGAGGTCTTCGAAGTATTCTCCCCACCGACTCACGACGTCCCGAGTCGAGGTCAGCAGCACGCCATCCCCACTGTAAACAGTGTTGACGTTGCACTGCTTCCCCCTCCTGAGACGCCGGATGGTGGACCAGAATTTCCTCGAAGCCGTCCGAAAGTCATTCTCCATGGCCTCACCGAACTCCTCCCACGCCCGGGTTTTTGCCTCAGCAACCGCCGAAGCCGCGTTCCGCTTGGCCATCCGGTACCTGTCAGCTGCCTCCGGAGTCCCGCAGGCCAAAACGGCCCGATAGGACTCCTTCTTCAGCTTGACGGCATCCCTTACCGCCGGTGTCCACCAGCGGGTTCGGGGGTTGCCGCCACGACAGGCACCAACGACCTTACGGCCACAGCTCCGGTCGGCCGCCTCAACAATGGAGGCGCGGAACATGGTCCACTCGGACTCAATGTCCCCCGCCTCCCCCGGGACGTGGGAAAAGCTCTGCCGGAGGTGGGAGTTGAAGCTCTTCCTGACAGGAGATTCTGCCAGACGTTCCCAGCAGACCCTCACAGAGCGTTTGGGTCTGCCAGGTCGGACCGGCATCTTCCCCCACCATCGGAGCCAACCCACCACCAGGTGGTGATCAGTTGACAGCTCCGCCCCTCTCTTCACCCGAGTGTCCAAAACATGCGGCCGCAAATCCGATGACACGACTACAAAGTCGATCATCGAACTGCGGCCTAGGGTGTCCTGGTGCCAAGTGCACACATGGACACCCTTATGTTTGAACATGGTGTTCATTATTGAAAATCCGTGTCGAGCACAGAAGTCCAACAATAGAACACCGCTCGGGTTCAGATCAGGGGGGCCGTTCCTCCCAATCACGCCCTTCCAGGTCTCACTGTCATTGCCCACGTGAGCATTGAAGTCACCCAGTAGAACGATAGAGTCCCCAGAAGGAGCGCTCTCCAGCACTTCCTCCAGGGACCCCAAGAAGGGTGGGTACTCTGAGCTGCTGTTTGGTGCATAGACACAAACAACAGTCAGGACCCGTCCCCCCACCCGAAGGCGGAGGGAGGCTACCCTCTCGTTCACCGGGGTGAACCCCAATGTGCAGGCGCCCAGCCGGGGGGCAATAAGTATACCCACACCTGCTCGACGCCTCTCACCGTGGGCAACTCCAGAGTGGAAGAGAGTCCAACCCCTCTCGAGAGGGCTTGTACCGGAACCCAAACTGTGTGTGGAGGCTAGTCCGACTATATCTAGTCGGAATCTTTCTGCCTCGCACACCAGCTCGGGCTCCTTTCCAGCCAGAGAGGTGACATTCCATGTCCCAAGAGCCAGCTTCTGCAGCCGGGGATCAGACCGCCAAGGTCCCCGCCTTTGGCTGCCGCCCAGCTAACATTGCACCCGACCCCTTCGGCCCCTCCCACAGGTGGTGAGCCCATGGGAAGGGGGACCCACGTTTCCATTTCGGGCTATGCCCGGCCGGGCCCCATGGGCGAAGGCCCGGCCACCAGACGCTCGCCTTCGAGCCCCGCCTCCAGGCCTGGCTCCAGAGGGAGGCCCCGGTGACCCGCGTCCGGGCGAGGGAAAACTAAGTCCATTTATATTACTCATCATAAGAGGCTTGTGAGCCGTGCTTTGTCTGGCCCCTCACCTAGGACCCGTTTGCCATGGGTGACCCTACCAGGGGCATGAAGCCCCCGACAGCATGGCTCCTAGGATCATAGGGGCACGCAAACCCCTCCACCACGATAAGGTGACGACTCGCGGAGGGGGGCCCTGGTTGTAAAAAAAAAAAGAAAAACAAAAGGGAAGGGTGACCGTCCGGGAATACCAGGTGCTGAAAGCCTTTTTTTTTTTTTTTTTTTCCCACGTCAATTGTGAAAGGAAACTTTTACCACAGCCATCAAGTCCCGCCGCTGCTTGGCATGGTTTCAGGGGCGATTGTGTCTATAAAATGAAAAATTCTGAGCGGTCTCACGGCTTACGGCAATACTACCCTGAGAGCGCCTGCTCTCGTCCGATCTCGGAGGCTAAGCAGGGTCGGGCCTGGTTAGTACTTGGATGGGAGACCGCCTGGGAATACCAGTTACCGTAAGCTTTTTTTTTTTTTTTTTTTTTCTTATGTGCACTTCAATCGTTTAAGCCAAGAACTTTTTACAGCACCCATCACGAATGGCATTCGGAAACTGCAAGCCTAGTTTGAACTCCGACACTGAAACTACAACACGAGTTTAAAACCTACATTGTGTGGCGACAGCCATAGCATTGCAGTTCACGTTTTTACCGCTAGAGGACAGACTATGTACAGTGAATAAAGAGCATGGCTCCCTGTGAACTCAAAGCAGCAGTCTTTACTTGTAAAAGAACCCAGCACAACACATTGCGCTTCCATGTAGTGTTTTTACCTTTTTCATGACATTTATTTTGATACAGCCAAATGCAGGTTTTGTGCACTTCACTTTTCCGTTGGGCATTCGCGTAGAACCCTATTCCAGTTACGGCCAGATTCTTTTAGACTAGTGGTCCCCAAACTTTCTTGCGCCACGGACCGGCTACGCGTCAGAAATATTTTTGCGGACCTGCCTTTATATATATAAATAAACAATAAATCTATATAAATAAATACTACATTTATAATAAATATATATAAATAGGATTAAATAAAATGATACGACTGGCATAAAAACAAATATAAACCACATAAAAATAAAAGTCACCATTACGTTGAATTATTGGGAGCACCGAGCTTGTTTCTCAGAAACGAGCCGGTCCCATCCAGGCGTAATCGGAGACAATGAAACCCGAAGTGGTTAAGGTTTGTCTTTTAATGCAGGATGCTTGGTCTCCATGTGCCGAAGCAGTTTTGAAGGCTTCATTGGCTTGCTCGCTAGTTTCAGGGGCGATTGTGTCTATAAAATGCAAAATGTTGGGTCACCTCGCGGCTTACGGCCATACTACCCTGAGAACGCCTGGTCTCGTCTTATCTCGGAAGCTAAGCAGGGTCGGTCCTGGTTAGTACTTGGATGGGAGACTGCCTGGGAATACGAGGTGCTGTAAGCTTTTTCTTTTTCTTATGTGCACTTCAAGCTCTTTTTTTTTTTTTTATTCTTATGTGCACTTCAATCGTTTAAGCCAAGACCTTTTTACAACACCCATCACGAATGGCATTCGGAAACTGCAAGCCTAGTTTGAACTCCGACACTGAAACTACAACACGAGTTCAAAACCTCTATGTACAGTGAATAAAGAGCATGGCTCCCTGTGAACTCAAAGCAGCAGTCTTTACTTGTAAAAGAACCCAGCACAACACATTGCGCTTCCATGTAGTGTTTTTACCTTTTTCATGACATTTATTTTGATACAGCCAAATGCAGGTTTTGTGCACTTCACTTTTCCGTTGGGCATTCGCGTAGAACCCTATTCCAGTTACGGCCAGATTCTTTTAGACTAGTGGTCCCCAACCTTTCTTGCGCCACGGACCGGCTACGCGTCAGAAATATTTTTGCGGACCTGCCTTTATATATATAAATAAACAATAAATCTATATAAATAAATACTACATTTATAATAAGTATATATACCGTATTTGCCGGTGTATTGGTCGACCTTTTTCGATCCAAAATCGACCAAAAAAAATCGACCTCGACTTATACACCGAGTCATAAAATTTAACTTCGTATTCATCGCTTCAAATGTGATGGTAACCAAGGCCGTTTCTCATGCATCTCATTGTGCGTTGCACTTAGAAAATTTGAACCGGGCGGCGTGCGCGAGTGCGCGGCCCGCTGGAAGTCGAATGAGGCGCCGCGACCACCTCCGCGGTGCTTATAAACAGCCGATCCGCTCGGCGGGGGCTATTTTCGGCCACTTGGCTCGTGCGCACGGCCTCCCGGATGTGCCGGGCGGGTGCGCGATCTCGCCGGCCGCTGGAAGTCGAATGAGGCGCCGCGACCACCTCCGCGGTGCTTATAAACAGCCGATCCGCTCGGCGGGGGCTATTTTCGGCCACTTGGCTCGTGCGCACGGCCTCCCGGATGTGCCGGGCGGGTGCGCGAGCTCGCCGGCCGCTGGAAGTCGAATGAGGCGCCCGACCACCTCCGCGGTGCTTATAAACAGCCGATCCGCTCGGCGGGGGCTATTTTCGGCCACTTGTCTCGTGCGCACGGCCTCCCGGATGTGCCGGGCGGGTGCGCGAGCTCGCCGGCCGCTGGAAGTCGAATGAGGCGCCGCGACCACCTCCGCGGTGCTTATAAACAGCCGATCCGCTCGGCGGGGGCTATTTTCGGCCACTTGGCTCGTGCGCACGGCCTCCCGGATGTGCCGGGCGGGTGCGCGAGCTCGCCGGCCGCTGGAAGTCCAATGAGGCGCCGCGATCTCCTCCGCGGTGCTTATAAAGTGCCGATCCGCTCGGCTTGGAGCTATTTCCGGCCTCCCGTTGGTGCCGGGCGGCGTGCGCGAGCTCGCCAGCCGCGATCTCCTCCGCGGTGCTTATAAACAGCAGCATGCGCACGGCCTACCAGAATTTGAAGACATTTCGTCAATAAATTTCGCATATTGAATTTTGAAGTCTAATATAATGCAACAATTGAGCTCGACTTATACAAAGGATATATCATAAAATCGTAAATTTCCGTCGAATTTTAGGGGGTCGACTTATACACCGAGTCGACCTGTACACCGGAAAATACGGTAAATACGATTAAATAAAATGATACGACTGGCATAAAAACAAATATAAAACACATAAAAATAAAAGTCACCATTACGTTGAATTATTGGGAGCACCGAGCTTGTTTCTCAGAAACGAGCCGGTCCCATCCAGGCGTAATCGGAGACAATGAAACCCGAAGTGGTTAAGGTTTGTCTTTTAATGCAGGATGCTTGGTCTCCATGTGCCGAAGCAGTTTTGAAGGCTTCATTGGCTCGCTCGCTAGTTTCAGGGGCGATTGTGTCTATAAAATGCAAAATGTTGGGTCACCTCACGGCTTACGGCCATACTACCCTGAGAACCTCCGATCTCGGAAGCTAAGCAGGGTCGGGCCTGGTTAGTACTTGGATGGGAGACCGCCTGGGAATAACAGGTGCTGTAAGCTTTTTCTTTTTCTTATGTGCACTTCAATCGTTTAAGAAGCTATTTTTTACAACACCCATCACGAATGGCATCTGGAAACAGCAAGCCTAATTTAAACTCCGACATTAAAACTATAACACGAGTTTGAAAGCTATATTATGTGGTGACATCCACAGCATTGTAGTTAAATTTTTTACCGCTAGAGAGCAGACTATGTACAGTGAGCATGGCTCCCTGTGAACTCAAAGCAGCAGGCTTGACTTGTAAAAGAACCCAACACAACACTTCCATGAAGTGTTTTTAAACTTTTCAAGGCATTTATTTTGATTCAGCAAAATGCAGGTCGCAACGGCAAATTCGTGCTACCGCATAAAAAGCTGTCAATAACTTTTCATGATAGCCATGTTTCCAGAAAACACCAAAAGCCTTGGAAGAAAGCCTGTTTCGGCCCTGGTTGTCCATCCATCCATCCATCTTCTTCCGCTTATCCGGGGTCGGGTCGCGGGGGCAACAGCTTCAGGAGGGACTCCCAGACTTCCCTCTCCCCAGCCACTTCATCCAGCTCATCCCGGGGGATCCCAAGGCGTTCCCAGGCCAGCTGAGAGACATAGTCTCTCCAGCGCGTCCTGGGTCGTCCCTGGGGTCTCCTACCGGTGGGACATGCCCGGAACACCTCCCCAGGGAGGCGTCCAGGAGGCATCCTGATAAGATGCCCGAGCCACCTCATCTGGCTCCTCTCAACGTGGAGGAGTAGCGACTCTACTCCGAGTCTCTCCCGGATGACCGAGCTTCTCACCCTATCTCTAAGGGAGAGCCCGGACATCCTGCGGAGAAAACTCATTTCGGCCGCTTGTATCCGAGATCTCGTTCTTTCGGTCACGACCCATAGCTCGTGACCATAGGTGAGGGTAGGAGCGTAAATCGACCGGTAAATTGAGAGCTTTGCCTTTTGGCTCAGCTCTCTCTTCACCACAACGGACCGGTACAGGGTCCGCATTACTGCCGACGCTGCACCGATCCGCCTGTCGATCTCACGCTCCATCCTCCCCTCACTCGTGAACAAGACTCCAAGATACTTGAACTCCTCCACTTGGGGCAGGATCTCATCCCCGATCCGGAGAGGGCATTCCACCCTTTTCCGATCGAGGACCATGGACTCGGATTTGGAGGTGCTGACCCTCATCCCGACCGCTTCACACTCGGCTGCGAACCGTTCCAGCGAGAGCTGGAGATCACGGCCTGAAGAAGCCAACAGCACCACGTCATCTGCAAAAAGCAGAGACGCGATGCTGAGGTCCCCAAACCGGACCCCCTCAACGCCTCGGCTGCGCCTAGAAATTCTGTCCATAAAAATTATGAACAGAATCGGTGACAAAGGGCAGCCTTGGCGGAGTCCAACCCTCACTGGGAACGAATCCGACTTACTGCCGGAAATGCGGACCAGACTCTGGCATCGGTGATACAGGGACCGAACCGCCCTTATCAGTTGGCTCGGCACCCCGTACTCCCGAAGCACCCTCCACAGAACCTCCCGAGGGACACGGTCGAACGCCTTCTCCAAGTCCACAAAACACATGTGGACTGGTTGGGCAAACTCCCATGCACCCTCGAGGATCCTGCCGAGGGTGTAGAGCTGGTCCACTGTTCCACGGCCAGGACGAAAGCCACACTGCTCCTCCTGAATCCGAGGTTCGACCTCCCGACGGACCCTCCTCTCCAGCACCCCTGAATAGACCTTACCAGGGAGGCTGAGGAGTGTGATTCCCCTGTAATTGGAACACACCCTCCGGTCCCCCTTCTTAAAGAGGGGAACCACCACCCCAGTCTGCCAATCCAGAGGCACTGTCCCCGATATCCACGCAACGTTGTAGAGGCGTGTCAGCCATGACAGCCCCACAACATCCAGAGCCTTTAAGAACTCTGGGCGGATCTCATCCACCCCCGGGGCCTTGCCACCGAGGAGTTTTTTAACTACCTCAGTGACTTCGACCCCAGAGATTGGAGAATCCGCCTCAGAGTCTCTAGGCCCTGCTTCCTCAATGGAAGGCGTGTAGGTGGAATTGAGGAGGTCTTCGAAGTATTCTCCCCACCGACTCACGACGTCCCGAGTCGAGGTCAGCAGCACGCCATCCCCACTGTAAACAGTGTTGACGTTGCACTGCTTCCCCCTCCTGAGACGCCGGATGGTGGACCAGAATTTCCTCGAAGCCGTCCGAAAGTCATTCTCCATGGCCTCACCGAACTCCTCCCACGCCCGGGTTTTTGCCTCAGCAACCGCCGAAGCCGCGTTCCGCTTGGCCATCCGGTACCTGTCAGCTGCCTCCGGAGTCCCGCAGGCCAAAACGGCCCGATAGGACTCCTTCTTCAGCTTGACGGCATCCCTTACCGCCGGTGTCCACCAGCGGGTTCGGGGGTTGCCGCCACGACAGGCACCAACGACCTTACGGCCACAGCTCCGGTCGGCCGCCTCAACAATGGAGGCGCGGAACATGGTCCACTCGGACTCAATGTCCCCCGCCTCCCCCGGGACGTGGGAAAAGCTCTGCCGGAGGTGGGAGTTGAAGCTCTTCCTGACAGGAGATTCTGCCAGACGTTCCCAGCAGACCCTCACAGAGCGTTTGGGTCTGCCAGGTCGGACCGGCATCTTCCCCCACCATCGGAGCCAACCCACCACCAGGTGGTGATCAGTTGACAGCTCCGCCCCTCTCTTCACCCGAGTGTCCAAAACATGCGGCCGCAAATCCGATGACACGACTACAAAGTCGATCATCGAACTGCGGCCTAGGGTGTCCTGGTGCCAAGTGCACACATGGACACCCTTATGTTTGAACATGGTGTTCATTATTGAAAATCCGTGTCGAGCACAGAAGTCCAACAATAGAACACCGCTCGGGTTCAGATCAGGGGGGCCGTTCCTCCCAATCACGCCCTTCCAGGTCTCACTGTCATTGCCCACGTGAGCATTGAAGTCACCCAGTAGAACGATAGAGTCCCCAGAAGGAGCGCTCTCCAGCACTTCCTCCAGGGACCCCAAGAAGGGTGGGTACTCTGAGCTGCTGTTTGGTGCATAGACACAAACAACAGTCAGGACCCGTCCCCCCACCCGAAGGCGGAGGGAGGCTACCCTCTCGTTCACCGGGGTGAACCCCAATGTGCAGGCGCCCAGCCGGGGGGCAATAAGTATACCCACACCTGCTCGACGCCTCTCACCGTGGGCAACTCCAGAGTGGAAGAGAGTCCAACCCCTCTCGAGAGGGCTTGTACCGGAACCCAAACTGTGTGTGGAGGCTAGTCCGACTATATCTAGTCGGAATCTTTCTGCCTCGCACACCAGCTCGGGCTCCTTTCCAGCCAGAGAGGTAACATTCCATGTCCCAAGAGCCAGCTTCTGCAGCCGGGGATCAGACCGCCAAGGTCCCCGCCTTTGGCTGCCGCCCAGCTAACATTGCACCCGACCCCTTCGGCCCCTCCCACAGGTGGTGAGCCCATGGGAAGGGGGACCCACGTTTCCATTTCGGGCTATGCCCGGCCGGGCCCCATGGGCGAAGGCCCGGCCACCAGACGCTCGCCTTCGAGCCCCGCCTCCAGGCCTGGCTCCAGAGGGAGGCCCCGGTGACCCGCGTCCGGGCGAGGGAAAACTAAGTCCATTTATATTACTCATCATAAGAGGCTTGTGAGCCGTGCTTTGTCTGGCCCCTCACCTAGGACCCGTTTGCCATGGGTGACCCTACCAGGGGCATGAAGCCCCCGACAGCATGGCTCCTAGGATCATAGGGGCACGCAAACCCCTCCACCACGATAAGGTGACGACTCGCGGAGGGGGGCCCTGGTTGTAAAAAAAAAAAGAAAAACAAAAGGGAAGGGTGACCGTCCGGGAATACCAGGTGCTGAAAGCCTTTTTTTTTTTTTTTTTTTCCCACGTCAATTGTGAAAGGAAACTTTTACCACAGCCATCAAGTCCCGCCGCTGCTTGGCATGGTTTCAGGGGCGATTGTGTCTATAAAATGAAAAATTCTGAGCGGTCTCACGGCTTACGGCAATACTACCCTGAGAGCGCCTGCTCTCGTCCGATCTCGGAGGCTAAGCAGGGTCGGGCCTGGTTAGTACTTGGATGGGAGACCGCCTGGGAATACCAGTTACCGTAAGCTTTTTTTTTTTTTTTTTTTTTCTTATGTGCACTTCAATCGTTTAAGCCAAGAACTTTTTACAGCACCCATCACGAATGGCATTCGGAAACTGCAAGCCTAGTTTGAACTCCGACACTGAAACTACAACACGAGTTTAAAACCTACATTGTGTGGCGACAGCCATAGCATTGCAGTTCACGTTTTTACCGCTAGAGGACAGACTATGTACAGTGAATAAAGAGCATGGCTCCCTGTGAACTCAAAGCAGCAGTCTTTACTTGTAAAAGAACCCAGCACAACACATTGCGCTTCCATGTAGTGTTTTTACCTTTTTCATGACATTTATTTTGATACAGCCAAATGCAGGTTTTGTGCACTTCACTTTTCCGTTGGGCATTCGCGTAGAACCCTATTCCAGTTACGGCCAGATTCTTTTAGACTAGTGGTCCCCAAACTTTCTTGCGCCACGGACCGGCTACGCGTCAGAAATATTTTTGCGGACCTGCCTTTATATATATAAATAAACAATAAATCTATATAAATAAATACTACATTTATAATAAATATATATAAATAGGATTAAATAAAATGATACGACTGGCATAAAAACAAATATAAACCACATAAAAATAAAAGTCACCATTACGTTGAATTATTGGGAGCACCGAGCTTGTTTCTCAGAAACGAGCCGGTCCCATCCAGGCGTAATCGGAGACAATGAAACCCGAAGTGGTTAAGGTTTGTCTTTTAATGCAGGATGCTTGGTCTCCATGTGCCGAAGCAGTTTTGAAGGCTTCATTGGCTTGCTCGCTAGTTTCAGGGGCGATTGTGTCTATAAAATGCAAAATGTTGGGTCACCTCACGGCTTACGGCCATACTACCCTGAGAACGCCTGATCTCGTCTTATCTCGGAAGCTAAGCAGGGTCGGTCCTGGTTAGTACTTGGATGGGAGACTGCCTGGGAATACGAGGTGCTGTAAGCTTTTTCTTTTTCTTATGTGCACTTCAAGCTCTTTTTTTTTTTTTTTTTTCTTATGTGCACTTCAATCGTTTAAGCCAAGACCTTTTTACAACACCCATCACGAATGGCATTCGGAAACTGCAAGCCTAGTTTGAACTCCGACACTGAAACTACAACACGAGTTCAAAACCTCTATGTACAGTGAATAAAGAGCATGGCTCCCTGTGAACTCAAAGCAGCAGTCTTTACTTGTAAAAGAACCCAGCACAACACATTGCGCTTCCATGTAGTGTTTTTACCTTTTTCATGACATTTATTTTGATACAGCCAAATGCAGGTTTTGTGCACTTCACTTTTCCGTTGGGCATTCGCGTAGAACCCTATTCCAGTTACGGCCAGATTCTTTTAGACTAGTGGTCCCCAACCTTTCTTGCGCCACGGACCGGCTACGCGTCAGAAATATTTTTGCGGACCTGCCTTTATATATATAAATAAACAATAAATCTATATAAATAAATACTACATTTATAATAAGTATATATACCGTATTTGCCGGTGTATTGGTCGACCTTTTTCGATCCAAAATCGACCGAAAAAAATCGACCTCGACTTATACACCGAGTCATAAAATTTAACTTCGTATTCATCGCTTCAAATGTGATGGTAACCAAGGCCGTTTCTCATGCATCTCATTGTGCGTTGCACTTAGAAAATTTGAACCGGGCGGCGTGCGCGAGTGCGCGGCCCGCTGGAAGTCGAATGAGGCGCCGCGACCACCTCCGCGGTGCTTATAAACAGCCGATCCGCTCGGCGGGGGCTATTTTCGGCCACTTGGCTCGTGCGCACGGCCTCCCGGATGTGCCGGGCGGGTGCGCGATCTCGCCGGCCGCTGGAAGTCGAATGAGGCGCCGCGACCACCTCCGCGGTGCTTATAAACAGCCGATCCGCTCGGCGGGGGCTATTTTCGGCCACTTGGCTCGTGCGCACGGCCTCCCGGATGTGCCGGGCGGGTGCGCGAGCTCGCCGGCCGCTGGAAGTCGAATGAGGCGCCGCGACCACCTCCGCGGTGCTTATAAACAGCCGATCCGCTCGGCGGGGGCTATTTTCGGCCACTTGGCTCGTGCGCACGGCCTCCCGGATGTGCCGGGCGGGTGCGCGAGCTCGCCGGCCGCTTGAAGTCGAATGAGGCGCCGCGACCACCTCCGCGGTGCTTATAAACAGCCGATCCGCTCGGCGGGGGCTATTTTCGGCCACTTGGCTCGTGCGCACGGCCTCCCGGATGTGCCGGGCGGGTGCGCGAGCTCGCCGCCCGCCGGAAGTCGAATGAGGCGCCGCGACCACCTCTGCGGTGCTTATAAACAGCCGATCCGCTCGGCGGGGGCTATTTTCGGCCACTTGGCTCGTGCGCACGGCCTCCCGGATGTGCCGGGCGGGTGCGCGAGCTCGCCGGCCGCTGGAAGTCGAATGAGGCGCCGCGACCACCTCCGCGGTGCTTATAAACAGCCGATCCGCTCGGCGGGGGCTATTTTCGGCCACTTGGCTCGTGCGCACGGCCTCCCGGATGTGCCGGGCGGGCGCGCGAGCTCGCCGGCCGCTGGAAGTCGAATGAGGCGCCGCGACCACCTCCGCGGTGCTTATAAACAGCCGATCCGCTCGGCGGGGGCTATTTTCGGCCACTTGGCTCGTGCGCACGGCCTCCCGGATGTGCCGGGCGGGTGCGCGAGCTCGCCGGCCGCTGGAAGTCGAATGAGGCGCCCGACCACCTCCGCGGTGCTTATAAACAGCCGATCCGCTCGGCGGGGGCTATTTTCGGCCACTTGTCTCGTGCGCACGGCCTCCCGGATGTGCCGGGCGGGTGCGCGAGCTCGCCGGCCGCTGGAAGTCGAATGAGGCGCCGCGACCACCTCCGCGGTGCTTATAAACAGCCGATCCGCTCGGCGGGGGCTATTTTCGGCCACTTGGCTCGTGCGCACGGCCTCCCGGATGTGCCGGGCGGGTGCGCGAGCTCGCCGGCCGCTGGAAGTCCAATGAGGCGCCGCGACCACCTCCGCGGTGCTTATAAACAGCCGATCCGCTCGGCGGGGGCTATTTTCGGCCACTTGGCTCGTGCGCACGGCCTCCCGGATGTGCCGGGCGGGTGCGCAAGCTCGCCGGCCGCTGGAAGTCGAATGAGGCGCCGCGACCACCTCCGCGGTGCTTATAAACAGCCGATCCGCTCGGCGGGGGCTATTTTCGGCCACTTGGCTCGTGCGCACGGCCTCCCGGATGTGCCGGGCGGGTGCGCGAGCTCGCCGGCCGCTGGAAGTCGAATGAGGCGCCGCGACCACCTCCGCGGTGCTTATAAACAGCCGATCCGCTCGGCGGGGGCTATTTTCGGCCACTTGGCTCGTGCGCACGGCCTCCCGGATGTGCCGGGCGGGTGCGCGGGCTCGCCGGCCGCTGGAAGTCGAATGAGGCGCCGCGACCACCTCCGCGGTGCTTATAAACAGCCGATCCGCTCGGCGGGGGCTATTTTCGGCCACTTGGCTCGTGCGCACGGCCTCCCGGATGTGCCGGGCGGGTGCGCGAGCTCGCCGCCCGCTGGAAGTCGAATGAGGCGCCGCAACCACCTCCGCGGTGCTTATAAACAGCCGATCCGCTCGGCGGGGCTATTTTCGGCCACTTGGCTCGTGCGCACGGCCTCCCGGATGTGCCGGGCGGGTGCGCGAGCTCGCCGGCCGCTGGAAGTCGAATGAGGCGCCGCGACCACCTCCGCGGTGCTTATAAACAGCCGATCCGCTCGGCGGGGGCTATTTTCGGCCACTTGGCTCGTGCGCACGGCCTCCCGGATGTGCCGGGCGGGTGCGCGATCTCGCCGGCCGCTGGAAGTCGAATGAGGCGCCGCGACCACCTCCGCGGTGCTTATAAACAGCCGATCCGCTCGGCGGGGGCTATTTTCGGCCACTTGGCTCGTGCGCACGGCCTCCCGGATGTGCCGGGCGGGTGCGCGAGCTCGCCGGCCGCTGGAAGTCGAATGAGGCGCCGCGACCACCTCCGCGGTGCTTATAAACAGCCGATCCGCTCGGCGGGGGCTATTTTCGGCCACTTGGCTCGTGCGCACGGCCTCCCGGATGTGCCGGGCGGGTGCGCGGGCTCGCCGGCCGCTGGAAGTCGAATGAGGCGCCGCGACCACCTCCGCGGTGCTTATAAACAGCCGATCCGCTCGGCGGGGGCTATTTTCGGCCACTTGGCTCGTGCGCACGGCCTCCCGGATGTGCCGGGCGGGTGCGCGATCTCGCCGGCCGCTGGAAGTCGAATGAGGCGCCGCGACCACCTCCGCGGTGCTTATAAACAGCCGATCCGCTCGGCGGGGGCTATTTTCGGCCACTTGGCTCGTGCGCACGGCCTCCCGGATGTGCCGGGCGGGTGCGCGAGCTCGCCGGCCGCTGGAAGTCGAATGAGGCGCCGCGACCACCTCCGCGGTGCTTATAAACAGCCGATCCGCTCGGCGGGGGCTATTTTCGGCCACTTGGCTCGTGCGCACGGCCTCCCGGATGTGCCGGGCGGGTGCGCGAGCTCGCCGGCCGCTTGAAGTCGAATGAGGCGCCGCGACCACCTCCGCGGTGCTTATAAACAGCCGATCCGCTCGGCGGGGGCTATTTTCGGCCACTTGGCTCGTGCGCACGGCCTCCCGGATGTGCCGGGCGGGTGCGCGAGCTCGCCGGCCGCTGGAAGTCGAATGAGGCGCCGCGACCACCTCCGCGGTGCTTATAAACAGCCGATCCGCTCGGCGGGGGCTATTTTCGGCCACTTGGCTCGTGCGCACGGCCTCCCGGAGTTGCCGGGCGGGTGCGCGAGCTCGCCGGCCGCTGGAAGTCGAATGAGGCGCCGCGACCACCTCCGCGGTGCTTACAAACAGCCGATCCGCTCGGCGGGGGCTATTTTCGTCCACTTGGCTCGTGCGCACGGCCTCCCGGATGTGCCGGGCGGGTGCGCGAGCTCGCCGGCCGCTGGAAATCGAATGAGGCGCCGCGACCACCTCCGCGGTGCTTATAAACAGCCGATCCGCTCGGCGGGGGCTATTTTCGGCCACTTGGCTCGTGCGCACGGCCTCCCGGATGTGCCGGGCGGGTGCGCGAGCTCGCCGGCCGCTGGAAGTCGAATGAGGCGCCGCGACCACCTCCGCGGTGCTTATAAACAGCCGATCCGCTCGGCGGGGGCTATTTTCGGCCACTTGGCTCGTGCGCACGGCCTCCCGGATGTGCCGGGCGGGTGCGCGAGCTCGCCGGCCGCTTGAAGTCGAATGAGGCGCCGCGACCACCTCCGCGGTGCTTATAAACAGCCGATCCGCTCGGCGGGGGCTATTTTCGGCCACTTGGCTCGTGCGCACGGCCTCCCGGATGTGCCGGGCGGGTGCGCGAGCTCGCCGGCCGCTGGAAGTCGAATGAGGCGCCGCGACCACCTCCGCGGTGCTTATAAACAGCCGATCCGCTCGGCGGGGGCTATTTTCGTCCACTTGGCTCGTGCGCACGGCCTCCCGGAGTTGCCGGGCGGGTGCGCGAGCTCGCCGGCCGCTGGAAGTCGAATGAGGCGCCGCGACCACCTCCGCGGTGCTTACAAACAGCCGATCCGCTCGGTGGGGGCTATTTTCGTCCACTTGGCTCGTGCGCACGGCCTCCCGGATGTGCCGGGCGGGTGCGCGAGCTCGCCGGCCGCTGGAAATCGAATGAGGCGCCGCGACCACCTCCGCGGTGCTTATAAACAGCCGATCCGCTCGGCGGGGGCTATTTTCGGCCACTTGGCTCGTGCGCACGGCCTCCCGGATGTGCCGGGCGGGTGCGCGAGCTCGCCGGCCGCTGGAAGTCGAATGAGGCGCCGCGACCACCTCCGCGGTGCTTATAAACAGCCGATCCGCTCGGCGGGGGCTATTTTCGGCCACTTGGCTCGTGCGCACGGCCTCCCGGATGTGCCGGGCGGGTGCGCGGGCTCGCCGGCCGCTGGAAGTCGAATGAGGCGCCGCGACCACCTCCGCGGTGCTTATAAACAGCCGATCCGCTCGGCGGGGGCTATTTTCGGCCACTTGGCTCGTGCGCACGGCCTCCCGGATGTGCCGGGCGGGTGCGCAAGCTCGCCGGCCGCTGGAAGTCGAATGAGGCGCCGCGACCACCTCCGCGGTGCTTATAAACAGCCGATCCGCTCGGCGGGGGCTATTTTCGGCCACTTGGCTCGTGCGCACGGCCTCCCGGATGTGCCGGGCGGGTGCGCGAGCTCGCCGGCCGCTGGAAGTCGAATGAGGCGCCGCGACCACCTCCGCGGTGCTTATAAACAGCCGATCCGCTCGGCGGGGGCTATTTTCGGCCACTTGGCTCGTGCGCACGGCCTCCCGGATGTGCCGGGCGGGTGCGCGGGCTCGCCGGCCGCTGGAAGTCGAATGAGGCGCCGCGACCACCTCCGCGGTGCTTATAAACAGCCGATCCGCTCGGCGGGGGCTATTTTCGGCCACTTGGCTCGTGCGCACGGCCTCCCGGATGTGCCGGGCGGGTGCGCGAGCTCGCCGGCCGCTGGAAGTCGAATGAGGTGCCGCGACCACCTCCGCAGTGCTTATAAACAGCCGATCCGCTCGGCGGGGGCTATTTTCGGCCACTTGGCTCGTGCGCACGGCCTCCCGGATGTGCCGGGCGGGTGCGCGAGCTCGCCGGCCGCTGGAAGTCGAATGAGGCGCCGCGACCACCTCCGCGGTGCTTATAAACAGCCGATCCGCTCGGCGGGGGCTATTTTCGGCCACTTGGCTCGTGCGCACGGCCTCCCGGATGTGCCGGGCGGGTGCGCGAGCTCGCCGGCCGCTGGAAGTCGAATGAGGCGCCGCGACCACCTCCGCGGTGCTTATAAACAGCCGATCCGCTCGGCGGGGGCTATTTTCGGCCACTTGGCTCGTGCGCACGGCCTCCCGGATGTGCCGGGCGGGTGCGCGATCTCGCCGGCCGCTGGAAGTCGAATGAGGCGCCGCGACCACCTCCGCGGTGCTTATAAACAGCCGATCCGCTCGGCGGGGGCTATTTTCGGCCACTTGGCTCGTGCGCACGGCCTCCCGGATGTGCCGGGCGGGTGCGCGAGCTCGCCGGCCGCTGGAAGTCGAATGAGGCGCCGCGACCACCTCCGCGGTGCTTATAAACTGCCGATCCGCTCGGCGGGGGCTATTTTCGGCCACTTGGCTCGTGCGCACGGCCTCCCGGATGTGCCGGGCGGGTGCGCGAGCTCGCCGGCCGCTGGAAGTCGAATGAGGCGCCGCGACCACCTCCGCGGTGCTTATAAACAGCCGATCCGCTCGGCGGGGGCTATTTTCGGCCACTTGGCTCGTGCGCACGGCCTCCCGGATGTGCCGGGCGGGTGCGCGAGCTCGCCGGCCGCTTGAAGTCGAATGAGGCGCCGCGACCACCTCCGCGGTGCTTATAAACAGCCGATCCGCTCGGCGGGGGCTATTTTCGGCCACTTGGCTCGTGCGCACGGCCTCCCGGATGTGCCGGGCGGGTGCGCGATCTCGCCGGCCGCTGGAAGTCGAATGAGGCGCCGCGACCACCTCCGCGGTGCTTATAAACAGCCGATCCGCTCGGCGGGGGCTATTTTCGGCCACTTGGCTCGTGCGCACGGCCTCCCGGAGTTGCCGGGCTGGTGCGCGAGCTCGCCGGCCGCTGGAAGTCGAATGAGGCGCCGCGACCACCTCCGCGGTGCTTACAAACAGCCGATCCGCTCGGTGGGGGCTATTTTCGGCCACTTGGCTCGTGCGCACGGCCTCCCGGAGTTGCCGGGCTGGTGCGCGAGCTCGCCGGCCGCTGGAAGTCGAATGAGGCGCCGCGACCACCTCCGCGGTGCTTACAAACAGCCGATCCGCTCGGCGGGGGCTATTTTCGTCCACTTGGCTCGTGCGCACGGCCTCCCGGATGTGCCGGGCGGGTGCGCGAGCTCGCCGGCCGCTGGAAGTCGAATGAGGCGCCGCGACCACCTCCGCGGTGCTTATAAACAGCCGATCCGCTCGGCGGGGGCTATTTTCGGCCACTTGGCTCGTGCGCACGGCCTCCCGGATGTGCCGGGCGGGTGCGCGAGCTCGCCGGCCGCTGGAAGTCGAATGAGGCGCCGCGACCACCTCCGCGGTGCTTATAAACTGCCGATCCGCTCGGCGGGGGCTATTTTCGGCCACTTGGCTCGTGCGCACGGCCTCCCGGATGTGCCGGGCGCGTGCGCGAGCTCGCCGGCCGCTTGAAGTCGAATGAGGCGCCGCGACCACCTCCGCGGTGCTTATAAACAGCCGATCCGCTCGGCGGGGGCTATTTTCGGCTACTTGGCTCGTGCGCACGGCCTCCCGGATGTGCCGGGCGGGTGCGCGAGCTCGCCGGCCGCTGGAAGTCGAATGAGGCGCCGCGACCACCTCCGCGGTGCTTATAAACAGCCGATCCGCTCGGCGGGGGCTATTTTCGGCCACTTGGCTCGTGCGCACGGCCTCCCGGATGTGCCGGGCGGGTGCGCAGGCTCGCCGGCCGCTGGAAGTCGAATGAGGCGCCGCGACCACCTCCGCGGTGCTTATAAACAGCCGATCCGCTCGGCGGGGGCTATTTTCGGCCACTTGGCTCGTGCGCACGGCCTCCCGGATGTGCCGGGCGGGTGCGCGAGCTCGCCGGCCGCTGGAAGTCGAATGAGGCGCCGCGACCACCTCCGCGGTGCTTATAAACAGCCGATCCGCTCGGCGGGGGCTATTTTCGGCCACTTGGCTCGTGCGCACGGCCTCCCGGATGTGCCGGGCGGGTGCGCGGGCTCGCCGGCCGCTGGAAGTCGAATGAGGCGCCGCGACCACCTCCGCGGTGCTTATAAACAGCCGATCCGCTCGGCGGGGGCTATTTTCGGCCACTTGGCTCGTGCGCACGGCCTCCCGGATGTGCCGGGCGGGTGCGCGGGCTCGCCGGCCGCTGGAAGTCGAATGAGGCGCCGCGACCACCTCCGCGGTGCTTATAAACAGCCGATCCGCTCGGCGGGGGCTATTTTCGGCCACTTGGCTAGTGCGCACGGCCTCCCGGATGTGCCGGGCGGGTGCGCGAGCTCGCCGGCCGCTGGAAGTCGAATGAGGCGCCGCGACCACCTCCGCGGTGCTTATAAACAGCCGATCCGCTCGGCGGGGGCTATTTTCGGCCACTTGGCTCGTGCGCACGGCCTCCCGGATGTGCCGGGCGGGTGCGCGAGCTCGCTGGCCGCTGGAAGTCGAATGAGGCGCCGCGACCACCTCCGCGGTGCTTATAAACAGCCGATCCGCTCGGCGGGGGCTATTTTCGGCCACTTGGCTCGTGCGCACGGCCTCCCGGATGTGCCGGGCGGGTGCGCGAGCTCGCCGGCCGCTGGAAGTCGAATGAGGCGCCGCGACCACCTCCGCGGTGCTTATAAACAGCCGATCCGCTCGGCGGGGGCTATTTTCGGCCACTTGGCTCGTGCGCACGGCCTCCCGGATGTGCCGGGCGGGTGCGCGAGCTCGCCGGCCGCTGGAAGTCGAATGAGGCGCCGCGACCACCTCCGCGGTGCTTATAAACAGCCGATCCGCTCGGCGGGGGCTATTTTCGGCCACTTGGCTCGTGCGCACGGCCTCCCGGAGTTGCCGGGCGGGTACGCGAGCTCGCCGGCCGCTGGAAGTCGAATGAGGCGCCGCGACCACCTCCGCGGTGCTTACAAACAGCCGATCCGCTCGGCGGGGGCTATTTTCGTCCACTTGGCTCGTGCGCACGGCCTCCCGGATGTGCCGGGCGGGTGCGCGAGCTCGCCGGCCGCTGGAAGTCGAATGAGGCGCCGCGACCACCTCCGCGGTGCTTACAAACAGCCGATCCGCTCGGCGGGGGCTATTTTCGGCCACTTGGCTCGTGCGCACAGCCTCCCGGATGTGCCGGGCGGGTGCGCGAGCTCGCCGGCCGCTGGAAGTCGAATGAGGCGCCGCGGCCACCTCCGCGGTGCTTATAAACAGCCGATACGCTCGGCGGGGGCTATTTTCGGCCACTTGGCTCGTGCGCACGGCCTCCCGGATGTGCCGGGCGGGTGCGCGGGCTCGCCGGCCGCTGGAAGTCGAATGAGGCGCCGCGACCACCTCCGCGGTGCTTATAAACAGCCGATCCGCTCGGCGGGGGCTATTTTCGGCCACTTGGCTCGTGCGCACGGCCTCCCGGATGTGCCGGGCGGGTGCGCGAGCTCGCCGCCCGCTGGAAGTCGAATGAGGCGCCGCGACCACCTCCGCGGTGCTTATAAACAGCCGATCCGCTCGGCGGGGGCTATTTTCAGCCACTTGGCTCGTGCGCACGGCCTCCCGGATGTGCCGGGCGGGTGCGCGGGCTCGCCGGCCGCTGGAAGTCGAATGAGGCGCCGCGACCACCTCCGCGGTGCTTATAAACAGCCGATCCGCTCGGCGGGGGCTATTTTCGGCCACTTGGCTCGTGCGCACGGCCTCCCGGATGTGCCGGGCGGGTGCGCGAGCTCGCCGGCCGCTGGAAGTCGAATGAGGCGCCGCGACCACCTCCGCGGTGCTTATAAACAGCCGATCCGCTCGGCGGGGGCTATTTTCGGCCACTTGGCTCGTGCGCACGGCCTCCCGGATGTGCCGGGCGGGTGCGCGAGCTCGCCGGCCGCTGGAAGTCAAATGAGGCGCCGCGACCACCTCCGCGGTGCTTATAAACAGCCGATCCGCTCGGCGGGGGCTATTTTCGGCCACTTGGCTCGTGCGCACGGCCTCCCGGATGTGCCGGGCGGGTGCGCGAGCTCGCCGGCCGCTGGAAGTCGAATGAGGCGCCGCGACCACCTCCGCGGTGCTTCTAAACAGCCGATCCGCTCGGCGGGGGCTATTTTCAGCCACTTGGCTCGTGCGCACGGCCTCCCGGATGTGCCGGGCGGGTGCGCGAGCTCGCCGGCCGCTGGAAGTCGAATGAGGCGCCCGACCACCTCCGCGGTGCTTATAAACAGCCGATCCGCTCGGCGGGGGCTATTTTCGGCCACTTGGCTCGTGCGCACGGCCTCCCGGATGTGCCGGGCGGGTGCGCGGGCTCGCCGGCCGCTGGAAGTCGAATGAGGCGCCGCGACCACCTCCGCGGTGCTTATAAACAGCCGATCCGCTCGGCGGGGGCTATTTTCGGCCACTTGGCTCGTGCGCACGGCCTCCCGGATGTGCCGGGCGGGTGCGCGGGCTCGCCGGCCGCTGGAAGTCGAATGAGGCGCCGCGACCACCTCCGCGGTGCTTATAAACAGCCGATCCGCTCGGCGGGGGCTATTTTCGGCCACTTGGCTAGTGCGCACGGCCTCCCGGATGTGCCGGGCGGGTGCGCGAGCTCGCCGGCCGCTGGAAGTCGAATGAGGCGCCGCGACCACCTCCGCGGTGCTTATAAACAGCCGATCCGCTCGGCGGGGGCTATTTTCGGCCACTTGGCTCGTGCGCACGGCCTCCCGGATGTGCCGGGCGGGTGCGCGAGCTCGCTGGCCGCTGGAAGTCGAATGAGGCGCCGCGACCACCTCCGCGGTGCTTATAAACAGCCGATCCGCTCGGCGGGGGCTATTTTCGGCCACTTGGCTCGTGCGCACGGCCTCCCGGATGTGCCGGGCGGGTGCGCGAGCTCGCCGGCCGCTGGAAGTCGAATGAGGCGCCGCGACCACCTCCGCGGTGCTTATAAACAGCCGATCCGCTCGGCGGGGGCTATTTTCGGCCACTTGGCTCGTGCGCACGGCCTCCCGGATGTGCCGGGCGGGTGCGCGAGCTCGCCGGCCGCTGGAAGTCGAATGAGGCGCCGCGACCACCTCCGCGGTGCTTATAAACAGCCGATCCGCTCGGCGGGGGCTATTTTCGGCCACTTGGCTCGTGCGCACGGCCTCCCGGAGTTGCCGGGCGGGTACGCGAGCTCGCCGGCCGCTGGAAGTCGAATGAGGCGCCGCGACCACCTCCGCGGTGCTTACAAACAGCCGATCCGCTCGGCGGGGGCTATTTTCGTCCACTTGGCTCGTGCGCACGGCCTCCCGGATGTGCCGGGCGGGTGCGCGAGCTCGCCGGCCGCTGGAAGTCGAATGAGGCGCCGCGACCACCTCCGCGGTGCTTACAAACAGCCGATCCGCTCGGCGGGGGCTATTTTCGGCCACTTGGCTCGTGCGCACAGCCTCCCGGATGTGCCGGGCGGGTGCGCGAGCTCGCCGGCCGCTGGAAGTCGAATGAGGCGCCGCGGCCACCTCCGCGGTGCTTATAAACAGCCGATACGCTCGGCGGGGGCTATTTTCGGCCACTTGGCTCGTGCGCACGGCCTCCCGGATGTGCCGGGCGGGTGCGCGGGCTCGCCGGCCGCTGGAAGTCGAATGAGGCGCCGCGACCACCTCCGCGGTGCTTATAAACAGCCGATCCGCTCGGCGGGGGCTATTTTCGGCCACTTGGCTCGTGCGCACGGCCTCCCGGATGTGCCGGGCGGGTGCGCGAGCTCGCCGCCCGCTGGAAGTCGAATGAGGCGCCGCGACCACCTCCGCGGTGCTTATAAACAGCCGATCCGCTCGGCGGGGGCTATTTTCAGCCACTTGGCTCGTGCGCACGGCCTCCCGGATGTGCCGGGCGGGTGCGCGGGCTCGCCGGCCGCTGGAAGTCGAATGAGGCGCCGCGACCACCTCCGCGGTGCTTATAAACAGCCGATCCGCTCGGCGGGGGCTATTTTCGGCCACTTGGCTCGTGCGCACGGCCTCCCGGATGTGCCGGGCGGGTGCGCGAGCTCGCCGGCCGCTGGAAGTCGAATGAGGCGCCGCGACCACCTCCGCGGTGCTTATAAACAGCCGATCCGCTCGGCGGGGGCTATTTTCGGCCACTTGGCTCGTGCGCACGGCCTCCCGGATGTGCCGGGCGGGTGCGCGAGCTCGCCGGCCGCTGGAAGTCAAATGAGGCGCCGCGACCACCTCCGCGGTGCTTATAAACAGCCGATCCGCTCGGCGGGGGCTATTTTCGGCCACTTGGCTCGTGCGCACGGCCTCCCGGATGTGCCGGGCGGGTGCGCGAGCTCGCCGGCCGCTGGAAGTCGAATGAGGCGCCGCGACCACCTCCGCGGTGCTTCTAAACAGCCGATCCGCTCGGCGGGGGCTATTTTCAGCCACTTGGCTCGTGCGCACGGCCTCCCGGATGTGCCGGGCGGGTGCGCGAGCTCGCCGGCCGCTGGAAGTCGAATGAGGCGCCCGACCACCTCCGCGGTGCTTATAAACAGCCGATCCGCTCGGCGGGGGCTATTTTCGGCCACTTGGCTCGTGCGCACGGCCTCCCGGATGTGCCGGGCGGGTGCGCGAGCTTGCCGGCCGCTGGAAGTCGAATGAGGCGCCGCGACCACCTCCGCGGTGCTTATAAACAGCCGATCCGCTCGGCGGGGGCTATTTTCGGCCACTTGGCTCGTGCGCACGGCCTCCCGGATGTGCCGGGCGGGTGCGCGAGCTCGCCGGCCGCTGGAAGTCGAATGAGGCGCCCGACCACCTCCGCGGTGCTTATAAACAGCCGATCCGCTCGGCGGGGGCTATTTTCGGCCACTTGTCTCGTGCGCACGGCCTCCCGGATGTGCCGGGCGGGTGCGCGAGCTCGCCGGCCGCTGGAAGTCGAATGAGGCGCCGCGACCACCTCCGCGGTGCTTATAAACAGCCGATCCGCTCGGCGGGGGCTATTTTCGGCCACTTGGCTCGTGCGCACGGCCTCCCGGATGTGCCGGGCGGGTGCGCGAGCTCGCCGGCCGCTGGAAGTCCAATGAGGCGCCGCGATCTCCTCCGCGGTGCTTATAAAGTGCCGATCCGCTCGGCTTGGAGCTATTTCCGGCCTCCCGTTGGTGCCGGGCGGCGTGCGCGAGCTCGCCAGCCGCGATCTCCTCCGCGGTGCTTATAAACAGCAGCATGCGCACGGCCTACCAGAATTTGAAGACATTTCGTCAATAAATTTCGCATATTGAATTTTGAAGTCTAATATAATGCAACAATTGAGCTCGACTTATACAAAGGATATATCATAAAATCGTAAATTTCCGTCGAATTTTAGGGGGTCGACTTATACACCGAGTCGACCTGTACACCGGAAAATACGGTAAATACGATTAAATAAAATGATACGACTGGCATAAAAACAAATATAAAACACATAAAAATAAAAGTCACCATTACGTTGAATTATTGGGAGCACCGAGCTTGTTTCTCAGAAACGAGCCGGTCCCATCCAGGCGTAATCGGAGACAATGAAACCCGAAGTGGTTAAGGTTTGTCTTTTAATGCAGGATGCTTGGTCTCCATGTGCCGAAGCAGTTTTGAAGGCTTCATTGGCTCGCTCGCTAGTTTCAGGGGCGATTGTGTCTATAAAATGCAAAATGTTGGGTCACCTCACGGCTTACGGCCATGCTACCCTGAGAACCTCCGATCTCGGAAGCTAAGCAGGGTCGGGCCTGGTTAGTACTTGGATGGGAGACCGCCTGGGAATAACAGGTGCTGTAAGCTTTTTCTTTTTCTTATGTGCACTTCAATCGTTTAAGAAGCTATTTTTTACAACACCCATCACGAATGGCATCTGGAAACAGCAAGCCTAATTTAAACTCCGACATTAAAACTATAACACGAGTTTGAAAGCTATATTATGTGGTGACATCCACAGCATTGTAGTTAAATTTTTTACCGCTAGAGAGCAGACTATGTACAGTGAGCATGGCTCCCTGTGAACTCAAAGCAGCAGGCTTGACTTGTAAAAGAACCCAACACAACACTTCCATGAAGTGTTTTTAAACTTTTCAAGGCATTTATTTTGATTCAGCAAAATGCAGGTCGCAACGGCAAATTCGTGCTACCGCATAAAAAGCTGTCAATAACTTTTCATGATAGCCATGTTTCCAGAAAACACCAAAAGCCTTGGAAGAAAGCCTGTTTCGGCCCTGGTTGTCCATCCATCCATCCATCTTCTTCCGCTTATCCGGGGTCGGGTCGCGGGGGCAACAGCTTCAGGAGGGACTCCCAGACTTCCCTCTCCCCAGCCACTTCATCCAGCTCATCCCGGGGGATCCCAAGGCGTTCCCAGGCCAGCTGAGAGACATAGTCTCTCCAGCGCGTCCTGGGTCGTCCCTGGGGTCTCCTACCGGTGGGACATGCCCGGAACACCTCCCCAGGGAGGCGTCCAGGAGGCATCCTGATAAGATGCCCGAGCCACCTCATCTGGCTCCTCTCAACGTGGAGGAGTAGCGACTCTACTCCGAGTCTCTCCCGGATGACCGAGCTTCTCACCCTATCTCTAAGGGAGAGCCCGGACATCCTGCGGAGAAAACTCATTTCGGCCGCTTGTATCCGAGATCTCGTTCTTTCGGTCACGACCCATAGCTCGTGACCATAGGTGAGGGTAGGAGCATAAATCGACCGGTAAATTGAGAGCTTTGCCTTTTGGCTCAGCTCTCTCTTCACCACAACGGACCGGTACAGGGTCCGCATTACTGCCGACGCTGCACCGATCCGCCTGTCGATCTCACGCTCCATCCTCCCCTCACTCGTGAACAAGACTCCAAGATACTTGAACTCCTCCACTTGGGGCAGGATCTCATCCCCGATCCGGAGAGGGCATTCCACCCTTTTCCGATCGAGGACCATGGACTCGGATTTGGAGGTGCTGACCCTCATCCCGACCGCTTCACACTCGGCTGCGAACCGTTCCAGCGAGAGCTGGAGATCACGGCCTGAAGAAGCCAACAGCACCACGTCATCTGCAAAAAGCAGAGACGCGATGCTGAGGTCCCCAAACCGGACCCCCTCAACGCCTCGGCTGCGCCTAGAAATTCTGTCCATAAAAATTATGAACAGAATCGGTGACAAAGGGCAGCCTTGGCGGAGTCCAACCCTCACTGGGAACGAATCCGACTTACTGCCGGAAATGCGGACCAGACTCTGGCATCGGTGATACAGGGACCGAACCGCCCTTATCAGTTGGCTCGGCACCCCGTACTCCCGAAGCACCCTCCACAGAACCTCCCGAGGGACACGGTCGAACGCCTTCTCCAAGTCCACAAAACACATGTGGACTGGTTGGGCAAACTCCCATGCACCCTCGAGGATCCTGCCGAGGGTGTAGAGCTGGTCCACTGTTCCACGGCCAGGACGAAAGCCACACTGCTCCTCCTGAATCCGAGGTTCGACCTCCCGACGGACCCTCCTCTCCAGCACCCCTGAATAGACCTTACCAGGGAGGCTGAGGAGTGTGATTCCCCTGTAATTGGAACACACCCTCCGGTCCCCCTTCTTAAAGAGGGGAACCACCACCCCAGTCTGCCAATCCAGAGGCACTGTCCCCGATATCCACGCAACGTTGTAGAGGCGTGTCAGCCATGACAGCCCCACAACATCCAGAGCCTTTAAGAACTCTGGGCGGATCTCATCCACCCCCGGGGCCTTGCCACCGAGGAGTTTTTTTAACTACCTCAGTGACTTCGACCCCAGAGATTGGAGAATCCGCCTCAGAGTCTCTAGGCCCTGCTTCCTCAATGGAAGGCGTGTAGGTGGAATTGAGGAGGTCTTCGAAGTATTCTCCCCACCGACTCACGACGTCCCGAGTCGAGGTCAGCAGCACGCCATCCCCACTGTAAACAGTGTTGACGTTGCACTGCTTCCCCCTCCTGAGACGCCGGATGGTGGACCAGAATTTCCTCGAAGCCGTCCGAAAGTCATTCTCCATGGCCTCACCGAACTCCTCCCACGCCCGGGTTTTTGCCTCAGCAACCGCCGAAGCCGCGTTCCGCTTGGCCATCCGGTACCTGTCAGCTGCCTCCGGAGTCCCGCAGGCCAAAACGGCCCGATAGGACTCCTTCTTCAGCTTGACGGCATCCCTTACCGCCGGTGTCCACCAGCGGGTTCGGGGGTTGCCGCCACGACAGGCACCAACGACCTTACGGCCACAGCTCCGGTCGGCCGCCTCAACAATGGAGGCGCGGAACATGGTCCACTCGGACTCAATGTCCCCCGCCTCCCCCGGGACGTGGGAAAAGCTCTGCCGGAGGTGGGAGTTGAAGCTCTTCCTGACAGGAGATTCTGCCAGACGTTCCCAGCAGACCCTCACAGAGCGTTTGGGTCTGCCAGGTCGGACCGGCATCTTCCCCCACCATCGGAGCCAACCCACCACCAGGTGGTGATCAGTTGACAGCTCCGCCCCTCTCTTCACCCGAGTGTCCAAAACATGCGGCCGCAAATCCGATGACACGACTACAAAGTCGATCATCGAACTGCGGCCTAGGGTGTCCTGGTGCCAAGTGCACACATGGACACCCTTATGTTTGAACATGGTGTTCATTATTGAAAATCCGTGTCGAGCACAGAAGTCCAACAATAGAACACCGCTCGGGTTCAGATCAGGGGGGCCGTTCCTCCCAATCACGCCCTTCCAGGTCTCACTGTCATTGCCCACGTGAGCATTGAAGTCACCCAGTAGAACGATAGAGTCCCCAGAAGGAGCGCTCTCCAGCACTTCCTCCAGGGACCCCAAGAAGGGTGGGTACTCTGAGCTGCTGTTTGGTGCATAGACACAAACAACAGTCAGGACCCGTCCCCCCACCCGAAGGCGGAGGGAGGCTACCCTCTCGTTCACCGGGGTGAACCCCAATGTGCAGGCGCCCAGCCGGGGGGCAATAAGTATACCCACACCTGCTCGACGCCTCTCACCGTGGGCAACTCCAGAGTGGAAGAGAGTCCAACCCCTCTCGAGAGGGCTTGTACCGGAACCCAAACTGTGTGTGGAGGCTAGTCCGACTATATCTAGTCGGAATCTTTCTGCCTCGCACACCAGCTCGGGCTCCTTTCCAGCCAGAGAGGTGACATTCCATGTCCCAAGAGCCAGCTTCTGCAGCCGGGGATCAGACCGCCAAGGTCCCCGCCTTTGGCTGCCGCCCAGCTAACATTGCACCCGACCCCTTCGGCCCCTCCCACAGGTGGTGAGCCCATGGGAAGGGGGACCCACGTTTCCATTTCGGGCTATGCCCGGCCGGGCCCCATGGGCGAAGGCCCGGCCACCAGACGCTCGCCTTCGAGCCCCGCCTCCAGGCCTGGCTCCAGAGGGAGGCCCCGGTGACCCGCGTCCGGGCGAGGGAAAACTAAGTCCATTTATATTACTCATCATAAGAGGCTTGTGAGCCGTGCTTTGTCTGGCCCCTCACCTAGGACCCGTTTGCCATGGGTGACCCTACCAGGGGCATGAAGCCCCCGACAGCATGGCTCCTAGGATCATAGGGGCACGCAAACCCCTCCACCACGATAAGGTGACGACTCGCGGAGGGGGGCCCTGGTTGTAAAAAAAAAAAGAAAAACAAAAGGGAAGGGTGACCGTCCGGGAATACCAGGTGCTGAAAGCCTTTTTTTTTTTTTTTTTTCCCACGTCAATTGTGAAAGGAAACTTTTACCACAGCCATCAAGTCCCGCCGCTGCTTGGCATGGTTTCAGGGGCGATTGTGTCTATAAAATGAAAAATTCTGAGCGGTCTCACGGCTTACGGCAATACTACCCTGAGAGCGCCCGCTCTCGTCCGATCTCGGAGGCTAAGCAGGGTCGGGCCTGGTTAGTACTTGGATGGGAGACCGCCTGGGAATACCAGTTACCGTAAGCTTTTTTTTTTTTTTTTTTTTTCTTATGTGCACTTCAATCGTTTAAGCCAAGAACTTTTTACAGCACCCATCACGAATGGCATTCGGAAACTGCAAGCCTAGTTTGAACTCCGACACTGAAACTACAACACGAGTTTAAAACCTACATTGTGTGGCGACAGCCATAGCATTGCAGTTCACGTTTTTACCGCTAGAGGACAGACTATGTACAGTGAATAAAGAGCATGGCTCCCTGTGAACTCAAAGCAGCAGTCTTTACTTGTAAAAGAACCCAGCACAACACATTGCGCTTCCATGTAGTGTTTTTACCTTTTTCATGACATTTATTTTGATACAGCCAAATGCAGGTTTTGTGCACTTCACTTTTCCGTTGGGCATTCGCGTAGAACCCTATTCCAGTTACGGCCAGATTCTTTTAGACTAGTGGTCCCCAAACTTTCTTGCGCCACGGACCGGCTACGCGTCAGAAATATTTTTGCGGACCTGCCTTTATATATATAAATAAACAATAAATCTATATAAATAAATACTACATTTATAATAAATATATATAAATAGGATTAAATAAAATGATACGACTGGCATAAAAACAAATATAAACCACATAAAAATAAAAGTCACCATTACGTTGAATTATTGGGAGCACCGAGCTTGTTTCTCAGAAACGAGCCGGTCCCATCCAGGCGTAATCGGAGACAATGAAACCCGAAGTGGTTAAGGTTTGTCTTTTAATGCAGGATGCTTGGTCTCCATGTGCCGAAGCAGTTTTGAAGGCTTCATTGGCTTGCTCGCTAGTTTCAGGGGCGATTGTGTCTATAAAATGCAAAATGTTGGGTCACCTCACGGCTTACGGCCATACTACCCTGAGAACGCCTGATCTCGTCTTATCTCGGAAGCTAAGCAGGGTCGGGCCTGGTTAGTACTTGGATGGGAGACTGCCTGGGAATACGAGGTGCTGTAAGCTTTTTCTTTTTCTTATGTGCACTTCAAGCTCTTTTTTTTTTTTTTTTTTCTTATGTGCACTTCAATCGTTTAAGCCAAGACCTTTTTACAACACCCATCACGAATGGCATTCGGAAACTGCAAGCCTAGTTTGAACTCCGACACTGAAACTACAACACGAGTTCAAAACCTCTATGTACAGTGAATAAAGAGCATGGCTCCCTGTGAACTCAAAGCAGCAGTCTTTACTTGTAAAAGAACCCAGCACAACACATTGCGCTTCCATGTAGTGTTTTTACCTTTTTCATGACATTTATTTTGATACAGCCAAATGCAGGTTTTGTGCACTTCACTTTTCCGTTGGGCATTCGCGTAGAACCCTATTCCAGTTACGGCCAGATTCTTTTAGACTAGTGGTCCCCAACCTTTCTTGCGCCACGGACCGGCTACGCGTCAGAAATATTTTTGCGGACCTGCCTTTATATATATAAATAAACAATAAATCTATATAAATAAATACTACATTTATAATAAGTATATATACCGTATTTGCCGGTGTATTGGTCGACCTTTTTCGATCCAAAATCGACCGAAAAAAATCGACCTCGACTTATACACCGAGTCATAAAATTTAACTTCGTATTCATCGCTTCAAATGTGATGGTAACCAAGGCCGTTTCTCATGCATCTCATTGTGCGTTGCACTTAGAAAATTTGAACCGGGCGGCGTGCGCGAGTGCGCGGCCCGCTGGAAGTCGAATGAGGCGCCGCGACCACCTCCGCGGTGCTTATAAACAGCCGATCCGCTCGGCGGGGGCTATTTTCGGCCACTTGGCTCGTGCGCACGGCCTCCCGGATGTGCCGGGCGGGTGCGCGATCTCGCCGGCCGCTGGAAGTCGAATGAGGCGCCGCGACCACCTCCGCGGTGCTTATAAACAGCCGATCCGCTCGGCGGGGGCTATTTTCGGCCACTTGGCTCGTGCGCACGGCCTCCCGGATGTGCCGGGCGGGTGCGCGAGCTCGCCGGCCGCTGGAAGTCGAATGAGGCGCCGCGACCACCTCCGCGGTGCTTATAAACAGCCGATCCGCTCGGCGGGGGCTATTTTCGGCCACTTGGCTCGTGCGCACGGCCTCCCGGATGTGCCGGGCGGGTGCGCGAGCTCGCCGGCCGCTGGAAGTCGAATGAGGCGCCGCGACCACCTCCGCGGTGCTTATAAACAGCCGATCCGCTCGGCGGGGGCTATTTTCGGCCACTTGGCTCGTGCGCACGGCCTCCCGGATGTGCCGGGCGGGTGCGCGATCTCGCCGGCCGCTGGAAGTCGAATGAGGCGCCGCGACCACCTCCGCGGTGCTTATAAACAGCCGATCCGCTCGGCGGGGGCTATTTTCGGCCACTTGGCTCGTGCGCACGGCCTCCCGGATGTGCCGGGCGGGTGCGCGAGCTCGCCGGCCGCTGGAAGTCGAATGAGGCGCCGCGACCACCTCCGCGGTGCTTATAAACAGCCGATCCGCTCGGCGGGGGCTATTTTCGGCCACTTGGCTCGTGCGCACGGCCTCCCGGATGTGCCGGGCGGGTGCGCGAGCTCGCCGGCCGCTTGAAGTCGAATGAGGCGCCGCGACCACCTCCGCGGTGCTTATAAACAGCCGATCCGCTCGGCGGGGGCTATTTTCGGCCACTTGGGTCGTGCGCACGGCCTCCCGGATGTGCCGGGCGGGTGCGCGAGCTCGCCGGCCGCTGGAAGTCGAATGAGGCGCCGCGACCACCTCCGCGGTGCTTATAAACAGCCGATCCGCTCGGCGGGGGCTATTTTCGGCCACTTGGCTCGTGCGCACGGCCTCCCGGAGTTGCCGGGCGGGTGCGCGAGCTCGCCGGCCGCTGGAAGTCGAATGAGGCGCCGCGACCACCTCCGCGGTGCTTACAAACAGCCGATCCGCTCGGCGGGGGCTATTTTCGTCCACTTGGCTCGTGCGCACGGACTCCCGGATGTGCCGGGCGGGTGCGCGAGCTCGCCGGCCGCTGGAAATCGAATGAGGCGCCGCGACCACCTCCGCGGTGCTTATAAACAGCCGATCCGCTCGGCGGGGGCTATTTTCGGCCACTTGGCTCGTGCGCACGGCCTCCCGGATGTGCCGGGCGGGTGCGCGAGCTCGCCGGCCGCTGGAAGTCGAATGAGGCGCCGCGACCACCTCCGCGGTGCTTATAAACAGCCGATCCGCTCGGCGGGGGCTATTTTCGGCCACTTGGCTCGTGCGCACGGCCTCCCGGATGTGCCGGGCGGGTGCGCGAGCTCGCCGGCCGCTTGAAGTCGAATGAGGCGCCGCGACCACCTCCGCGGTGCTTATAAACAGCCGATCCGCTCGGCGGGGGCTATTTTCGGCCACTTGGCTCGTGCGCACGGCCTCCCGGATGTGCCGGGCGGGTGCGCGAGCTCGCCGGCCGCTGGAAGTCGAATGAGGCGCCGCGACCACCTCCGCGGTGCTTATAAACAGCCGATCCGCTCGGCGGGGGCTATTTTCGTCCACTTGGCTCGTGCGCACGGCCTCCCGGAGTTGCCGGGCGGGTGCGCGAGCTCGCCGGCCGCTGGAAGTCGAATGAGGCGCCGCGACCACCTCCGCGGTGCTTACAAACAGCCGATCCGCTCGGTGGGGGCTATTTTCGTCCACTTGGCTCGTGCGCACGGCCTCCCGGATGTGCCGGGCGGGTGCGCGAGCTCGCCGGCCGCTGGAAATCGAATGAGGCGCCGCGACCACCTCCGCGGTGCTTATAAACAGCCAATCCGCTCGGCGGGGGCTATTTTCGGCCACTTGGCTCGTGCGCACGGCCTCCCGGATGTGCCGGGCGGGTGCGCGAGCTCGCCGGCCGCTGGAAGTCGAATGAGGCGCCGCGACCACCTCCGCGGTGCTTATAAACAGCCGATCCGCTCGGCGGGGGCTATTTTCGGCCACTTGGCTCGTGCGCACGGCCTCCCGGATGTGCCGGGCGGGTGCGCGGGCTCGCCGGCCGCTGGAAGTCGAATGAGGCGCCGCGACCACCTCCGCGGTGCTTATAAACAGCCGATCCGCTCGGCGGGGGCTATTTTCGGCCACTTGGCTCGTGCGCACGGCCTCCCGGATGTGCCGGGCGGGTGCGCAAGCTCGCCGGCCGCTGGAAGTCGAATGAGGCGCCGCGACCACCTCCGCGGTGCTTATAAACAGCCGATCCGCTCGGCGGGGGCTATTTTCGGCCACTTGGCTCGTGCGCACGGCCTCCCGGATGTGCCGGGCGGGTGCGCGAGCTCGCCGGCCGCTGGAAGTCGAATGAGGCGCCGCGACCACCTCCGCGGTGCTTATAAACAGCCGATCCGCTCGGCGGGGGCTATTTTCGGCCACTTGGCTCGTGCGCACGGCCGCCCGGATGTGCCGGGCGGGTGCGCGGGCTCGCCGGCCGCTGGAAGTCGAATGAGGCGCCGCGACCACCTCCGCGGTGCTTATAAACAGCCGATCCGCTCGGCGGGGGCTATTTTCGGCCACTTGGCTCGTGCGCACGGCCTCCCGGATGTGCCGGGCGGGTGCGCGAGCTCGCCGGCCGCTGGAAGTCGAATGAGGTGCCGCGACCACCTCCGCAGTGCTTATAAACAGCCGATCCGCTCGGCGGGGGCTATTTTCGGCCACTTGGCTCGTGCGCACGGCCTCCCGGATGTGCCGGGCGGGTGCGCGAGCTCGCCGGCCGCTGGAAGTCGAATGAGGCGCCGCGACCACCTCCGCGGTGCTTATAAACAGCCGATCCGCTCGGCGGGGGCTATTTTCGGCCACTTGGCTCGTGCGCACGGCCTCCCGGATGTGCCGGGCGGGTGCGCGAGCTCGCCGGCCGCTGGAAGTCGAATGAGGCGCCGCGACCACCTCCGCGGTGCTTATAAACAGCCGATCCGCTCGGCGGGGGCTATTTTCGGCCACTTGGCTCGTGCGCACGGCCTCCCGGATGTGCCGGGCGGGTGCGCGATCTCGCCGGCCGCTGGAAGTCGAATGAGGCGCCGCGACCACCTCCGCGGTGCTTATAAACAGCCGATCCGCTCGGCGGGGGCTATTTTCGGCCACTTGGCTCGTGCGCACGGCCTCTCGGATGTGCCGGGCGGGTGCGCGAGCTCGCCGGCCGCTGGAAGTCGAATGAGGCGCCGCGACCACCTCCGCGGTGCTTATAAACTGCCGATCCGCTCGGCGGGGGCTATTTTCGGCCACTTGGCTCGTGCGCACGGCCTCCCGGATGTGCCGGGCGGGTGCGCGAGCTCGCCGGCCGCTGGAAGTCGAATGAGGCGCCGCGACCACCTCCGCGGTGCTTATAAACAGCCGATCCGCTCGGCGGGGGCTATTTTCGGCCACTTGGCTCGTGCGCACGGCCTCCCGGATGTGCCGGGCGGGTGCGCGAGCTCGCCGGCCGCTTGAAGTCGAATGAGGCGCCGCGACCACCTCCGCGGTGCTTATAAACAGCCGATCCGCTCGGCGGGGGCTATTTTCGGCCACTTGGCTCGTGCGCACGGCCTCCCGGATGTGCCGGGCGGGTGCGCGATCTCGCCGGCCGCTGGAAGTCGAATGAGGCGCCGCGACCACCTCCGCGGTGCTTATAAACAGCCGATCCGCTCGGCGGGGGCTATTTTCGGCCACTTGGCTCGTGCGCACGGCCTCCCGGAGTTGCCGGGCTGGTGCGCGAGCTCGCCGGCCGCTGGAAGTCGAATGAGGCGCCGCGACCACCTCCGCGGTGCTTACAAACAGCCGATCCGCTCGGTGGGGGCTATTTTCGGCCACTTGGCTCGTGCGCACGGCCTCCCGGAGTTGCCGGGCTGGTGCGCGAGCTCGCCGGCCGCTGGAAGTCGAATGAGGCGCCGCGACCACCTCCGCGGTGCTTACAAACAGCCGATCCGCTCGGCGGGGGCTATTTTCGTCCACTTGGCTCGTGCGCACGGCCTCCCGGATGTGCCGGGCGGGTGCGCGAGCTCGCCAGCCGCTGGAAGTCGAATGAGGCGCCGCGACCACCTCCGCGGTGCTTATAAACAGCCGATCCGCTCGGCGGGGGCTATTTTCGGCCACTTGGCTCGTGCGCACGGCCTCCCGGATGTGCCGGGCGGGTGCGCGAGCTCGCCGGCCGCTGGAAGTCGAATGAGGCGCCGCGACCACCTCCGCGGTGCTTATAAACTGCCGATCCGCTCGGCGGGGGCTATTTTCGGCCACTTGGCTCGTGCGCACGGCCTCCCGGATGTGCCGGGCGCGTGCGCGAGCTCGCCGGCCGCTTGAAGTCGAATGAGGCGCCGCGACCACCTCCGCGGTGCTTATAAACAGCCGATCCGCTCGGCGGGGGCTATTTTCGGCCACTTGGCTCGTGCGCACGGCCTCCCGGATGTGCCGGGCGGGTGCGCGAGCTCGCCGGCCGCTGGAAGTCGAATGAGGCGCCGCGACCACCTCCGCGGTGCTTATAAACAGCCGATCCGCTCGGCGGGGGCTATTTTCGGCCACTTGGCTCGTGCGCACGGCCTCCCGGATGTGCCGGGCGGGTGCGCAGGCTCGCCGGCCGCTGGAAGTCGAATGAGGCGCCGCGACCACCTCCGCGGTGCTTATAAACAGCCGATCCGCTCGGCGGGGGCTATTTTCGGCCACTTGGCTCGTGCGCACGGCCTCCCGGATGTGCCGGGCGGGTGCGCGAGCTCGCCGGCCGCTGGAAGTCGAATGAGGCGCCGCGACCACCTCCGCGGTGCTTATAAACAGCCGATCCGCTCGGCGGGGGCTATTTTCGGCCACTTGGCTCGTGCGCACGGCCTCCCGGATGTGCCGGGCGGGTGCGCGGGCTCGCCGGCCGCTGGAAGTCGAATGAGGCGCCGCGACCACCTCCGCGGTGCTTATAAACAGCCGATCCGCTCGGCGGGGGCTATTTTCGGCCACTTGGCTAGTGCGCACGGCCTCCCGGATGTGCCGGGCGGGTGCGCGAGCTCGCCGGCCGCTGGAAGTCGAATGAGGCGCCGCGACCACCTCCGCGGTGCTTATAAACAGCCGATCCGCTCGGCGGGGGCTATTTTCGGCCACTTGGCTCGTGCGCACGGCCTCCCGGATGTGCCGGGCGGGTGCGCGAGCTCGCTGGCCGCTGGAAGTCGAATGAGGCGCCGCGACCACCTCCGCGGTGCTTATAAACAGCCGATCCGCTCGGCGGGGGCTATTTTCGGCCACTTGGCTCGTGCGCACGGCCTCCCGGATGTGCCGGGCGGGTGCGCGAGCTCGCCGGCCGCTGGAAGTCGAATGAGGCGCCGCGACCACCTCCGCGGTGCTTATAAACAGCCGATCCGCTCGGCGGGGGCTATTTTCGGCCACTTGGCTCGTGCGCACGGCCTCCCGGATGTGCCGGGCGGGTGCGCGAGCTCGCCGGCCGCTGGAAGTCGAATGAGGCGCCGCGACCACCTCCGCGGTGCTTATAAACAGCCGATCCGCTCGGCGGGGGCTATTTTCGGCCACTTGGCTCGTGCGCACGGCCTCCCGGAGTTGCCGGGCGGGTACGCGAGCTCGCCGGCCGCTGGAAGTCGAATGAGGCGCCGCGACCACCTCCGCGGTGCTTACAAACAGCCGATCCGCTCGGCGGGGGCTATTTTCGTCCACTTGGCTCGTGCGCACGGCCTCCCGGATGTGCCGGGCGGGTGCGCGAGCTCGCCGGCCGCTGGAAGTCGAATGAGGCGCCGCGACCACCTCCGCGGTGCTTACAAACAGCCGATCCGCTCGGCGGGGGCTATTTTCGGCCACTTGGCTCGTGCGCACAGCCTCCCGGATGTGCCGGGCGGGTGCGCGAGCTCGCCGGCCGCTGGAAGTCGAATGAGGCGCCGCGGCCACCTCCGCGGTGCTTATAAACAGCCGATACGCTCGGCGGGGGCTATTTTCGGCCACTTGGCTCGTGCGCACGGCCTCCCGGATGTGCCGGGCGGGTGCGCGGGCTCGCCGGCCGCTGGAAGTCGAATGAGGCGCCGCGACCACCTCCGCGGTGCTTATAAACAGCCGATCCGCTCGGCGGGGGCTATTTTCGGCCACTTGGCTCGTGCGCACGGCCTCCCGGATGTGCCGGGCGGGTGCGCGAGCTCGCCGCCCGCTGGAAGTCGAATGAGGCGCCGCGACCACCTCCGCGGTGCTTATAAACAGCCGATCCGCTCGGCGGGGGCTATTTTCAGCCACTTGGCTCGTGCGCACGGCCTCCCGGATGTGCCGGGCGGGTGCGCGGGCTCGCCGGCCGCTGGAAGTCGAATGAGGCGCCGCGACCACCTCCGCGGTGCTTATAAACAGCCGATCCGCTCGGCGGGGGCTATTTTCGGCCACTTGGCTCGTGCGCACGGCCTCCCGGATGTGCCGGGCGGGTGCGCGAGCTCGCCGGCCGCTGGAAGTCGAATGAGGCGCCGCGACCACCTCCGCCGTGCTTATAAACAGCCGATCCGCTCGGCGGGGGCTATTTTCGGCCACTTGGCTCGTGCGCACGGCCTCCCGGATGTGCCGGGCGGGTGCGCGAGCTCGCCGGCCGCTGGAAGTCAAATGAGGCGCCGCGACCACCTCCGCGGTGCTTATAAACAGCCGATCCGCTCGGCGGGGGCTATTTTCGGCCACTTGGCTCGTGCGCACGGCCTCCCGGATGTGCCGGGCGGGTGCGCGAGCTCGCCGGCCGCTGGAAGTCGAATGAGGCGCCGCGACCACCTCCGCGGTGCTTCTAAACAGCCGATCCGCTCGGCGGGGGCTATTTTCGGCCACTTGGCTCGTGCGCACGGCCTCCCGGATGTGCCGGGCGGGTGCGCGAGCTCGCCGGCCGCTGGAAGTCGAATGAGGCGCCCGACCACCTCCGCGGTGCTTATAAACAGCCGATCCGCTCGGCGGGGGCTATTTTCGGCCACTTGGCTCGTGCGCACGGCCTCCCGGATGTGCCGGGCGGGTGCGCGAGCTTGCCGGCCGCTGGAAGTCGAATGAGGCGCCGCGACCACCTCCGCGGTGCTTATAAACAGCCCATCCGCTCGGCGGGGGCTATTTTCGGCCACTTGGCTCGTGCGCACGGCCTCCCGGATGTGCCGGGCGGGTGCGCGAGCTCGCCGGCCGCTGGAAGTCGAATGAGGCGCCCGACCACCTCCGCGGTGCTTATAAACAGCCGATCCGCTCGGCGGGGGCTATTTTCGGCCACTTGTCTCGTGCGCACGGCCTCCCGGATGTGCCGGGCGGGTGCGCGAGCTCGCCGGCCGCTGGAAGTCGAATGAGGCGCCGCGACCACCTCCGCGGTGCTTATAAACAGCCGATCCGCTCGGCGGGGGCTATTTTCGGCCACTTGGCTCGTGCGCACGGCCTCCCGGATGTGCCGGGCGGGTGCGCGAGCTCGCCGGCCGCTGGAAGTCCAATGAGGCGCCGCGATCTCCTCCGCGGTGCTTATAAAGTGCCGATCCGCTCGGCTTGGAGCTATTTCCGGCCTCCCGTTGGTGCCGGGCGGCGTGCGCGAGCTCGCCAGCCGCGATCTCCTCCGCGGTGCTTATAAACAGCAGCATGCGCACGGCCTACCAGAATTTGAAGACATTTCGTCAATAAATTTCGCATATTGAATTTTGAAGTCTAATATAATGCAACAATTGAGCTCGACTTATACAAAGGATATATCATAAAATCGTAAATTTCCGTCGAATTTTAGGGGGTCGACTTATACACCGAGTCGACCTGTACACCGGAAAATACGGTAAATACGATTAAATAAAATGATACGACTGGCATAAAAACAAATATAAAACACATAAAAATAAAAGTCACCATTACGTTGAATTATTGGGAGCACCGAGCTTGTTTCTCAGAAACGAGCCGGTCCCATCCAGGCGTAATCGGAGACAATGAAACCCGAAGTGGTTAAGGTTTGTCTTTTAATGCAGGATGCTTGGTCTCCATATCCCGAAGCAGTTTTGAAGGCTTCATTGGCTCGCTCGCTAGTTTCAGGGGCGATTGTGTCTATAAAATGCAAAATGTTGGGTCACCTCACGGCTTACGGCCATACTACCCTGAGAACCTCCGATCTCGGAAGCTAAGCAGGGTCGGGCCTGGTTAGTACTTGGATGGGAGACCGCCTGGGAATAACAGGTGCTGTAAGCTTTTTCTTTTTCTTATGTGCACTTCAATCGTTTAAGAAGCTATTTTTTACAACACCCATCACGAATGGCATCTGGAAACAGCAAGCCTAATTTAAACTCCGACATTAAAACTATAACACGAGTTTGAAAGCTATATTATGTGGTGACATCCACAGCATTGTAGTTAAATTTTTTACCGCTAGAGAGCAGACTATGTACAGTGAGCATGGCTCCCTGTGAACTCAAAGCAGCAGGCTTGACTTGTAAAAGAACCCAACACAACACTTCCATGAAGTGTTTTTAAACTTTTCAAGGCATTTATTTTGATTCAGCAAAATGCAGGTCGCAACGGCAAATTCGTGCTACCGCATAAAAAGCTGTCAATAACTTTTCATGATAGCCATGTTTCCAGAAAACACCAAAAGCCTTGGAAGAAAGCCTGTTTCGGCCCTGGTTGTCCATCCATCCATCCATCTTCTTCCGCTTATCCGGGGTCGGGTCGCGGGGGCAACAGCTTCAGGAGGGACTCCCAGACTTCCCTCTCCCCAGCCACTTCATCCAGCTCATCCCGGGGGATCCCAAGGCGTTCCCAGGCCAGCTGAGAGACATAGTCTCTCCAGCGCGTCCTGGGTCGTCCCTGGGGTCTCCTACCGGTGGGACATGCCCGGAACACCTCCCCAGGGAGGCGTCCAGGAGGCATCCTGATAAGATGCCCGAGCCACCTCATCTGGCTCCTCTCAACGTGGAGGAGTAGCGACTCTACTCCGAGTCTCTCCCGGATGACCGAGCTTCTCACCCTATCTCTAAGGGAGAGCCCGGACATCCTGCGGAGAAAACTCATTTCGGCCGCTTGTATCCGAGATCTCGTTCTTTCGGTCACGACCCATAGCTCGTGACCATAGGTGAGGGTAGGAGCGTAAATCGACCGGTAAATTGAGAGCTTTGCCTTTTGGCTCAGCTCTCTCTTCACCACAACGGACCGGTACAGGGTCCGCATTACTGCCGACGCTGCACCGATCCGCCTGTCGATCTCACGCTCCATCCTCCCCTCACTCGTGAACAAGACTCCAAGATACTTGAACTCCTCCACTTGGGGCAGGATCTCATCCCCGATCCGGAGAGGGCATTCCACCCTTTTCCGATCGAGGACCATGGACTCGGATTTGGAGGTGCTGACCCTCATCCCGACCGCTTCACACTCGGCTGCGAACCGTTCCAGCGAGAGCTGGAGATCACGGCCTGAAGAAGCCAACAGCACCACGTCATCTGCAAAAAGCAGAGACGCGATGCTGAGGTCCCCAAACCGGACCCCCTCAACGCCTCGGCTGCGCCTAGAAATTCTGTCCATAAAAATTATGAACAGAATCGGTGACAAAGGGCAGCCTTGGCGGAGTCCAACCCTCACTGGGAACGAATCCGACTTACTGCCGGAAATGCGGACCAGACTCTGGCATCGGTGATACAGGGACCGAACCGCCCTTATCAGTTGGCTCGGCACCCCGTACTCCCGAAGCACCCTCCACAGAACCTCCCGAGGGACACGGTCGAACGCCTTCTCCAAGTCCACAAAACACATGTGGACTGGTTGGGCAAACTCCCATGCACCCTCGAGGATCCTGCCGAGGGTGTAGAGCTGGTCCACTGTTCCACGGCCAGGACGAAAGCCACACTGCTCCTCCTGAATCCGAGGTTCGACCTCCCGACGGACCCTCCTCTCCAGCACCCCTGAATAGACCTTACCAGGGAGGCTGAGGAGTGTGATTCCCCTGTAATTGGAACACACCCTCCGGTCCCCCTTCTTAAAGAGGGGAACCACCACCCCAGTCTGCCAATCCAGAGGCACTGTCCCCGATATCCACGCAACGTTGTAGAGGCGTGTCAGCCATGACAGCCCCACAACATCCAGAGCCTTTAAGAACTCTGGGCGGATCTCATCCACCCCCGGGGCCTTGCCACCGAGGAGTTTTTTAACTACCTCAGTGACTTCGACCCCAGAGATTGGAGAATCCGCCTCAGAGTCTCTAGGCCCTGCTTCCTCAATGGAAGGCGTGTAGGTGGAATTGAGGAGGTCTTCGAAGTATTCTCCCCACCGACTCACGACGTCCCGAGTCGAGGTCAGCAGCACGCCATCCCCACTGTAAACAGTGTTGACGTTGCACTGCTTCCCCCTCCTGAGACGCCGGATGGTGGACCAGAATTTCCTCGAAGCCGTCCGAAAGTCATTCTCCATGGCCTCACCGAACTCCTCCCACGCCCGGGTTTTTGCCTCAGCAACCGCCGAAGCCGCGTTCCGCTTGGCCATCCGGTACCTGTCAGCTGCCTCCGGAGTCCCGCAGGCCAAAACGGCCCGATAGGACTCCTTCTTCAGCTTGACGGCATCCCTTACCGCCGGTGTCCACCAGCGGGTTCGGGGGTTGCCGCCACGACAGGCACCAACGACCTTACGGCCACAGCTCCGGTCGGCCGCCTCAACAATGGAGGCGCGGAACATGGTCCACTCGGACTCAATGTCCCCCGCCTCCCCCGGGACGTGGGAAAAGCTCTGCCGGAGGTGGGAGTTGAAGCTCTTCCTGACAGGAGATTCTGCCAGACGTTCCCAGCAGACCCTCACAGAGCGTTTGGGTCTGCCAGGTCGGACCGGCATCTTCCCCCACCATCGGAGCCAACCCACCACCAGGTGGTGATCAGTTGACAGCTCCGCCCCTCTCTTCACCCGAGTGTCCAAAACATGCGGCCGCAAATCCGATGACACGACTACAAAGTCGATCATCGAACTGCGGCCTAGGGTGTCCTGGTGCCAAGTGCACACATGGACACCCTTATGTTTGAACATGGTGTTCATTATTGAAAATCCGTGTCGAGCACAGAAGTCCAACAATAGAACACCGCTCGGGTTCAGATCAGGGGGGCCGTTCCTCCCAATCACGCCCTTCCAGGTCTCACTGTCATTGCCCACGTGAGCATTGAAGTCACCCAGTAGAACGATAGAGTCCCCAGAAGGAGCGCTCTCCAGCACTTCCTCCAGGGACCCCAAGAAGGGTGGGTACTCTGAGCTGCTGTTTGGTGCATAGACACAAACAACAGTCAGGACCCGTCCCCCCACCCGAAGGCGGAGGGAGGCTACCCTCTCGTGCACCGGGGTGAACCCCAATGTGCAGGCGCCCAGCCGGGGGGCAATAAGTATACCCACACCTGCTCGACGCCTCTCACCGTGGGCAACTCCAGAGTGGAAGAGAGTCCAGCCCCTCTCGAGAGGGCTTGTACCGGAACCCAAATTGTGTGTGGAGGCTAGTCCGACTATATCTAGTCGGAATCTTTCTGCCTCGCACACCAGCTCGGGCTCCTTTCCAGCCAGAGAGGGGACATTCCATGTCCCAAGAGCCAGCTTCTGCAGCAAATAAGCACTATTTGAGACCAAAAGGCAGTTAAAAGTAAATACTTACCTCAAATAAAATCACAATACTCACCCAAAACAAAAAAATGTGCATACCTATCAAATTTGAATGTAAACAATTGCAAATAAGCATTATTTGGGACAAAAAAAAGCAAAAAAAGCAGTTAAAAGTAAATACTTACCCAAAACAAAAATATACTTACCTAATCCGGAGATCACAAATCCACGCCCAATCGGTGACTGCAAGAAAACAAGTTACTATGCTAAAGAAACAAGCGCAAATCGCTGGCTCCGCCCACTTGGAGGAGTGTATATAAGCACCGTTCGGAGCAGGAGCTCTCAGTCTCGATGCGGCCGTGGAGGAGGAAGCAGCTCCCCATGTGATGAAACTAAACTAAATTTAGATGCAATTCCTGTGTGCCAGACCTGAAGAAGGCACAAAAGATGCCGAAACGTTGTCGATGGCCACACAGATGAACAAAATTTAGCGCAAAATGACGCCGGTACAAAACCAATTGGAAACAAATAGTAATTTACCCACGCTCTACCCAGATAGGAGAGCGCATGGATGCCGCACAGAGCAAGATTCTCTCGCTCCACCCAGATAGGGGAGTCGATGAATTAGGTGCGAGGTACGAATATTTAGTTGAACGCAAGCGCAGCTGTCAATCTTACATGCCAAATCGAGACTCACTTATTAAATATATAACAAAGGCGACCGGATAGGTAAAGTGCAATCAAAAACAAGCATACAATAAGCACAAACACGTGTTCAAGGTCGAAAACGATCTTTATTAAGCCCTAATTAGTCCTGGCCAGCATGGCGGGTGCGGCCGCAACAGGCAGGATGCTCTGGAGCTGGTTGTGGGGTGCGGGCCAGGATGGTAGGACCGTGCCTTTGTTCCTCTCCTTCGGGGGAGGAACTCTTTACCTAATCCTTTCCCTCCTCCAGGAGGGGGGGCTCCCACCATAATCCTAACCCTAACCCTAACCCTAACCTAACCTAACCCTAACCCTAACCCTAACCCTAAACCCTAACCCTAACCCCAACCCTAACCCTAACCCTAACCCTAACCTGACCCCATTTCCCGATAAGACAAAAACGTCAACCTGCAAGTTAAAATTTGAAAATAAACAAGTCAAAATTTGAACGTAAACACAAATTTGAATAATAATTGCAAATAAGCACTATTTGAGACCAAAAGGCAGTTAAAAGTAAATACTTACCTCAAATAAAATCACAATACTCACCCAAAACAAAAAAATGTGCATACCTATCAAATTTGAATGTAAACAATTGCAAATAAGCATTATTTGGGACAAAAAAAAGCAAAAAAAGCAGTTAAAAGTAAATACTTACCCAAAACAAAAATATACTTACCTAATCCGGAGATCACAAATCCACGCCCAATCGGTGCCTGCAAGAAAACAAGTTACTATGCTAAAGAAACAAGCGCAAATCTTTGGCTCCGCCCACTTGGAGGAGTGTATATAAGCACCGTTCGGAGCAGGAGCTCTCAGTCTCGATGCGGCCGTGGAGGAGGAAGCAGCTCCCCATGTGATGAAACTAAACTAAATTTAGATGCAATTCCTGTGTGCCAGACCTGAAGAAGGCACAAAAGATGCCGAAACGTTGTCGATGGCCACACAGATGAACAAAATTTAGCGCAAAATGACGCCGGTACAAAACCAATTGGAAACAAATAGTAATTTACCCACGCTCTACCCAGATAGGAGAGCGCATGGATGCCGCACAGAGCAAGATGCTCTCGCTCCACCCAGATAGGGGAGTCGATGAATTAGGTGCGAGGTACGAATATTTAGTTGAACGCAAGCGCAGCTGTCAATCTTACATGCCAAATCGAGACTCACTTATTAATTATATAACAAAGGCGACCGGATAGGTAAAGTGCAATCAAAAACAAGCATACAATAAGCACAAACACGTGTTCAAGGTCAAAAATGATCTTTATTAAGCCCTAATTAGTCCTGGCCAGCATGGCGGGTGCGGCCACAACGGGCAGGATGCTCTGGAGCTGGTTGTGGGGTGCGAGCCAGGATGGTAGGACCGTGCCTTTGTTCCTCTCCTTCGGGGGAGGAACTCATTACCTAATCCTAACTCGCCTGTGCCACCTCCAGTGGCCCCCCCCCCACGTTTCCGGTTTCCATCGAGCTCCTGTTACGTCTGTGTGCTGTCCCCTAAACTGGTCCTATCCCAGCCCTAATCCTAACCTATCCCCCATCCTAACCCTAACCATAACCCTAACCCTAACCCTAATCCTAACCCTAACCCTAACCCTAACCTGACCCCATTTCCCGATAAGACAAAAACGTCAACCTGCAAGTTAAAATTTGAAAATAAACAAGTCAAAATTTGAACGTAAACACAAATTTGAATAATAATTGCAAATAAGCACTATTTGAGACCAAAAGGCAGTTAAAAGTAAATACTTACCTCAAATAAAATCACAATACTCACCCAAAACAAAAAAAATGTGCATACCTATCAAATTTGAATGTAAACAATTGCAAATAAGCATTATTTGGGACAAAAAAAAGCAAAAAAAGCAGTTAAAAGTAAATACTTACCCAAAACAAAAATATACTTACCTAATCCGGAGATCACAAATCCACGCCCAATCGGTGCCTGCAAGAAAACAAGTTACTATGCTAAAGAAACAAGCGCAAATCTTTGGCTCCGCCCACTTGGAGGAGTGTATATAAACACCGTTCGGAGCAGGAGCTCTCAGTCTCGATGCGGCCGTGGAGGAGGAAGCAGCTCCCCATGTGATGAAACTAAACTAAATTTAGATGCAATTCCTGTGTGCCAGACCTGAAGAAGGCACAAAAGATGCCGAAACGTTGTCGATGGCCACACAGATGAACAAAATTTAGCGCAAAATGACGCCGGTACAAAACCAAATGGAAACAAATAGTAATTTACCCACGCTCTACCCAGATAGGAGAGCGCATGGATGCCGCACAGAGCAAGATGCTCTCGCTCCACCCAGATAGGGGAGTCGATGAATTAGGTGCGAGGTACGAATATTTAGTTGAACGCAAGCGCAGCTGTCAATCTTACATGCCAAATCGAGACTCAGTTATTAATTATATAACAAAGGCGACCGGATAGGTAAAGTGCAATCAAAAACAAGCATACAATAAGCACAAACACGTGTTCAAGGTCAAAAATGATCTTTATTAAGCCCTAATTAGTCCTGGCCAGCATGGCGGGTGCGGCCGCAACGGGCAGGATGCTCTGGAGCTGGTTGTGGGGTGCGGGCCAGGATGGTAGGACCGTGCCTTTGTTCCTCTCCTTCGGGGGAGGAACTCTTTACCTAACCCTAACCCTAACCCTAACCCCTAACCCTAACCCTAACCCCTAACCCTAACCCTAACCCTAACCCTAAACCCTAAACCCTAAACCCTAACCCTAACCCTGACCCTGACCCTAACCCTAACCCTAACACAAAAATATGAACAAAAGTCACCAAATGTTTTCAATAATATAATTACAAATTTGCAAAAACCCAATACACATATATAATCCACCTACCTATGTATTATTTACCTGTAGTTTGAACAGCAATCCGAGATCCTAGACCACGTCTACTTGAAAAACAAAATACATCAAAAACATTAAAAAAAACAATTAAAAAACATTAAAAAACAAAAAACAAAATTAGTATGTTTACATTATTCTACAATACCAATTCCAAGTTGACCAAATTATAATTATTTTGTTTAAACCCAATATGAAGGCTAGTTTAATTATGAAAATTAATTGGAAAATGCAAATATAAGCTAAAACACGTTACATTTCTAAAACGAAATTTCGAAAAACAAAAAAGATTTAAAACTTCAACCGAGCTGAGGGTATAAAAGGAATCCGCAAGGCAAAGAGCCTTTAGTGCGAATTTGGACTGCAAGCAAGACACATTGTTGCACCTTACAAAACAAAAATAGTTTTTCATATAATACATGTGTGCCAGACCTGATGAAGGCTTGAGATAGCCGAAACGTTGTCAGGGCACACATTGCATATTGGCCAGAATAAATCAAAAAAGAAACTTTATTTTTTTTAAAAAACAACTTTATTAAATATATAACAAAGGCAAATTCTAGATCCACAGCCATGGATCAGGGTTGGACGACGGTCCACTATGGCCGACGTCACCGCGTTGCCCGCCGGAACCGTGAGCTGGGGGCTGATTGGAATCCCGGATGGATGGACCGTGCTTTTGCCTTTCCCTCCTCCAGGAGGGGGGCTCCCACCATAATCCTAACCAGCCTGTGCCTCCTCCGGATCCCTCCAGACCTCCTGGCTCTAGGTTCGATTCCTATGCGACAGTAGTTCGCCAAGGCCGCAGGCAACCGCGTCAGGACCAACGTGGTCCCCCTCCAGCTGCAACCCGGACCTCCAAGTGGAGACCAGCAGAGGCCGGATTTGGTCGCCTGATCCGCAAAATCTATAACTTGATTAAGGTCTACCACCACCTGAACAATGTAGACCCCCAGCAGTGGGCTACACAACCTCGGATGATCACCAGGATGGAGGAGGTGTTGTCCACAATGATCAAGCCGGCATTCCTAGATAGCGGGGTTGTGCGGGACATTGTGGACAATGCCAAGACCTGGGGCAAGACCACCTGCCAGATCCTCAAACGTCATTACGAGTCCCACCTACCGTTCTGCCGGTCCGACATGGAATTTGCACTCCAAGACAACAATCTAGAATGGGAGGCTGCTTTCCAAGTGGCGGTTGGTTGGGCCAAGCGAAATTTTCCACGCCTACTACCAGACACAATTTCGGAGGTTGAGAACGAGATTTTGGACTTTCTGGAAGACTTGCCGCGCTCCGATCCCAACCCTGACCCCCACCCTACTCCTAGCCCCAGTCCTATTCTCGCCCCCAACCCTAACCCTAACCCCAACCCTAACCCTATCCCAAACCCTAACCTGGAGCTGCGGTTTCCCGCTCCCACTCCGCTCCCACAGCGACCTAGACTCACACCTGTCGCCAAAAAGAAGACCCAAGATTCGGAGCCAGGGGAAGTGGTTGAGATCCAAACCCAAAAATTGACAGTGTCCCTACGCCCGCAGAGGAAGATCGCAGTGGTGGCCAGTAAGCCCAGCCACTTCCCTCCCCACCAGGACCGCCCAAGAGGGGTGTCTACACAAGGGAGTCGGGCTTTGTCCCCTAACCCCAATCCTAACCCTGCCCTCAACCCTAACCCCAACCCTGACCCTACCCCCAACCCTAAACCTAACCCCAACCCTAACCCCAACCCATACCCCAATCCCAGTCCCTATCTACGTCCCACCAGGAACAGAACTTCCAAACAGTAGGACAATTAACATAATTAGGACAAATTGGTTTTATTTTATTTAGACCCACTTACATCTAATACCTACCTGGATACTTACCTCCAATTGGAACCACGCGTCTGGTCCCCGGACCACGCCCACCTGAAAAAAAGCAGAAAAAATTGACAAAACGGAATAACACAAAAATATGAACAAAAGTCACCAAATGTTTTCAATAATATAATTACAAATTTGCAAAAACCCAATACACATATATAATCCACCTACCTATGTATTATTTACCTGTAGTTTGAACAGCAATCCGAGATCCTAGACCACGTCTACTTGAAAAACAAAATACATCAAAAACATTAAAAAAAACAATTAAAAAACATTAAAAAACAAAAAACAAAATTAGTATGTTTACATTATTCTACAATACCAATTCCAAGTTGACCAAATTATAATTATTTTGTTTAAACCCAATATGAAGGCTAGTTTAATTATGAAAATTAATTGGAAAATGCAAATATAAGCTAAAACACGTTACATTTCTAAAACGAAATTTCGAAAAACAAAAAAGATTTAAAACTTCAACCGAGCTGAGGGTATAAAAGGAATCCGCAAGGCAAAGAGCCTTTAGTGCGAATTTGGACTGCAAGCAAGACACATTGTTGCACCTTACAAAACAAAAATAGTTTTTCATATAATACATGTGTGCCAGACCTGATGAAGGCTTGAGATAGCCGAAACGTTGTCAGGGCACACATTGCATATTGGCCAGAATAAATCAAAAAAGAAACTTTATTTTTTAAAAAAAACAACTTTATTAAATATATAACAAAGGCAAATTCTAGATCCACAGCCATGGATCAGGGTTGGACGACGGTCCACTATGGCCGACGTCACCGCGTTGCCCGCCGGAACCGTGAGCTGGGGGCTGATTGGAATCCCGGATGGATGGACCGTGCTTTTGCCTTTCCCTCCTCCAGGAGGGGGGGCTCCCACCATAATCCTAACCCTAACCCTAACCCTAACCCTAACCTGACCCCATTTCCCGATAAGGCAAAAACGTCAACCTGCAAGTTAAAATTTGAAAATAAACAAGTCAAAATTTGAACGTAAACACAAATTTGAACAATAATTGCAAATAAGCACTATTTGAGACCAAAAGTCAAGTCCCAAAGTCCCAATGATCATCGTCACACACACATCTGGGTGTGGTGAAATTTGTCCTCTGCATTTAACCCATCCCCATGTGATTTTGATCCATCCCCTGGGGGAGAGGGGAGCAGTGAGCAGCAGCGGTGCCGCGCTCGGGAATCATTTGGTGATCTAACCCCCCAATTCCAACCCTTAATGCTGAGTGCCAAGCAGGGAGGCAATGGGTCCCATTTTTATAGTCTTTGGTATGACCCGGCCGGGGTTTGAACCCACAACCTTCCAGTCTCAGGGCGGACACTCTACTACTAGGCCACTGAGCTGACAGTTAAAAGGCAGTTAAAAGTAAATACTTACCTCAAATAAAATCACAATACTCACCCAAAACAAAAAAATGTGCATACCTATCAAATTTGAATGTAAACAATTGCAAATAAGCATTATTTGGGACAAAAAAAGCAAAAAAAGCAGTTAAAAGTAAATACTTACCCAAAACAAAAATATACTTACCTAATCCGGAGATCACAAATCCACGCCCAATCGGTGCCTGCAAGAAAACAAGTTACTATGCTAAAGAAACAAGCGCAAATCGCTGGCTCCGCCCACTTGGAGGAGTGTATATAAGCACCGTTCGGAGCAGGAGCTCTCAGTCTCGATGCGGCCGTGGAGGAGGAAGCAGCTCCCCATGTGATGAAACTAAACTAAATTTAGATGCAATTCCTGTGTGCCAGACCTGAAGAAGGCACAAAAGATGCCGAAACGTTGTCGATGGCCACACAGATGAACAAAATTTAGCGCAAAATGACGGCGGTATAAAACCAATTGGAAACAAATAGTAATTTACCCACGCTCTACCCAGATAGGAGAGCGCATGGATGCCGCACAGAGCAAGATGCTCTCGCTCCACCCAGATAGGGGAGTCGATGAATTGAACAATCTTACATGCCAAATCGAGACTCACTTATTAATTATATAACAAAGGCGACCGGATAGGTAAAGTGCAATCAAAAACAAGCATACAATAAGCACAAACACGTGTTCAAGGTCAAAAATGATCTTTATTAAGCCCTAATTAGTCCTGGCCAGCATGGCGGGTGCGGCCGCAACGGGCAGGATGCTCTGGAGCTGGTTGTGGGGTGCGGGCCAGGATGGTAGGACCGTGCCTTTGTTCCTCTCCTTCGGGGGAGGAACTCTTTACCTAATCCTAACTCGCCTGTGCCACCTCCAGTGGCCCCCCCACGTTTCCGGTTTCCATCGAGCTCCTGTTACGTCTGTGTGCTGTCCCCTAAACTGGTCCTATCCCAGCCCTAATCCTAACCTATCCCCCATCCTAACCCTAACCATAACCCTAACCCTAACCCTAATCCTAACCCTAACCCTAACCCTAACCTGACCCCATTTCCCGATAAGACAAAAACGTCAACCTGCAAGTTAAAATTTGAAAATAAACAAGTCAAAATTTGAACGTAAACACAAATTTGAATAATAATTGCAAATAAGCACTATTTGAGACCAAAAGGCAGTTAAAAGTAAATACTTACCTCAAATAAAATCACAATACTCACCCAAAACAAAAAAATGTGCATACCTATCAAATTTGAATGTAAACAATTGCAAATAAGCATTATTTGGGACAAAAAAAAGCAAAAAAAGCAGTTAAAAGTAAATACTTACCCAAAACAAAAATATACTTACCTAATCCGGAGATCACAAATCCACGCCCAATCGGTGCCTGCAAGAAAACAAGTTACTATGCTAAAGAAACAAGCGCAAATCTTTGGCTCCGCCCACTTGGAGGAGTGTATATAAGCACCGTTCGGAGCAGGAGCTCTCAGTCTCGATGCGGCCGTGGAGGAGGAAGCAGCTCCCCATGTGATGAAACTAAACTAAATTTAGATGCAATTCCTGTGTGCCAGACCTGAAGAAGGCACAAAAGATGCCGAAACGTTGTCGATGGCCACACAGATGAACAAAATTTAGCGCAAAATGACGCCGGTACAAAACCAATTGGAAACAAATAGTAATTTACCCACGCTCTACCCAGATAGGAGAGCGCATGGATGCCGCACAGAGCAAGATGCTCTCGCTCCACCCAGATAGGGGAGTCGATGAATTAGGTGCGAGGTACGAATATTTAGTTGAACGCAAGCGCAGCTGTCAATCTTACATGCCAAATCGAGACTCACTTATTAATTATATAACAAAGGCGACCGGATAGGTAAAGTGCAATCAAAAACAAGCATACAATAAGCACAAACACGTGTTCAAGGTCAAAAATGATCTTTATTAAGCCCTAATTAGTCCTGGCCAGCATGGCGGGTGCGGCCGCAACGGGCAGGATGCTCTGGAGCTGGTTGTGGGGTGCGAGCCAGGATGGTAGGACCGTGCCTTTGTTCCTCTCCTTCGGGGGAGGAACTCATTACCTAATCCTAACTCGCCTGTGCCACCTCCAGTGGCCCCCCCCCCCCACGTTTCCGGTTTCCATCGAGCTCCTGTTACGTCTGTGTGCTGTCCCCTAAACTGGTCCTATCCCAGCCCTAATCCTAACCTATCCCCCATCCTAACCCTAACCATAACCCTAACCCTAACCCTAATCCTAACCCTAACCCTAACCCTAACCCTAACCCTAACCTGACCCCATTTCCCGATAAGACAAAAACGTCAACCTGCAAGTTAAAATTTGAAAATAAACAAGTCAAAATTTGAACGTAAACACAAATTTGAATAATAATTGCAAATAAGCACTATTTGAGACCAAAAGGCAGTTAAAAGTAAATACTTACCTCAAATAAAATCACAATACTCACCCAAAACAAAAAAAATGTGCATACCTATCAAATTTGAATGTAAACAATTGCAAATAAGCATTATTTGGGACAAAAAAAAGCAAAAAAAGCAGTTAAAAGTAAATACTTACCCAAAACAAAAATATACTTACCTAATCCGGAGATCACAAATCCACGCCCAATCGGTGCCTGCAAGAAAACAAGTTACTATGCTAAAGAAACAAGCGCAAATCTTTGGCTCCGCCCACTTGGAGGAGTGTATATAAACACCGTTCGGAGCAGGAGCTCTCAGTCTCGATGCGGCCGTGGAGGAGGAAGCAGCTCCCCATGTGATGAAACTAAACTAAATTTAGATGCAATTCCTGTGTGCCAGACCTGAAGAAGGCACAAAAGATGCCGAAACGTTGTCGATGGCCACACAGATGAACAAAATTTAGCGCAAAATGACGCCGGTACAAAACCAAATGGAAACAAATAGTAATTTACCCACGCTCTACCCAGATAGGAGAGCGCATGGATGCCGCACAGAGCAAGATGCTCTCGCTCCACCCAGATAGGGGAGTCGATGAATTAGGTGCGAGGTACGAATATTTAGTTGAACGCAAGCGCAGCTGTCAATCTTACATGCCAAATCGAGACTCAGTTATTAATTATATAACAAAGGCGACCGGATAGGTAAAGTGCAATCAAAAACAAGCATACAATAAGCACAAACACGTGTTCAAGGTCAAAAATGATCTTTATTAAGCCCTAATTAGTCCTGGCCAGCATGGCGGGTGCGGCCGCAACGGGCAGGATGCTCTGGAGCTGGTTGTGGGGTGCGGGCCAGGATGGTAGGACCGTGCCTTTGTTCCTCTCCTTCGGGGGAGGAACTCTTTACCTAACCCTAACCCTAACCCTAACCCCTAACCCTAACCCTAACCCCTAACCCTAACCCTAACCCTAAACCCTAAACCCTAAACCCTAACCCTAACCCTGACCCTGACCCTAACCCTAACCCTAACACAAAAATATGAACAAAAGTCACCAAATGTTTTCAATAATATAATTACAAATTTGCAAAAACCCAATACACATATATAATCCACCTACCTATGTATTATTTACCTGTAGTTTGAACAGCAATCCGAGATCCTAGACCACGTCTACTTGAAAAACAAAATACATCAAAAACATTAAAAAAAACAATTAAAAAACATTAAAAAACAAAAAACAAAATTAGTATGTTTACATTATTCTACAATACCAATTCCAAGTTGACCAAATTATAATTATTTTGTTTAAACCCAATATGAAGGCTAGTTTAATTATGAAAATTAATTGGAAAATGCAAATATAAGCTAAAACACGTTACATTTCTAAAACGAAATTTCGAAAAACAAAAAAGATTTAAAACTTCAACCGAGCTGAGGGTATAAAAGGAATCCGCAAGGCAAAGAGCCTTTAGTGCGAATTTGGACTGCAAGCAAGACACATTGTTGCACCTTACAAAACAAAAATAGTTTTTCATATAATACATGTGTGCCAGACCTGATGAAGGCTTGAGATAGCCGAAACGTTGTCAGGGCACACATTGCATATTGGCCAGAATAAATCAAAAAAGAAACTTTATTTTTTTTAAAAAACAACTTTATTAAATATATAACAAAGGCAAATTCTAGATCCACAGCCATGGATCAGGGTTGGACGACGGTCCACTATGGCCGACGTCACCGCGTTGCCCGCCGGAACCGTGAGCTGGGGGCTGATTGGAATCCCGGATGGATGGACCGTGCTTTTGCCTTTCCCTCCTCCAGGAGGGGGGCTCCCACCATAATCCTAACCAGCCTGTGCCTCCTCCGGATCCCTCCAGACCTCCTGGCTCTAGGTTCGATTCCTATGCGACAGTAGTTCGCCAAGGCCGCAGGCAACCGCGTCAGGACCAACGTGGTCCCCCTCCAGCTGCAACCCGGACCTCCAAGTGGAGACCAGCAGAGGCCGGATTTGGTCGCCTGATCCGCAAAATCTATAACTTGATTAAGGTCTACCACCACCTGAACAATGTAGACCCCCAGCAGTGGGCTACACAACCTCGGATGATCACCAGGATGGAGGAGGTGTTGTCCACAATGATCAAGCCGGCATTCCTAGATAGCGGGGTTGTGCGGGACATTGTGGACAATGCCAAGACCTGGGGCAAGACCACCTGCCAGATCCTCAAACGTCATTACGAGTCCCACCTACCGTTCTGCCGGTCCGACATGGAATTTGCACTCCAAGACAACAATCTAGAATGGGAGGCTGCTTTCCAAGTGGCGGTTGGTTGGGCCAAGCGAAATTTTCCACGCCTACTACCAGACACAATTTCGGAGGTTGAGAACGAGATTTTGGACTTTCTGGAAGACTTGCCGCGCTCCGATCCCAACCCTGACCCCCACCCTACTCCTAGCCCCAGTCCTATTCTCGCCCCCAACCCTAACCCTAACCCCAACCCTAACCCTATCCCAAACCCTAACCTGGAGCTGCGGTTTCCCGCTCCCACTCCGCTCCCACAGCGACCTAGACTCACACCTGTCGCCAAAAAGAAGACCCAAGATTCGGAGCCAGGGGAAGTGGTTGAGATCCAAACCCAAAAATTGACAGTGTCCCTACGCCCGCAGAGGAAGATCGCAGTGGTGGCCAGTAAGCCCAGCCACTTCCCTCCCCACCAGGACCGCCCAAGAGGGGTGTCTACACAAGGGAGTCGGGCTTTGTCCCCTAACCCCAATCCTAACCCTGCCCTCAACCCTAACCCCAACCCTGACCCTACCCCCAACCCTAAACCTAACCCCAACCCTAACCCCAACCCATACCCCAATCCCAGTCCCTATCTACGTCCCACCAGGAACAGAACTTCCAAACAGTAGGACAATTAACATAATTAGGACAAATTGGTTTTATTTTATTTAGACCCACTTACATCTAATACCTACCTGGATACTTACCTCCAATTGGAACCACGCGTCTGGTCCCCGGACCACGCCCACCTGAAAAAAAGCAGAAAAAATTGACAAAACGGAATAACACAAAAATATGAACAAAAGTCACCAAATGTTTTCAATAATATAATTACAAATTTGCAAAAACCCAATACACATATATAATCCACCTACCTATGTATTATTTACCTGTAGTTTGAACAGCAATCCGAGATCCTAGACCACGTCTACTTGAAAAACAAAATACATCAAAAACATTAAAAAAAACAATTAAAAAACATTAAAAAACAAAAAACAAAATTAGTATGTTTACATTATTCTACAATACCAATTCCAAGTTGACCAAATTATAATTATTTTGTTTAAACCCAATATGAAGGCTAGTTTAATTATGAAAATTAATTGGAAAATGCAAATATAAGCTAAAACACGTTACATTTCTAAAACGAAATTTCGAAAAACAAAAAAGATTTAAAACTTCAACCGAGCTGAGGGTATAAAAGGAATCCGCAAGGCAAAGAGCCTTTAGTGCGAATTTGGACTGCAAGCAAGACACATTGTTGCACCTTACAAAACAAAAATAGTTTTTCATATAATACATGTGTGCCAGACCTGATGAAGGCTTGAGATAGCCGAAACGTTGTCAGGGCACACATTGCATATTGGCCAGAATAAATCAAAAAAGAAACTTTATTTTTTAAAAAAAACAACTTTATTAAATATATAACAAAGGCAAATTCTAGATCCACAGCCATGGATCAGGGTTGGACGACGGTCCACTATGGCCGACGTCACCGCGTTGCCCGCCGGAACCGTGAGCTGGGGGCTGATTGGAATCCCGGATGGATGGACCGTGCTTTTGCCTTTCCCTCCTCCAGGAGGGGGGGCTCCCACCATAATCCTAACCCTAACCCTAACCCTAACCCTAACCTGACCCCATTTCCCGATAAGGCAAAAACGTCAACCTGCAAGTTAAAATTTGAAAATAAACAAGTCAAAATTTGAACGTAAACACAAATTTGAACAATAATTGCAAATAAGCACTATTTGAGACCAAAAGTCAAGTCCCAAAGTCCCAATGATCATCGTCACACACACATCTGGGTGTGGTGAAATTTGTCCTCTGCATTTAACCCATCCCCATGTGATTTTGATCCATCCCCTGGGGGAGAGGGGAGCAGTGAGCAGCAGCGGTGCCGCGCTCGGGAATCATTTGGTGATCTAACCCCCCAATTCCAACCCTTAATGCTGAGTGCCAAGCAGGGAGGCAATGGGTCCCATTTTTATAGTCTTTGGTATGACCCGGCCGGGGTTTGAACCCACAACCTTCCAGTCTCAGGGCGGACACTCTACTACTAGGCCACTGAGCTGACAGTTAAAAGGCAGTTAAAAGTAAATACTTACCTCAAATAAAATCACAATACTCACCCAAAACAAAAAAATGTGCATACCTATCAAATTTGAATGTAAACAATTGCAAATAAGCATTATTTGGGACAAAAAAAGCAAAAAAAGCAGTTAAAAGTAAATACTTACCCAAAACAAAAATATACTTACCTAATCCGGAGATCACAAATCCACGCCCAATCGGTGCCTGCAAGAAAACAAGTTACTATGCTAAAGAAACAAGCGCAAATCGCTGGCTCCGCCCACTTGGAGGAGTGTATATAAGCACCGTTCGGAGCAGGAGCTCTCAGTCTCGATGCGGCCGTGGAGGAGGAAGCAGCTCCCCATGTGATGAAACTAAACTAAATTTAGATGCAATTCCTGTGTGCCAGACCTGAAGAAGGCACAAAAGATGCCGAAACGTTGTCGATGGCCACACAGATGAACAAAATTTAGCGCAAAATGACGGCGGTATAAAACCAATTGGAAACAAATAGTAATTTACCCACGCTCTACCCAGATAGGAGAGCGCATGGATGCCGCACAGAGCAAGATGCTCTCGCTCCACCCAGATAGGGGAGTCGATGAATTAGGTGCGAGGTACGAATATTTAGTTGAACGCAAGCGCAGCTGTCAATCTTACATGCCAAATCGAGACTCACTTATTAAATATATAACAAAGGCGACCGGATAGGTAAAGTGCAATCAAAAACAAGCATACAATAAGCACAAACACGTGTTCAAGGTTGAAAACGATCTTTATTAAGCCCTAATTAGTCCTGGCCAGCATGGCGGGTGCGGCCGCAACGGGCAGGATGCTCTGGAGCTGGTTGTGGGGTGCGGGCCAGGATGGTAGGACCGTGCCTTTGTTCCTCTCCTTCGGGGGAGGAACTCTTTACCTAATCCTAACTCGCCTGTGCCACCTCCAGTGCGCCCCCCCCCCCCCCCACACACACGTTTCCGGTTTCCATCGAGCTCCTGTTACGTCTGTGTGCTGTCCCCTAAACTGGTCCTATCCCAGCCCTAATCCTAACCTATCCCCCATCCTAACCTAACCCCTAACCCTAATCCTAACCCTAACCCTAACCCTAACCTGACCCCATTTCCCGATAAGACAAAAACGTCAACCTGCAAGATTAAAATTTGAAAATAAACAAGTCAAAATTTGAACGTAAACACAAATTTGAACAATAATTGCAAATAAGCACTATTTGAGACCAAAAGGCAGTTAAAAGTAAATACTTACCGCAAATAAAATCACAATACTCACCCAAAACAAAAAAATGTGCATACCTATCAAATTTGAATGTAAACAATTGCAAATAAGCATTATTTGGGACAAAAAAAAGCAAAAAAAGCAGTTCAAAGTAAATACTTACCCAAAACAAAAATATACTTACCTAATCCGGAGATCACAAATCCACGCCCAATCGGTGCCTGCAAGAAAACAAGTTACTATGCTAAAGAAACAAGCGCAAATCGCTGGCTCCGCCCACTTGGAGGAGTGTATATAAGCACCGTTCGGAGCAGGAGCTCTCAGTCTCGATGCGGCCGTGGAGGAGGAAGCAGCTCCCCATGTGATGAAACTAAACTAAATTTAGATGCAATTCCTGTGTGCCAGACCTGAAGAAGGCACAAAAGATGCCGAAACGTTGTCGATGGCCACACAGATGAACAAAATTTAGCGCAAAATGACGCCGGTACAAAACCAATTGGAAACAAATAGTAATTTACCCACGCTCTACCCAGATAGGAGAGCGCATGGATGCCGCACAGAGCAAGATGCTCTCGCTCCACCCAGATAGGGGAGTCGATGAATTAGGTGCGAGGTACGAATATTTAGTTGAACGCAAGCGCAGCTGTCAATCTTACATGCCAAATCGAGACTCACTTATTAAATATATAACAAAGGCGACCGGATAGGTAAAGTGCAATCAAAAACAAGCATACAATAAGCACAAACACGTGTTCAAGGTTGAAAACGATCTTTATTAAGCCCTAATTAGTCCTGGCCAGCATGGCGGGTGCGGCCGCAACGGGCAGGATGCTCTGGAGCTGGTTGTGGGGTGCGGGCCAGGATGGTAGGACCGTGCCTTTGTTCCTCTCCTTCGGGGGAGGAACTCTTTACCTAACCCTAACCCTAACCCAAACCCTGGGGGCTGATTGGAATCCCGGATGGATGGACCGTGCTTTTGCCTTTCCCTCCTCCAGGAGGGGGAGCTCCCACCATAACCCTAACCCAAAACAAAAAGATTTAAAACTTCAACCGAGCTGAGGGTATAAGAGGAATCCGCAAGGCAAAGAGCCTTTAGTGCGAATTTGGACTGCAAGCAAGACACATTGCTGCACCTTACAAAACAAAAATACTTTTTCATATAATACATGTGTGCCAGACCTGATGAAGGCTTGAGATAGCCGAAACGTTGTCAGGGCACACATTGCATATTGGCCAGAATAAATCAAAAAAGAAACTTTATTTTTTTAAAAAAACAACTTTATTAAATATATAACAAAGGCAAATTCTAGCTCCACAGCCATGGATCAGGGTTGGACGACGGTCCACTATGGCCGACGCCACCGCGTTGCCCGCCGGAACCGTGAGCTGGGGGCTGATTGGAATCCCGGATGGATGGACCGTGCTTTTGCCTTTCCCTCCTCCAGGAGGGGGGGCTCCCACCATAACCCTAACCCTAACCCCTAACCCTAAACCCTAACCCTTAACCCTAACCCTATTCCACCCAAAGTAAGGCTCCGGCCAATGGGTGGCGACAAGCTGATGCTCATTTTGGCCTCGTAGTCCGGAAGTTGCACAGCATCATTAAGGTGACCCACCATCTGCGGAATGTGAACCCTGAGGGAGGAGCCCCGCAACCGCGAATGATTGCAAGGATGGTGGAGGTGTTGTCGACCATGGTCAGGCCAGCGTTCCCTACCGGGGATGCGTTGGACCTGATCATGGGCAATGCTCTGAATTGGGGTCACACAACATGCCAAATCCTCACCGACCATTACCTGACCTGCCTTACCCAATTATTGGATGACCTGCTGGTACTCATTACGCCGGAATGGGACGCTGCCTTTGCGGTGGCGACGAGGTGGGCCAGACGGAATTTTCCGCGGCTCTCGCAGGACACTTTGGACTATGTAGCGGGGCAGATCAAGGCAAGCATGGTGGATCTACCTCCTGATTCACCTAGCCCCACTTCCCCTCCAACACCACGTCCGGATCTGGAGCCCGTGACTCCAAAGACGGAGCCCGTGACTCTATTGACGCCAATTCGGACCCAGTCGTCGCCGGCACCAAGTCGAGTTCCGGTGCCCGTGGCTCTGTTGACGCCAGTCCTGGCCCAGACTTCACCGACACCGAGTTTAGTTTCGGTGCCCTTGGCATCTTCCATGCCAGTCCAGGCCCAGAGGACGGTGGCTCGAGAGGGTGGGAAGAACCAAAAATCGGTCTTCTGTATGCCATCGCATTCGCGTAGCTCTACTGCACGTTGGGTTGACGGTCGAGGTCCGACTTCATATGAGGTCGGAGTGCTGAACCCGAACCCCAATCTGGACCCCATCATTGACCCTTTGGGGGAACCTGAACTCGGGTCCTTCTCCGATGAGTCAACTGATTCCGATGATTCAACTAATTGGGAGCCCGAAGAACTCCCTAACATTCAACCTCGATATAATCTTCGTTCTAAGCCCCACCCAAGGGGGACCTAGGCCCACTCCATGTCCTAACACCCAACCCTACCCCCAATCCTAACCCTAACCCCAACCCTAACCCCAACCCTAATCCTTACCTCAATCCAATTCCCTTTTTATGTCCTACTAGGAACAGAAATTCCGAACAGCAGGCTCAATTAACATAATTAGGACAAATTTAATAAAATCAATTCGGACTCACTTACCTTAGATACCTACCTTGGATACTTACCTCAAATTGGTACCACGCCTCTGGTCCCCGGACCATGCCCACCTAAAAAATTAGAAAAGACAAAAATCAAAAAAATATATACGTAAATACCTACCTCAACTAACCACTTACTTGCAGTAAGAAAAATGAGAAACAAAAATTTAAAAAACAAAACAAAAACAAAACAATAAAAATTCAAAATTACAATTCACAAAATATATACGTAAATACCTACCTGAATAATCTACTTACCCGCAGTAAGAAAAATGAGAAACGGAAAATGAGAAACAAAAAATTAAATAACAAAAATTAAAAAAAACAAAACAAAAAACAAAACAATAAAATATTCAAAATCATAATTCATAATATCAAATCGTAATTGGAAAACATTCAATGAGGCTAAAACCAATTTTATTTCCAAAAAAGAAAAAGTCAGAAACAAAAACTAAAATTTGAAAATAGAAACTCTAACCAAACAGAGACTATAAAAGGACACGCGGCGCAACAGACGCTCAGTGCGTGGAGAGAGAGCAAAGAGAAAACAACTCAGCAGCAATTACAAACAGTGGATATCAGCATCAATTTCATTTTTTTGTTTGTGTGCCAGACCTGAGGAAGGCCCTAGCGGCCGAAACGTTGTCAAGGCACACTTACATTATATACTGGCCAAACAAAATCTAACAAAAGAAATTTTATTAAAAACTATTTCAATAAAAACAACCATATTAAAAACATTTTTTTTTGATAAAAACACATTTATTATATATATAACAAAGGCGAATTCCAGCCATGGAGCAAGGTTGGACCACGGTCCACTATGGCCGACGCCGCCGCTTTGCTCATCAGAACCCTGGGCTGGGAGCTGGGAGGTGTGCCGGATGGATGGACCGTGCTTTTGCCCCTGCTTCCAACAGGAAGGGGGGCTCCTACCGCAACCCTAACCCCTAACCCCTAACCCCTAACCCTAACCCTAACCCCTAACCCTAACCCCTAACCCTAACCCCTAACCCTAACCCACCACCGTTGTGTCGTCTGCGAACTTCACGATGTGATTGGTGGTGAACCTGGGGACGCAGTCGTGTGTCATCAGGGTGAACAGCAGGGGGCTCAGGACGCAGCCCTGAGGGGAGCCTGTGCTGAGGGTGATGACATCAGAGGTGTTCTGTCCGACCCGGACTGACTGAGGTCTGTTGGTGAGGAAGTCTAGCAGCCAGTTGCGAAGGGGGGTGTTGAAGCCCAGGTGTTCCAATTTTCCTACTAGATGCTGTGGGATGATGGTGTTAAACGCTGAGCTGAAGTCCAGGAACAGCATCCGAACATGGGTGTTCTTCTCCTCCAGGTGAGCCAGGCTCAGGTGAAGAACGGAGGAGATGGCGTCCTGAGTGGAGCGGTTTTGCCGGTCGGCAAACTGGAACGGGTCAAATAATGGGGGGAGTCTGGAAACGATGTGATCTTTAAGCAGCCTTTCGAAGCACTTCATCATGACCGGAGTCAGTGCAACAGGCCGGTAATCATTAAATGAGGTGATTTGAGGTTTCTTCGGCACCGGAATGATGGAGGCAGTCTTAAAGCACGCTGGCACTGTGGCTTGGCCCAGCGAGGTGTTAAAAATGTCTGTGATGACCCCAGCCAGCTGACTTGCACATTCCCTGAACACACGCCCAGGAATGTTGTCGGGGCCAGGGGCCTTACGGGGGTTGACTCTCCTCAGGGTCTTCAACACATCGGCGGAGTCAAGGCAGAGTACCTCCTCTTCCTGATGGGGGACAGTTTTAACTGCTGGAGTGCCGTTTAGTGCCTCGAACCTCCCAAAGAAGTTATTTAGACCATTTAGAAAGTCAGCATCAACTTCACCCACCGGGGGGGGAGGGTGAGTTGTAGTCTGTAATCGCCCGTATGCCTTGCCACATACTCCTGGTGTTGTTGGCGTCGTGGAAACGATCCTGAATTTTTCGACTGTGGTCTCGCTTCGCTACCCTGATGGCACGGTTCAAGTTGGCTCTCGCTGTCCTCAGTGTCTCCTTGTCGCCAGACTTGAAGGCAGAGTTCCGCGCTCGCAGCGTTTGACGTACCTCCTCAGTCATCCAGGGTCGTTGGTTGCCCCGGGTGATGATATTCTTAGTGGTGCTGACGTCCTCGGTGCATTTGTTGACGTAGGCTGACACAGTCATGGCACACGCATGTCAAATCTACATCGGGAAAACTGGGAGGGAGGGCGGGAGGGAGGCAAGCAGGGAGGCAGGCAGGCAGGGAGGCAGGCAGGGAGGCAGGCAGGGAAGCAGGCAGGGAGGAAGGCAGTGTCTGTCTGTTGAGGTTTTCACCTTGTTCTTCTCCTGCTGAAGTTATAACTGGACGTCCATCAGTTTGGCTCTCAGCTCGTCATTGGCGGCCTGAAAGGCGTCCGTTCGCTCCGCCTTGACCCGCCCTGCCGGAGCTCGTTTGGACATCTCTTACTCGAGTCTCGCCCGGTCGTCAGTCAGAGATCACAACATTTGTACCTGGAGAGCACAAACGCACCGCTGTTTTCCACTGGCTTCGGACTCAACTTCAATCGGTACCGTAACGTGCAACATCATAAACATAGATCTAGCTTGACTTATTCATTGAATAAATGCATTTGGTTCTTCAAAACTGCATCACGCAACATAGCGTGACCGAGACGGCCGTTATCCACCTGTGTGAAGTTATTTCGTGAAATGAATGAGATGTTTAAGACACCATCGTTCTGTCTCTATGTAGATGAAGGGAAATAATCGATTGCTGAAGGTCCAAAGGTGTTGTGATAAACAAATAAACATATTAGTGATTAGTGACATATTTGTGATAAACATATTTGGCAGGATAATCACATATGTTAACTTGACTGCCCACACTGTATTTATTTATGGTTATTTGTTAAATCGAGTACTGTTAGACATGAAATAGGAAGTGTTTAACATAAATGGACGACGAAAGGGGTACTCACCATTGTAGCTCCTGCTGGTCAATGATACGAGCCTTGTTAGGGTTTTCCAGGTTATCTTTATCATAGGATTATGTTGGAATGCAACAGGTAATAAATACCTTACCTTGTCCTCCTTATCACAAGATCGTAAAACATCCCCTGAGATGTTTAGACTAGAGGACAAGGGCTTTCTATTCAGCCCACTCATACCCCCACTCTGTTCCTCCTAATAAATATGCCCTTGCAGGAAGGAGACCTTTCAGACTTCATTCGATAATCGCTGTTCAGACAGCGACGAATGGACTCTCCACCTGCAGGTGTCTAAAAGAACTTCCTTGTCTTCTGTTTGGTTCTTGCAAAATAAGTTGGAGTGAGCAAATCTCTAACATTTTGGTGCCGAAACCCGGGATCCTCATACCCACCATCTGACCGGCGAAGGAGGACGTGCTGCATTGTCGACAAGCCAGCGTCCATTAGGAGGACCTGGAAAAGAAAGTCCTGGGAAGAGAATTCTTCGCTGGGCCAGCATCTTAGGTCTGCCTTCGTCTGACAGAGGTGGATTGACGGGATCCGGCGGTGCAACGAACCAGGGGACAAGTAAGTTAAAGCGCTAAAGATTCGGCTTTGGTTTGTCCGAGCTATGAGATTCGGCTTTGGTTTGTCCGAGCAATGAGATTCGGCTTTGGTTTGTCCGAGCTATGAGATACGGCTTTGGTTTGTCCGAGCTATGAGATTCGGCTTTGGTTTGTCCGAGCTATGAGATTCGGCTTTGGTTTGTCCGAGCTATGAGATACGGCTTTGGTTTGTCCGAGCTATGAGATACGGCTTTGGTTTGTCCGAGCCATGAGGCCTAAAAAAGCGCTGGAGTTTGTGTGATTGAGTGTGTGACTGGTAGGATAAATTGACTAAGAAGCAGTTCTAGCGTTGATCCATGGCAATAAAACAGGCTAGTAATTTGTTGAAAGGTCAATTTAAACCTGCATTGAGGATCCTCAAAGAAAAAAAAATAAATAAATAAATTGAAAAAAAATTGTAAAACCTTAAGCTACTAAAATTAAGATGGGAAATAAGAACGGTAAATATCTTGCTCTGCTCTTCTTTAAAACAAGAAGTTCATGGCAAGTAGATTTCTTAATTGTATGCAATACATGCTGAAGTGGAAGAAAATGTATGGAGTACAAGGAAATTTGAAATGTGGAAGAAGTGGTAGAAGTGCTAGAGTGTGGTTGAAAGCTTCACAAGAAAGAAGAGAACAAATCCAAAAGACAAAAGATAGAAAGTTGAAAAGTGATGAGGCCGCCATTCAATTGAGATTTGAAAAAGAATTCTGGGTACATAGTGGCATCCCATTCAATGATACAGCTGAGAGTGCTTATCAACAACAGCTTAAAAATGCGCTCCTCACTAATTTCCGCCCTGAAATAGGCAACTGGGTGAGGAAACATTTGGTGGAAGTGGATGTTGCAAGTGTGACAACAACTATGCAATGGGCCAGACATGCTGAAAAAGTGATAAAAAAAAAAAAAGGCAAAAGTTCTGATGTATTTCATCTAGATAATGATGATGATGAACTAGATGAAGATACAACAGTCTTCTTCCAAGGGTCCCAGCTAGGCAGAGGGAGAGGTAGAGGCCAACAAGGTCGCAGGCCGCCATATAATTCAAAACCCCCACGGGATTCTGACAACTGTTGGAACTGTGGGAGACGAGGACACTTCGCACGAGAGTGTCGTTTTGCAAAACAATATCAATCAAAGGGTGGAGGAAGGAGCAGAAGAAAAGCAAAATTTTTAGCATGACAAGCTTCCTCCTCTTTGACCGCTTATGCTCATACAGAGAAAGAAAGAATAGATGCCCATATGACAGCAAAACATGTCATCGTCAGATTATTAGAATTTTTTTTAAGATTATTAGAAGTCCTGTCCATCCAAGAAGTATGACAATGCTGTTTGTATGCCCAAATTACAAATGACTAGAGCTCAAATTGTGTTACACTGAAGTTAAAATGTGCAAATCAAGTGGTAAAGGAATGCAACTTGCTTCTAGAAGATAAATAAATAAAATTAGAATGTGCTGTCCTCGTGTGCATGGGAGGGACCAGCTCATGATCGACCACAGGAAATGGCCAGCCTGTGACGAATCATTGTTGCTGGGAACTACCTTTTGCATGCGAGAGCTGTGCATGTGTGTGCGTATATGTTAAAATGATGAACATTGGCTAAAGTTTTAGTATAAAAAAATTTGCTAGACTGTGGTCTATCCAATTTGCACCGCAGAACAGAAATGATTTCGAAAGATAAAAATGAGAGGAAAAAGAGAGAAATCTGTTTGCAAGCAGAAACTAATCCACACTAGTGCATGTAAAGTGTCGAGCCCACATGAGAAATTCGAAGAAAAAAAATGACAGAACATGCTTTCAGGAATTGGAAGAAGCTAAATTGTGAATTTAAGATTTTGCAATGCTACATTTAATAGGAATAATTGATTGGTTGTGTTATAAGATTATACAAAATTCTAAATGCAAGCTAAATCTGAGAGATTGAGTTCTTCAAATTTAAAAACAAAGAAAAACTTCAGATTAATTTGCCAATTGTTTGTTTTAGTTAAGTTTTTTTTAAATTGGTGGATTGTTCTACCAGGAAACCTAAGTTGAAAATGATATATGAATGTTGTGTGGTGAGCTTGGATGAATTGGGACCAATGTGATAGAAAGACTCCTTTTTGGAGACTGCGTGTGAGATGCAAATGAACATTGATGAATGATAGCCTGAATGAAAAGAAATTACAGGTTGAATGGTTGAAGTTGTTGGCGACTACTATAGAAAATTAGTAGAGCGACTTTGATGAGAGAGTGATTTTGAGCAGGTTGAATGTTAGAAAGAAACACGTAGCTTTTGGATTGATAATTAACTACAAAAAAACTGGAGAACCAGTAACACATGTAGAAGATGTGTGAACTGAGAAATTGAGAAGCGTTTTGGAAAGAAAGTCAAATTAAATGATGATGGAATCGTATGTAGTAAAGAACGCATTCTCCCAAAAAGTTTGTCAAGGTGTGAGGCATGGGCGTTGCCCAGCCTCAGAAGGGGGGGAGTGAGTAGGACTAGGACAGATAGTGGAAGATAGTAATAATACAACACTTTATGACAATGAATTTTCGAATACATTTGGTGTTATATTGTGGTAAATTTTTTGTTCTGGTGTAGATAGTTTAGCAACACGAGAGATTTAGAGGTTCAAAAGAAAGACAGTTAAAAGAAAACATTTTTGATTTGGACAATTGCAGGCTAACAGGAACATGAGAAAGATAAGAACTACGAGGTGGGATCCAATTTCATTGGGGAGATTGAGAATTCACAGCACCATACTCTAAGTCACATTTTTGAGCAAGCATGACAATAACATGTGAGAGGTCAAGACATACAGATCAGGGCTTGATGTGGAAAGCAGACCTCGATGAGTTGATTTTCAATAATGATACTGAAGACAACATACTGTCCGATTAAATTGGAACTATAGATAAAATGTAGCTCAAAAATAGGATGAGTTGCAGGATTTACGATATAAAAACGAGACCGCTGTTATTAGGAGAATTTGAAGTTTGGTAAATAAATGTTACCAGCAAATTGATGGAAGCAGCTACATTTGGAAATAGTCTTACAAGTTTTTATGTCCCAGCTTGTCATTCTCAGTGTCAGAGTCCCTGAAACCCAATCCAAGACTTCGCCTGCAGCCGTGAACAACCACAAAATGGTGCCTGGCTCTGAAGCACCTTTGACCTTTGGCGAAGGACAAGAAAAGACTGCTGTTGTGCTTGGAGGAGGACAAGTACATTCCGGAGGAAATACAACATCCTCGGGGACGAGAAAAGACAGTGAAAAGCGGAGGAACTCACAATGATGAAAATTGACTCATTTGAACAATAGACTCATTCAAGAGTGATGGATGGGGTCACTCTGAAGCAACAACAAAAGAACACCAACTTGATAGGGTGAAGTGTGGCAAAAAGATATGGACTTGGAGTGTCTGACAACCAAATCGCACTCCTTGCTACGGCGTTCCCAAATTTGGTGGAGCTTTGTTCAAAGTGGAAGGGAGGTTCATTGTGCACTGAGTTTGACAGAACTGAGGAGATTTGATAAATAAATAATTAAAAATTTGAAAAATACGTAGGGGTACAGATTATAATCAGAGATTGAACGGATTTGGATAAAACAAATAGGCTAAAACGGTAGGAAACAAGAGCAAGATCTTATATTTTGGCTCATCAAGCTTAAGACGTAGAGGTCGAGTTCTATAAATTTTAGAACAGGACATTTGGCAGTCAGGAGGAAGCTAGGTTGCTCAATGTACCTACTCAATACAATAGTAAGTTTTTTTTGCACCACAGTGGAGGTTGGATGGTCAGAAAGTTAGGTACGTTCAATTTTTGACATTCACACAATCATGCATAGGAGTCACAAGGCGACAGTTAACAAAACAATGACTGCAATAGGGGCCACCTACGACTGCACCGACATGGAAAAGTAGAAGTGAGAGAGCAGAGTATGGGATTATATGCTAAAACGTCTGCTATACAGTTACCAATAGGAGATTCTATCAAAAGAAGCTACATGAGAGATGGATTAGAATCTCTTTGTCTGCGTGGGTGCGTGTGTGTGTGTGTGTGTGTGTGTGTGTGTGTGTGTGTGTGTGTGTGTGTGTTCACACCCTGTGTGGGTGCGAGCGTGTGAGGAGAAAGAAGGCATGGGTAAGACAATCTCTTTTAAACCAGGAGGCAATAAATGGGAACGCCCCTGTCATAAATAGTTTTTGGTTAAAGGGAATCATTAGGAAGTGTTCAAACTCTTCCCGCAAACATTCCTATTTGCCCGTTAAATGGGCACTACAATTGACTACGAGAGTTGCAAACAACAGATGAAGAGCAGTCCTTGGCAGATTATATGATCAGGACGCTCAAACTGTGTCAAAGACAAATTTACTGCCGCTTGATCTTTCCTCCTCACAGGTCGACAACCCCATCAATCCAGGAGACTGGGGCTACATCGAGGTCATTAAAGGAAGGAACTGGGCCAGCCACGACGGGAGGGACCATTCCAAGTCTTGCTGACTACACATGTTGCACCCAAGGTTGCAGGACCCACAAATGCATTAACGATGACTGCTCTCCAGGAGGAAACTGGATGGGAGCTTTGGACATCACCGCTGTGTGCCAGGATGAGAGAGCCGTTTTCAAGGAGTAAGGGCTCTACTACCAACATGGCTGCACCATCGGACGGGACCTACTTCATTCAGAAGTTCAGAGGCACTGCCTCACCTGCATCCTATGAGTGCACGTGCCTGTTCAGTACGGCTCATGGTTTTGTGGTCACGAGAGTTGTCCGATGCTGCCTGCCAACTGGACACGAGTGTGTGCGCCAGTGTGTGTGACAGACCTCACCTACAGACTAGAACATCAGCAGCTGACGAAAATGCGAGCACATATACAACTTCTTAGACGTGACAGATGTGATAATGATAATGAGACGTGGATTGCGTAGATGCTGTTCTGTTGAGCATGTATTACGGAAACTTGTTGATTTGACCATCAAATATGCTTCGCAAGTAATGGATACGCTGATGTACTGTTTCTTTGTTTTTCTTTTTGTTTTTATTGATAGCATTCTGGTCGCCTTAAGGCAAAGGGACCGTGTAAGAATTTTCCTGCTAATAACATCTGGCCAGCAGGTTTTTCGCTTACACAATAAGTTTGATCTGGGGTATTAAGGTAATGCCTCATCTTCACTGGAAAGTGTTGCTATCATTGTTTGTTGTTTTTATTTTTCCTATTCTTCTTTCTTCATTATACATATATATGTGTTTTTTTCTTACTTGTCTTTGTTGTTTGGGGTAGCATAATCATATGATAAAACAGGAGGGAGATGTTAGGGTTTTCCAGGTTATCTTTATCATAGGATTATGTTGGAATGCAACAGGTAATAAATACCTTACCTTGTCCTCCTTATCACAAGATCGTAAAACATCCCCTGAGATGTTTAGACTAGAGGACAAGGGCTTTCTATTCAGCCCACTCATACCCCCACTCTGTTCCTCCTAATAAATATGCCCTTGCAGGAAGGAGACCTTTCAGACTTCATTCGATAATCGCTGTTCAGACAGCGACGAATGGACTCTCCACCTGCAGGTGTCTAAAAAACTTCCTTGTCTTCTGTTTGGTTCTTGCAAAATAAGTTGGAGTGAGCAAATCTCTAACAAGCCTCTTCTTGCAGTGGAAAACATACAGCCAACAAACACCGTAGAACCTAAAGGAAGGAAATTAAACATTAACATTTAGCCTCAACCAACATTCACAGATACAACGCAACGCAAACTACACAAACGTAAATCTTTTTAAACACAATGAGTTGTACTTACCGTGTACGCTCTAGACGGTCCACTTGCAAGCAGAAAATAAAGATATTTCTGTTGATAATCGTCGTGTTTGTATCCGTTGTCTCGCTCAAGGCCATTGCGCCCACAGATTTGAATTTTGGCGAGAGTTCAGCCTATTGACGTCATTTCCGCGGTGTAATACCCGCATATCTGAAACGGCAAAGTTAAGAGTAGAGTTAAATAAAGTTTTTAATCAACGCAATAATTTACAAACGTTGACCAGTCGAAATAATCGTCGAAATTTGGCGTCTGTGGCTGGAAGCAGACGCCGAGTTCGACGTTCCTCCCAAATGCCACACTCCCTCGCTTTTCAGGGCTACAAAAAAACATATTTCAAAACAATGAGTTGTAATTACCTTGTACGCTCTAGACGGTCAAGTTGCAAGCTGAAAACAAAAATATTTGTCTTGTTAGTCGTCGTGTTACTAACCGCTGTGTCTTGTTTGCCAGCATTGCCGCTTTCCTACTTCCTGTTGCAAGCCACGCCCACGGATTATAATTTTGCCGTGGGTTCCGCCTATTGACATCATGTCCGCGTCACATGACTGCGACGTAATATCTAAAACTGTTTGTGCGGCATGGTGTTGTTCTGTGCGGTATTGTGTTATTCTGTGCGGCGTCGTGTTGTTCTGTGCGGCGTCGTGTTGTTCAGTGCGGCGTCGTGTTGTTCAGTGCGGCATGGTGTTGTTCAGTGCGGCATGGTGTTGTTCAGTGCGGCATGGTGTTGTTCAGTGCGGCATGGTGTTGTTCAGTGCAGCATGGTGTTGTTCAGTGCGGGATGGTGTTGTTCAGTGCGGCATGGTGTTCAGTGCGGCATAATGTTGTTCAGTACGGCATAATGTTGTTCAGTGCGGCATGGTGTTGTTCAGTGCGGCATAATGTTGTTGTTCAGTGCGGCATAATGTTGTTCAGTGCGGGATGGTGTTCAGTGCGGCATGGTGTTGTTCAGTGCGGCATGGTGTTGTTCAGTGCGGCATGGTGTTGTTCAGTGCGGCATAATAATGTTCAGTGCGGCATGGTGTTGTTCAGTGCGGCGTAATGTTGTTCAGTGGGGCATGGTGTTGTTCAGTGCGGCATGGTGTTGTTCAGTGCGGCATGGTGTTGTTCAGTGCGGCATGGTGTTGTTCAGTGCGGCATGGTGCTGTTCAGTGCGGCATGGTGTTGTTCTGTGCGGCATGGTGTTGTTCAGTGCGGCATGGTGTTGTTCAGTGCGGCATGGTGTTGTTCAGTGCGGCATGGTGTTGTTCAGTGCGGCATGGTGTTGTTCAGTGCGGCATGGTGTTGTTCAGTGCGGCATGGTGTTTTTCAGTGCGGCATAATGTTGTTCAGTGCGGCATAATGTTGTTCAGTGCGGCATAATGTTGTTCAGTGCGGCATAATGTTGTTCAGTGCGGGATGGTGTTCAGTGCGGCATGGTGTTGTTCAGTGCGGCATGGTGTTGTTCAGTGCGGCATGGTGTTGTTCAGTGCGGCATGGTGTTGTTCAGTGCGGCATGGTGTTGTTCAGTGCGGCATGGTGTTGTTCAGTGCGGCATGGTGTTGTTCAGTGCGGGATGGTGTTGTTCAGTGCGGCATGGTGTTGTTCAGTGCGGCATGGTGTTCAGTGCGGCATAATGTTGTTCAGTGCGGCATAATGTTGTTCAGTGCGGCATGGTGTTGTTCAGTGCGGCATAATGTTGTTCAGTGCGGCATAATGTTGTTCAGTGCGGTATAATGTTGTTCAGTGCGGCATAATGTTGTTCAGTGCGGCATGGTGTTGTTCAGTGCGGGATGGTGTTGTTCAGTGCGGCATGGTGTTGTTCAGTGCGGCGTGGTGTTGTTCAGTGCGGCGTGGTGTTGTTCAGTGCGGCGTGGTGTTGTTCAGTGCGGCATGGTGTTGTTCAGTGCGGCATGGTGTTGTTCAGTGCGGCATGGTGTTGTTCAGTGCGGCATGGTGTTGTTCAGTGCGGCATGGTGTTGTTCAGTGCGGCATGGTGTAGTTCAGTGCGGCATGGTGTTGTTCAGTGCGGCATGGTGTAGTTCAGTGCGGCATGGTGTTGTTCAGTGCGGGATGGTGTTGTTCAGTGCGGGATGGTGTTGTTCAGTGCGGCATGGTGTTGTTCAGTGCGGCATGGTGTTGTTCAGTTCGGCATGGTGTTGTTCAGTGCGGCATGGTGTTGTTCAGTGTGGCATGGTGTTGTTCAGTGCGGCTTGGTGTTGTTCAGTGCGGCATGGTGTTGTTCAGTGCGGGATGGTGTTGTTCAGTGCGGGATGGTGTTGTTCAGTGCGGGATGGTGTTGTTCAGTGCGGCATAATGTTGTTCAGTGCGGCATGGTGTTGTTCAGTGCGGCATGGTGTTGTTCAGTGCGGCATGGTGTTGTTTAGTGCGGCATGGTGTTGTTCAGTGCGGCATGGTGTTGTTCAGTGCGGGATGGTGTTGTTCAGTGCGGCATGGTGTTGTTCGGTGCGGCATGGTGTTGTTCGGTGCGGCATGGTGTTGTTCAGTGCTGCATGGTGTTGTTCAGTGCGGCATGGTGTTGTTCAGTGCGGTATCGTGTTGTTCAGTGCGGTATCGTGTTGTTCAGTGCGGTATCGTGTTGTTCAGTGCGGCATAATAATGTTCAGTGCGGCATGGTGTTGTTCAGTGCGGCGTAATGTTGTTCAGTGGGGCATGGTGTTGTTCAGTGCGGCATGGTGTTGTTCAGTGCGGCATGGTGTTGTTCAGTGCGACATGGTGTTGTTCAGTGCGGCATGGTGCTGTTCAGTGCGGCATGGTGTTGTTCTGTGCGGCATGGTGTTGTTCAGTGCGGCATGGTGTTGTTCAGTGCGGCATGGTGTTGTTCAGTGCGGCATGGTGTTGTTCAGTGCGGCATGGTGTTGTTCAGTGCGGCATGGTGTTGTTCAGTGCGGCATGGTGTTTTTCAGTGCGGCATAATGTTGTTCAGTGCGGCATAATGTTGTTCAGTGCGGCATAATGTTGTTCAGTGCGGCATAATGTTGTTCAGTGCGGGATGGTGTTCAGTGCGGCATGGTGTTGTTCAGTGCGGCATGGTGTTGTTCAGTGCGGCATGGTGTTGTTCAGTGCGGCATGGTGTTGTTCAGTGCGGCATGGTGTTGTTCAGTGCGGCATGGTGTTGTTCAGTGCGGCATGGTGTTGTTCAGTGCGGGATGGTGTTGTTCAGTGCGGCATGGTGTTGTTCAGTGCGGCATGGTGTTCAGTGCGGCATAATGTTGTTCAGTGCGGCATAATGTTGTTCAGTGCGGCATGGTGTTGTTCAGTGCGGCATAATGTTGTTCAGTGCGGCATAATGTTGTTCAGTGCGGTATAATGTTGTTCAGTGCGGCATAATGTTGTTCAGTGCGGCATGGTGTTGTTCAGTGCGGGATGGTGTTGTTCAGTGCGGCATGGTGTTGTTCAGTGCGGCGTGGTGTTGTTCAGTGCGGCGTGGTGTTGTTCAGTGCGGCGTGGTGTTGTTCAGTGCGGCATGGTGTTGTTCAGTGCGGCATGGTGTTGTTCAGTGCGGCATGGTGTTGTTCAGTGCGGCATGGTGTTGTTCAGTGCGGCATGGTGTTGTTCAGTGCGGCATGGTGTAGTTCAGTGCGGCATGGTGTTGTTCAGTGCGGCATGGTGTAGTTCAGTGCGGCATGGTGTTGTTCAGTGCGGGATGGTGTTGTTCAGTGCGGGATGGTGTTGTTCAGTGCGGCATGGTGTTGTTCAGTGCGGCATGGTGTTGTTCAGTTCGGCATGGTGTTGTTCAGTGCGGCATGGTGTTGTTCAGTGTGGCATGGTGTTGTTCAGTGCGGCATGGTGTTGTTCAGTGCGGCATGGTGTTGTTCAGTGCGGGATGGTGTTGTTCAGTGCGGGATGGTGTTGTTCAGTGCGGGATGGTGTTGTTCAGTGCGGCATAATGTTGTTCAGTGCGGCATGGTGTTGTTCAGTGCGGCATGGTGTTGTTCAGTGCGGCATGGTGTTGTTTAGTGCGGCATGGTGTTGTTCAGTGCGGCATGGTGTTGTTCAGTGCGGGATGGTGTTGTTCAGTGCGGCATGGTGTTGTTCGGTGCGGCATGGTGTTGTTCGGTGCGGCATGGTGTTGTTCAGTGCTGCATGGTGTTGTTCAGTGCGGCATGGTGTTGTTCAGTGCGGTATCGTGTTGTTCAGTGCGGTATCGTGTTGTTCAGTGCGGTATCGTGTTGTTCAGTGCGGTATCGTGTTGTTCAGTGCGGTATCGTGTTGTTCAGTGCGGTATCGTTGTGTTGTTGGTATTGTGTTGTGTTGTTTGTAATGTGTTGTGTTGTTCGTATTGTGTTGTTGGTATTGTGTTGTGTTGTTCGTATTTTGTTGTGTTGTTCATATTGTGTTGAGTTGTTCATATTGTGTTGAGTTGTTCGTATTGTGTTGTGTTGTTCGTATTGTGTTGCCTCTAACACTTAGCTTCTAACACTTAGCCTCTAGCACCTAGAAGGTAAATAAATAGGAAGGAAGGACTCACCGGTGGCGTCGTCGCCCACGTCCAAGCGTTGCACTTTGTATTTTCATCCTTCTGACAGTGGAAAACATATAGCCAACAAACACCGTGGAACCTAAACGAATGAAAGAAAACTATGATTTGGCCACAGCCAACATTCACAGATACAACACAATGTGACGTGCGGGGTTGAGGTTAAAGGTTGAGTGAAGGGCCCTCGTTTTAAACTACTTTTTTGAAAAGGAGTGGGAACAAGTAAGACGTATTTAATTTATTTATTGGGAAGTAGTAAGACTTATTAAATTTATTTAATCTACTTTTCTTCACAGGCAAAATTTGATGTGCTGCAATTCCAAATTTCCAAAGTGAATGAAGGAATGAAATCTTTTAAATTATGATTTTGTATAAATACTAGGCATAAACACAAAATCTACGGCACAAAATGGGCAGACTTTACTTGTTTAAAAAGGACTGGTTACAAGACAGACTTTTTTAATTTATTTAATGGAAGAAGACACTATTTAGTTTAATTGATCTATTTTTGTTCCCTGGCAAAATTCGATTTGCTGCAATTCCAAATTTCCAAAGTGAATGAAGGAATGAAGTCGTTTAAATTATGATTTTGTATAAATACTAGGCATAGACACAAAATCTACGGCACAAAACGGGCAGACTTTACTTGTTTGAAGAGGACTGGTTACAAGACAGACTTTTCTGATTTATTTAATGGGAAGAAGACTTATTTAGTTTATTTAATCTCTTTTTGTTGCCTGGCAAAATTGGATTTGCTGAAATTGTATTTTGCCAAATCTTGACTTGAGACCTGATAGGAAGTATTAAACGCTCAGTTAAATCGATACAAGTTGGTAATAAGAGCGAGTAATATTGGTTGAAGCGATGAATGAAGGTTAAAAGCAATTTAAATTATGACTTTGTATAAATACTAGATATTAACGGAACATCTACTGCGCAAAATGGGCAGAGTTTACTTGTTTGAGAAGGAGTGGCTTATTTAAGACTAAGATTTATTTAATCTGTTTGTTCCCAGGCAAAATTGGATGTGATGCAAGTCCAAATTTCACCACATGATGGTGCCAAATTTTGACTTCATAGGACATATTCAACACTTGGCGTGTTATTATGTTCAAGGTAATCAGATTTGTTTATTATTCTAATGGCCTTTTCAAAACTATTCTGGATTACTACTTTGGATCTATTCTACATTACTTGGCAACAACATACTCTGTAACAGATTAGGCAGTATAATCACATATGTTAACTTGAGAGTGCCCACACTCAATCTACTTATCGTGATGTGTTAAATCAATTACTGTTAGACATTATTTGTCTGATAATCTACCAAATCTTTGAATTGAAGAATTTGTGATTTAATTAATAGCTTGTTGTTATGTTCAGGGTAATCAGACTTGTATATAATTCTAATGGCCTTCTTTTGAAAACTATTCTGAATTACAACTTTGGATCTTATATTACTTTGCAACAATATACTCGGCGACAGATTAGGCAGTATAATCACATATGTTAACTTCAGTGCCCACACTGTATTTATGTATGGTTATTTGTTAAATCAAGTACTGTTAGACATGAAATAGGAAGTGTTTAACATAAATGTTATGGCTACTCACCATTGTAGCTCGCTCCTGGTCAATGATACGAGCCTCTTCTTGCAGTGGAAAACTTGCAGCCAACAAACACCGTGGAACCTAAAGGAATGAAATTAAACATTAACATTTCGCCTGGACGAATATTCACACGTACAACGCAACGCGGCTACACTTCTGCTAGCGCCTCAGCTACACGTTGCTATTACAAACGTAAATCTCTTTAAACACAATGAGTGTTACTTACCGTGTACGCTGTAGACGGTCCAGTTGCAAGCAGAAAATAAAGATGTTTCTGTTGATATTCGTCGTTGCTCAGTGGCTCACGGCCATCGCGCCAACAGATTTGAATTTTGGTGGAAGTTCCGCCAATTACGTCATATCTGCGACACATGACTGCGACGTAATACCCGCTTATCTGAAACGGCAGTTAAAAGTAGAGTTACATCAAGTTTTCTTTTTTAATCAACGCAATCATTTACAACCGTTGACCAGAAAGAATCGTCGAAATTCGACGTTCCCCCCAAACGCCACACTCACTCGCTTTTCAGGGCAACAAAAGTACTTCTTTTTAAAAACGATTAGTTGTACTTACCGTTAACGCTCTGGACGGTCCAGTTGCAAGCAGAAAATAAAAATATTTCTCTACCAGAGCTGAAATTCCAAATTTGTCCAAAAGATGGCGCCAGACCAAAACATGAGACCAAAAAAGGGGCCAAAATAAGCTAAGCAAGTTAAAATAGAAATAAAACAGGAACACGGTGTCGGATTGTGAGTCACGCATGGACGCACAAATGTGATTTTTACTTTTTGATTTCTTTGCTTGGCTAAAAATGTATTCTGTAACAGCTTAAAGCAATATTGTTAGTCAATTCGATCAAGGGACCCGCCACTATGAGAATAGTGGCGTGACATAAATTGTTTGGAGAAGCACAAATGTGATTTTTACTTCTTGATTTCTTTGCTTGGCTAAAAATTGATTCCCTCTTTCATGAACTGTGTTTTGCAATCGAATTGTTCTGGGATTGAATGATTTTATTAACACGGGTATCAGTGGGTGAAATTGTTCGGTTTCTGGAGTGATTAAGATTTGTAATTCTATTTCATGTTTCTTCAATAAATGTGTTGTGTATATTCATCTACTTTGTTGTGCGCTGATTTGTACTGAATGTACAATCGATGGTTCGGGGTTGATTTGACAATTTGATTAATGTGCGGGGGGTTATTATGGTATAACATAGGACCGTAATAAATAAAAGTAACATCAGACAATTTTAGAGAATTGAATAACTTTCGTAGTTATTTGAGACACGAGTGAATTTCAATCCGTTTGAAAGTTTGCTTCGTCTGAATAAATTAACGGAAGTGTTTGAATCGGATTATCGGTTTGGTGTAGAACTGAAAGTAATTTCATTATTTGAAGGGCGCAGGCCCGTTTCCCCTTTTGACGGGCCGCGTAAAAAGTAACTCCGAACATGTTAGAGAATTAAATAACTTTCGTAGATATTTAAGGGAAGAGTGAATTTCGTCAAAAGTGAATTCGTTTGAAAATTTACTTCCTCTAAATAAAATAACCACGATGGTTAAAATAGATTATTTGAGTTGGTGAAGGATAAAAGTATTTCGATTGTCCGTCGGGCGCGGCCCAGTTCTTAATTTTGTCGGGCCGCGTCAAAAGTTAAACAGGACACGATCGAAAAATAGACTTGCCTTCCAAATTAATTACTGGGCAAATCTAAATAGAGTAAGACATTTTTATTCGTTTTAAGAAAGTTGTTATTCTTTTTAAGCAATCAAGTGGGGTGAAGCACTCCGACAGTTAAGTGCTAGATCTACATATAAGAAGTTAGAATTAATAACGTAAAGTGCATTAATTTTCTCCTTAAATGCTATTATTGTCACACTTTTATTAATTCGATTCTCTTTCGAATAAACAAGTTGGTCGGCTCGCTGCTTGAGCGACCAAGTAGAACGGACCCATATCAACATTTACTTCGGCAAAACTAGTGCTAGGGTGCGCTATACAAACGAATCCCTGAGGTCTTAACAAAGACATCTAAAAATATCCGTAACATAATAAGAACTTCAAAAATTAGCGGGGAGCCATCAATACGATGCGGTCACTTCGAAGTCTTGCCTCGAATTGAGTTACTCGGCTCGAGCTTAGGGTGACTTGAGAGGGATTGGCGTCGTAAAGAAATTAGATTGATTCCGGTGGAGTTAATTTAACTCGGGTGGTTAGATTACGGACGAATCTCCGAACCCGGCTAAGACAAACCCGTTACCGGGAAGCCGGGGGCACCTTATTGAAAGAGGTGCGTTTGACACTACCATCAGCTTTTCTCTGGTCTGAAAGGAGGAGGAGGGAGGCTCCTCCTCCTCCTTTCAGACCAGAGAACACCCGAGGCTGGGTGAGAACGGGGAGGCTGCGACCCGGCCGGGGGTTGCGGGAAGGGGCGCCACCTTGATCTCCTTCTCGGCGTCGTAGTCCCCTCCGCTGGTCTGGGCTAGCAGAGCGTAGGCTCGTTGCAGCGCTTGATATTCTTGCGTCAGCTGGCGGTAGCGAAGCTCCGCCTCCTCATGCACACACCAATGCAACACAGCACTAGTACCAGAATCAGTCAGACCGGCGACAAAGCACCCGCGACGCAAAGACGAGTCCGATTCCAGGCTGAAGAGGAATGTTTGGCGCCAATACGCTGGCAGAAATGGCGGGCTACCTCTTCGGGTTCCGTGTCGGGGGTTCTGTCGGTGTGAAAAGACAAGGACGATCCGTCCGAGTCCACCAACACGTCTTCGTCGTAGCCGTAAAATGTTTCGATGACCTGCGGGCGCGGAAGCAAACATCTCTCTGAACAAACTGACGCGACACCTCACGATGAATCGACGAGAGGAACGATAGCGAGAAAAAGGCCATTTCATCTTGCGCAACACCAAGCAGCCGCAAACAAACAGACTCACCTTGCAGGACCTCACGCTTTGTTCCTCCTCAGAGATTCTCGACGTCGGTATTGTAGCAGCAAATCTCTCTCCTGTCGACACAAATAATCCGCCTTTGAGATTCTTTGGATGCAAAGGGAACGAACGGCTCCGGCGCAGAAACAAACGCGACTCACGATGACATTTCTGACATGAGCTCCTGTCTCCAGAGCCTGAAAAACCCGTCACCGGCGATGATTGGAGGGACGCTCGTCTTTTCCAAAAGTGACTGTTAGGGTTTTCCAGGTTATCTTGATCCTATGATTATGTTGGAATGTAACCTGTAATACTTAAACTCGCCTGTCCTGTCTTAACAAAAGTAGTAGAACAAAGTGACTAGCTGCAGAGGAAGCAATCAAAGTTGTTTAGTTCACACAACATCGTGAAGGACCCCCTGCTGTGCTTTGATCAGCCAGGGGCTTCGGCCATTTGTCTACTCTGACCCCCACTCTCACCCCCACTCTGTTCCTCCTAATAAATATGCCCTTGCAGGAAGGAGGTTCAGATTTCATTCCTGTAGCGAGTGATCTCTCCACCTGCAGGTGTCTAAAAGAACTTGCCTTGTCTCTTGTGGTTCTTGCAAAATAAGTTGGAGTGAGCAAATCTCTAACATTTTGGTGCCGAAACCCGGGACCCTCATACCCATCATCTGGCTGACGGAGGACGACGCGCTGTACACCGTCGACGGGCCAGCGTCCACTAGCCGGACCTGGTAAAGAAAGACCTGGGAAGGAAATTCTTCGCTGGGCCAGCATCTTAGGTCTGCCTTCGTCTGACAGAGGTGGATTGACGGGACCCGGCAGTGCAACGAACCAGGGGACAAGTAAGTTCTTGAAATTGTGTTGTGTTGTTAAACGCGTAACACATAGAGGTGCACGGGAGATAGCTTGGGTTCAAGTCCCAGTGGAAGAAACAGGCTAAGAAAGGCAGAGCTTCTTTTTCGTTCATCGAAGAAGTGTGTAGACTCTTCTTTGTCTGTTTTTCCGAGCTGAGGGATCTGGCTTGGGTTAAAGTCCCAGTGGAAGGAACGTGCTAAGAAACACGGAGCTTCTTTTTTGTTAATCAAAGAAGGGCGTAGATTTTTCTTTGTATGTTTTTCCAAGCCAAAGAATAGCTTGGGTTCAAGTCCCAGTGGAAGAAACGGGCTAAGAAAAACAGAGCTTCTTTTTCTTAATTGAAGAAGGGCGTAGATTTTTTTCTTTTGTCCGTTTTTCCAAAGCTGTTTGGGAGGGTTTTACACCCATCCCTGGATAGGCCTAAAAAAGCGCTGGAGTTTGTGTGATTGAGTGTGTGACTGGTAGGATAAATTGATAAAAAAAAACAGTTCTAGCGTTGATCCATGGCAAAAAAACAGGCTAGTAATTTGTTGAAAGGTCAATTTAAACCTGCATTGAGGATCCTCAAAGAAATAAATAAGTAATAATAGTAATAATAATAATAATAATATTTTTGAGACAGAGATTGTAAAACCTAAAACTACTAGAATTAAGATGGGAAATAAAAACGGTAAATCTCTACCTCTTGACGGAGATGAGAAGTACATGGCGAGTAGATTTCTTAATTGTATGCAATACATGCCAAAGTGGAAGAAAAAGTATGGTGTAGAAGGGAAGTTGAAAGTTGAAGTGTGGAAGATAGTGGTTGAAGTTTTGGAGGACAGTGTGGCTAGGAAGATAGGACCGAAAAAGAAAAGAAAAGAGAGTGAATTGGATTGTGCTAAAATGTGGTTGAAAGCTTCACAAGAAAGAAGAGAACAAATCCAAAAGACAAAAGATAGAAAGTTGAAAAGTGATGAGGCCGCCATTCAATTGAGATTTGAAAAAGAATTCAGGGTGCATAGTGGCATCCCATTCAATGATACAGCTGAGAGTGCTTATCAACAACAGCTTAAAAATGCGCTCCTCACTAATTTCCGCCCTGAAATAGGCAACTGGGTGAGGAAACATTTGGTGGAAGTGGATGTTGCAAGTGTGACAACAACTATGCAATGGGCCAGACATGCTGAAAAAGTGATCAAAAAAGGCAAAAGTTCTGATGTATTTCATCTAGATAATGATGATGATGAACTAGATGAAGATACAACAGTCTTCTTCCAAGGGTCCCAGCTAGGCAGAGGGAGAGGTAGAGGCCAACAAGGTCGCAGGCCGCCATATAATTCAAAACCCCCACGAGATTCTGACAACTGTTGGAACTGTGGGAGACGAGGACACTTCGCACGAGAGTGTCGTTCTGCAAAACAATACCAATCAAAGGGTGCAGGGAGGGGCAGAGGAAAGGCCAAATTCTCAGCATGACTAGACCCCCCCCCTTTGACCCCTGGTGCTCCTATAGAGGAAGAAATAGTAGATGTCCATACAGCATGGGACATTCTGAGTGCATTAAAAGAAAAACCATATGTTACTCTAAACATTGGAGGCAGTGATGTCGAGTTTTTGTGTGATACTGGGGCTTGTAAAACTGTGATAAAAACTAAAGTCCCAAATCTAAAGGCCTCCCAAAATACTATTTGGGTGAAATCTGCTGATGGGCAGGTACACAAGGAGAGTATCTCTAATCCAGTTGAAGTGAGAGATAAGGAAACTGGAAGCATGGCTTCAGTTTCGATTGTCCTATCCCCAAAATGTCCCATAAACCTGTTGGGACGAGATCTGATGACTCGGTTGGGAATTGCAATAATTCCAGTAAAGGATGGCATGCGAGCATGTAGAGTGAGAGATGTGGACTCATATGCTGCACAGGCAGGTGAACAGATTTGCTGCTCCTATGCCATCCCTCCTGAACGAAATCCTAAACTCCCAAGCAGATTGCTGGGTGAAGCTCGAAAACAATTGTCCCAACCTGAATCAGAAATGACTTGTACTGAATTACATGTCACCATGAATATTCTCACTGATCCACAAGATGACTATATTGGAAGTTTTCTCAGCGACACAGAAGTAACTTTAACAATCACTGCTCTGTACACTGATCGCAGGTCATTTGCGGCTGCCGCTGTACTTTTGCCCGCTCCTCAGAAAGATAGATACAAATTGTCGGCTGTACCCCACATCTCATTGTTTAAACCTCACAGTATAACGTGGGCAGATGTGGGTTCCCGAATTAAACTTGCTGGATCTGTGACTGATTATGAGGACAAAGGTGATGGGTGGAGCTACAGTACCAGTTGTGACGTGTGGAAGCAAACAGTGTGTGAAGTGGCTGTAGGCAGAGCAGGCGCTTGTGCGCTTCCCTGACGAGTTGACATTTGTTTGAATGAAAAGGAGGAGGGGGAATTGGCTGGGCTTCCTGAAAAACTGTGGACCAAGGGCCCATCTGATGTAGGACTTTTAAAATCCATTTCCCCAGTACAGATCAAACCAAGATCAGAGTGGCGTCCAAGAGTTAAACAATATCCTTTAAAACAGGAGGCAATGAACGGGATTGCCCCTGTTATAAATGATCTTTTGACAGGAGGAATCATTAGGGAGTGTTCGGATTCTCCTTGCAACACTCCCATTTTCCCAGTCCGAAAGGCCGACAAAATTAATTGGCGAATGATACAAGATTTACGAGCAGTGCATGATGCAGTGCAAACAAGAGCACCCAATGTGCCTGACCCACACACACTTCTGAACACTTTGAAACCTAATCAGAAGTATTTCTCAGTAATTGATCTCAGCAATGCATTTTTCTCAGTGCCAATTCACCCAGACTCACAGTTTTGGTTCGCTTTTACCTTTAAAGGACAAAGCTATACATACACAAGATTGCCACAAGGATTTGCTGATAGTCCAACTATTTTCGTTCAAGCTATCATGTCCTGTTTGGCTGATTTTCAGATGTCAAACAAAAGTCAACTTCTAGTTTATGTAGATGATCTCCTGGTAGCCTCTGAAACTGAAGCTGCTTGCAAGGCAGACTCCTTAGCATTGTTACACTATCTCTTCAAAACAGGGAATAAAGTGAACAAAAATAAGTTACAGTGGGTCAGACAGGAAGTGAACTATTTAGGTCACACTTTGTCAGCTTCTGGAAGACAGATACAAAGAACCAGAAAGCAGATTATTTCAGATACACCGAAACCTGAAACAAAAAAACAAATGATGTCATTTTTGGGGCTCTGCAATTACTGCAGAGCATGGATCCCATATTATGCGGAAAAAACACAACCGCTGCTGGATATTGTGCATGGAGTTCCCATGACAATGACAGAAAAAATCACGTGGACACCAGCAGCGGATGATGCTTTTGTAGTGCTGAAACAGGCTCTGATAGAAACCACAACTCTTATCTTGCCAGACTACAATAAAACCTTTGTGCAAACAGCAGACTGCAGGAATGGTTTTATGACCTCAGTGTTGCTGCAGAGTCATGGCAGCAAACTAAGACCAATTGCATTTTATTCAAAAAAACTGGATCCAGTGGCGCTGTCTTTGCCAGACTGTGTCCAAGCAGTGTGCGCGGCGGCGCTTGCAGTGAGACAATCTGCAGATGTGGTGCTCTTTCACAAAATGGAGCTGCTGGTTCCACATGCTGTAGATGTGTTGCTGCTGCAAAGCAAAATGAACTTTTTGTCACCAGCCAGACATCTGTCCTACACTGCTATACTTCTGTCACAACCACACATTGTGATAAAGAGGTGCACAATCCTTAACCCAGCAACGTTGATCCCGTTGCCAGGGGATGGAACACCACATAACTGTTTGGATGCTACAGAACATCTACAGCTGCCCAGAGGAGATTTAAGTGACACGCCGCTTGACAAGGGGGAAAAGTGGTTTGTGGATGGATCATGTTCAAAGGATCCTAAAGGGAACAATCAAAGTGGTTATGCAATTGTGAAATTGCCAAACCAGATTGTTGAAGCAGAGAAGCTTCCATACACCAGGTCAGCGCAGGCTGCTGAGCTGATTGCTCTAACAAGAGCTTGTCAATTAGCGGAAGATAAGGAAGTCACTGTATACACAGACAGTCAGTATGCGTTTTCTACTCTGTTCTATTTTGCAAAACAATGGGAGCGCAGAGGGATGACAACATCAACCGGTAAGCCGGTTACCCATGCCTCCTTGTTAAAAGACTTGTTGCAGGCCATTCTTTTACCTGCTAAACTAGCTGTGTGTAAATGTGCTGCTCACACCACTGGCAGAGATGAAGTCTCAAATGGAAACAGATTAGCAGACAAGATTGCAAAAGAAGCAGCTGCAGGGAGACATGGCCATGAAATTTTTTTAATGGGTTCAGAGGACACACAACTCATAGATAAGACTGTACTGACAGATATGCAGGGCAATGCTCCAATGGTAGAAAAACGAATGTGGACGACAAAAGGTGCAATAGTGGATACAGATAATATCCACCGCATCAATGACAAACCTGTTTTACCAAAATCACTTTTTAAGGCAGCAGCGCTTGCGACACATGGGCCTTGCCATGTGTCGACAGGAGGGATGAAGTCCATCATAGACCAACAATTCACTACCTTTGGTTTAGATGCTTACTTAAAAAATTTTTGTAAAGCATGTCCTGTTTGTGTGAAACATAATCCACAAGGAAACATGAGACCTAAGAGAGGCTCATTTCCAAAACCCTCTTATCCATTTCAAATCATGCATATGGATTTTATTGAACTCACACAAAGTGGACCTTACAAATACTGCCTAGTGATAATTGATGCATTTTCAAAGTGGGTGGAAGTAGTTCCATCTAAACGCGCAGATGCCTTAACAGTGGCAAAAGCTATCTGCAAAACCATCATACCAACTCATGGCATCCCCCAAACCATTTACAGTGACAATGGTCCACACTTTGTGAACCAAGTTGTGCAGAACATGGCTGTACACCTTGGAATAACGTTAAAAAACCACTGTGCTTGGCATCCTTCGAGCGCAGGCCTGGTTGAACGGGCAAACTTTACTATCAAAAGCAGGTTGAAAAAATGCATGGAAACAACAGGCAGACCTTGGCCAGAGTGCCTCGACTTAGTGAAGCTCTATATGAGAATTACTCCCACTTCAGAAGGACTAACACCTTTTGAAATCATACATGGGAGACCATATAGACTACCAGTGTTCCCTGCAGATTTGCAAAAAGCAGATGAAGAACAGACCTTGGCAGATTATCTAATCAGGACGCTCAAACTGAAAGATGTGTCAAATGCAAATTTACTGCCGCCTGATCTCTCCCCCTCACAGGTGGACAACCCCATCAATCCAGGAGACTGGGTCTACATCAAGGTCATCAAAAGAAAGAACTGGGCCAGCCCGCGGTGGGAGGGACCGTTCCAAGTTTTGCTTGCTACTCCCACGGCGGTAAAAATCTCTCAACGGCCCAGCTGGATTCACCTCAGCCACTGCAAGTTGCAGAGAGTGCTGGACCCCTAATTCGGAGTGGTGGGGAAGGCTGACTACAAAGGGGCCCTGTCGTTTAGGGCGAGGCGTCTCAATGTTGGTGAAGAATTCATCGATCCCCACTCCGCTAGGCGAGGGGATGTCCCAGTGTCTCTGCCATCCTAGTAGCAACGGGGCTCCATATGCCAGATGGATCCTCTGCTGCGTTGTGGTTGGAGCGTGCTATGGTCTATTGACTCATCTGAACAGACCAAATGACAATGTTGCCCGTGGTAAACGATGGTCACATGATGAGAACTTTGAAGACTGGTCATGGGACCCCACAAACCCATACGAAACCAACATGGCTACACCATCGAACGGAACATACTTCATACAGAATGGCTGGTGGCTTTGTGGTCACAAGGTTTATCCGATGCTGCCCGCCAACTGGACAGGAGTGTGTGCACCAGTGTGGGTGACAGACCACACCTACAGGATACGACACCATTTGTTGACAGGAGCACGTAACTCTACTGGACGCCGACGCAGAGCAGTTACAACCTTTGACCCTCATGACCCTGTCTGGGGTGTGAACGTTCCAGAGGACCATAAAGTATGGTCTGCCGGAGACAAAGTTGTCCTTGCGCTCTTCCCTCAGATTGGGGTTGGGAAACTATCGCTCTTCATCGAGACACTGAACTATCGTTTTCAATCCTTTGTGAATCTCTCGCTGCAAGTCAACGATGGACAAAATAGAGAGATTCGGGCTATCAGACTGATGGTCTTGCAAAACAGGATGGTTCTGGACTTGTTGACGGCAGCACAAGGTGGTGTGTGCCACATCATTGGGACTTCCTGTTGCACATACATACCAGGAGAAAATGACACCCACATCAACGACGCCATGAATTCACTGAAGAACTTACAGCAGGCCATGTCTAATGACAAGGTCCCACATCAGTTTGATTTCTTTTCGTGGTTTTTCTCTGGCAACTGGTGGCAACTGCTTTTGAAATTGCTGTCTCCTGTACTTGTTGTGCTGGTGGTGTTGTGCTCGTTTACGACCTGCGTTATCCCATGTTTGAAGTCTGCTGTGTCGAAGTTTGTGTCCTCTACTGTAGCCCAAGTTCATATACAACTTCTTAGAGATGACGGATGTGATGACGATAATGACACGTGGATTGCGTAGATGCTGTTCTGTTGAGCATGTTTTACAGAAACTTGATGATTTGACCATCGAAAATGCTTCGCAAGTGATGGATACAATGATGTACTGTTTCTATGTTTTTCTTTTTATTTTTTGTTATTCATAGCATTCTGGCCGCCTGTGGCGACGGGGCCGTGTAAGAATTTTCCTGCTAATAACATCTGGCCAGCAGGTTTTTCGCTTACACAATAAGTTTGATCTGGGGTGTTGAGGTAATGCCTCATCTTCACTGGAAAGTGTTGCTATCATTGTTTGTTGTTTTTATTTTTCCTATTCTTCTTTCTTCATTATACATATATATGTGTTTTTTTCTTACTTGTCTTTGTTGTTTGGGGTGACATAATCATATGATAAAACAGGAGGGAGATGTTAGGGTTTTCCAGGTTATCTTGATCCTATGATTATGTTGGAATGTAACCTGTAATACTTAAACTCGCCTGTCCTGTCTTAACAAAAGTAGTAGAACAAAGTGACTAGCTGCAGAGGAAGCAATCAAAGTTGTTTAGTTCACACAACATCGTGAAGGACCCCCTGCTGTGCTTTGATCAGCCAGGGGCTTCGGCCATTTGTCTACTCTGACCCCCACTCTCACCCCCACTCTGTTCCTCCTAATAAATATGCCCTTGCAGGAAGGAGGTTCAGACTTCATTCCTTCAACGAGTGAACTCTCCACCTGCAGGTGTCTAAAAGAACTTGCCTTGTCTTCTTGTGGTTCTTGCAAAATAAGTTGGAGTGAGCAAATCTCTAACAGTGACAACTACAGGGTGTGTCAGGGTTTTCCAGATTATCTTTATCGTATGATTATGTTGCTTTGACTTTGACTGCAACCTGTAATAAATATTATTATTTATCCCTTATTTATCCCTATCGCTTATCCCTTCCTACACAAAGTCGTAAAACATCCCTTGCTATGTTTTGACTAGAGGTCAAGGGCTTTCTCTATTCAATCCACTCTTACACCCACCCTGTTTCTCTTAATAAAAATGCTCGTGCAGGAGCCGAGAGTCAGACTTCATTCGTACAACGGATGGACTCTCCACCTGCAGGTGTCCAAAAGAACTTGTCTCCCGTGTGGTTCTTGCAAAATAAGTTGGAGCGAGCGCAACTCTAACAGGGTGCATTTTGCCACTAGCTGCCTACGGACAATGACGTCGCGCTCGCGGCTCATGGTTGACGGGCTGAGCAGCCGGGCGAGTCCGTCGTTTTCAGCGCACAGCGAGTGGCAAAGGCGCTGACAAAACGGGAGCTTTGAGCTGCTGAAAATGGCAAAACAAGTCTAAGGCGTGTTCAAACGCGTGCGCACAATGCTCCTGCTTGAAAGGTCGGAATTTAAGGGGCCAACTTTTTGGATGGCGGCCGCCGGCCAAGCTTTGGACGGAAAAGGTTTCCTGGCGACAGCGAGCGAGCGCGGGGCGCTGCCGTACGTGCACCGAGTTGCCTGCCTGAAGACCTTGGACAAGTCGTCGATGATGTGCCGCTGCTCCACAACTTGAAGGAACTCCATTTCACCGTCCTGCTGGCCGCAACCGCGCTCCAGGTCATTGAGCGAACTAGGCCTTCTCTGTGGAACACAAATGCAGTGGACTCTGTTGGCACGCCGCCGTTGTCCGCGTCGACTTACCAAGCTTGCCATCTCCTCGTTCTCCTGGGTGACAAAGCGCACTTTGTTTTCAAGGCGACACAGCACCAGTGAGAGTTCTTCATTCTTCCTGCTCAGGCGTTTGTTTTTGTACAGGAGTGGCAGAAACTGGCTTTCTGTTTCTCTCAGTCGCTTAAGCTGCAAGCATGAAGTGCGGGATGCGAAAGACGCACAACACGCGGGCCAGAACGTATCCATTCCTTTTGCATCGGTTTGAACGGAATCGTGGCTTTGGCTCCCAATAAAAGACATCTACCAGGCAACCGACTCGCCGCGCCGCTCAACTAATAAGCAAGCGCAATGGGTGCCTCGCTGGATGGCGCGCATCAAACGTAGCGCAAACCTTCAAGCGTGCCGTCAATAAATTACCAGTTCATTGCGCTCTTCAGAAAGCAGGGCGTTTCGATCCTCCAGTTTCCTGATGACTGCGCTGAGCTCAGCGATTTTCAGATGAAACCTTCGCGTGTCCCGATCCTCCTGAGACTGAAAACGCCCCGCAACACACACACACAACCACTCGTTCAAAGTTCAAAACTGTTTTTGTGCTACCTTCCTCCAGCAACGAACTAAGTCATGCGTACTGCAAGTGTGTGATGAGGTGGCTTACGCTATGAAGAGGATTGCTAGTAGCGCCGTTGACCCCACTTCCAGGGTAGTTTAGGCCCGCCCTTTGGGAATCCCTCAGGGCAGCGATCTGCTGCTCGGCAGCCTGAGTCTGCAGCTGAAGGCGGTGGACGTGGCCGGCCCCAGGGATTTATCCAAAACACTAACCGCTCTGTCTTTCAGCTTGATCTCATCCATCTGGATGTACAAACGGGGAGCGCTCAGGCAGGCGGGCAAACTCATTTGCCAGAATTGTGACAAAAACAAAGAGAGCAACCGGCCAATTTTTATCTTGAATCGACTAGAACACCATTGCTGTGACAAAAGCGAAGCGAGCAACCGGACGTTTTCTTCTTGTGAAATAGAATAGAATAGAATGCCTTAGGTGTCATTGCACTGCAGGTATACAACGAAATTGGGAACATAGCCACGCACCGCGCATCTGATCAGTCCTACCAGTCGGCGGATCTCCCTCTCGCAGTCTCTCTTGGTTCGGCTCAGCTCCTCCCGATGCTGGTGATGAGCCGATCGGAGCTCGGCCGCTCGGGACTGCCAGGCCTGCTGGGCCGCTGCCAGGGCTTCTTCCGCGCTCCTGGTGGAGGCGACACCGCTCGGTCTCCCGACACCGCCGCGTCTCCTCCACTTCCGCCAGCAAAGCGCCCCCGCTCCTCACCTGAGCAGACATTGCGCCACATCGGGCCGTTGAGACCGCAACGGAGCGCCGCGACGCTTACTGGGGACAAGCTACACAATACGGTAGCGGCCGCATCGGAGCCCGACGTGGCGTGCGGATAGTCAGACACGGATTGAGCGGATCACCTTGTCCATGGAGCCGTCCCTCAGGCTGAGGACCAAGGCATTCAGTCGCTGGATCTCTCCATCTTTGATTTTGATCACTCTCATCAGCTCCATTTCATGCTGCCGCAGTAATGTCTCCCTGGTAACGGCTAACTCTTTCTGCTTCTCCTCATGGAGTTTGCTTTTGAGTTCCGTCATGGCGGCGGTGGCACGGTGGTGCTCCGCCCGCAGGTCCTGACTTCTCTCTCTCTCCAGACAGCTGACCTGACATGACTTAGACAAACTTTATTGTCATCTTGTCTGCACATGGTGCATACAAAACGAAATTTCGTTGCACACGGCTTACAACAAAGTAGTGATATTGCAGTTGAATAGAAGTAACATATCCTATGAAAATATATATATATATACATATACTGTATATATATATATATATATTACAAATAAGTATAAAGTGCAGCAGTGCTAATTATGCAATAGTGCAAGTAGGCAAAACAGTATTCAAGAGTGTGCAGAGGAATGCTAAACCATGTATTAAACTTCTATTTAAAGGGTTTACACAAGTTCAGTAAAGTTGGTAGTGCGAGATAGTGCAAGATAGAGGTCCGTAGTGTCATAAAGTACAGTTCTGTGAATGTGTGATGCAGAGTTCAGTTTAGAGCTCAACAGTTCTAATGTTCAACAGTCTGATGACAGCAGGGAAAAAGCTGTTGCAGAACCTGGTGGACCTGCAGCGGATTGTGCGAAACCTCTTCCCAGAGGGCAGGAGGGAGAACAGTCCATGGTGGGGGTGTGATGGGTCATTGATGATGTTACGGGCACGGGACATGCAGCGCTGAGATGAAATGTCCTGAATGGAGGGAAGAGGAGCCCCTATGATCCTCTCTGCTGTCCTCAGCACTCTCCTCACGTTCTTCCAATCGGAGGCGGTGCAGCCTCCACACCACACAGAGAGTCAGCTTGTCAGAATGCTCTCTATGGTGCTCCTGTAGAACGTCCTCATGATGGGTGGGGGCAGGTGGGCTCTCCTCATCCTCCGCAGGAAGTACAAGCGCTTCTGTGCCCTCTTGATCAGTGCCGTAGTGTTCATAGTCCAGGTGAGGTCTTCTGTGATGTGGACCCCCAGGAATTTGGTGCTGCTGACCACCTCCACAGCTGAGCTGTTGATGATCAGTGGAGCGTGGTGAGGCTGGTTTTTCCTGAAGTCGACGATGATCTCCTTCATCTTCTCCACATTCAGGATCAGGCTGTTGTCTCTGCACCAGCCCACCAGCTGCTCCACCTCCTCTCTGTAGTCCAGGTCGTTGTTGTCTCTGATGAGCCCCACCACCGTTGTGTCGTCTGCGAACTTCACGATGTGATTGGTGGTGAACCTGGGGACGCAGTCGTGTGTCATCAGGGTGAACAGCAGGGGGCTCAGGACGCAGCCCTGAGGGGAGCCTGTGCTGAGGGTGATGACATCAGAGCTGTTCTGTCCGACCCGGACTGACTGAGGTCTGTTGGTGAGGAAGTCTAGCAGCCAGTTGCGAAGGGGGGTGTTGAAGCCCAGGTGTTCCAATTTTCCTACTAGATGCTGTGGGATGATGGTGTTAAACGCTGAGCTGAAGTCCAGGAACAGCATCCGAACATGGGTGTTCTTCTCCTCCAGGTGAGCCAGGCTCAGGTGAAGAACGGAGGAGATGGCGTCCTGAGTGGAGCGGTTTTGCCGGTCGGCAAACTGGAACGGGTCAAATAATGGGGGGAGTCTGGAAACGATGTGATCTTTAAGCAGCCTTTCGAAGCACTTCATCATGACCGGAGTCAGTGCAACAGGCCGGTAATCATTAAATGAGGTGATTTGAGGTTTCTTCGGCACCGGAATGATGGAGGCAGTCTTAAAGCACGCTGGCACTGTGGCTTGGCCCAGCGAGGTGTTAAAAATGTCTGTGATGACCCCAGCCAGCTGACTTGCACATTCCCTGAACACACGCCCAGGAATGTTGTCGGGGCCAGGGGCCTTACGGGGGTTGACTCTCCTCAGGGTCTTCAACACATCGGCGGAGTCAAGGCAGAGTACCTCCTCTTCCTGATGGGGGACAGTTTTAACTGCTGGAGTGCCGTTTAGTGCCTCGAACCTCCCAAAGAAGTTATTTAGACCATTTAGAAAGTCAGCATCAACTTCACCCACCGGGGGGGGGAGGGTGAGTTGTAGTCTGTAATCGCCCGTATGCCTTGCCACATACTCCTGGTGTTGTTGGCGTCGTGGAAACGATCCTGAATTTTTCGACTGTGGTCTCGCTTCGCTACCCTGATGGCACGGTTCAAGTTGGCTCTCGCTGTCCTCAGTGTCTCCTTGTCGCCAGACTTGAAGGCAGAGTTCCGCGCTCGTAGCGTTTGACGTACCTCCTCAGTCATCCAGGGTCGTTGGTTGCCCCGGGTGATGATATTCTTAGTGGTGCTGACGTCCTCGGTGCATTTGTTGACGTAGGCTGACACAGTCATGGCACACGCATGTCAAATCTACATCGGGGAAACTGGGAGGGAGGGAGGGAGGGCGGGAGGGAGGCAAGCAGGGAGGCAGGCAGGCAGGGAGGCAGGCAGGGAGGCAGGCAGGGAAGCAGGCAGGGAGGAAGGCAGTGTCTGTCTGTTGAGGTTTTCACCTTGTTCTTCTCCTGCTGAAGTTATAACTGGACGTCCATCAGTTTGGCTCTCAGCTCGTCATTGGCGGCCTGAAAGGCGTCCGTTCGCTCCGCCTTGACCCGCCCTGCCGGAGCTCGTTTGGACATCTCTTACTCGAGTCTCGCCCGGTCGTCAGTCAGAGATCACAACATTTGTACCTGGAGAGCACAAACGCAATGCTGTTTTCCACTGGCTTCGGACTCAACTTCAATCGGTACCGTAACGTACAACATCATAAACATAGATCTAGCTTGACTTATTCATTGAATAAATGCATTTGGTTCTTCAAAACTGCATCACGCAACATAGCGTGACCGAGACGGCCGTTATCCACCTGCGTGAAGTTATTTGGTGAAATGAATGAGATGTTTAAGACACCATCGTTCTGTCTCTATGTAGATGAAGGGAAATAATCGATTGCTGAAGGTCCAAAGGTGTTGTGATAAACAAATAAACATATTAGTGACATATTTGTGATAAACATATTAGGCAGGATAATCACATATGTTAACTTGACTGCCCACACTGTATTTATTTATGGTTATTTGTTAAATCGAGTACTGTTAGACATGAAACAGGAAGTGTTTAACATAAATGGACGACGAAAGGGGTACTCACCATTGTAGCTCCTGCTGGTCAATGATACGAGCCTCTTCTTGCAGTGGAAAACATACAGCCAACAAACACCGTGGAACCTAAAGGAAGGAAATTAAACATTAACATTTAGCCTCAACCAACATTCACAGATACAACGCAACGCAAACTACACAAACGTAAATCTTTTTAAACACAATGAGTTGTACTTACCGTGTACGCTCTAGACGGTCCACTTGCAAGCAGAAAATAAAGATATTTCTGTTGATAATCGTCGTGTTTGTATCCGTTGTCTCGCTCAAGGCCATTGCGCCCACAGATTTGAATTTTGGCGAGAGTTCAGCCTATTGACGTCATTTCCGCGGTGTAATACCTGCATATCTGAAACGGCAAAGTTAAGAGTAGAGTTAAATAAAGTTTTTAATCAACGCAATAATTTACAAACGTTGGCCAGTCGAAATAATCGTCGAAATTTCGCTTTTCAGGCCAACAAAAAAACATATTTTTCAAAACAATGAGTTGTAATTACCTTGTACGCTCTAGACGGTCAAGTTGCAAGCTGAAAACAAAAATATTTGTCTTGTTAGTCGTCGTGTTACTAACCGCTGTGTCTTGTTTGCCAGCATTGCCGCTTTCCTACTTCCTGTTGCAAGCCACGCCCACGGATTATAATTTTGCCATGAGTTCCGCCTATTGACGTCATGTCCGCGTCGCATGACTGCGACGTAATATTATCTAAAACTGTTTGTGTGGCATGGTGTTGTTCTGTGCGGTATTGTGTTATTCTGTGCGGCGTCGTGTTGTTCTGTGCGGCGTAGTGTTGTTCAGTGCGGCGTCGTGTTGTTCAGTGCGACATGTTGTTGTTCAGTGCGGCATGGTGTTGTTCAGTGCGGCATGGTGTTGTTCAGTGCGGCATGGTGTTGTTCAGTGCGGCATGGTGTTGTTCAGTGCGGCATGGTGTTGTTCAGTGCGGCATGGTGTTGTTCAGTGCGGGATGGTGTTGTTCAGTGCGGCATGGTGTTGTTCAGTGCGGCATGGTGTTGTTCAGTGCGGCATGGTGTTGTTCAGTGCGGCATGGTGTTGTTCAGTGCGGCGTAATGTTGTTCAGTGGGGCATGGTGTTGTTCAGTGCGGCATGGTGTTGTTCAGTGCGACATGATGTTGTTCAGTGCGGCATAATGTTGTTCAGTGCGGCATAATGTTGTTCAGTGCGGCATAATGTTGTTCAGTGCGGCATAATGTTGTTCAGTGCGGCATAGTGTTGTTCAGTGCGGCATAGTGTTGTTCAGTGCGGGATGGTGTTGTTCAGTGCGGCATGGTGTTGTTCAGTGCGGCATGGTGTTGTTCAGTGCGGCATGGTGTTGTTCAGTGCGGCATGGTGTTGTTCAGTGCGGCATGGTGTTGTTCAGTGCGGCATGGTGTTGTTCAGTGCGGCATGGTGTTGTTCAGTGCGGCATGGTGTTGTTCAGTGCGGCATGGTGTTGTTCAGTGCGGCATGGTGTTGTTCAGTGCGGCATGGTGTTGTTCAGTGCGGCATGGTGTTGTTCAGTGCGGCATGGTGTTCAGTGCGGCATAATGTTGTTCAGTGCGGCATAATGTTGTTCAGTGCGGCATGGTGTTGTTCAGTGCGGCATAATGTTGTTCAGTGCGGCATAATGTTGTTCAGTGCGGTATATTGTTGTTCAGTGGGGCATAATGTTGTTCAGTGCGGCATGGTGTTGTTCAGTGCGGGATGGTGTTGTTCAGTGCGGCATGGTGTTGTTCAGTGCGGCATGGTGTTGTTCAGTGCGGCATGGTGTTGTTCAGTGCGGCATGGTGTTGTTCAGTGCGGCATTGTGTTGTTCAGTGCGGCATGGTGTTGTTCAGTGCGGCATGGTGTTGTTCAGTGCGGCATGGTGTAGTTCAGTGCGGCATGGTGTTGTTCAGTGCGGCATGGTGTAGTTCAGTGCGGCATGGTGTTGTTCAGTGCGGGATGGTGTTGTTCAGTACGGCATGGTGTTGTTCAGTGCGGCATGGTGTTGTTCAGTGCGACATGGTGTTGTTCAGTGCGGCATGGTGTTGTTCAGTGCGACATGGTGTTGTTCAGTGCGGCATAATGTTGTTCAGTGCGGCATGGTGTTGTTCAGTGCGGGATGGTGTTGTTCAGTGCGGCATGGTGTTGTTCAGTGCGGCATGGTGTTGTTCAGTGCGGCATGGTGTTGTTCAGTGCGGCATGGTGTTGTTCAGTGCGGCATGGTGTTGTTCAGTGCGGCATGGTGTTGTTCAGTGCGGCATGGTGTTGTTCAGTGCGGCATGGTGTTGTTCAGTGCAGCATGGTGTTGTTCAGTGCGGAATGGTGTTGTTCAGTGCGGCATGGTGTTGTTCAGTGCGGCATGGTGTTGTTAAGTGCGGCATGGTGTTGTTCAGTGCGGCGTAATGTTGTTCAGTGGGGCATGGTGTTGTTCAGTGCGGCATGGTGTTGTTCAGTGCGGCATGGTGTTGTTCAGTGCGGCATGGTGTTGTTCAGTGCGGCATGGTGCTGTTCAGTGCGGCATGGTGTTGTTCAGTGCGGCATGGTGTTGTTCAGTGCGGCATGGTGTTGTTCAGTGCGGCATGGTGTTGTTCAGTGCGGGATGGTGTTGTTCAGTGCGGCATGGTGTTGTTCAGTGCGGCATGGTGTTGTTCAGTGCGGCATGGTGTTGTTCAGTGCGGCGTAATGTTGTTCAGTGGGGCATGGTGTTGTTCAGTGCGGCATGGTGTTGTTCAGTGCGACATGATGTTGTTCAGTGCGGCATAATGTTGTTCAGTGCGGCATAATGTTGTTCAGTGCGGCATAATGTTGTTCAGTGCGGCATAATGTTGTTCAGTGCGGGATGGTGTTGTTCAGTGCGGCATGGTGTTGTTCAGTGCGGCATGGTGTTGTTCAGTGCGGCATGGTGTTGTTCAGTGCGGCATGGTGTTGTTCAGTGCGGCATGGTGTTGTTCAGTGCGGCATGGTGTTGTTCAGTGCGGCATGGTGTTGTTCAGTGCGGCATGGTGTAGTTCAGTGCGGCATGGTGTTGTTCAGTGCGGGATGGTGTTGTTCAGTACGGCATGGTGTTGTTCAGTGCGGCATGGTGTTGTTCAGTGCGACATGGTGTTGTTCAGTGCGGCATGGTGTTGTTCAGTGCGACATGATGTTGTTCAGTGCGGCATAATGTTGTTCAGTGCGGCATGGTGTTGTTCAGTGCGGGATGGTGTTGTTCAGTGCGGCATGGTGTTGTTCAGTGCGGCATGGTGTTGTTCAGTGCGGCATGGTGTTGTTCAGTGCGGCATGGTGTTGTTCAGTGCGGCATGGTGTTGTTCAGTGCGGCATGGTGTTGTTCAGTGCGGCATGGTGTTGTTCAGTGCGGCATGGTGTTGTTCAGTGCGGAATGGTGTTGTTCAGTGCGGCATGGTGTTGTTCAGTGCGGCATGGTGTTGTTAAGTGCGGCATGGTGTTGTTCAGTGCGGCGTAATGTTGTTCAGTGGGGCATGGTGTTGTTCAGTGCGGCATGGTGTTGTTCAGTGCGGCATGGTGTTGTTCAGTGCGGCATGGTGTTGTTCAGTGCGGCATGGTGCTGTTCAGTGCGGCATGGTGTTGTTCAGTGCGGCATGGTGTTGTTCAGTGCGGCATGGTGTTGTTCAGTGCGGCATGGTGTTGTTCAGTGCGGCATGGTGTTGTTCAGTGCGGCATGGTGTTGTTCAGTGCGGCATTGTGTTGTTCAGTGCGGCATGGTGTTGTTCAGTGCGGCATGGTGTTGTTCAGTGCGGCATGGTGTAGTTCAGTGCGGCATGGTGTTGTTCAGTGCGGCATGGTGTAGTTCAGTGCGGCATGGTGTTGTTCAGTGCGGGATGGTGTTGTTCAGTACGGCATGGTGTTGTTCAGTGCGGCATGGTGTTGTTCAGTGCGACATGGTGTTGTTCAGTGCGGCATGGTGTTGTTCAGTGCGACATGGTGTTGTTCAGTGCGGCATAATGTTGTTCAGTGCGGCATGGTGTTGTTCAGTGCGGGATGGTGTTGTTCAGTGCGGCATGGTGTTGTTCAGTGCGGCATGGTGTTGTTCAGTGCGGCATGGTGTTGTTCAGTGCGGCATGGTGTTGTTCAGTGCGGCATGGTGTTGTTCAGTGCGGCATGGTGTTGTTCAGTGCGGCATGGTGTTGTTCAGTGCGGCATGGTGTTGTTCAGTGCAGCATGGTGTTGTTCAGTGCGGAATGGTGTTGTTCAGTGCGGCATGGTGTTGTTCAGTGCGGCATGGTGTTGTTAAGTGCGGCATGGTGTTGTTCAGTGCGGCGTAATGTTGTTCAGTGGGGCATGGTGTTGTTCAGTGCGGCATGGTGTTGTTCAGTGCGGCATGGTGTTGTTCAGTGCGGCATGGTGTTGTTCAGTGCGGCATGGTGCTGTTCAGTGCGGCATGGTGTTGTTCAGTGCGGCATGGTGTTGTTCAGTGCGGCATGGTGTTGTTCAGTGCGGCATGGTGTTGTTCAGTGCGGGATGGTGTTGTTCAGTGCGGCATGGTGTTGTTCAGTGCGGCATGGTGTTGTTCAGTGCGGCATGGTGTTGTTCAGTGCGGCGTAATGTTGTTCAGTGGGGCATGGTGTTGTTCAGTGCGGCATGGTGTTGTTCAGTGCGACATGATGTTGTTCAGTGCGGCATAATGTTGTTCAGTGCGGCATAATGTTGTTCAGTGCGGCATAATGTTGTTCAGTGCGGCATAATGTTGTTCAGTGCGGGATGGTGTTGTTCAGTGCGGCATGGTGTTGTTCAGTGCGGCATGGTGTTGTTCAGTGCGGCATGGTGTTGTTCAGTGCGGCATGGTGTTGTTCAGTGCGGCATGGTGTTGTTCAGTGCGGCATGGTGTTGTTCAGTGCGGCATGGTGTTGTTCAGTGCGGCATGGTGTAGTTCAGTGCGGCATGGTGTTGTTCAGTGCGGGATGGTGTTGTTCAGTACGGCATGGTGTTGTTCAGTGCGGCATGGTGTTGTTCAGTGCGACATGGTGTTGTTCAGTGCGGCATGGTGTTGTTCAGTGCGACATGATGTTGTTCAGTGCGGCATAATGTTGTTCAGTGCGGCATGGTGTTGTTCAGTGCGGGATGGTGTTGTTCAGTGCGGCATGGTGTTGTTCAGTGCGGCATGGTGTTGTTCAGTGCGGCATGGTGTTGTTCAGTGCGGCATGGTGTTGTTCAGTGCGGCATGGTGTTGTTCAGTGCGGCATGGTGTTGTTCAGTGCGGCATGGTGTTGTTCAGTGCGGCATGGTGTTGTTCAGTGCGGAATGGTGTTGTTCAGTGCGGCATGGTGTTGTTCAGTGCGGCATGGTGTTGTTAAGTGCGGCATGGTGTTGTTCAGTGCGGCGTAATGTTGTTCAGTGGGGCATGGTGTTGTTCAGTGCGGCATGGTGTTGTTCAGTGCGGCATGGTGTTGTTCAGTGCGGCATGGTGTTGTTCAGTGCGGCATGGTGCTGTTCAGTGCGGCATGGTGTTGTTCAGTGCGGCATGGTGTTGTTCAGTGCGGCATGGTGTTGTTCAGTGCGGCATGGTGTTGTTCAGTGCGGCATGGTGTTGTTCAGTGCGGCATGGTGTTTTTCAGTGCGGCATAATGTTGTTCAGTGCGGCATAATGTTGTTCAGTGCGGCATAATGTTGTTCAGTGCGGCATAATGTTGTTCAGTGCGGCATAATGTTGTTCAGTGCGGCATGGTGTTGTTCAGTGCGGCATGGTGTTGTTCAGTGCGGCATGGTGTTGTTCAGTGCGGCATGGTGTTGTTCAGTGCGGCATGGTGTTGTTCAGTGCGGCATGGTGTTGTTCAGTGCGGCATGGTGTTGTTCAGTGCGGGATGGTGTTGTTCAGTGCGGCATGGTGTTCAGTGCGGCATAATGTTGTTCAGTGCGGCATAATGTTGTTCAGTGCGGCATAATGTTGTTCAGTGCGGCATAATGTTGTTCAGTGCGGCATGGTGTTGTTCAGTGAGGCATGGTGTTGTTCAGTGCGGCATGGTGTTGTTCAGTGCGGCATGGTGTTGTTCAGTGCGGAATGGTGTTGTTCAGTGCGGCATGGTGTTGTTCAGTGCGGCATGGTGTTGTTAAGTGCGGCATGGTGTTGTTCAGTGCGGCGTAATGTTGTTCAGTGGGGCATGGTGTTGTTCAGTGCGGCATGGTGTTGTTCAGTGCGGCATGGTGTTGTTCAGTGCGGCATGGTGTTGTTCAGTGCGGGATGGTGTTGTTCAGTGCGGGATGGTGTTGTTCAGTTTGGCATGGTGTTGTTCAGTGCGGCATGGTGTTGTTCAGTGCGGCATGGTGTTGTTCAGTGCGGCATGGTGTTGTTCAGTGCGGGATGGTGTTGTTCAGTGCGGGATGGTGTTGTTCAGTGCGGGATGGTGTTGTTCAGTGCGGCATGGTGTTGTTCAGTGCAGCATGGTGTTGTTCGGCATGGTGTTGTTCAGTGCGGCATGGTGTTGTTCAGTGCGGCATGGTGTTGTTCAGTGCGGGATGGTGTTCAGTGCGGGATGGTGTTGTTCAGTGCGGGATGGTGTTGTTCAGTGCGGCATCGTGTTGTTCAGTCCGGTATCGTGTTGTTCAGTGCGGTATCGTGTTGTTCAGTGCGGTATCGTGTTGTTCAGTGCGGTATCGTGTTGTTCAGTGCGGTATCGTTGTGTTGTTCGTATTGTGTTGTGTTGTTCGTAATGTGTTGTGTTGTTTGTATTGTGTTGTTGGTATTGTGTTGTGTTGTTCGTATTTTGTTGTGTTGTTCATATTGTGTTGAGTTGTTCATATTGGGTTGAGTTGTTCGTATTGTGTTGTGTTGTTCGTATTGTGTTGCCTCTAACACTTAGCCTCTAGCACCTAGAAGGTAAATAAATAGGAAGGAAGGACTCACCGGTGACGTCGTCGCCCACGTCCAAGCGTTGTACTTTGTATTTTCATCCTTCTGACAGTGGAAAACATATAGCCAACAAACACCGTGGAACCTAAACGAATGAAAGAAAACTATCATTTGGCCACAACCAACATTCACAGATACAACACAATGTGACGTGCGGTGTTGAGGTTAAAGGTTGAGTGAAGGGCCCTCGTTTTAAACTACTTTTTTGAAAAGGAGTGGGAACAAGTAAGACGTATTTAATTTATTTATTGGGAAGTAGTAAGACTTATTAAATTTATTTAATCTACTTTTCTTCCCAGGCAAAATTTGATGTGCTGCAATTCCAAATTTCCAAAGTGAATGAAGGAATGAAATCCTTTAAATTATGATTTTGTATAAATACTAGGCATAAACACAAAATCTACGGCACAAAATGGGCAGACTTTACTTGTTTGAAAAGGACTGGTTACAAGACAGAGTTTTTTAATTTATTTAATGGGAAGAAGGCTTATTTAGTTTAATTGATCTATTTTTGTTCCCTGGCAAAATTCGATTTGCTGCAATTTCAAATTTCCAAAGTGAATGAAGGAATGAAGTCGTTTAAATTATGATTTTGTATAAATACTAGGCATAGACACAAAATCTACGGCACAAAACGGGCAGACTTTACTTGTTTGAAGAGGACTGGTTGCAAGACAGACTTTTCTGATTTATTTAATGGGAAGAAGACTTATTTAGTTTATTTAATCTCTTTTTGTTGCCTGGCAAAATTGGATTTGCTGAAATTGTATTTTGCCAAATCTTGACTTGAGACCTGATAGGAAGTATTAAACGCTCAGTTAAATCGATACAAGTTGGTAATAAGAGCGAGTAATGTTGGTTGAAGCGATGAATGAAGGTTAAAAGCAATTTAAATTATGACTTTGTATAAATACTAGATATTAACAGAACATCCACCTCGCAAAATGGGCAGAGTTTACTTGTTTGAGAAGGAGTGGCTTATTTAAGTCTAAGATTTATTTAATCTGTTTGTTCCCAGGCAAAATTGGATGTGATGCAATTCCAAATTTCACCACATGATGGTGCCAAATTTTGACTTCATAGGACATATTCAACACTTAACTATTATGTTCAAGGTAATCAGATTTGTTTATTATTCTAATGGCCTTTTCAAAACTATTCTGGATTACTACTTTGGATCTATTCTACATTACTTGGCAACAACATACTCTGTAACAGATTAGGCAGTATAATCACATATGTTAACTTGAGAGTGCCCACACTCAATCTACTTACCGTGATGTGTTAAATCAATTACTGTTAGACATTATTATTCTGATAATCTACCAAATCTTTGAATTGAAGAATTTGTGATTTAATTAATAGCTTGTTGTTATGTTCAGGGTAATCAGACTTGTATATAATTCTAATGGCCTTCTTTTGAAAACTATTCTGAATTACAACTTTGGATCTTATATTACTTTGCAACAATATACTCGGTGACAGATTAGGCAGTATAATCACATATGTTAACTTCAGTGCCCACACTGTATTTATTTATGGTTATTTGTTAAATCAAGTACTGTTAGACATGAAATAGGAAGTGTTTAACATAAATGTTATGGCTACTCACCGTTGTAGCTCGCTCCTGGTCAATGATACGAGCCTCTTCTTGCAGTGGAAAACTTGCAGCCAACAAACACCGTGGAACCTAAAGGAATGAAATTAAACATTAACATTTCGCCTGGACCAATATTCACACGTACAACGCAACGCGGCTACACTTCTGCTAGCGCCTCAGCTACACGTTGCTATTACAAACGTAAATCTCTTTAAACACAATGAGTGTTACTTACCGTGTACGCTGTAGACGGTCCAGTTGCAAGCAGAAAATAAAGATATTTCTGTTGATATTCGTCGTTGCTCAGTGGCTCACGGCCATCGCGCCAACAGATTTGAATTTTGGTGGAAGTTCAGCCAATTACGTCATATCCGCGGCACATGACTGCGACGTAATACCCGCTTATCTGAAACGGCAGTTAAAAGTAGAGTTACATCAAGTTTTCTTTTTTAATCAACGCAATCATTTACAACCGTTGACCAGAAAGAATCGTCGAAATTCGACGTTCCCCCCAAACGCCACACTCACTCGCTTTTCAGGGCAACAAAAGTACTTCTTTTTAAAAACGATGAGTTGTACTTACCGTGTACGCTCTGGACAGTCCAGTTGCAAGCAGAAAATAAAAATATTTCTCTCGTTAGTCGTATGTTACCATCCGCTGTGTCTTTGTCAACATCGCCATTTTCCTACTTCCTGTTGCGAGCCACGCCCACGGATTTAAATTCTGGCGGAAGAGCCCGCCCATTGGCGTCGTTTTCGCGTATAGCAAATCCGATTGGTTGGGAAGGGGGCGCGGTTATGCAGCCGAGGGGTCCTGTGATCGGTGGGATGTAAAGTAGGCGTCGACGTCACGTCCGCGTCACGTGACCACGACGTGGCAGACGTCATATAGCAACCGCTGTTTTGTTTAGTAGACTTACAGTTGTTATGCATTGACATAATGGCGCACACTCCAAATAGATTTAAATAAATTAAATAATTCTTCTGCCCACTCCCTTTTAAACAAGTTAACTCTCCCCGCGGATTTGAATTCCGGCGGAAGTTCTTACAGTTGTTATGCGTTGACATAATGGCGCACTGGTTAGCATGTCCACCTCTTAAGCATGATGTTGCGGGTTCGACGCCTGATCAATGTTAGCATGGAGTGAGCTGGAGTGCATGGCGCTGAAGATTTGAATCTTTGAAATGCGCTGAGGTCTGACGTATCAGGCAGAATGGTTTGCCATCACGTTCAACAAAAAATAGAAACTTTCCCACTCTGATAAAAACGTCCTGTGTTCATCTACATATTTTCGTTTTGCTGTGCATCTTTTCCCTGCCATTTCGAGAGCCCAATTGACACTAATAGTTTACTGGAATGTGTTTGCCCATCCTACTTTGTGGAATTTCACCACATGCGCTTTTGACGAAAATACTAAATTGAACTCAAGTGAAGCCAACACGCACAACCCCCCCCCCACACACACACACACACACACACACACAAATGTTGATATGAACATAAAAGACCCGCATGCGGTTCGGGAGTTGCGGCTTGGCCAAACCTGTACTATACAACTTTATTTGTGTAAAATTTTCACAACAGCTGTCACACAAACAAAGCGGGGAAAACCGAAGACGTGCGTGTTCCGCCCACGCTGGATTTATTTGCACCTTTGAAAAGACACCGTATTGCCGCAGATGTGGCAAAGAGTACTTTTGGGCATCTGAGACGGAAGGATGTCCAAAGCATCACGTCACCTGCTCTGGTAGGAATGGTGGTGGGACGTTGAGGTCAACCGCTTTGGGGTTGGCTGAATCTTTGGTCGCAGGATGCCACACACTTGAAGACAGAAGCAGAAAAGCAGAGCTAAATGCAAAATGTACTCACCGGTGACTCCAATTTTTTCCCCCCCTGAAGAAATGGATGGACGGGTGGCCCCGGCTGGCCGGTGGGACTCTTGTTATTCTGACCCTTTTTAGTGCGCGTTTGGGGCAACAACCGTTTTTTGTGGCGCTCTCTTCTGGTTCAAGAGTGCCCTGCATGTGAATTTGCCTTTCCTGCCTTCTGATTGGATGAGCGCCGGTGTGACGCGGTGCCTCTGTCACCGTGGCGGGGGGTATACGTCGGCATCGGAGCGTCTGCCAACGTCTGAGACCGGCTGGCAGTGTATCGGAGGTGTCGAGTGCGGTGCCGCTGGAGCTCACTCACCAGCTGGTGTTAGGGCCACAGAATGAAGGCCAAGGAGAAGACTAGAAAGAGAAACAGAAACTTCTCCTCCAATTGTTTGATTTGTCTCTTCTGAGCTTCGATGAATTCTTTCAGCTCTTTGTTCCTCTAGGACGGACAAATGGAAAGTAGCCTTCAAAAGCCAGTAAGCGTGCAAGTAAGTGCCGGGCTGGCTTTGGGCCCTTACCTGTTGCGCGCTGTGCAGCAGATCCATTCTCTCTTGGAGGATGCAAGCGTCGCGCTCCCTCAACTCCCACATCAGGGCTCGCTTCCATTGGTCCACGGCGCTCCTAAGCTCTTGTCTCTGATCCGCCGTCAGCACGTCATTCACGCCAGCGTGGCTGGCTTTTTCGCCGTCCGTGGCGGGGCAGTCCCGCTGCGGTAGCGCCTCGTACAACATGGCCTCCAGCTCCATGATCTTCTGGGCCGCAATCCTCGTCCATCAGTGGTCCGGCGGGAGATTTGAGGGCGGCTTACCTTATGAGCCTGGTCCATGGAACGCTTCCTGAAGTCCAACTCTTCATCCAGGTAGCCCTTCTGGTTGCAGAACATATCCTAGCACAGCTCAAGGTCAGAATTGTTGGGGCACATTGCCCCGAGTTCCCCTTGGCTGATGTCGCGTGTCTGTCTACCTTCTCACTTTCAATGTCCAACATCTTCTGTTGAAGTGCTGACTTGGTCACTTTGATGTATTCTAACCACTGAGGAAAGGCTGCTGTCACATAAGCAGAATGCGAGAGCGTGCGTGGACGTGCGCGTTACCTTCTCGGCTAGGGTGGGAAGGGTCCTGGCGTGAATCACGACCACCTGCTCCTCGTTGGTGAGATTCTGCAAGAGCCCAAAGGCACAGCGTCAACAAGGTTCTTTCAGCGCAAAGCCTTCCAAAAGTCACATTTGAGCCGCCGAGTCTCGTGGAGTGCGAACATAAGGAGTTCGACATACACTTACGGCGTTATCGCCCAGGATGTCCAGCTTCTTCATCAGATCACTGATGACGATGTCCTGGGGAAAGGCGCAAGGAGCAATGTAAGGTGTTCTGGGACCTCAGGTTAAGGTTAGGGTTGCGAGGGACGCCTTACGTACGCTCACGCCGTCGGCCTCGCAGTAGATCTGCAAAGGGCTGAGGCCGTCTGGGAAACGGACTTGCAGAAACTTCAAGACGGGGGAGCGCCACTCCCTCTCCTGAAAGGCAGAGGCATGCATCCGTCCGTCCGTCCGTCCGTCCGTCCGTCCGTCACATCTCTGGCCTCAACACGCTCGTGCGAGTCTTCCCACCTCCAGCTCCAGGATGCGGAACTCAAGCAGTTCGTTTTGGTCTCGGATATCCTGGATGTGCTCTTTCAGACGCGCTTCTTCCGCCTCCATCCGCCTGACCTGAAAAGACAGTCAGACCTCATCTGCGGGGCTTCCGGACGGGTGTGACGCCAAGCGACTCCGCCCAGCGCCTTTCTTTCCGTCACCTTTTCGGCCAACTGCTGATTGCTCTGACGCAGCAGCTGCTTCTCCTCCACCCACTTGACATTCTAGAAGAGACAAACGCGTGGACAGCTTTGGAATGTTGTGTCATTTTCATCCACAAATTCTTTGGTTGACTGGAAAATGACATTTGCTTTTCTCCGCATTTTCCCAGCCACGTTCAGGGGGGGGGGGGGGTTGGGTTGGTCCAGTAATGCCAGACGAATGAGTGACTGAAGAATGTAGCTATTTAGTCTGAGAAAAAGGTGTGCTCATTGATAAGCTTACCTGTCCTTGTTGCTTCAGCGCTGACTCCAGATCTGCTACTCTGCTTTGATAGTGACCCATTTCTACTGTCATGTAACATGGGGGGAAGAGATGGTGCAAATGGTAAAATATGGATTGTTCACAGGAATAAATTGGCAGAGCTGAAATTCCAAATTTGTCCAAAAGATGGCGCCAGACCAAAACATGAGACCAAAAAAGGGGCCAAAATAAGCTAAGCAAGTTAAAATAGAAATAAAACAGGAACACGGTGTCGGATTGTGAGTCACGCATGGACGCACAAATGTGATTTTTACTTTTTGATTTCTTTGCTTGGCTAAAAATGTATTCTGTAACAGCTTAAAGCAATATTGTTAGTCAATTCGATCAAGGGACCCGTCACTATGAGAATAGTGGCGTGACATAAATTGTTTGGAGAAGCACAAATGTGATTTTTACTTCTTGATTTCTTTGCTTGGCTAAAAATTGATTCCCTCTTTCATGAACTGTGTTTTGCAATCGAATTGTTCTGGGATTGAATGATTTTATTAACACGGGTATCAGTGGGTGAAATTGTTCGGTTTCTGGAGTGATTAAGATTTGTAATTCTATTTCATGTTTCTTCAATAAATGTGTTGTGTATATTCATCTACTTTGTTGTGCGCTGATTTGTACTGAATGTACAATCGATGGTTCGGGGTTGATTTGACAATTTGATTAATGTGCGGGGGGTTATTATGGTATAACATAGGACCGTAATAAATAAAAGTAACATCAGACAATTTTAGAGAATTGAATAACTTTCGTAGTTATTTGAGACACGAGTGAATTTCAATCCGTTTGAAAGTTTGCTTCGTCTGAATAAATTAACGGAAGTGTTTGAATCGGATTATCGGTTTGGTGTAGAACTGAAAGTAATTTAATTATTTGAAAGGTGCAGGCCCGTTTCCCCTTTTGACGGGCCGCGTAAAAAGTAACTCCGAACATGTTAGAGAATTAAATAACTTTCGTAGATATTTAAGGGAAGAGTGATTATTGAAAGAGGTGCGTTTTACACTACCATCAGCTTTTCTCTGGTCTGAAAGGAGGAGGAGGGAGGCTCCTCCTCCTCCTCCTTTCAGACCAGAGAACACCCGAGGCTGGGTGAGAACGGGGAGGCTGCGACCCGGCCGGGGGTTGCGGGAAGGGGCGCCACCTTGATCTCCTTCTCGGCGTCGTAGTCCCCTCCGCTGGTCTGGGCTAGCAGAGCGTAGGCTCGTTGCAGCGCTTGATATTCTTGCGTCAGCTGGCGGTAGCGAAGCTCCGCCTCCTCATGCACACACCAATGCAACACAGCACTAGTACCAGAATCAGTCAGACCGGCGACAAAGCACCCGCGACGCAAAGACGAGTCCGATTCCAGGCTGAAGAGGAATGTTTGGCGCCAATACGCTGGCAGAAATGGCGGGCTACCTCTTCGGGTTCCGTGTCGGGGGTTCTGTCGGTGTGAAAAGACAAGGGCGATCCGTCCGAGTCCACCAACACGTCTTCGTCGTAGCCGTAAAATGTTTCGATGACCTGCGGGCGCGGAAGCAAACATCTCTCTGAACAAACTGAAGCGACACCTCACGATGAATCGACGAGAGGAACGATAGCGAGAAAAAGGCCATTTCATCTTGCGCAACACCAAGCAGCCGCAAACAAACAGACTCACCTTGCAGGACCTCACGCTTTGTTCCTCCTCAGAGATTCTCGACGTCGGTATCGTAGCAGCAAATCTCTCTCCTGTCGACACAAATAATCCGCCTTTGAGATTCTTTGGATGCAAAGGGAACAAACGGCTCCGGCGCAGAAACAAACGCGACTCACGATGACATTTCTGACATGAGCTCCTGTCTCCAGAGCCTGAAAAACCCGTCACCGGCGATGATTGGAGGGACGCTCGTCTTTTCCAAAAGTGACAACTACAGGGTGTGTCAGGGTTTTCCAGATTATCTTTATCGTATGATTATGTTGCTTTGACTTTGACTGCAACCTGTAATAAATAATATTATTTATCCCTTATTTATCCCTATCGCTTATCCCTTCCTACACAAAGTCGTAAAATATCCCTTGCTATGTTTTGACTAGAGGTCAAGGGCTTTCTCTATTCAATCCACTCTTACACCCACCCTGTTTCTCTTAATAAAAATGCTCGTGCAGGAGCCGAGAGTCAGACTTCATTCGTACAACGGATGGACTCTCCACCTGCAGGTGTCCAAAAGAACTTACTTGTCTCCCGTGTGGTTCTTGCAAAATAAGTTGGAGCGAGCGCAACTCTAACAGGGTGCATTTTGCCACTAGCTGCCTACGGACAATGACGTCGCGCTCGCGGCTCATGGTTGACGGGCTGAGCAGCCGGGCGAGTCCGTCGTTTTCAGCGCACAGCGAGTGGCAAAGGCGCTGACAAAACGGGAGCTTTGAGCTGCTGAAAACGGCAAAACAAGTCTAAAGCGTGTTCAAACGCGTGCGCACAATGCTCCTGCTTGAAAGGTCGGAATTTAAGGGGCCAATTTTTTGGATGGCAGCCGCCGGCCAAGCTTTGGACGGAAAAGGTTTCCTGGCGACAGCGAGCGAGCGCGGCGCTGCCGTACGTGCACCGAGTCACCTGCCTGAAGACCTTGGACAAGTCGTCGATGATGTGCCGCTGCTCCACAACTTGAAGGAACTCCATTTCACCGTCCTGCTGGCCGCAACCGCGCTCCAGGTCATTGAGCGAACTAGGCCTTCTCTGTGGAACACAAATGCAGTGGACTCTGTTGGCACGCCGCCGTTGTCCGCGTCGACTTACCAAGCTTGCCATCTCCTCGTTCTCCTGGGTGACAAAGCGCACTTTGTTTTCAAGGCGACACAGCACCAGTGAGAGTTCTTCATTCTTCCTGCTCAGGCGTTTGTTTTTGTACAGGAGTGGCAGAAACTGGCTTTCTGTTTCTCTCAGTCGCTTAAGCTGCAAGCATGAAGTGCGGGATGCGAAAGACGCACAACACGCGGGCCAGAACGTATCCATTCCTTTTGCATCGGTTTGAACGGAATCGTGGCTTTGGCTCCCAATAAAAGACATCTACCAGGCAACCGACTCGCCGCGCCGCTCAACTAATAAGCAAGCGCAATGGGTGCCTCGCTGGATGGCGCGCATCAAACGTAGCGCAAACCTTCAAGCGTGCCGTCAATAAATTACCAGTTCATTGCGCTCTTCAGAAAGCAGGGCGTTTCGATCCTCCAGTTTCCTGATGACTGCGCTGAGCTCAGCGATTTTCAGATGAAACCTTCGCGTGTCCCGATCCTCCTGAGACTGAAAACGCCCCGCAACACACACACACAACCACTCGTTCAAAGTTCAAAACTGTTTTTGTGCTACCTTCCTCCAGCAACGAACTAAGTCATGCGTACTGCAAGTGTGTGATGAGGTGGCTTACGCTATGAAGAGGATTGCTAGTAGCGCCGTTGACCCCACTTCCAGGGTAGTTTAGGCCCGCCCTTTGGGAATCCCTCAGGGCAGCGATCTGCTGCTCGGCAGCCTGAGTCTGCAGCTGAAGGCGGTGGACGTGGCCGGCCCCAGGGATTTATCCAAAACACTAACCGCTCTGTCTTTCAGCTTGATCTCATCCATCTGGATGTACAAACGGGGAGCGCTCAGGCAGGCGGGCAAACTCATTTGCCAGAATTGTGACAAAAACAAAGAGAGCAACCGGCCAATTTTTATCTTGAATCGACTAGAACACCATTGCTGTGACAAAAGCGAAGCGAGCAACCGGACGTTTTCTTCTTGTGAAATAGAATAGAATAGAATGCCTTAGGTGTCATTGCACTGCAGGTATACAACGAAATTGGGAACATAGCCACGCGCCGCGCATCTGATCAGTCCTACCAGTCGGCGGATCTCCCTCTCGCAGTCCCTCTTGGTTCGGCTCAGCTCCTCCCGATGCTGGTGATGAGCCGATCGGAGCTCGGCCGCTCGGGACTGCCAGGCCTGCTGGGCCGCTGCCAGGGCTTCTTCCGCGCTCCTGGTGGAGGCGACACCGCTCGGTCTCCCGACACCGCCGCGTCTCCTCCACTTCCGCCAGCAAAGCGCCCCCGCTCCTCACCTGAGCAGACATTGCGCCACATCGGGCCGTTGAGACACAGTAAGCGCCGCGACGCTTACTGGGGACAAGCTACACAATACGGTAGCGGCCGCATCGGAGCCCGACGTGGCGTGCGGATAGTCAGACACGGATTGAGCGGATCACCTTGTCCATGGAGCCGTCCCTCAGGCTGAGGACCAAGGCATTCAGTCGCTGGATCTCTCCATCTTTGATTTTGATCACTCTCATCAGCTCCATTTCATGCTGCCGCAGTAATGTCTCCCTGGTAACGGCTAACTCTTTCTGCTTCTCCTCATGGAGTTTGCTTTTGAGTTCCGTCATGGCGGCGGTGGCACGGTGGTGCTCCGCCCGCAGGTCCTGACTTCTCTCTCTCTCCAGACAGCTGACCTGACATGACTTAGACTTAGACAAACTTGCAGTGCTAATTATGCAATAGTGCAAGTAGGCAAAACAGTATTCAAGAGTGTGCAGAGGAATGCTAAACCATGTATTAAACTTCTATTTAAAGGGTTTACACAAGTTCAGTAAAGTTGGTAGTGCGAGATAGTGCAAGATAGAGGTCCGTAGTGTCATAAAGTACAGTTCTGTGAATGTGTGATGCAGAGTTCAGTTTAGAGCTCAACAGTTCTAGTGTTCAACAGTCTGATGACAGCAGGGAAAAAGCTGTTGCAGAACCTGGTGGACCTGCAGCGGATTGTGCGAAACCTCTTCCCAGAGGGCAGCAGGGAGAACAGTCCATGGTGGGGGTGTGATGGGTCATTGATGATGTTACGGGGACGGGACATGCAGCGCTGAGATGAAATGTCCTGAATGGAGGGAAGAAGAGCCCCTATGAACCTCTCTGCTGTCCTCACCACTCTCCTCACGTTCTTCCAATCGGAGGCGGTGCAGCCTCCACACCACACAGAGAGTCAGCTTGTCAGAATGCTCTCTATGGTGCTCCTGTAGAACGTCCTCATGATGGGTGGGGGCAGGTGGGCTCTCCTCATCCTCCGTAGGAAGTACAAGCGCTTCTGTGCCCTCTTGACCAGTGCCGTAGTGTTCATAGTCCAGGAATTCAAATCCGCGGGGAGAGTTAACTTGTTTAAAAGGGAGTGGGCAGAAGAATTATTTAATTTATTTAAATCTATTTGGAGTGTGCGCCATTATGTCAATGCATAACAACTGTAAGTCTACTAAACAAAACAGCAGTTGCTATATGACGTCTGCCACGTCGTGGTCACGTGACGCGGACGTGACGTCGACGCCTACTTTACATCCCACCGATCACAGGACCCCTCGGCTGCATAACCGCGCCCCCTTCCCAACCAATCGGATTTGCTATACGCGAAAACGACGCCAATGGGCGGGCTCTTCCGCCAGAATTTAAATCCGTGGGCGTGGCTCGCAACAGGAAGTAGGAAAATGGCGATGTTGACAAAGACACAGCGGATGGTAACATACGACTAACGAGAGAAATATTTTTATTTTCTGCTTGCAACTGGACCGTCCAGAGCGTACACGGTAAGTACAACTCATCGTTTTTAAAAAGAAGTACTTTTGTTGCCCTGAAAAGCGAGTGAGTGTGGCGTTTGGGGGGAACGTCGAATTTCGACGATTCTTTCTGGTCAACGGTTGTAAATGATTGCGTTGATTAAAAAAAAAAACTTGATGTAACTCTACTTTTAACTGCCGTTTCAGATAAGCGGGTATTACGTCGCAGTCATGTGCCGCGGATATGACGTAATTGGCTGAACTTCCACCAAAATTCAAATCTGTTGGCGCGATGGCCGTGAGCCACTGAGCAACGACGAATATCAACAGAAATATCTTTATTTTCTGCTTGCAACTGGACCGTCTACAGCGTACACGGTAAGTAACACTCATTGTGTTTAAAGAGATTTACGTTTGTAATAGCAACGTGTAGCTGAGGCGCTAGCAGAAGTGTAGCCGCGTTGCGTTGTACGTGTGAATATTGGTCCAGGCGAAATGTTAATGTTTAATTTCATTCCTTTAGGTTCCACGGTGTTTGTTGGCTGCAAGTTTTCCACTGCAAGAAGAGGCTCGTATCATTGACCAGGAGCGAGCTACAACGGTGAGTAGCCATAACATTTATGTTAAACACTTCCTATTTCATGTCTAACAGTACTTGATTTAACAAATAACCATAAATAAATACAGTGTGGGCACTGAAGTTAACATATGTGATTATACTGCCTAATCTGTCACCGAGTATATTGTTGCAAAGTAATATAAGATCCAAAGTTGTAATTCAGAATAGTTTTCAAAAGAAGGCCATTAGAATTATATACAAGTCTGATTACCCTGAACATAACAACAAGCTATTAATTAAATCACAAATTCTTCAATTCAAAGATTTGGTAGATTATCAGAATAATGTCTAACAGTAATTGATTTAACACATCACGATAAGTAGATTGAGTGTGGGCACTCTCAAGTTAACATATGTGATTATACTGCCTAATCTGTTACAGAGTATGTTGTTGCCAAGTAATGTAGAATAGATCCAAAGTAGTAATCCAGAATAGTTTTGAAAAGGCCATTAGAATAATAAACAAATCTGATTACCTTGAACATAATAGTTAAGTGTTGAATATGTCCTATGAATTCAAAATTTGGCACCACCATGTGGTGAAATTTGGAATTGCATCACATCCAATTTTGCCTGGGAACAAACAGATTAAATAAATCTTAGACTTAAATAAGCCACTCCTTCTCAAACAAGTAAACTCTGCCCATTTTGCGCAGTAGATGTTCTGTTAATATCTAGTATTTATACAAAGTCATAATTTAAATTGCTTTTAACCTTCATTCATCGCTTCAACCAACATTACTCGCTCTTATTACCAACTTGTATCGATTTAACTGAGCGTTTAATACTTCCTATCAGGTCTCAAGTCAAGATTTGGCAAAATACAATTTCAGCAAATCCAATTTTGCCAGGCAACAAAAAGAGATTAAATAAACTAAATAAGTCTTCTTCCCATTAAATAAATCAGAAAAGTCTGTCTTGCAACCAGTCCTCTTCAAACAAGTAAAGTCTGCCCGTTTTGTGCCGTAAATTTTGTGTCTATGCCTAGTATTTATACAAAATCATAATTTAAACGACTTCATTCCTTCATTCACTTTGGAAATTTGGAATTGCAGCAAATCGAATTTTGCCAGGGAACAAAAATAGATCAATTAAACTAAATAAGTCTTCTTCCCATTAAATAAATTAAAAAAGTCTGTCTTGTAACCAGTCCTTTTCAAACAAGTAAAGTCTGCCCATTTTGTGCCGTAGATTTTGTGTTTATGCCTAGTATTTATACAAAATCATAATTTAAAGGATTTCATTCCTTCATTCACTTTGGAAATTTGGAATTGCAGCACATCAAATTTTGCCTGGGAAGAAAAGTAGATTAAATAAATTTAATAAGTCTTACTACTTCCCAATAAATAAATTAAATACGTCTTACTTGTTCCCACTCCTTTTCAAAAAAGTAGTTTAAAACGAGGGCCCTTCACTCAACCTTTAACCTCAACACCGCACGTCACATTGTGTTGTATCTGTGAATGTTGGTTGTGGCCAAATGATAGTTTTCTTTCATTCGTTTAGGTTCCACGGTGTTTGTTGGCTATATGTTTTCCACTGTCAGAAGGATGAAAATACAAAGTACAACGCTTGGACGTGGGCGACGACGTCACCGGTGAGTCCTTCCTTCCTATTTATTTACCTTCTAGGTGCTAGAGGCTAAGTGTTAGAAGCTAAGTGTTAGAGGCAACACAATACGAACAACACAACACAATACGAACAACTCAACACAATATGAACAACTCAACACAATATGAACAACACAACAAAATACGAACACAACACAATACCAACAACACAATACAAACAACACAACACATTACGAACAACACAACACAATACGAACAACACAACGATACCGCACTGAATCACACGATACCGCACTGAACAACACGATACCGCACTGAACAACACGATACCGCACTGAACAACACGATACCGGACTGAACAACACGATGCCGCACTGAACAACACGATACCGCACTGAACAACACGATACCGCACTGAACAACACCATGCCGCACTGAACAACACCATGCCGCACCGAACAACACCATGCCGCACTGAACAACACCATGCCGCACTGAACAACACCATCCCGCACTGAACAACACCATCCCGCACTGAACAACACCATGCCGCACTGAACAACACCATGCCGCACTGAACAACACCATGCCAAACTGAACAACACCATCCCGCACTGAACAACACCATCCCGCACTGAACAACACCATCCCGCACTGAACAACACCATGCCGCACTGAACAACACCATGCCGCACTGAACTACACCATGCCGCACTGAACTACACCATGCCGCACTGAACAACACCATGCCGCACTGAACAACACAATGCCGCACTGAACAACACCATGCCGCACTGAACAACACCATGCCGCACTGAACAACACCATGCCGCACTGAACAACACCATGCCGCACTGAACAACACCATGCCGCACTGAACAACACCATGCCGCACTGAACAACACCATCCCGCACTGAACAACACCATGCCGCACTGAACAACATTATGCCCCACTGAACAACAATATACCGCACTGAACAACATTATGCCGCACTGAACAACATTATGCCGCACTGAACAACACCATGCCGCACTGAACAACATTATGCCGCACTGAACAACATTATGCCGCACTGAACACCATGCCGCACTGAACAACACCATCCCGCACTGAACAACACCATGCCGCACTGAACAACACCATGCCGCACTGAACAACACCATGCCGCACTGAACAACACCATGCCGCACTGAACAACACCATGCCGCACTGAACAACACCATGCCGCACTGAACAACACCATCCCGCACTAAACAACACCATGCCGCACTGAACAACATTATGCCGCACTGAACAACATTATGCCGCACTGAACAACATCATGCCGCACTGAACAACATCATGCCGCACTGAACAACACCATGCCGCACTGAACAACACCATGCCGCACTGAACAACACCATCCCGCACTGAACAACACCATGCCGCACTGAACAACACCATGCCGCACTGAACAACACCATGCCGCATTGAACTACACCATGCCGCACTGAACAACACCATGCCGCACTGAACAACACCATGCCGCACTGAACAACACCATGCCTCACTGAACAACACCATGCCGCACTGAACAACACCATGCCGCACTGAACAACACCATGCCGCACTGAACAACACCATGCCGCACTGAACAACACCATGCCGCACTGAACAACATTATGCCGCACTGAACAACATTATGCCGCACTGAACAACACCATGCAGCACTGAACAACATTATACCGCACTGAACAACATTATACCGCACTGAACAACATTATGCCGCACAACATTACGCCGCACTGAACAACACCATGCCGCACTTAACAACACCATGCCGCACTGAACAACACCATGCCGCACTGAACAACACCATTCCGCACTGAACAACACCATGCCGCACTGAACAACACCATCCCGCACTAAACAACATTATGCCGCACTGAACAACATTATGCCGCACTGAACAACATCATGCCGCACTGAACAACATCATGCCGCACTGAACAACACCATGCCGCACTGAACAACACCATGCCGCACTGAACAACACCATCCCGCACTGAACAACACCATGCCGCACTGAACAACACCATGCCGCACTGAACAACACCATGCCGCACTGAACTACACCATGCCGCACTGAACAACACCATGCCGCACTGAACAACACCATGCCGCACTGAACAACACCATGCCGCACTGAACAACACCATGCCGCACTGAACAACACCATGCCGCACTGAACAACACCATGCCGCACTGAACAACACCATGCCGCACTGAACAACACCATGCCGCACTGAACAACATTATGCCGCACTGAACAACATTATGCCGCACTGAACAACACCATGCAGCACCGAACAACATTATACCGCACTGAACAACATTATACCGCACTGAACAACATTATGCCGCACAACATTACGCCGCACTGAACAACACCATGCCGCACTTAACAACACCATGCCGCACTGAACAACACCATGCCGCACTGAACAACACCATTCCGCACTGAACAACACCATGCCGCACTGAACAACACGACGCCGCACTGAACAACACCATGCCGCACTGAACAACACCATGCCGCACTGAACAACACCATGCCGCACTGAACAACACCATGCCGCACTGAACAACACCATGCCGCACTGAACAACACCATCCCGCACTGAACAACACCATGCCGCACTGAACAACACCATGCCGCACTGAACAACACCATGCCGCACTGAACAACACCATGCCGCACTGAACAACACCATGCCGCACTGAACAACACCATGCCGCACTGAACAACATTATGCCGCACTGAACAACACCATGCCGCACTGAACAACACCATGCCGCACTGAACAACACCATGCCGCACTGAACAACACCATCCCGCACTGAACAACACCATCCCGCACTGAACACCATCCCGCACTGAACAACACCATGCCGCACTGAACAACACCATGCCGCACTGAACAACACCATGCCGCACTGAACAACACCATGCCGAACAACACCATGCCGCACTGAACAACACCATGCCGCACTGAACAACACCATCCCGCACTGAACAACACCATCCCGCACTGAACAACACCATCCCGCACTGAACAACATTATGCCGCACTGAAAAACACCATGCCGCACTGAACAGCACCATGCCGCACTGAACAACACCATGCCGCACTGAACAACACCATGCCGCACTGAACAACACCATCCCGCACTGAACAACACCATCCCGCACTGAACAACACCATGCCGCACTGAACAACACCATGCCGCACTGAACAACACCATCCCGCACTGAACAACACCATGCCGCACTGAACAACATTATGCCGCACTGAACAACATTATGCCGCACTGAACAACATTATGCCGCACTGAACAACACCATCCCGCACTGAACAACACCATCCCGCACTGAACAACGCCATGCCGCACTGAACAACACCATGCCGCACTGAACAACACCATGCCGCACTGAACAACACCATGCCGCACTGAACAACACCATGCCGCACTGAACAACACCATCCCGCACTGAACAACACCATGCCGCACTGAACAACACCATGCCGCACTGAACAACACCATGCCGCACTGAACAACACCATGCCGCACTGAACAACACCATGCCGCACTGAACAACACCATCCCGCACTGAACAACACCATGCCGCACTGAACAACACCATGCCGCACTTAACAACACCATGCCGCACTGAACAACACCATGCCGCACTGAACAACAACATGCCGCACTGAACAACAACATGCCGCACTGAACAACACGACGCCGCACTGAACAACACTACGCCGCACAGAACAACACGACGCCGCACAGAATAACACAATACCGCACAGAACAACACCATGCCGCACAAACAGTTTTAGATAATATTACGTCGCAGTCATGCGACGCGGACATGACGTCAATAGGCGGAACTCATGGCAAAATTATAATCCGTGGGCGTGGCTTGCAACAGGAAGTAGGAAAGCGGCAATGCTGGCAAACAAGACACAGCGGTTAGTAACACGACGACTAACAAGACAAATATTTTTGTTTTCAGCTTGCAACTTGACCGTCTAGAGCGTACAAGGTAATTACAACTCATTGTTTTGAAAAATATGTTTTTTTGTTGGCCTGAAAAGCGAGGCAGTGTGGCATTTGGGAGGAACGTCGAACTCGGCGTCTGCTTCCAGCCACAGACGCCAAATTTCGACGATTATTTCGACTGGTCAACGTTTTTAAATTATTGCGTTGATTAAAAACTTTATTTAACTCTACTCTTAACTTTGCCGTTTCAGATATGCGGGTATTACACCGTGGAAATGACGTCAATAGGCTGAACTCTCGCCAAAATTCAAATCTGTGGGCGCAATGGCCTTGAGCGAGACAACGGATACAAACACGACGATTATCAACAGAAATATCTTTATTTTCTGCTTGCAAGTGGACCGTCTAGAGCGTACACGGTAAGTACAACTCATTGTGTTTAAAAAGATTTACGTTTGTGTAGTTTGCGTTGCGTTGTATCTGTGAATGTTGGTTGAGGCTAAATGTTAATGTTTAATTTCCTTCCTTTAGGTTCCACGGTGTTTGTTGGCTGTATGTTTTCCACTGCAAGAAGAGGCTCGTATCATTGACCAGCAGGAGCTACAATGGTGAGTACCCCTTTCGTCGTCCATTTATGTTAAACACTTCCTGTTTCATGTCTAACAGTACTCGATTTAACAAATAACCATAAATAAATACAGTGTGGGCAGTCAAGTTAACATATGTGATTATCCTGCCTAATATGTTTATCACAAATATGTCACTAATATGTTTATTTGTTTATCACAACACCTTTGGACCTTCAGCAATCGATTATTTCCCTTCATCTACATAGAGACAGAACGATGGTGTCTTAAACATCTCATTCATTTCACCAAATAACTTCACGCATGTGGATAACGGCCGTCTCGGTCACGCTATGTTGCGTGATGCAGTTTTGAAGAACCAAATGCATTTATTCAATGAATAAGTCAAGCTAGATCTATGTTTATGATGTTGTACGTTACGGTACCGATTGAAGTTGAGTCCGAAGCCAGTGGAAAACAGCGCTGCGTTTGTGCTCTCCAGGTACAAATGTTGTGATCTCTGACTGACGACCGGGCGAGACTCGAGTAAGAGATGTCCAAACGAGCTCCGGCAGGGCGGGTCAAGGCGGAGCGAACGGACGCCTTTCAGGCCGCCAATGACGAGCTGAGAGCCAAACTGATGGACGTCCAGTTAGAACTTCAGCAGGAGAAGAACAAGGTGAAAACCTCAACAGACAGACACTGCCTTCCTCCCTGCCTGCTTCCCTGCCTGCCTCCCTGCCTGCCTCCCTGCCTGCCTGCCTCCCTGCTTGCCTCCCTCCCGCCCTCCCTCCCTCCCAGTTTCCCCGATGTAGATTTGACATGCGTGTGCCATGACTGTGTCAGCCTACGTCAACAAATGCACCGAGGACGTCAGCACCACTAAGAATATCATCACCCGGGGCAACCAACGACCCTGGATGACTGAGGAGGTACGTCAAACGCTACGAGCGCGGAACTCTGCCTTCAAGTCTGGCGACAAGGAGACACTGAGGACAGCGAGAGCCAACTTGAACCGTGCCATCAGGGTAGCGAAGCGAGACCACAGTCGAAAAATTCAGGATCGTTTCCACGACGCCAACAACACCAGGAGTATGTGGCAAGGCATACGGGCGATTACAGACTACAACTCACCCTCCCCCCCCCCGGTGGGTGAAGTTGATGCTGACTTTCTAAATGGTCTAAATAACTTCTTTGGGAGGTTCGAGGCACTAAACGGCACTCCAGCAGTTAAAACTGTCCCCCATCAGGAAGAGGAGGTACTCTGCCTTGACTCCGCCGATGTGTTGAAGACCCTGAGGAGAGTCAACCCCCGTAAGGCCCCTGGCCCCGACAACATTCCTGGGCGTGTGTTCAGGGAATGTGCAAGTCAGCTGGCTGGGGTCATCACAGACATTTTCTCGCTGGGCCAAGCCACAGTGCCAGCGTGCTTTAAGACTGCCTCCATCATTCCGGTGCCGAAGAAACCTCAAATCACCTCATTTAATGATTACCGGCCTGTTGCACTGACTCCGGTCATGATGAAGTGCTTCGAAAGGCTGCTTAAAGATCACATCGTTTCCAGACTCCCCCCATTATTTGACCCGTTCCAGTTTGCCGACCGGCAAAACCGCTCCACTCAGGACGCCATCTCCTCCGTTCTTCACCTGAGCCTGGCTCACCTGGAGGAGAAGAACACCCATGTTCGGATGCTGTTCCTGGACTTCAGCTCAGCGTTTAACACCATCATCCCACAGCATCTAGTAGGAAAATTGGAACACCTGGGCTTCAACACCCCCCTTCGCAACTGGCTGCTAGACTTCCTCACCAACAGACCTCAGTCAGTCCGGGTCGGACAGAACACCTCTGATGTCATCACCCTCAGCACAGGCTCCCCTCAGGGCTGCGTCCTGAGCCCCCTGCTGTTCACCCTGATGACACACGACTGCGTCCCCAGGTTCACCACCAATCACATCGTGAAGTTCGCAGACGACACAACGGTGGTGGGGCTCATCAGAGACAACAACGACCTGGACTACAGAGAGGAGGTGGAGCAGCTGGTGGGCTGGTGCAGAGACAACAGCCTGATCCTGAATGTGGAGAAGATGAAGGAGATCATCGTCGACTTCAGGAAAAACCAGCCTCACCACGCTCCACTGATCATCAACAGCTCAGCTGTGGAGGTGGTCAGCAGCACCAAATTCCTGGGGGTCCACATCACAGAAGACCTCACCTGGACTATGAACACTACGGCACTGATCAAGAGGGCACAGAAGCGCTTGTACTTCCTGCGGAGGATGAGGAGAGCCCACCTGCCCCCACCCATCATGAGGACGTTCTACAGGAGCACCATAGAGAGCATTCTGACAAGCTGACTCTCTGTGTGGTGTGGAGGCTGCACCGCCTCCGATTGGAAGAACGTGAGGAGAGTGGTGAGGACAGCAGAGAGGATCATAGGGGCTCCTCTTCCCTCCATTCAGGACATTTCATCTCAGCGCTGCATGTCCCGTGCCCGTAACATCATCAATGACCCATCACACCCCCACCATGGACTGTTCTCCCTGCTGCCCTCTGGGAAGAGGTTTCGCACAATCCGCTGCAGGTCCACCAGGTTCTGCAACAGCTTTTTCCCTGCTGTCATCAGACTGTTGAACATTAGAACTGTTGAGCTCTAAACTGAACTCTGCATCACACATTCACAGAACTGTACTTTATGACACTACGGACCTCTATCTTGCACTATCTCGCACTACCAACTTTACTGAACTTGTGTAAACCCTTTAAATAGAAGTTTAATACATGGTTTAGCATTCCTCTGCACACTCTTGAATACTGTTTTGCCTACTTGCACTATTGCATAATTAGCACTGCTGCACTTTATACTTATTTGTAATATATATATATATACAGTATATGTATATATATATATTTTCATAGGATATGTTACTTCTATTCAACTGCAATATCACTACTTTGTTGTAAGCCGTGTGCAACGAAATTTCGTTTTGTATGCACCATGTGCAGACAAGATGACAATAAAGTTTGTCTAAGTCATGTCAGGTCAGCTGTCTGGAGAGAGAGAGAAGTCAGGACCTGCGGGCGGAGCACCACCGTGCCACCGCCGCCATGACGGAACTCAAAAGCAAACTCCATGAGGAGAAGCAGAAAGAGTTAGCCGTTACCAGGGAGACATTACTGCGGCAGCATGAAATGGAGCTGATGAGAGTGATCAAAATCAAAGATGGAGAGATCCAGCGACTGAATGCCTTGGTCCTCAGCCTGAGGGACGGCTCCATGGACAAGGTGATCCGCTCAATCCGTGTCTGACTATCCGCACGCCACGTCGGGCTCCGATGCGGCCGCTACCGTATTGTGTAGCTTGTCCCCAGTAAGCGTCGCGGCACTCCGTTGCGGTCTCAACGGCCCGATGTGGCGCAATGTCTGCTCAGGTGAGGAGCGGGGGCGCTTTGCTGGCGGAAGTGGAGGAGACGCGGCGGTGTCGGGAGACCGAGCGGTGTCGCCTCCACCAGGAGCGCGGAAGAAGCCCTGGCAGCGGCCCAGCAGGCCTGGCAGTCCCGAGCGGCCGAGCTCCGATCGGCTCATCACCAGCATCGGGAGGAGCTGAGCCGAACCAAGAGAGACTGCGAGAGGGAGATCCGCCGACTGGTAGGACTGATCAGATGCGCGGTGCGTGGCTATGTTCCAAATTTCGTTGTATACCTGCAGTGCAATGACACCTAAGGCATTCTATTCTATTTCACAAGAAGAAAACGTCCGGTTGCTCGCTTCGCTTTTGTCACAGCAATGGTGTTCTAGTCGATTCAAGATAAAAATTGGCCGGTTGCTCTCTTTGTTTTTGTCACAATTCTGGCAAATGAGTTTGCCCGCCTGCCTGAGCGCTCCCCGTTTGTACATCCAGATGGATGAGATCAAGCTGAAAGACAGAGCGGTTAGTGTTTTGGATAAATCCCTGGGGCCGGCCACGTCCACCGCCTTCAGCTGCAGACTCAGGCTGCCGAGCAGCAGATCGCTGCCCTGAGGGATTCCCAAAGGGCGGGCCTAAACTACCCTGGAAGTGGGGTCAACGGCGCTACTAGCAATCCTCTTCATAGCGTAAGCCACCTCATCACACACTTGCAGTACCCATGACTTAGTTCGTTGCTGGAGGAAGGTAGCACAAAAACAGTTTTGAACTTTGAGCGAGTGGTTGTGTGTGTGTGTTGCGGGGCGTTTTCAGTCTCAGGAGGATCGGGACACGCGAAGGTTTCATCTGAAAATCGCTGAGCTCAGCGCAGTCATCAGGAAACTGGAGGATCGAAACGCCCTGCTTTCTGAAGAGCGCAATGAACTGGTAATTTATTGACGGCACGCTTGAAGGTTTGCGCTACGTTTGATGCGCGCCATCCAGCGAGGCACCCATTGCGCTTGCTTATTAGTTGAGCGGCGCGGCGAGTCGGTCAATCTAATTTCTGTACGACGCCAATCCCTCTCAAGTCACCCTAAGCTCGAGCCGAGTAACTCAATTCGAGGCAAGACTTCGAAGTGACCGCATCGTATTGATGGCTCCCCGCTAATGTTTGAAGTTCTTATTATGTTACGGATATTTTTAGATGTCTTTGTTAAGACCTCAGGGATTCGTTTGTATAGCGCACCCTAGCACTAGTTTTGCCGAAGTAAATGTTGATATGGGTCCGTTCTACTTGGTCGCTCAAGCAGCGAGCCGACCAACTTGTTTATTCGAAAGAGAATCGAATTAATAAAAGTGTGACAATAATAGCATTTAAGGAGAAAATTAATGCACTTTACGTTATTAATTCTAACTTCTTATATGTAGATCTAGCACTTAACTGTCGGCGTGCTTCACCCCACTTGATTGCTTTAAAAAGAATAACAACTTTCTTAAAACGAATAAAAATGTCTTACTCTATTTAGATTTGCCCAGTAATTAATTTGGAAGGCAAGTCTATTTTTCGATCGTGTCCTGTTTAACTTTTGACGCGGCCCGACAAAATTAAGAACTGGGCCGCGCCCGACGGACAATCGAAATACTTTTATCCTTCACCAACTCAAATGATCTATTTTAACCATCGTCGTTATTTTATTTAGAGGAAGTAAATTTTCAAACGAATTCACTTTTGACGAAATTCACTCTTCCCTTAAATATCTACGAAAGTTATTTAATTCTCTAACATGTTCGGAGTTACTTTTTACGCGGCCCGTCAAAAGGGGAAACGGGCCTGCGCCCTTCAAATAATTAAATTACTTTCAGTTCTACACCAAACCGATAATCCGATTCAAACACTTCCGTTAATTTATTCAGACGAAGCAAACTTTCAAACGGATTGAAATTCACTCGTGTCTCAAATAACTACGAAAGTTATTCAATTCTCTAAAATTGTCTGATGTTACTTTTATTTATTACGGTCCTATGTTATACCATAATAACCCCCCGCACATTAATCAAATTGTCAAATCAACCCCGAACCATCGATTGTACATTCAGTACAAATCAGCGCACAACAAAGTAGATGAATATACACAACACATTTATTGAAGAAACATGAAATAGAATTACAAATCTTAATCACTCCAGAAACCGAACAATTTCACCCACTGATACCCGTGTTAATAAAATCATTCAATCCCAGAACAATTCGATTGCAAAACACAGTTCATGAAAGAGGGAATCAATTTTTAGCCAAGCAAAGAAATCAAGAAGTAAAAATCACATTTGTGCTTCTCCAAACAATTTATGTCACGCCACTATTCTCATAGTGACGGGTCCCTTGATCGAATTGACTAACAATATTGCTTTAAGCTGTTACAGAATACATTTTTAGCCAAGCAAAGAAATCAAAAAGTAAAAATCACATTTGTGCGTCCATGCGTGACTCACAATCCGACACCGTGTTCCTGTTTTATTTCTATTTTAACTTGCTTAGCTTATTTTGGCCCCTTTTTTGGTCTCATGTTTTGGTCTGGCGCCATCTTTTGGACAAATTTGGAATTTCAGCTCTGCCAATTTATTCCTGTGAACAATCCATATTTTACCATTTGCACCATCTCTTCCCCCCATGTTACATGACAGTAGAAATGGGTCACTATCAAAGCAGAGTAGCAGATCTGGAGTCAGCGCTGAAGCAACAAGGACAGGTAAGCTTATCAATGAGCACACCTTTTTCTCAGACTAAATAGCTACATTCTTCAGTCACTCATTCGTCTGGCATTACTGGACCAACCCAACCCCTCCCCCCCCCAACCCCCCCCCCCCCCCCCCTGAACGTGGCTGGGAAAATGTGGAGAAAAGCAAATGTCATTTTCCAGTCAACCAAAGAATTTGTGGATGAAAATGACACAACATTCCAAAGCTGTCCACGCGTTTGTCTCTTCTAGAATGTCAAGTGGGTGGAGGAGAAGCAGCTGCTGCGTCAGAGCAATCAGCAGTTGGCCGAAAAGGTGACGGAAAGAAAGGCGCTGGGCGGAGTCGCTTGGCGTCACACCCGTCCGGAAGCCCCGCAGATGAGGTCTGACTGTCTTTTCAGGTCAGGCGGATGGAGGCGGAAGAAGCGCGTCTGAAAGAGCACATCCAGGATATCCGAGACCAAAACGAACTGCTTGAGTTCCGCATCCTGGAGCTGGAGGTGGGAAGACTCGCACAAGCGTGTTGAGGCCAGAGATGTGACGGACGGACGGACGGACGGACGGACGGATGCATGCCTCTGCCTTTCAGGAGAGGGAGTGGCGCTCCCCCGTCTTGAAGTTTCTGCAAGTCCGTTTCCCAGACGGCCTCAGCCCTTTGCAGATCTACTGCGAGGCCGACGGCGTGAGCGTACGTAAGGCGTCCCTCGCAACCCTAACCTTAACCTGAGGTCCCAGAACACCTTACATTGCTCCTTGCGCCTTTCCCCAGGACATCGTCATCAGTGATCTGATGAAGAAGCTGGACATCCTGGGCGATAACGCCGTAAGTGTATGTCGAACTCCTTATGTTCGCACTCCACGAGACTCGGCGGCTCAAATGTGACTTTTGGAAGGCTTTGCGCTGAAAGAACCTTGTTGACGCTGTGCCTTTGGGCTCTTGCAGAATCTCACCAACGAGGAGCAGGTGGTCGTGATTCACGCCAGGACCCTTCCCACCCTAGCCGAGAAGGTAACGCGCACGTCCACGCACGCTCTCGCATTCTGCTTATGTGACAGCAGCCTTTCCTCAGTGGTTAGAATACATCAAAGTGACCAAGTCAGCACTTCAACAGAAGATGTTGGACATTGAAAGTGAGAAGGTAGACAGACACGCGACATCAGCCAAGGGGAACTCGGGGCAATGTGCCCCAACAATTCTGACCTTGAGCTGTGCTAGGATATGTTCTGCAACCAGAAGGGCTACCTGGATGAAGAGTTGGACTTCAGGAAGCGTTCCATGGACCAGGCTCATAAGGTAAGCCGCCCTCAAATCTCCCGCCGGACCACTGATGGACGAGGATTGCGGCCCAGAGGATCATGGAGCTGGAGGCCATGTTGTACGAGGCGCTACCGCAGCGGGACTGCCCCGCCACGGACGGCGAAAAAGCCAGCCACGCTGGCGTGAATGACGTGCTGACGGCGGATCAGAGACAAGAGCTTAGGAGCGCCGTGGACCAATGGAAGCGAGCCCTGATGTGGGAGTTGAGGGAGCGCGACGCTTGCATCCTCCAAGAGAGAATGGATCTGCTGCACAGCGCGCAACAGGTAAGGGCCCAAAGCCAGCCCGGCACTTACTTGCACGCTTACTGGCTTTTGAAGGCTACTTTCCATTTGTCCGTCCTAGAGGAACAAAGAGCTGAAAGAATTCATCGAAGCTCAGAAGAGACAAATCAAACAATTGGAGGAGAAGTTTCTGTTTCTCTTTCTAGTCTTCTCCTTGGCCTTCATTCTGTGGCCCTAACACCAGCTGGTGAGTGAGCTCCAGCGGCACCGCACTCGACACCTCCGATACACTGCCAGCCGGTCTCAGACGTTGGCAGACGCTCCGATGCCGACGTATACCCCCCGCCACGGTGACAGAGGCACCGCGTCACACCGGCGCTCATCCAATCAGAAGGCAGGAAAGGCAAATTCACATGCAGGGCACTCTTGAACCAGAAGAGAGCGCCACAAAAAACGGTTGTTGCCCCAAACGCGCACTAAAAAGGGTCAGAATAACAAGAGTCCCACCGGCCAGCCGGGGCCACCCGTCCATCCATTTCTTCAGGGGGGGAAAAAATTGGAGTCACCGGTGAGTACATTTTGCATTTAGCTCTGCTTTTCTGCTTCTGTCTTCAAGTGTGTGGCATCCTGCGACCAAAGATTCAGCCAACCCCAAAGCGGTTGACCTCAACGTCCCACCACCATTCCTACCAGAGCAGGTGACGTGATGCTTTGGACATCCTTCCGTCTCAGATGCCCAAAAGTACTCTTTGCCACATCTGCGGCAATACGGTGTCTTTTCAAAGGTGCAAATAAATCCAGCGTGGGCGGAACACGCACGTCTTCGGTTTTTCCCGCTTTGTTTGTGTGACAGCTGTTGTGAAAATTTTACACAAATAAAGTTGTATAGTACAGGTTTGGCCAAGCCGCAACTCCCGAACCGCATGCGGCTCTTTTATGTTCATATCAACATTTGTGTGTGTGTGTGTGTGTGTGTGTGTGGGGGGGGGGGGGGGGGGGCGTTGTGCGTGTTGGCTTCACTTGAGTTCAATTTAGTATTTTCGTCAAAAGCGCATGTGGTGAAATTCCACAAAGTAGGATGGGCAAACACATTCCAGTAAACTATTAGTGTCAATTGGGCTCTCGAAATGGCAGGGAAAAGATGCACAGCAAAACGAAAATATGTAGATGAACACAGGACGTTTTTATCAGAGTGGGAAAGTTTCTATTTTTTGTTGAACGTGATGGCAAACCATTCTGCCTGATACGTCAGACCTCAGCGCATTTCAAAGATTCAAATCTTCAGCGCCATGCACTCCAGCTCACTCCATGCTAACATTGATCAGGCGTCGAACCCGCAACATCATGCTTAAGAGGTGGACATGCTAACCAGTGCGCCATTATGTCAACGCATAACAACTGTAAGAACTTCCGCCGGAATTCAAATCCGCGGGGAGAGTTAACTTGTTTAAAAGGGAGTGGGCAGAAGAATTATTTAATTTATTTAAATCTATTTGGAGTGTGCGCCATTATGTCAATGCATAACAACTGTAAGTCTACTAAACAAAACAGCGGTTGCTATATGACGTCTGCCACGTCGTGGTCACGTGACGCGGACGTGACGTCGACGCCTACTTTACATCCCACCGATCACAGGACCCCTCGGCTGCATAACCGCGCCCCCTTCCCAACCAATCGGATTTGCTATACGCGAAAACGACGCCAATGGGCGGGCTCTTCCGCCAGAATTTAAATCCGTGGGCGTGGCTCGCAACAGGAAGTAGGAAAATGGCGATGTTGACAAAGACACAGCGGATGGTAACATACGACTAACGAGAGAAATATTTTTATTTTCTGCTTGCAACTGGACCGTCCAGAGCGTACACGGTAAGTACAACTCATCGTTTTTAAAAAGAAGTACTTTTGTTGCCCTGAAAAGCGAGTGAGTGTGGCGTTTGGGGGGAACGTCGAATTTCGACGATTCTTTCTGGTCAACGGTTGTAAATGATTGCGTTGATTAAAAAAGAAAACTTGATGTAACTCTACTTTTAACTGCCGTTTCAGATAAGCGGGTATTACGTCGCAGTCATGTGCCGCGGATATGACGTAATTGGCTGAACTTCCACCAAAATTCAAATCTGTTGGCGCGATGGCCGTGAGCCACTGAGCAACGACGAATATCAACAGAAATATCTTTATTTTCTGCTTGCAACTGGACCGTCTACAGCGTACACGGTAAGTAACACTCATTGTGTTTAAAGAGATTTACGTTTGTAATAGCAACGTGTAGCTGAGGCGCTAGCAGAAGTGTAGCCGCGTTGCGTTGTACGTGTGAATATTGGTCCAGGCGAAATGTTAATGTTTAATTTCATTCCTTTAGGTTCCACGGTGTTTGTTGGCTGCAAGTTTTCCACTGCAAGAAGAGGCTCGTATCATTGACCAGGAGCGAGCTACAACGGTGAGTAGCCATAACATTTATGTTAAACACTTCCTATTTCATGTCTAACAGTACTTGATTTAACAAATAACCATAAATAAATACAGTGTGGGCACTGAAGTTAACATATGTGATTATACTGCCTAATCTGTCACCGAGTATATTGTTGCAAAGTAATATAAGATCCAAAGTTGTAATTCAGAATAGTTTTCAAAAGAAGGCCATTAGAATTATATACAAGTCTGATTACCCTGAACATAACAACAAGCTATTAATTAAATCACAAATTCTTCAATTCAAAGATTTGGTAGATTATCAGAATAATAATGTCTAACAGTAATTGATTTAACACATCACGGTAAGTAGATTGAGTGTGGGCACTCTCAAGTTAACATATGTGATTATACTGCCTAATCTGTTACAGAGTATGTTGTTGCCAAGTAATGTAGAATAGATCCAAAGTAGTAATCCAGAATAGTTTTGAAAAGGCCATTAGAATAATAAACAAATCTGATTACCTTGAACATAATAGTTAAGTGTTGAATATGTCCTATGAAGTCAAAATTTGGCACCATCATGTGGTGAAATTTGGAATTGCATCACATCCAATTTTGCCTGGGAACAAACAGATTAAATAAATCTTAGACTTAAATAAGCCACTCCTTCTCAAACAAGTAAACTCTGCCCATTTTGCGCAGTAGATGTTCTGTTAATATCTAGTATTTATACAAAGTCATAATTTAAATTGCTTTTAACCTTCATTCATCGCTTCAACCAACATTACTCGCTCTTATTACCAACTTGTATCGATTTAACTGAGCGTTTAATACTTCCTATCAGGTCTCAAGTCAAGATTTGGCAAAATACAATTTCAGCAAATCCAATTTTGCCAGGCAACAAAAAGAGATTAAATAAACTAAATAAGTCTTCTTCCCATTAAATAAATCAGAAAAGTCTGTCTTGCAACCAGTCCTCTTCAAACAAGTAAAGTCTGCCCGTTTTGTGCCGTAGATTTTGTGTCTATGCCTAGTATTTATACAAAATCATAATTTAAACGACTTCATTCCTTCATTCACTTTGGAAATTTGGAATTGCAGCAAATCGAATTTTGCCAGGGAACAAAAATAGATCAATTAAACTAAATAAGTCTTCTTCCCATTAAATAAATTAAAAAAGTCTGTCTTGTAACCAGTCCTTTTCAAACAAGTAAAGTCTGCCCATTTTGTGCCGTAGATTTTGTGTTTATGCCTAGTATTTATACAAAATCATAATTTAAAGGATTTCATTCCTTCATTCACTTTGGAAATTTGGAATTGCAGCACATCAAATTTTGCCTGGGAAGAAAAGTAGATTAAATAAATTAAATAAGTCTTACTACTTCCCAATAAATAAATTAAATACGTCTTACTTGTTCCCACTCCTTTTCAAAAAAGTAGTTTAAAACGAGGGCCCTTCACTCAACCTTTAACCTCAACACCGCACGTCACATTGTGTTGTATCTGTGAATGTTGGTTGTGGCCAAATGATAGTTTTCTTTCATTCGTTTAGGTTCCACGGTGTTTGTTGGCTATATGTTTTCCACTGTCAGAAGGATGAAAATACAAAGTACAACGCTTGGACGTGGGCGACGACGTCACCGGTGAGTCCTTCCTTCCTATTTATTTACCTTCTAGGTGCTAGAGGCTAAGTGTTAGAGGCAACACAATACGAACAACACAACACAATACGAACAACTCAACCCAATATGAACAACTCAACACAATATGAACAACACAACAAAATACGAACAACACAACACAATACCAACAACACAATACAAACAACACAACACATTACGAACAACACAAGACAATACGAACAACACAACGATACCGCACTGAACAACACGATACCGCACTGAACAACACGATACCGCACTGAACAACACGATACCGCACTGAACAACACGATACCGGACTGAACAACACGATGCCGCACTGAACAACACCATCCCGCACTGAACAACACCATCCCGCACTGAACACCATCCCGCACTGAACAACACCATGCCGCACTGAACAACACCATGCCGCACTGAACAACACCATGCCGAACAACACCATGCCGCACTGAACAACACCATGCCGCACTGAACAACACCATCCCGCACTGAACAACACCATCCCGCACTGAACAACACCATCCCGCACTGAACAACACCATCCCGCACTGAACAACACCATGCCGCACTGAACAACACCATGCCGCACTGAACAACACCATGCCGCACTGAACAACACCATGCCAAACTGAACAACACCATCCCGCACTGAACAACACCATCCCGCACTAAACAACACCATGCCGCACTGAACAACATTATGCCGCACTGAACAACATTATGCCGCACTGAACAACATTATGCCGCACTGAACAACATCATGTCGCACTGAACAACACCATGCCGCACTGAACAACACCATGCCGCACTGAACAACACCATGCCGCACTGAACAACACCATCCCGCACTGAACAACACCATGCCGCACTGAACTACACCATGCCGCACTGAACAACAACATGCCGCACTGAACTACACCATGCCGCACTGAACAACACCATGCCGCACTGAACAACACCATGCCGCACTGAACAACACCATGCCGCACTGAACAACACCATGCCGCACTGAACAACACCATGCCGCACTGAACAACACCATGCCGCACTGAACAACACCATGCCGCACTGAACAACACCATGCCGCACTGAACAACACCATGCCGCACTGAACAACACCATCCCGCACTGAACAACACCATGCAGCACTGAAGAACACCATGCAGCACTGAACAACATTATACCGCACTGAACAACATTATGCCGCACTGAACAACATTATGCCGCACTGAACAACACCATGCCGCACTGAACAACATTATGCCGCACTGAACAACATTATGCCGCACTGAACACCATGCCGCACTGAACAACACCATGCCGCACTGAACAACACCATGCCGCACTGAACAACACCATGCCGCACTGAACAACACCATCCCGCACTGAACAACACCATGCCGCACTGAACTACACCATGCCGCACTGAACAACAACATGCCGCACTGAACTACACCATGCCGCACTGAACAACACCATGCCGCACTGAACAACACCATGCCGCACTGAACAACACCATGCCGCACTGAACAACACCATGCCGCACTGAACAACACCATGCCGCACTGAACAACACCATGCCGCACTGAACAACACCATGCCGCACTGAACAACACCATGCCGCACTGAACAACACCATGCCGCACTGAACAACACCATGCCGCACTGAACAACACCATGCCGCACTGAACAACACCATCCCGCACTGAACAACACCATGCAGCACTGAACAACACCATGCAGCACTGAACAACATTATACCGCACTGAACAACATTATGCCGCACTGAACAACATTATGCCGCACTGAACAACACCATGCCGCACTGAACAACATTATGCCGCACTGAACAACATTATGCCGCACTGAACACCATGCCGCACTGAACAACACCATCCCGCACTGAACAACACCATCCCGCACTGAACAACACCATCCCGCACTGAACAACACCATGCCGCACTGAACAACACCATGCCGCACTGAACAACACCATGCCGCACTGAACAACACCATGCCGCACTGAACAACACCATGCCGCACTGAACAACACCATCCCGCACTGAACAACACCATGCAGCACTGAACAACACCATGCAGCACTGAACAACATTATACCGCACTGAACAACATTATGCCGCACTGAACAACATTATGCCGCACTGAACAACACCATGCCGCACTGAACAACATTATGCCGCACTGAACAACATTATGCCGCACTGAACACCATGCCGCACTGAACAACACCATCCCGCACTGAACAACACCATCCCGCACTGAACAACACCATGCCACACTGAACAACACCATGCCGCACTGAACAACACCATGCCGCACTGAACAACACCATGCCGCACTGAACAACACCATGCCGCACTGAACAACACCATCCCGCACTGAACAACATTATGCCGCACTGAACAACATTATGCCGCACTGAACAACATTATGCCGCACTGAACAACATTATGCCGCACTGAACAACATTATGCCGCACTGAAAAACACCATGCCGAACTGAACAACACCATGCCGCACTGAACAACACCATGCCGCACTGAACTACACCATGCCGCACTGAACAACAACATGCCGCACTGAACTACACCATGCCGCACTGAACAACACCATGCCGCACTGAACAACAACATGCCGCACTGAACAACACCATGCCGCACTGAACAACACCATGCCGCACTGAACAACACCATGCCGCACTGAACAACACCATGCCGCACTGAACAACACCATGCCGCACTGAACAACACCATGCCGCACTGAAAAACACCATGCCGCACTGAACAACACCATGCCGCACTGAACAACACCATGCCGCACTGAACAACACCATGCCGCACTGAACAACACCATGCCGCACTGAACAACACCATGCCGCACTGAACAACACCATGCCGCACTGAACAACACCATGCCGCACTGAACAACACCATGCCGCACTGAACAGCACCATGCCGCACTGAACAACACCATGCCGCACTGAACAACACCATGCCGCACTGAACAACACCATGCCGCACTGAACAACACCATGCCCCACTGAACAACATTACGCCGCACTGAACAACACCATGCCGCACTTAACAACACCATGCCGCACTGAACAACACCATGCCGCACTGAACAACACCATTCCGCACTGAACAACACCATGCCGCACTGAACAACACCATGCCGCACTGAACAACACCATGCCGCACTGAACAACACCATGCCGCACTGAACAACACCATGCCGCACTGAACAACACCATGCCGCACTGAACAACACCATGCCGCACTGAACAACACCATGCCGCACTGAACAACACCATGCCGCACTGAACAACATTATGCCGCACTGAACAACATCATGTCGCACTGAACAACACCATGCCGCACTGAACAACACCATGTCGCACTGAACAACACCATGCCGCACTGAACAACACCATGCCGTACTGAACAACACCATCCCGCACTGAACAACACCATGCCGCACTGAACTACACCATGCCGCACTGAACAACACCATGCCGCACTGAACTACACCATGCCGCACTGAACAACACCATGCCGCACTGAACAACACCATGCCGCACTGAACAACACAATGCCGCACTGAACAACACCATGCCGCACTGAACAACACCATGCCGCACTGAACAACACCATGCCGCACTGAACAACACCATCCCGCACTGAACAACACCATGCCGCACTGAACAACATTATGCCCCACTGAACAACAATATACCGCACTGAACAACATTATACCGCACTGAACAACATTATGCCGCACTGAACAACACCATGCCGCACTGAACAACATTATGCCGCACTGAACAACATTATGCCGCACTGAACACCATGCCGCACTGAACAACACCATGCCGCACTGAACAACACCATGCCGCACTGAACAACACCATGCCGCACTGAACAAAACCATGCCGCACTGAACAAAACCATGCCGCACTGAACAAAACCATCCCGCACTAAACAACACCATCCCGCACTAAACAACACCATGCCGCACTGAACAACACCATGCCGCACTGAACAACACCATGCCGCACTGAACAACACCATGCCGCACTGAACAACACCATGCCGCACTGAAAAACACCATGCCGCACTGAACAACACCATGCCGCACTGAACAACACCATGCCGCACTGAACAACACCATCCCGCACTGAACAACATTATGCCGCACTGAACAACATTATGCCGCACTGAACAACATTATGCCGCACTGAACAACATCATGCCGCACTGAACAACATCATGCCGCACTGAACAACACCACGCCGCACTGAACAACACCACGCCCCACTGAACAACATTACGCCGCACTGAACAACACCATGCCGCACTGAACAACACCATGCCGCACTGAACAACACCATGCCGCACTGAACAACACCATCCCGCACTGAACAACACCATGCCGCACTGAACAACACCATGCCGCACTGAACAACACCATGCCGCACTGAACAACACCATGCCGCACTGAACAGCACCATGCCGCACTGAACAACACCATGCCGCACTGAACAACACCATGCCGCACTGAACAACACCATGCCGCACTGAACAACACCATGCCCCACTGAACAACATTACGCCGCACTGAACAACATTACGCCGCACTGAACAACACCATGCCGCACTTAACAACACCATGCCGCACTGAACAACACCATTCCGCACTGAACAACACCATTCCGCACTGAACAACACCATGCTGCACTGAACAACACCATGCCGCACTGAACAACACCATGCCGCACTGAACAACACCATGCCGCACTGAACAACACCATGCCGCACTGAACAACACCATGCCGCACTGAACAACACCATGCCGCACTGAACAACACCATGCCGCACTGAACAACACCATCCCGCACTAAACAACACCATCCCGCACTGAACAACATTATGCCGCACTGAACAACACCATGTCGCACTGAACAACACCATGCCGCACTGAACAACACCATGTCGCACTGAACAACACCATGTCGCACTGAACAACACCATGCCGTACTGAACAACACCATGCCGCACTGAACAACACCATGCCGCACTGAACAACACCATGCCGCACTGAACAACACCATGCCGCACTGAACTACACCATGCCGCACTGAACAACACCATGCCGCACTGAACAACACCATGCCGCACTGAACAACACAATGCCGCACTGAACAACACCATGCCGCACTGAACAACACCATGCCGCACTGAACAACACCATGCCGCACTGAACAACACCATGCCGCACTGAACAACACCATGCCGCACTGAACAACACCATGCCGCACTGGACAACACCATGCCGCACTGAACAACACCATGCCGCACTGAACAACACCATGCCGCACTGAACAACACCATGCCGCACTGAACAACACCATCCCGCACTGAACAACACCATGCAGCACTGAACAAATCCATGCAGCACTGAACAACATTATACCGCACTGAACAACATTATGCCGCACTGAACAACATTATGCCGCACTGAACAACACCATGCCGCACTGAACAACATTATGCCGCACTGAACAACATTATGCCGCACTGAACACCATCCCGCACTGAACAACACCATCCCGCACTGAACAACACCATCCCGCACTGAACAACACCATGCCACACTGAACAACACCATGCCGCACTGAACAACACCATGCCGCACTGAACAACACCATGCCGCACTGAACAACACCATGCCGCACTGAACAACACCATGCCGCACTGAACAACACCATCCCGCACTGAACAACATTATGCCGCACTGAACAACATTATGCCGCACTGAACAACATTATGCCGCACTGAACAACATTATGCCGCACTGAACAACATTATGCCGCACTGAAAAACACCATGCCGCACTGAACAACACCATGCCGCACTGAACAACACCATGCCGCACTGAACAACACCATGCCGCACTGAACAACACCATGCCGCACTGAACAACACCATGCCGCACTGAACAACACCATGCCGCACTGAACAGCACCATGCCGCACTGAACAACACCATGCCGCACTGAACAACACCATGCCGCACTGAACAACACCATGCCGCACTGAACAACACCATGCCCCACTGAACAACATTACGCCGCACTGAACAACACCATGCCGCACTTAACAACACCATGCCGCACTGAACAACACCATGCCGCACTGAACAACACCATTCCGCACTGAACAACACCATGCCGCACTGAACAACACCATGCCGCACTGAACAACACCATGCCGCACTGAACAACACCATGCCGCACTGAACAACACCATGCCGCACTGAACAACACCATGCCGCACTGAACAACACCATGCCGCACTGAACAACACCATGCCGCACTGAACAACACCATGCCGCACTGAACAACACCATCCCGCACTAAACAACACCATGCCGCACTGAACAACATTATGCCGCACTGAACAACATCATGTCGCACTGAACAACACCATGCCGCACTGAACAACACCATGTCGCACTGAACAACACCATGCCGCACTGAACAACACCATGCCGTACTGAACAACACCATCCCGCACTGAACAACACCATGCCGCACTGAACTACACCATGCCGCACTGAACAACACCATGCCGCACTGAACTACACCATGCCGCACTGAACAACACCATGCCGCACTGAACAACACCATGCCGCACTGAACAACACAATGCCGCACTGAACAACACCATGCCGCACTGAACAACACCATGCCGCACTGAACAACACCATGCCGCACTGAACAACACCATCCCGCACTGAACAACACCATGCCGCACTGAACAACATTATGCCCCACTGAACAACAATATACCGCACTGAACAACATTATGCCGCACTGAACAACATTATGCCGCACTGAACAACACCATGCCGCACTGAACAACATTATGCCGCACTGAACAACATTATGCCGCACTGAACACCATGCCGCACTGAACAACACCATGCCGCACTGAACAACACCATGCCGCACTGAACAACACCATGCCGCACTGAACAACACCATGCCGCACTGAACAAAACCATCCCGCACTAAACAACACCATCCCGCATTAAACAACACCATGCCGCACTGAACAACACCATGCCGCACTGAACAACACCATGCCGCACTGAACAAAACCATGCCACACTGAACAACACCATGCCGCACTGAACAACACCATGCCGCACTGAACAACACCGTGCCGCACTGAACAACACCGTGCCGCACTGAACAACACCGTGCCGCACTGAACAACACCATCCCGCACTGAACAACATTATGCCGCACTGAACAACATTATGCCGCACTGAACAACATTATGCCGCACTGAACAACATTATGCCGCACTGAACAACATCATGTCGCACTGAACAACACCATGCCGCACTGAACAACACCATGCCCCACTGAACAACATTACGCCGCACTGAACAACACCATGCCGCACTGAACAACACCATGCCGCACTGAACAACACCATGCCGCACTGAACAACACCATGCCGCACTGAACAACACCATGCCGCACTGAACAACACCATGCCGCACTGAACAACACCATGCCGCACTGAACAAAACCATCCCGCACTAAACAACACCATCCCGCATTAAACAACACCATGCCGCACTGAACAACACCATGCCGCACTGAACAACACCATGCCGCACTGAACAACACCATGCCACACTGAACAACACCATGCCGCACTGAACAACACCATGCCGCACTGAACAACACCGTGCCGCACTGAACAACACCGTGCCGCACTGAACAACACCGTGCCGCACTGAACAACACCATCCCGCACTGAACAACATTATGCCGCACTGAACAACATTATGCCGCACTGAACAACATTATGCCGCACTGAACAACATTATGCCGCACTGAACAACATCATGTCGCACTGAACAACACCATGCCGCACTGAACAACACCATGCCCCACTGAACAACATTACGCCGCACTGAACAACACCATGCCGCACTGAACAACACCATGCCGCACTGAACAACACCATGCCGCACTGAACAACACCATCCCGCACTGAACAACACCATGCCGCACTGAACAACACCATGCCGCACTGAACAACACCATGCCGCACTGAACAACACCATGCCGCACTGAACAGCACCATGCCGCACTGAACAACACCATGCCGCACTGAACAACACCATGCCGCACTGAACAACACCATGCCGCACTGAACAACACCATGCCGCACTGAACAACACCATGCCCCACTGAACAACATTACGCCGCACTGAACAACACCATGCCGCACTTAACAACACCATGCCGCACTGAACAACACCATGCCGCACTGAACAACACCATTCCGCACTGAACAACACCATGCTGCACTGAACAACACCATGCCGCACTGAACAACACCATGCCGCACTGAACAACACCATGCCGCACTGAACAACACCATGCCGCACTGAACAACACCATGCCGCACTGAACAACACCATGCCGCACTGAACAACACCATGCCGCACTGAACAACACCATGCCGCACTGAACAACACCATCCCGCACTAAACAACACCATGCCGCACTGAACAACATTATGCCGCACTGAACAACACCATGTCGCACTGAACAACACCATGCCGCACTGAACAACACCATGTCGCACTGAACAACACCATGCCGCACTGAACAACACCATGCCGTACTGAACAACACCATCCCGCACTGAACAACACCATGCCGCACTGAACTACACCATGCCGCACTGAACAACACCATCCCGCACTGAACAACACCATCCCGCACTGAACAACACCATGCCACACTGAACAACACCATGCCGCACTGAACAACACCATGCCGCACTGAACAACACCATGCCGCACTGAACAACACCATGCCGCACTGAACAACACCATGCCGCACTGAACAACACCATCCCGCACTGAACAACATTATGCCGCACTGAACAACATTATGCCGCACTGAACAACATTATGCCGCACTGAACAACATTATGCCACACTGAACAACATTATGCCGCACTGAAAAACACCATGCCGCACTGAACAACACCATGCCACACTGAACAACACCATGCCGCACTGAACAACACCATGCCGCACTGAACAGCACCATGCCGCACTGAACAGCACCATGCCGCACTGAACAGCACCATGCCGCACTGAACAGCACCATGCCGCACTGAACAACACCATGCCGCACTGAACAACACCATGCCGCACTGAACAACACCATGCCCCACTGAACAACATTACGCCGCACTGAACAACACCATGCCGCACTTAACAACACCATGCCGCACTGAACAACACCATGCCGCACTGAACAACACCATTCCGCACTGAACAACACCATGCCGCACTGAACAACACCATGCCGCACTGAACAACACCATGCCGCACTGAACAACACCATGCCGCACTGAACAACACCATGCCGCACTGAACAACACCATGCCGCACTGAACAACACCATGCCGCACTGAACAACACCATGCCGCACTGAACAACACCATGCCGCACTGAACAACACCATCCCGCACTAAACAACACCATGCCGCACTGAACAACATTATGCCGCACTGAACAACATCATGTCGCACTGAACAACACCATGCCGCACTGAACAACACCATGTCGCACTGAACAACACCATGCCGCACTGAACAACACCATGCCGCACTGAACAACACCATGCCGTACTGAACAACACCATCCCGCACTGAACAACACCATGCCGCACTGAACTACACCATGCCGCACTGAACAACACCATGCCGCACTGAACTACACCATGCCGCACTGAACAACACCATGCCGCACTGAACAACACCATGCCGCACTGAACAACACAATGCCGCACTGAACAACACCATGCCGCACTGAACAACACCATGCCGCACTGAACAACACCATGCCGCACTGAACAACACCATCCCGCACTGAACAACACCATGCCGCACTGAACAACATTATGCCCCACTGAACAACAATATACCGCACTGAACAACATTATGCCGCACTGAACAACATTATGCCGCACTGAACAACACCATGCCGCACTGAACAACATTATGCCGTACTGAACAACATTATGCCGCACTGAACACCATGCCGCACTGAACAACACCATGCCGCACTGAACAACACCATGCCGCACTGAACAACACCATGCCGCACTGAACAACACCATCCCGCACTGAACAACACCATGCCGCACTGAACAACACCATGCCGCACTGAACAACACCATGCCGCACTGAACAACACCATGCCGCACTGAACAGCACCATGCCGCACTGAACAACACCATGCCGCACTGAACAACACCATGCCGCACTGAACAACACCATGCCGCACTGAACAACACCATGCCGCACTGAACAACACCATGCCCCACTGAACAACATTACGCCGCACTGAACAACACCATGCCGCACTTAACAACACCATGCCGCACTGAACAACACCATGCCGCACTGAACAACACCATTCCGCACTGAACAACACCATGCTGCACTGAACAACACCATGCCGCACTGAACAACACCATGCCGCACTGAACAACACCATGCCGCACTGAACAACACCATGCCGCACTGAACAACACCATGCCGCACTGAACAACACCATGCCGCACTGAACAACACCATGCCGCACTGAACAACACCATGCCGCACTGAACAACACCATGCCGCACTGAACAACACCATCCCGCACTAAACAACACCATGCCGCACTGAACAACATTATGCCGCACTGAACAACACCATGTCGCACTGAACAACACCATGCCGCACTGAACAACACCATGCCGCACTGAACAACACCATGCCGCACTGAACAACACCATGCCGTACTGAACAACACCATCCCGCCCTGAACAACACCATGCCGCACTGAACTACACCATGCCGCACTGAACAACACCATGCCGCACTGAACTACACCATGCCGCACTGAACAACACCATGCCGCACTGAACAACACCATGCCGCACTGAACAACACAATGCCGCACTGAACAACACCATGCCGCACTGAACAACACCATGCCGCACTGAACAACACCATGCCGCACTGAACAACACCATCCCGCACTGAACAACACCATGCCGCACTGAACAACATTATGCCCCACTGAACAACAATATACCGCACTGAACAACATTATGCCGCACTGAACAACATTATTCCGCACTGAACAACACCATGCCGCACTGAACAACATTATGCCGCACTGAACAACATTATGCCGCACTGAACACCATGCCGCACTGAACAACACCATGCCGCACTGAACAACACCATGCCGCACTGAACAACACCATGCCGCACTGAACAACACCATGCCGCACTGAACAACACCATGCCGCACTGAACAACACCATCCCGCACTAAACAACACCATCCCGCACTAAACAACACCATGCCGCACTGAACAACACCATGCCGCACTGAACAACACCATGCCGCACTGAACAACACCATGCCGCACTGAACAACACCATGCCGCACTGAACAACACCATGCCGCACTGAACAACACCATGCCGCACTGAACAACACCATGCCGCACTGAACAACACCATGCCGCACTGAACAACACCATGCCGCACTGAACAACACCATCCCGCACTGAACAACATTATGCCGCACTGAACAACATTATGCCGCACTGAACAACATTATGCCGCACTGAACAACATCATGTCGCACTGAACAACACCATGCCGCACTGAACAACACCATGCCCCACTGAACAACATTACGCCGCACTGAACAACACCATGCCGCACTGAACAACACCATGCCGCACTGAACAACACCATGCCGCACTGAACAACACCATGCCGCACTGAACAACACCATCCCGCACTGAACAACACCATGCCGCACTGAACAACACCATGCCGCACTGAACAACACCATGCCGCACTTAACAACACCATGCCGCACTGAACAACACCATGCCGCACTGAACAACACCATGCCGCACTGAACAACACCATGCCGCACTGAACAACACCATGCCGCACTGAACAACACCACACAAACAGTTTTAGATAATATTACGTCGCAGTCATGCGACGCGGACATGACGTCAATAGGCGGAACTCATGGCAAAATTATAATCCGTGGGCGTGGCTTGCAACAGGAAGTAGGAAAGCGGCAATGCTGGCAAACAAGACACAGCGGTTAGTAACACGACGACTAACAAGACAAATATTTTTGTTTTCAGCTTGCAACTTGACCGTCTAGAGCGTACAAGGTAATTACAACTCATTGTTTTGAAAAATATGTTTTTTTGTTGGCCTGAAAAGCGAAATTTCGACGATTATTTCGACTGGCCAACGTTTGTAAATTATTGCGTTGATTAAAAACTTTATTTAACTCTACTCTTAACTTTGCCGTTTCAGATATGCAGGTATTACACCGCGGAAATGACGTCAATAGGCTGAACTCTCGCCAAAATTCAAATCTGTGGGCGCAATGGCCTTGAGCGAGACAACGGATACAAACACGACGATTATCAACAGAAATATCTTTATTTTCTGCTTGCAAGTGGACCGTCTAGAGCGTACACGGTAAGTACAACTCATTGTGTTTAAAAAGATTTACGTTTGTGTAGTTTGCGTTGCGTTGTATCTGTGAATGTTGGTTGAGGCTAAATGTTAATGTTTAATTTCCTTCCTTTAGGTTCCACGGTGTTTGTTGGCTGTATGTTTTCCACTGCAAGAAGAGGCTCGTATCATTGACCAGCAGGAGCTACAATGGTGAGTACCCCTTTCGTCGTCCATTTATGTTAAACACTTCCTCTTTCATGTCTAACAGTACTCGATTTAACAAATAACCATAAATAAATACAGTGTGGGCAGTCAAGTTAACATATGTGATTATCCTGCCTAATATGTTTATCACAAATATGTCACTAATATGTTTATTTGTTTATCACAACACCTTTGGACCTTCAGCAATCGATTATTTCCCTTCATCTACATAGAGACAGAACGATGGTGTCTTAAACATCTCATTCATTTCACCAAATAACTTCACGCAGGTGGATAACGGCCGTCTCGGTCACGCTATGTTGCGTGATGCAGTTTTGAAGAACCAAATGCATTTATTCAATGAATAAGTCAAGCTAGATCTATGTTTATGATGTTGTACGTTACGGTACCGATTGAAGTTGAGTCCGAAGCCAGTGGAAAACAGCGCTGCGTTTGTGCTCTCCAGGTACAAATGTTGTGATCTCTGACTGACGACCGGGCGAGACTCGAGTAAGAGATGTCCAAACGAGCTCCGGCAGGGCGGGTCAAGGCGGAGCGAACGGACGCCTTTCAGGCCGCCAATGACGAGCTGAGAGCCAAACTGATGGACGTCCAGTTAGAACTTCAGCAGGAGAAGAACAAGGTGAAAACCTCAACAGACAGACACTGCCTTCCTCCCTGCCTGCTTCCCTGCCTGCCTCCCTGCCTGCCTCCCTGCCTGCCTGCCTCCCTGCTTGCCTCCCTCCCGCCCTCCCTCCCTCCCTCCCAGTTTCCCCGATGTAGATTTGACATGCGTGTGCCATGACTGTGTCAGCCTACGTCAACAAATGCACCGAGGACGTCAGCACCACTAAGAATATCATCACCCGGGGCAACCAACGACCCTGGATGACTGAGGAGGTACGTCAAACGCTACGAGCGCGGAACTCTGCCTTCAAGTCTGGCGACAAGGAGACACTGAGGACAGCGAGACCCAACTTGAACCGTGCCATCAGGGTAGCGAAGCGAGACCACAGTCGAAAAATTCAGGATCGTTTCCACGACGCCAACAACACCAGGAGTATGTGGCAAGGCATACGGGCGATTACAGACTACAACTCACCCTCCCCCCCCCGGTGGGTGAAGTTGATGCTGACTTTCTAAATGGTCTAAATAACTTCTTTGGGAGGTTCGAGGCACTAAACGGCACTCCAGCAGTTAAAACTGTCCCCCATCAGGAAGAGGAGGTACTCTGCCTTGACTCCGCCGATGTGTTGAAGACCCTGAGGAGAGTCAACCCCCGTAAGGCCCCTGGCCCCGACAACATTCCTGGGCGTGTGTTCAGGGAATGTGCAAGTCAGCTGGCTGGGGTCATCACAGACATTTTTAACACCTCGCTGGGCCAAGCCACAGTGCCAGCGTGCTTTAAGACTGCCTCCATCATTCCGGTGCCGAAGAAACCTCAAATCACCTCATTTAATGATTACCGGCCTGTTGCACTGACTCCGGTCATGATGAAGTGCTTCGAAAGGCTGCTTAAAGATCACATCGTTTCCAGACTCCCCCCATTATTTGACCCGTTCCAGTTTGCCGACCGGCAAAACCGCTCCACTCAGGACGCCATCTCCTCCGTTCTTCACCTGAGCCTGGCTCACCTGGAGGAGAAGAACACCCATGTTCGGATGCTGTTCCTGGACTTCAGCTCAGCGTTTAACACCATCATCCCACAGCATCTAGTAGGAAAATTGGAACACCTGGGCTTCAACACCCCCCTTCGCAACTGGCTGCTAGACTTCCTCACCAACAGACCTCAGTCAGTCCGGGTCGGACAGAACAGCTCTGATGTCATCACCCTCAGCACAGGCTCCCCTCAGGGCTGCGTCCTGAGCCCCCTGCTGTTCACCCTGATGACACACGACTGCGTCCCCAGGTTCACCACCAATCACATCGTGAAGTTCGCAGACGACACAACGGTGGTGGGGCTCATCAGAGACAACAACGACCTGGACTACAGAGAGGAGGTGGAGCAGCTGGTGGGCTGGTGCAGAGACAACAGCCTGATCCTGAATGTGGAGAAGATGAAGGAGATCATCGTCGACTTCAGGAAAAACCAGCCTCACCACGCTCCACTGATCATCAACAGCTCAGCTGTGGAGGTGGTCAGCAGCACCAAATTCCTGGGGGTCCACATCACAGAAGACCTCACCTGGACTATGAACACTACGGCACTGATCAAGAGGGCACAGAAGCGCTTGTACTTCCTGCGGAGGATGAGGAGAGCCCACCTGCCCCCACCCATCATGAGGACGTTCTACAGGAGCACCATAGAGAGCATTCTGACAAGCTGACTCTCTGTGTGGTGTGGAGGCTGCACCGCCTCCGATTGGAAGAACGTGAGGAGAGTGCTGAGGACAGCAGAGAGGATCATAGGGGCTCCTCTTCCCTCCATTCAGGACATTTCATCTCAGCGCTGCATGTCCCGTGCCCGTAACATCATCAATGACCCATCACACCCCCACCATGGACTGTTCTCCCTCCTGCCCTCTGGGAAGAGGTTTCGCACAATCCGCTGCAGGTCCACCAGGTTCTGCAACAGCTTTTTCCCTGCTGTCATCAGACTGTTGAACATTAGAACTGTTGAGCTCTAAACTGAACTCTGCATCACACATTCACAGAACTGTACTTTATGACACTACGGACCTCTATCTTGCACTATCTCGCACTACCAACTTTACTGAACTTGTGTAAACCCTTTAAATAGAAGTTTAATACATGGTTTAGCATTCCTCTGCACACTCTTGAATACTGTTTTGCCTACTTGCACTATTGCATAATTAGCACTGCTGCACTTTATACTTATTTGTAATATATATATATATATATACAGTATATGTATATATATATATATTTTCATAGGATATGTTACTTCTATTCAACTGCAATATCACTACTTTGTTGTAAGCCGTGTGCAACGAAATTTCGTTTTGTATGCACCATGTGCAGACAAGATGACAATAAAGTTTGTCTAAGTCATGTCAGGTCAGCTGTCTGGAGAGAGAGAGAAGTCAGGACCTGCGGGCGGAGCACCACCGTGCCACCGCCGCCATGACGGAACTCAAAAGCAAACTCCATGAGGAGAAGCAGAAAGAGTTAGCCGTTACCAGGGAGACATTACTGCGGCAGCATGAAATGGAGCTGATGAGAGTGATCAAAATCAAAGATGGAGAGATCCAGCGACTGAATGCCTTGGTCCTCAGCCTGAGGGACGGCTCCATGGACAAGGTGATCCGCTCTATCCGTGTCTGACTATCCGCACGCCACGTCGGGCTTCGATGCGGCCGCTACCGTATTGTGTAGCTTGTCCCCAGTAAGCGTCGCGGCGCTCCGTTGCGGTCTCAACGGCCCGGTGTGGCGCAATGTCTGCTCAGGTGAGGAGGGGGGGCGCTTTGCTGGCGGAGGTGGAGGAGACGCGGCGGTGTCGGGAGACCGAGCGGTGTCGCCTCCACCAGGAGCGCGGAAGAAGCCCTGGCAGCGGCCCAGCAGGCCTGGCAGTCCCGAGCGGCCGAGCTCCGATCGGCTCATCACCAGCATCGGGAGGAGCTGAGCCGAACCAAGAGAGACTGCGAGAGGGAGATCCGCCGACTGGTAGGACTGATCAGATGCGCGGTGCGTGGCTATGTTCCCAATTTCGTTGTATACCTGCAGTGCAATGACACCTAAGGCATTCTATTCTATTCTATTTCACAAGAAGAAAATGTCCGGTTGCTCGCTTCGCTTTTGTCACAGCAAAGGTGTTCTAGTCGATTCAAGAAAAAAATTGGCCGGTTGCTCTCTTTGTTTTTGTCACAATTCTGGCAAATGAGTTTGCCCGCCTGCCTGAGCGCTCCCCGTTTGTACATCCAGACGGATGAGATCAAGCTGAAAGACAGAGCGGTTAGTGTTTTGGATGAAGCCCTGGGGCCGGCCACGTCCACCGCCTTCAGCTGCAGACTCAGGCTGCCGAGCAGCAGATCGCTGCCCTGAGGGATTCCCAAAGGGCGGGCCTAAACTACCCTGGAAGTGGGGTCAACGCCGCTACTAGCAATCCTCTTCATTGCGTAAGCCACCTCATCACACACTTGCAGTACGCATGACTTAGTTCGTTGCTGGAGGAAGGTAGCACAAAAACAGTTTTGAACTTTGAACGAGTGCTTGTGTGTGTGTGTTGCGGGGCGTTTTCAGTCTCAGGAGGATCGGGACACGCGACGGTTTCATCTGAAAATCGCTGAGCTCAGCGCAGTCATCAGGAAACTGGAGGATCGAAACGCCCTGCTTTCTGAAGAGCGCAATGAACTGGTAATTTATTGACGGCACGCTTGAAGGTTTGCGCTACGTTTGATGCGCGCCATCCAGCGAGGCACCCATTGCGCTTGCTTATTAGTTGAGCGGCGCGGCGAGTCGGTTGCCTGGTAGATGTCTTTTATTGGGAGCCAAAGCCACGATTCCGTTCAAACCGATGCAAAAGGAATGGATACGTTCTGGCCCGCGTGTTGTGCGTCTTTCACATCCCGCACTTCATGCTTGCAGCTAAAGCGACTGAGAGAAACAGAAAGCCAGTTTCTGCCACTCCTGTACAAAAACAAACGCCTGAGCAGGAAGAATGAAGAACTCTCGCTGGTGCTGTGTCGCCTTGAAAACAAAGTGCGCTTTGTCACCCAGGAGAACGAGGAGATGGCAAGCTTGGTAAGTCGACGCGGACAACGGCGGCGTGCCAACAGAGTCCACTGCATTTGTGTTCCACAGAGAAGGCCTAGTTCGCTCAATGACCTGGACCGCGGTTGCGGCCAGCAGGACGGTGAAATGGAGTTCCTTCAAGTTGTGGAGCAGCGGCACATCATCGACGACTTGTCCAAGGTCTTCAGGCAGGCGACTCGGTGCACGTACGGCAGCGCCGCGCTCGCTCGCTGTCGCCAGGAAACCTTTTCCGTCCAAAGCTTGGCCGGCGGCCGCCATCCAAAAAATTGGCCCCTTAAATTCCGACCTTTCAAGCAGGAGCATTGTGCGCACGCGTTTGAACACGCTTTAGACTTGTTTTGCCGTTTTCAGCAGCTCAAAGCTCCCGTTTTGTCAGCGCCTTTGCCACTCGCTGTGCGCTGAAAACGACGGACTTGCCCGGCTGCTCAGCCCGTCAACCATGAGCCGCGAGCGCGACGTCATTGTCCGTAGGCAGCTAGTGGCAAAATGCACCCTGTTAGAGTTGCGCTCGCTCCAACTTATTTTGCAAGAACCACACGGGAGACAAGTAAGTTCTTTTGGACACCTGCAGGTGGAGAGTCCATCCGTTGTACGAATGAAGTCTGACTCTCGGCTCCTGCACGAGCATTTTAATTAAGAGAAACAGGGTGGGTGTAAGAGTGGATTGAATAGAGGAAGCCCTTGACCTCTAGTCAAAACATAGCAAGGGGTGTTTTACGACTTTGTGTAGGAAGGGATAAGCGATAGGGATAAATAAGGGATAAATAATATTATTTATTACAGGTCGCAGTCAAAGTCAAAGCAACACAATGATACGATAAAGATAATCTGGAAAACCCTGACACACCCTGTAGTTGTCACTTTTGGAAAAGACGAGCGTCCCTCCAATCATCGCCGGTGACGTGTTTTTCAGGCTCTGGAGACAGGAGCTCATGTCAGAAATGTCATTGTGAGTCGCGTTTGTTTCTGCGCCGGAGCCGTTCGTTCCCTTTGCATCCAAAGAATCTCAAAGGCGGATTATTTGTGTCGACAGGAGAGAGATTTGCTGCTACGATACCGACGTCGAGAATCTCTGAGGAGGAACAAAGCGTGAGGTCCTGCAAGGTGAGTCTGTTTGTTTGCGGCTGCTTGGTGTTGCGCAAGATGAAATGGCCTTTTTCTCGCTATCGTTCCTCTCGTCGATTCATCGTGAGGTGTCGCTTCAGTTTGTTCAGAGAGATGTTTGCTTCCGCGCCCGCAGGTCATCGAAACATTTTACGGCTACGACGAAGACGTGTTGGTGGACCCGGACGGATCGTCCTTGTCTTTTCACACCGACAGAACCCCCGACACGGAACCCGAAGAGGTAGCCCGCCATTTCTGCCAGCGTATTGGCACCAAACATTCCTCTTCAGCCTGGAATCGGACTCGTCTTTGCGTCGCGGGTGCTTTGTCGCCGGTCTGACTGATTCTGGTACTAGTGCTGTGTTGCATTGGTGTGCGCATGAAGAGGCGGAGCTTCGCTACCGCCAGCTGACGCAAGAATATCAAGCGCTGCAACGAGCCTACGCTCTGCTAGCCCAGACCAGCGAAGGGGACTACGACGCCGAGAAGGAGATCAAGGTGGCGCCCCTTCCCGCAACCCCCGGCCGGGTCGCAGCCTCCCCGTTCTCACCCAGCCTCGGGTGTTCTCTGGTCTGAAAGGAGGAGGAGGAGCCTCCCTCCTCCTCCTTTCAGACCAGAGAAAAGCTGATGGTAGAAATGGGTCACTATCAAAGCAGAGTAGCAGATCTGGAGTCAGCGTTGAAGCAACAAGGACAGGTAAGCTCATCAATGAGCACACCTTTTTCTCAGACAAAATAGCTACATTCTTCAGTCACTCATTCGTCTGGCATTACTGGACCAACCCCCCCCCCCGAACGTGGCTGGGAAAACGCGGAGAAAAGCAAATGTCATTTTCCAGTCAACCAAAGAATTTGTGGATGAAAATGACACAACATTCCAAAGCTGTCCACGCGTTTGTCTCTTCTAGAATGTCAAGTGGGTGGAGGAGAAGCAGCTGCTGCGTCAGAGCAATCAGCAGTTGGCCAAAAAGGTGACGGAAAGAAAGGCGCTGGGCGGAGTCGCTTGGCGTCACACCCGTCGGGAAGCCCCGCAGATGAGGTCTGACTGTCTTTTCAGGTCAGGCGGATGGAGGCGGAAGAAGCGCGTCTGAAAGAGCACATCCAGGATATCCGAGACCAAAACGAACTGCTTGAGTTCCGCATCCTGGAGCTGGAGGTGGGAAGACTCGCACAAGCGTGTTGAGGCCAGAGATGTGACGGACGGACGGACGGACGGACGGATGCATGCCTCTGCCTTTCAGGAGAGGGAGTGGCGCTCCCCCGTCTTGAAGTTTCTGCAAGTCCTTTTCCCCAGACGGCCTCAGCCCTTTGCAGATCTACTGCGAGGCCGAGGGCGTGAGCGTACGTAAGGCGTCCCTCGCAACCCTAACCTTAACCCGAGGTCCCAGAACACCTTACATTGCTCCTTGCGCCTTTCCCCCGGACATCGTCATCAGTGATCTGATGAAGAAGCTGGACATCCTGGGCTATAACGCCGTAAGTGTATGTCGAACTCCTTATGTTCGCACTCCACGAGACTCGGCGGCTCAAATGTGACTTTTGGAAGGCTTTGCGCTGAAAGAAGCTTGTTGACGCTGTGCCTTTGGGCTCTTGCAGAATCTCACCAACGAGGAGCAGGTGGTCGTGATTCACGCCAGGACCCTTCTCACCCTAGCCGAGAAGGTAACGCGCACGTCCACGCACGCTCTCGCATTCTGCTTATGTGACAGCAGCCTTTCCTCAGTGGTTAGAATACATCAAAGTGACCAAGTCAGCACTTCAACAGAAGATGTTGGACATTGAAAGTGAGAAGGTAGACAGACACGCGACATCAGCCAAGGGGAACTCCGGCAATGTGCCCCAACAATTCTGACCTTGAGCTGTGCTAGGATATGTTCTGCAAGCAGAAGGGCTACCTGGATGAAGAGTTGGACTTCAGGAAGTGTTCCATGGACCAGGCTCATAAGGTAAGCCGCCCTCAAATCTCCCGCCGGACCACTGATGGACGAGGATTGCGGCCCAGAGGATCCTGGAGCTGGAGGCCATGTTGTACGAGGCGCTACCGCAGCGGGACTGCCCCGCCACGGACGGCGAAAAAGCCAGCCACGCTGGCGTGAATGACGTGCTGACGGCGGATCAGAGAGAAGAGCTTAGGAGCGCCGTGGACCAATGGAAGCGAGCCCTGATGTGCGAGTTGAGGGAGCGCGACGCTTGCATCCTCCGAGAGAATGGATCTGCTGCACAGCGCGCAACAGGTAAGGGCCCAAAGCCAGCCCGGCACTTACTTGCACGCTTACTGGCTTTTGAATGCCACTTTCCATTTGTCCGTCCTAGAGGAACAAAGAGCTGAAAGAATTCATCGAAGCTCAGAAGAGACAAATCAAACAATTGGAGGAGAAGTTTCTGTTTCTCTTTCTATTCTTCTCCTTGGCCTTCATTCTGTGGCCCTAACACCAGCTGGTGAGTGAGCTCCAGCGGCACCGCACTCGACACCTCCGATACACTGCCAGCCGGTCTCAGACGTTGGCAGACGCTCCGATGCCAACGTATACCCCCCGCCACGGTGACAAAGGCACCGCGTCACACCGGCGCTCATCCAATCAGAAGGCAGGAAAAGCAAATTCACATGCAGGGCACTTTTGAACCAGAAGAGAGCGCCACAAAAAACGGTTGTTGCCCCAAACGCGCACTAAAAAGGGTCAGAATAACAAGAGTCCCACTGGCCAGCCGGGGCCACCCGTCCAGCTGTTTCTTCAGGGGGGAAAAAAATTGGAGTCACCGGTGAGTACATTTTGCATTTAGCTCTGCTTTTCTGCTTCTGTCTTCAAGTGTGTGGCATCCTGCGATCAAAGATTCAGCCAACCCCAAAGCGGTTGACCTCAACGTCCCACCACCATGCCTACCAGAGCAGGTGACGTGATGCTTTGGACATCCTTCCGTCTCAGATGCCCAAAAGTACTCTTTGCCACATCTGCGGCAATACGGTGTCTTTTCAAAGGTGCAAATAAATCCAGCGTGGGCGGAACACGCACGTCTTCGGTTTTTCCCGCTTTGTTTGTGTGACAGCTGTTGTGAAAATTTTATACAAATAAAGTTGTATAGTACAGGTTTGGCCAAGCCGCAACTCCCGAACCGCATGCGGCTCTTTTATGTTCATATCAACATTTGTGTGTGTGTGTGTGTGTGTGTGTGTGTGGGGGGGGGGGGGGGGGTTGTGCGTGTTGGCTTCACTTGAGTTCAATTTGGTATTTTGGTCAAAAGCGCATGTGGTGAAATTCCACAAAATAGGATGGGCAAACACATTTCTTTAAACTATGAGTGTCAATTGGGCTCTCGAAATGGCAGGGAAAAGATGCACAGCAAAACGAAAATACGTAGATGAACACAGGACGTTTTAATCAGAGTGGGAAAGTTTCTATTTTTTGTTGAACGTGATGGCAAACCATTCTGCCTGATATGTCAGACCTCAGCGCATTTCAAAGATTCAAATCTTCAGCGCCATGCACTTCAGCTCACTCCATGCTAACATTGATCAGGCGTCGAACCCGCAACATCATGCTTAAGAGGTGGCCATGCTAACCAGTGCGCCATTATGTCAACGCATAATAACTAAGTCTACTGATCAAAACAGCGGTTACTATATGACGTCGCTACGTCGTGGTCACGTGACGCAGACAAGACGTCAATGGACGTGGGCAGAGTTAACTTGTTTAAAAGGGAGTGGGCAGAAGAAATATTTAATTTATTTAAATCTATTTTGAGTGCACACCATTATGCCAATGCATAACAACTGTAAATCTACTAAACAAAACAGCGGTTGCTATATGACATCTGCCACGTCGTGGTCACGTGACATACGTGACGTCGATGGGCGTAACTTTCGCCGGAATTCAAATCCGCGGGGAGAGTTAACTTGTTTAAAAGAGAGTGGGCAGAAGAATTATTTAATTTATTTAAATCTATTTGGTGTGTGCGCCATTATGTCAATGCATAACAACTGTAAGTCTACTAAACAAAACAGCGGTTGCTATATGACGTCTGCCACGTCGTGGTCACGTGACGCGGACGTGACGTCGACGCCTACTTTACATCCCACCGATCACAGGACCCCTCGGCTGCATAACCGTGCCCCCTTCCCAACCAATCGGATTTGCTATACGCGAAAACGACGCCAATGGAAAGAGCTTCCGCCCAAATTTAAATCCGTGGGCGTGGCTCGCAGCAGGAAGTAGGAAAATGGCGGCGATGTTGACAAAGACACAGCGGATGGTAACATACGACTAACAAGAGAAATATTTTTATTTTCTGCTTGCAACTGGACCGTCCAGAGCGTACACGGTAAGTACAACTCATCGTTTTTAAAAAGAAGTACTTTTGTTGCCCTGAAAAGCGAGTGAGCGTGGCGTTTGTGGGGGACGTCGAATTTCGACGATTCTTTCTGGTCAACGGTTGTAAATGATTGTGTTGATTAAAAAAGAAAACTTGATGTAACTCTACTTTTAACTGCCGTTTCAGATAGATTTGGAATTGCATCACATCCAATTTTGCCTAGAGCGTACACGGTAAGTAACACTCGTTGTGTTTAAGGAGATTTACGTTTGTAATAGCAGAAGTGTAGCCGCGTTGCGTTGTACGTGTGAATGTTGGTCCAGGCGAAATGTTAATGTTTAATTTCATTCCTTTAGGTTCCACGGTGTTTGTTGGCTGCAAGTTTTCCACTGCAAGAAGAGGCTCATATCATTGACCAGGAGCGAGCTACAATGGTGAGTAGCCATAACATTTATGTTAAACACTTCCTATTTCATGTCTAACAGTACTTGATTTAACAAATAACCATAAATAAATACAGTATGGGCACTGAAGTTAACATATGTGATTATACTGCCTAATCTGTCACCGAGTAGATTGTTGCAAAGTAATATAAGATCCAAAGTTGTAATTCAGAATAGTTTTCAAAAGAAGGCCATTAGAATTATATACAAGTCTGATTACCCTGAACAAGCTATTAATTAAATCACAAATTCTTCAATTCAAAGATTTGGTAGATTATCAGACAAATAATGTCTAACAGTAATTGATTTAACACATCACGATAAGTAGATTGAGTGTGGGCACTCTCAAGTTAACATATGTGATTATACTGCCTAATCTGTTACAGAGTATGTTGTTGCCAAGTAATGTAGAATAGATCCAAAGTAGTAATCCAGAATGGTTTTGAAGAGGCCATTAGAATGATAAACAAATCTGATTACCTTGAACATAATAACAAGCTAAGTGTTTAATATGTCCTATGAAGTCAAAATTGGGCACCATCATGTGGTGAAATTTGGAATTGCATCACATCCAATTTTGCCTGGGAACAAACAGATTACATAAATCTTAGTTTTGAATAAGCCACTCCTTCTCAAACAAGTAAACTCTGCCCATTTTGCGCAGTAGATGTTCTGTTAATATCTAGTATTTATACAAAGTCATAATTTAAATTGCTTTCAACCTTCATTCATCGGTTCAACCAACATTACTCGCTCTTATTACCAACTTGTATTGATTTAACTAAGCGTTTAATACTTCCTATCAGGTCTCAAATCGAGATTTGGCAAAATACAATTTCAGCAAATCCAATTTTGCCAGGGAACAAAAATAGATTAAATAAACTAAATAAGTCCTCTTCCCATTAAATAAATCAGAAAAGTCTGTCTTGTAACCAGTCCTCTTCAAACAAGTAAAGTCTGCCCATTTTGTGCCGTAGATTTTGTGTCTATGCCTAGTATTTAAACAAAATCATAATTTAAACGACTTCTTTCCTTCATTCACTTTGGAAATTTGGAATTGCAGCAAATCGAATTTTGCCAGGGAACAAAAATAGATCAATTAAACTAAATAAGTCTTCTTCCCATTAAATAAATTAAAAAAGTCTGTCTTGTAACCAGTCCTTTTCAAACAAGTAAAGTCTGCCCATTTTGTGCCGTCGATTTTGTGTTTATGCCTAGTATTTATACAAAATCATAATTTAAAGGACTTCATTCCTTCATTCACTTTGGAAATTTGGAATTGCAGCACATCAAATTTTGCCTGGGAAGAAAAGTAGATTAAATAAATTTAATAAGTCTTACTACTTCCCATTAAATAAATTAAATACGTCTTACTTGTTTCCACTCCTTTTCAAAACAGTAGTTTAAAACGAGGGCCCTTCACTCAATCTTTAACCTCAACCCCGCACGTTGTGTTGTATCTGTGAATGTTGGTTGTGGCCAAATGATAGTTTTCTTTCATTCGTTTAGGTTCCAAGAAAACTTGATGTAACTCTACTTTTAACTGCCGTTTCAGATAAGCGGGTATTACGTCGCAGTCATGTGCCGCGGATATGACGTAATTGCCGGAACCTCCGCCAAAATTCAAATCTGTTGGCGCGATGGCCGTGAGCCACTGAGCAGCGACGATTATCAACAGAAATATCTTTATTTTCTGCTTGCAACTGGACCGTCTAGAGCGTACACGGTAAGTAACACTCATTGTGTTTAAGGAGATTTACGTTTGTAATAGCAGAAGTGTAGCCGCGTTGCGTTGTACGTGTGAAAATTGGTCGAGGCGAAATGTTAATGTTTAATTTCATTCCTTTAGGTTCCACGGTGTTTGTTGGCTGCAAGTTTTCCACTGCAAGAAGAGGCTCGTATCATTGACCAGGAGCGAGCTACAATGGTGAGTAGCCATTACATTTATGTTAAACACTTCCTATTTCATGTCTAACAGTACTTGATTTAACAAATAACCATAAATAAATACAGTGTGGGCACTGAAGTTAACATATGTGATTATACTGCCTAATCTGTCACCGAGTAGATTGTTGCAAAGTAATATAAGATCCAAAGTTGTAATTCAGAATAGTTTTCAAAAGAAGGCCATTAGAATTATATACAAGTCTGATTACCCTGAACATAACAACAAGCTATTAATTAAATCACAAATTCTTCAATTCAAAGATTTGGTAGATTATCAGACAAATAATGTCTAACAGTAATTGATTTAACACATCACGATAAGTAGATTGAGTGTGGGCACTCTCAAGTTAACATATATGATTATACTGCCTAATCTGTTACAGAGTATGTTGTTGCCAAGTAATGTAGAATAGATCCAAAGTAGTAATCCAGAATAGTTTTGAAGAGGCCATTAGAATAATAAACAAATCTGATTACCTTGAACATAATAACAAGCTAAGTGTTTAATATGTCCTATGAAGTCGAAATTGGGCACCGTCATGTGGTGAAATTTGGAATTGCATCACATCCAATTTTGCCTGGGAACAAACAGATTAAATAAATCTTAGTTTTGAATAAGCCACTCCTTCTCAAACAAGTAAACTCTGCCCATTTCGCGCAGTAGATGTTCTGTTAATATCTAGTATTTATACAAAGTCATAATTTAAATTGCTTTCAACCTTCATTCATCGGTTCAACCAACATTACTCGCTCTTACTACCAACTTGTATTGATTTAACTAAGCGTTTAATACTTCCTATCAGGTCTCAAGGCAAGATTTGGCAAAATACAGTTTCAGCAAATCCAATTTTGCCAGGGAACAAAAATAGATTAAATAAACTAAATAAGTCTTCTTCCCAATAAATAAATCAGAAAAGTCTGTCTTGTAACCAGTCCTCTTCAAACAAGTAAAGTCTGCCCATTTTGTGCCGTAGATTTTGTGTCCATGCCTAGTATTTAAACAAAATCATAATTTAAACGACTTCTTGCCTTCATTCACTTTGGAAATTTGGAATTGCAGCAAATCGAATTTTGCCAGGGAACAAAAATAGATCAATTAAACTAAGTCTTCTTCCCATTAAATAAATTAAAAAAGTCTGTCTTGTAACCAGTCCTTTTCAAACAAGTAAAGTCTGCCCATTTTGTGCCGTCGATTTTGTGTTAATGCCTAGTATTTATACAAAATCATAATTTAAAGGACTTCATTCCTTCATTCACTTTGGAAATTTGGAATTGCAGCACATCAAATTTTGCCTGGGAAGAAAAGTAGATTAAATAAATTTAATAAGTCTTACTACTTCCCATTAAATAAATTAAATACGTCTTACTTGTTCCCACTCCTTTTCAAAACAGTAGTTTAAAACGAGGGCCCTTCACTCAACCTTTAACCCTATTTATTCACCTTCTAGGCTAAGTGTTAAAGGCTAAGTGTTAAAGGCTAAGTGTTAAAGGCTAAGTGTTAAAGGCTAAGTGTTAAAGGCTAAGTGTTAAAGGCTAAGTGTTAGAGGCTAAGTGCCAGAGGCTAGGCGCCAGAGGCGAGTTTTTGTGGGCTGAAGTTTTAGTGGGGTTAGTGTGAATACAATCCAAAAGAATACAACAGAATACAATACAATAGAATATAATACATAGATTAAATTCAATAGCTCTTACTACTTCCCATTAAATAAATTAAATACGTCTTACTTGTTCCCAATCCTTTTCAAAAAAGTAGTTTAAAACGAGGGCCCTTCACTCAACCTTTAACCTCAACCCCGCACGTCACATTGTGTTGTATCTGTGAATGTTGGTTGTGGCCAAATGATAGTTTTCTTTCATTCGTTTAGGTTCCACGGTGTTTGTTGGCTATGTTTTCCACTGTCAGAAGGATGAAAATACAAAGTACAACGCTTGGACGTGGGCGAAGACGTCACCGGTGAGTCCTTCCTTCCTATTTATTTACCTTCTAGATGCTAGAGGCTAAGTGTTAGAGGCTAAGTGTTAGAGGCTAAGTGTTAAAGGCAACACAATACGAACAACACAACACAATACGAACAACTCAACACAATATGAACAACACAATATGAACAACACAACACAATACGAACAACACAACACAATACGAACAACACAACACAATACGAACAACACAACACATTACGAACAACACAACACAATACGAACAACACAACGATACTGCACTGAACAACACGATACCGCACTGAGAAACACGATACCGCACTGAAAAACACGATACCGCACTGAACAACACCATGCCGCACTGAACACCATGCCACACTGAACAACACCATCCCGCACTGAACAACACCATGCCGCACTAAACAACACCATGCCGCACTGAACAACACCATGCCTCACTGAACGACACCATGCCGCACTGAAAGACACCATGCCGCACTGAACGACACCATGCCGCACTGAAAGACACCATCCCGCACTGAACACCATGCCGCACTGAACAACACCATCCTGCACTGAACAACACCATCCCGCACTGAACAACACCATGCCGCACTGAACAACATTATGCCGCACTGAACAACATTATGCCGCACTGAACATTATGCCGCACTGAACAACACCATGCCGCACTGAACAACACCATGCCGCACTGAACAACACCATGCCGCACTGAACAACACCATGCCGCACTGAACAACACCATGCCGCACTGAACAACACCATGCCGCATTGAACAACATTATGCCGCACTGAACAACACCATGCCGCACTGAACAACACCATCCTGCACTGAACAACACCATTCCGCATTGAACACCATGCCGCACTGAACAACACCATCCCGCACTGAACAACACCATCCCGCACTGAACAACATTATGCCGCACTGAACAACATTATGCCGCACTGAACAACACCATGCCGCACTGAACAACACCATGCCGCACTGAACAACACCATGCCGCACTGAACAACATTATAACGCACTGAACAACACCATCCCGCACTGAACAACACCATGCCGCACTAAACAACATTATGCCGCACTGAACAACATTATGCCGAAATGAACAACACCATGCCGCACTGAACAACACCATGCCGCACTGAACAACACCATGCCGCACTGAACAACACCATGCCGCACTGAACAACACGATCCCGCATTGAACACCATCCCGCACTGAACAACACCATGCCGCACTGAACAACACCATGCCGCACTGAACAACACCATGCCGCACTGAACAACACCATGCCGCACTGAACAACACCATTCCGCACTGAACAACACCATGCCGCACTGAACAACATTATGCTGCACTGAACAACACCATGCCGCACTGAACAACAACATGCCGCACTGAAAAACATTATGCCGCACTGAACAACACCATGCCGCACTGAACAACACCATCCCGAACTGAACAACACCATGCCGCATTGAACAACACCATGCCGCACTGAACAACACCATCCTGCACTGAACAACACCATCCCGCACTGAACAACACCATGCCGCACTGAACAACACCATGCCGCACTGAACAACACCATGCCGCACTGAACAACACCATGCCGCAATGAACAACACCATCCCGCACTGAACAACATTATGCCGCACTGAACAACATTATGCCGCACTGAACAACATTATGCCGCACTGAACAACATTATGCCGCACTGAACAACATTATGCCGCACTGAACAACATTATGCCGCACTGAACAACACCATGCCGCACTGAACAACACCATGCCGCACTGAACAACACCATGCCGCACTGAACAACACCATGCCGCACTGAACAACACGATCCCGCATTGAACAACACCATGCCGCACTGAACAACACCATCCTGCACTGAACAACACCATCCCGCACTGAACAACACCATGCCGCACTGAACAACATTATGGCGCACTGAACAACATTATGCCGCACTGAACAACACCATGCCGCACTGAACAACACCATGCCGCACTGAACAACACCATGCCGCACTGAACAACACCATCCTGCACTGAACAACACCATGCCGCATTGAACAACACCATGCCGCACTGAACAACACCATCCTGCACTGAACAACACCATGCCGCATTGAACAACACCATGCCGCACTGAACAACACCATGCCGCACTGAACAACATTACGCTGCACTGAACAACACCATGCCGCACTGAACAACACCATGCCGCACTGAACAACACCATGCCGCACTGAACAACACCATGCCGCATTGAACAACACCATGCCGCACTGAACAACACCATCCTGCACTGAACAACACCATGCCGCATTGAACAACACCATGCCGCACTGAACAACACCATCCTGCACTGAACAACACCATCCCGCACTGAACAACACCATCCCGCATTGAACAACACCATCCTGCACTGAACAACACCATGCCGCACTGAACAACACCATGCCGCACTGAACAACACCATGCCGCACTGAACAAGACCATGCCGCACTGAACAAGACCATGCCGCACTGAACAACACCATGCCGCACTGAACAACACCATCCTGCACTGAACAACACCATCCCGCACTGAACAACACCATGCCGCATTGAACAACACCATCCTGCACTGAACAACACCATCCTGCACTGAACAACACCATGCCGCACTGAACAACACCATGCCGCACTGAACAACACCATGCCGCACTGAACAACACCATGCCGCACTGAACAACACCATGCCGCACTGAACAACATTATGCCGCACTGAACAACATTATGTCGCACTGAACAACACCATGCCGCACTGAACAACACCATGCTGCACTGAACAACATTATGCCGCACTGAAAAACACCATGCCGCACTGAACAACACCATCCCGCACTGAACAACACCATGCCGCATTGAACAACACCATGCCGCACTGAACAACACCATGCCGCACTGAACAACACCATGCTGCACTGAACAACACCATGCTGCACTGAACAACACGATCCTGCATTGAACAACACCATGCCGCACTGAACAACACCATCCTGCACTGAACAACACCATCCTGCACTGAACAACACCACCCCGTACTGAACAACACGATCCCGCATTGAACAACACCATCCCACACTGAACAACACCATGCCGCACTGAACAACACCATTCCGCACTGAACAACACCATGCCGCACTGAACAACACCATGCCGCACTGAACAACACCATGCCGCACTGAACAACACCATGCCGCATTGAACAACACCATGCCGCATTGAACAACACCATGCCGCACTGAACAACACCATGCCGCACTGAACAACACCATCCTGCACTGAACAACACCATGCCGCATTGAACAACACCATGCCGCACTGAACAACACCATCCTGCACTGAACAACACCATCCCGCACTGAACAACACCATGCCGCACTGAACAACATTATGGCTTACTGAACAACATTATGGCTTACTGAACAACACCATGCCGCACTGAACAACACCATGCCGCACTGAACAACACCATGCCGCACTGAACAACATTATGCCGCACTGAACAACATTATGCCGCACTGAACAACACCATGCCGCACTGAACAACACCATGCCGCACTGAACAACACCATGCCGCACTGAACAACACGACGTCGCACTGAACAACACGACGCCGCACAGAACAACACGACGCCGCACAGAATAACACAATACCGCACAGAACAACACAATACCGCACAAACAGTTTTAGATAATATTACGTCGCAGTCATGTGACGCGGACATGACGTCAATAGGCGGAACTCACGGCAAAATTATAATCCGTGGGCGTGGCTTGCAACAGGAAGTAGGAAAGCGGCAATTCTGGCAAACAAGACACAGCGGTTAGTAACACGATGACTTACAAGGCAAATATTTTTGTTTTCAGCTTGCAACTTGACCGTCTAGAGCGTACAAGGTAATTACAACTGTTTTTTTTTAGCCCTGAAAAGCGAGGGAGTGTGGCGTTTGGGAGGAATGTCGAACTCGGCGTCTGCTTCCAGCCACAGACGCCAAATTTCGACGATTATTTCGACTGGTCAACGGTTGTAAATTATTGCGTTGACTAAAAACTTTATTTAACTCTACTCTTAACTTTGCCGTTTCAGATATGCGGGTATTACACCGCGGAAATGACGTCAATAGGCTGAACTCTCGCCAAAATTCAAATCTGTGGGCGCAATGGCCTTGAGCGAGACACCGGATACAAACACGACGATTATCAACAGAAATATCTTTATTTTCTGCTTGCAAGTGGACCGTCTAGAGCGTACACGGTAAGTACAACTCATTGTGTTTAAAAAGATTTACGTTTGTGTAGTTTGCGTTGCGTTGTATCTGTGAATGTTGGTTTAGGCTAAATGTTAATGTTTAATTTCATTCCTTTAGGTTCCACGGTGTTTGTTGGCTGTATGTTTTCCACTGCAAGAAGAGGCTCGTATCATTGACCAGCAGGAGCTACAATGGTGAGTACCCCTTTCGTCTTCCATTTATGTTAAACACTTCCTATTTCATGTCTAACAGTACTCGATTTAACAAATAACCATAAATAAATACAGTGTGGGCAGTCACGTTAACATATGTGATTATCCTGCCTAATATGTTTATCACAAATATGTCACTAATCACTAATATGTTTATTTGTTTATCACAACACCTTTGGACCTTCAGCAATCGATTATTTCCCTTCATCTACATAGAGACAGAACGATGGTGTCTTAAACATCTCATTCATTTCACCAAATAACTTCACGCAGGTGGATAACGGCCGTCTCGGTCACGCTATGTTGCGTGATGCAGTTTTGAAGAACCAAATGCATTTATTCAATGAATAAGTCAAGCTAGATCTATGTTTATGATGTTGTACGTTACGGTACCGATTGAAGTTGAGTCCGAAGCCAGTGGAAAACAGCGCTGTGTTTGTGCTCTCCAGGTACAAATGTTGTGATCTCTGACTGACGACCGGGCGAGACTCGAGTAAGAGATGTCCAAACGAGCTCCGGCAGGGCGGGTCAAGGCGGAGCGAACGGACGCCTTTCAGGCCGCCAATGACGAGCTGAGAGCCAAACTGATGGACGTCCAGTTAGAACTTCAGCAGGAGAAGAACAAGGTGAAAACCTCAACAGACAGACACTGCCTTCCTCCCTGCCTGCTTCCCTGCCTGCCTCCCTGCCTGCCTCCCTGCCTGCCTGCCTGCCTCCCTGCTTGCCTCCCTCCCGCCCTCCCTCCCTCCCTCCCTCCCAGTTTCCCCGATGTAGATTTGACATGCGTGTGCCATGACTGTGTCAGCCTACGTCAACAAATGCACCGAGGACGTCAGCACCACTAAGAATATCATCACCCCGGGCAACCAACGACCCTGGATGACTGAGGAGGTACGTCAAACGCTACGAGCGCGGAACTCTGCCTTCAAGTCTGGCGACAAGGAGACACTGAGGACAGCGAGAGCCAACTTGAACCGTGCCATCAGGGTAGCGAAGCGAGACCACAGTCGAAAAATTCAGGATCGTTTCCACGACGCCAACAACACCAGGAGTATGTGGCAAGGCATACGGGCGATTACAGACTACAACTCACCCTCCCCCCCCCCGGTGGGTGAAGTTGATGCTGACTTTCTAAATGGTCTAAATAACTTCTTTGGGAGGTTCGAGGCACTAAACGGCACTCCAGCAGTTAAAACTGTCCCCCATCAGGAAGAGGAGGTACTCTGCCTTGACTCCGCCGATGTGTTGAAGACCCTGAGGAGAGTCAACCCCCGTAAGGCCCCTGGCCCCGACAACATTCCTGGGCGTGTGTTCAGGGAATGTGCAAGTCAGCTGGCTGGGGTCATCACAGACATTTTCTCGCTGGGCCAAGCCACAGTGCCAGCGTGCTTTAAGACTGCCTCCATCATTCCGGTGCCGAAGAAACCTCAAATCACCTCATTTAATGATTACCGGCCTGTTGCACTGACTCCGGTCATGATGAAGTGCTTCGAAAGGCTGCTTAAAGATCACATCGTTTCCAGACTCCCCCCATTATTTGACCCGTTCCAGTTTGCCGACCGGCAAAACCGCTCCACTCAGGACGCCATCTCCTCCGTTCTTCACCTGAGCCTGGCTCACCTGGAGGAGAAGAACACCCATGTTCGGATGCTGTTCCTGGACTTCAGCTCAGCGTTTAACACCATCATCCCACAGCATCTAGTAGGAAAATTGGAACACCTGGGCTTCAACACCCCCCTTCGCAACTGGCTGCTAGACTTCCTCACCAACAGACCTCAGTCAGTCCGGGTCGGACAGAACACCTCTGATGTCATCACCCTCAGCACAGGCTCCCCTCAGTGCTGCGTCCTGAGCCCCCTGCTGTTCACCCTGATGACACACGACTGCGTCCCCAGGTTCACCACCAATCACATCGTGAAGTCAGCAGACGACACAACGGTGGTGGGGCTCATCAGAGACAACAACGACCTGGACTACAGAGAGGAGGTGGAGCAGCTGGTGGGCTGGTGCAGAGACAACAGCCTGATCCTGAATGTGGAGAAGATGAAGGAGATCATCGTCGACTTCAGGAAAAACCAGCCTCACCACGCTCCACTGATCATCAACAGCTCAGCTGTGGAGGTGGTCAGCAGCACCAAATTCCTGGGGGTCCACATCACAGAAGACCTCACCTGGACTATGAACACTACGGCACTGATCAAGAGGGCACAGAAGCGCTTGTACTTCCTGCGGAGGATGAGGAGAGCCCACCTGCCCCCACCCATCATGAGGACGTTCTACAGGAGCACCATAGAGAGCATTCTGACAAGCTGACTCTCTGTGTGGTGTGGAGGCTGCACCGCCTCCGATTGGAAGAACGTGAGGAGAGTGGTGAGGACAGCAGAGAGGATCATAGGGGCTCCTCTTCCCTCCATTCAGGACATTTCATCTCAGCGCTGCATGTCCCGTGCCCGTAACATCATCAATGACCCATCACACCCCCACCATGGACTGTTCTCCCTGCTGCCCTCTGGGAAGAGGTTTCGCACAATCCGCTGCAGGTCCACCAGGTTCTGCAACAGCTTTTTCCCTGCTGTCATCAGACTGTTGAACATTAGAACTGTTGAGCTCTAAACTGAACTCTGCATCACACATTCACAGAACTGTACTTTATGACACTACGGACCTCTATCTTGCACTATCTCGCACTACCAACTTTACTGAACTTGTGTAAACCCTTTAAATAGAAGTTTAATACATGGTTTAGCATTCCTCTGCACACTCTTGAATACTGTTTTGCCTACTTGCACTATTGCATAATTAGCACTGCTGCACTTTATACTTATTTGTAATATATATATATATACAGTATATGTATATATATATATTTTCATAGGATATGTTACTTCTATTCAACTGCAATATCACTACTTTGTTGTAAGACGTATGCAACGGAATTTCGTTTTGTATGCACCATGTGCAGACAAGATGACAATAAAGTTTGTCTAAGTCTAAGTCTAAGTCATGTCAGGTCAGCTGTCTGGAGAGAGAGAGAAGTCAGGACCTGCGGGCGGAGCACCACCGTGCCACCGCCGCCATGACGGAACTCAAAAGCAAACTCCATGAGGAGAAGCAGAAAGAGTTAGCCATTACCAGGGAGACATTACTGCGGCAGCATGAAATGGAGCTGATGAGAGTGATCAAAATCAAAGATGGAGAGATCCAGCGACTGAATGCCTTGGTCCTCAGCCTGAGGGACGGCTCCATGGACAAGGTGATCCGCTCTATCCGTGTCTGACTATCCGCACGCCACGTCGGGCTTCGATGCGGCCGCTACCGTATTGTGTAGCTTGTCCCCAGTAAGCGTCGCGGCGCTCCGTTGCGGTCTCAACGGCCCGGTGTGGCGCAATGTCTGCTCAGGTGAGGAGGGGGGGCGCTTTGCTGGCGGAGGTGGAGGAGACGCGGCGGTGTCGGGAGACCGAGCGGTGTCGCCTCCACCAGGAGCGCGGAAGAAGCCCTGGCAGCGGCCCAGCAGGCCTGGCAGTCCCGAGCGGCCGAGCTCCGATCGGCTCATCACCAGCATCGGGAGGAGCTGAGCCGAACCAAGAGAGACTGCGAGAGGGAGATCCGCCGACTGGTAGGACTGATCAGATGCGCGGTGCGTGGCTATGTTCCCAATTTCGTTGTATACCTGCAGTGCAATGACACCTAAGGCATTCTATTCTATTCTATTTCACAAGAAGAAAATGTCCGGTTGCTCGCTTCGCTTTTGTCACAGCAAAGGTGTTCTAGTCGATTCAAGAAAAAAATTGGCCGGTTGCTCTCTTTGTTTTTGTCACAATTCTGGCAAATGAGTTTGCCCGCCTGCCTGAGCGCTCCCCGTTTGTACATCCAGACGGATGAGATCAAGCTGAAAGACAGAGCGGTTAGTGTTTTGGATGAAGCCCTGGGGCCGGCCACGTCCACCGCCTTCAGCTGCAGACTCAGGCTGCCGAGCAGCAGATCGCTGCCCTGAGGGATTCCCAAAGGGCGGGCCTAAACTACCCTGGAAGTGGGGTCAACGCCGCTACTAGCAATCCTCTTCATTGCGTAAGCCACCTCATCACACACTTGCAGTACGCATGACTTAGTTCGTTGCTGGAGGAAGGTAGCACAAAAACAGTTTTGAACTTTGAACGAGTGCTTGTGTGTGTGTGTTGCGGGGCGTTTTCAGTCTCAGGAGGATCGGGACACGCGACGGTTTCATCTGAAAATCGCTGAGCTCAGCGCAGTCATCAGGAAACTGGAGGATCGAAACGCCCTGCTTTCTGAAGAGCGCAATGAACTGGTAATTTATTGACGGCACGCTTGAAGGTTTGCGCTACGTTTGATGCGCGCCATCCAGCGAGGCACCCATTGCGCTTGCTTATTAGTTGAGCGGCGCGGCGAGTCGGTTGCCTGGTAGATGTCTTTTATTGGGAGCCAAAGCCACGATTCCGTTCAAACCGATGCAAAAGAAATGGATACGTTCCGGCCCGCGTGTTGTGCGTCTTTCACATCCCGCACTTCATGCTTGCAGCTAAAGCGACTGAGAGAAACAGAAAGCCAGTTTCTGCCACTCCTGTACAAAAACAAACGCCTGAGCAGGAAGAATGAAGAACTCTCGCTGGTGCTGTGTCGCCTTGAAAACAAAGTGCGCTTTGTCACCCAGGAGAACGAGGAGATGGCAAGCTTGGTAAGTCGACGCGGACAACGGCGGCGTGCCAACAGAGTCCACTGCATTTGTGTTCCACAGAGAAGGCCTAGTTCGCTCAATGACCTGGACCGCGGTTGCGGCCAGCAGGACAGTGAAATGGAGTTCCTTCAAGTTGTGGAGCAGCGGCACATCATCGACGACTTGTCCAAGGTCTTCAGGCAGGCGACTCGGTGCACGTACGGCAGCGCCGCGCTCGCTCGCTGTCGCCAGGAAACCTTTTCCGTCCAAAGCTTGGCCGGCGGCCGCCATCCAAAAAATTGGCCCCTTAAATTCCGACCTTTCAAGCAGGAGCATTGTGCGCACGCGTTTGAACACGCTTTAGACTTGTTTTGCCGTTTTCAGCAGCTCAAAGCTCCCGTTTTGTCAGCGCCTTTGCCACTCGCTGTGCGCTGAAAACGACGGACTTGCCCGGCTGCTCAGCCCGTCAACCATGAGCCGCGAGCGCGACGTCATTGTCCGTAGGCAGCTAGTGGCAAAATGCACCCTGTTAGAGTTGCGCTCGCTCCAACTTATTTTGCAAGAACCACACGGGAGACAAGTAAGTTCTTTTGGACACCTGCAGGTGGAGAGTCCATCCGTTGTACGAATGAAGTCTGACTCTCGGCTCCTGCACGAGCATTTTAATTAAGAGAAACAGGGTGGGTGTAAGAGTGGATTGAATAGAGGAAGCCCTTGACCTCTAGTCAAAACATAGCAAGGGGTGTTTTACGACTTTGTGTAGGAAGGGATAAGCGATAGGGATAAATAAGGGATAAATAATATTATTTATTACAGGTCGCAGTCAAAGTCAAAGCAACACAATGATACGATAAAGATAATCTGGAAAACCCTGACACACCCTGTAGTTGTCACTTTTGGAAAAGACGAGCGTCCCTCCAATCATCGCCGGTGACGTGTTTTTCAGGCTCTGGAGACAGGAGCTCATGTCAGAAATGTCATTGTGAGTCGCGTTTGTTTCTGCGCCGGAGCCGTTCGTTCCCTTTGCATCCAAAGAATCTCAAAGGCGGATTATTTGTGTCGACAGGAGAGAGATTTGCTGCTACGATACCGACGTCGAGAATCTCTGAGGAGGAACAAAGCGTGAGGTCCTGCAAGGTGAGTCTGTTTGTTTGCGGCTGCTTGGTGTTGCGCAAGATGAAATGGCCTTTTTCTCGCTATCGTTCCTCTCGTCGATTCATCGTGAGGTGTCGCTTCAGTTTGTTCAGAGAGATGTTTGCTTCCGCGCCCGCAGGTCATCGAAACATTTTACGGCTACGACGAAGACGTGTTGGTGGACCCGGACGGATCGTCCTTGTCTTTTCACACCGACAGAACCCCCGACACGGAACCCGAAGAGGTAGCCCGCCATTTCTGCCAGCGTATTGGCACCAAACATTCCTCTTCAGCCTGGAATCGGACTCGTCTTTGCGTCGCGGGTGCTTTGTCGCCGGTCTGACTGATTCTGGTACTAGTGCTGTGTTGCATTGGTGTGTGCATGAAGAGGCGGAGCTTCGCTACCGCCAGCTGACGCAAGAATATCAAGTGCTGCAACGAGCCTACGCTCTGCTAGCCCAGACCAGCGAAGGGGACTACGACGCCGAGAAGGAGATCAAGGTGGCGCCCCTTCCCGCAACCCCCGGCCGGGTCGCAGCCTCCCCGTTCTCACCCAGCCTCGGGTGTTCTCTGGTCTGAAAGGAGGAGGAGGAGCCTCCCTCCTCCTCCTTTCAGACCAGAGAAAAGCTGATGGTAGAAATGGGTCACTATCAAAGCAGAGTAGCAGATCTGGAGTCAGCGCTGAAGCAACAAGGACAGGTAAGCTCATCAATGAGCACACCTTTTTCTCAGACAAAATAGCTACATTCTTCAGTCACTCATCCGTCTGGCATTACTGGACCAACCCCCCCCCCCCCCCCCCCGAACGTGGCTGGGAAAATGCGGAGAAAAGCAAATGTCATTTTCCAGTCAACCAAAGAATTTGTGGATGAAAATGACACAACATTCCAAAGCTGTCCACGCGTTTGTCTCTTCTAGAATGTCAAGTGGGTGGAGGAGAAGCAGCTGCTGCGTCAGAGCAATCAGCAGTTGGCCGAAAAGGTGACGGAAAGAAAGGCGCTGGGCGGAGTCGCTTGGCGTCACACCTGACGGGAAGCCCCGCAGATGAGGTCTGACTGTCTTTTCAGGTCAGGCGGATGGAGGCGGAAGAAGCGCGTCTGAAAGAGCACATCCAGGATATCCGAGACCAAAACGAACTGCTTGAGTTCCGCATCCTGGAGCTGGAGGTGGGAAGACTCGCACAAGCGTGTTGAGGCCAGAGATGTGACGGACGGACGGACGGACGGACGGACGGACGGATGCATGCCTCTGCCTTTCAGGAGAGGGAGTGGCGCTCCCCCGTCTTGAAGTTTCTGCAAGTCCGTTTCCCAGACGGCCTCAGCCCTTTGCAGATCTACTGCGAGGCCGAGGGCGTGAGCGTACGTAAGGCGTCCCTCGCAACCCTAACCTTAACCCGAGGTCCCAGAACACCTTACATTGCTCCTTGCGCCTTTCCCCCGGACATCGTCATCAGTGATCTGATGAAGAAGCTGGACATCCTGGGCTATAACGCCGTAAGTGTATGTCGAACTCCTTATGTTCGCACTCCACGAGACTCGGCGGCTCAAATGTGACTTTTGGAAGGCTTTGCGCTGAAAGAAGCTTGTTGACGCTGTGCCTTTGGGCTCTTGCAGAATCTCACCAACGAGGAGCAGGTGGTCGTGATTCACGCCAGGACCCTTCTCACCCTAGCCGAGAAGGTAACGCGCACGTCCACGCACGCTCTCGCATTCTGCTTATGTGACAGCAGCCTTTCCTCAGTGGTTAGAATACATCAAAGTGACCAAGTCAGCACTTCAACAGAAGATGTTGGACATTGAAAGTGAGAAGGTAGACAGACACGCGACATCAGCCAAGGGGAACTCCGGCAATGTGCCCCAACAATTCTGACCTTGAGCTGTGCTAGGATATGTTCTGCAAGCAGAAGGGCTACCTGGATGAAGAGTTGGACTTCAGGAAGTGTTCCATGGACCAGGCTCATAAGGTAAGCCGCCCTCAAATCTCCCGCCGGACCACTGATGGACGAGGATTGCGGCCCAGAGGATCCTGGAGCTGGAGGCCATGTTGTACGAGGCGCTACCGCAGCGGGACTGCCCCGCCACGGACGGCGAAAAAGCCAGCCACGCTGGCGTGAATGACGTGCTGACGGCGGATCAGAGAGAAGAGCTTAGGAGCGCCGTGGACCAATGGAAGCGAGCCCTGATGTGCGAGTTGAGGGAGCGCGACGCTTGCATCCTCCGAGAGAATGGATCTGCTGCACAGCGCGCAACAGGTAAGGGCCCAAAGCCAGCCCGGCACTTACTTGCACGCTTACTGGCTTTTGAATGCCACTTTCCATTTGTCCGTCCTAGAGGAACAAAGAGCTGAAAGAATTCATCGAAGCTCAGAAGAGACAAATCAAACAATTGGAGGAGAAGTTTCTGTTTCTCTTTCTATTCTTCTCCTTGGCCTTCATTCTGTGGCCCTAACACCAGCTGGTGAGTGAGCTCCAGCGGCACCGCACTCGACACCTCCGATACACTGCCAGCCGGTCTCAGACGTTGGCAGACGCTCCGATGCCAACGTATACCCCCCGCCACGGTGACAAAGGCACCGCGTCACACCGGCGCTCATCCAATCAGAAGGCAGGAAAAGCAAATTCACATGCAGGGCACTTTTGAACCAGAAGAGAGCGCCACAAAAAACGGTTGTTGCCCCAAACGCGCACTAAAAAGGGTCAGAATAACAAGAGTCCCACTGGCCAGCCGGGGCCACCCGTCCAGCTGTTTCTTCAGGGGGGAAAAAAATTGGAGTCACCGGTGAGTACATTTTGCATTTAGCTCTGCTTTTCTGCTTCTGTCTTCAAGTGTGTGGCATCCTGCGATCAAAGATTCAGCCAACCCCAAAGCGGTTGACCTCAACGTCCCACCACCATGCCTACCAGAGCAGGTGACGTGATGCTTTGGACATCCTTCCGTCTCAGATGCCCAAAAGTACTCTTTGCCACATCTGCGGCAATACGGTGTCTTTTCAAAGGTGCAAATAAATCCAGCGTGGGCGGAACACGCACGTCTTCGGTTTTTCCCGCTTTGTTTGTGTGACAGCTGTTGTGAAAATTTTATACAAATAAAGTTGTATAGTACAGGTTTGGCCAAGCCGCAACTCCCGAACCGCATGCGGCTCTTTTATGTTCATATCAACATTTGTGTGTGTGTGTGTGTGTGTGGGGGGGGGGGGGGGGGGGGGGGGTTGTGCGTGTTGGCTTCACTTGAGTTCAATTTGGTATTTTGGTCAAAAGCGCATGTGGTGAAATTCCACAAAGTAGGATGGGCAAACACATTTCTTTAAACTATGAGTGTCAATTGGGCTCTCGAAATGGCAGGGAAAAGATGCACAGCAAAACGAAAATACGTAGATGAACACAGGACGTTTTAATCAGAGTGGGAAAGTTTCTATTTTTTGTTGAACGTGATGGCAAACCATTCTGCCTGATATGTCAGACCTCAGCGCATTTCAAAGATTCAAATCTTCAGCGCCATGCACTTCAGCTCACTCCATGCTAACATTGATCAGGCGTCGAACCCGCAACATCATGCTTAAGAGGTGGCCATGCTAACCAGTGCGCCATTATGTCAACGCATAATAACTGTAAGTCTACTGATCAAAACAGCGGTTACTATATGACGTCGCTACGTCGTGGTCACGTGACGCAGACAAGACGTCAATGGACGTGGGCAGAGTTAACTTGTTTAAAAGGGAGTGGGCAGAAGAAATATTAAATTTATTTAAATCTATTTTGAGTGCACACCATTATGCCAATGCATAACAACTGTAAATCTACTAAACAAAACAGCGGTTGCTATATGACATCTGCCACGTCGTGGTCACGTGACATACGTGACGTCGATGGGCGTAACTTTCGCCGGAATTCAAATCCGCGGGGAGAGTTAACTTGTTTAAAAGAGAGTGGGCAGAAGAATTATTTAATTTATTTAAATCTATTTGGTGTGTGCGCCATTATGTCAATGCATAACAACTGTAAGTCTACTAAACAAAACAGCGGTTGCTAGCTGACGTCTGCCACGTCGTGGTCACGTGACGCGGACGTGACGTCGACGCCTACTTTACATCCCACCGATCACAGGACCCCTCGGCTGCATAACCGTGCCCCCTTCCCAACCAATCGGATTTGCTATACGCGAAAACGACGCCAATGGAAAGAGCTTCCGCCCAAATTTAAATCCGTGGGCGTGGCTCGCAGCAGGAAGTAGGAAAACGGCGGCGATGTTGACAAAGACACAGCGGATGGTAACATACGACTAACAAGAGAAATATTTTTATTTTCTGCTTGCAACTGGACCGTCCAGAGCGTACACGGTAAGTACAACTCATCGTTTTTAAAAAGAAGTACTTTTGTTGCCCTGAAAAGCGAGTGAGCGTGGCGTTTGTGGGGGACGTCGAATTTCGACGATTCTTTCTGGTCAACGGTTGTAAATGATTGTGTTGATTAAAAAAGAAAACTTGATGTAACTCTACTTTTAACTGCCGTTTCAGATAGATTTGGAATTGCATCACATCCAATTTTGCCTAGAGCGTACACGGTAAGTAACACTCGTTGTGTTTAAGGAGATTTACGTTTGTAATAGCAGAAGTGTAGCCGCGTTGCGTTGTACGTGTGAAAATTGGTCGAGGCGAAATGTTAATGTTTAATTTCATTCCTTTAGGTTCCACGGTGTTTGTTGGCTGCAAGTTTTCCACTGCAAGAAGAGGCTCGTATCATTGACCAGGAGCGAGCTACAATGGTGAGTAGCCATAACATTTATGTTAAACACTTCCTATTTCATGTCTAACAGTACTTGATTTAACAAATAACCATAAATAAATACAGTGTGGGCACTGAAGTTAACATATGTGATTATACTGCCTAATCTGTCACCGAGTAGATTGTTGCAAAGTAATATAAGATCCAAAGTTGTAATTCAGAATAGTTTTCAAAAGAAGGCCATTAGAATTATATACAAGTCTGATTACCCTGAACAAGCTATTAATTAAATCACAAATTCTTCAATTCAAAGATTTGGTAGATTATCAGACAAATAATGTCTAACAGTAATTGATTTAACACATCACGATAAGTAGATTGAGTGTGGGCACTCTCAAGTTAACATATGTGATTATACTGCCTAATCTGTTACAGAGTATGTTGTTGCCAAGTAATGTAGAATAGATTCAAAGTAGTAATCCAGAATAGTTTTGAAGAGGCCATTAGAATGATAAACAAATCTGATTACCTTGAACATAATAACAAGCTAAGTGTTTAATATGTCCTATGAAGTCAAAATTGGGCACCATCATGTGGTGAAATTTGGAATTGCATCACATCCAATTTTGCCTGGGAACAAACAGATTACATAAATCTTAGTTTTGAATAAACCACTCCTTCTCAAACAAGTAAACTCTGCCCATTTTGCGCAGTAGATGTTCTGTTAATATCTAGTATTTATACAAAGTCATAATTTAAATTGCTTTCAACCTTCATTCATCGGTTCAACCAACATTACTCGCTCTTATTACCAACTTGTATTGATTTAACTAAGCGTTTAATACTTCCTATCAGGTCTCAAATCGAGATTTGGCAAAATACAATTTCAGCAAATCCAATTTTGCCAGGGAACAAAAATAGATTACCGTAATTTCCGGACTATAAGTCGCGGTTTTTTTCATAGTTTGGATGGGGGGGCGACTTATACTCAAGAGCGACTTATATATGTTTTTTTTTCACAAATCTTTACTTGATCATTAAGACATCACTTACAAGTATAGTTGACCACTTCCCATGTTATTTTTAGTATAGTTGATCACTTCACATGCTTTTATTTCTTTATCTTGAACATATTCAAAACATAAAAAATAGAGAAAACATCAAATAAAGCAATTAACACTTTAAAGCACCATATCCAAGTCCACTGTCTGCTGTATGTACACTTGCTCCATTTTTGCTCCTCTTATATTTATTATTATTATTTATTATTATTTGTTTATTTATCATTTATTCAATACTCTTATTTATTCATTGTTAGTGCCTTCTTGGTTTTTTTTGTGTTGCTTGTATGCATATGTGTACTATCTCACCGAGGGATAGAGGAAATGTAATTTCAATCTCTTTGTGTGTCTTAGTATATAAAAAAAATATATCGACGATAAAGCAGACTTTGACTTTGATAAAACAACCAAAAAAAATTATATTTTCAGACGAAACTGGATGAGGGCGCTCTAAATTTTACCGTTGGCCGTGACTCATCAACTGGGTGGGCTTAAGAAAAATGGCACCAAAAAGAAACTCATATTTTGCAGGTTACAAACTTCAAGTTGTAAAATATGCAGCTGAAAACAGTAATCGAGCAGCAGAAAGAAAGTTTGGAGAACCGTGATGTACCAATGGATTACTATTTCAAGTGACGTCAGTAGCGCGGCGCGCCGGTTGTTTACATACAAACGTGCCCACACAAGGACGACCGGCATCATTAGCGGTGATCATTTCTAAGTGACACGGAGGACAAAGAGTTTGAAGGAATTAAGGATTTGGAGTGACATAGAAGGTTTGAAAAACTATTATGGCTTTTACGCACGCCCGGTCTCTACTGAGTCGGGGGCCGACGATCGGCCGAGTGGTTGTCCGCGAACGGTGCGCGGGGCTCGGACATGGCCATTACGCACGCCCGGTCTGTCTGGAAGTCCACGCCGCCACACGCTTGGAAGTTTGTTTTGTTTAATAAAGAGCCGTTTACCAAACCTACGTCTATCCTTGTACTTTGTTAATGCTACAATATAGTTATATAGTAGATCTGTGGAATAAAGACGAGGGTGACGTCAGGGCGCACGCGCGGCGATGTTGACAAAGGACGAGGAATTTGATCGATGGATTTAATGGAATTAAAGTGCACGGATGGTTTGATAATATTATTGGCTTGTATTATAGTTATTTAAAATATAGTTTATCTATCGTTATATGAGCCTGTGGAATATTTTGAAGCGCAAGCGCCCTCAGCCGTGCGCACCCATTGTTGACAAAGATCGATCGATGGATTTAATGAATTGGAGTGACACCGATGGTTTTATAAACATGTTATTCATGTAATAGTTGTCCTTAATCACTCTATATGTTACGTCAGGCCCGTTCTCAGCTCTTTGTTTGTGTTTGTCAAGTTAGCATACCTATCGTTTAGCCTGTTGTTGCTATTTAATGAATTGGAGTGACATCGATGGTTTTATAAACATGTTATTCATGTAATAGTTGTCCTTAATCACTCTATATGTTACGTCAGGCCCGTTCTCAGCTCTTTCTTTGAGTTTGTCACGTTAGCATACCTATCGTTTAGCCTGTTGTTGCTATTTAATGAATTGGAGTGACACTGATGGTTTTATAAACATGTTATTCATGTAATAGTTGTCCTTAATCACTCTATATGTTACGTCCAGCCCGTTCTCAGCTCTTTGTTTGTGTTTGTCACGTTAGCATACCTATCGTTTAGCCTGTTGTTGCTATCGTTTAGCCTGTTGTTGCTCGTTCATGACTGTTTTTGGTGTGGGATTTTGTCGAATAAATTGCCCCCAAAATGCGACTTATACTCCGGAGCGACTTATATATGTTTTTTTTCACTTTTTGGGGCATTTTATGGCTGGTGCGACTTATACTCCGGAGCGACTTATAGTCCGGAAAATACGGTAAATAAACTAAATAAGTCCTCTTCCCATTAAATAAATCAGAAAAGTCTGTCTTGTAACCAGTCCTCTTCAAACAAGTAAAGTCTGCCCATTTTGTGCCGTAGATTTTGTGTCTATGCCTAGTATTTAAACAAAATCATAATTTAAACGACTTCTTTCCTTCATTCACTTTGGAAATTTGGAATTGCAGCAAATCGAATTTTGCCAGGGAACAAAAATAGATCAATTAAACTAAATAAGTCTTCTTCCCATTAAATAAATTAAAAAAGTCTGTCTTGTAACCAGTCCTTTTCAAACAAGTAAAGTCTGCCCATTTTGTGCCGTCGATTTTGTGTTTATGCCTAGTATTTATACAAAATCATAATTTAAAGGACTTCATTCCTTCATTCACTTTGGAAATTTGGAATTGCAGCACATCAAATTTTGCCTGGGAAGAAAAGTAGATTAAATAAATTTAATAAGTCTTACTACTTCCCATTAAATAAATTAAATACGTCTTACTTGTTTCCACTCCTTTTCAAAACAGTAGTTTAAAACGAGGGCCCTTCACTCAATCTTTAACCTCAACCCCGCACGTTGTGTTGTATCTGTGAATGTTAGTTGTGGCCAAATGATAGTTTTCTTTCATTCGTTTAGGTTCCAAGAAAACTTGATGTAACTCTACTTTTAACTGCCGTTTCAGATAAGCGGGTATTACGTTGCAGTCATGTGCCGCGGATATGACGTAATTGCCGGAACCTCCGCCAAAATTCAAATCTGTTGGCCCGATGGCCGTGAGCCACTGAGCAGCGACGATTATCAACAGAAATATCTTTATTTTCTGCTTGCAACTGGACCGTCTAGAGCGTACACGGTAAGTAACACTCATTGTGTTTAAGGAGATTTACGTTTGTAATAGCAGAAGTGTAGCCGCGTTGCGTTGTACGTGTGAAAATTGGTCGAGGCGAAATGTTAATGTTTAATTTCATTCCTTTAGGTTCCACGGTGTTTGTTGGCTGCAAGTTTTCCACTGCAAGAAGAGGCTCGTATCATTGACCAGGAGCGAGCTACAATGGTGAGTAGCCATAACATTTATGTTAAACACTTCCTATTTCATGTCTAACAGTACTTGATTTAACAAATAACCATAAATAAATACAGTGTGGGCACTGAAGTTAACATATGTGATTATACTGCCTAATCTGTCACCGAGTAGATTGTTGCAAAGTAATATAAGATCCAAAGTTGTAATTCAGAATAGTTTTCAAAAGAAGGCCATTAGAATTATATACAAGTCTGATTACCCTGAACATAACAACAAGCTATTAATTAAATCACAAATTCTTCAATTCAAAGATTTGGTAGATTATCAGACAAATAATGTCTAACAGTAATTGATTTAACACATCACGATAAGTAGATTGAGTGTGGGCACTCTCAAGTTAACATATATGATTATACTGCCTAATCTGTTACAGAGTATGTTGTTGCCAAGTAATGTAGAATAGATCCAAAGTAGTAATCGAGAATAGTTTTGAAGAGGCCATTAGAATAATAAACAAATCTGATTACCTTGAACATAATAACAAGCTAAGTGTTTAATATGTCCTATGAAGTCGAAATTGGGCACCGTCATGTGGTGAAATTTGGAATTGCATCACATCCAATTTTGCCTGGGAACAAACAGATTAAATAAATCTTAGTTTTGAATAAGCCACTCCTTCTCAAACAAGTAAACTCTGCCCATTTCGCGCAGTAGATGTTCTGTTAATATCTAGTATTTATACAAAGTCATAATTTAAATTGCTTTCAACCTTCATTCATCGGTTCAACCAACATTACTCGCTCTTACTACCAACTTGTATTGATTTAACTAAGCGTTTAATACTTCCTATCAGGTCTCAAGGCAAGATTTGGCAAAATACAGTTTCAGCAAATCCAATTTTGCCAGGGAACAAAAATAGATTAAATAAACTAAATAAGTCTTCTTCCCAATAAATAAATCAGAAAAGTCTGTCTTGTAACCAGTCCTCTTCAAACAAGTAAAGTCTGCCCATTTTGTGCCGTAGATTTTGTGTCCATGCCTAGTATTTAAACAAAATCATAATTTAAACGACTTCTTGCCTTCATTCACTTTGGAAATTTGGAATTGCAGCAAATCGAATTTTGCCAGGGAACAAAAATAGATCAATTAAACTAAGTCTTCTTCCCATTAAATAAATTAAAAAAGTCTGTCTTGTAACCAGTCCTTTACAAACAAGTAAAGTCTGGCCATTTTGTGCCGTCGATTTTGTGTTAATGCCTAGTATTTATACAAAATCATAATTTAAAGGACTTCATTCCTTCATTCACTTTGGAAATTTGGAATTGCAGCACATCAAATTTTGCCTGGGAAGAAAAGTAGATTAAATAAATTTAATAAGTCTTACTACTTCCCATTAAATAAATTAAATACGTCTTACTTGTTCCCACTCCTTTTCAAAACAGTAGTTTAAAACGAGGGCCCTTCACTCAACCTTTAACCCTATTTATTCACCTTCTAGGCTAAGTGTTAAAGGCTAAGTGTTAAAGGCTAAGTGTTAAAGGCTAAGTGTTAAAGGCTAAGTGTTAGAGGCTAAGTGCCAGAGGCTAGGCGCCAGAGGCGAGTTTTTGTGGGCTGAAGTTTTAGTGGGGTTAGTGTGAATACAATCCAAAAGAATACAACAGATTACAATACAAAAGAATATAATACATAGATTAAATTCAATAGCTCTTACTACTTCCCATTAAATAAATTAAATACGTCTTACTTGTTCCCAATCCTTTTCAAAAAAGTAGTTTAAAACGAGGGCCCTTCACTCAACCTTTAACCTCAACCCCGCACGTCACATTGTGTTGTATCTGTGAATGTTGGTTGTGGCCAAATGATAGTTTTCTTTCATTCGTTTAGGTTCCACGGTGTTTGTTGGCTATGTTTTCCACTGTCAGAAGGATGAAAATACAAAGTACAACGCTTGGACGTGGGCGAAGACGTCACCGGTGAGTCCTTCCTTCCTATTTATTTACCTTCTAGATGCTAGAGGCTAAGTGTTAGAGGCTAAGTGTTAGAGGCTAAGTGTTAAAGGCAACACAATACGAACAACACAACACAATACGAACAACTCAACACAATATGAACAACACAATATGAACAACACAACACAATACGAACAACACAACACAATACGAACAACACAACACAATACGAACAACACAACACATTACGAACAACACAACACAATACGAACAACACAACGATACTGCACTGAACAACACGATACCGCACTGAGAAACACGATACCGCACTGAACAACACGATACCGCACTGAACAACACCATGCCGCACTGAACACCATGCCACACTGAACACCATGCCACACTGAACAACACCATCCCGCACTGAACAACACCATGCCGCACTAAACAACACCATGCCGCACTGAACAACACCATGCCTCACTGAACGACACCATGCCGCACTGAAAGACACCATGCCGCACTGAACGACACCATGCCGCACTGAAAGACACCATCCCGCACTGAAAACCATGCCGCACTGAACAACACCATCCTGCACTGAACAACACCATCCCGCACTGAACAACACCATGCCGCACTGAACAACATTATGCCGCACTGAACAACATTATGCCTCACTGAACATTATGCCGCACTGAACAACACCATGCCGCACTGAACAACACCATGCCGCACTGAACAACACCATGCCGCACTGAACAACACCATGCCGCACTGAACAACACCATGCCGCACTGAACAACACCATGCCGCACTGAACAACACCATGCCGCACTGAACAACATTATGCCGCACTGAACAACACCATGCCGCACTGAACAACACCATCCTGCACTGAACAACACCATTCCGCATTGAACACCATGCCGCACTGAACAACACCATCCCGCACTGAACAACACCATCCCGCACTGAACAACATTATGCCGCACTGAACAATATTATGCCGCACTGAACAACACCATGCCGCACTGAACAACACCATGCCGCACTGAACAACACCATGCCGCACTGAACAACATTATAACGCACTGAACAACACCATCCCGCACTGAACAACACCATGCCGCACTAAACAACATTATGCCGCACTGAACAACATTATGCCGAAATGAACAACACCATGCCGCACTGAACAACACCATGCCGCACTGAACAACACCATGCCGCACTGAACAACACCATGCCGCACTGAACAACACGATCCCGCATTGAACACCATCCCGCACTGAACAACACCATGCCGCACTGAACAACACCATGCCGCACTGAACAACACCATGCCGCACTGAACAACACCATGCCGCACTGAACAACACCATTCCGCACTGAACAACACCATGCCGCACTGAACAACATTATGCTGCACTGAACAACACCATGCCGCACTGAACAACAACATGCCGCACTGAAAAACATTATGCCGCACTGAACAACACCATGCCGCACTGAACAACACCATGCCGCATTGAACAACACCATGCCGCACTGAACAACACCATCCTGCACTGAACAACACCATCCTGCACTGAACAACACCATCCCGCACTGAACAACACCATGCCGCACTGAACAACACCATGCCGCACTGAACAACACCATGCCGCACTGAACAACACCATGCTGCAATGAACAACACCATCCCGCACTGAACAACATTATGCCGCACTGAACAACATTATGCCGCACTGAACAACATTATGCCGCACTGAACAACATTATGCCGCACTGAACAACATTATGCCGCACTGAACAACACCATGCCGCACTGAACAACACCATGCCGCACTGAACAACACCATGCCGCACTGAACAACACGATCCCGCATTGAACAACACCATGCCGCACTGAACAACACCATCCTGCACTGAACAACACCACCCCGCACTGAACAACACCATGCCGCACTGAACAACATTATGGCGCACTGAACAACATTATGCCGCACTGAACAACACCATGCCGCACTGAACAACACCATGCCGCACTGAACAACACCATGCCGCACTGAACAACACCATGCCGCACTGAACAACACCATGCCGCACTGAACAACACCATCCCGCACTGAACAACACCATGCCGCACTGAACAACACCATTCCGCACTGAACAACACCATGCCGCACTGAACAACATTACGCTGCACTGAACAACACCATGCCGCACTGAACAACACCATGCCGCACTGAACAACACCATGCCGCATTGAACAACACCATGCCGCATTGAACAACACCATGCCGCACTGAACAACACCATCCTGCACTGAACAACACCATGCCGCATTGAACAACACCATGCCGCACTGAACAACACCATCCCGCACTGAACAACACCATCCCGCACTGAACAACACCATCCCGCATTGAACAACACCATCTTGCACTGAACAACACCATGCCGCACTGAACAACACCATGCCGCACTGAACAACACCATTCCGCACTGAACAACACCATGCCGCACTGAACAACACCATCCTGCACTGAACAACACCATCCCGCACTGAACAACACCATGCCGCATTGAACAACACCATCCTGCACTGAACAACACCATCCTGCACTGAACAACACCATGCCGCACTGAACAACACCATGCCGCACTGAACAACACCATGCCGCACTGAACAACACCATGCCGCACTGAACAACATTATGCCGCACTGAACAACATTATGTCGCACTGAACAACACCATGCCGCACTGAACAACACCATGCTGCACTGAACAACACCATGCTGCACTGAACAACACGATCCTGCATTGAACAACACCATGCCGCACTGAACAACACCATCCTGCACTGAACAACACCATCCTGCACTGAACAACACCACCCCGTACTGAACAACACGATCCCGCATTGAACAACACCATCCCACACTGAACAACACCATGCCGCACTGAACAACACCATTCCGCACTGAACAACACCATGCCGCACTGAACAACACCATGCCGCACTGAACAACACCATGCCGCACTGAACAACACCATGCCGCATTGAACAACACCATGCCGCACTGAACAACACCATCCTGCACTGAACAACACCATCCCGCACTGAACAACACCATGCCGCATTGAACAACACCATGCCGCACTGAACAACACCATCCTGCACTGAACAACACCATCCCGCACTGAACAACACCATGCCGCACTGAACAACATTATGGCTTACTGAACAACATTATGCCGCACTGAACAACACCATGCCGCACTGAACAAGACCATGCCGCACTGAACAACACCATGCCGCACTGAACAACATTATGCCGCACTGAACAACATTATGCCGCACTGAACAACACCATGCCGCACTGAACAACACCATGCCGCACTGAACAACACCATGCCGCACTGAACAACACGACGTCGCACTGAACAACACGACGCCGCACAGAACAACACGACGCCGCACAGAATAACACAATACCGCACAGAACAACACAATACCGCACAAACAGTTTTAGATAATATTACGTCGCAGTCATGTGACGCGGACATGACGTCAATAGGCGGAACTCACGGCAAAATTATAATCCGTGGGCGTGGCTTGCAACAGGAAGTAGGAAAGCGGCAATTCTGGCAAACAAGACACAGCGGTTAGTAACACGATGACTTACAAGGCAAATATTTTTGTTTTCAGCTTGCAACCTGACCGTCTAGAGCGTACAAGGTAATTACAACTGGTTTTTTTTAGCCCTGAAAAGCGAGGGAGTGTGGCGTTTGGGAGGAATGTCGAACTCGGCGTCTGCTTCCAGCCACAGACGCCAAATTTCGACGATTATTTCGACTGGTCAACGGTTGTAAATTATTGCGTTGACTAAAAACTTTATTTAACTCTACTCTTAACTTTGCCGTTTCAGATATGCGGGTATTACACCGCGGAAATGACGTCAATAGGCTGAACTCTCGCCAAAATTCAAATCTGTGGGCGCAATGGCCTTGAGCGAGACACCGGATACAAACACGACGATTATCAACAGAAATATCTTTATTTTCTGCTTGCAAGTGGACCGTCTAGAGCGTACACGGTAAGTACAACTCATTGTGTTTAAAAAGATTTACGTTTGTGTAGTTTGCGTTGCGTTGTATCTGTGAATGTTGGTTTAGGCTAAATGTTAATGTTTAATTTCATTCCTTTAGGTTCCACGGTGTTTGTTGGCTGTATGTTTTCCACTGCAAGAAGAGGCTCGTATCATTGACCAGCAGGAGCTACAATGGTGAGTACCCCTTTCGTCTTCCATTTATGTTAAACACTTCCTATTTCATGTCTAACAGTACTCGATTTAACAAATAACCATAAATAAATACAGTGTGGGCAGTCACGTTAACATATGTGATTATCCTGCCTAATATGTTTATCACAAATATGTCACTAATCACTAATATGTTTATTTGTTTATCACAACACCTTTGGACCTTCAGCAATCGATTATTTCCCTTCATCTACATAGAGACAGAACGATGGTGTCTTAAACATCTCATTCATTTCACCAAATAACTTCACGCAGGTGGATAACGGCCGTCTCGGTCACGCTATGTTGCGTGATGCAGTTTTGAAGAACCAAATGCATTTATTCAATGAATAAGTCAAGCTAGTTCTATGTTTATGATGTTGTAAGTTACGGTACCGATTGAAGTTGAGTTCGAAGCCAGTGGAAAACAGCGCTGCGTTTGTGCTCTCCAGGTACAAATGTTGTGATCTCTGACTGACGACCGGGCGAGACTCGAGTAAGAGATGTCCAAACGAGCTCCGGCAGGGCGGGCCAAGGCGGAGCGAACGGACGCCCTTCAGGCCGCCAATGACGAGCTGAGAACCAAACTGATGGACGTCCAGTTAGAACTTCAGCAGGAGAAGAACAAGGTGAAAACCTCAACAGACAGACACTGCCTGCCTCCCTGCCTGCCTCCCTGCCTGCCTCCCTGCCTGCCTCCCTCCCTCCCAGTTTTCCCGATGTAGATTAGACATGCGTGTGCCATGACTGTGTCAGCCTACATCAACAAATGCACCGAGGACGTCAGCACCACTAAGAATATCATCACGCGGGGCAACCAACGACCCTGGATGACTGAGGAGGTACGTCAAACGCTACGAGCGCGGAACTCTGCCTTCAAGTCTGGCGACAAGGAGACACTGAGGACAGCGAGAGCCAACTTGAACCGTGCCATCAGAATAGCGAAGCGAGACCGCAGTCGAAAATTTCAGGATCGTTTCCACGACGTCAAAAACATCAGGAGTATGTGGCAAGGCATACGGGCGATTACAGACGACAACTCACCCTCCCCCCCCCCCGGTGGGTGTAGTTGATGCTGACTTTCTAAATGGTCTAAATAACTTCTTTGGGAGGTTCGAGGCACTAAACGGCACTCCAGCAGTTAAAACTGTCCCCCATCAGGAAGAGGAGGTACTCTGCCTTGACTCCGCCGATGTGTTGAAGACCCTGAGGAGAGTCAACCCCTGTAAGGCCCCTGGCCCGGACAACATTCCTGGGCGTGTGTTCAGGGAATGTGCAAGTCATCTGGCTGGGGTCATCACAGACATTTTTAACACCTCGCTGGGCCAAGCCACAGTGCCGGCGTGCTTTAAGACTGCCTCCATCATTCCGGTGCCGAAGAAACCTCAAATCACCTCATTTAATGATTACCGGCCTGTTGCACTGACTCCGGTTATGATGAAGTGCTTCGAAAGGCTGCTTAAAGGTCACATCGTTTCCAGACTCCCCCTATTATTTGACCCGTTCCAGTTTGCCGACCGGCAAAACCGCTCCACTCAGGAAGCCATCTCCTCCGTTCTTCACCTGAGCCTGGCTCACCTGGAGGAGAAGAACACCCATGTGCGGAGGCTGTTCCTGGACTTCAGCTCAGCGTTTAACACCATCATCCCACAGCATCTGGTAGGAAAATTGGAACACCTGGGCTTCAACACCCCCCTTCGCAACTGGCTGCTAGACTTCCTCACCAACAGACCTCAGTCAGTCCGGGTCGGACAGAACACCTCTGATGTCATCACCCTCAGCACAGGCTCCCTTCAGGGCTGCGTCCTGAGCCCCCTGCTGTGCACCCTGATGACACACGACTGCGTCCTCAGGTTCACCACCAATCACATCGTGAAGTCAGCAGACGACACAACGGTGGTGGGGCTCATCAGAGACAACAACGACCTGGACTACAGAGAGGAGGTGGAGCAGCTGGTGGGCTGGTGCAGAGAAAACAGCCTGATCCTGAATGAGGAGAAGATGAAGGAGATCATCGTCGACTTCAGGAAAAAACAGCCTCACCACGCTCCACTGATCATCAACAGCTCAGCTGTGGAGGTGGTCAGCAGCACCAAATTCCTGGGGGTCCACATCACAAAAGACCTCACCTGGACTATGAACACTACGGCACTGGTCAAGAGGGCACAGAAGCGCTTGTACTTCCTGCGGAGGATGAGGAGAGCCCACCTGCCCCCACCCATCATGAGGACGTTCTACAGGAGCACCATAGAGAGCATTCTGACAAGCTGTCTCTCTGTGTGGTGTGGAGGCTGCACCGCCTCCGATTGGAAGAACGTGAGGAGAGTGGTGAGGACAGCAGAGAGGATCATAGGGGCTCCTCTTCCCTCCATTCAGGACATTTCATCTCAGCGCTGCATGTCCCGTGCCCGTAACATCATCAATGACCCATCACACCCCCACCATGGACTGTTCTCCCTGCTGCCCTCTGGGAAGAGGTTTGCAGCATCCGCTGCAGGTCCACCAGGTTCTGCAACAGCTTTTTCCCTGCTGTCATCAGACTGTTGAACACTAGAACTGTTGAGCTCTAAACTGAACTCTGCATCACACATTCACAGAACTGTACTTTATGACACTACGGACCTCTATCTTGCACTATCTCGCACTACCAACTTTACTGAACTTGTATAAACCCTTTAAATAGAAGTTTAATACATGGTTTAGCATTCCTCTGCACACTCTTGAATACTGTTTTGCCTACTTGCACTATTGCATAATTATCACTGCTGCACTTTATACTTATTTTTAATATATATATATATATATATATATATATATATAGTATATGTATATATATACATTTTCATAGGATATGTTACTTCTATTCAACTGCAATATCACTACTTTGTTGTAAGACGTATGCAACGGAATTTCGTTTTGTATGCACCATGTGCAGACAAGATGACAATAAAGTTTGTCTAAGTCTAAGTCATGTCAGGTCAGCTGTCTGGAGAGAGAGAGAAGTCAGGACCTGCGGGCGGAGCACCACCGTGCCACCGCCGCCATGACGGAACTCAAAAGCAAACTCCATGAGGAGAAGCAGAAAGAGTTAGCCATTACCAGGGAGACATTACTGCGGCAGAATGAAATGGAGCTGATGAGAGTGATCAAAATCAAAGATGGAGAGATCCAGCGACTGAATGCCTTGGTCCTCAGCCTGAGGGACGGCTCCATGGACAAGGTGATCCGCTCTATCCGTGTCTGACTATCCGCACGCCACGTCGGGCTTCGATGCGGCCGCTACCGTATTGTGTAGCTTGTCCCCAGTAAGCGTCGCGGCGCTCCGTTGCGGTCTCAACGGCCCGGTGTGGCGCAATGTCTGCTCAGGTGAGGAGGGGGGGCGCTTTGCTGGCGGAGGTGGAGGAGACGCGGCGGTGTCGGGAGACCGAGCGGTGTCGCCTCCACCAGGAGCGCGGAAGAAGCCCTGGCAGCGGCCCAGCAGGCCTGGCAGTCCCGAGCGGCCGAGCTCCGATCGGCTCATCACCAGCATCGGGAGGAGCTGAGCCGAACCAAGAGAGACTGCGAGAGGGAGATCCGCCGACTGGTAGGACTGATCATATGCGCGGTGCGTGGCTATGTTCCCAATTTCGTTGTATACCTGCAGTGCAATGACACCTAAGGCATTCTATTCTATTCTATTTCACAAGAAGAAAATGTCCGGTTGCTCACTTCGCTTTTGTCACAGCAAAGGTGTTCTAGTCGATTCAAGAAAAAAATTGGCCGGTTGCTCTCTTTGTTTTTGTCACAATTCTGGCAAATGAGTTTGCCCGCCTGCCTGAGCGCTCCCCGTTTGTACATCCAGACGGATGAGATCAAGCTGAAAGACAGAGCGGTTAGTGTTTTGGATGAAGCCCTGGGGCCGGCCACGTCCACCGCCTTCAGCTGCAGACTCAGGCTGCCGAGCAGCAGATCGCTGCCCTGAGGGATTCCCAAAGGGCGGGCCTAAACTACCCTGGAAGTGGGGTCAACGCCGCTACTAGCAATCCTCTTCATTGCATAAGCCACCTCATCACACACTTGCAGTACGCATGACTTAGTTCGTTGCTGGAGGAAGGTAGCACAAAAACAGTTTTGAACTTTGAACGAGTGCTTGTGTGTGTGTGTTGCGGGGCGTTTTCAGTCTCAGGAGGATCGGGACACGCGACGGTTTCATCTGAAAATCGCTGAGCTCAGCGCAGTCATCAGGAAACTGGAGGATCGAAACGCCCTGCTTTCTGAAGAGCGCAATGAACTGGTAATTTATTGACGGCACGCTTGAAGGTTTGCGCTACGTTTGATGCGCGCCATCCAGCGAGGCACCCATTGCGCTTGCTTATTAGTTGAGCGGCGCGGCGAGTCGGTTGCCTGGTAGATGTCTTTTATTGGGAGCCAAAGCCACGATTCCGTTCAAACCGATGCAAAAGGAATGGATACGTTCTGGCCCGCGTGTTGTGCGTCTTTCACATCCCGCACTTCATGCTTGCAGCTAAAGCGACTGAGAGAAACAGAAAGCCAGTTTCTGCCACTCCTGTACAAAAACAAACGCCTGAGCAGGAAGAATGAAGAACTCTCGCTGGTGCTGTGTCGCCTTGAAAACAAAGTGCGCTTTGTCACCCAGGAGAACGAGGAGATGGCAAGCTTGGTAAGTCGACGCGGACAACGGCGGCGTGCCAACAGAGTCCACTGCATTTGTGTTCCACAGAGAAGGCCTAGTTCGCTCAATGACCTGGACCGCGGTTGCGGCCAGCAGGACGGTGAAATGGAGTTCCTTCAAGTTGTGGAGCAGCGGCACATCATCGACGACTTGTCCAAGGTCTTCAGGCAGGCGACTCGGTGCACGTACGGCAGCGCCGCGCTCGCTCGCTGTCGCCAGGAAACCTTTTCCGTCCAAAGCTTGGCCGGCGGCCGCCATCCAAAAAATTGGCCCCTTAAATTCCGACCTTTCAAGCAGGAGCATTGTGCGCACGCGTTTGAACACGCTTTAGACTTGTTTTGCCGTTTTCAGCAGCTCAAAGCTCCCGTTTTGTCAGCGCCTTTGCCACTCGCTGTGCGCTGAAAACGACGGACTTGCCCGGCTGCTCAGCCCGTCAACCATGAGCCGCGAGCGCGACGTCATTGTCCGTAGGCAGCTAGTGGCAAAATGCACCCTGTTAGAGTTGCGCTCGCTCCAACTTATTTTGCAAGAACCACACGGGAGACAAGTAAGTTCTTTTGGACACCTGCAGGTGGAGAGTCCATCCGTTGTACGAATGAAGTCTGACTCTCGGCTCCTGCACGAGCATTTTAATTAAGAGAAACAGGGTGGGTGTAAGAGTGGATTGAATAGAGGAAGCCCTTGACCTCTAGTGTTTTACGACTTTGTGTAGGAAGGGATAAGCGATAGGGATAAATAAGGGATAAATAATATTATTTATTACAGGTCGCAGTCAAAGTCAAAGCAACACAATGATACGATAAAGATAATCTGGAAAACCCTGACACACCCTGTAGTTGTCACTTTTGGAAAAGACGAGCGTCCCTCCAATCATCGCCGGTGACGTGTTTTTCAGGCTCTGGAGACAGGAGCTCATGTCAGAAATGTCATTGTGAGTCGCGTTTGTTTCTGCGCCGGAGCCGTTCGTTCCCTTTGCATCCAAAGAATCTCAAAGGCGGATTATTTGTGTCGACAGGAGAGAGATTTGCTGCTACGATACCGACGTCGAGAATCTCTGAGGAGGAACAAAGCGTGAGGTCCTGCAAGGTGAGTCGGTTTGTTTGCGGCTGCTTGGTGTTGCGCAAGATGAAATGGCCTTTTTCTCGCTATCGTTCCTCTCGTCGATTCATCGTGAGGTGTCGCTTCAGTTTGTTCAGAGAGATGTTTGCTTCCGCGCCCGCAGGTCATCGAAACATTTTACGGCTACGACGAAGACGTGTTGGTGGACCCGGACGGATCGTCCTTGTCTTTTCACACCGACAGAACCCCCGACACGGAACCCGAAGAGGTAGCCCGCCATTTCTGCCAGCGTATTGGCACCAAACATTCCTCTTCAGCCTGGAATCGGACTCGTCTTTGCGTCGCGGGTGCTTTGTCGCCGGTCTGACTGATTCTGGTACTAGTGCTGTGTTGCATTGGTGTGCGCATGAAGAGGCGGAGCTTCGCTACCGCCAGCTGACGCAAGAATATCAAGCGCTGCAACGAGCCTACGCTCTGCTAGCCCAGACCAGCGAAGGGGACTACGACGCCGAGAAGGAGATCAAGGTGGCGCCCCTTCCCGCAACCCCCGGCCGGGTCGCAGCCTCCCCGTTCTCACCCAGCCTCGGGTGTTCTCTGGTCTGAAAGGAGGAGGAGGAGCCTTTCAGACCAGAGAAAAGCTGATGGTAGAAATGGGTCACTATCAAAGCAGAGTAGCAGATCTGGAGTCAGCGTTGAAGCAACAAGGACAGGTAAGCTCATCAATGAGCACACCTTTTTCTCAGACAAAATAGCTACATTCTTCAGTCACTCATTCGTCTGGCATTACTGGACCAACCCCCCCCCCCCGAACGTGGCTGGGAAAACGCGGAGAAAAGCAAATGTCATTTTCCAGTCAACCAAAGAATTTGTGGATGAAAATGACACAACATTCCAAAGCTGTCCACGCGTTTGTCTCTTCTAGAATGTCAAGTGGGTGGAGGAGAAGCAGCTGCTGCGTCAAAGCAATCAGCAGTTGGCCAAAAAGGTGACGGAAAGAAAGGCGCTGGGCGGAGTCGCTTGGCGTCACACCCGTCGGGAAGCCCCGCAGATGAGGTCTGACTGTCTTTTCAGGTCAGGCGGATGGAGGCGGAAGAAGCGCGTCTGAAAGAGCACATCCAGGATATCCGAGACCAAAACGAACTGCTTGAGTTCCGCATCCTGGAGCTGGAGGTGGGAAGACTCGCACAAGCGTGTTGAGGCCAGAGATGTGACGGACGGACGGACGGACGGACGGATGCATGCCTCTGCCTTTCAGGAGAGGGAGTGGCGCTCCCCCGTCTTGAAGTTTCTGCAAGTCCTTTTCCCCAGACGGCCTCAGCCCTTTGCAGATCTACTGCGAGGCCGAGGGCGTGAGCGTACGTAAGGCGTCCCTCGCAACCCTAACCTTAACCCGAGGTCCCAGAACACCTTACATTGCTCCTTGCGCCTTTCCCCCGGACATCGTCATCAGTGATCTGATGAAGAAGCTGGACATCCTGGGCTATAACGCCGTAAGTGTATGTCGAACTCCTTATGTTCGCACTCCACGAGACTCGGCGGCTCAAATGTGACTTTTGGAAGGCTTTGCGCTGAAAGAAGCTTGTTGACGCTGTGCCTTTGGGCTCTTGCAGAATCTCACCAACGAGGAGCAGGTGGTCGTGATTCACGCCAGGACCCTTCCCACCCTAGCCGAGAAGGTAACGCGCACGTCCACGCACGCTCTCGCATTCTGCTTATGTGACAGCAGCCTTTCCTCAGTGGTTAGAATACATCAAAGTGACCAAGTCAGCACTTCAACAGAAGATGTTGGACATTGAAAGTGAGAAGGTAGACAGACACGCGACATCAGCCAAGGGGAACTCCGGCAATGTGCCCCAACAATTCTGACCTTGAGCTGTGCTAGGATATGTTCTGCAAGCAGAAGGGCTACCTGGATGAAGAGTTGGACTTCAGGAAGTGTTCCATGGACCAGGCTCATAAGGTAAGCCGCCCTCAAATCTCCCGCCGGACCACTGATGGACGAGGATTGCGGCCCAGAGGATCCTGGAGCTGGAGGCCATGTTGTACGAGGCGCTACCGCAGCGGGACTGCCCCGCCACGGACGGCGAAAAAGCCAGCCACGCTGGCGTGAATGACGTGCTGACGGCGGATCAGAGAGAAGAGCTTAGGAGCGCCGTGGACCAATGGAAGCGAGCCCTGATGTGCGAGTTGAGGGAGCGCGACGCTTGCATCCTCCGAGAGAATGGATCTGCTGCACAGCGCGCAACAGGTAAGGGCCCAAAGCCAGCCCGGCACTTACTTGCACGCTTACTGGCTTTTGAATGCCACTTTCCATTTGTCCGTCCTAGAGGAACAAAGAGCTGAAAGAATTCATCGAAGCTCAGAAGAGACAAATCAAACAATTGGAGGAGAAGTTTCTGTTTCTCTTTCTATTCTTCTCCTTGGCCTTCATTCTGTGGCCCTAACACCAGCTGGTGAGTGAGCTCCAGCGGCACCGCACTCGACACCTCCGATACACTGCCAGCCGGTCTCAGACGTTGGCAGACGCTCCGATGCCAACGTATACCCCCCGCCACGGTGACAAAGGCACCGCGTCACACCGGCGCTCATCCAATCAGAAGGCAGGAAAAGCAAATTCACATGCAGGGCACTTTTGAACCAGAAGAGAGCGCCACAAAAAACGGTTGTTGCCCCAAACGCGCACTAAAAAGGGTCAGAATAACAAGAGTCCCACTGGCCAGCCGGGGCCACCCGTCCAGCTGTTTCTTCAGGGGGGAAAAAAATTGGAGTCACCGGTGAGTACATTTTGCATTTAGCTCTGCTTTTCTGCTTCTGTCTTCAAGTGTGTGGCATCCTGCGATCAAAGATTCAGCCAACCCCAAAGCGGTTGACCTCAACGTCCCACCACCATGCCTACCAGAGCAGGTGACGTGATGCTTTGGACATCCTTCCGTCTCAGATGCCCAAAAGTACTCTTTGCCACATCTGCGGCAATACGGTGTCTTTTCAAAGGTGCAAATAAATCCAGCGTGGGCGGAACACGCACGTCTTCGGTTTTTCCCGCTTTGTTTGTGTGACAGCTGTTGTGAAAATTTTATACAAATAAAGTTGTATAGTACAGGTTTGGCCAAGCCGCAACTCCCGAACCGCATGCGGCTCTTTTATGTTCATATCAACATTTGTGTGTGTGTGTGTGTGTGTGTGTGGGGGGGGGGGGGTTGTGCGTGTTGGCTTCACTTGAGTTCAATTTGCTATTTTGGTCAAAAGCGCATGTGGTGAAATTCCACAAAGTAGGATGGGCAAACACATTTCTTTAAACTATGAGTGTCAATTGGGCTCTCGAAATGGCAGGGAAAAGATGCACAGCAAAACGAAAATACGTAGATGAACACAGGACGTTTTAATCAGAGTGGGAAAGTTTCTATTTTTTGTTGAACGTGATGGCAAACCATTCTGCCTGATATGTCAGACCTCAGCGCATTTCAAAGATTCAAATCTTCAGCGCCATGCACTTCAGCTCACTCCATGCTAACATTGATCAGGCGTCGAACCCGCAACATCATGCTTAAGAGGTGGCCATGCTAACCAGTGCGCCATTATGTCAACGCATAATAACTAAGTCTACTGATCAAAACAGCGGTTACTATATGACGTCGCTACGTCGTGGTCACGTGACGCAGACAAGACGTCAATGGACGTGGGCAGAGTTAACTTGTTTAAAAGGGAGTGGGCAGAAGAAATATTTAATTTATTTAAATCTATTTTGAGTGCACACCATTATGCCAATGCATAACAACTGTAAATCTACTAAACAAAACAGCGGTTGCTATATGACATCTGCCACGTCGTGGTCACGTGACATACGTGACGTCGATGGGCGTAACTTTCGCCGGAATTCAAATCCGCGGGGAGAGTTAACTTGTTTAAAAGAGAGTGGGCAGAAGAATTATTTAATTTATTTAAATCTATTTGGTGTGTGCGCCATTATGTCAATGCATAACAACTGTAAGTCTACTAAACAAAACAGCGGTTGCTATATGACGTCTGCCACGTCGTGGTCACGTGACGCGGACGTGACGTCGACGCCTACTTTACATCCCACCGATCACAGGACCCCTCGGCTGCATAACCGTGCCCCCTTCCCAACCAATCGGATTTGCTATACACGAAAACGACGCCAATGGAAAGAGCTTCCGCCCAAATTTAAATCCGTGGGCGTGGCTCGCAGCAGGAAGTAGGAAAATGGCGGCGATGTTGACAAAGACACAGCGGATGGTAACATACGACTAACAAGAGAAATATTTTTATTTTCTGCTTGCAACTGGACCGTCCAGAGCGTACACGGTAAGTACAACTCATCGTTTTTAAAAAGAAGTACTTTTGTTGCCCTGAAAAGCGAGTGAGCGTGGCGTTTGTGGGGGACGTCGAATTTCGACGATTCTTTCTGGTCAACGGTTGTAAATGATTGTGTTGATTAAAAAAGAAAACTTGATGTAACTCTACTTTTAACTGCCGTTTCAGATAGATTTGGAATTGCATCACATCCAATTTTGCCTAGAGCGTACACGGTAAGTAACACTCGTTGTGTTTAAGGAGATTTACGTTTGTAATAGCAGAAGTGTAGCCGCGTTGCGTTGTACGTGTGAATGTTTGTCCAGGCGAAATGTTAATGTTTAATTTCATTCCTTTAGGTTCCACGGTGTTTGTTGGCTGCAAGTTTTCCACTGCAAGAAGAGGCTCATATCATTGACCAGGAGCGAGCTACAATGGTGAGTAGCCATAACATTTATGTTAAACACTTCCTATTTCATGTCTAACAGTACTTGATTTAACAAATAACCATAAATAAATACAGTATGGGCACTGAAGTTAACATATGTGATTATACTGCCTAATCTGTCACCGAGTAGAATGTTGCAAAGTAATATAAGATCCAAAGTTGTAATTCAGAATAGTTTTCAAAAGAAGGCCATTAGAATTATATACAAGTCTGATTACCCTGAACATAACAACAAGCTATTAATTAAATCACAAATTCTTCAATTCAAAGATTTGGTAGATTATCAGACAAATAATGTCTAACAGTAATTGATTTAACACATCACGATAAGTAGATTGAGTGTGGGCACTCTCAAGTTAACATATGTGATTATACTGCCTAATCTGTTACAGAGTATGTTGTTGCCAAGTAATGTAGAATAGATCCAAAGTAGTAATCCAGAATGGTTTTGAAGAGGCCATTAGAATGATAAACAAATCTGATTACCTTGAACATAATAACAAGCTAAGTGTTTAATATGTCCTATGAAGTCAAAATTGGGCACCATCATGTGGTGAAATTTGGAATTGCATCACATCCAATTTTGCCTGGGAACAAACAGATTACATAAATCTTAGTTTTGAATAAGCCACTCCTTCTCAAACAAGTAAACTCTGCCCATTTTGCGCAGTAGATGTTCTGTTAATATCTAGTATTTATACAAAGTCATAATTTAAATTGCTTTCAACCTTCATTCATCGGTTCAACCAACATTACTCGCTCTTATTACCAACTTGTATTGATTTAACTAAGCGTTTAATACTTCCTATCAGGTCTCAAATCGAGATTTGGCAAAATACAATTTCAGCAAATCCAATTTTGCCAGGGAACAAAAATAGATTAAATAAACTAAATAAGTCCTCTTCCCATTAAATAAATCAGAAAAGTCTGTCTTGTAACCAGTCCTCTTCAAACAAGTAAAGTCTGCCCATTTTGTGCCGTAGATTTTGTCTATGCCTAGTATTTAAACAAAATCATAATTTAAACGACTTCTTTCCTTCATTCACTTTGGAAATTTGGAATTGCAGCAAATCGAATTTTGCCAGGGAACAAAAATAGATCAATTAAACTAAATAAGTCTTCTTCCCATTAAATAAATTAAAAAAGTCTGTCTTGTAACCAGTCCTTTTCAAACAAGTAAAGTCTGCCCATTTTGTGCCGTCGATTTTGTGTTTATGCCTAGTATTTATACAAAATCATAATTTAAAGGACTTCATTCCTTCATTCACTTTGGAAATTTGGAATTGCAGCACATCAAATTTTGCCTGGGAAGAAAAGTAGATTAAATAAATTTAATAAGTCTTACTACTTCCCATTAAATAAATTAAATACGTCTTACTTGTTTCCACTCCTTTTCAAAACAGTAGTTTAAAACGAGGGCCCTTCACTCAATCTTTAACCTCAACCCCGCACGTTGTGTTGTATCTGTGAATGTTGGTTGTGGCCAAATGATAGTTTTCTTTCATTCGTTTAGGTTCCAAGAAAACTTGATGTAACTCTACTTTTAACTGCCGTTTCAGATAAGCGGGTATTACGTTGCAGTCATGTGCCGCGGATATGACGTAATTGCCGGAACCTCCGCCAAAATTCAAATCTGTTGGCGCGATGGCCGTGAGCCACTGAGCAGCGACGATTATCAACAGAAATATCTTTATTTTCTGCTTGCAACTGGACCGTCTAGAGCGTACACGGTAAGTAACACTCATTGTGTTTAAGGAGATTTACGTTTGTAATAGCAGAAGTGTAGCCGCGTTGCGTTGTACGTGTGAAAATTGGTCGAGGCGAAATGTTAATGTTTAATTTCATTCCTTTAGGTTCCACGGTGTTTGTTGGCTGCAAGTTTTCCACTGCAAGAAGAGGCTCGTATCATTGACCAGGAGCGAGCTACAATGGTGAGTAGCCATAACATTTATGTTAAACACTTCCTATTTCATGTCTAACAGTACTTGATTTAACAAATAACCATAAATAAATACAGTGTGGGCACTGAAGTTAACATATGTGATTATACTGCCTAATCTGTCACCGTGGTAGATTGTTGCAAAGTAATATAAGATCCAAAGTTGTAATTCAGAATAGTTTTCAAAAGAAGGCCATTAGAATTATATACAAGTCTGATTACCCTGAACATAACAACAAGCTATTAATTAAATCACAAATTCTTCAATTCAAAGATTTGGTAGATTATCAGACAAATAATGTCTAACAGTAATTGATTTAACACATCACAATAAGTAGATTGAGTGTGGGCACTCTCAAGTTAACATATATGATTATACTGCCTAATCTGTTACAGAGTATGTTGTTGCCAAGTAATGTAGAATAGATCCAAAGTAGTAATCCAGAATAGTTTTGAAGAGGCCATTAGAATAATAAACAAATCTGATTACCTTGAACATAATAACAAGCTAAGTGTTTAATATGTCCTATGAAGTCGAAATTGGGCACCGTCATGTGGTGAAATTTGGAATTGCATCACATCCAATTTTGCCTGGGAACAAACAGATTAAATAAATCTTAGTTTTGAATAAGCCACTCCTTCTCAAACAAGTAAACTCTGCCCATTTCGCGCAGTAGATGTTCTGTTAATATCTAGTATTTATACAAAGTCATAATTTAAATTGCTTTCAACCTTCATTCATCGGTTCAACCAACATTACTCGCTCTTACTACCAACTTGTATTGATTTAACTAAGCGTTTAATACTTCCTATCAGGTCTCAAGGCAAGATTTGGCAAAATACAGTTTCAGCAAATCCAATTTTGCCAGGGAACAAAAATAGATTAAATAAACTAAATAAGTCTTCTTCCCAATAAATAAATCAGAAAAGTCTGTCTTGTAACCAGTCCTCTTCAAACAAGTAAAGTCTGCCCATTTTGTGCCGTAGATTTTGTGTCCATGCCTAGTATTTAAACAAAATCATAATTTAAACGACTTCTTGCCTTCATTCACTTTGGAAATTTGGAATTGCAGCAAATCGAATTTTGCCAGGGAACAAAAATAGATCAATTAAACTAAGTCTTCTTCCCATTAAATAAATTAAAAAAGTCTGTCTTGTAACCAGTCCTTTTCAAACAAGTAAAGTCTGCCCATTTTGTGCCGTCGATTTTGTGTTAATGCCTAGTATTTATACAAAATCATAATTTAAAGGACTTCATTCCTTCATTCACTTTGGAAATTTGGAATTGCAGCACATCAAATTTTGCCTGGGAAGAAAAGTAGATTAAATAAATTTAATAAGTCTTACTACTTCCCATTAAATAAATTAAATACGTCTTACTTGTTCCCACTCCTTTTCAAAACAGTAGTTTAAAACGAGGGCCCTTCACTCAACCTTTAACCCTATTTATTCACCTTCTAGGCTAAGTGTTAAAGGCTAAGTGTTAAAGGCTAAGTGTTAAAGGCTAAGTGTTAAAGGCTAAGTGTTAAAGGCTAAGTGTTAAAGGCTAAGTGTTAGAGGCTAAGTGCCAGAGGCTAGGCGCCAGAGGCGAGTTTTTGTGGGCTGAAGTTTTAGTGGGGTTAGTGTGAATACAATCCAAAAGAATACAACAGAATACAATACAATAGAATATAATACATAGATTAAATTCAATAGCTCTTACTACTTCCCATTAAATAAATTAAATACGTCTTACTTGTTCCCAATCCTTTTCAAAAAAGTAGTTTAAAACGAGGGCCCTTCACTCAACCTTTAACCTCAACCCCGCACGTCACATTGTGTTGTATCTGTGAATGTTGGTTGTGGCCAAATGATAGTTTTCTTTCATTCGTTTAGGTTCCACGGTGTTTGTTGGCTATGTTTTCCACTGTCAGAAGGATGAAAATACAAAGTACAACGCTTGGACGTGGGCGAAGACGTCACCGGTGAGTCCTTCCTTCCTATTTATTTACCTTCTAGATGCTAGAGGCTAAGTGTTAGAGGCTAAGTGTTAGAGGCTAAGTGTTAAAGGCAACACAATACGAACAACACAACACAATACGAACAACTCAACACAATATGAACAACACAATATGAACAACACAACACAATACGAACAACACAACACAATACAAACAACACAACACAATACGAACAACACAACACATTACGAACAACACAACACAATACGAACAACACAACGATACTGCACTGAACAACACGATACCGCACTGAGAAACACGATACCGCACTGAACAACACGATACCGCACTGAACAACACCATGCCGCACTGAACACCATGCCACACTGAACAACACCATCCCGCACTGAACAACACCATGCCGCACTAAACAACACCATGCCGCACTGAACAACACCATGCCTCACTGAACGACACCATGCCGCACTGAAAGACACCATGCCGCACTGAACGACACCATGCCGCACTGAAAGACACCATCCCGCACTGAACACCATGCCGCACTGAACAACACCATCCTGCACTGAACAACACCATCCCGCACTGAACAACACCATGCCGCACTGAACAACATTATGCCGCACTGAACAACATTATGCCGCACTGAACATTATGCCGCACTGAACAACACCATGCCGCACTGAACAACACCTTGCCGCACTGAACAACACCATGCCGCACTGAACAACACCATGCCGCACTGAACAACACCATGCCGCACTGAACAACACCATGCCGCATTGAACAACATTATGCCGCACTGAACAACACCATGCCGCACTGAACAACACCATCCTGCACTGAACAACACCATTCCGCATTGAACACCATGCCGCACTGAACAACACCATCCCGCACTGAACAACACCATCCCGCACTGAACAACATTATGCCGCACTGAACAACATTATGCCGCACTGAACAACACCATGCCGCACTGAACAACACCATGCCGCACTGAACAACACCATGCCGCACTGAACAACATTATAACGCACTGAACAACACCATCCCGCACTGAACAACACCATGCCGCACTAAACAACATTATGCCGCACTGAACAACATTATGCCGAAATGAACAACACCATGCCGCACTGAACAACACCATGCCGCACTGAACAACACCATGCCGCACTGAACAACACCATGCCGCACTGAACAACACGATCCCGCATTGAACACCATCCCGCACTGAACAACACCATGCCGCACTGAACAACACCATGCCGCACTGAACAACACCATGCCGCACTGAACAACACCATGCCGCACTGAACAACACCATGCCGCACTGAACAACACCATGCCGCACTGAACAACACCATGCCGCACTGAACAACATTATGCTGCACTGAACAACACCATGCCGCACTGAACAACAACATGCCGCACTGAAAAACATTATGCCGCACTGAACAACACCATGCCGCACTGAACAACACCATCCCGAACTGAACAACACCATGCCGCATTGAACAACACCATGCCGCACTGAACAACACCATCCTGCACTGAACAACACCATCCCGCACTGAACAACACCATGCCGCACTGAACAACACCATGCCGCACTGAACAACACCATGCCGCAATGAACAACACCATCCCGCACTGAACAACATTATGCCGCACTGAACAACATTATGCCGCACTGAACAACATTATGCCGCACTGAACAACATTATGCCGCACTGAACAACATTATGCCGCACTGAACAACATTATGCCGCACTGAACAACACCATGCCGCACTGAACAACACCATGCCGCACTGAACAACACCATGCCGCACTGAACAACACCATGCCGCACTGAACAACACGATCCCGCATTGAACAACACCATGCCGCACTGAACAACACCATCCTGCACTGAACAACACCATCCCGCACTGAACAACACCATGCCGCACTGAACAACACTATGGCGCACTGAACAACATTATGCCGCACTGAACAACACCATGCCGCACTGAACAACACCATGCCGCACTGAACAACACCATGCCGCACTGAACAACACCATCCTGCACTGAACAACACCATGCCGCATTGAACAACACCATGCCGCACTGAACAACACCATCCTGCACTGAACAACACCATGCCGCATTGAACAACACCATGCCGCACTGAACAACACCATGCCGCACTGAACAACATTACGCTGCACTGAACAACACCATGCCGCACTGAACAACACCATGCCGCACTGAACAACACCATGCCGCACTGAACAACACCATGCCGCATTGAACAACACCATGCCGCACTGAACAACACCATCCTGCACTGAACAACACCATGCCGCATTGAACAACACCATGCCGCACTGAACAACACCATCCTGCACTGAACAACACCATCCCGCACTGAACAACACCATCCCGCATTGAACAACACCATCCCGCATTGAACAACACCATCCTGCACTGAACAACACCATGCCGCACTGAACAACACCATGCCGCACTGAACAACACCATGCCGCACTGAACAAGACCATGCCGCACTGAACAACACCATGCCGCACTGAACAACACCATCCTGCACTGAACAACACCATCCCGCACTGAACAACACCATGCCGCATTGAACAACACCATCCTGCACTGAACAACACCATCCTGCACTGAACAACACCATGCCGCACTGAACAACACCATGCCGCACTGAACAACACCATGCCGCACTGAACAACACCATGCCGCACTGAACAACATTATGCCGCACTGAACAACATTATGTCGCACTGAACAACACCATGCCGCACTGAACAACACCATGCTGCACTGAACAACATTATGCCGCACTGAAAAACACCATGCCGCACTGAACAACACCATCCCGCACTGAACAACACCATGCCGCATTGAACAACACCATGCCGCACTGAACAACACCATGCCGCACTGAACAACACCATGCTGCACTGAACAACACCATGCTGCACTGAACAACACGATCCTGCATTGAACAACACCATGCCGCACTGAACAACACCATCCTGCACTGAACAACACCATCCTGCACTGAACAACACCACCCCGTACTGAACAACACGATCCCGCATTGAACAACACCATCCCACACTGAACAACACCATGCCGCACTGAACAACACCATTCCGCACTGAACAACTCCATGCCGCACTGAACAACACCATGCCGCACTGAACAACACCATGCCGCACTGAACAACACCATGCCGCACTGAACAACACCATGCCGCATTGAACAACACCATGCCGCACTGAACAACACCATGCCGCACTGAACAACACCATCCTGCACTGAACAACACCATGCCGCATTGAACAACACCATGCCGCACTGAACAACACCATCCTGCACTGAACAACACCATCCCGCACTGAACAACACCATGCCGCACTGAACAACATTATGGCTTACTGAACAACATTATGCCGCACTGAACAACACCATGCCGCACTGAACAACACCATGCCGCACTGAACAACACCATGCCGCACTGAACAACATTATGCCGCACTGAACAACATTATGCCGCACTGAACAACACCATGCCGCACTGAACAACACCATGCCGCACTGAACAACACCATGCCGCACTGAACAACACGACGTCGCACTGAACAACACGACGCCGCACAGAACAACACGACGCCGCACAGAATAACACAATACCGCACAGAACAACACAATACCGCACAAACAGTTTTAGATAATATTACGTCGCAGTCATGTGACGCGGACATGACGTCAATAGGCGGAACTCACGGCAAAATTATAATCCGTGGGCGTGGCTTGCAACAGGAAGTAGGAAAGCGGCAATTCTGGCAAACAAGACACAGCGGTTAGTAACACGATGACTTACAAGGCAAATATTTTTGTTTTCAGCTTGCAACTTGACCGTCTAGAGCGTACAAGGTAATTACAACTGTTTTTTTTTAGCCCTGAAAAGCGAGGGAGTGTGGCGTTTGGGAGGAATGTCGAACTCGGCGTCTGCTTCCAGCCACAGACGCCAAATTTCGACGATTATTTCGACTGGTCAACGGTTGTAAATTATTGCGTTGACTAAAAACTTTATTTAACTCTACTCTTAACTTTGCCGTTTCAGATATGCGGGTATTACACCGCGGAAATGACGTCAATAGGCTGAACTCTCGCCAAAATTCAAATCTGTGGGCGCAATGGCCTTGAGCGAGACACCGGATACAAACACGACGATTATCAACAGAAATATCTTTATTTTCTGCTTGCAAGTGGACCGTCTAGAGCGTACACGGTAAGTACAACTCATTGTGTTTAAAAAGATTTACGTTTGTGTAGTTTGCGTTGCGTTGTATCTGTGAATGTTGGTTTAGGCTAAATGTTAATGTTTAATTTCATTCCTTTAGGTTCCACGGTGTTTGTTGGCTGTATGTTTTCCACTGCAAGAAGAGGCTCGTATCATTGACCAGCAGGAGCTACAATGGTGAGTACCCCTTTCGTCTTCCATTTATGTTAAACACTTCCTATTTCATGTCTAACAGTACTCGATTTAACAAATAACCATAAATAAATACAGTGTGGGCAGTCACGTTAACATATGTGATTATCCTGCCTAATATGTTTATCACAAATATGTCACTAATCACTAATATGTTTATTTGTTTATCACAACACCTTTGGACCTTCAGCAATCGATTATTTCCCTTCATCTACATAGAGACAGAACGATGGTGTCTTAAACATCTCATTCATTTCACCAAATAACTTCACGCAGGTGGATAACGGCCGTCTCGGTCACGCTATGTTGCGTGATGCAGTTTTGAAGAACCAAATGCATTTATTCAATGAATAAGTCAAGCTAGTTCTATGTTTATGATGTTGTAAGTTACGGTACCGATTGAAGTTGAGTTCGAAGCCAGTGGAAAACAGCGCTGCGTTTGTGCTCTCCAGGTACAAATGTTGTGATCTCTGACTGACGACCGGGCGAGACTCGAGTAAGAGATGTCCAAACGAGCTCCGGCAGGGCGGGCCAAGGCGGAGCGAACGGACGCCCTTCAGGCCGCCAATGACGAGCTGAGAACCAAACTGATGGACGTCCAGTTAGAACTTCAGCAGGAGAAGAACAAGGTGAAAACCTCAACAGACAGACACTGCCTGCCTCCCTGCCTGCCTCCCTGCCTGCCTCCCTGCCTGCCTCCCTCCCTCCCAGTTTTCCCGATGTAGATTAGACATGCGTGTGCCATGACTGTGTCAGCCTACATCAACAAATGCACCGAGGACGTCAGCACCACTAAGAATATCATCACCCGGGGCAACCAACGACCCTGGATGACTGAGGAGGTACGTCAAACGCTACGAGCGCGGAACTCTGCCTTCAAGTCTGGCGACAAGGAGACACTGAGGACAGCGAGAGCCAACTTGAACCGTGCCATCAGAATAGCGAAGCGAGACCGCAGTCGAAAATTTCAGGATCGTTTCCACGACGTCAAAAACATCAGGAGTATGTGGCAAGGCATACGGGCGATTACAGACGACAACTCACCCTCCCCCCCCCCGGTGGGTGTAGTTGATGCTGACTTTCTAAATGGTCTAAATAACTTCTTTGGGAGGTTCGAGGCACTAAACGGCACTCCAGCAGTTAAAACTGTCCCCCATCAGGAAGAGGAGGTACTCTGCCTTGACTCCGCCGATGTGTTGAAGACCCTGAGGAGAGTCAACCCCTGTAAGGCCCCTGGCCCGGACAACATTCCTGGGCGTGTGTTCAGGGAATGTGCAAGTCATCTGGCTGGGGTCATCACAGACATTTTTAACACCTCGTTGGGCCAAGCCACAGTGCCGGCGTGCTTTAAGACTGCCTCCATCATTCCGGTGCCGAAGAAACCTCAAATCACCTCATTTAATGATTACTCCGGTCATGATGAAGTGCTTCGAAAGGCTGCTTAAAGATCACATCGTTTCCAGACTCCCCCCATTATTTGACCCGTTCCAGTTTGCCGACCGGCAAAACCGCTCCACTCAGGACGCCATCTCCTCCGTTCTTCACCTGAGCCTGGCTCACCTGGAGGAGAAGAACACCCATGTTCGGATGCTGTTCCTGGACTTCAGCTCAGCGTTTAACACCATCATCCCACAGCATCTAGTAGGAAAATTGGAACACCTGGGCTTCAACACCCCCCTTCGCAACTGGCTGCTAGACTTCCTCACCAACAGACCTCAGTCAGTCCGGGTCGGACAGAACACCTCTGATGTCATCACCCTCAGCACAGGCTCCCCTCAGGGCTGCGTCCTGAGCCCCCTGCTGTTCACCCTGATGACACACGACTGCGTCCCCAGGTTCACCACCAATCACATCGTGAAGTCAGCAGACGACACAACGGTGGTGGGGCTCATCAGAGACAACAACGACCTGGACTACAGAGAGGAGGTGGAGCAGCTGGTGGGCTGGTGCAGAGACAACAGCCTGATCCTGAATGTGGAGAAGATGAAGGAGATCATCGTCGACTTCAGGAAAAACCAGCCTCACCACGCTCCACTGATCATCAACAGCTCAGCTGTGGAGGTGGTCAGCAGCACCAAATTCCTGGGGGTCCACATCACAGAAGACCTCACCTGGACTATGAACACTACGGCACTGATCAAGAGGGCACAGAAGCGCTTGTACTTCCTGCGGAGGATGAGGAGAGCCCACCTGCCCCCACCCATCATGAGGACGTTCTACAGGAGCACCATAGAGAGCATTCTGACAAGCTGACTCTCTGTGTGGTGTGGAGGCTGCACCGCCTCCGATTGGAAGAACGTGAGGAGAGTGGTGAGGACAGCAGAGAGGATCATAGGGGCTCCTCTTCCCTCCATTCAGGACATTTCATCTCAGCGCTGCATGTCCCGTGCCCGTAACATCATCAATGACCCATCACACCCCCACCATGGACTGTTCTCCCTGCTGCCCTCTGGGAAGAGGTTTCGCACAATCCGCTGCAGGTCCACCAGGTTCTGCAACAGCTTTTTCCCTGCTGTCATCAGACTGTTGAACATTAGAACTGTTGAGCTCTAAACTGAACTCTGCATCACACATTCACAGAACTGTACTTTATGACACTACGGACCTCTATCTTGCACTATCTCGCACTACCAACTTTACTGAACTTGTGTAAACCCTTTAAATAGAAGTTTAATACATGGTTTAGCATTCCTCTGCACACTCTTGAATACTGTTTTGCCTACTTGCACTATTGCATAATTAGCACTGCTGCACTTTATACTTATTTGTAATATATATATATATACAGTATATGTATATATATATATTTTCATAGGATATGTTACTTCTATTCAACTGCAATATCACTACTTTGTTGTAAGACGTATGCAACGGAATTTCGTTTTGTATGCACCATGTGCAGACAAGATGACAATAAAGTTTGTCTAAGTCTAAGTCTAAGTCATGTCAGGTCAGCTGTCTGGAGAGAGAGAGAAGTCAGGACCTGCGGGCGGAGCACCACCGTGCCACCGCCGCCATGACGGAACTCAAAAGCAAACTCCATGAGGAGAAGCAGAAAGAGTTAGCCATTACCAGGGAGACATTACTGCGGCAGCATGAAATGGAGCTGATGAGAGTGATCAAAATCAAAGATGGAGAGATCCAGCGACTGAATGCCTTGGTCCTCAGCCTGAGGGACGGCTCCATGGACAAGGTGATCCGCTCTATCCGTGTCTGACTATCCGCACGCCACGTCGGGCTTCGATGCGGCCGCTACCGTATTGTGTAGCTTGTCCCCAGTAAGCGTCGCGGCGCTCCGTTGCGGTCTCAACGGCCCGGTGTGGCGCAATGTCTGCTCAGGTGAGGAGGGGGGGCGCTTTGCTGGCGGAGGTGGAGGAGACGCGGCGGTGTCGGGAGACCGAGCGGTGTCGCCTCCACCAGGAGCGCGGAAGAAGCCCTGGCAGCGGCCCAGCAGGCCTGGCAGTCCCGAGCGGCCGAGCTCCGATCGGCTCATCACCAGCATCGGGAGGAGCTGAGCCGAACCAAGAGAGACTGCGAGAGGGAGATCCGCCGACTGGTAGGACTGATCAGATGCGCGGTGCGTGGCTATGTTCCCAATTTCGTTGTATACCTGCAGTGCAATGACACCTAAGGCATTCTATTCTATTTCACAAGAAGAAAATGTCCGGTTGCTCGCTTCGCTTTTGTCACAGCAAAGGTGTTCTAGTCGATTCAAGAAAAAAATTGGCCGGTTGCTCTCTTTGTTTTTGTCACAATTCTGGCAAATGAGTTTGCCCGCCTGCCTGAGCGCTCCCCGTTTGTACATCCAGACGGATGAGATCAAGCTGAAAGACAGAGCGGTTAGTGTTTTGGATGAAGCCCTGGGGCCGGCCACGTCCACCGCCTTCAGCTGCAGACTCAGGCTGCCGAGCAGCAGATCGCTGCCCTGAGGGATTCCCAAAGGGCGGGCCTAAACTACCCTGGAAGTGGGGTCAACGCCGCTACTAGCAATCCTCTTCATTGCGTAAGCCACCTCATCACACACTTGCAGTACGCATGACTTAGTTCGTTGCTGGAGGAAGGTAGCACAAAAACAGTTTTGAACTTTGAACGAGTGCTTGTGTGTGTGTGTTGCGGGGCGTTTTCAGTCTCAGGAGGATCGGGACACGCGACGGTTTCATCTGAAAATCGCTGAGCTCAGCGCAGTCATCAGGAAACTGGAGGATCGAAACGCCCTGCTTTCTGAAGAGCGCAATGAACTGGTAATTTATTGACGGCACGCTTGAAGGTTTGCGCTACGTTTGATGCGCGCCATCCAGCGAGGCACCCATTGCGCTTGCTTATTAGTTGAGCGGCGCGGCGAGTCGGTTGCCTGGTAGATGTCTTTTATTGGGAGCCAAAGCCACGATTCCGTTCAAACCGATGCAAAAGAAATGGATACGTTCCGGCCCGCGTGTTGTGCGTCTTTCACATCCCGCACTTCATGCTTGCAGCTAAAGCGACTGAGAGAAACAGAAAGCCAGTTTCTGCCACTCCTGTACAAAAACAAACGCCTGAGCAGGAAGAATGAAGAACTCTCGCTGGTGCTGTGTCGCCTTGAAAACAAAGTGCGCTTTGTCACCCAGGAGAACGAGGAGATGGCAAGCTTGGTAAGTCGACGCGGACAACGGCGGCGTGCCAACAGAGTCCACTGCATTTGTGTTCCACAGAGAAGGCCTAGTTCGCTCAATGACCTGGACCGCGGTTGCGGCCAGCAGGACAGTGAAATGGAGTTCCTTCAAGTTGTGGAGCAGCGGCACATCATCGACGACTTGTCCAAGGTCTTCAGGCAGGCGACTCGGTGCACGTACGGCAGCGCCGCGCTCGCTCGCTGTCGCCAGGAAACCTTTTCCGTCCAAAGCTTGGCCGGCGGCCGCCATCCAAAAAATTGGCCCCTTAAATTCCGACCTTTCAAGCAGGAGCATTGTGCGCACGCGTTTGAACACGCTTTAGACTTGTTTTGCCGTTTTCAGCAGCTCAAAGCTCCCGTTTTGTCAGCGCCTTTGCCACTCGCTGTGCGCTGAAAACGACGGACTTGCCCGGCTGCTCAGCCCGTCAACCATGAGCCGCGAGCGCGACGTCATTGTCCGTAGGCAGCTAGTGGCAAAATGCACCCTGTTAGAGTTGCGCTCGCTCCAACTTATTTTGCAAGAACCACACGGGAGACAAGTAAGTTCTTTTGGACACCTGCAGGTGGAGAGTCCATCCGTTGTACGAATGAAGTCTGACTCTCGGCTCCTGCACGAGCATTTTAATTAAGAGAAACAGGGTGGGTGTAAGAGTGGATTGAATAGAGGAAGCCCTTGACCTCTAGTGTTTTACGACTTTGTGTAGGAAGGGATAAGCGATAGGGATAAATAAGGGATAAATAATATTATTTATTACAGGTCGCAGTCAAAGTCAAAGCAACACAATGATACGATAAAGATAATCTGGAAAACCCTGACACACCCTGTAGTTGTCACTTTTGGAAAAGACGAGCGTCCCTCCAATCATCGCCGGTGACGTGTTTTTCAGGCTCTGGAGACAGGAGCTCATGTCAGAAATGTCATTGTGAGTCGCGTTTGTTTCTGCGCCGGAGCCGTTCGTTCCCTTTGCATCCAAAGAATCTCAAAGGCGGATTATTTGTGTCGACAGGAGAGAGATTTGCTGCTACGATACCGACGTCGAGAATCTCTGAGGAGGAACAAAGCGTGAGGTCCTGCAAGGTGAGTCTGTTTGTTTGCGGCTGCTTGGTGTTGCGCAAGATGAAATGGCCTTTTTCTCGCTATCGTTCCTCTCGTCGATTCATCGTGAGGTGTCGCTTCAGTTTGTTCAGAGAGATGTTTGCTTCCGCGCCCGCAGGTCATCGAAACATTTTACGGCTACGACGAAGACGTGTTGGTGGACCCGGACGGATCGTCCTTGTCTTTTCACACCGACAGAACCCCCGACACGGAACCCGAAGAGGTAGCCCGCCATTTCTGCCAGCGTATTGGCACCAAACATTCCTCTTCAGCCTGGAATCGGACTCGTCTTTGCGTCGCGGGTGCTTTGTCGCCGGTCTGACTGATTCTGGTACTAGTGCTGTGTTGCATTGGTGTGTGCATGAAGAGGCGGAGCTTCGCTACCGCCAGCTGACGCAAGAATATCAAGCGCTGCAACGAGCCTACGCTCTGCTAGCCCAGACCAGCGAAGGGGACTACGACGCCGAGAAGGAGATCAAGGTGGCGCCCCTTCCCGCAACCCCCGGCCGGGTCGCAGCCTCCCCGTTCTCACCCAGCCTCGGGTGTTCTCTGGTCTGAAAGGAGGAGGAGGAGCCTCCCTCCTCCTCCTTTCAGACCAGAGAAAAGCTGATGGTAGAAATGGGTCACTATCAAAGCAGAGTAGCAGATCTGGAGTCAGCGCTGAAGCAACAAGGACAGGTAAGCTCATCAATGAGCACACCTTTTTCTCAGACAAAATAGCTACATTCTTCAGTCACTCATCCGTCTGGCATTACTGGACCAACCCCCCCCCCCCCCCGAACGTGGCTGGGAAAATGCGGAGAAAAGCAAATGTCATTTTCCAGTCAACCAAAGAATTTGTGGATGAAAATGACACAACATTCCAAAGCTGTCCACGCGTTTGTCTCTTCTAGAATGTCAAGTGGGTGGAGGAGAAGCAGCTGCTGCGTCAGAGCAATCAGCAGTTGGCCGAAAAGGTGACGGAAAGAAAGGCGCTGGGCGGAGTCGCTTGGCGTCACACCTGACGGGAAGCCCCGCAGATGAGGTCTGACTGTCTTTTCAGGTCAGGCGGATGGAGGCGGAAGAAGCGCGTCTGAAAGAGCACATCCAGGATATCCGAGACCAAAACGAACTGCTTGAGTTCCGCATCCTGGAGCTGGAGGTGGGAAGACTCGCACAAGCGTGTTGAGGCCAGAGATGTGACGGACGGACGGACGGACGGACGGACGGACGGATGCATGCCTCTGCCTTTCAGGAGAGGGAGTGGCGCTCCCCCGTCTTGAAGTTTCTGCAAGTCCGTTTCCCAGACGGCCTCAGCCCTTTGCAGATCTACTGCGAGGCCGAGGGCGTGAGCGTACGTAAGGCGTCCCTCGCAACCCTAACCTTAACCCGAGGTCCCAGAACACCTTACATTGCTCCTTGCGCCTTTCCCCCGGACATCGTCATCAGTGATCTGATGAAGAAGCTGGACATCCTGGGCTATAACGCCGTAAGTGTATGTCGAACTCCTTATGTTCGCACTCCACGAGACTCGGCGGCTCAAATGTGACTTTTGGAAGGCTTTGCGCTGAAAGAAGCTTGTTGACGCTGTGCCTTTGGGCTCTTGCAGAATCTCACCAACGAGGAGCAGGTGGTCGTGATTCACGCCAGGACCCTTCTCACCCTAGCCGAGAAGGTAACGCGCACGTCCACGCACGCTCTCGCACGCTCTCGCATTCTGCTTATGTGACAGCAGCCTTTCCTCAGTGGTTAGAATACATCAAAGTGACCAAGTCAGCACTTCAACAGAAGATGTTGGACATTGAAAGTGAGAAGGTAGACAGACACGCGACATCAGCCAAGGGGAACTCCGGCAATGTGCCCCAACAATTCTGACCTTGAGCTGTGCTAGGATATGTTCTGCAAGCAGAAGGGCTACCTGGATGAAGAGTTGGACTTCAGGAAGTGTTCCATGGACCAGGCTCATAAGGTAAGCCGCCCTCAAATCTCCCGCCGGACCACTGATGGACGAGGATTGCGGCCCAGAGGATCCTGGAGCTGGAGGCCATGTTGTACGAGGCGCTACCGCAGCGGGACTGCCCCGCCACGGACGGCGAAAAAGCCAGCCACGCTGGCGTGAATGACGTGCTGACGGCGGATCAGAGAGAAGAGCTTAGGAGCGCCGTGGACCAATGGAAGCGAGCCCTGATGTGCGAGTTGAGGGAGCGCGACGCTTGCATCCTCCAAGAGAGAATGGATCTGCTGCACAGCGCGCAACAGGTAAGGGCCCAAAGCCAGCCCGGCACTTACTTGCACGCTTACTGGCTTTTGAATGCCACTTTCCATTTGTCCGTCCTAGAGGAACAAAGAGCTGAAAGAATTCATCGAAGCTCAGAAGAGACAAATCAAACAATTGGAGGAGAAGTTTCTGTTTCTCTTTCTATTCTTCTCCTTGGCCTTCATTCTGTGGCCCTAACACCAGCTGGTGAGTGAGCTCCAGCGGCACCGCACTCGACACCTCCGATACACTGCCAGCCGGTCTCAGACGTTGGCAGACGCTCCGATGCCAACGTATACCCCCCGCCACGGTGACAGAGGCACCGCGTCACACCGGCGCTCATCCAATCAGAAGGCAGGAAAAGCAAATTCACATGCAGGGCACTTTTGAACCAGAAGAGAGCGCCACAAAAAACGGTTGTTGCCCCAAACGCGCACTAAAAAGGGTCAGAATAACAAGAGTCCCACTGGCCAGCCGGGGCCACCCGTCCAGCTGTTTCTTCAGGGGGGAAAAAAATTGGAGTCACCGGTGAGTACATTTTGCATTTAGCTCTGCTTTTCTGCTTCTGTCTTCAAGTGTGTGGCATCCTGCGATCAAAGATTCAGCCAACCCCAAAGCGGTTGACCTCAACGTCCCACCACCATGCCTACCAGAGCAGGTGACGTGATGCTTTGGACATCCTTCCGTCTCAGATGCCCAAAAGTACTCTTTGCCACATCTGCGGCAATACGGTGTCTTTTCAAAGGTGCAAATAAATCCAGCGTGGGCGGAACACGCACGTCTTCGGTTTTTCCCGCTTTGTTTGTGTGACAGCTGTTGTGAAAATTTTATACAAATAAAGTTGTATAGTACAGGTTTGGCCAAGCCGCAACTCCCGAACCGCATGCGGCTCTTTTATGTTCATATCAACATTTGTGTGTGTGTGTGTGTGGGGGGGGGGGGGGGGGGGGGGGGGGTTGTGCGTGTTGGCTTCACTTGAGTTCAATTTGGTATTTTGGTCAAAAGCGCATGTGGTGAAATTCCACAAAGTAGGATGGGCAAACACATTTCTTTAAACTATGAGTGTCAATTGGGCTCTCGAAATGGCAGGGAAAAGAGGCACCGCAAAACGAAAATACGTAGATGAACACAGGACGTTTTAATCAGAGTGGGAAAGTTTCTATTTTTTGTTGAACGTGATGGCAAACCATTCTGCCTGATATGTCAGACCTCAGCGCATTTCAAAGATTCAAATCTTCAGCGCCATGCACTTCAGCTCACTCCATGCTAACATTGATCAGGCGTCGAACCCGCAACATCATGCTTAAGAGGTGGCCATGCTAACCAGTGCGCCATTATGTCAACGCATAATAACTGTAAGTCTACTGATCAAAACAGCGGTTACTATATGACGTCGCTACGTCGTGGTCACGTGACGCAGACAAGACGTCAATGGACGTGGGCAGAGTTAACTTGTTTAAAAGGGAGTGGGCAGAAGAAATATTAAATTTATTTAAATCTATTTTGAGTGCACACCATTATGCCAATGCATAACAACTGTAAATCTACTAAACAAAACAGCGGTTGCTATATGACATCTGCCACGTCGTGGTCACGTGACATACGTGACGTCGATGGGCGTAACTTTCGCCGGAATTCAAATCCGCGGGGAGAGTTAACTTGTTTAAAAGAGAGTGGGCAGAAGAATTATTTAATTTATTTAAATCTATTTGGTGTGTGCGCCATTATGTCAATGCATAACAACTGTAAGTCTACTAAACAAAACAGCGGTTGCTAGCTGACGTCTGCCACGTCGTGGTCACGTGACGCGGACGTGACGTCGACGCCTACTTTACATCCCACCGATCACAGGACCCCTCGGCTGCATAACCGTGCCCCCTTCCCAACCAATCGGATTTGCTATACGCGAAAACGACGCCAATGGAAAGAGCTTCCGCCCAAATTTAAATCCGTGGGCGTGGCTCGCAGCAGGAAGTAGGAAAACGGCGGCGATGTTTACAAAGACACAGCGGATGGTAACATACGACTAACAAGAGAAATATTTTTATTTTCTGCTTGCAACTGGACCGTCCAGAGCGTACACGGTAAGTACAACTCATCGTTTTTAAAAAGAAGTACTTTTGTTGCCCTGAAAAGCGAGTGAGCGTGGCGTTTGTGGGGGACGTCGAATTTCGACGATTCTTTCTGGTCAACGGTTGTAAATGATTGTGTTGATTAAAAAAGAAAACTTGATGTAACTCTACTTTTAACTGCCGTTTCAGATAGATTTGGAATTGCATCACATCCAATTTTGCCTAGAGCGTACACGGTAAGTAACACTCATTGTGTTTAAGGAGATTTACGTTTGTAATAGCAGAAGTGTAGCCGCGTTGCGTTGTACGTGTGAAAATTGGTCGAGGCGAAATGTTAATGTTTAATTTCATTCCTTTAGGTTCCACGGTGTTTGTTGGCTGCAAGTTTTCCACTGCAAGAAGAGGCTCGTATCATTGACCAGGAGCGAGCTACAATGGTGAGTAGCCATAACATTTATGTTAAACACTTCCTATTTCATGTCTAACAGTACTTGATTTAACAAATAACCATAAATAAATACAGTGTGGGCACTGAAGTTAACATATGTGATTATACTGCCTAATCTGTCACCGAGTAGATTGTTGCAAAGTAATATAAGATCCAAAGTTGTAATTCAGAATAGTTTTCAAAAGAAGGCCATTAGAATTATATACAAGTCTGATTACCCTGAACAAGCTATTAATTAAATCACAAATTCTTCAATTCAAAGATTTGGTAGATTATCAGACAAATAATGTCTAACAGTAATTGATTTAACACATCACGATAAGTAGATTGAGTGTGGGCACTCTCAAGTTAACATATGTGATTATACTGCCTAATCTGTTACAGAGTATGTTGTTGCCAAGTAATGTAGAATAGATCCAAAGTAGTAATCCAGAATAGTTTTGAAGAGGCCATTAGAATGATAAACAAATCTGATTACCTTGAACATAATAACAAGCTAAGTGTTTAATATGTCCTATGAAGTCAAAATTGGGCACCATCATGTGGTGAAATTTGGAATTGCATCACATCCAATTTTGCCTGGGAACAAACAGATTACATAAATCTTAGTTTTGAATAAACCACTCCTTCTCAAACAAGTAAACTCTGCCCATTTTGCGCAGTAGATGTTCTGTTAATATCTAGTATTTATACAAAGTCATAATTTAAATTGCTTTCAACCTTCATTCATCGGTTCAACCAACATTACTCGCTCTTATTACCAACTTGTATTGATTTAACTAAGCGTTTAATACTTCCTATCAGGTCTCAAATCGAGATTTGGCAAAATACAATTTCAGCAAATCCAATTTTGCCAGGGAACAAAAATAGATTAAATAAACTAAATAAGTCCTCTTCCCATTAAATAAATCAGAAAAGTCTGTCTTGTAACCAGTCCTCTTCAAACAAGTAAAGTCTGCCCATTTTGTGCCGTAGATTTTGTGTCTATGCCTAGTATTTAAACAAAATCATAATTTAAACGACTTCTTTCCTTCATTCACTTTGGAAATTTGGAATTGCAGCAAATCGAATTTTGCCAGGGAACAAAAATAGATCAATTAAACTAAATAAGTCTTCTTCCCATTAAATAAATTAAAAAAGTCTGTCTTGTAACCAGTCCTTTTCAAACAAGTAAAGTCTGCCCATTTTGTGCCGTCGATTTTGTGTTTATGCCTAGTATTTATACAAAATCATAATTTAAAGGACTTCATTCCTTCATTCACTTTGGAAATTTGGAATTGCAGCACATCAAATTTTGCCTGGGAAGAAAAGTAGATTAAATAAATTTAATAAGTCTTACTACTTCCCATTAAATAAATTAAATACGTCTTACTTGTTTCCACTCCTTTTCAAAACAGTAGTTTAAAACGAGGGCCCTTCACTCAATCTTTAACCTCAACCCCGCACGTTGTGTTGTATCTGTGAATGTTAGTTGTGGCCAAATGATAGTTTTCTTTCATTCGTTTAGGTTCCAAGAAAACTTGATGTAACTCTACTTTTAACTGCCGTTTCAGATAAGCGGGTATTACGTTGCAGTCATGTGCCGCGGATATGACGTAATTGCCGGAACCTCCGCCAAAATTCAAATCTGTTGGCCCGATGGCCGTGAGCCACTGAGCAGCGACGATTATCAACAGAAATATCTTTATTTTCTGCTTGCAACTGGACCGTCTAGAGCGTACACGGTAAGTAACACTCATTGTGTTTAAGGAGATTTACGTTTGTAATAGCAGAAGTGTAGCCGCGTTGCGTTGTACGTGTGAAAATTGGTCGAGGCGAAATGTTAATGTTTAATTTCATTCCTTTAGGTTCCACGGTGTTTGTTGGCTGCAAGTTTTCCACTGCAAGAAGAGGCTCGTATCATTGACCAGGAGCGAGCTACAATGGTGAGTACATCAAATTTTGCCTGGGAAGAAAAGTAGATTAAATAAATTTAATAAGTCTTACTACTTCCCATTAAATAAATTAAATACGTCTTACTTGTTCCCACTCCTTTTCAAAACAGTAGTTTAAAACGAGGGCCCTTCACTCAACCTTTAACCCTATTTATTCACCTTCTAGGCTAAGTGTTAAAGGCTAAGTGTTAAAGGCTAAGTGTTAAAGGCTAAGTGTTAAAGGCTAAGTGTTAGAGGCTAAGTGCCAGAGGCTAGGCGCCAGAGGCGAGTTTTTGTGGGCTGAAGTTTTAGTGGGGTTAGTGTGAATACAATCCAAAAGAATACAACAGATTACAATACAAAAGAATATAATACATAGATTAAATTCAATAGCTCTTACTACTTCCCATTAAATAAATTAAATACGTCTTACTTGTTCCCAATCCTTTTCAAAAAAGTAGTTTAAAACGAGGGCCCTTCACTCAACCTTTAACCTCAACCCCGCACGTCACATTGTGTTGTATCTGTGAATGTTGGTTGTGGCCAAATGATAGTTTTCTTTCATTCGTTTAGGTTCCACGGTGTTTGTTGGTTATGTTTTCCACTGTCAGAAGGATGAAAATACAAAGTACAACGCTTGGACGTGGGCGAAGACGTCACCGGTGAGTCCTTCCTTCCTCTTTATTTACCTTCTAGATGCTAGAGGCTAAGTGTTAGAGGCTAAGTGTTAGAGGCTAAGTGTTAAAGGCAACACAATACGAACAACACAACACAATACGAACAACTCAACACAATATGAACAACACAATATGAACAACACAACACAATACGAACAACACAACACAATACGAAGAACACAACACAATACGAACAACACAACACATTACGAACAACACAACACAATACGAACAACACAACGATACTGCACTGAACAACACGATACCGCACTGAGAAACACGATACCGCACTGAACAACACGATACCGCACTGAACAACACCATGCCGCACTGAACACCATGCCACACTGAACAACACCATCCCGCACTGAACAACACCATGCCGCACTAAACAACACCATGCCGCACTGAACAACACCATGCCTCACTGAACGACACCATGCCGCACTGAAAGACACCATGCCGCACTGAACGACACCATGCCGCACTGAAAGACACCATCCCGCACTGAACACCATGCCGCACTGAACAACACCATCCTGCACTGAACAACACCATCCCGCACTGAACAACACCATGCCGCACTGAACAACATTATGCCGCACTGAACAACATTATGCCTCACTGAACATTATGCCGCACTGAACAACACCATGCCGCACTGAACAACACCATGCCGCACTGAACAACACCATGCCGCACTGAACAACACCATGCCGCACTGAACAACACCATGCCGCACTGAACAACATTATGCCGCACTGAACAACACCATGCCGCACTGAACAACACCATCCTGCACTGAACAACACCATTCCGCATTGAACACCATGCCGCACTGAACAACACCATCCCGCACTGAACAACACCATCCCGCACTGAACAACATTATGCCGCACTGAACAACATTATGCCACACTGAACAACACCATGCCGCACTGAACAACACCATGCCGCACTGAACAACACCATGCCGCACTGAACAACATTATAACGCACTGAACAACACCATCCCGCACTGAACAACACCATGCCGCACTAAACAACATTATGCCGCACTGAACAACATTATGCCGAAATGAACAACACCATGCCGCACTGAACAACACGATGCCGCACTGAACAACACCATGCCGCACTGAACAACACCATGCCGCACTGACCAACACGATCCCGCATTGAACACCATCCCGCACTGAACAACACCATGCCGCACTGAACAACACCATGCCGCACTGAACAACACCATGCCGCACTGAACAACACCATGCCGCACTGAACAACACCATTCCGCACTGAACAACACCATGCCGCACTGAACAACATTATGCTGCACTGAACAACACCATGCCGCACTGAACAACACCATGCCGCACTGAACAACAACATGCCGCACTGAAAAACATTATGCCGCACTGAACAACACCATGCCGCACTGAACAACACCATCCCGAACTGAACAACACCATGCCGCATTGAACAACACCATGCCGCACTGAACAACACCATCCTGCACTGAACAACACCATCCCGCACTGAACAACACCATGCCGCACTGAACAACATTATGGCGCACTGAACAACACCATGCCGCAATGAACAACACCATCCCGCACTGAACAACATTATGCCGCACTGAACAACATTATGCCGCACTGAACAACATTATGCCGCACTGAACAACATTATGCCGCACTGAACAACATTATGCCGCACTGAACAACATTATGCCGCACTGAACAACACCATGCCGCACTGAACAACACCATGCCGCACTGAACAACACCATGCCGCACTGAACAACACCATCCCGCACTGAACAACACCATCCCGCACTGAACAACACCATGCCGCACTGAGCAACACCATGCCGCACTGAACAACACCATCCCGCACTGAACAACACCATGCCGCACTGAACAACACCATTCCGCACTGAACAACACCATGCCGCACTGAACAACATTACGCTGCACTGAACAACACCATGCCGCACTGAACAACACCATGCCGCACTGAACAACACCATGCCGCATTGAACAACACCATGCCGCATTGAACAACACCATGCCGCACTGAACAACACCATCCTGCACTGAACAACACCATGCCGCATTGAACAACACCATGCCGCACTGAACAACACCATCCTGCACTGAACAACACCATCCCGCACTGAACAACACCATCCCGCATTGAACAACACCATCCCGCACTGAACAACACCATGCCGCACTGAACAACACCATGCCGCACTGAACAACACCATTCCGCACTGAACAACACCATGCCGCACTGAACAACACCATGCCGCACTGAACAACACCATCCTGCACTGAACAACACCATCCCGCACTGAACAACACCATGCCGCATTGAACAACACCATCCTGCACTGAACAACACCATCCTGCACTGAACAACACCATGCCGCACTGAACAACACCATGCCGCACTGAACAACACCATGCCGCACTGAACAACACCATGCCACACTGAACAACACCATGCCGCACTGAACAACATTATGCCGCACTGAACAACATTATGTCGCACTGAACAACACCATGCCGCACTGAACAACACCATGCTGCACTGAACAACATTATGCCGCACTGAAAAACACCATGCCGCACTGAACAACACCATCCCGCACTGAACAACACCATGCCGCATTGAACAACACCATGCCGCACTGAACAACACCATGCTGCACTGAACAACACCATGCTGCACTGAACAACACGATCCTGCATTGAACAACACCATGCCGCACTGAACAACACCATCCTGCACTGAACAACACCATCCTGCACTGAACAACACCACCCCGTACTGAACAACACGATCTCGCATTGAACAACACCATCCCACACTGAACAACACCATGCCGCACTGAACAACACCATTCCGCACTGAACAACACCATGCCGCACTGAACAACACCATGCCGCACTGAACAACACCATGCCGCACTGAACAACACCATGCCGCACTGAACAACACCATGCCGCATTGAACAACACCATCCTGCACTGAACAACACCATCCCGCACTGAACAACACCATGCCGCATTGAACAACACCATGCCGCACTGAACAACACCATCCTGCACTGAACAACACCATCCCGCACTGAACAACACCATGCCGCACTGAACAACATTACGGCTTACTGAACAACATTATGCCGCACTGAACAACACCATGCCGCACTGAACAACACCATGCCGCACTGAACAACACCATGCCGCACTGAACAACATTATGCCGCACTGAACAACATTATGCCGCACTGAACAACACCATGCCGCACTGAACAACACCATGCCGCACTGAACAACACCATGCCGCACTGAACAACACGACGTCGCACTGAACAACACGACGCCGCACAGAACAACACGACGCCGCACAGAATAACACAATACCGCACAGAACAACACAATACCGCACAAACAGTTTTAGATAATATTACGTCGCAGTCATGTGACGCGGACATGACGTCAATAGGCGGAACTCACGGCAAAATTATAATCCGTGGGCGTGGCTTGCAACAGGAAGTAGGAAAGCGGCAATTCTGGCAAACAAGACACAGCGGTTAGTAACACGATGACTTACAAGGCAAATATTTTTGTTTTCAGCTTGCAACTTGACCGTCTAGAGCGTACAAGGTAATTACAACTGTTTTTTTTTAGCCCTGAAAAGCGAGGGAGTGTGGCGTTTGGGAGGAATGTCGAACTCGGCGTCTGCTTCCAGCCACAGACGCCAAATTTCGACGATTATTTCGACTGGTCAACGGTTGTAAATTATTGCGTTGACTAAAAACTTTATTTAACTCTACTCTTAACTTTGCCGTTTCAGATATGCGGGTATTACACCGCGGAAATGACGTCAATAGGCTGAACTCTCGCCAAAATTCAAATCTGTGGGCGCAATGGCCTTGAGCGAGACACCGGATACAAACACGACGATTATCAACAGAAATATCTTTATTTTCTGCTTGCAAGTGGACCGTCTAGAGCGTACACGGTAAGTACAACTCATTGTGTTTAAAAAGATTTACGTTTGTGTAGTTTGCGTTGCGTTGTATCTGTGAATGTTGGTTTAGGCTAAATGTTAATGTTTAATTTCATTCCTTTAGGTTCCACGGTGTTTGTTGGCTGTATGTTTTCCACTGCAAGAAGAGGCTCGTATCATTGACCAGCAGGAGCTACAATGGTGAGTACCCCTTTCGTCTTCCATTTATGTTAAACACTTCCTATTTCATGTCTAACAGTACTCGATTTAACAAATAACCATAAATAAATACAGTGTGGGCAGTCACGTTAACATATGTGATTATCCTGCCTAATATGTTTATCACAAATATGTCACTAATCACTAATATGTTTATTTGTTTATCACAACACCTTTGGACCTTCAGCAATCGATTATTTCCCTTCATCTACATAGAGACAGAACGATGGTGTCTTAAACATCTCATTCATTTCACCAAATAACTTCACGCAGGTGGATAACGGCCGTCTCGGTCACGCTATGTTGCGTGATGCAGTTTTGAAGAACCAAATGCATTTATTCAATGAATAAGTCAAGCTAGTTCTATGTTTATGATGTTGTAAGTTACGGTACCGATTGAAGTTGAGTTCGAAGCCAGTGGAAAACAGCGCTGCGTTTGTGCTCTCCAGGTACAAATGTTGTGATCTCTGACTGACGACCGGGCGAGACTCGAGTAAGAGATGTCCAAACGAGCTCCGGCAGGGCGGGCCAAGGCGGAGCGAACGGACGCCCTTCAGGCCGCCAATGACGAGCTGAGAACCAAACTGATGGACGTCCAGTTAGAACTTCAGCAGGAGAAGAACAAGGTGAAAACCTCAACAGACAGACACTGCCTGCCTCCCTGCCTGCCTCCCTGCCTGCCTCCCTCCCTCCCAGTTTTCCCGATGTAGATTAGACATGCGTGTGCCATGACTGTGTCAGCCTACATCAACAAATGCACCGAGGACGTCAGCACCACTAAGAATATCATCACCCGGGGCAACCAACGACCCTGGATGACTGAGGAGGTACGTCAAACGCTACGAGCGCGGAACTCTGCTTTCAAGTCTGGCGACAAGGAGACACTGAGGACAGCGAGAGCCAACTTGAACCGTGCCATCAGAATAGCGAAGCGAGACCGCAGTCGAAAATTTCAGGATCGTTTCCACGACGTCAAAAACATCAGGAGTATGTGGCAAGGCATACGGGCGATTACAGACGACAACTCACCCCCCCCCCCCCCCCCCGGTGGGTGTAGTTGATGCTGACTTTCTAAATGGTCTAAATAACTTCTTTGGGAGGTTCGAGGCACTAAACGGCACTCCAGCAGTTAAAACTGTCCCCCATCAGGAAGAGGAGGTACTCTGCCTTGACTCCGCCGATGTGTTGAAGACCCTGAGGAGAGTCAACCCCTGTAAGGCCCCTGGCCCGGACAACATTCCTGGGCGTGTGTTCAGGGAATGTGCAAGTCATCTGGCTGGGGTCATCACAGACATTTTTAACACCTCGCTGGGCCAAGCCACAGTGCCGGCGTGCTTTAAGACTGCCTCCATCATTCCGGTGCCGAAGAAACCTCAAATCACCTCATTTAATGATTACCGGCCTGTTGCACTGACTCCGGTTATGATGAAGTGCTTCGAAAGGCTGCTTAAAGGTCACATCGTTTCCAGACTCCCCCTATTATTTGACCCGTTCCAGTTTGCCGACCGGCAAAACCGCTCCACTCAGGAAGCCATCTCCTCCGTTCTTCACCTGAGCCTGGCTCACCTGGAGGAGAAGAACACCCATGTGCGGAGGCTGTTCCTGGACTTCAGCTCAGCGTTTAACACCATCATCCCACAGCATCTGGTAGGAAAATTGGAACACCTGGGCTTCAACACCCCCCTTCGCAACTGGCTGCTAGACTTCCTCACCAACAGACCTCAGTCAGTCCGGGTCGGACAGAACACCTCTGATGTCATCACCCTCAGCACAGGCTCCCTTCAGGGCTGCGTCCTGAGCCCCCTGCTGTGCACCCTGATGACACACGACTGCGTCCTCAGGTTCACCACCAATCACATCGTGAAGTCAGCAGACGACACAACGGTGGTGGGGCTCATCAGAGACAACAACGACGTGGACTACAGAGAGGAGGTGGAGCAGCTGGTGGGCTGGTGCAGAGAAAACAGCCTGATCCTGAATGAGGAGAAGATGAAGGAGATCATCGTCGACTTCAGGAAAAAACAGCCTCACCACGCTCCACTGATCATCAACAGCTCAGCTGTGGAGGTGGTCAGCAGCACCAAATTCCTGGGGGTCCACATCACAAAAGACCTCACCTGGACTATGAACACTACGGCACTGGTCAAGAGGGCACAGAAGCGCTTGTACTTCCTGCGGAGGATGAGGAGAGCCCACCTGCCCCCACCCATCATGAGGACGTTCTACAGGAGCACCATAGAGAGCATTCTGACAAGCTGTCTCTCTGTGTGGTGTGGAGGCTGCACCGCCTCCGATTGGAAGAACGTGAGGAGAGTGGTGAGGACAGCAGAGAGGATCATAGGGGCTCCTCTTCCCTCCATTCAGGACATTTCATCTCAGCGCTGCATGTCCCGTGCCCGTAACATCATCAATGACCCATCACACCCCCACCATGGACTGTTCTCCCTGCTGCCCTCTGGGAAGAGGTTTGCAGCATCCGCTGCAGGTCCACCAGGTTCTGCAACAGCTTTTTCCCTGCTGTCATCAGACTGTTGAACACTAGAACTGTTGAGCTCTAAACTGAACTCTGCATCACACATTCACAGAACTGTACTTTATGACACTACGGACCTCTATCTTGCACTATCTCGCACTACCAACTTTACTGAACTTGTATAAACCCTTTAAATAGAAGTTTAATACATGGTTTAGCATTCCTCTGCACACTCTTGAATACTGTTTTGCCTACTTGCACTATTGCATAATTATCACTGCTGCACTTTATACTTATTTTTAATATATATATATATATATATATATATATATATATATATATATATATATATATATATATATAGTATATGTATATATATACATTTTCATAGGATATGTTACTTCTATTCAACTGCAATATCACTACTTTGTTGTAAGACGTATGCAACGGAATTTCGTTTTGTATGCACCATGTGCAGACAAGATGACAATAAAGTTTGTCTAAGTCTAAGTCATGTCAGGTCAGCTGTCTGGAGAGAGAGAGAAGTCAGGACCTGCGGGCGGAGCACCACCGTGCCACCGCCGCCATGACGGAACTCAAAAGCAAACTCCATGAGGAGAAGCAGAAAGAGTTAGCCATTACTTTACATTACCAGGGAGACATTACTGCGGCAGCATGAAATGGAGCTGATGAGAGTGATCAAAATCAAAGATGGAGAGATCCAGCGACTGAATGCCTTGGTCCTCAGCCTGAGGGACGGCTCCATGGACAAGGTGATCCGCTCTATCCGTGTCTGACTATCCGCACGCCACGTCGGGCTTCGATGCGGCCGCTACCGTATTGTGTAGCTTGTCCCCAGTAAGCGTCGCGGCGCTCCGTTGCGGTCTCAACGGCCCGGTGTGGCGCAATGTCTGCTCAGGTGAGGAGGGGGGGCGCTTTGCTGGCGGAGGTGGAGGAGACGCGGCGGTGTCGGGAGACCGAGCGGTGTCGCCTCCACCAGGAGCGCGGAAGAAGCCCTGGCAGCGGCCCAGCAGGCCTGGCAGTCCCGAGCGGCCGAGCTCCGATCGGCTCATCACCAGCATCGGGAGGAGCTGAGCCGAACCAAGAGAGACTGCGAGAGGGAGATCCGCCGACTGGTAGGACTGATCAGATGCGCGGTGCGTGGCTATGTTCCCAATTTCGTTGTATACCTGCAGTGCAATGACACCTAAGGCATTCTATTCTATTCTATTTCACAAGAAGAAAATGTCCGGTTGCTCGCTTCGCTTTTGTCACAGCAAAGGTGTTCTAGTCGATTCAAGAAAAAAATTGGCCGGTTGCTCTCTTTGTTTTTGTCACAATTCTGGCAAATGAGTTTGCCCGCCTGCCTGAGCGCTCCCCGTTTGTACATCCAGACGGATGAGATCAAGCTGAAAGACAGAGCGGTTAGTGTTTTGGATGAAGCCCTGGGGCCGGCCACGTCCACCGCCTTCAGCTGCAGACTCAGGCTGCCGAGCAGCAGATCGCTGCCCTGAGGGATTCCCAAAGGGCGGGCCTAAACTACCCTGGAAGTGGGGTCAACGCCGCTACTAGCAATCCTCTTCATTGCGTAAGCCACCTCATCACACACTTGCAGTACGCATGACTTAGTTCGTTGCTGGAGGAAGGTAGCACAAAAACAGTTTTGAACTTTGAACGAGTGCTTGTGTGTGTGTGTTGCGGGGCGTTTTCAGTCTCAGGAGGATCGGGACACGCGACGGTTTCATCTGAAAATCGCTGAGCTCAGCGCAGTCATCAGGAAACTGGAGGATCGAAACGCCCTGCTTTCTGAAGAGCGCAATGAACTGGTAATTTATTGACGGCACGCTTGAAGGTTTGCGCTACGTTTGATGCGCGCCATCCAGCGAGGCACCCATTGCGCTTGCTTATTAGTTGAGCGGCGCGGCGAGTCGGTTGCCTGGTAGATGTCTTTTATTGGGAGCCAAAGCCACGATTCCGTTCAAACCGATGCAAAAGGAATGGATACGTTCTGGCCCGCGTGTTGTGCGTCTTTCACATCCCGCACTTCATGCTTGCAGCTAAAGCGACTGAGAGAAACAGAAAGCCAGTTTCTGCCACTCCTGTACAAAAACAAACGCCTGAGCAGGAGGAATGAAGAACTCTCGCTGGTGCTGTGTCGCCTTGAAAACAAAGTGCGCTTTGTCACCCAGGAGAACGAGGAGATGGCAAGCTTGGTAAGTCGACGCGGACAACGGCGGCGTGCCAACAGAGTCCACTGCATTTGTGTTCCACAGAGAAGGCCTAGTTCGCTCAATGACCTGGACCGCGGTTGCGGCCAGCAGGACGGTGAAATGGAGTTCCTTCAAGTTGTGGAGCAGCGGCACATCATCGACGACTTGTCCAAGGTCTTCAGGCAGGCGACTCGGTGCACGTACGGCAGCGCCGCGCTCGCTCGCTGTCGCCAGGAAACCTTTTCCGTCCAAAGCTTGGCCGGCGGCCGCCATCCAAAAAATTGGCCCCTTAAATTCCGACCTTTCAAGCAGGAGCATTGTGCGCACGCGTTTGAACACGCTTTAGACTTGTTTTGCCGTTTTCAGCAGCTCAAAGCTCCCGTTTTGTCAGCGCCTTTGCCACTCGCTGTGCGCTGAAAACGACGGACTTGCCCGGCTGCTCAGCCCGTCAACCATGAGCCGCGAGCGCGACGTCATTGTCCGTAGGCAGCTAGTGGCAAAATGCACCCTGTTAGAGTTGCGCTCGCTCCAACTTATTTTGCAAGAACCACACGGGAGACAAGTAAGTTCTTTTGGACACCTGCAGGTGGAGAGTCCATCCGTTGTACGAATGAAGTCTGACTCTCGGCTCCTGCACGAGCATTTTAATTAAGAGAAACAGGGTGGGTGTAAGAGTGGATTGAATAGAGGAAGCCCTTGACCTCTAGTGTTTTACGACTTTGTGTAGGAAGGGATAAGCGATAGGGATAAATAAGGGATAAATAATATTATTTATTACAGGTCGCAGTCAAAGTCAAAGCAACACAATGATACGGTAAAGATAATCTGGAAAACCCTGACACACCCTGTAGTTGTCACTTTTGGAAAAGACGAGCGTCCCTCCAATCATCGCCGGTGACGTGTTTTTCAGGCTCTGGAGACAGGAGCTCATGTCAGAAATGTCATTGTGAGTCGCGTTTGTTTCTGCGCCGGAGCCGTTCGTTCCCTTTGCATCCAAAGAATCTCAAAGGCGGATTATTTGTGTCGACAGGAGAGAGATTTGCTGCTACGATACCGACGTCGAGAATCTCTGAGGAGGAACAAAGCGTGAGGTCCTGCAAGGTGAGTCTGTTTGTTTGCGGCTGCTTGGTGTTGCGCAAGATGAAATGGCCTTTTTCTCGCTATCGTTCCTCTCGTCGATTCATCGTGAGGTGTCGCTTCAGTTTGTTCAGAGAGATGTTTGCTTCCGCGCCCGCAGGTCATCGAAACATTTTACGGCTACGACGAAGACGTGTTGGTGGACCCGGACGGATCGTCCTTGTCTTTTCACACCGACAGAACCCCCGACACGGAACCCGAAGAGGTAGCCCGCCATTTCTGCCAGCGTATTGGCACCAAACATTCCTCTTCAGCCTGGAATCGGACTCGTCTTTGCGTCGCGGGTGCTTTGTCGCCGGTCTGACTGATTCTGGTACTAGTGCTGTGTTGCATTGGTGTGTGCATGAAGAGGCGGAGCTTCGCTACCGCCAGCTGACGCAAGAATATCAAGCGCTGCAACGAGCCTACGCTCTGCTAGCCCAGACCAGCGAAGGGGACTACGACGCCGAGAAGGAGATCAAGGTGGCGCCCCTTCCCGCAACCCCCGGCCGGGTCGCAGCCTCCCCGTTCTCACCCAGCCTCGGGTGTTCTCTGGTCTGAAAGGAGGAGGAGGAGCCTCCCTCCTCCTCCTTTCAGACCAGAGAAAAGCTGATGGTAGAAATGGGTCACTATCAAAGCAGAGTAGCAGATCTGGAGTCAGCGCTGAAGCAACAAGGACAGGTAAGCTCATCAATGAGCACACCTTTTTCTCAGACAAAATAGCTACATTCTTCAGTCACTCATCCGTCTGGCATTACTGGACCAACCCCCCCCCCCCGAACGTGGCTGGGAAAATGCGGAGAAAAGCAAATGTCATTTTCCAGTCAACCAAAGAATTTGTGGATGAAAATGACACAACATTCCAAAGCTGTCCACGCGTTTGTCTCTTCTAGAATGTCAAGTGGGTGGAGGAGAAGCAGCTGCTGCGTCAGAGCAATCAGCAGTTGGCCGAAAAGGTGACGGAAAGAAAGGCGCTGGGCGGAGTCGCTTGGCGTCACACCTGTCGGGAAGCCCCGCAGATGAGGTCTGACTGTCTTTTCAGGTCAGGCGGATGGAGGCGGAAGAAGCGCGTCTGAAAGAGCACATCCAGGATATCCGAGACCAAAACGAACTGCTTGAGTTCCGCATCCTGGAGCTGGAGGTGGGAAGACTCGCACAAGCGTGTTGAGGCCAGAGATGTGACGGACGGACGGACGGATGCATGCCTCTGCCTTTCAGGAGAGGGAGTGGCGCTCCCCCGTCTTGAAGTTTCTGCAAGTCCTTTTCCCAGACGGCCTCAGCCCTTTGCAGATCTACTGCGAGGCCGAGGGCGTGAGCGTACGTAAGGCGTCCCTCGCAACCCTAACCTTAACCCGAGGTCCCAGAACACCTTACATTGCTCCTTGCGCCTTTCCCCCGGACATCGTCATCAGTGATCTGATGAAGAAGCTGGACATCCTGGGCTATAACGCCGTAAGTGTATGTCGAACTCCTTATGTTCGCACTCCACGAGACTCGGCGGCTCAAATGTGACTTTTGGAAGGCTTTGCGCTGAAAGAAGCTTGTTGACGCTGTGCCTTTGGGCTCTTGCAGAATCTCACCAACGAGGAGCAGGTGGTCGTGATTCACGCCAGGACCCTTCTCACCCTAGCCGAGAAGGTAACGCGCACGTCCACGCACGCTCTCGCATTCTGCTTATGTGACAGCAGCCTTTCCTCAGTGGTTAGAATACATCAAAGTGACCAAGTCAGCACTTCAACAGAAGATGTTGGACATTGAAAGTGAGAAGGTAGACAGACACGCGACATCAGCCAAGGGGAACTCCGGCAATGTGCCCCAACAATTCTGACCTTGAGCTGTGCTAGGATATGTTCTGCAAGCAGAAGGGCTACCTGGATGAAGAGTTGGACTTCAGGAAGTGTTCCATGGACCAGGCTCATAAGGTAAGCCGCCCTCAAATCTCCCGCCGGACCACTGATGGACGAGGATTGCGGCCCAGAGGATCCTGGAGCTGGAGGCCATGTTGTACGAGGCGCTACCGCAGCAGGACTGCCCCGCCACGGACGGCGAAAAAGCCAGCCACGCTGGCGTGAATGACGTGCTGACGGCGGATCAGAGAGAAGAGCTTAGGAGCGCCGTGGACCAATGGAAGCGAGCCCTGATGTGCGAGTTGAGGGAGCGCGACGCTTGCATCCTCCAAGAGAGAATGGATCTGCTGCACAGCGCGCAACAGGTAAGGGCCCAAAGCCAGCCCGGCACTTACTTGCACGCTTACTGGCTTTTGAATGCCACTTTCCATTTGTCCGTCCTAGAGGAACAAAGAGCTGAAAGAATTCATCGAAGCTCAGAAGAGACAAATCAAACAATTGGAGGAGAAGTTTCTGTTTCTCTTTCTATTCTTCTCCTTGGCCTTCATTCTGTGGCCCTAACACCAGCTGGTGAGTGAGCTCCAGCGGCACCGCACTCGACACCTCCGATACACTGCCAGCCGGTCTCAGACGTTGGCAGACGCTCCGATGCCAACGTATACCCCCCGCCACGGTGACAGAGGCACCGCGTCACACCGGCGCTCATCCAATCAGAAGGCAGGAAAAGCAAATTCACATGCAGGGCACTTTTGAACCAGAAGAGAGCGCCACAAAAAACGATTGTTGCCCCAAACGCGCACTAAAAAGGGTCAGAATAACAAGAGTCCCACTGGCCAGCCGGGGCCACCCGTCCAGCTGTTTCTTCAGGGGGGAAAAAAATTGGAGTCACCGGTGAGTACATTTTGCATTTAGCTCTGCTTTTCTGCTTCTGTCTTCAAGTGTGTGGCATCCTGCGATCAAAGATTCAGCCAACCCCAAAGCGGTTGACCTCAACGTCCCACCACCATGCCTACCAGAGCAGGTGACGTGATGCTTTGGACATCCTTCCGTCTCAGATGCCCAAAAGTACTCTTTGCCACATCTGCGGCAATACGGTGTCTTTTCAAAGGTGCAAATAAATCCAGCGTGGGCGGAACACGCACGTCTTCGGTTTTTCCCGCTTTGTTTGTGTGACAGCTGTTGTGAAAATTTTATACAAATAAAGTTGTATAGTACAGGTTTGGCCAAGCCGCAACTCCCGAACAGCATGCGGCTCTTTTATGTTCATATCAACATTTGTGTGTGTGTGTGTGTGGGGGGGTTGTGCGTGTTGGCTTCACTTGAGTTCAATTTGGTATTTTGGTCAAAAGCGCATGTGGTGAAATTCCACAAAGTAGGATGGGCAAACACATTTCTTTAAACTATGAGTGTCAATTGGGCTCTCGAAATGGCAGGGAAAAGATGCACAGCAAAACGAAAATACGTAGATGAACACAGGACGTTTTAATCAGAGTGGGAAAGTTTCTATTTTTTGTTGAACGTGATGGCAAACCATTCTGCCTGATATGTCAGACCTCAGCGCATTTCAAAGATTCAAATCTTCAGCGCCATGCACTTCAGCTCACTCCATGCTAACATTGATCAGGCGTCGAACCCGCAACATCATGCTTAAGAGGTGGCCATGCTAACCAGTGCGCCATTATGTCAACGCATAATAACTGTAAGTCTACTGATCAAAACAGCGGTTACTATATGACGTCGCTACGTCGTGGTCACGTGACGCAGACAAGACGTCAATGGACGTGGGCAGAGTTAACTTGTTTAAAAGGGAGTGGGCAGAAGAAATATTTAATTTATTTAAATCTATTTTGAGTGCACACCATTATGCCAATGCATAACAACTGTAAATCTACTAAACAAAACAGCGGTTGCTATATGACATCTGCCACGTCGTGGTCACGTGACATACGTGACGTCGATGGGCGTAACTTTCGCCGGAATTCAAATCCGCGGGGAGAGTTAACTTGTTTAAAAGAGAGTGGGCAGAAGAATTATTTAATTTATTTAAATCTATTTGGTGTGTGCGCCATTATGTCAATGCATAACAACTGTAAGTCTACTAAACAAAACAGCGGTTGCTATATGACGTCTGCCACGTCGTGGTCACCTGACGCGGACGTGACGTCGACGCCTACTTTACATCCCACCGATCACAGGACCCCTCGGCTGCATAACCGTGCCCCCTTCCCAACCAATCGGATTTGCTATACGCGAAAACGACGCCAATGGAAAGAGCTTCCGCCCAAATTTAAATCCGTGGGCGTGGCTCGCAGCAGGAAGTAGGAAAACGGCGGCGATGTTGACAAAGACACAGCGGATGGTAACATACGACTAACAAGAGAAATATTTTTATTTTCTGCTTGCAACTGGACCGTCCAGAGCGTACACGGTAAGTACAACTCATCGTTTTTAAAAAGAAGTACTTTTGTTGCCCTGAAAAGCGAGTGAGCGTGGCGTTTGTGGGGGACGTCGAATTTCGACGATTCTTTCTGGTCAACGGTTGTAAATGATTGTGTTGATTAAAAAAGAAAACTTGATGTAACTCTACTTTTAACTGCCGTTTCAGATAGATTTGGAATTGCATCACATCCAATTTTGCCTAGAGCGTACACGGTAAGTAACACTCATTGTGTTTAAGGAGATTTACGTTTGTAATAGCAGAAGTGTAGCCGCGTTGCGTTGTACGTGTGAAAATTGGTCGAGACGAAATGTTAATGTTTAATTTCATTCCTTTAGGTTCCACGGTGTTTGTTGGCTGCAAGTTTTCCACTGCAAGAAGAGGCTCGTATCATTGACCAGGAGCGAGCTACAATGGTGAGTAGCCATAACATTTATGTTAAACACTTCCTATTTCATGTCTAACAGTACTTGATTTAACAAATAACCATAAATAAATACAGTGTGGGCACTGAAGTTAACATATGTGATTATACTGCCTAATCTGTCACCGAGTAGATTGTTGCAAAGTAATATAAGATCCAAAGTTGTAATTCAGAATAGTTTTCAAAAGAAGGCCATTAGAATTATATACAAGTCTGATTACCCTGAACAAGCTATTAATTAAATCACAAATTCTTCAATTCAAAGATTTGGTAGATTATCAGACAAATAATGTCTAACAGTAATTGATTTAACACATCACGATAAGTAGATTGAGTGTGGGCACTCTCAAGTTAACATATGTGATTATACTGCCTAATCTGTTACAGAGTATGTTGTTGCCAAGTAATGTAGAATAGATCCAAAGTAGTAATCCAGAATAGTTTTGAAGAGGCCATTAGAATGATAAACAAATCTGATTACCTTGAACATAATAACAAGCTAAGTGTTTAATATGTCCTATGAAGTCAAAATTGGGCACCATCATGTGGTGAAATTTGGAATTGCATCACATCCAATTTTGCCTGGGAACAAACAGATTACATAAATCTTAGTTTTGAATAAACCACTCCTTCTCAAACAAGTAAACTCTGCCCATTTTGCGCAGTAGATGTTCTGTTAAAGTTAAAGTTAAAGTCCCAATGATCATCGTCACACACACATCTGGGTGTGGTGAAATTTGTCCTCTGCATTTAACCCATCCCCATGTGATTTTGATCCATCCCCTGGGGGAGAGGGGAGCAGTGAGCAGCAGCGGTGCCGCGCTCGGGAATCATTTGGTGATCTAACCCCCCAATTCCAACCCTTAATGCTGAGTGCCAAGCAGGGAGGCAATGGGTCCCATTTTTATAGTCTTTGGTATGACCCGGCCGGGGTTTGAACCCACAACCTTCCAGTCTCAGGGCGGACACTCTACTACTAGGCCACTGAGCTGGTAATATCTAGTATTTATACAAAGTCATAATTTAAATTGCTTTCAACCTTCATTCATCGGTTCAACCAACATTACTCGCTCTTATTACCAACTTGTATTGATTTAACTAAGCGTTTAATACTTCCTATCAGGTCTCAAATCGAGATTTGGCAAAATACAATTTCAGCAAATCCAATTTTGCCAGGGAACAAAAATAGATTAAATAAACTAAATAAGTCCTCTTCCCATTAAATAAATCAGAAAAGTCTGTCTTGTAACCAGTCCTCTTCAAACAAGTAAAGTCTGCCCATTTTGTGCCGTAGATTTTGTGTCTATGCCTAGTATTTAAACAAAATCATAATTTAAACGACTTCTTTCCTTCATTCACTTTGGAAATTTGGAATTGCAGCAAATCGAATTTTGCCAGGGAACAAAAATAGATCAATTAAACTAAATAAGTCTTCTTCCCATTAAATAAATTAAAAAAGTCTGTCTTGTAACCAGTCCTTTTCAAACAAGTAAAGTCTGCCCATTTTGTGCCGTCGATTTTGTGTTTATGCCTAGTATTTATACAAAATCATAATTTAAAGGACTTCATTCCTTCATTCACTTTGGAAATTTGGAATTGCAGCACATCAAATTTTGCCTGGGAAGAAAAGTAGATTAAATAAATTTAATAAGTCTTACTACTTCCCATTAAATAAATTAAATACGTCTTACTTGTTTCCACTCCTTTTCAAAACAGTAGTTTAAAACGAGGGCCCTTCACTCAATCTTTAACCTCAACCCCGCACGTTGTGTTGTATCTGTGAATGTTGGTTGTGGCCAAATGATAGTTTTCTTTCATTCGTTTAGGTTCCAAGAAAACTTGATGTAACTCTACTTTTAACTGCCGTTTCAGATAAGCGGGTATTACGTCGCAGTCATGTGCCGCGGATATGACGTAATTGCCGGAACCTCCGCCAAAATTCAAATCTGTTGGCGCGATGGCCGTGAGCCACTGAGCAGTGACGATTATCAACAGAAATATCTTTATTTTCTGCTTGCAACTGGACCGTCTAGAGCGTACACGGTAAGTAACACTCATTGTGTTTAAGGAGATTTACGTTTGTAATAGCAGAAGTGTAGCCGCGTTGCGTTGTACGTGTGAAAATTGGTCGAGGCGAAATGTTAATGTTTAATTTCATTCCTTTAGGTTCCACGGTGTTTGTTGGCTGCAAGTTTTCCACTGCAAGAAGAGGCTCGTATCATTGACCAGGAGCGAGCTACAATGGTGAGTAGCCATAACATTTATGTTAAAGACTTCCTATTTCATGTCTAACAGTACTTGATTTAACAAATAACCATAAATAAATACAGTGTGGGCACTGAAGTTAACATATGTGATTATACTGCCTAATCTGTCACCGAGTAGATTGTTGCAAAGTAATATAAGATCCAAAGTTGTAATTCAGAATAGTTTTCAAAAGAAGGCCATTAGAATTATATACAAGTCTGATTACCCTGAACATAACAACAAGCTATTAATTAAATCACAAATTCTTCAATTCAAAGATTTGGTAGATTATCAGACAAATAATGTCTAACAGTAATTGATTTAACACATCACAATAAGTAGATTGAGTGTGGGCACTCTCAAGTTAACATATATGATTATACTGCCTAATCTGTTACAGAGTATGTTGTTGCCAAGTAATGTAGAATAGATCCAAAGTAGTAATCCAGAATAGTTTTGAAGAGGCCATTAGAATAATAAACAAATCTGATTACCTTGAACATAATAACAAGCTAAGTGTTTAATATGTCCTATGAAGTCGAAATTGGGCACCGTCATGTGGTGAAATTTGGAATTGCATCACATCCAATTTTGCCTAGGAACAAAGATTAAATAAATCTTAGTTTTGAATAAGCCACTCCTTCTCAAACAAGTAAACTCTGCCCATTTCGCGCAGTAGATGTTCTGTTAATATCTAGTATTTATACAAAGTCATAATTTAAATTGCTTTCAACCTTCATTCATCGGTTCAACCAACATTACTCGCTCTTACTACCAACTTGTATTGATTTAACTAAGCGTTTAATACTTCCTATCAGGTCTCAAGGCAAGATTTGGCAAAATACAGTTTCAGCAAATCCAATTTTGCCAGGGAACAAAAATAGATTAAATAAACTAAATAAGTCTTCTTCCCAATAAATGAATCAGAAAAGTCTGTCTTGTAACCAGTCCTCTTCAAACAAGTAAAGTCTGCCCATTTTGTGCCGTAGATTTTGTGTCCATGCCTAGTATTTAAACAAAATCATAATTTAAACGACTTCTTGCCTTCATTCACTTTGGAAATTTGGAATTGCAGCAAATCGAATTTTGCCAGGGAACAAAAATAGATCAATTAAACTAAGTCTTCTTCCCATTAAATAAATTAAAAAAGTCTGTCTTGTAACCAGTCCTTTTCAAACAAGTAAAGTCTGCCCATTTTGTGCCGTCGATTTTGTGTTAATGCCTAGTATTTATACAAAATCATAATTTAAAGGACTTCATTCCTTCATTCACTTTGGAAATTTGGAATTGCAGCACATCAAATTTTGCCTGGGAAGAAAAGTAGATTAAATAAATTTAATAAGTCTTACTACTTCCCATTAAATAAATTAAATACGTCTTACTTGTTCCCACTCCTTTTCAAAACAGTAGTTTAAAACGAGGGCCCTTCACTCAACCTTTAACCCTATTTATTCACCTTCTAGGCTAAGTGTTAAAGGCTAAGTGTTAAAGGCTAAGTGTTAAAGGCTAAGTGTTAAAGGCTAAGTGTTAAAGGCTAAGTGTTAGAGGCTAAGTGCCAGAGGCTAGGCGCCAGAGGCGAGTTTTTGTGGGCTGAAGTTTTAGTGGGGTTAGTGTGAATACAATCCAAAAGAATACAACAGAATACAATACAATAGAATATAATACATAGATTAAATTCAATAGCTCTTACTACTTCCCATTAAATAAATTAAATACGTCTTACTTGTTCCCAATCCTTTTCAAAAAAGTAGTTTAAAACGAGGGCCCTTCACTCAACCTTTAACCTCAACCCCGCACGTCACATTGTGTTGTATCTGTGAATGTTGGTTGTGGCCAAATGATAGTTTTCTTTCATTCGTTTAGGTTCCACGGTGTTTGTTGGCTATGTTTTCCACTGTCAGAAGGATGAAAATACAAAGTACAACGCTTGGACGTGGGCGAAGACGTCACCGGTGAGTCCTTCCTTCCTATTTATTTACCTTCTAGATGCTAGAGGCTAAGTGTTAGAGGCTAAGTGTTAGAGGCTAAGTGTTAAAGGCAACACAATACGAACAACACAACACAATACGAACAACTCAACACAATATGAACAACACAATATGAACAACACAACACAATACGAACAACACAACACAATACGAACAACACAACACAATACGAACAACACAACACATTACGAACAACACAACACAATACGAACAACACAACGATACTGCACTGAACAACACGATACCGCACTGAGAAACACGATACCGCACTGAACAACACGATACCGCACTGAACAACACCATGCCGCACTGAACACCATGCCACACTGAACAACACCATCCCGCACTGAACAACACCATGCCGCACTAAACAACACCATGCCGCACTGAACAACACCATGCCTCACTGAACGACACCATGCCGCACTGAAAGACACCATGCCGCACTGAACGACACCATGCCGCACTGAAAGACACCATCCCGCACTGAAAACCATGCCGCACTGAACAACACCATCCTGCACTGAACAACACCATCCCGCACTGAACAACACCATGCCGCACTGAACAACATTATGCCGCACTGAACAACATTATGCCTCACTGAACATTATGCCGCACTGAACAACACCATGCCGCACTGAACAACACCATGCCGCACTGAACAACACCATGCCGCACTGAACAACACCATGCCGCACTGAACAACACCATGCCGCACTGAACAACACCATGCCGCACTGAACAACACCATGCCACACTGAACAACATTATGCCGCACTGAACAACACCATGCCGCACTGAACAACACCATCCTGCACTGAACAACACCATTCCGCATTGAACACCATGCCGCACTGAACAACACCATCCCGCACTGAACAACACCATCCCGCACTGAACAACATTATGCCGCACTGAACAACATTATGCCGCACTGAACAACACCATGCCGCACTGAACAACACCATGCCGCACTGAACAACACCATGCCGCACTGAACAACATTATAACGCACTGAACAACACCATCCCGCACTGAACAACACCATGCCGCACTAAACAACATTATGCCGCACTGAACAACATTATGCCGAAATGAACAACACCATGCCGCACTGAACAACACCATGCCGCACTGAACAACACCATGCCGCACTGAACAACACCATGCCGCACTGAACAACACGATCCCGCATTGAACACCATCCCGCACTGAACAACACCATGCCGCACTGAACAACACCATGCCGCACTGAACAACACCATGCCGCACTGAACAACACCATGCCGCACTGAACAACACCATTCCGCACTGAACAACACCATGCCGCACTGAACAACATTATGCTGCACTGAACAACACCATGCCGCACTGAACAACAACATGCCGCACTGAAAAACATTATGCCGCACTGAACAACACCATGCCGCACTGAACAACACCATGCCGCATTGAACAACACCATGCCGCACTGAACAACACCATCCTGCACTGAACAACACCATCCTGCACTGAACAACACCATCCCGCACTGAACAACACCATGCCGCACTGAACAACACCATGCCGCACTGAACAACACCATGCCGCACTGAACAACACCATGCTGCAATGAACAACACCATCCCGCACTGAACAACATTATGCCGCACTGAACAACATTATGCCGCACTGAACAACATTATGCCGCACTGAACAACATTATGCCGCACTGAACAACATTATGCCGCACTGAACAACACCATGCCGCACTGAACAACACCATGCCGCACTGAACAACACCATGCCGCACTGAACAACACGATCCCGCATTGAACAACACCATGCCGCACTGAACAACACCATCCTGCACTGAACAACACCACCCCGCACTGAACAACACCATGCCGCACTGAACAACATTATGGCGCACTGAACAACATTATGCCGCACTGAACAACACCATGCCGCACTGAACAACACCATGCCGCACTGAACAACACCATGCCGCACTGAACAACACCATGCCGCACTGAACAACACCATGCCGCACTGAACAACACCATCCCGCACTGAACAACACCATGCCGCACTGAACAACACCATTCCGCACTGAACAACACCATGCCGCACTGAACAACATTACGCTGCACTGAACAACACCATGCCGCACTGAACAACACCATGCCGCACTGAACAACACCATGCCGCATTGAACAACACCATGCCGCATTGAACAACACCATGCCGCACTGAACAACACCATCCTGCACTGAACAACACCATGCCGCATTGAACAACACCATGCCGCACTGAACAACACCATCCTGCACTGAACAACACCATCCCGCACTGAACAACACCATCCCGCATTGAACAACACCATCTTGCACTGAACAACACCATGCCGCACTGAACAACACCATGCCGCACTGAACAACACCATTCCGCACTGAACAACACCATGCCGCACTGAACAACACCATCCTGCACTGAACAACACCATCCCGCACTGAACAACACCATGCCGCATTGAACAACACCATCCTGCACTGAACAACACCATCCTGCACTGAACAACACCATGCCGCACTGAACAACACCATGCCGCACTGAACAACACCATGCCGCACTGAACAACACCATGCCGCACTGAACAACATTATGCCGCACTGAACAACATTATGTCGCACTGAACAACACCATGCCGCACTGAACAACACCATGCTGCACTGAACAACACCATGCTGCACTGAACAACACGATCCTGCATTGAACAACACCATGCCGCACTGAACAACACCATCCTGCACTGAACAACACCATCCTGCACTGAACAACACCACCCCGTACTGAACAACACGATCCCGCATTGAACAACACCATCCCACACTGAACAACACCATGCCGCACTGAACAACACCATTCCGCACTGAACAACACCATGCCGCACTGAACAACACCATGCCGCACTGAACAACACCATGCCGCACTGAACAACACCATGCCGCATTGAACAACACCATGCCGCACTGAACAACACCATCCTGCACTGAACAACACCATCCCGCACTGAACAACACCATGCCGCATTGAACAACACCATGCCGCACTGAACAACACCATCCTGCACTGAACAACACCATCCCGCACTGAACAACACCATGCCGCACTGAACAACATTATGGCTTACTGAACAACATTATGCCGCACTGAACAACACCATGCCGCACTGAACAAGACCATGCCGCACTGAACAACACCATGCCGCACTGAACAACATTATGCCGCACTGAACAACATTATGCCGCACTGAACAACACCATGCCGCACTGAACAACACCATGCCGCACTGAACAACACCATGCCGCACTGAACAACACGACGTCGCACTGAACAACACGACGCCGCACAGAACAACACGACGCCGCACAGAATAACACAATACCGCACAGAACAACACAATACCGCACAAACAGTTTTAGATAATATTACGTCGCAGTCATGTGACGCGGACATGACGTCAATAGGCGGAACTCACGGCAAAATTATAATCCGTGGGCGTGGCTTGCAACAGGAAGTAGGAAAGCGGCAATTCTGGCAAACAAGACACAGCGGTTAGTAACACGATGACTTACAAGGCAAATATTTTTGTTTTCAGCTTGCAACCTGACCGTCTAGAGCGTACAAGGTAATTACAACTGGTTTTTTTTTGCCCTGAAAAGCGAGGGAGTGTGGCGTTTGGGAGGAATGTCGAACTCGGCGTCTGCTTCCAGCCACAGACGCCAAATTTCGACGATTATTTCGACTGGTCAACGGTTGTAAATTATTGCGTTGACTAAAAACTTTATTTAACTCTACTCTTAACTTTGCCGTTTCAGATATGCGGGTATTACACCGCGGAAATGACGTCAATAGGCTGAACTCTCGCCAAAATTCAAATCTGTGGGCGCAATGGCCTTGAGCGAGACACCGGATACAAACACGACGATTATCAACAGAAATATCTTTATTTTCTGCTTGCAAGTGGACCGTCTAGAGCGTACACGGTAAGTACAACTCATTGTGTTTAAAAAGATTTACGTTTGTGTAGTTTGCGTTGCGTTGTATCTGTGAATGTTGGTTTAGGCTAAATGTTAATGTTTAATTTCATTCCTTTAGGTTCCACGGTGTTTGTTGGCTGTATGTTTTCCACTGCAAGAAGAGGCTCGTATCATTGACCAGCAGGAGCTACAATGGTGAGTACCCCTTTCGTCTTCCATTTATGTTAAACACTTCCTATTTCATGTCTAACAGTACTCGATTTAACAAATAACCATAAATAAATACAGTGTGGGCAGTCACGTTAACATATGTGATTATCCTGCCTAATATGTTTATCACAAATATGTCACTAATCACTAATATGTTTATTTGTTTATCACAACACCTTTGGACCTTCAGCAATCGATTATTTCCCTTCATCTACATAGAGACAGAACGATGGTGTCTTAAACATCTCATTCATTTCACCAAATAACTTCACGCAGGTGGATAACGGCCGTCTCGGTCACGCTATGTTGCGTGATGCAGTTTTGAAGAACCAAATGCATTTATTCAATGAATAAGTCAAGCTAGTTCTATGTTTATGATGTTGTAAGTTACGGTACCGATTGAAGTTGAGTTCGAAGCCAGTGGAAAACAGCGCTGCGTTTGTGCTCTCCAGGTACAAATGTTGTGATCTCTGACTGACGACCGGGCGAGACTCGAGTAAGAGATGTCCAAACGAGCTCCGGCAGGGCGGGCCAAGGCGGAGCGAACGGACGCCCTTCAGGCCGCCAATGACGAGCTGAGAACCAAACTGATGGACGTCCAGTTAGAACTTCAGCAGGAGAAGAACAAGGTGAAAACCTCAACAGACAGACACTGCCTGCCTCCCTGCCTGCCTCCCTGCCTGCCTCCCTGCCTGCCTCCCTCCCTCCCAGTTTTCCCGATGTAGATTAGACATGCGTGTGCCATGACTGTGTCAGCCTACATCAACAAATGCACCGAGGACGTCAGCACCACTAAGAATATCATCACCCGGGGCAACCAACGACCCTGGATGACTGAGGAGGTACGTCAAACGCTACGAGCGCGGAACTCTGCCTTCAAGTCTGGCGACAAGGAGACACTGAGGACAGCGAGAGCCAACTTGAACCGTGCCATCAGAATAGCGAAGCGAGACCGCAGTCGAAAATTTCAGGATCGTTTCCACGACGTCAAAAACATCAGGAGTATGTGGCAAGGCATACGGGCGATTACAGACGACAACTCACCCTCCCCCCCCCCGGTGGGTGTAGTTGATGCTGACTTTCTAAATGGTCTAAATAACTTCTTTGGGAGGTTCGAGGCACTAAACGGCACTCCAGCAGTTAAAACTGTCCCCCATCAGGAAGAGGAGGTACTCTGCCTTGACTCTGCCGATGTGTTGAAGACCCTGAGGAGAGTCAACCCCTGTAAGGCCCCTGGCCCGGACAACATTCCTGGGTGTGTGTTCAGGGAATGTGCAAGTCATCTGGCTGGGGTCATCACAGACATTTTTAACACCTCGCTGGGCCAAGCCACAGTGCCGGCGTGCTTTAAGACTGCCTCCATCATTCCGGTGCCGAAGAAACCTCAAATCACCTCATTTAATGATTACCGGCCTGTTGCACTGACTCCGGTTATGATGAAGTGCTTCGAAAGGCTGCTTAAAGGTCACATCGTTTCCAGACTCCCCCTATTATTTGACCCGTTCCAGTTTGCCGACCGGCAAAACCGCTCCACTCAGGAAGCCATCTCCTCCGTTCTTCACCTGAGCCTGGCTCACCTGGAGGAGAAGAACACCCATGTGCGGAGGCTGTTCCTGGACTTCAGCTCAGCGTTTAACACCATCATCCCACAGCATCTGGTAGGAAAATTGGAACACCTGGGCTTCAACACCCCCCTTCGCAACTGGCTGCTAGACTTCCTCACCAACAGACCTCAGTCAGTCCGGGTCGGACAGAACACCTCTGATGTCATCACCCTCAGCACAGGCTCCCTTCAGGGCTGCGTCCTGAGCCCCCTGCTGTGCACCCTGATGACACACGACTGCGTCCTCAGGTTCACCACCAATCACATCGTGAAGTCAGCAGACGACACAACGGTGGTGGGGCTCATCAGAGACAACAACGACCTGGACTACAGAGAGGAGGTGGAGCAGCTGGTGGGCTGGTGCAGAGAAAACAGCCTGATCCTGAATGAGGAGAAGATGAAGGAGATCATCGTCGACTTCAGGAAAAAACAGCCTCACCACGCTCCACTGATCATCAACAGCTCAGCTGTGGAGGTGGTCAGCAGCACCAAATTCCTGGGGGTCCACATCACAGAAGACCTCACCTGGACTATGAACACTACGGCACTGGTCAAGAGGGCACAGAAGCGCTTGTACTTCCTGCGGAGGATGAGGAGAGCCCACCTGCCCCCACCCATCATGAGGACGTTCTACAGGAGCACCATAGAGAGCATTCTGACAAGCTGTCTCTCTGTGTGGTGTGGAGGCTGCACCGCCTCCGATTGGAAGAACGTGAGGAGAGTGGTGAGGACAGCAGAGAGGATCATAGGGGCTCCTCTTCCCTCCATTCAGGACATTTCATCTCAGCGCTGCATGTCCCGTGCCCGTAACATCATCAATGACCCATCACACCCCCACCATGGACTGTTCTCCCTGCTGCCCTCTGGGAAGAGGTTTGCAGCATCCGCTGCAGGTCCACCAGGTTCTGCAACAGCTTTTTCCCTGCTGTCATCAGACTGTTGAACACTAGAACTGTTGAGCTCTAAACTGAACTCTGCATCACACATTCACAGAACTGTACTTTATGACACTACGGACCTCTATCTTGCACTATCTCGCACTACCAACTTTACTGAACTTGTATAAACCCTTTAAATAGAAGTTTAATACATGGTTTAGCATTCCTCTGCACACTCTTGAATACTGTTTTGCCTACTTGCACTATTGCATAATTATCACTGCTGCACTTTATACTTATTTTTAATATATATATATATATATATATATATATATAGTATATGTATATATATACATTTTCATAGGATATGTTACTTCTATTCAACTGCAATATCACTACTTTGTTGTAAGACGTATGCAACGGAATTTCGTTTTGTATGCACCATGTGCAGACAAGATGACAATAAAGTTTGTCTAAGTCTAAGTCTAAGTCATGTCAGGTCAGCTGTCTGGAGAGAGAGAGAAGTCAGGACCTGCGGGCGGAGCACCACCGTGCCACCGCCGCCATGACGGAACTCAAAAGCAAACTCCATGAGGAGAAGCAGAAAGAGTTAGCCATTACCAGGGAGACATTACTGCGGCAGCATGAAATGGAGCTGATGAGAGTGATCAAAATCAAAGATGGAGAGATCCAGCGACTGAATGCCTTGGTCCTCAGCCTGAGGGACGGCTCCATGGACAAGGTGATCCGCTCTATCCGTGTCTGACTATCCGCACGCCACGTCGGGCTTCGATGCGGCCGCTACCGTATTGTGTAGCTTGTCCCCAGTAAGCGTCGCGGCGCTCCGTTGCGGTCTCAACGGCCCGGTGTGGCGCAATGTCTGCTCAGGTGAGGAGGGGGGGCGCTTTGCTGGCGGAGGTGGAGGAGACGCGGCGGTGTCGGGAGACCGAGCGGTGTCGCCTCCACCAGGAGCGCGGAAGAAGCCCTGGCAGCGGCCCAGCAGGCCTGGCAGTCCCGAGCGGCCGAGCTCCGATCGGCTCATCACCAGCATCGGGAGGAGCTGAGCCGAACCAAGAGAGACTGCGAGAGGGAGATCCGCCGACTGGTAGGACTGATCAGATGCGCGGTGCGTGGCTATGTTCCCAATTTCGTTGTATACCTGCAGTGTAATGACACCTAAGGCATTCTATTCTATTCTATTTCACAAGAAGAAAATGTCCGGTTGCTCGCTTCGCTTTTGTCACAGCAAAGGTGTTCTAGTCGATTCAAGAAAAAAATTGGCCGGTTGCTCTCTTTGTTTTTGTCACAATTCTGGCAAATGAGTTTGCCCGCCTGCCTGAGCGCTCCCCGTTTGTACATCCAGACGGATGAGATCAAGCTGAAAGACAGAGCGGTTAGTGTTTTGGATGAAGCCCTGGGGCCGGCCACGTCCACCGCCTTCAGCTGCAGACTCAGGCTGCCGAGCAACAGATCGCTGCCCTGAGGGATTCCCAAAGGGCGGGCCTAAACTACCCTGGAAGTGGGGTCAACGCCGCTACTAGCAATCCTCTTCATTGCATAAGCCACCTCATCACACACTTGCAGTACGCATGACTTAGTTCGTTGCTGGAGGAAGGTAGCACAAAAACAGTTTTGAACTTTGAACGAGTGCTTGTGTGTGTGTGTTGCGGGGCGTTTTCAGTCTCAGGAGGATCGGGACACGCGACGGTTTCATCTGAAAATCGCTGAGCTCAGCGCAGTCATCAGGAAACTGGAGGATCGAAACGCCCTGCTTTCTGAAGAGCGCAATGAACTGGTAATTTATTGACGGCACGCTTGAAGGTTTGCGCTACGTTTGATGCGCGCCATCCAGCGAGGCACCCATTGCGCTTGCTTATTAGTTGAGCGGCGCGGCGAGTCGGTTGCCTGGTAGATGTCTTTTATTGGGAGCCAAAGCCACGATTCCGTTCAAACCGATGCAAAAGGAATGGATACGTTCTGGCCCGCGTGTTGTGCGTCTTTCACATCCCGCACTTCATGCTTGCAGCTAAAGCGACTGAGAGAAACAGAAAGCCAGTTTCTGCCACTCCTGTACAAAAACAAACGCCTGAGCAGGAAGAATGAAGAACTCTCGCTGGTGCTGTGTCGCCTTGAAAACAAAGTGCGCTTTGTCACCCAGGAGAACGAGGAGATGGCAAGCTTGGTAAGTCGACGCGGACAACGGCGGCGTGCCAACAGAGTCCACTGCATTTGTGTTCCACAGAGAAGGCCTAGTTCGCTCAATGACCTGGACCGCGGTTGCGGCCAGCAGGACGGTGAAATGGAGTTCCTTCAAGTTGTGGAGCAGCGGCACATCATCGACGACTTGTCCAAGGTCTTCAGGCAGGCGACTCGGTGCACGTACGGCAGCGCCGCGCTCGCTCGCTGTCGCCAGGAAACCTTTTCCGTCCAAAGCTTGGCCGGCGGCCGCCATCCAAAAAATTGGCCCCTTAAATTCCGACCTTTCAAGCAGGAGCATTGTGCGCACGCGTTTGAACACGCTTTAGACTTGTTTTGCCGTTTTCAGCAGCTCAAAGCTCCCGTTTTGTCAGCGCCTTTGCCACTCGCTGTGCGCTGAAAACGACGGACTTGCCCGGCTGCTCAGCCCGTCAACCATGAGCCGCGAGCGCGACGTCATTGTCCGTAGGCAGCTAGTGGCAAAATGCACCCTGTTAGAGTTGCGCTCGCTCCAACTTATTTTGCAAGAACCACACGGGAGACAAGTAAGTTCTTTTGGACACCTGCAGGTGGAGAGTCCATCCGTTGTACGAATGAAGTCTGACTCTCGGCTCCTGCACGAGCATTTTAATTAAGAGAAACAGGGTGGGTGTAAGAGTGGATTGAATAGAGGAAGCCCTTGACCTCTAGTGTTTTACGACTTTGTGTAGGAAGGGATAAGCGATAGGGATAAATAAGGGATAAATAATATTATTTATTACAGGTCGCAGTCAAAGTCAAAGCAACACAATGATACGATAAAGATAATCTGGAAAACCCTGACACACCCTGTAGTTGTCACTTTTGGAAAAGACGAGCGTCCCTCCAATCATCGCCGGTGACGTGTTTTTCAGGCTCTGGAGACAGGAGCTCATGTCAGAAATGTCATTGTGAGTCGCGTTTGTTTCTGCGCCGGAGCCGTTCGTTCCCTTTGCATCCAAAGAATCTCAAAGGCGGATTATTTGTGTCGACAGGAGAGAGATTTGCTGCTACGATACCGACGTCGAGAATCTCTGAGGAGGAACAAAGCGTGAGGTCCTGCAAGGTGAGTCTGTTTGTTTGCGGCTGCTTGGTGTTGCGCAAGATGAAATGGCCTTTTTCTCGCTATCGTTCCTCTCGTCGATTCATCGTGAGGTGTCGCTTCAGTTTGTTCAGAGAGATGTTTGCTTCCGCGCCCGCAGGTCATCGAAACATTTTACGGCTACGACGAAGACGTGTTGGTGGACCCGGACGGATCGTCCTTGTCTTTTCACACCGACAGAACCCCCGACACGGAACCCGAAGAGGTAGCCCGCCATTTCTGCCAGCGTATTGGCACCAAACATTCCTCTTCAGCCTGGAATCGGACTCGTCTTTGCGTCGCGGGTGCTTTGTCGCCGGTCTGACTGATTCTGGTACTAGTGCTGTGTTGCATTGGTGTGTGCATGAAGAGGCGGAGCTTCGCTACCGCCAGCTGACGCAAGAATATCAAGCGCTGCAACGAGCCTACGCTCTGCTAGCCCAGACCAGCGAAGGGGACTACGACGCCGAGAAGGAGATCAAGGTGGCGCCCCTTCCCGCAACCCCCGGCCGGGTCGCAGCCTCCCCGTTCTCACCCAGCCTCGGGTGTTCTCTGGTCTGAAAGGAGGAGGAGGAGCCTCCCTCCTCCTCCTTTCAGACCAGAGAAAAGCTGATGGTAGAAATGGGTCACTATCAAAGCAGAGTAGCAGATCTGGAGTCAGCGCTGAAGCAACAAGGACAGGTAAGCTCATCAATGAGCACACCTTTTTCTCAGACAAAATAGCTACATTCTTCAGTCACTCATTCGTCTGGCATTACTGGACCAACCCCCCCCCCCGAACGTGGCTGGGAAAATGCGGAGAAAAGCAAATGTCATTTTCCAGTCAACCAAAGAATTTGTGGATGAAAATGACACAACATTCCAAAGCTGTCCACGCGTTTGTCTCTTCTAGAATGTCAAGTGGGTGGAGGAGAAGCAGCTGCTGCGTCAGAGCAATCAGCAGTTGGCCGAAAAGGTGACGGAAAGAAAGGCGCTGGGCGGAGTCGCTTGGCGTCACACCCGTCGGGAAGCCCCGCAGATGAGGTCTGACTGTCTTTTCAGGTCAGGCGGATGGAGGCGGAAGAAGCGCGTCTGAAAGAGCACATCCAGGATATCCGAGACCAAAACGAACTGCTTGAGTTCCGCATCCTGGAGCTGGAGGTGGGAAGACTCGCACAAGCGTGTTGAGGCCAGAGATGTGACGGACGGACGGACGGACGGACGGATGCATGCCTCTGCCTTTCAGGAGAGGGAGTGGCGCTCCCCCGTCTTGAAGTTTCTGCAAGTCCTTTTCCCCAGACGGCCTCAGCCCTTTGCAGATCTACTGCGAGGCCGAGGGCGTGAGCGTACGTAAGGCGTCCCTCGCAACCCTAACCTTAACCCGAGGTCCCAGAACACCTTACATTGCTCCTTGCGCCTTTCCCCCGGACATCGTCATCAGTGATCTGATGAAGAAGCTGGACATCCTGGGCTATAACGCCGTAAGTGTATGTCGAACTCCTTATGTTCGCACTCCACGAGACTCGGCGGCTCAAATGTGACTTTTGGAAGGCTTTGCGCTGAAAGAAGCTTGTTGACGCTGTGCCTTTGGGCTCTTGCAGAATCTCACCAACGAGGAGCAGGTGGTCGTGATTCACGCCAGGACCCTTCCCACCCTAGCCGAGAAGGTAACGCGCACGTCCACGCACGCTCTCGCATTCTGCTTATGTGACAGCAGCCTTTCCTCAGTGGTTAGAATACATCAAAGTGACCAAGTCAGCACTTCAACAGAAGATGTTGGACATTGAAAGTGAGAAGGTAGACAGACACGCGACATCAGCCAAGGGGAACTCCGGCAATGTGCCCCAACAATTCTGACCTTGAGCTGTGCTAGGATATGTTCTGCAAGCAGAAGGGCTACCTGGATGAAGAGTTGGACTTCAGGAAGTGTTCCATGGACCAGGCTCATAAGGTAAGCCGCCCTCAAATCTCCCGCCGGACCACTGATGGACGAGGATTGCGGCCCAGAGGATCCTGGAGCTGGAGGCCATGTTGTACGAGGCGCTACCGCAGCGGGACTGCCCCGCCACGGACGGCGAAAAAGCCAGCCACGCTGGCGTGAATGACGTGCTGACGGCGGATCAGAGAGAAGAGCTTAGGAGCGCCGTGGACCAATGGAAGCGAGCCCTGATGTGCGAGTTGAGGGAGCGCGACGCTTGCATCCTCCGAGAGAATGGATCTGCTGCACAGCGCGCAACAGGTAAGGGCCCAAAGCCAGCCCGGCACTTACTTGCACGCTTACTGGCTTTTGAATGCCACTTTCCATTTGTCCGTCCTAGAGGAACAAAGAGCTGAAAGAATTCATCGAAGCTCAGAAGAGACAAATCAAACAATTGGAGGAGAAGTTTCTGTTTCTCTTTCTATTCTTCTCCTTGGCCTTCATTCTGTGGCCCTAACACCAGCTGGTGAGTGAGCTCCAGCGGCACCGCACTCGACACCTCCGATACACTGCCAGCCGGTCTCAGACGTTGGCAGACGCTCCGATGCCAACGTATACCCCCCGCCACGGTGACAAAGGCACCGCGTCACACCGGCGCTCATCCAATCAGAAGGCAGGAAAAGCAAATTCACATGCAGGGCACTTTTGAACCAGAAGAGAGCGCCACAAAAAACGGTTGTTGCCCCAAACGCGCACTAAAAAGGGTCAGAATAACAAGAGTCCCACTGGCCAGCCGGGGCCACCCGTCCAGCTGTTTCTTCAGGGGGGAAAAAAATTGGAGTCACCGGTGAGTACATTTTGCATTTAGCTCTGCTTTTCTGCTTCTGTCTTCAAGTGTGTGGCATCCTGCGATCAAAGATTCAGCCAACCCCAAAGCGGTTGACCTCAACGTCCCACCACCATGCCTACCAGAGCAGGTGACGTGATGCTTTGGACATCCTTCCGTCTCAGATGCCCAAAAGTACTCTTTGCCACATCTGCGGCAATACGGTGTCTTTTCAAAGGTGCAAATAAATCCAGCGTGGGCGGAACACGCACGTCTTCGGTTTTTCCCGCTTTGTTTGTGTGACAGCTGTTGTGAAAATTTTATACAAATAAAGTTGTATAGTACAGGTTTGGCCAAGCCGCAACTCCCGAACCGCATGCGGCTCTTTTATGTTCATATCAACATTTGTGTGTGTGTGTGTGTGTGTGTGTGTGGGGGGGGGGGGGTTGTGCGTGTTGGCTTCACTTGAGTTCAATTTGGTATTTTGGTCAAAAGCGCATGTGGTGAAATTCCACAAAGTAGGATGGGCAAACACATTTCTTTAAACTATGAGTGTCAATTGGGCTCTCGAAATGGCAGGGAAAAGATGCACAGCAAAACGAAAATACGTAGATGAACACAGGACGTTTTAATCAGAGTGGGAAAGTTTCTATTTTTTGTTGAACGTGATGGCAAACCATTCTGCCTGATATGTCAGACCTCAGCGCATTTCAAAGATTCAAATCTTCAGCGCCATGCACTTCAGCTCACTCCATGCTAACATTGATCAGGCGTCGAACCCGCAACATCATGCTTAAGAGGTGGCCATGCTAACCAGTGCGCCATTATGTCAACGCATAATAACTAAGTCTACTGATCAAAACAGCGGTTACTATATGACGTCGCTACGTCGTGGTCACGTGACGCAGACAAGACGTCAATGGACGTGGGCAGAGTTAACTTGTTTAAAAGGGAGTGGGCAGAAGAAATATTTAATTTATTTAAATCTATTTTGAGTGCACACCATTATGCCAATGCATAACAACTGTAAATCTACTAAACAAAACAGCGGTTGCTATATGACATCTGCCACGTCGTGGTCACGTGACATACGTGACGTCGATGGGCGTAACTTTCGCCGGAATTCAAATCCGCGGGGAGAGTTAACTTGTTTAAAAGAGAGTGGGCAGAAGAATTATTTAATTTATTTAAATCTATTTGGTGTGTGCGCCATTATGTCAATGCATAACAACTGTAAGTCTACTAAACAAAACAGCGGTTGCTATATGACGTCTGCCACGTCGTGGTCACGTGACGCGGACGTGACGTCGACGCCTACTTTACATCCCACCGATCACAGGACCCCTCGGCTGCATAACCGTGCCCCCTTCCCAACCAATCGGATTTGCTATACGCGAAAACGACGCCAATGGAAAGAGCTTCCGCCCAAATTTAAATCCGTGGGCGTGGCTCGCAGCAGGAAGTAGGAAAATGGCGGCGATGTTGACAAAGACACAGCGGATGGTAACATACGACTAACAAGAGAAATATTTTTATTTTCTGCTTGCAACTGGACCGTCCAGAGCGTACACGGTAAGTACAACTCATCGTTTTTAAAAAGAAGTACTTTTGTTGCCCTGAAAAGCGAGTGAGCGTGGCGTTTGTGGGGGACGTCGAATTTCGACGATTCTTTCTGGTCAACGGTTGTAAATGATTGTGTTGATTAAAAAAGAAAACTTGATGTAACTCTACTTTTAACTGCCGTTTCAGATAGATTTGGAATTGCATCACATCCAATTTTGCCTAGAGCGTACACGGTAAGTAACACTCGTTGTGTTTAAGGAGATTTACGTTTGTAATAGCAGAAGTGTAGCCGCGTTGCGTTGTACGTGTGAATGTTTGTCCAGGCGAAATGTTAATGTTTAATTTCATTCCTTTAGGTTCCACGGTGTTTGTTGGCTGCAAGTTTTCCACTGCAAGAAGAGGCTCATATCATTGACCAGGAGCGAGCTACAATGGTGAGTAGCCATAACATTTATGTTAAACACTTCCTATTTCATGTCTAACAGTACTTGATTTAACAAATAACCATAAATAAATACAGTATGGGCACTGAAGTTAACATATGTGATTATACTGCCTAATCTGTCACCGAGTAGAATGTTGCAAAGTAATATAAGATCCAAAGTTGTAATTCAGAATAGTTTTCAAAAGAAGGCCATTAGAATTATATACAAGTCTGATTACCCTGAACAAGCTATTAATTAAATCACAAATTCTTCAATTCAAAGATTTGGTAGATTATCAGACAAATAATGTCTAACAGTAATTGATTTAACACATCACGATAAGTAGATTGAGTGTGGGCACTCTCAAGTTAACATATGTGATTATACTGCCTAATCTGTTACAGAGTATGTTGTTGCCAAGTAATGTAGAATAGATCCAAAGTAGTAATCCAGAATAGTTTTGAAGAGGCCATTAGAATGATAAACAAATCTGATTACCTTGAACATAATAACAAGCTAAGTGTTTAATATGTCCTATGAAGTCAAATTTGGGCACCATCATGTGGTGAAATTTAGAATTGCATCACATCCAATTTTGCCTGGGAACAAACAGATTACATAAATCTTAGTTTTGAATAAGCCACTCCTTCTCAAACAAGTAAACTCTGCCCATTTCGCGCAGTAGATGTTCTGTTAATATCTAGTATTTATACAAAGTCATAATTTAAATTGCTTTCAACCTTCATTCATCGGTTCAACCAACATTACTCGCTCTTATTACCAACTTGTATTGATTTAACTAAGCGTTTAATACTTCCTATCAGGTCTCAAATCGAGATTTGGCAAAATACAATTTCAGCAAATCCAATTTTGCCAGGGAACAAAAATAGATTAAATAAACTAAATAAGTCCTCTTCCCATTAAATAAATCAGAAAAGTCTGTCTTGTAACCAGTCCTCTTCAAACAAGTAAAGTCTGCCCATTTTGTGCCGTAGATTTTGTGTCCATGCCTAGTATTTAAACAAAATCATAATTTAAACGACTTCTTGCCTTCATTCACTTTGGAAATTTGGAATTGCAGCAAATCGAATTTTGCCAGGGAACAAAAATAGATCAATTAAACTAAGTCTTCTTCCCATTAAATAAATTAAAAAAGTCTGTCTTGTAACCAGTCCTTTTCAAACAAGTAAAGTCTGCCCATTTTGTGCCGTCGATTTTGTGTTAATGCCTAGTATTTATACAAAATCATAATTTAAAGGACTTCATTCCTTCATTCACTTTGGAAATTTGGAATTGCAGCACATCAAATTTTGCCTGGGAAGAAAAGTAGATTAAATAAATTTAATAAGTCTTACTACTTCCCATTAAATAAATTAAATACGTCTTACTTGTTCCCACTCCTTTTCAAAACAGTAGTTTAAAACGAGGGCCCTTCACTCAACCTTTAACCCTATTTATTCACCTTCTAGGCTAAGTGTTAAAGGCTAAGTGTTAAAGGCTAAGTGTTAAAGGCTAAGTGTTAAAGGCTAAGTGTTAAAGGCTAAGTGTTAGAGGCTAAGTGCCAGAGGCTAGGCGCCAGAGGCGAGTTTTTGTGGGCTGAAGTTTTAGTGGGGTTAGTGTGAATACAATCCAAAAGAATACAACAGAATACAATACAATAGAATATAATACATAGATTAAATTCAATAGCTCTTACTACTTCCCATTAAATAAATTAAATACGTCTTACTTGTTCCCAATCCTTTTCAAAAAAGTAGTTTAAAACGAGGGCCCTTCACTGAACCTTTAACCTCAACCCCGCACGTCACATTGTGTTGTATCTGTGAATGTTGGTTGTGGCCAAATGATAGTTTTCTTTCATTCGTTTAGGTTCCACGGTGTTTGTTGGCTATGTTTTCCACTGTCAGAAGGATGAAAATACAAAGTACAACGCTTGGACGTGGGCGAAGACGTCACCGGTGAGTCCTTCCTTCCTATTTATTTACCTTCTAGATGCTAGAGGCTAAGTGTTAGAGGCTAAGTGTTAGAGGCTAAGTGTTAGAGGCTAAGTGTTAGAGGCTAAGTGTTAGAGGCTAAGTGTTAAAGGCAACACAATACGAACAACACAACACAATACGAACAACTCAACACAATATGAACAACACAATATGAACAACACAACACAATACGAACAACACAACACAATACGAACAACACAACACAATACGAACAACACAACACATTACGAACAACACAACACAATACGAACAACACAACGATACTGCACTGAACAACACGATACCGCACTGAGAAACACGATACCGCACTGAACAACACGATACCGCACTGAACAACACCATGCCGCACTGAACACCATGCCACACTGAACAACACCATCCCGCACTGAACAACACCATGCCGCACTAAACAACACCATGCCGCACTAAACAACACCATGCCGCACTGAACAACACCATGCCGCACTGAACGACACCATGCCGCACTGAAAGACACCATGCCGCACTGAACGACACCATGCCGCACTGAAAGACACCATCCCGCACTGAACACCATGCCGCACTGAACAACACCATCCTGCACTGAACAACACCATCCCGCACTGAACAACACCATGCCGCACTGAACAACATTATGCCGCACTGAACAACATTATGCCGCACTGAACATTATGCCGCACTGAACAACACCATGCCGCACTGAACAACACCATGCCGCACTGAACAACACCATGCCGCACTGAACAACACCATGCCGCACTGAACAACATTATGCCGCACTGAACAACACCATGCCGCACTGAACAACACCATCCTGCACTGAACAACACCATTCCGCATTGAACACCATGCCGCACTGAACAACACCATCCCGCACTGAACAACACCATCCCGCACTGAACAACATTATGCCGCACTGAACAACATTATGCCGCACTGAACAACACCATGCCGCACTGAACAACACCATGCCGCACTGAACAACACCATGCCGCACTGAACAACATTATAACGCACTGAACAACACCATCCCGCACTGAACAACACCATGCCGCACTAAACAACATTATGCCGCACTGAACAACATTATGCCGAAATGAACAACACCATGCCGCACTGAACAACACCATGCCGCACTGAACAACACCATGCCGCACTGAACAACACCATGCCGCACTGAACAACACGATCCCGCATTGAACACCATCCCGCACTGAACAACACCATGCTGCACTGAACAACACCATGCCGCACTGAACAACACCATGCCGCACTGAACAACACCATGCCGCACTGAACAACACCATTCCGCACTGAACAACACCATGCCGCACTGAACAACATTATGCTGCACTGAACAACACCATGCCGCACTGAACAACAACATGCCGCACTGAAAAACATTATGCCGCACTGAACAACACCATGCCGCACTGAACAACACCATCCCGAACTGAACAACACCATGCCGCATTGAACAACACCATGCCGCACTGAACAACACCATCCTGCACTGAACAACACCATCCCGCACTGAACAACACCATGCCGCACTGAACAACACCATGCCGCACTGAACAACACCATGCCGCAATGAACAACACCATCCCGCACTGAACAACATTATGCCGCACTGAACAACATTATGCCGCACTGAACAACATTATGCCGCACTGAACAACATTATGCCGCACTGAACAACATTATGCCGCACTGAACAACATTATGCCGCACTGAACAACATTATGCCGCACTGAACAACACCATGCCGCACTGAACAACACCATGCCGCACTGAACAACACCATGCCGCACTGAACAACACCATGCCGCACTGAACAACACGATCCCGCATTGAACAACACCATGCCGCACTGAACAACACCATCCCGCACTGAACAACACCATGCCGCACTGAACAACATTATGGCGCACTGAACAACATTATGCCGCACTGAACAACACCATGCCGCACTGAACAACACCATGCCGCACTGAACAACACCATGCCGCACTGAACAACACCATGCCGCACTGAACAACACGATCCCGCATTGAACAACACCATGCCGCACTGAACAACACCATCCTGCACTGAACAACACCATCCTGCACTGAACAACACCATGCCGCACTGAACAACACCATGCCGCACTGAACAACACCATGCCGCACTGAACAACACGATCCCGCATTGAACAACACCATGCCGCACTGAACAACACCATCCTGCACTGAACAACACCATGCCGCACTGAACAACATTATGGCGCACTGAACAACATTATGCCGCACTGAACAACACCATGCCGCACTGAACAACTCCATGCCGCACTGAACAACTCCATGCCGCACTGAACAACACCATGCCGCATTGAACAACACCATGCCGCACTGAACAACACCATCCTGCACTGAACAACACCATGCCGCATTGAACAACACCATGCCGCACTGAACAACACCATCCTGCACTGAACAACACCATGCCGCACTGAACAACACCATGCCGCATTGAACAACACCATGCTGCACTGAACAACACCATCCTGCACTGAACAACACCATGCCGCATTGAACAACACCATGCCGCACTGAACAACACCATCCTGCACTGAACAACACCATCCCGCACTGAACAACACCATCCCGCATTGAACAACACCATCCTGCACTGAACAACACCATGCCGCACTGAACAACACCATGCCGCACTGAACAACACCATGCCGCACTGAACAACACCATGCCGCACTGAACAACACCATGCCGCACTGAACAACACCATGCCGCACTGAACAACACCATCCTGCACTGAACAACACCATCCCGCACTGAACAACACCATGCCGCATTGAACAACACCATCCTGCACTGAACAACACCATCCTGCACTGAACAACACCATGCTGCACTGAACAACATTATGCCGCACTGAAAAACACCATGCCGCACTGAACAACACCATCCCGCACTGAACAACACCATGCCGCATTGAACAACACCATGCCGCACTGAACAACACCATGCTGCACTGAACAACACCATGCTGCACTGAACAACACGATCCTGCATTGAACAACACCATGCCGCACTGAACAACACCATCCTGCACTGAACAACACCATCCTGCACTGAACAACACCACCCCGTACTGAACAACACGATCCCGCATTGAACAACACCATCCCACACTGAACAACACCATGCCGCACTGAACAACACCATTCCGCACTGAACAACACCATGCCGCACTGAACAACACCATGCCACACTGAACAACACCATGCCGCACTGAACAACACCATGCCGCATTGAACAACACCATGCCGCATTGAACAACACCATGCCGCACTGAACAACACCATCCTGCACTGAACAACACCATCCCGCACTGAACAACACCATGCCGCATTGAACAACACCATGCCGCACTGAACAACACCATCCCGCACTGAACAACACCATGCCGCACTGAACAACATTATGGCTTACTGAACAACATTATGCCGCACTGAACAACACCATGCCGCACTGAACAACACCATGCCGCACTGAACAACACCATGCCGCACTGAACAACATTATGCCGCACTGAACAACATTATGCCGCACTGAACAACACCATGCCGCACTGAACAACACCATGCCGCACTGAACAACACCATGCCGCACTGAACAACACCATGCCGCACTGAACAACACGACGCCGCACAGAACAACACGACGCCGCACAGAATAACACAATACCGCACAGAACAACACAATACCGCACAAACAGTTTTAGATAATATTACGTCGCAGTCATGTGACGCGGACATGACGTCAATAGGCGGAACTCACGGCAAAATTATAATCCGTGGGCGTGGCTTGCAACAGGAAGTAGGAAAGCGGCAATTCTGGCAAACAAGACACAGCGGTTAGTAACACGATGACTTACAAGGCAAATTTTTTTTTTTTCAGCTTGCAACTTGACCGTCTAGAGCGTACAAGGTAATTACAACTGTTTTTTTTTAGCCCTGAAAAGCGAGGGAGTGTGGCGTTTGGGAGGAATGTCGAACTCGGCGTCTGCTTCCAGCCACAGACGCCAAATTTCGACGATTATTTCGACTGGTCAACGGTTGTAAATTATTGCGTTGACTAAAAACTTTATTTAACTCTACTCTTAACTTTGCCGTTTCAGATATGCGGGTATTACACCGCGGAAATGACGTCAATAGGCTGAACTCTCGCCAAAATTCAAATCTGTGGGCGCAATGGCCTTGAGCGAGACACCGGATACAAACACGACGATTATCAACAGAAATATCTTTATTTTCTGCTTGCAAGTGGACCGTCTAGAGCGTACACGGTAAGTACAACTCATTGTGTTTAAAAAGATTTACGTTTGTGTAGTTTGCGTTGCGTTGTATCTGTGAATGTTGGTTTAGGCTAAATGTTAATGTTTAATTTCATTCCTTTAGGTTCCACGGTGTTTGTTGGCTGTATGTTTTCCACTGCAAGAAGAGGCTCGTATCATTGACCAGCAGGAGCTACAATGGTGAGTACCCCTTTCGTCTTCCATTTATGTTAAACACTTCCTATTTCATGTCTAACAGTACTCGATTTAACAAATAACCATAAATAAATACAGTGTGGGCAGTCACGTTAACATATGTGATTATCCTGCCTAATATGTTTATCACAAATATGTCTGTTAGATAAATTGTATATATATGTTATCATGCGTTCCCTAATGAGTACTTATTAATAAAGTTATTGCGCAGAATGCTTGCTGTTTTTTCTTGCAGACATCACCCAGTTCACAGCAAGTCAAACGATGCTGTCTGGAGCTTCCTGACCTTCTACACATCTGGGAATCCAAGAAAGTTGTTGATGTCTGCACATGTCATTTTGTCTATGCACTCTTTTCTCCTGACTACTTCGTTTCCCATAACATTCACTTTTCGTTTCTCATGGGATCCTGTCCGCGACTTCTAGTTTCACATAGAATCTCGTTTCTTCACTCTCGAGACTAGCCCACGCTTTCCCCCCCACCTATCAGGGGCTAGTCTCACATTGTAGGTAGGGCATTCCTTAATAAAAAGAGAGGGGTGTAACCACGACCTTTAGTGTATTTTGGATTGCTGTAAGTCTGGATGCACTCCTCGCGAGAAAAGATCAACATTCTGTCTCACTGGTTTTTGTCTGCTGATCCTTGTGCTGAATCTGAACCTAACAGATTTTTGGGGGCTCGTCCGGGATCTCGATAGGACTATTTCTGGTTCCGGCCGACTTTTCGACGCAGGACAAGTCCTTGGCCAAGGCATATTGAGAAACCCTTTTCACGGGGCTGACTCGATCAGTTGGCTGGACACCGGAGTGGTTGACGAGATCATCCGAGGAGAAGGCCCAGCAGACTGTGAGTACGAATCTTGATTCTGTTGAAGTAATGAAAGTGCAGTGACAAGAGGTCACTTAAAACCTTGACAATTCTAGACCCTATCAAGTGCAATTAGAAACAGTAAATTCTGCTGGGATGTTGGAGTCCCCTGACTGATGAGTCAGTTAAATTCCATGGGAAAGCGGACCCATCTGTTTTCTAGAGAAGTACAGGTAATTTGGAGCAGTTAAATTCCGCTGAGGTGTCGTGGGCCTCCTAGTTAACCTTCCTAGCTTTCTGCTGCCATCTGTGGTGTTTTCTTAACTCTGGTTTAGCTGGTTTGGCTTCTTGATTCGTGAAAAGATAGGTTTTATATCTACTTTGAGAAAAAGGCAAAAATACGTTTTCTTACACAATAGGAAGGTTAAAGAGTTTAGATTTTGTTAAGTTCCACGGGAGGGCGGACTCCCCTGCTTGCCTGTGGGAAGATAAGAGTGCGCATTGTGTGTGTGATTTGACTGAGGGGGATCTCCTTTGAGCTCTCCTTTGTGTAAAATACACGGGACTGTAAACCGTGGCTTTGTGTGGACGAAAGCAGAGATTCTCCGTTTCCTCCACACATCGAACATTTAAACACTGTCCTGTGAATAAAGTCAAAACTGAAATTTAGAAAATAAACCATGGGGACAGCGAATAGCAAACAAAGACCGCTACCCCGACATGAATTAAAATGCAAAGATTGGAAATTGATGGAAGAAGGCGACCCCGAAAATGTAAGATATCTTGATAAATGGATAACTGATTACAAATTTGATGGTCAGCTGAAAACGAATTCGTTGAATAACCTAAAGCAAGCAATTGATGCTAAATGTGGTGTAAAGAAGAATAGAGACGGGTATCATCTGATAGTACAATGGGAATTAGAAGCGGAAAAGAGAAAATGTGGGCAGATAAGAGAAAAATTGAGAGATAAGGAAGACGAAGAAAAGATAAAAAAGAACTTGCTGTTGCACAGGCAGGAGGATGATGAGACAGTGTCAGCTCGGACCCGCTTGAGGGCCGAGGCTGACAATGCGATGAATGAGGATGAAAAAAATGATCAAATTGTTAAGGCGGAGATTGCGGCACGCCGAGGCGAACCAACTTTTCCGTCTTTATACCCCAAATTACCAGACAAAGATCATCCTCCTGAGTATAGTGCTTCTGCTCGTGGTATGTTGGCGCGGGGCCGTGCTCGTGGTATGTTGACGCGGAGCCGTGCTAAGTTGGATCATTCGGCTGACGCATACCCGATGATTGAAGTGGCAAATCCTCATGATGATGGAGGACCCACAATTTTAGTGTACAGAACATGGACCAGTGCTGATATAAAATCGGCAATTGAGGGTATAGCGTTGCCCACTGAAGATGTTGATCAATACTGTACTGACGTGAAACAACTCATTGCTTCGTATAATTTGAGAGGCGATGAAGTACAGCAGGTTTTCATGGCATCCTTAACCAAACATTGGGCAAGCGTTAAAGGCACCTGGGATCCTTTTGATTCCCGGGGCCGTCCATTGGAATGTAACGGGGTGCCATTGCAGACAGAAATTGACCGCCTATTGGGCAGGATAAAAATTAAATTCGAACGTAGAGCAAATTACACAGACATTGGCCGAACCAAACAAAAAGCAGATGAGTTGTTTGAAGACTTTAGACACAGGCTCGAAAGAGTGTTCAAGGCCAATAGTGGCTTGGAGCATGGAACTGATGTTTATGACCAACAACTCAAAAATGCTCTACATGCAAATTCGCATCCAGCTATCCAAAACTGGATCACTAAACATATGATCACTTTCCCGACATCTACCTTGCCACAGTTCATTGATCATGCGATACACGCCGAAAAAGTTGTCAATTCAAAAAGAGCAAAAGATAAGGGGAAAAAAGACACCGTGTTTTTTGTTGAAGGAGGGCAGCCTGAAGTGTTCTATCAAAATAGGACCTTCGGCCTAGGGGGGCGTGGTCGTAACAAATTCCGTGGCAGAGGTAGCGGGGGGTACAGTCGTGATTCTCCCAATTTCGGAACAAATGACCAGCCCGCTTCAGGTCAGCCAAAGCGGTACAATTCTGAACCTATTTGCTGGTCATGTGGGAAGAGAGGCCATATAGCAAGAAACTGCCCAGGTAATTACAAGGGCGGGAGTAGACCTCCCTTATGACTAGACAAAGATCAAAAGACAGTTGGACCAGCTGTCTTGTCAACAGCTCCCCCTGTTGATGTCGATTTGAACATTCAAGATTTGTTAATGAACAATATTGAGAAGCCAGTAATAACTCTAATGGTAAACGGGACTCCAATAACCTTTTTGTGTGACTCAGGGGCATGTGTGACCACATGTCGTGACATACCGGCAGGTGTGCAACCAAACGGTAAATCCTTTTGGGTGAGAGCAGCAAATGGGCTGGCAACCCCAGTTCCCCAGTCTCGACCAGTTTGGATACGGGACCTGGAAGGGGGAAGTTGTTGCATTCCCATTTTGCTGATGCCCAGTTGCCCTATTAATTTGCTAGGTAGAGATGCTCTCACTGCCCTTGGGCTTTCCCTTGTGTCTCTTGACGGTCAAATTGTTGTCAAAAGGCGACACCAGTTACAGATTTTTGGTCAATTTCACTGCTACTATTTTTATTCATTGGATTTGGCTGATGCGGAAGTGATGGAATTTGGTTCCCCTCTTTTGGCCCGAGTGGCCACTCTTTTGCGTTGCCCTGAGCAGGCAATGGAGGCCGATAAACTGCACCTAACTATGTGGCATAAAGACACACCTGGTCCTGATCACAACTACGAGAACATGCTTGAGGCTGCCACACCTGCCACTTTGACGGCATCTTTCCTTCTGCATGATGGTGAAAGCCGTGCTTGTGTGGTTATACAAACGGCTCCCCCTGCTATTCAAAGATTGCACATGTCTCCCACTCCGCTCCACATCTCACTCTACAGGCCTCACACCGCGGCGTGGCAATGTTTGGGATTTATGGCTGGTGAAGCCTTGGCAGCTTCTGACTGGACTCGGGTTGATTCTGACTCCTTTTATAGTCCTTCCACCAAGCTTTTCAAACAAAATATGGCTCGAAATTTGTCATTCATTAGTGGAATCCATGCTGATCCTGGTGTTGAGCAAACACCCTCATTTTGAGATTTTGTGCTGACGTCAGATGACGAGCACGTCCTCGCTGAGGTCCCGAGTCATCTTTGGTCTACGGGTCCTTCTGACGTTGGTTTAGTGAAAGGTGCGCTTCCTGTTGTCATAAGACCTAAAACTGAATACCGCCCTTGTGTGAGGCAATATCCTTTAAAATCTGATGCCTTACAGGGGATCGCGCCTGTTATTTCTGATTTATTAAAAGCAGGTGTCATTGTTCCTTGCCCGGATTCTCCTTGCAATACTCCAATTTTCCCTGTGAAGAAGGCACTCCCTTCTGTTGGGTGGAGACTGGTGCAAGACTTGCAAGCTGTAAACAATGCGGTTATTCAGAGGGCACCTTGTGTCCCTGACCCGCATACCTTATTAAATTCATTGACACCTGATGCGAAATTCTTCACAGTGATTGACATTAGCAATGCTTTTTTCTCTGTCCCTATTGCGAAAGAAAGTCAATTTTGGTTTGCGTTTACATATGCTGGCTCCAGGTACACCTTTACGAGGTTGCCACAGGGGTATTGCGAAAGCCCGACAATTTACTCGCAGGTGATGGCAGCCAGCATGGCTAAATTTGTCCCGCCGATGGGAAGTCAAATCTTGCTCTATGTTGATGACATTTTGATAGCGTCTCCTGATTTGGCCTCTTGCCAGAAAGACACGCTTGCTGTGCTGCATCACTTGGCAGGTGAAGGCCACAAGGTCAGCAAGAACAAGCTTCAACTGTGGTCCGCTGAAATTAAGTATCTAGGCCACAATCTGAGTTCCCAAGGTCGATCCATAATTGAGAGCAGGAAGGCCTCTATTTTACAAGCTCCTAAGCCGCTAACAAAGAAGCAAATGATGTCTTTTTTGGGTCTCACGGGTTATTGTAGAAGCTGGATACTGGATTATGCCCAAATTGTTGCTCCTCTGTCCAAATTGATGTATGTGGAGGACATCTCGATGTCCACTCACTTAAAATGGACTCCTGAAGCTGAGGATGCTTTTGTTTTGATCAAACAGACTTTGGTCTCCAGCTCCACTCTAGCTTTGCCCAACTATGAAAAGGTGTTTGTCCAAACTGTTGACTGCAAAGGTCATTACATGACCTCCGTTTTGCTCCAATCACATGGCTCAAGGTTGCGACCTATTGCTTTTTATTCCTCTAAATTAGACAGTGTTGCATGTGCTCTCCCTCCGTGCGTGAGGGCCGTGGTGGCGGCCTCCATGGCTGTGGAGAGCAGTGCTGGTGTTGTGTTGTTTCATCCTTTGACGCTGAAAGTTCCTCATGCTGTCTCAGCTCTTCTGCTGCAGACTAGTATGACCTTCCTGTCGCCTGCGCGTCATCTTTCTTGCATGGCTACGTTGCTGTCTCAGCCACATCTGACCGTTGAAAGATGCACGGCACTCAATCCTGCCACTCTCATTCCCCTTCCTGGCGACGGCGAATTCCATGATTGTGTCGATGCTGCCCAACAAGTTGCTAAGGCTCGGCCTGATTTGGAAGATACGCCTCTGCCAGATGGTCATGTGGTTTTTGTTGATGGGTCTTCTAAGAAAAATGAATCTGGTGTGACCCTTACTGGGTATGCCATTGTTACTGCCGACATGGTTTTGGAGGCTGCTAGACTGCCATCCAATATGTCTGCACAGGCCGCTGAGCTCATTGCTTTGACTGGGGCCTGCAAATTGTTTGCAAACAAATCCGTCACTATCTGGACTGATAGTCAGTATGCTTTTGCTACAGTACACGTGTTCGCTCAGCAGTGGAGCAACCGTGGCATGATAACCTCTGCGGGGAAGCCCGTCACCCATTCCACATTGCTGACTCAACTTTTGGACGCGGTCCAGCTGCCTTTAAAGATAGCAGTTTGCAAATGTGCTGCTCACACTGCGTGCTCTGATCCTGTTTCTCTCGGTAATGCTTTTGCTGACAAATCCGCGAAGGCCGCTGCAGAAGGCCTGCTCCATGTCCTCTCGTCTCTCACGGCTCATGATTCGATGACACACATCCCCCCTGATGTGTTGCTTGACATGCAATCTCAGAGCCCCTCCCAGGAACGGCTCTCTTGGGAAAAACGGGGTGCAACTAAAAACGCTGTTGGTCATTTTGTGTGACCTTTGGGCAAGCCTGTCTTGCCTCGTAATTTGTTCAAATGGGCTGCTATTTCGAGTCATGGGGTCACCCATGTCTCGACGGGGGGTATGGTGAAACAAGTTGAAGCTATTTATACAACGTACGGCTTTACAGCTTTTTCAAAACAATTTTGCAGAGCGTGTTTGATCTGTGCTAAACATAACCCACAAGGCAATTTAAGACCTCGGAGAGGGAAATTCCCGACTCCATTGTATCCATTTCAGACAATACATATGGATTATATCCAATTACATAAATGTGAAGGGAAAGAATATTGTTTGGTCATAATAGACGCATTTTCTAAATGGGTAGAAACATTTCCTACCAAACATGCTGATGCACTCACAGTGGCAAAGGCCTTATGCAAAGACATCATTCCAAGATACGGCATTCCGGAAACAATTTACAGCGACAATGGTCCACATTTTGTAAATCAAATAGTGCATAACATTGGGAGAATGTTCCACATAAATCTAAAGAACCATTGTTCCTACAGACCACAGTCAGCTGGCCTTGTTGAACGTTTTAACGCTACTATAAAAAACAGATTAAAAAAATGTATGGAGGAAACCAAACGACCATGGACTCAGTGCTTAGACCTGGTCAAAATGTACATAAATATTACAAGTACAACAGGGCTAACTCCCTATGAAACAATGTTTGGAAGGCCTTACAGGCTTCCTCAGTTCAAGAACACATGGGAGATCCCCGAGGAAGCCACGTTAGCTGATTACATGAGAAAAATGTTGGAACGTCAAAAGAATCTAACCAATAACACTGATGATGAACCCATTTCTCCGCAGGAAGACCCCAAAGTGGTACCGGGAGACTGGGTCTTGATCAAGAGTATCAAGAGGAAGAATTGGCATTCACCCAAGTGGGAAGGTCCCTTTTTGGTACTACTCACGACACCAAATGCTTTGAAAATAGCCGAACGCAACACGTGGATTCATTTATCTCATTGTAAAAAGGTGATCTCTGCAGACCCAACCTAAAGTACGGAAGGTGAGCAAAGTCTGGTAATAGTGCCTGATCCTGGTGCCAAGATCCAGGGTTGACACGAAAGCTAGCAGAAGACAATTTCCAAGACACCAACCCGAAGCTCAGGGTGTTGACTCTGAGGAGATCCAAAAAACATGCGCATTAGAGAGTCATTTGGTGTGTGCTTTAATCAGGCTGTGGCCTGCGCTAAGTCTGCCATGTGTTTTTGGTTGCTTTTGCTGGTTTGTGTTACCATTGTGTTTTTTTCGGGGGTTATTTTATTTGGAGGGACAGAGTACCATGAGCCTCGAACATTATTCTCTCAGGCGACAGCTAACGCTAATTCTAATCAATATGGCTCATGGGGAGAAATTGCTAGACATAAGCGCGACACTAAATCCCCTTTTGATCATGTTGTTTGTGTTCCAGGTGCCGTCCGTGTTCCAACCTGTGTACCATGGCTTTTGTCTTGGGCTTATAATAACTCATTAATGTTTACTGTGGCTCCCAATACATCTTCTTCTATTATTTTACCTTTGAAAAGTTTGAAAGGGTTTCGTAATGGTCGCCCCACTACTGGAGATAAATGGCTCGGGTATTGGTGGTATTTAACTGGCCACCCGGTTAACACCGGCTGGGGCACCCTTGTCACCACACAAATGCGAGGGTATTGGCCCTCTGGTTCCAGTGACGAGGCTGTGTTCTTTGCTAAACGGGTGACTTTGATAAATCGGGGCACAAGCCTCCGTTTGACTCTTACACTCCCTGATGGTCAAATTCGTCCTCCAAATGTTACCTTGTTTAACACTTCTTGTTGGGGTTTTCAACTGTGGGCTTGGTCCTCTGGAATCGATCCTCGCTTTCCTATTGCTATTTGTCTTAATAGATCAATGTCGGTCGCAAACCGTCCCGTTACAAATAAATACACCCTGTCAGCAGGAGCAAAAATCACAAGTACGCTCCTCACTGATGTAGATAGCTATTTTGTGGCCTCCACAGGGATAAGCGGTCATACTAACAACTGGCTTCTTATGGCTGAGCAGGCCGCAAAGATGGCTGGCGCCAGTTGCGTTGCATGCATGGGTCCAAGACCTCTTTTGAAAATCATACCTGCGAATATAGGTCCTAAGTGTGCTGTTACTTTGATGTTAAGCCTGTCCATTTCACCCGCTCATGATTGTTTTAAATGGGATAAGGTTTACCCTGTTGCCTCTATGACTAAATATAAACCCCTTTTTTCGTCCGATGTAGCTAAGGGTAATTTTACATGTCTTAGATTACCTGGTACCGGTGGGAAGCTCGGCGCCCTGCCTCCTCTATGGTGTGGGTCCGTGACAAATGTCACTGCCCCTTTTTTGCCCATTGCTCGTAGTGATGTTTGGTTTTGGTGTAATAGTAACAAACTTTATGATAGGTTGCCTTTCGACAGCTCCGGAATTTGCGCTTTGGTAACCCTATTGCTGCCCGTTCATTTGATACCGATGTCCTCTTATGATCTAACATCTTTTGCTAAGTCCGTGGTTCCCGTATTCTGGCCGAGAACAAAACGAAGCGCCGAATGGCGGGGCGCGGCTAATCCAACGTACATTGACGCCATTGGTGTTCCTAGAGGAGTACCGGATGAGTATAAGCTGGTGAATCAGATAGCAGCTGGTTTTGAATCCGCCCTGTGTTGGTGGTGTACTATTAACAAAAATGTTGACAGGATTAACTACGTCCATTACAACGTGCAGAGGCTTGGAAACTGGTCCGAGGCGGGTTTCAGGGCGGTCCACTCCCAACTGGCCGCTACTTCCCTCATGGCTTTCCAAAATCGAATGGCCCTTGACATGCTACTCTCAAAGGAGGGCGGTGTCTGCGCCATGTTCGGTGAGCAATGTTGCACGTTTATTCCGAATAATACTGCAGCCGGCGGAAGCCTGTCCCAGGCCCTTGAGGGCCTGAGGACCTTGAACGGGAAGATGAAGGAGCACAGTGGGGTGAACACAGAGGTTTGGACCGACTGGTTGAACGTGTTCGGAAAGTACCGCACCCTGGTTTCCTCTGCCCTGGTCTCCATAGCCGTTTTCTCTGCCATTTTGACCCTGTGTGGATGTTGTTGTATCCCTTGTCTCCGATCCCTAATTAACAGGCTAATTACAACTGCTATCTCTCCACCAGCTGAGACTTTCCCGTTGCTCCAAAGGGATGACCTTTCGATCGACGCGGGTTCCTTCTCTAGCGACGACCCGGTCGACGACTCTTTTGTGGTAAACCTGTCCGGTTTGTTTCTTAACCCTAGCTTTGCCGATTATGACTCAGTTTCCTCCCGTGTGTAAGTTAGTTCTTGCGAAGTGTGATCCCTCGGCTGAAAATCTTTTTGAAGTGGCCATATGGGTGATGAGTTGTTCGCCGGGAACTTATGATAACACAGGGGGGAATTGTTAGATAAATTGTATATATATGTTATCATGCGTTCCCTAATGAGTACTTATTAATAAAGTTATTGCGCAGAATGCTTGCTGTTTTTTCTTGCAGACATCACCCAGTTCACAGCAAGTCAAACGATGCTGTCTGGAGCTTCCTGACCTTCTACACATCTGGGAATCCAAGAAAGTTGTTGATGTCTGCACATGTCATTTTGTCTATGCACTCTTTTCTCCTGACTACTTCGTTTCCCATAACATTCACTTTTCGTTTCTCATGGGATCCTGTCCGCGACTTCTAGTTTCACATAGAATCTCGTTTCTTCACTCTCGAGACTAGCCCACGCTTTCCCCCCCACCTATCAGGGGCTAGTCTCACATTGTAGGTAGGGCATTCCTTAATAAAAAGAGAGGGGTGTAACCACGACCTTTAGTGTATTTTGGATTGCTGTAAGTCTGGATGCACTCCTCGCGAGAAAAGATCAACATTCTGTCTCACTGGTTTTTGTCTGCTGATCCTTGTGCTGAATCTGAACCTAACAATGTCACTAATCACTAATATGTTTATTTGTTTATCACAACACCTTTGGACCTTCAGCAATCGATTATTTCCCTTCATCTACATAGAGACAGAACGATGGTGTCTTAAACATCTCATTCATTTCACCAAATAACTTCACGCAGGTGGATAACGGCCGTCTCGGTCACGCTATGTTGCGTGATGCAGTTTTGAAGAACCAAATGCATTTATTCAATGAATAAGTCAAGCTAGTTCTATGTTTATGATGTTGTAAGTTACGGTACCGATTGAAGTTGAGTTCGAAGCCAGTGGAAAACAGCGCTGCGTTTGTGCTCTCCAGGTACAAATGTTGTGATCTCTGACTGACGACCGGGCGAGACTCGAGTAAGAGATGTCCAAACGAGCTCCGGCAGGGCGGGCCAAGGCGGAGCGAACGGACGCCCTTCAGGCCGCCAATGACGAGCTGAGAACCAAACTGATGGACGTCCAGTTAGAACTTCAGCAGGAGAAGAACAAGGTGAAAACCTCAACAGACAGACACTGCCTGCCTCCCTGCCTGCCTCCCTGCCTGCCTCCCTGCCTGCCTCCCTCCCTCCCAGTTTTCCCGATGTAGATTAGACATGCGTGTGCCATGACTGTGTCAGCCTACATCAACAAATGCACCGAGGACGTCAGCACCACTAAGAATATCATCACCCGGGGCAACCAACGACCCTGGATGACTGAGGAGGTACGTCAAACGCTACGAGCGCGGAACTCTGCCTTCAAGTCTGGCGACAAGGAGACACTGAGGACAGCGAGAGCCAACTTGAACCGTGCCATCAGAATAGCGAAGCGAGACCGCAGTCGAAAATTTCAGGATCGTTTCCACGACGTCAAAAACATCAGGAGTATGTGGCAAGGCATACGGGCGATTACAGACGACAACTCACCCTCCCCCCCCCCCGGTGGGTGTAGTTGATGCTGACTTTCTAAATGGTCTAAATAACTTCTTTGGGAGGTTCGAGGCACTAAACGGCACTCCAGCAGTTAAAACTGTCCCCCATCAGGAAGAGGAGGTACTCTGCCTTGACTCCGCCGATGTGTTGAAGACCCTGAGGAGAGTCAACCCCTGTAAGGCCCCTGGCCCGGACAACATTCCTGGGCGTGTGTTCAGGGAATGTGCAAGTCATCTGGCTGGGGTCATCACAGACATTTTTAACACCTCGCTGGGCCAAGCCACAGTGCCGGCGTGCTTTAAGACTGCCTCCATCATTCCGGTGCCGAAGAAACCTCAAATCACCTCATTTAATGATTACCGGCCTGTTGCACTGACTCCGGTTATGATGAAGTGCTTCGAAAGGCTGCTTAAAGGTCACATCGTTTCCAGACTCCCCCTATTATTTGACCCGTTCCAGTTTGCCGACCGGCAAAACCGCTCCACTCAGGAAGCCATCTCCTCCGTTCTTCACCTGAGCCTGGCTCACCTGGAGGAGAAGAACACCCATGTGCGGAGGCTGTTCCTGGACTTCAGCTCAGCGTTTAACACCATCATCCCACAGCATCTGGTAGGAAAATTGGAACACCTGGGCTTCAACACCCCCCTTCGCAACTGGCTGCTAGACTTCCTCACCAACAGACCTCAGTCAGTCCGGGTCGGACAGAACACCTCTGATGTCATCACCCTCAGCACAGGCTCCCTTCAGGGCTGCGTCCTGAGCCCCCTGCTGTGCACCCTGATGACACACGACTGCGTCCTCAGGTTCACCACCAATCACATCGTGAAGTCAGCAGACGACACAACGGTGGTGGGGCTCATCAGAGACAACAACGACCTGGACTACAGAGAGGAGGTGGAGCAGCTGGTGGGCTGGTGCAGAGAAAACAGCCTGATCCTGAATGAGGAGAAGATGAAGGAGATCATCGTCGACTTCAGGAAAAAACAGCCTCACCACGCTCCACTGATCATCAACAGCTCAGCTGTGGAGGTGGTCAGCAGCACCAAATTCCTGGGGGTCCACATCACAAAAGACCTCACCTGGACTATGAACACTACGGCACTGGTCAAGAGGGCACAGAAGCGCTTGTACTTCCTGCGGAGGATGAGGAGAGCCCACCTGCCCCCACCCATCATGAGGACGTTCTACAGGAGCACCATAGAGAGCATTCTGACAAGCTGTCTCTCTGTGTGGTGTGGAGGCTGCACCGCCTCCGATTGGAAGAACGTGAGGAGAGTGGTGAGGACAGCAGAGAGGATCATAGGGGCTCCTCTTCCCTCCATTCAGGACATTTCATCTCAGCGCTGCATGTCCCGTGCCCGTAACATCATCAATGACCCATCACACCCCCACCATGGACTGTTCTCCCTGCTGCCCTCTGGGAAGAGGTTTGCAGCATCCGCTGCAGGTCCACCAGGTTCTGCAACAGCTTTTTCCCTGCTGTCATCAGACTGTTGAACACTAGAACTGTTGAGGTCTAAACTGAACTCTGCATCACACATTCACAGAACTGTACTTTATGACACTACGGACCTCTATCTTGCACTATCTCGCACTACCAACTTTACTGAACTTGTATAAACCCTTTAAATAGAAGTTTAATACATGGTTTAGCATTCCTCTGCACACTCTTGAATACTGTTTTGCCTACTTGCACTATTGCATAATTATCACTGCTGCACTTTATACTTATTTTTAATATATATATATATATATATATATATATATATATATATATATATATATATATATATAGTATATGTATATATATACATTTTCATAGGATATGTTACTTCTATTCAACTGCAATATCACTACTTTGTTGTAAGACGTATGCAACGGAATTTCGTTTTGTATGCACCATGTGCAGACAAGATGACAATAAAGTTTGTCTAAGTCTAAGTCTAAGTCATGTCAGGTCAGCTGTCTGGAGAGAGAGAGAAGTCAGGACCTGCGGGCGGAGCACCACCGTGCCACCGCCGCCATGACGGAACTCAAAAGCAAACTCCATGAGGAGAAGCAGAAAGAGTTAGCCATTACCAGGGAGACATTACTGCGGCAGAATGAAATGGAGCTGATGAGAGTGATCAAAATCAAAGATGGAGAGATCCAGCGACTGAATGCCTTGGTCCTCAGCCTGAGGGACGGCTCCATGGACAAGGTGATCCGCTCTATCCGTGTCTGACTATCCGCACGCCACGTCGGGCTTCGATGCGGCCGCTACCGTATTGTGTAGCTTGTCCCCAGTAAGCGTCGCGGCGCTCCGTTGCGGTCTCAACGGCCCGGTGTGGCGCAATGTCTGCTCAGGTGAGGAGGGGGGGCGCTTTGCTGGCGGAGGTGGAGGAGACGCGGCGGTGTCGGGAGACCGAGCGGTGTCGCCTCCACCAGGAGCGCGGAAGAAGCCCTGGCAGCGGCCCAGCAGGCCTGGCAGTCCCGAGCGGCCGAGCTCCGATCGGCTCATCACCAGCATCGGGAGGAGCTGAGCCGAACCAAGAGAGACTGCGAGAGGGAGATCCGCCGACTGGTAGGACTGATCAGATGCGCGGTGCGTGGCTATGTTCCCAATTTCGTTGTATACCTGCAGTGCAATGACACCTAAGGCATTCTATTCTATTCTATTTCACAAGAAGAAAATGTCCGGTTGCTCGCTTCGCTTTTGTCACAGCAAAGGTGTTCTAGTCGATTCAAGAAAAAAATTGGCCGGTTGCTCTCTTTGTTTTTGTCACAATTCTGGCAAATGAGTTTGCCCGCCTGCCTGAGCGCTCCCCGTTTGTACATCCAGACGGATGAGATCAAGCTGAAAGACAGAGCGGTTAGTGTTTTGGATGAAGCCCTGGGGCCGGCCACGTCCACCGCCTTCAGCTGCAGACTCAGGCTGCCGAGCAGCAGATCGCTGCCCTGAGGGATTCCCAAAGGGCGGGCCTAAACTACCCTGGAAGTGGGGTCAACGCCGCTACTAGCAATCCTCTTCATTGCATAAGCCACCTCATCACACACTTGCAGTACGCATGACTTAGTTCGTTGCTGGAGGAAGGTAGCACAAAAACAGTTTTGAACTTTGAACGAGTGCTTGTGTGTGTGTGTTGCGGGGCGTTTTCAGTCTCAGGAGGATCGGGACACGCGACGGTTTCATCTGAAAATCGCTGAGCTCAGCGCAGTCATCAGGAAACTGGAGGATCGAAACGCCCTGCTTTCTGAAGAGCGCAATGAACTGGTAATTTATTGACGGCACGCTTGAAGGTTTGCGCTACGTTTGATGCGCGCCATCCAGCGAGGCACCCATTGCGCTTGCTTATTAGTTGAGCGGCGCGGCGAGTCGGTTGCCTGGTAGATGTCTTTTATTGGGAGCCAAAGCCACGATTCCGTTCAAACCGATGCAAAAGGAATGGATACGTTCTGGCCCGCGTGTTGTGCGTCTTTCACATCCCGCACTTCATGCTTGCAGCTAAAGCGACTGAGAGAAACAGAAAGCCAGTTTCTGCCACTCCTGTACAAAAACAAACGCCTGAGCAGGAAGAATGAAGAACTCTCGCTGGTGCTGTGTCGCCTTGAAAACAAAGTGCGCTTTGTCACCCAGGAGAACGAGGAGATGGCAAGCTTGGTAAGTCGACGCGGACAACGGCGGCGTGCCAACAGAGTCCACTGCATTTGTGTTCCACAGAGAAGGCCTAGTTCGCTCAATGACCTGGACCGCGGTTGCGGCCAGCAGGACGGTGAAATGGAGTTCCTTCAAGTTGTGGAGCAGCGGCACATCATCGACGACTTGTCCAAGGTCTTCAGGCAGGCGACTCGGTGCACGTACGGCAGCGCCGCGCTCGCTCGCTGTCGCCAGGAAACCTTTTCCGTCCAAAGCTTGGCCGGCGGCCGCCATCCAAAAAATTGGCCCCTTAAATTCCGACCTTTCAAGCAGGAGCATTGTGCGCACGCGTTTGAACACGCTTTAGACTTGTTTTGCCGTTTTCAGCAGCTCAAAGCTCCCGTTTTGTCAGCGCCTTTGCCACTCGCTGTGCGCTGAAAACGACGGACTTGCCCGGCTGCTCAGCCCGTCAACCATGAGCCGCGAGCGCGACGTCATTGTCCGTAGGCAGCTAGTGGCAAAATGCACCCTGTTAGAGTTGCGCTCGCTCCAACTTATTTTGCAAGAACCACACGGGAGACAAGTAAGTTCTTTTGGACACCTGCAGGTGGAGAGTCCATCCGTTGTACGAATGAAGTCTGACTCTCGGCTCCTGCACGAGCATTTTAATTAAGAGAAACAGGGTGGGTGTAAGAGTGGATTGAATAGAGGAAGCCCTTGACCTCTAGTCAAAACATAGCAAGGGGTGTTTTACGACTTTGTGTAGGAAGGGATAAGCGATAGGGATAAATAAGGGATAAATAATATTATTTATTACAGGTCGCAGTCAAAGTCAAAGCAACACAATGATACGATAAAGATAATCTGGAAAACCCTGACACACCCTGTAGTTGTCACTTTTGGAAAAGACGAGCGTCCCTCCAATCATCGCCGGTGACGTGTTTTTCAGGCTCTGGAGACAGGAGCTCATGTCAGAAATGTCATTGTGAGTCGCGTTTGTTTCTGCGCCGGAGCCGTTCGTTCCCTTTGCATCCAAAGAATCTCAAAGGCGGATTATTTGTGTCGACAGGAGAGAGATTTGCTGCTACGATACCGACGTCGAGAATCTCTGAGGAGGAACAAAGCGTGAGGTCCTGCAAGGTGAGTCTGTTTGTTTGCGGCTGCTTGGTGTTGCGCAAGATGAAATGGCCTTTTTCTCGCTATCGTTCCTCTCGTCGATTCATCGTGAGGTGTCGCTTCAGTTTGTTCAGAGAGATGTTTGCTTCCGCGCCCGCAGGTCATCGAAACATTTTACGGCTACGACGAAGACGTGTTGGTGGACCCGGACGGATCGTCCTTGTCTTTTCACACCGACAGAACCCCCGACACGGAACCCGAAGAGGTAGCCCGCCATTTCTGCCAGCGTATTGGCACCAAACATTCCTCTTCAGCCTGGAATCGGACTCGTCTTTGCGTCGCGGGTGCTTTGTCGCCGGTCTGACTGATTCTGGTACTAGTGCTGTGTTGCATTGGTGTGCGCATGAAGAGGCGGAGCTTCGCTACCGCCAGCTGACGCAAGAATATCAAGCGCTGCAACGAGCCTACGCTCTGCTAGCCCAGACCAGCGAAGGGGACTACGACGTCGAGAAGGAGATCAAGGTGGCGCCCCTTCCCGCAACCCCCGGCCGGGTCGCAGCCTCCCCGTTCTCACCCAGCCTCGGGTGTTCTCTGGTCTGAAAGGAGGAGGAGGAGCCTCCCTCCTCCTCCTTTCAGACCAGAGAAAAGCTGATGGTAGAAATGGGTCACTATCAAAGCAGAGTAGCAGATCTGGAGTCAGCGCTGAAGCAACAAGGACAGGTAAGCTCATCAATGAGCACACCTTTTTCTCAGACAAAATAGCTACATTCTTCAGTCACTCATTCGTCTGGCATTACTGGACCAACCCCCCCCCCCCCGAACGTGGCTGGGAAAACGCGGAGAAAAGCAAATGTCATTTTCCAGTCAACCAAAGAATTTGTGGATGAAAATGACACAACATTCCAAAGCTGTCCACGCGTTTGTCTCTTCTAGAATGTCAAGTGGGTGGAGGAGAAGCAGCTGCTGCGTCAGAGCAATCAGCAGTTGGCCAAAAAGGTGACGGAAAGAAAGGCGCTGGGCGGAGTCGCTTGGCGTCACACCCGTCGGGAAGCCCCGCAGATGAGGTCTGACTGTCTTTTCAGGTCAGGCGGATGGAGGCGGAAGAAGCGCGTCTGAAAGAGGACATCCAGGATATCCGAGACCAAAACGAACTGCTTGAGTTCCGCATCCTGGAGCTGGAGGTGGGAAGACTCGCACAAGCGTGTTGAGGCCAGAGATGTGACGGACGGACGGACGGACGGACGGACGGATGCATGCCTCTGCCTTTCAGGAGAGGGAGTGGCGCTCCCCCGTCTTGAAGTTTCTGCAAGTCCTTTTCCCCAGACGGCCTCAGCCCTTTGCAGATCTACTGCGAGGCCGAGGGCGTGAGCGTACGTAAGGCGTCCCTCGCAACCCTAACCTTAACCCGAGGTCCCAGAACACCTTACATTGCTCCTTGCGCCTTTCCCCCGGACATCGTCATCAGTGATCTGATGAAGAAGCTGGACATCCTGGGCTATAACGCCGTAAGTGTATGTCGAACTCCTTATGTTCGCACTCCACGAGACTCGGCGGCTCAAATGTGACTTTTGGAAGGCTTTGCGCTGAAAGAAGCTTGTTGACGCTGTGCCTTTGGGCTCTTGCAGAATCTCACCAACGAGGAGCAGGTGGTCGTGATTCACGCCAGGACCCTTCTCACCCTAGCCGAGAAGGTAACGCGCACGTCCACGCACGCTCTCGCATTCTGCTTATGTGACAGCAGCCTTTCCTCAGTGGTTAGAATACATCAAAGTGACCAAGTCAGCACTTCAACAGAAGATGTTGGACATTGAAAGTGAGAAGGTAGACAGACACGCGACATCAGCCAAGGGGAACTCCGGCAATGTGCCCCAACAATTCTGACCTTGAGCTGTGCTAGGATATGTTCTGCAAGCAGAAGGGCTACCTGGATGAAGAGTTGGACTTCAGGAAGTGTTCCATGGACCAGGCTCATAAGGTAAGCCGCCCTCAAATCTCCCGCCGGACCACTGATGGACGAGGATTGCGGCCCAGAGGATCCTGGAGCTGGAGGCCATGTTGTACGAGGCGCTACCGCAGCGGGACTGCCCCGCCACGGACGGCGAAAAAGCCAGCCACGCTGGCGTGAATGACGTGCTGACGGCGGATCAGAGAGAAGAGCTTAGGAGCGCCGTGGACCAATGGAAGCGAGCCCTGATGTGCGAGTTGAGGGAGCGCGACGCTTGCATCCTCCGAGAGAATGGATCTGCTGCACAGCGCGCAACAGGTAAGGGCCCAAAGCCAGCCCGGCACTTACTTGCACGCTTACTGGCTTTTGAATGCCACTTTCCATTTGTCCGTCCTAGAGGAACAAAGAGCTGAAAGAATTCATCGAAGCTCAGAAGAGACAAATCAAACAATTGGAGGAGAAGTTTCTGTTTCTCTTTCTATTCTTCTCCTTGGCCTTCATTCTGTGGCCCTAACACCAGCTGGTGAGTGAGCTCCAGCGGCACCGCACTCGACACCTCCGATACACTGCCAGCCGGTCTCAGACGTTGGCAGACGCTCCGATGCCAACGTATACCCCCCGCCACGGTGACAAAGGCACCGCGTCACACCGGCGCTCATCCAATCAGAAGGCAGGAAAAGCAAATTCACATGCAGGGCACTTTTGAACCAGAAGAGAGCGCCACAAAAAACGGTTGTTGCCCCAAACGCGCACTAAAAAGGGTCAGAATAACAAGAGTCCCACTGGCCAGCCGGGGCCACCCGTCCAGCTGTTTCTTCAGGGGGGAAAAAAATTGGAGTCACCGGTGAGTACATTTTGCATTTAGCTCTGCTTTTCTGCTTCTGTCTTCAAGTGTGTGGCATCCTGCGATCAAAGATTCAGCCAACCCCAAAGCGGTTGACCTCAACGTCCCACCACCATGCCTACCAGAGCAGGTGACGTGATGCTTTGGACATCCTTCCGTCTCAGATGCCCAAAAGTACTCTTTGCCACATCTGCGGCAATACGGTGTCTTTTCAAAGGTGCAAATAAATCCAGCGTGGGCGGAACACGCACGTCTTCGGTTTTTCCCGCTTTGTTTGTGTGACAGCTGTTGTGAAAATTTTATACAAATAAAGTTGTATAGTACAGGTTTGGCCAAGCCGCAACTCCCGAACCGCATGCGGCTCTTTTATGTTCATATCAACATTTGTGTGTGTGTGTGTGTGTGTGGGGGGGGGGGGGGGGGGGGGGGGTTGTGCGTGTTGGCTTCACTTGAGTTCAATTTGGTATTTTGGTCAAAAGCGCATGTGGTGAAATTCCACAAAGTAGGATGGGCAAACACATTTCTTTAAACTATGAGTGTCAATTGGGCTCTCGAAATGGCAGGGAAAAGATGCACAGCAAAACGAAAATACGTAGATGAACACAGGACGTTTTAATCAGAGTGGGAAAGTTTCTATTTTTTGTTGAACGTGATGGCAAACCATTCTGCCTGATATGTCAGACCTCAGCGCATTTCAAAGATTCAAATCTTCAGCGCCATGCACTTCAGCTCACTCCATGCTAACATTGATCAGGCGTCGAACCCGCAACATCATGCTTAAGAGGTGGCCATGCTAACCAGTGCGCCATTATGTCAACGCATAATAACTAAGTCTACTGATCAAAACAGCGGTTACTATATGACGTCGCTACGTCGTGGTCACGTGACGCAGACAAGACGTCAATGGACGTGGGCAGAGTTAACTTGTTTAAAAGGGAGTGGGCAGAAGAAATATTTAATTTATTTAAATCTATTTTGAGTGCACACCATTATGCCAATGCATAACAAATGTAAATCTACTAAACAAAACAGCGGTTGCTATATGACATCTGCCACGTCGTGGTCACGTGACATACGTGACGTCGATGGGCGTAACTTTCGCCGGAATTCAAATCCGCGGGGAGAGTTAACTTGTTTAAAAGAGAGTGGGCAGAAGAATTATTTAATTTATTTAAATCTATTTGGTGTGTGCGCCATTATGTCAATGCATAACAACTGTAAGTCTACTAAACAAAACAGCGGTTGCTATATGACGTCTGCCACGTCGTGGTCACGTGACGCGGACGTGACGTCGACGCCTACTTTACATCCCACCGATCACAGGACCCCTCGGCTGCATAACCGTGCCCCCTTCCCAACCAATCGGATTTGCTATACGCGAAAACGACGCCAATGGAAAGAGCTTCCGCCCAAATTTAAATCCGTGGGCGTGGCTCGCAGCAGGAAGTAGGAAAATGGCGGCGATGTTGACAAAGACACAGCGGATGGTAACATACGACTAACAAGAGAAATATTTTTATTTTCTGCTTGCAACTGGACCGTCCAGAGCGTACACGGTAAGTACAACTCATCGTTTTTAAAAAGAAGTACTTTTGTTGCCCTGAAAAGCGAGTGAGCGTGGCGTTTGTGGGGGACGTCGAATTTCGACGATTCTTTCTGGTCAACGGTTGTAAATGATTGTGTTGATTAAAAAAGAAAACTTGATGTAACTCTACTTTTAACTGCCGTTTCAGATAGATTTGGAATTGCATCACATCCAATTTTGCCTAGAGCGTACACGGTAAGTAACACTCGTTGTGTTTAAGGAGATTTACGTTTGTAATAGCAGAAGTGTAGCCGCGTTGCGTTGTACGTGTGAATGTTTGTCCAGGCGAAATGTTAATGTTTAATTTCATTCCTTTAGGTTCCACGGTGTTTGTTGGCTGCAAGTTTTCCACTGCAAGAAGAGGCTCATATCATTGACCAGGAGCGAGCTACAATGGTGAGTAGCCATAACATTTATGTTAAACACTTCCTATTTCATGTCTAACAGTACTTGATTTAACAAATAACCATAAATAAATACAGTATGGGCACTGAAGTTAACATATGTGATTATACTGCCTAATCTGTCACCGAGTAGAATGTTGCAAAGTAATATAAGATCCAAAGTTGTAATTCAGAATAGTTTTCAAAAGAAGGCCATTAGAATTATATACAAGTCTGATTACCCTGAACAAGCTATTAATTAAATCACAAATTCTTCAATTCAAAGATTTGGTAGATTATCAGACAAATAATGTCTAACAGTAATTGATTTAACACATCACGATAAGTAGATTGAGTGTGGGCACTCTCAAGTTAACATATGTGATTATACTGCCTAATCTGTTACAGAGTATGTTGTTGCCAAGTAATGTAGAATAGATCCAAAGTAGTAATCCAGAATAGTTTTGAAGAGGCCATTAGAATGATAAACAAATCTGATTACCTTGAACATAATAACAAGCTAAGTGTTTAATATGTCCTATGAAGTCAAATTTGGGCACCATCATGTGGTGAAATTTGGAATTGCATCACATCCAATTTTGCCTGGGAACAAACAGATTACATAAATCTTAGTTTTGAATAAGCCACTCCTTCTCAAACAAGTAAACTCTGCCCATTTCGCGCAGTAGATGTTCTGTTAATATCTAGTATTTATACAAAGTCATAATTTAAATTGCTTTCAACCTTCATTCATCGGTTCAACCAACATTACTCGCTCTTATTACCAACTTGTATTGATTTAACTAAGCGTTTAATACTTCCTATCAGGTCTCAAATCGAGATTTGGCAAAATACAATTTCAGCAAATCCAATTTTGCCAGGGAACAAAAATAGATTAAATAAACTAAATAAGTCCTCTTCCCATTAAATAAATCAGAAAAGTCTGTCTTGTAACCAGTCCTCTTCAAACAAGTAAAGTCTGCCCATTTTGTGCCGTAGATTTTGTGTCCATGCCTAGTATTTAAACAAAATCATAATTTAAACGACTTCTTGCCTTCATTCACTTTGGAAATTTGGAATTGCAGCAAATCGAATTTTGCCAGGGAACAAAAATAGATCAATTAAACTAAGTCTTCTTCCCATTAAATAAATTAAAAAAGTCTGTCTTGTAACCAGTCCTTTTCAAACAAGTAAAGTCTGCCCATTTTGTGCCGTCGATTTTGTGTTAATGCCTAGTATTTATACAAAATCATAATTTAAAGGACTTCATTCCTTCATTCACTTTGGAAATTTGGAATTGCAGCACATCAAATTTTGCCTGGGAAGAAAAGTAGATTAAATAAATTTAATAAGTCTTACTACTTCCCATTAAATAAATTAAATACGTCTTACTTGTTCCCACTCCTTTTCAAAACAGTAGTTTAAAACGAGGGCCCTTCACTCAACCTTTAACCCTATTTATTCACCTTCTAGGCTAAGTGTTAAAGGCTAAGTGTTAAAGGCTAAGTGTTAAAGGCTAAGTGTTAAAGGCTAAGTGTTAAAGGCTAAGTGTTAGAGGCTAAGTGCCAGAGGCTAGGCGCCAGAGGCGAGTTTTTGTGGGCTGAAGTTTTAGTGGGGTTAGTGTGAATACAATCCAAAAGAATACAACAGAATACAATACAATAGAATATAATACATAGATTAAATTCAATAGCTCTTACTACTTCCCATTAAATAAATTAAATACGTCTTACTTGTTCCCAATCCTTTTCAAAAAAGTAGTTTAAAACGAGGGCCCTTCACTCAACCTTTAACCTCAACCCCGCACGTCACATTGTGTTGTATCTGTGAATGTTGGTTGTGGCCAAATGATAGTTTTCTTTCATTCGTTTAGGTTCCACGGTGTTTGTTGGCTATGTTTTCCACTGTCAGAAGGATGAAAATACAAAGTACAACGCTTGGACGTGGGCGAAGACGTCACCGGTGAGTCCTTCCTTCCTATTTATTTACCTTCTAGATGCTAGAGGCTAAGTGTTAGAGGCTAAGTGTTAGAGGCTAAGTGTTAGAGGCTAAGTGTTAGAGGCTAAGTGTTAAAGGCAACACAATACGAACAACACAACACAATACGAACAACTCAACACAATATGAACAACACAATATGAACAACACAACACAATACGAACAACACAACACAATACGAACAACACAACACAATACGAACAACACAACACATTACGAACAACACAACACAATACGAACAACACAACGATACTGCACTGAACAACACGATACCGCACTGAGAAACACGATACCGCACTGAACAACACGATACCGCACTGAACAACACCATGCCGCACTGAACACCATGCCACACTGAACAACACCATCCCGCACTGAACAACACCATGCCGCACTAAACAACACCATGCCGCACTGAACAACACCATGCCTCACTGAACGACACCATGCCGCACTGAAAGACACCATGCCGCACTGAACGACACCATGCCGCACTGAAAGACACCATCCCGCACTGAACACCATGCCGCACTGAACAACACCATCCTGCACTGAACAACACCATCCCGCACTGAACAACACCATGCCGCACTGAACAACATTATGCCGCACTGAACAACATTATGCCGCACTGAACATTATGCCGCACTGAACAACACCATGCCGCACTGAACAACACCATGCCGCACTGAACAACACCATGCCGCACTGAACAACACCATGCCGCACTGAACAACATTATGCCGCACTGAACAACACCATGCCGCACTGAACAACACCATCCTGCACTGAACAACACCATTCCGCATTGAACACCATGCCGCACTGAACAACACCATCCCGCACTGAACAACACCATCCCGCACTGAACAACATTATGCCGCACTGAACAACATTATGCCGCACTGAACAACACCATGCCGCACTGAACAACACCATGCCGCACTGAACAACACCATGCCGCACTGAACAACATTATAACGCACTGAACAACACCATCCCGCACTGAACAACACCATGCCGCACTAAACAACATTATGCCGCACTGAACAACATTATGCCGAAATGAACAACACCATGCCGCACTGAACAACACCATGCCGCACTGAACAACACCATGCCGCACTGAACAACACCATGCCGCACTGAACAACACGATCCCGCATTGAACACCATCCCGCACTGAACAACACCATGCTGCACTGAACAACACGATGCCGCACTGAACAACACCATGCCGCACTGAACAACACCATGCCGCACTGAACAACACCATTCCGCACTGAACAACACCATGCCGCACTGAACAACATTATGCTCCACTGAACAACACCATGCCGCACTGAACAACAACATGCCGCACTGAAAAACATTATGCCGCACTGAACAACACCATGCCGCACTGAACAACACCATCCCGAACTGAACAACACCATGCCGCATTGAACAACACCATGCCGCACTGAACAACACCATCCTGCACTGAACAACACCATCCCGCACTGAACAACACCATGCCGCACTGAACAACACCATGCCGCACTGAACAACACCATGCCGCAATGAACAACACCATCCCGCACTGAACAACATTATGCCGCACTGAACAACATTATGCCGCACTGAACAACATTATGCCGCACTGAACAACATTATGCCGCACTGAACAACATTATGCCGCACTGAACAACATTATGCCGCACTGAACAACATTATGCCGCACTGAACAACACCATGCCGCACTGAACAACACCATGCCGCACTGAACAACACCATGCCGCACTGAACAACACCATGCCGCACTGAACAACACGATCCCGCATTGAACAACACCATGCCGCACTGAACAACACCATCCCGCACTGAACAACACCATGCCGCACTGAACAACATTATGGCGCACTGAACAACATTATGCCGCACTGAACAACACCATGCCGCACTGAACAACACCATGCCGCACTGAACAACACCATGCCGCACTGAACAACACCATGCCGCACTGAACAACACGATCCCGCATTGAACAACACCATGCCGCACTGAACAACACCATCCTGCACTGAACAACACCATGCCGCACTGAACAACACCATGCCGCACTGAACAACACCATGCCGCACTGAACAACACGATCCCGCATTGAACAACACCATGCCGCACTGAACAACACCATCCTGCACTGAACAACACCATGCCGCACTGAACAACATTATGGCGCACTGAACAACATTATGCCGCACTGAACAACACCATGCCGCACTGAACAACTCCATGCCGCACTGAACAACACCATGCCGCATTGAACAACACCATGCCGCACTGAACAACACCATCCTGCACTGAACAACACCATGCCGCATTGAACAACACCATGCCGCACTGAACAACACCATCCTGCACTGAACAACACCATGCTGCACTGAACAACACCATGCCGCATTGAACAACACCATGCTGCACTGAACAACACCATCCTGCACTGAACAACACCATGCCGCATTGAACAACACCATGCCGCACTGAACAACACCATCCTGCACTGAACAACACCATCCCGCACTGAACAACACCATCCCGCATTGAACAACACCATCCTGCACTGAACAACACCATGCCGCACTGAACAACACCATGCCGCACTGAACAACACCATGCCGCACTGAACAACACCATGCCGCACTGAACAACACCATGCCGCACTGAACAACACCATCCTGCACTGAACAACACCATCCCGCACTGAACAACACCATGCCGCATTGAACAACACCATCCTGCACTGAACAACACCATCCTGCACTGAACAACACCATGCTGCACTGAACAACATTATGCCGCACTGAAAAACACCATGCCGCACTGAACAACACCATCCCGCACTGAACAACACCATGCCGCATTGAACAACACCATGCCGCACTGAACAACACCATGCTGCACTGAACAACACCATGCTGCACTGAACAACACGATCCTGCATTGAACAACACCATGCCGCACTGAACAACACCATCCTGCACTGAACAACACCATCCTGCACTGAACAACACCACCCCGTACTGAACAACACGATCCCGCATTGAACAACACCATCCCACACTGAACAACACCATGCCGCACTGAACAACACCATTCCGCACTGAACAACACCATGCCGCACTGAACAACACCATGCCACACTGAACAACACCATGCCGCACTGAACAACACCATGCCGCATTGAACAACACCATGCCGCACTGAACAACACCATCCTGCACTGAACAACACCATCCCGCACTGAACAACACCATGCCGCATTGAACAACACCATGCCGCACTGAACAACACCATCCCGCACTGAACAACACCATGCCGCACTGAACAACATTATGGCTTACTGAACAACATTATGCCGCACTGAACAACACCATGCCGCACTGAACAACACCATGCCGCACTGAACAACACCATGCCGCACTGAACAACATTATGCCGCACTGAACAACATTATGCCGCACTGAACAACACCATGCCGCACTGAACAACACCATGCCGCACTGAACAACACCATGCCGCACTGAACAACACCATGCCGCACTGAACAACACCATGCCGCACTGAACAACACGACGCCGCACAGAACAACACGACGCCGCACAGAATAACACAATACCGCACAGAACAACACAATACCGCACAAACAGTTTTAGATAATATTACGTCGCAGTCATGTGACGCGGACATGACGTCAATAGGCGGAACTCACGGCAAAATTATAATCCGTGGGCGTGGCTTGCAACAGGAAGTAGGAAAGCGGCAATTCTGGCAAACAAGACACAGCGGTTAGTAACACGATGACTTACAAGGCAAATATTTTTTTTTTCAGCTTGCAACTTGACCGTCTAGAGCGTACAAGGTAATTACAACTGTTTTTTTTTAGCCCTGAAAAGCGAGGGAGTGTGGCGTTTGGGAGGAATGTCGAACTCGGCGTCTGCTTCCAGCCACAGACGCCAAATTTCGACGATTATTTCGACTGGTCAACGGTTGTAAATTATTGCGTTGACTAAAAACTTTATTTAACTCTACTCTTAACTTTGCCGTTTCAGATATGCGGGTATTACACCGCGGAAATGACGTCAATAGGCTGAACTCTCGCCAAAATTCAAATCTGTGGGCGCAATGGCCTTGAGCGAGACACCGGATACAAACACGACGATTATCAACAGAAATATCTTTATTTTCTGCTTGCAAGTGGACCGTCTAGAGCGTACACGGTAAGTACAACTCATTGTGTTTAAAAAGATTTACGTTTGTGTAGTTTGCGTTGCGTTGTATCTGTGAATGTTGGTTTAGGCTAAATGTTAATGTTTAATTTCATTCCTTTAGGTTCCACGGTGTTTGTTGGCTGTATGTTTTCCACTGCAAGAAGAGGCTCGTATCATTGACCAGCAGGAGCTACAATGGTGAGTACCCCTTTCGTCTTCCATTTATGTTAAACACTTCCTATTTCATGTCTAACAGTACTCGATTTAACAAATAACCATAAATAAATACAGTGTGGGCAGTCACGTTAACATATGTGATTATCCTGCCTAATATGTTTATCACAAATATGTCACTAATCACTAATATGTTTATTTGTTTATCACAACACCTTTGGACCTTCAGCAATCGATTATTTCCCTTCATCTACATAGAGACAGAACGATGGTGTCTTAAACATCTCATTCATTTCACCAAATAACTTCACGCAGGTGGATAACGGCCGTCTCGGTCACGCTATGTTGCGTGATGCAGTTTTGAAGAACCAAATGCATTTATTCAATGAATAAGTCAAGCTAGTTCTATGTTTATGATGTTGTAAGTTACGGTACCGATTGAAGTTGAGTTCGAAGCCAGTGGAAAACAGCGCTGCGTTTGTGCTCTCCAGGTACAAATGTTGTGATCTCTGACTGACGACCGGGCGAGACTCGAGTAAGAGATGTCCAAACGAGCTCCGGCAGGGCGGGCCAAGGCGGAGCGAACGGACGCCCTTCAGGCCGCCAATGACGAGCTGAGAACCAAACTGATGGACGTCCAGTTAGAACTTCAGCAGGAGAAGAACAAGGTGAAAACCTCAACAGACAGACACTGCCTGCCTCCCTGCCTGCCTCCCTGCCTGCCTCCCTGCCTGCCTCCCTGCCTGCCTCCCTCCCTCCCAGTTTTCCCGATGTAGATTAGACATGCGTGTGCCATGACTGTGTCAGCCTACATCAACAAATGCACCGAGGACGTCAGCACCACTAAGAATATCATCACGCGGGGCAACCAACGACCCTGGATGACTGAGGAGGTACGTCAAACGCTACGAGCGCGGAACTCTGCCTTCAAGTCTGGCGACAAGGAGACACTGAGGACAGCGAGAGCCAACTTGAACCGTGCCATCAGAATAGCGAAGCGAGACCGCAGTCGAAAATTTCAGGATCGTTTCCACGACGTCAAAAACATCAGGAGTATGTGGCAAGGCATACGGGCGATTACAGACGACAACTCACCCTCCCCCCCCCCCGGTGGGTGTAGTTGATGCTGACTTTCTAAATGGTCTAAATAACTTCTTTGGGAGGTTCGAGGCACTAAACGGCACTCCAGCAGTTAAAACTGTCCCCCATCAGGAAGAGGAGGTACTCTGCCTTGACTCCGCCGATGTGTTGAAGACCCTGAGGAGAGTCAACCCCTGTAAGGCCCCTGGCCCGGACAACATTCCTGGGCGTGTGTTCAGGGAATGTGCAAGTCATCTGGCTGGGGTCATCACAGACATTTTTAACACCTCGCTGGGCCAAGCCACAGTGCCGGCGTGCTTTAAGACTGCCTCCATCATTCCGGTGCCGAAGAAACCTCAAATCACCTCATTTAATGATTACCGGCCTGTTGCACTGACTCCGGTTATGATGAAGTGCTTCGAAAGGCTGCTTAAAGGTCACATCGTTTCCAGACTCCCCCTATTATTTGACCCGTTCCAGTTTGCCGACCGGCAAAACCGCTCCACTCAGGAAGCCATCTCCTCCGTTCTTCACCTGAGCCTGGCTCACCTGGAGGAGAAGAACACCCATGTGCGGAGGCTGTTCCTGGACTTCAGCTCAGCGTTTAACACCATCATCCCACAGCATCTGGTAGGAAAATTGGAACACCTGGGCTTCAACACCCCCCTTCGCAACTGGCTGCTAGACTTCCTCACCAACAGACCTCAGTCAGTCCGGGTCGGACAGAACACCTCTGATGTCATCACCCTCAGCACAGGCTCCCTTCAGGGCTGCGTCCTGAGCCCCCTGCTGTGCACCCTGATGACACACGACTGCGTCCTCAGGTTCACCACCAATCACATCGTGAAGTCAGCAGACGACACAACGGTGGTGGGGCTCATCAGAGACAACAACGACCTGGACTACAGAGAGGAGGTGGAGCAGCTGGTGGGCTGGTGCAGAGAAAACAGCCTGATCCTGAATGAGGAGAAGATGAAGGAGATCATCGTCGACTTCAGGAAAAAACAGCCTCACCACGCTCCACTGATCATCAACAGCTCAGCTGTGGAGGTGGTCAGCAGCACCAAATTCCTGGGGGTCCACATCACAAAAGACCTCACCTGGACTATGAACACTACGGCACTGGTCAAGAGGGCACAGAAGCGCTTGTACTTCCTGTGGAGGATGAGGAGAGCCCACCTGCCCCCACCCATCATGAGGACGTTCTACAGGAGCACCATAGAGAGCATTCTGACAAGCTGTCTCTCTGTGTGGTGTGGAGGCTGCACCGCCTCCGATTGGAAGAACGTGAGGAGAGTGGTGAGGACAGCAGAGAGGATCATAGGGGCTCCTCTTCCCTCCATTCAGGACATTTCATCTCAGCGCTGCATGTCCCGTGCCCGTAACATCATCAATGACCCATCACACCCCCACCATGGACTGTTCTCCCTGCTGCCCTCTGGGAAGAGGTTTGCAGCATCCGCTGCAGGTCCACCAGGTTCTGCAACAGCTTTTTCCCTGCTGTCATCAGACTGTTGAACACTAGAACTGTTGAGCTCTAAACTGAACTCTGCATCACACATTCACAGAACTGTACTTTATGACACTACGGACCTCTATCTTGCACTATCTCGCACTACCAACTTTACTGAACTTGTATAAACCCTTTAAATAGAAGTTTAATACATGGTTTAGCATTCCTCTGCACACTCTTGAATACTGTTTTGCCTACTTGCACTATTGCATAATTATCACTGCTGCACTTTATACTTATTTTTAATATATATATATATATATATATATATATATATATATATATATATATATATATATATATATATATATAGTATATGTATATATATACATTTTCATAGGATATGTTACTTCTATTCAACTGCAATATCACTACTTTGTTGTAAGACGTATGCAACGGAATTTCGTTTTGTATGCACCATGTGCAGACAAGATGACAATAAAGTTTGTCTAAGTCTAAGTCATGTCAGGTCAGCTGTCTGGAGAGAGAGAGAAGTCAGGACCTGCGGGCGGAGCACCACCGTGCCACCGCCGCCATGACGGAACTCAAAAGCAAACTCCATGAGGAGAAGCAGAAAGAGTTAGCCATTACCAGGGAGACATTACTGCGGCAGAATGAAATGGAGCTGATGAGAGTGATCAAAATCAAAGATGGAGAGATCCAGCGACTGAATGCCTTGGTCCTCAGCCTGAGGGACGGCTCCATGGACAAGGTGATCCGCTCTATCCGTGTCTGACTATCCGCACGCCACGTCGGGCTTCGATGCGGCCGCTACCGTATTGTGTAGCTTGTCCCCAGTAAGCGTCGCGGCGCTCCGTTGCGGTCTCAACGGCCCGGTGTGGCGCAATGTCTGCTCAGGTGAGGAGGGGGGGCGCTTTGCTGGCGGAGGTGGAGGAGACGCGGCGGTGTCGGGAGACCGAGCGGTGTCGCCTCCACCAGGAGCGCGGAAGAAGCCCTGGCAGCGGCCCAGCAGGCCTGGCAGTCCCGAGCGGCCGAGCTCCGATCGGCTCATCACCAGCATCGGGAGGAGCTGAGCCGAACCAAGAGAGACTGCGAGAGGGAGATCCGCCGACTGGTAGGACTGATCATATGCGCGGTGCGTGGCTATGTTCCCAATTTCGTTGTATACCTGCAGTGCAATGACACCTAAGGCATTCTATTCTATTCTATTTCACAAGAAGAAAATGTCCGGTTGCTCACTTCGCTTTTGTCACAGCAAAGGTGTTCTAGTCGATTCAAGAAAAAAATTGGCCGGTTGCTCTCTTTGTTTTTGTCACAATTCTGGCAAATGAGTTTGCCCGCCTGCCTGAGCGCTCCCCGTTTGTACATCCAGACGGATGAGATCAAGCTGAAAGACAGAGCGGTTAGTGTTTTGGATGAAGCCCTGGGGCCGGCCACGTCCACCGCCTTCAGCTGCAGACTCAGGCTGCCGAGCAGCAGATCGCTGCCCTGAGGGATTCCCAAAGGGCGGGCCTAAACTACCCTGGAAGTGGGGTCAACGCCGCTACTAGCAATCCTCTTCATTGCATAAGCCACCTCATCACACACTTGCAGTACGCATGACTTAGTTCGTTGCTGGAGGAAGGTAGCACAAAAACAGTTTTGAACTTTGAACGAGTGCTTGTGTGTGTGTGTTGCGGGGCGTTTTCAGTCTCAGGAGGATCGGGACACGCGACGGTTTCATCTGAAAATCGCTGAGCTCAGCGCAGTCATCAGGAAACTGGAGGATCGAAACGCCCTGCTTTCTGAAGAGCGCAATGAACTGGTAATTTATTGACGGCACGCTTGAAGGTTTGCGCTACGTTTGATGCGCGCCATCCAGCGAGGCACCCATTGCGCTTGCTTATTAGTTGAGCGGCGCGGCGAGTCGGTTGCCTGGTAGATGTCTTTTATTGGGAGCCAAAGCCACGATTCCGTTCAAACCGATGCAAAAGGAATGGATACGTTCTGGCCCGCGTGTTGTGCGTCTTTCACATCCCGCACTTCATGCTTGCAGCTAAAGCGACTGAGAGAAACAGAAAGCCAGTTTCTGCCACTCCTGTACAAAAACAAACGCCTGAGCAGGAAGAATGAAGAACTCTCGCTGGTGCTGTGTCGCCTTGAAAACAAAGTGCGCTTTGTCACCCAGGAGAACGAGGAGATGGCAAGCTTGGTAAGTCGACGCGGACAACGGCGGCGTGCCAACAGAGTCCACTGCATTTGTGTTCCACAGAGAAGGCCTAGTTCGCTCAATGACCTGGACCGCGGTTGCGGCCAGCAGGACGGTGAAATGGAGTTCCTTCAAGTTGTGGAGCAGCGGCACATCATCGACGACTTGTCCAAGGTCTTCAGGCAGGCGACTCGGTGCACGTACGGCAGCGCCGCGCTCGCTCGCTGTCGCCAGGAAACCTTTTCCGTCCAAAGCTTGGCCGGCGGCCGCCATCCAAAAAATTGGCCCCTTAAATTCCGACCTTTCAAGCAGGAGCATTGTGCGCACGCGTTTGAACACGCTTTAGACTTGTTTTGCCGTTTTCAGCAGCTCAAAGCTCCCGTTTTGTCAGCGCCTTTGCCACTCGCTGTGCGCTGAAAACGACGGACTTGCCCGGCTGCTCAGCCCGTCAACCATGAGCCGCGAGCGCGACGTCATTGTCCGTAGGCAGCTAGTGGCAAAATGCACCCTGTTAGAGTTGCGCTCGCTCCAACTTATTTTGCAAGAACCACACGGGAGACAAGTAAGTTCTTTTGGACACCTGCAGGTGGAGAGTCCATCCGTTGTACGAATGAAGTCTGACTCTCGGCTCCTGCACGAGCATTTTAATTAAGAGAAACAGGGTGGGTGTAAGAGTGGATTGAATAGAGGAAGCCCTTGACCTCTAGTCAAAACATAGCAAGGGGTGTTTTACGACTTTGTGTAGGAAGGGATAAGCGATAGGGATAAATAAGGGATAAATAATATTATTTATTACAGGTCGCAGTCAAAGTCAAAGCAACACAATGATACGATAAAGATAATCTGGAAAACCCTGACACACCCTGTAGTTGTCACTTTTGGAAAAGACGAGCGTCCCTCCAATCATCGCCGGTGACGTGTTTTTCAGGCTCTGGAGACAGGAGCTCATGTCAGAAATGTCATTGTGAGTCGCGTTTGTTTCTGCGCCGGAGCCGTTCGTTCCCTTTGCATCCAAAGAATCTCAAAGGCGGATTATTTGTGTCGACAGGAGAGAGATTTGCTGCTACGATACCGACGTCGAGAATCTCTGAGGAGGAACAAAGCGTGAGGTCCTGCAAGGTGAGTCGGTTTGTTTGCGGCTGCTTGGTGTTGCGCAAGATGAAATGGCCTTTTTCTCGCTATCGTTCCTCTCGTCGATTCATCGTGAGGTGTCGCTTCAGTTTGTTCAGAGAGATGTTTGCTTCCGCGCCCGCAGGTCATCGAAACATTTTACGGCTACGACGAAGACGTGTTGGTGGACCCGGACGGATCGTCCTTGTCTTTTCACACCGACAGAACCCCCGACACGGAACCCGAAGAGGTAGCCCGCCATTTCTGCCAGCGTATTGGCACCAAACATTCCTCTTCAGCCTGGAATCGGACTCGTCTTTGCGTCGCGGGTGCTTTGTCGCCGGTCTGACTGATTCTGGTACTAGTGCTGTGTTGCATTGGTGTGCGCATGAAGAGGCGGAGCTTCGCTACCGCCAGCTGACGCAAGAATATCAAGCGCTGCAACGAGCCTACGCTCTGCTAGCCCAGACCAGCGAAGGGGACTACGACGCCGAGAAGGAGATCAAGGTGGCGCCCCTTCCCGCAACCCCCGGCCGGGTCGCAGCCTCCCCGTTCTCACCCAGCCTCGGGTGTTCTCTGGTCTGAAAGGAGGAGGAGGAGCCTCCCTCCTCCTCCTTTCAGACCAGAGAAAAGCTGATGGTAGAAATGGGTCACTATCAAAGCAGAGTAGCAGATCTGGAGTCAGCGTTGAAGCAACAAGGACAGGTAAGCTCATCAATGAGCACACCTTTTTCTCAGACAAAATAGCTACATTCTTCAGTCACTCATTCGTCTGGCATTACTGGACCAACCCCCCCCCGAACGTGGCTGGGAAAACGCGGAGAAAAGCAAATGTCATTTTCCAGTCAACCAAAGAATTTGTGGATGAAAATGACACAACATTCCAAAGCTGTCCACGCGTTTGTCTCTTCTAGAATGTCAAGTGGGTGGAGGAGAAGCAGCTGCTGCGTCAGAGCAATCAGCAGTTGGCCAAAAAGGTGACGGAAAGAAAGGCGCTGGGCGGAGTCGCTTGGCGTCACACCCGTCGGGAAGCCCCGCAGATGAGGTCTGACTGTCTTTTCAGGTCAGGCGGATGGAGGCGGAAGAAGCGCGTCTGAAAGAGCACATCCAGGATATCCGAGACCAAAACGAACTGCTTGAGTTCCGCATCCTGGAGCTGGAGGTGGGAAGACTCGCACAAGCGTGTTGAGGCCAGAGATGTGACGGACGGACGGACGGACGGACGGATGCATGCCTCTGCCTTTCAGGAGAGGGAGTGGCGCTCCCCCGTCTTGAAGTTTCTGCAAGTCCTTTTCCCCAGACGGCCTCAGCCCTTTGCAGATCTACTGCGAGGCCGAGGGCGTGAGCGTACGTAAGGCGTCCCTCGCAACCCTAACCTTAACCCGAGGTCCCAGAACACCTTACATTGCTCCTTGCGCCTTTCCCCCGGACATCGTCATCAGTGATCTGATGAAGAAGCTGGACATCCTGGGCTATAACGCCGTAAGTGTATGTCGAACTCCTTATGTTCGCACTCCACGAGACTCGGCGGCTCAAATGTGACTTTTGGAAGGCTTTGCGCTGAAAGAAGCTTGTTGACGCTGTGCCTTTGGGCTCTTGCAGAATCTCACCAACGAGGAGCAGGTGGTCGTGATTCACGCCAGGACCCTTCTCACCCTAGCCGAGAAGGTAACGCGCACGTCCACGCACGCTCTCGCATTCTGCTTATGTGACAGCAGCCTTTCCTCAGTGGTTAGAATACATCAAAGTGACCAAGTCAGCACTTCAACAGAAGATGTTGGACATTGAAAGTGAGAAGGTAGACAGACACGCGACATCAGCCAAGGGGAACTCCGGCAATGTGCCCCAACAATTCTGACCTTGAGCTGTGCTAGGATATGTTCTGCAAGCAGAAGGGCTACCTGGATGAAGAGTTGGACTTCAGGAAGTGTTCCATGGACCAGGCTCATAAGGTAAGCCGCCCTCAAATCTCCCGCCGGACCACTGATGGACGAGGATTGCGGCCCAGAGGATCCTGGAGCTGGAGGCCATGTTGTACGAGGCGCTACCGCAGCGGGACTGCCCCGCCACGGACGGCGAAAAAGCCAGCCACGCTGGCGTGAATGACGTGCTGACGGCGGATCAGAGAGAAGAGCTTAGGAGCGCCGTGGACCAATGGAAGCGAGCCCTGATGTGCGAGTTGAGGGAGCGCGACGCTTGCATCCTCCGAGAGAATGGATCTGCTGCACAGCGCGCAACAGGTAAGGGCCCAAAGCCAGCCCGGCACTTACTTGCACGCTTACTGGCTTTTGAATGCCACTTTCCATTTGTCCGTCCTAGAGGAACAAAGAGCTGAAAGAATTCATCGAAGCTCAGAAGAGACAAATCAAACAATTGGAGGAGAAGTTTCTGTTTCTCTTTCTATTCTTCTCCTTGGCCTTCATTCTGTGGCCCTAACACCAGCTGGTGAGTGAGCTCCAGCGGCACCGCACTCGACACCTCCGATACACTGCCAGCCGGTCTCAGACGTTGGCAGACGCTCCGATGCCAACGTATACCCCCCGCCACGGTGACAAAGGCACCGCGTCACACCGGCGCTCATCCAATCAGAAGGCAGGAAAAGCAAATTCACATGCAGGGCACTTTTGAACCAGAAGAGAGCGCCACAAAAAACGGTTGTTGCCCCAAACGCGCACTAAAAAGGGTCAGAATAACAAGAGTCCCACTGGCCAGCCGGGGCCACCCGTCCAGCTGTTTCTTCAGGGGGGAAAAAAATTGGAGTCACCGGTGAGTACATTTTGCATTTAGCTCTGCTTTTCTGCTTCTGTCTTCAAGTGTGTGGCATCCTGCGATCAAAGATTCAGCCAACCCCAAAGCGGTTGACCTCAACGTCCCACCACCATGCCTACCAGAGCAGGTGACGTGATGCTTTGGACATCCTTCCGTCTCAGATGCCCAAAAGTACTCTTTGCCACATCTGCGGCAATACGGTGTCTTTTCAAAGGTGCAAATAAATCCAGCGTGGGCGGAACACGCACGTCTTCGGTTTTTCCCGCTTTGTTTGTGTGACAGCTGTTGTGAAAATTTTATACAAATAAAGTTGTATAGTACAGGTTTGGCCAAGCCGCAACTCCCGAACCGCATGCGGCTCTTTTATGTTCATATCAACATTTGTGTGTGTGTGTGTGTGGGGGGGGGGGGGGGGGGGGGGTTGTGCGTGTTGGCTTCACTTGAGTTCAATTTGGTATTTTGGTCAAAAGCGCATGTGGTGAAATTCCACAAAGTAGGATGGGCAAACACATTTCTTTAAACTATGAGTGTCAATTGGGCTCTCGAAATGGCAGGGAAAAGATGCACAGCAAAACGAAAATACGTAGATGAACACAGGACGTTTTAATCAGAGTGGGAAAGTTTCTATTTTTTGTTGAACGTGATGGCAAACCATTCTGCCTGATATGTCAGACCTCAGCGCATTTCAAAGATTCAAATCTTCAGCGCCATGCACTTCAGCTCACTCCATGCTAACATTGATCAGGCGTCGAACCCGCAACATCATGCTTAAGAGGTGGCCATGCTAACCAGTGCGCCATTATGTCAACGCATAATAACTAAGTCTACTGATCAAAACAGCGGTTACTATATGACGTCGCTACGTCGTGGTCACGTGACGCAGACAAGACGTCAATGGACGTGGGCAGAGTTAACTTGTTTAAAAGGGAGTGGGCAGAAGAAATATTTAATTTATTTAAATCTATTTTGAGTGCACACCATTATGCCAATGCATAACAAATGTAAATCTACTAAACAAAACAGCGGTTGCTATATGACATCTGCCACGTCGTGGTCACGTGACATACGTGACGTCGATGGGCGTAACTTTCGCCGGAATTCAAATCCGCGGGGAGAGTTAACTTGTTTAAAAGAGAGTGGGCAGAAGAATTATTTAATTTATTTAAATCTATTTGGTGTGTGCGCCATTATGTCAATGCATAACAACTGTAAGTCTACTAAACAAAACAGCGGTTGCTATATGACGTCTGCCACGTCGTGGTCACGTGACGCGGACGTGACGTCGACGCCTACTTTACATCCCACCGATCACAGGACCCCTCGGCTGCATAACCGTGCCCCCTTCCCAACCAATCGGATTTGCTATACGCGAAAACGACGCCAATGGAAAGAGCTTCCGCCCAAATTTAAATCCGTGGGCGTGGCTCGCAGCAGGAAGTAGGAAAATGGCGGCGATGTTGACAAAGACACAGCGGATGGTAACATACGACTAACAAGAGAAATATTTTTATTTTCTGCTTGCAACTGGACCGTCCAGAGCGTACACGGTAAGTACAACTCATCGTTTTTAAAAAGAAGTACTTTTGTTGCCCTGAAAAGCGAGTGAGCGTGGCGTTTGTGGGGGACGTCGAATTTCGACGATTCTTTCTGGTCAACGGTTGTAAATGATTGTGTTGATTAAAAAAGAAAACTTGATGTAACTCTACTTTTAACTGCCGTTTCAGATAGATTTGGAATTGCATCACATCCAATTTTGCCTAGAGCGTACACGGTAAGTAACACTCGTTGTGTTTAAGGAGATTTACGTTTGTAATAGCAGAAGTGTAGCCGCGTTGCGTTGTACGTGTGAATGTTTGTCCAGGCGAAATGTTAATGTTTAATTTCATTCCTTTAGGTTCCACGGTGTTTGTTGGCTGCAAGTTTTCCACTGCAAGAAGAGGCTCATATCATTGACCAGGAGCGAGCTACAATGGTGAGTAGCCATAACATTTATGTTAAACACTTCCTATTTCATGTCTAACAGTACTTGATTTAACAAATAACCATAAATAAATACAGTATGGGCACTGAAGTTAACATATGTGATTATACTGCCTAATCTGTCACCGAGTAGAATGTTGCAAAGTAATATAAGATCCAAAGTTGTAATTCAGAATAGTTTTCAAAAGAAGGCCATTAGAATTATATACAAGTCTGATTACCCTGAACAAGCTATTAATTAAATCACAAATTCTTCAATTCAAAGATTTGGTAGATTATCAGACAAATAATGTCTAACAGTAATTGATTTAACACATCACGATAAGTAGATTGAGTGTGGGCACTCTCAAGTTAACATATGTGATTATACTGCCTAATCTGTTACAGAGTATGTTGTTGCCAAGTAATGTAGAATAGATCCAAAGTAGTAATCCAGAATAGTTTTGAAGAGGCCATTAGAATGATAAACAAATCTGATTACCTTGAACATAATAACAAGCTAAGTGTTTAATATGTCCTATGAAGTCAAATTTGGGCACCATCATGTGGTGAAATTTGGAATTGCATCACATCCAATTTTGCCTGGGAACAAACAGATTACATAAATCTTAGTTTTGAATAAGCCACTCCTTCTCAAACAAGTAAACTCTGCCCATTTCGCGCAGTAGATGTTCTGTTAATATCTAGTATTTATACAAAGTCATAATTTAAATTGCTTTCAACCTTCATTCATCGGTTCAACCAACATTACTCGCTCTTATTACCAACTTGTATTGATTTAACTAAGCGTTTAATACTTCCTATCAGGTCTCAAATCGAGATTTGGCAAAATACAATTTCAGCAAATCCAATTTTGCCAGGGAACAAAAATAGATTAAATAAACTAAATAAGTCCTCTTCCCATTAAATAAATCAGAAAAGTCTGTCTTGTAACCAGTCCTCTTCAAACAAGTAAAGTCTGCCCATTTTGTGCCGTAGATTTTGTGTCCATGCCTAGTATTTAAACAAAATCATAATTTAAACGACTTCTTGCCTTCATTCACTTTGGAAATTTGGAATTGCAGCAAATCGAATTTTGCCAGGGAACAAAAATAGATCAATTAAACTAAGTCTTCTTCCCATTAAATAAATTAAAAAAGTCTGTCTTGTAACCAGTCCTTTTCAAACAAGTAAAGTCTGCCCATTTTGTGCCGTCGATTTTGTGTTAATGCCTAGTATTTATACAAAATCATAATTTAAAGGACTTCATTCCTTCATTCACTTTGGAAATTTGGAATTGCAGCACATCAAATTTTGCCTGGGAAGAAAAGTAGATTAAATAAATTTAATAAGTCTTACTACTTCCCATTAAATAAATTAAATACGTCTTACTTGTTCCCACTCCTTTTCAAAACAGTAGTTTAAAACGAGGGCCCTTCACTCAACCTTTAACCCTATTTATTCACCTTCTAGGCTAAGTGTTAAAGGCTAAGTGTTAAAGGCTAAGTGTTAAAGGCTAAGTGTTAAAGGCTAAGTGTTAAAGGCTAAGTGTTAGAGGCTAAGTGCCAGAGGCTAGGCGCCAGAGGCGAGTTTTTGTGGGCTGAAGTTTTAGTGGGGTTAGTGTGAATACAATCCAAAAGAATACAACAGAATACAATACAATAGAATATAATACATAGATTAAATTCAATAGCTCTTACTACTTCCCATTAAATAAATTAAATACGTCTTACTTGTTCCCAATCCTTTTCAAAAAAGTAGTTTAAAACGAGGGCCCTTCACTCAACCTTTAACCTCAACCCCGCACGTCACATTGTGTTGTATCTGTGAATGTTGGTTGTGGCCAAATGATAGTTTTCTTTCATTCGTTTAGGTTCCACGGTGTTTGTTGGCTATGTTTTCCACTGTCAGAAGGATGAAAATACAAAGTACAACGCTTGGACGTGGGCGAAGACGTCACCGGTGAGTCCTTCCTTCCTATTTATTTACCTTCTAGATGCTAGAGGCTAAGTGTTAGAGGCTAAGTGTTAGAGGCTAAGTGTTAGAGGCTAAGTGTTAGAGGCTAAGTGTTAAAGGCAACACAATACGAACAACACAACACAATACGAACAACTCAACACAATATGAACAACACAATATGAACAACACAACACAATACGAACAACACAACACAATACGAACAACACAACACAATACGAACAACACAACACATTACGAACAACACAACACAATACGAACAACACAACGATACTGCACTGAACAACACGATACCGCACTGAGAAACACGATACCGCACTGAACAACACGATACCGCACTGAACAACACCATGCCGCACTGAACACCATGCCACACTGAACAACACCATCCCGCACTGAACAACACCATGCCGCACTAAACAACACCATGCCGCACTGAACAACACCATGCCTCACTGAACGACACCATGCCGCACTGAAAGACACCATGCCGCACTGAACGACACCATGCCGCACTGAAAGACACCATCCCGCACTGAACACCATGCCGCACTGAACAACACCATCCTGCACTGAACAACACCATCCCGCACTGAACAACACCATGCCGCACTGAACAACATTATGCCGCACTGAACAACATTATGCCGCACTGAACATTATGCCGCACTGAACAACACCATGCCGCACTGAACAACACCATGCCGCACTGAACAACACCATGCCGCACTGAACAACACCATGCCGCACTGAACAACATTATGCCGCACTGAACAACACCATGCCGCACTGAACAACACCATCCTGCACTGAACAACACCATTCCGCATTGAACACCATGCCGCACTGAACAACACCATCCCGCACTGAACAACACCATCCCGCACTGAACAACATTATGCCGCACTGAACAACATTATGCCGCACTGAACAACACCATGCCGCACTGAACAACACCATGCCGCACTGAACAACACCATGCCGCACTGAACAACATTATAACGCACTGAACAACACCATCCCGCACTGAACAACACCATGCCGCACTAAACAACATTATGCCGCACTGAACAACATTATGCCGAAATGAACAACACCATGCCGCACTGAACAACACCATGCCGCACTGAACAACACCATGCCGCACTGAACAACACCATGCCGCACTGAACAACACGATCCCGCATTGAACACCATCCCGCACTGAACAACACCATGCTGCACTGAACAACACGATGCCGCACTGAACAACACCATGCCGCACTGAACAACACCATGCCGCACTGAACAACACCATTCCGCACTGAACAACACCATGCCGCACTGAACAACATTATGCTGCACTGAACAACACCATGCCGCACTGAACAACAACATGCCGCACTGAAAAACATTATGCCGCACTGAACAACACCATGCCGCACTGAACAACACCATCCCGAACTGAACAACACCATGCCGCATTGAACAACACCATGCCGCACTGAACAACACCATCCTGCACTGAACAACACCATCCCGCACTGAACAACACCATGCCGCACTGAACAACACCATGCCGCACTGAACAACACCATGCCGCAATGAACAACACCATCCCGCACTGAACAACATTATGCCGCACTGAACAACATTATGCCGCACTGAACAACATTATGCCGCACTGAACAACATTATGCCGCACTGAACAACATTATGCCGCACTGAACAACATTATGCCGCACTGAACAACATTATGCCGCACTGAACAACACCATGCCGCACTGAACAACACCATGCCGCACTGAACAACACCATGCCGCACTGAACAACACCATGCCGCACTGAACAACACGATCCCGCATTGAACAACACCATGCCGCACTGAACAACACCATCCCGCACTGAACAACACCATGCCGCACTGAACAACATTATGGCGCACTGAACAACATTATGCCGCACTGAACAACACCATGCCGCACTGAACAACACCATGCCGCACTGAACAACACCATGCCGCACTGAACAACACCATGCCGCACTGAACAACACGATCCCGCATTGAACAACACCATGCCGCACTGAACAACACCATCCTGCACTGAACAACACCATGCCGCACTGAACAACACCATGCCGCACTGAACAACACCATGCCGCACTGAACAACACGATCCCGCATTGAACAACACCATGCCGCACTGAACAACACCATCCTGCACTGAACAACACCATGCCGCACTGAACAACATTATGGCGCACTGAACAACATTATGCCGCACTGAACAACACCATGCCGCACTGAACAACTCCATGCCGCACTGAACAACACCATGCCGCATTGAACAACACCATGCCGCACTGAACAACACCATCCTGCACTGAACAACACCATGCCGCATTGAACAACACCATGCCGCACTGAACAACACCATCCTGCACTGAACAACACCATGCCGCACTGAACAACACCATGCCGCATTGAACAACACCATGCTGCACTGAACAACACCATCCTGCACTGAACAACACCATGCCGCATTGAACAACACCATGCCGCACTGAACAACACCATCCTGCACTGAACAACACCATCCCGCACTGAACAACACCATCCCGCATTGAACAACACCATCCTGCACTGAACAACACCATGCCGCACTGAACAACACCATGCCGCACTGAACAACACCATGCCGCACTGAACAACACCATGCCGCACTGAACAACACCATGCCGCACTGAACAACACCATCCTGCACTGAACAACACCATCCCGCACTGAACAACACCATGCCGCATTGAACAACACCATCCTGCACTGAACAACACCATCCTGCACTGAACAACACCATGCTGCACTGAACAACATTATGCCGCACTGAAAAACACCATGCCGCACTGAACAACACCATCCCGCACTGAACAACACCATGCCGCATTGAACAACACCATGCCGCACTGAACAACACCATGCTGCACTGAACAACACCATGCTGCACTGAACAACACGATCCTGCATTGAACAACACCATGCCGCACTGAACAACACCATCCTGCACTGAACAACACCATCCTGCACTGAACAACACCACCCCGTACTGAACAACACGATCCCGCATTGAACAACACCATCCCACACTGAACAACACCATGCCGCACTGAACAACACCATTCCGCACTGAACAACACCATGCCGCACTGAACAACACCATGCCACACTGAACAACACCATGCCGCACTGAACAACACCATGCCGCATTGAACAACACCATGCCGCACTGAACAACACCATCCTGCACTGAACAACACCATCCCGCACTGAACAACACCATGCCGCATTGAACAACACCATGCCGCACTGAACAACACCATCCCGCACTGAACAACACCATGCCGCACTGAACAACATTATGGCTTACTGAACAACATTATGCCGCACTGAACAACACCATGCCGCACTGAACAACACCATGCCGCACTGAACAACACCATGCCGCACTGAACAACATTATGCCGCACTGAACAACATTATGCCGCACTGAACAACACCATGCCGCACTGAACAACACCATGCCGCACTGAACAACACCATGCCGCACTGAACAACACCATGCCGCACTGAACAACACCATGCCGCACTGAACAACACGACGCCGCACAGAACAACACGACGCCGCACAGAATAACACAATACCGCACAGAACAACACAATACCGCACAAACAGTTTTAGATAATATTACGTCGCAGTCATGTGACGCGGACATGACGTCAATAGGCGGAACTCACGGCAAAATTATAATCCGTGGGCGTGGCTTGCAACAGGAAGTAGGAAAGCGGCAATTCTGGCAAACAAGACACAGCGGTTAGTAACACGATGACTTACAAGGCAAATATTTTTTTTTTCAGCTTGCAACTTGACCGTCTAGAGCGTACAAGGTAATTACAACTGTTTTTTTTTAGCCCTGAAAAGCGAGGGAGTGTGGCGTTTGGGAGGAATGTCGAACTCGGCGTCTGCTTCCAGCCACAGACGCCAAATTTCGACGATTATTTCGACTGGTCAACGGTTGTAAATTATTGCGTTGACTAAAAACTTTATTTAACTCTACTCTTAACTTTGCCGTTTCAGATATGCGGGTATTACACCGCGGAAATGACGTCAATAGGCTGAACTCTCGCCAAAATTCAAATCTGTGGGCGCAATGGCCTTGAGCGAGACACCGGATACAAACACGACGATTATCAACAGAAATATCTTTATTTTCTGCTTGCAAGTGGACCGTCTAGAGCGTACACGGTAAGTACAACTCATTGTGTTTAAAAAGATTTACGTTTGTGTAGTTTGCGTTGCGTTGTATCTGTGAATGTTGGTTTAGGCTAAATGTTAATGTTTAATTTCATTCCTTTAGGTTCCACGGTGTTTGTTGGCTGTATGTTTTCCACTGCAAGAAGAGGCTCGTATCATTGACCAGCAGGAGCTACAATGGTGAGTACCCCTTTCGTCTTCCATTTATGTTAAACACTTCCTATTTCATGTCTAACAGTACTCGATTTAACAAATAACCATAAATAAATACAGTGTGGGCAGTCACGTTAACATATGTGATTATCCTGCCTAATATGTTTATCACAAATATGTCACTAATCACTAATATGTTTATTTGTTTATCACAACACCTTTGGACCTTCAGCAATCGATTATTTCCCTTCATCTACATAGAGACAGAACGATGGTGTCTTAAACATCTCATTCATTTCACCAAATAACTTCACGCAGGTGGATAACGGCCGTCTCGGTCACGCTATGTTGCGTGATGCAGTTTTGAAGAACCAAATGCATTTATTCAATGAATAAGTCAAGCTAGTTCTATGTTTATGATGTTGTAAGTTACGGTACCGATTGAAGTTGAGTTCGAAGCCAGTGGAAAACAGCGCTGCGTTTGTGCTCTCCAGGTACAAATGTTGTGATCTCTGACTGACGACCGGGCGAGACTCGAGTAAGAGATGTCCAAACGAGCTCCGGCAGGGCGGGCCAAGGCGGAGCGAACGGACGCCCTTCAGGCCGCCAATGACGAGCTGAGAACCAAACTGATGGACGTCCAGTTAGAACTTCAGCAGGAGAAGAACAAGGTGAAAACCTCAACAGACAGACACTGCCTGCCTCCCTGCCTGCCTCCCTGCCTGCCTCCCTGCCTGCCTCCCTGCCTGCCTCCCTCCCTCCCAGTTTTCCCGATGTAGATTAGACATGCGTGTGCCATGACTGTGTCAGCCTACATCAACAAATGCACCGAGGACGTCAGCACCACTAAGAATATCATCACGCGGGGCAACCAACGACCCTGGATGACTGAGGAGGTACGTCAAACGCTACGAGCGCGGAACTCTGCCTTCAAGTCTGGCGACAAGGAGACACTGAGGACAGCGAGAGCCAACTTGAACCGTGCCATCAGAATAGCGAAGCGAGACCGCAGTCGAAAATTTCAGGATCGTTTCCACGACGTCAAAAACATCAGGAGTATGTGGCAAGGCATACGGGCGATTACAGACGACAACTCACCCTCCCCCCCCCCCCCCGGTGGGTGTAGTTGATGCTGACTTTCTAAATGGTCTAAATAACTTCTTTGGGAGGTTCGAGGCACTAAACGGCACTCCAGCAGTTAAAACTGTCCCCCATCAGGAAGAGGAGGTACTCTGCCTTGACTCCGCCGATGTGTTGAAGACCCTGAGGAGAGTCAACCCCTGTAAGGCCCCTGGCCCGGACAACATTCCTGGGCGTGTGTTCAGGGAATGTGCAAGTCATCTGGCTGGGGTCATCACAGACATTTTTAACACCTCGCTGGGCCAAGCCACAGTGCCGGCGTGCTTTAAGACTGCCTCCATCATTCCGGTGCCGAAGAAACCTCAAATCACCTCATTTAATGATTACCGGCCTGTTGCACTGACTCCGGTTATGATGAAGTGCTTCGAAAGGCTGCTTAAAGGTCACATCGTTTCCAGACTCCCCCTATTATTTGACCCGTTCCAGTTTGCCGACCGGCAAAACCGCTCCACTCAGGAAGCCATCTCCTCCGTTCTTCACCTGAGCCTGGCTCACCTGGAGGAGAAGAACACCCATGTGCGGAGGCTGTTCCTGGACTTCAGCTCAGCGTTTAACACCATCATCCCACAGCATCTGGTAGGAAAATTGGAACACCTGGGCTTCAACACCCCCCTTCGCAACTGGCTGCTAGACTTCCTCACCAACAGACCTCAGTCAGTCCGGGTCGGACAGAACACCTCTGATGTCATCACCCTCAGCACAGGCTCCCTTCAGGGCTGCGTCCTGAGCCCCCTGCTGTGCACCCTGATGACACACGACTGCGTCCTCAGGTTCACCACCAATCACATCGTGAAGTCAGCAGACGACACAACGGTGGTGGGGCTCATCAGAGACAACAACGACCTGGACTACAGAGAGGAGGTGGAGCAGCTGGTGGGCTGGTGCAGAGAAAACAGCCTGATCCTGAATGAGGAGAAGATGAAGGAGATCATCGTCGACTTCAGGAAAAAACAGCCTCACCACGCTCCACTGATCATCAACAGCTCAGCTGTGGAGGTGGTCAGCAGCACCAAATTCCTGGGGGTCCACATCACAAAAGACCTCACCTGGACTATGAACACTACGGCACTGGTCAAGAGGGCACAGAAGCGCTTGTACTTCCTGCGGAGGATGAGGAGAGCCCACCTGCCCCCACCCATCATGAGGACGTTCTACAGGAGCACCATAGAGAGCATTCTGACAAGCTGTCTCTCTGTGTGGTGTGGAGGCTGCACCGCCTCCGATTGGAAGAACGTGAGGAGAGTGGTGAGGACAGCAGAGAGGATCATAGGGGCTCCTCTTCCCTCCATTCAGGACATTTCATCTCAGCGCTGCATGTCCCGTGCCCGTAACATCATCAATGACCCATCACACCCCCACCATGGACTGTTCTCCCTGCTGCCCTCTGGGAAGAGGTTTGCAGCATCCGCTGCAGGTCCACCAGGTTCTGCAACAGCTTTTTCCCTGCTGTCATCAGACTGTTGAACACTAGAACTGTTGAGCTCTAAACTGAACTCTGCATCACACATTCACAGAACTGTACTTTATGACACTACGGACCTCTATCTTGCACTATCTCGCACTACCAACTTTACTGAACTTGTATAAACCCTTTAAATAGAAGTTTAATACATGGTTTAGCATTCCTCTGCACACTCTTGAATACTGTTTTGCCTACTTGCACTATTGCATAATTATCACTGCTGCACTTTATACTTATTTTTAATATATATATATATATATATATATATATATATATATATATATATATATATATATATATATATATATATAGTATATGTATATATATACATTTTCATAGGATATGTTACTTCTATTCAACTGCAATATCACTACTTTGTTGTAAGACGTATGCAACGGAATTTCGTTTTGTATGCACCATGTGCAGACAAGATGACAATAAAGTTTGTCTAAGTCTAAGTCATGTCAGGTCAGCTGTCTGGAGAGAGAGAGAAGTCAGGACCTGCGGGCGGAGCACCACCGTGCCACCGCCGCCATGACGGAACTCAAAAGCAAACTCCATGAGGAGAAGCAGAAAGAGTTAGCCATTACCAGGGAGACATTACTGCGGCAGAATGAAATGGAGCTGATGAGAGTGATCAAAATCAAAGATGGAGAGATCCAGCGACTGAATGCCTTGGTCCTCAGCCTGAGGGACGGCTCCATGGACAAGGTGATCCGCTCTATCCGTGTCTGACTATCCGCACGCCACGTCGGGCTTCGATGCGGCCGCTACCGTATTGTGTAGCTTGTCCCCAGTAAGCGTCGCGGCGCTCCGTTGCGGTCTCAACGGCCCGGTGTGGCGCAATGTCTGCTCAGGTGAGGAGGGGGGGCGCTTTGCTGGCGGAGGTGGAGGAGACGCGGCGGTGTCGGGAGACCGAGCGGTGTCGCCTCCACCAGGAGCGCGGAAGAAGCCCTGGCAGCGGCCCAGCAGGCCTGGCAGTCCCGAGCGGCCGAGCTCCGATCGGCTCATCACCAGCATCGGGAGGAGCTGAGCCGAACCAAGAGAGACTGCGAGAGGGAGATCCGCCGACTGGTAGGACTGATCATATGCGCGGTGCGTGGCTATGTTCCCAATTTCGTTGTATACCTGCAGTGCAATGACACCTAAGGCATTCTATTCTATTCTATTTCACAAGAAGAAAATGTCCGGTTGCTCACTTCGCTTTTGTCACAGCAAAGGTGTTCTAGTCGATTCAAGAAAAAAATTGGCCGGTTGCTCTCTTTGTTTTTGTCACAATTCTGGCAAATGAGTTTGCCCGCCTGCCTGAGCGCTCCCCGTTTGTACATCCAGACGGATGAGATCAAGCTGAAAGACAGAGCGGTTAGTGTTTTGGATGAAGCCCTGGGGCCGGCCACGTCCACCGCCTTCAGCTGCAGACTCAGGCTGCCGAGCAGCAGATCGCTGCCCTGAGGGATTCCCAAAGGGCGGGCCTAAACTACCCTGGAAGTGGGGTCAACGCCGCTACTAGCAATCCTCTTCATTGCATAAGCCACCTCATCACACACTTGCAGTACGCATGACTTAGTTCGTTGCTGGAGGAAGGTAGCACAAAAACAGTTTTGAACTTTGAACGAGTGCTTGTGTGTGTGTGTTGCGGGGCGTTTTCAGTCTCAGGAGGATCGGGACACGCGACGGTTTCATCTGAAAATCGCTGAGCTCAGCGCAGTCATCAGGAAACTGGAGGATCGAAACGCCCTGCTTTCTGAAGAGCGCAATGAACTGGTAATTTATTGACGGCACGCTTGAAGGTTTGCGCTACGTTTGATGCGCGCCATCCAGCGAGGCACCCATTGCGCTTGCTTATTAGTTGAGCGGCGCGGCGAGTCGGTTGCCTGGTAGATGTCTTTTATTGGGAGCCAAAGCCACGATTCCGTTCAAACCGATGCAAAAGGAATGGATACGTTCTGGCCCGCGTGTTGTGCGTCTTTCACATCCCGCACTTCATGCTTGCAGCTAAAGCGACTGAGAGAAACAGAAAGCCAGTTTCTGCCACTCCTGTACAAAAACAAACGCCTGAGCAGGAAGAATGAAGAACTCTCGCTGGTGCTGTGTCGCCTTGAAAACAAAGTGCGCTTTGTCACCCAGGAGAACGAGGAGATGGCAAGCTTGGTAAGTCGACGCGGACAACGGCGGCGTGCCAACAGAGTCCACTGCATTTGTGTTCCACAGAGAAGGCCTAGTTCGCTCAATGACCTGGACCGCGGTTGCGGCCAGCAGGACGGTGAAATGGAGTTCCTTCAAGTTGTGGAGCAGCGGCACATCATCGACGACTTGTCCAAGGTCTTCAGGCAGGCGACTCGGTGCACGTACGGCAGCGCCGCGCTCGCTCGCTGTCGCCAGGAAACCTTTTCCGTCCAAAGCTTGGCCGGCGGCCGCCATCCAAAAAATTGGCCCCTTAAATTCCGACCTTTCAAGCAGGAGCATTGTGCGCACGCGTTTGAACACGCTTTAGACTTGTTTTGCCGTTTTCAGCAGCTCAAAGCTCCCGTTTTGTCAGCGCCTTTGCCACTCGCTGTGCGCTGAAAACGACGGACTTGCCCGGCTGCTCAGCCCGTCAACCATGAGCCGCGAGCGCGACGTCATTGTCCGTAGGCAGCTAGTGGCAAAATGCACCCTGTTAGAGTTGCGCTCGCTCCAACTTATTTTGCAAGAACCACACGGGAGACAAGTAAGTTCTTTTGGACACCTGCAGGTGGAGAGTCCATCCGTTGTACGAATGAAGTCTGACTCTCGGCTCCTGCACGAGCATTTTAATTAAGAGAAACAGGGTGGGTGTAAGAGTGGATTGAATAGAGGAAGCCCTTGACCTCTAGTCAAAACATAGCAAGGGGTGTTTTACGACTTTGTGTAGGAAGGGATAAGCGATAGGGATAAATAAGGGATAAATAATATTATTTATTACAGGTCGCAGTCAAAGTCAAAGCAACACAATGATACGATAAAGATAATCTGGAAAACCCTGACACACCCTGTAGTTGTCACTTTTGGAAAAGACGAGCGTCCCTCCAATCATCGCCGGTGACGTGTTTTTCAGGCTCTGGAGACAGGAGCTCATGTCAGAAATGTCATTGTGAGTCGCGTTTGTTTCTGCGCCGGAGCCGTTCGTTCCCTTTGCATCCAAAGAATCTCAAAGGCGGATTATTTGTGTCGACAGGAGAGAGATTTGCTGCTACGATACCGACGTCGAGAATCTCTGAGGAGGAACAAAGCGTGAGGTCCTGCAAGGTGAGTCGGTTTGTTTGCGGCTGCTTGGTGTTGCGCAAGATGAAATGGCCTTTTTCTCGCTATCGTTCCTCTCGTCGATTCATCGTGAGGTGTCGCTTCAGTTTGTTCAGAGAGATGTTTGCTTCCGCGCCCGCAGGTCATCGAAACATTTTACGGCTACGACGAAGACGTGTTGGTGGACCCGGACGGATCGTCCTTGTCTTTTCACACCGACAGAACCCCCGACACGGAACCCGAAGAGGTAGCCCGCCATTTCTGCCAGCGTATTGGCACCAAACATTCCTCTTCAGCCTGGAATCGGACTCGTCTTTGCGTCGCGGGTGCTTTGTCGCCGGTCTGACTGATTCTGGTACTAGTGCTGTGTTGCATTGGTGTGCGCATGAAGAGGCGGAGCTTCGCTACCGCCAGCTGACGCAAGAATATCAAGCGCTGCAACGAGCCTACGCTCTGCTAGCCCAGACCAGCGAAGGGGACTACGACGCCGAGAAGGAGATCAAGGTGGCGCCCCTTCCCGCAACCCCCGGCCGGGTCGCAGCCTCCCCGTTCTCACCCAGCCTCGGGTGTTCTCTGGTCTGAAAGGAGGAGGAGGAGCCTCCCTCCTCCTCCTTTCAGACCAGAGAAAAGCTGATGGTAGAAATGGGTCACTATCAAAGCAGAGTAGCAGATCTGGAGTCAGCGTTGAAGCAACAAGGACAGGTAAGCTCATCAATGAGCACACCTTTTTCTCAGACAAAATAGCTACATTCTTCAGTCACTCATTCGTCTGGCATTACTGGACCAACCCCCCCCCGAACGTGGCTGGGAAAACGCGGAGAAAAGCAAATGTCATTTTCCAGTCAACCAAAGAATTTGTGGATGAAAATGACACAACATTCCAAAGCTGTCCACGCGTTTGTCTCTTCTAGAATGTCAAGTGGGTGGAGGAGAAGCAGCTGCTGCGTCAGAGCAATCAGCAGTTGGCCAAAAAGGTGACGGAAAGAAAGGCGCTGGGCGGAGTCGCTTGGCGTCACACCCGTCGGGAAGCCCCGCAGATGAGGTCTGACTGTCTTTTCAGGTCAGGCGGATGGAGGCGGAAGAAGCGCGTCTGAAAGAGCACATCCAGGATATCCGAGACCAAAACGAACTGCTTGAGTTCCGCATCCTGGAGCTGGAGGTGGGAAGACTCGCACAAGCGTGTTGAGGCCAGAGATGTGACGGACGGACGGACGGACGGACGGATGCATGCCTCTGCCTTTCAGGAGAGGGAGTGGCGCTCCCCCGTCTTGAAGTTTCTGCAAGTCCTTTTCCCCAGACGGCCTCAGCCCTTTGCAGATCTACTGCGAGGCCGAGGGCGTGAGCGTACGTAAGGCGTCCCTCGCAACCCTAACCTTAACCCGAGGTCCCAGAACACCTTACATTGCTCCTTGCGCCTTTCCCCCGGACATCGTCATCAGTGATCTGATGAAGAAGCTGGACATCCTGGGCTATAACGCCGTAAGTGTATGTCGAACTCCTTATGTTCGCACTCCACGAGACTCGGCGGCTCAAATGTGACTTTTGGAAGGCTTTGCGCTGAAAGAAGCTTGTTGACGCTGTGCCTTTGGGCTCTTGCAGAATCTCACCAACGAGGAGCAGGTGGTCGTGATTCACGCCAGGACCCTTCCCACCCTAGCCGAGAAGGTAACGCGCACGTCCACGCACGCTCTCGCATTCTGCTTATGTGACAGCAGCCTTTCCTCAGTGGTTAGAATACATCAAAGTGACCAAGTCAGCACTTCAACAGAAGATGTTGGACATTGAAAGTGAGAAGGTAGACAGACACGCGACATCAGCCAAGGGGAACTCCGGCAATGTGCCCCAACAATTCTGACCTTGAGCTGTGCTAGGATATGTTCTGCAAGCAGAAGGGCTACCTGGATGAAGAGTTGGACTTCAGGAAGTGTTCCATGGACCAGGCTCATAAGGTAAGCCGCCCTCAAATCTCCCGCCGGACCACTGATGGACGAGGATTGCGGCCCAGAGGATCCTGGAGCTGGAGGCCATGTTGTACGAGGCGCTACCGCAGCGGGACTGCCCCGCCACGGACGGCGAAAAAGCCAGCCACGCTGGCGTGAATGACGTGCTGACGGCGGATCAGAGAGAAGAGCTTAGGAGCGCCGTGGACCAATGGAAGCGAGCCCTGATGTGCGAGTTGAGGGAGCGCGACGCTTGCATCCTCCGAGAGAATGGATCTGCTGCACAGCGCGCAACAGGTAAGGGCCCAAAGCCAGCCCGGCACTTACTTGCACGCTTACTGGCTTTTGAATGCCACTTTCCATTTGTCCGTCCTAGAGGAACAAAGAGCTGAAAGAATTCATCGAAGCTCAGAAGAGACAAATCAAACAATTGGAGGAGAAGTTTCTGTTTCTCTTTCTATTCTTCTCCTTGGCCTTCATTCTGTGGCCCTAACACCAGCTGGTGAGTGAGCTCCAGCGGCACCGCACTCGACACCTCCGATACACTGCCAGCCGGTCTCAGACGTTGGCAGACGCTCCGATGCCAACGTATACCCCCCGCCACGGTGACAAAGGCACCGCGTCACACCGGCGCTCATCCAATCAGAAGGCAGGAAAAGCAAATTCACATGCAGGGCACTTTTGAACCAGAAGAGAGCGCCACAAAAAACGGTTGTTGCCCCAAACGCGCACTAAAAAGGGTCAGAATAACAAGAGTCCCACTGGCCAGCCGGGGCCACCCGTCCAGCTGTTTCTTCAGGGGGGAAAAAAATTGGAGTCACCGGTGAGTACATTTTGCATTTAGCTCTGCTTTTCTGCTTCTGTCTTCAAGTGTGTGGCATCCTGCGATCAAAGATTCAGCCAACCCCAAAGCGGTTGACCTCAACGTCCCACCACCATGCCTACCAGAGCAGGTGACGTGATGCTTTGGACATCCTTCCGTCTCAGATGCCCAAAAGTACTCTTTGCCACATCTGCGGCAATACGGTGTCTTTTCAAAGGTGCAAATAAATCCAGCGTGGGCGGAACACGCACGTCTTCGGTTTTTCCCGCTTTGTTTGTGTGACAGCTGTTGTGAAAATTTTATACAAATAAAGTTGTATAGTACAGGTTTGGCCAAGCCGCAACTCCCGAACCGCATGCGGCTCTTTTATGTTCATATCAACATTTGTGTGTGTGTGTGTGTGTGTGTGTGTGGGGGGGGGGGGGGGGGGGGGTTGTGCGTGTTGGCTTCACTTGAGTTCAATTTGGTATTTTGGTCAAAAGCGCATGTGGTGAAATTCCACAAAGTAGGATGGGCAAACACATTTCTTTAAACTATGAGTGTCAATTGGGCTCTCGAAATGGCAGGGAAAAGATGCACAGCAAAACGAAAATACGTAGATGAACACAGGACGTTTTAATCAGAGTGGGAAAGTTTCTATTTTTTGTTGAACGTGATGGCAAACCATTCTGCCTGATATGTCAGACCTCAGCGCATTTCAAAGATTCAAATCTTCAGCGCCATGCACTTCAGCTCACTCCATGCTAACATTGATCAGGCGTCGAACCCGCAACATCATGCTTAAGAGGTGGCCATGCTAACCAGTGCGCCATTATGTCAACGCATAATAACTAAGTCTACTGATCAAAACAGCGGTTACTATATGACGTCGCTACGTCGTGGTCACGTGACGCAGACAAGACGTCAATGGACGTGGGCAGAGTTAACTTGTTTAAAAGGGAGTGGGCAGAAGAAATATTTAATTTATTTAAATCTATTTTGAGTGCACACCATTATGCCAATGCATAACAACTGTAAATCTACTAAACAAAACAGCGGTTGCTATATGACATCTGCCACGTCGTGGTCACGTGACATACGTGACGTCGATGGGCGTAACTTTCGCCGGAATTCAAATCCGCGGGGAGAGTTAACTTGTTTAAAAGAGAGTGGGCAGAAGAATTATTTAATTTATTTAAATCTATTTGGTGTGTGCGCCATTATGTCAATGCATAACAACTGTAAGTCTACTAAACAAAACAGCGGTTGCTATATGACGTCTGCCACGTCGTGGTCACGTGACGCGGACGTGACGTCGACGCCTACCTTACATCCCACCGATCACAGGACCCCTCGGCTGCATAACCGTGCCCCCTTCCCAACCAATCGGATTTGCTATACGCGAAAACGACGCCAATGGAAAGAGCTTCCGCCCAAATTTAAATCCGTGGGCGTGGCTCGCAGCAGGAAGTAGGAAAATGGCGGCGATGTTGACAAAGACACAGCGGATGGTAACATACGACTAACAAGAGAAATATTTTTATTTTCTGCTTGCAACTGGACCGTCCAGAGCGTACACGGTAAGTACAACTCATCGTTTTTAAAAAGAAGTACTTTTGTTGCCCTGAAAAGCGAGTGAGCGTGGCGTTTGTGGGGGACGTCGAATTTCGACGATTCTTTCTGGTCAACGGTTGTAAATGATTGTGTTGATTAAAAAAGAAAACTTGATGTAACTCTACTTTTAACTGCCGTTTCAGATAGATTTGGAATTGCATCACATCCAATTTTGCCTAGAGCGTACACGGTAAGTAACACTCGTTGTGTTTAAGGAGATTTACGTTTGTAATAGCAGAAGTGTAGCCGCGTTGCGTTGTACGTGTGAATGTTTGTCCAGGCGAAATGTTAATGTTTAATTTCATTCCTTTAGGTTCCACGGTGTTTGTTGGCTGCAAGTTTTCCACTGCAAGAAGAGGCTCATATCATTGACCAGGAGCGAGCTACAATGGTGAGTAGCCATAACATTTATGTTAAACACTTCCTATTTCATGTCTAACAGTACTTGATTTAACAAATAACCATAAATAAATACAGTATGGGCACTGAAGTTAACATATGTGATTATACTGCCTAATCTGTCACCGAGTAGAATGTTGCAAAGTAATATAAGATCCAAAGTTGTAATTCAGAATAGTTTTCAAAAGAAGGCCATTAGAATTATATACAAGTCTGATTACCCTGAACAAGCTATTAATTAAATCACAAATTCTTCAATTCAAAGATTTGGTAGATTATCAGACAAATAATGTCTAACAGTAATTGATTTAACACATCACGATAAGTAGATTGAGTGTGGGCACTCTCAAGTTAACATATGTGATTATACTGCCTAATCTGTTACAGAGTATGTTGTTGCCAAGTAATGTAGAATAGATCCAAAGTAGTAATCCAGAATAGTTTTGAAGAGGCCATTAGAATGATAAACAAATCTGATTACCTTGAACATAATAACAAGCTAAGTGTTTAATATGTCCTATGAAGTCAAATTTGGGCACCATCATGTGGTGAAATTTGGAATTGCATCACATCCAATTTTGCCTGGGAACAAACAGATTACATAAATCTTAGTTTTGAATAAGCCACTCCTTCTCAAACAAGTAAACTCTGCCCATTTCGCGCAGTAGATGTTCTGTTAATATCTAGTATTTATACAAAGTCATAATTTAAATTGCTTTCAACCTTCATTCATCGGTTCAACCAACATTACTCGCTCTTATTACCAACTTGTATTGATTTAACTAAGCGTTTAATACTTCCTATCAGGTCTCAAATCGAGATTTGGCAAAATACAATTTCAGCAAATCCAATTTTGCCAGGGAACAAAAATAGATTAAATAAACTAAATAAGTCCTCTTCCCATTAAATAAATCAGAAAAGTCTGTCTTGTAACCAGTCCTCTTCAAACAAGTAAAGTCTGCCCATTTTGTGCCGTAGATTTTGTGTCCATGCCTAGTATTTAAACAAAATCATAATTTAAACGACTTCTTGCCTTCATTCACTTTGGAAATTTGGAATTGCAGCAAATCGAATTTTGCCAGGGAACAAAAATAGATCAATTAAACTAAGTCTTCTTCCCATTAAATAAATTAAAAAAGTCTGTCTTGTAACCAGTCCTTTTCAAACAAGTAAAGTCTGCCCATTTTGTGCCGTCGATTTTGTGTTAATGCCTAGTATTTATACAAAATCATAATTTAAAGGACTTCATTCCTTCATTCACTTTGGAATTGCAGCACATCAAATTTTGCCTGGGAAGAAAAGTAGATTAAATAAATTTAATAAGTCTTACTACTTCCCATTAAATAAATTAAATACGTCTTACTTGTTCCCACTCCTTTTCAAAACAGTAGTTTAAAACGAGGGCCCTTCACTCAACCTTTAACCCTATTTATTCACCTTCTAGGCTAAGTGTTAAAGGCTAAGTGTTAAAGGCTAAGTGTTAAAGGCTAAGTGTTAAAGGCTAAGTGTTAAAGGCTAAGTGTTAGAGGCTAAGTGCCAGAGGCTAGGCGCCAGAGGCGAGTTTTTGTGGGCTGAAGTTTTAGTGGGGTTAGTGTGAATACAATCCAAAAGAATACAACAGAATACAATACAATAGAATATAATACATAGATTAAATTCAATAGCTCTTACTACTTCCCATTAAATAAATTAAATACGTCTTACTTGTTCCCAATCCTTTTCAAAAAAGTAGTTTAAAACGAGGGCCCTTCACTCAACCTTTAACCTCAACCCCGCACGTCACATTGTGTTGTATCTGTGAATGTTGGTTGTGGCCAAATGATAGTTTTCTTTCATTCGTTTAGGTTCCACGGTGTTTGTTGGCTATGTTTTCCACTGTCAGAAGGATGAAAATACAAAGTACAACGCTTGGACGTGGGCGAAGACGTCACCGGTGAGTCCTTCCTTCCTATTTATTTACCTTCTAGATGCTAGAGGCTAAGTGTTAGAGGCTAAGTGTTAGAGGCTAAGTGTTAGAGGCTAAGTGTTAGAGGCTAAGTGTTAAAGGCAACACAATACGAACAACACAACACAATACGAACAACTCAACACAATATGAACAACACAATATGAACAACACAACACAATACGAACAACACAACACAATACGAACAACACAACACAATACGAACAACACAACACATTACGAACAACACAACACAATACGAACAACACAACGATACTGCACTGAACAACACGATACCGCACTGAGAAACACGATACCGCACTGAACAACACGATACCGCACTGAACAACACCATGCCGCACTGAACACCATGCCACACTGAACAACACCATCCCGCACTGAACAACACCATGCCGCACTAAACAACACCATGCCGCACTGAACAACACCATGCCTCACTGAACGACACCATGCCGCACTGAAAGACACCATGCCGCACTGAACGACACCATGCCGCACTGAAAGACACCATCCCGCACTGAACACCATGCCGCACTGAACAACACCATCCTGCACTGAACAACACCATCCCGCACTGAACAACACCATGCCGCACTGAACAACATTATGCCGCACTGAACAACATTATGCCGCACTGAACATTATGCCGCACTGAACAACACCATGCCGCACTGAACAACACCATGCCGCACTGAACAACACCATGCCGCACTGAACAACACCATGCCGCACTGAACAACATTATGCCGCACTGAACAACACCATGCCGCACTGAACAACACCATCCTGCACTGAACAACACCATTCCGCATTGAACACCATGCCGCACTGAACAACACCATCCCGCACTGAACAACACCATCCCGCACTGAACAACATTATGCCGCACTGAACAACATTATGCCGCACTGAACAACACCATGCCGCACTGAACAACACCATGCCGCACTGAACAACACCATGCCGCACTGAACAACATTATAACGCACTGAACAACACCATCCCGCACTGAACAACACCATGCCGCACTAAACAACATTATGCCGCACTGAACAACATTATGCCGAAATGAACAACACCATGCCGCACTGAACAACACCATGCCGCACTGAACAACACCATGCCGCACTGAACAACACCATGCCGCACTGAACAACACGATCCCGCATTGAACACCATCCCGCACTGAACAACACCATGCTGCACTGAACAACACGATGCCGCACTGAACAACACCATGCCGCACTGAACAACACCATGCCGCACTGAACAACACCATTCCGCACTGAACAACACCATGCCGCACTGAACAACATTATGCTGCACTGAACAACACCATGCCGCACTGAACAACAACATGCCGCACTGAAAAACATTATGCCGCACTGAACAACACCATGCCGCACTGAACAACACCATCCCGAACTGAACAACACCATGCCGCATTGAACAACACCATGCCGCACTGAACAACACCATCCTGCACTGAACAACACCATCCCGCACTGAACAACACCATGCCGCACTGAACAACACCATGCCGCACTGAACAACACCATGCCGCAATGAACAACACCATCCCGCACTGAACAACATTATGCCGCACTGAACAACATTATGCCGCACTGAACAACATTATGCCGCACTGAACAACATTATGCCGCACTGAACAACATTATGCCGCACTGAACAACATTATGCCGCACTGAACAACATTATGCCGCACTGAACAACACCATGCCGCACTGAACAACACCATGCCGCACTGAACAACACCATGCCGCACTGAACAACACCATGCCGCACTGAACAACACGATCCCGCATTGAACAACACCATGCCGCACTGAACAACACCATCCCGCACTGAACAACACCATGCCGCACTGAACAACATTATGGCGCACTGAACAACATTATGCCGCACTGAACAACACCATGCCGCACTGAACAACACCATGCCGCACTGAACAACACCATGCCGCACTGAACAACACCATGCCGCACTGAACAACACGATCCCGCACTGAACAACAACATGCCGCACTGAAAAACATTATGCTGCACTGAACAACACGATGCCGCACTGAACAACACCATGCCGCACTGAACAACACCATGCCGCACTGAACAACACCATTCCGCACTGAACAACACCATGCCGCACTGAACAACATTATGCTGCACTGAACAACACCATGCCGCACTGAACAACAACATGCCGCACTGAAAAACATTATGCCGCACTGAACAACACCATGCCGCACTGAACAACACCATCCCGAACTGAACAACACCATGCCGCATTGAACAACACCATGCCGCACTGAACAACACCATCCTGCACTGAACAACACCATCCCGCACTGAACAACACCATGCCGCACTGAACAACACCATGCCGCACTGAACAACACCATGCCGCAATGAACAACACCATCCCGCACTGAACAACATTATGCCGCACTGAACAACATTATGCCGCACTGAACAACATTATGCCGCACTGAACAACATTATGCCGCACTGAACAACATTATGCCACACTGAACAACATTATGCCGCACTGAACAACATTATGCCGCACTGAACAACACCATGCCGCACTGAACAACACCATGCCGCACTGAACAACACCATGCCGCACTGAACAACACCATGCCGCACTGAACAACACGATCCCGCATTGAACAACACCATGCCGCACTGAACAACACCATCCCGCACTGAACAACACCATGCCGCACTGAACAACATTATGGCGCACTGAACAACATTATGCCGCACTGAACAACACCATGCCGCACTGAACAACACCATGCCGCACTGAACAACACCATGCCGCACTGAACAACACCATGCCGCACTGAACAACACGATCCCGCATTGAACAACACCATGCCGCACTGAACAACACCATCCTGCACTGAACAACACCATGCCGCACTGAACAACACCATGCCGCACTGAACAACACCATGCCGCACTGAACAACACGATCCCGCATTGAACAACACCATGCCGCACTGAACAACACCATCCTGCACTGAACAACACCATGCCGCACTGAACAACATTATGGCGCACTGAACAACATTATGCCGCACTGAACAACACCATGCCGCACTGAACAACTCCATGCCGCACTGAACAACACCATGCCGCATTGAACAACACCATGCCGCACTGAACAACACCATCCTGCACTGAACAACACCATGCCGCATTGAACAACACCATGCCGCACTGAACAACACCATCCTGCACTGAACAACACCATGCCGCACTGAACAACACCATGCCGCATTGAACAACACCATGCTGCACTGAACAACACCATCCTGCACTGAACAACACCATGCCGCATTGAACAACACCATGCCGCACTGAACAACACCATCCTGCACTGAACAACACCATCCCGCACTGAACAACACCATCCCGCATTGAACAACACCATCCTGCACTGAACAACACCATGCCGCACTGAACAACACCATGCCGCACTGAACAACACCATGCCGCACTGAACAACACCATGCCGCACTGAACAACACCATGCCGCACTGAACAACACCATCCTGCACTGAACAACACCATCCCGCACTGAACAACACCATGCCGCATTGAACAACACCATCCTGCACTGAACAACACCATCCTGCACTGAACAACACCATGCTGCACTGAACAACATTATGCCGCACTGAAAAACACCATGCCGCACTGAACAACACCATCCCGCACTGAACAACACCATGCCGCATTGAACAACACCATGCCGCACTGAACAACACCATGCTGCACTGAACAACACCATGCTGCACTGAACAACACGATCCTGCATTGAACAACACCATGCCGCACTGAACAACACCATCCTGCACTGAACAACACCATCCTGCACTGAACAACACCACCCCGTACTGAACAACACGATCCCGCATTGAACAACACCATCCCACACTGAACAACACCATGCCGCACTGAACAACACCATTCCGCACTGAACAACACCATGCCGCACTGAACAACACCATGCCACACTGAACAACACCATGCCGCACTGAACAACACCATGCCGCATTGAACAACACCATGCCGCACTGAACAACACCATCCTGCACTGAACAACACCATCCCGCACTGAACAACACCATGCCGCATTGAACAACACCATGCCGCACTGAACAACACCATCCCGCACTGAACAACACCATGCCGCACTGAACAACATTATGGCTTACTGAACAACATTATGCCGCACTGAACAACACCATGCCGCACTGAACAACACCATGCCGCACTGAACAACACCATGCCGCACTGAACAACATTATGCCGCACTGAACAACACCATGCCGCACTGAACAACACCATGCCGCACTGAACAACACCATGCCGCACTGAACAACACGACGTCGCACTGAACAACACGACGCCGCACAGAACAACACGACGCCGCACAGAATAACACAATACCGCACAGAACAACACAATACCGCACAAACAGTTTTAGATAATATTACGTCGCAGTCATGTGACGCGGACATGACGTCAATAGGCGGAACTCACGGCAAAATTATAATCCGTGGGCGTGGCTTGCAACAGGAAGTAGGAAAGCGGCAATTCTGGCAAACAAGACACAGCGGTTAGTAACACGATGACTTACAAGGCAAATATTTTTGTTTTCAGCTTGCAACTTGACCGTCTAGAGCGTACAAGGTAATTACAACTGTTTTTTTTTAGCCCTGAAAAGTGAGGGAGTGTGGCGTTTGGGAGGAATGTCGAACTCGGCGTCTGCTTCCAGCCACAGACGCCAAATTTCGACGATTATTTCGACTGGTCAACGGTTGTAAATTATTGCGTTGACTAAAAACTTTATTTAACTCTACTCTTAACTTTGCCGTTTCAGATATGCGGGTATTACACCGCGGAAATGACGTCAATAGGCTGAACTCTCGCCAAAATTCAAATCTGTGGGCGCAATGGCCTTGAGCGAGACACCGGATACAAACACGACGATTATCAACAGAAATATCTTTATTTTCTGCTTGCAAGTGGACCGTCTAGAGCGTACACGGTAAGTACAACTCATTGTGTTTAAAAAGATTTACGTTTGTGTAGTTTGCGTTGCGTTGTATCTGTGAATGTTGGTTTAGGCTAAATGTTAATGTTTAATTTCATTCCTTTAGGTTCCACGGTGTTTGTTGGCTGTATGTTTTCCACTGCAAGAAGAGGCTCGTATCATTGACCAGCAGGAGCTACAATGGTGAGTACCCCTTTCGTCTTCCATTTATGTTAAACACTTCCTATTTCATGTCTAACAGTACTCGATTTAACAAATAACCATAAATAAATACAGTGTGGGCAGTCACGTTAACATATGTGATTATCCTGCCTAATATGTTTATCACAAATATGTCACTAATCACTAATATGTTTATTTGTTTATCACAACACCTTTGGACCTTCAGCAATCGATTATTTCCCTTCATCTACATAGAGACAGAACGATGGTGTCTTAAACATCTCATTCATTTCACCAAATAACTTCACGCAGGTGGATAACGGCCGTCTCGGTCACGCTATGTTGCGTGATGCAGTTTTGAAGAACCAAATGCATTTATTCAATGAATAAGTCAAGCTAGTTCTATGTTTATGATGTTGTAAGTTACGGTACCGATTGAAGTTGAGTTCGAAGCCAGTGGAAAACAGCGCTGCGTTTGTGCTCTCCAGGTACAAATGTTGTGATCTCTGACTGACGACCGGGCGAGACTCGAGTAAGAGATGTCCAAACGAGCTCCGGCAGGGCGGGCCAAGGCGGAGCGAACGGACGCCCTTCAGGCCGCCAATGACGAGCTGAGAACCAAACTGATGGACGTCCAGTTAGAACTTCAGCAGGAGAAGAACAAGGTGAAAACCTCAACAGACAGACACTGCCTGCCTCCCTGCCTGCCTCCCTGCCTGCCTCCCTGCCTGCCTCCCTCCCTCCCAGTTTTCCCGATGTAGATTAGACATGCGTGTGCCATGACTGTGTCAGCCTACATCAACAAATGCACCGAGGACGTCAGCACCACTAAGAATATCATCACCCGGGGCAACCAACGACCCTGGATGACTGAGGAGGTACGTCAAACGCTACGAGCGCGGAACTCTGCCTTCAAGTCTGGCGACAAGGAGACACTGAGGACAGCGAGAGCCAACTTGAACCGTGCCATCAGAATAGCGAAGCGAGACCGCAGTCGAAAATTTCAGGATCGTTTCCACGACGTCAAAAACACCAGGAGTATGTGGCAAGGCATACGGGCGATTACAGACGACAACTCACCCTCCCCCCCCCGGTGGGTGTAGTTGATGCTGACTTTCTAAATGGTCTAAATAACTTCTTTGGGAGGTTCGAGGCACTAAACGGCACTCCAGCAGTTAAAACTGTCCCCCATCAGGAAGAGGAGGTACTCTGCCTTGACTCCGCCGATGTGTTGAAGACCCTGAGGAGAGTCAACCCCTGTAAGGCCCCTGGCCCGGACAACATTCCTGGGCGTGTGTTCAGGGAATGTGCAAGTCATCTGGCTGGGGTCATCACAGACATTTTTAACACCTCGCTGGGCCAAGCCACAGTGCCGGCGTGCTTTAAGACTGCCTCCATCATTCCGGTGCCGAAGAAACCTCAAATCACCTCATTTAATGATTACTGGCCTGTTGCACTGACTCCGGTTATGATGAAGTGCTTCGAAAGGCTGCTTAAAGGTCACATCGTTTCCAGACTCCCCCTATTATTTGACCCGTTCCAGTTTGCCGACCGGCAAAACCGCTCCACTCAGGAAGCCATCTCCTCCGTTCTTCACCTGAGCCTGGCTCACCTGGAGGAGAAGAACACCCATGTGCGGAGGCTGTTCCTGGACTTCAGCTCAGCGTTTAACACCATCATCCCACAGCATCTGGTAGGAAAATTGGAACACCTGGGCTTCAACACCCCCCTTCGCAACTGGCTGCTAGACTTCCTCACCAACAGACCTCAGTCAGTCCGGGTCGGACAGAACACCTCTGATGTCATCACCCTCAGCACAGGCTCCCTTCAGGGCTGCGTCCTGAGCCCCCTGCTGTGCACCCTGATGACACACGACTGCGTCCTCAGGTTCACCACCAATCACATCGTGAAGTCAGCAGACGACACAACGGTGGTGGGGCTCATCAGAGACAACAACGACCTGGACTACAGAGAGGAGGTGGAGCAGCTGGTGGGCTGGTGCAGAGAAAACAGCCTGATCCTGAATGAGGAGAAGATGAAGGAGATCATCGTCGACTTCAGGAAAAAACAGCCTCACCACGCTCCACTGATCATCAACAGCTCAGCTGTGGAGGTGGTCAGCAGCACCAAATTCCTGGGGGTCCACATCACAAAAGACCTCACCTGGACTATGAACACTACGGCACTGGTCAAGAGGGCACAGAAGCGCTTGTACTTCCTGCGGAGGATGAGGAGAGCCCACCTGCCCCCACCCATCATGAGGACGTTCTACAGGAGCACCATAGAGAGCATTCTGACAAGCTGTCTCTCTGTGTGGTGTGGAGGCTGCACCGCCTCCGATTGGAAGAACGTGAGGAGAGTGGTGAGGACAGCAGAGAGGATCATAGGGGCTCCTCTTCCCTCCATTCAGGACATTTCATCTCAGCGCTGCATGTCCCGTGCCCGTAACATCATCAATGACCCATCACACCCCCACCATGGACTGTTCTCCCTGCTGCCCTCTGGGAAGAGGTTTGCAGCATCCGCTGCAGGTCCACCAGGTTCTGCAACAGCTTTTTCCCTGCTGTCATCAGACTGTTGAACACTAGAACTGTTGAGCTCTAAACTGAACTCTGCATCACACATTCACAGAACTGTACTTTATGACACTACGGACCTCTATCTTGCACTATCTCGCACTACCAACTTTACTGAACTTGTATAAACCCTTTAAATAGAAGTTTAATACATGGTTTAGCATTCCTCTGCACACTCTTGAATACTGTTTTGCCTACTTGCACTATTGCATAATTATCACTGCTGCACTTTATACTTATTTTTAATATATATATATATATATATATATATATATATATATATATATATATATATATATATATATAGTATATGTATATATATACATTTTCATAGGATATGTTACTTCTATTCAACTGCAATATCACTACTTTGTTGTAAGACGTATGCAACGGAATTTCGTTTTGTATGCACCATGTGCAGACAAGATGACAATAAAGTTTGTCTAAGTCTAAGTCATGTCAGGTCAGCTGTCTGGAGAGAGAGAGAAGTCAGGACCTGCGGGCGGAGCACCACCGTGCCACCGCCGCCATGACGGAACTCAAAAGCAAACTCCATGAGGAGAAGCAGAAAGAGTTAGCCATTACCAGGGAGACATTACTGCGGCAGAATGAAATGGAGCTGATGAGAGTGATCAAAATCAAAGATGGAGAGATCCAGCGACTGAATGCCTTGGTCCTCAGCCTGAGGGACGGCTCCATGGACAAGGTGATCCGCTCTATCCGTGTCTGACTATCCGCACGCCACGTCGGGCTTCGATGCGGCCGCTACCGTATTGTGTAGCTTGTCCCCAGTAAGCGTCGCGGCGCTCCGTTGCGGTCTCAACGGCCCGGTGTGGCGCAATGTCTGCTCAGGTGAGGAGGGGGGGCGCTTTGCTGGCGGAGGTGGAGGAGACGCGGCGGTGTCGGGAGACCGAGCGGTGTCGCCTCCACCAGGAGCGCGGAAGAAGCCCTGGCAGCGGCCCAGCAGGCCTGGCAGTCCCGAGCGGCCGAGCTCCGATCGGCTCATCACCAGCATCGGGAGGAGCTGAGCCGAACCAAGAGAGACTGCGAGAGGGAGATCCGCCGACTGGTAGGACTGATCATATGCGCGGTGCGTGGCTATGTTCCCAATTTCGTTGTATACCTGCAGTGCAATGACACCTAAGGCATTCTATTCTATTCTATTTCACAAGAAGAAAATGTCCGGTTGCTCACTTCGCTTTTGTCACAGCAAAGGTGTTCTAGTCGATTCAAGAAAAAAATTGGCCGGTTGCTCTCTTTGTTTTTGTCACAATTCTGGCAAATGAGTTTGCCCGCCTGCCTGAGCGCTCCCCGTTTGTACATCCAGACGGATGAGATCAAGCTGAAAGACAGAGCGGTTAGTGTTTTGGATGAAGCCCTGGGGCCGGCCACGTCCACCGCCTTCAGCTGCAGACTCAGGCTGCCGAGCAGCAGATCGCTGCCCTGAGGGATTCCCAAAGGGCGGGCCTAAACTACCCTGGAAGTGGGGTCAACGCCGCTACTAGCAATCCTCTTCATTGCATAAGCCACCTCATCACACACTTGCAGTACGCATGACTTAGTTCGTTGCTGGAGGAAGGTAGCACAAAAACAGTTTTGAACTTTGAACGAGTGCTTGTGTGTGTGTGTTGCGGGGCGTTTTCAGTCTCAGGAGGATCGGGACACGCGACGGTTTCATCTGAAAATCGCTGAGCTCAGCGCAGTCATCAGGAAACTGGAGGATCGAAACGCCCTGCTTTCTGAAGAGCGCAATGAACTGGTAATTTATTGACGGCACGCTTGAAGGTTTGCGCTACGTTTGATGCGCGCCATCCAGCGAGGCACCCATTGCGCTTGCTTATTAGTTGAGCGGCGCGGCGAGTCGGTTGCCTGGTAGATGTCTTTTATTGGGAGCCAAAGCCACGATTCCGTTCAAACCGATGCAAAAGGAATGGATACGTTCTGGCCCGCGTGTTGTGCGTCTTTCACATCCCGCACTTCATGCTTGCAGCTAAAGCGACTGAGAGAAACAGAAAGCCAGTTTCTGCCACTCCTGTACAAAAACAAACGCCTGAGCAGGAAGAATGAAGAACTCTCGCTGGTGCTGTGTCGCCTTGAAAACAAAGTGCGCTTTGTCACCCAGGAGAACGAGGAGATGGCAAGCTTGGTAAGTCGACGCGGACAACGGCGGCGTGCCAACAGAGTCCACTGCATTTGTGTTCCACAGAGAAGGCCTAGTTCGCTCAATGACCTGGACCGCGGTTGCGGCCAGCAGGACGGTGAAATGGAGTTCCTTCAAGTTGTGGAGCAGCGGCACATCATCGACGACTTGTCCAAGGTCTTCAGGCAGGCGACTCGGTGCACGTACGGCAGCGCCGCGCTCGCTCGCTGTCGCCAGGAAACCTTTTCCGTCCAAAGCTTGGCCGGCGGCCGCCATCCAAAAAATTGGCCCCTTAAATTCCGACCTTTCAAGCAGGAGCATTGTGCGCACGCGTTTGAACACGCTTTAGACTTGTTTTGCCGTTTTCAGCAGCTCAAAGCTCCCGTTTTGTCAGCGCCTTTGCCACTCGCTGTGCGCTGAAAACGACGGACTTGCCCGGCTGCTCAGCCCGTCAACCATGAGCCGCGAGCGCGACGTCATTGTCCGTAGGCAGCTAGTGGCAAAATGCACCCTGTTAGAGTTGCGCTCGCTCCAACTTATTTTGCAAGAACCACACGGGAGACAAGTAAGTTCTTTTGGACACCTGCAGGTGGAGAGTCCATCCGTTGTACGAATGAAGTCTGACTCTCGGCTCCTGCACGAGCATTTTAATTAAGAGAAACAGGGTGGGTGTAAGAGTGGATTGAATAGAGGAAGCCCTTGACCTCTAGTCAAAACATAGCAAGGGGTGTTTTACGACTTTGTGTAGGAAGGGATAAGCGATAGGGATAAATAAGGGATAAATAATATTATTTATTACAGGTCGCAGTCAAAGTCAAAGCAACACAATGATACGATAAAGATAATCTGGAAAACCCTGACACACCCTGTAGTTGTCACTTTTGGAAAAGACGAGCGTCCCTCCAATCATCGCCGGTGACGTGTTTTTCAGGCTCTGGAGACAGGAGCTCATGTCAGAAATGTCATTGTGAGTCGCGTTTGTTTCTGCGCCGGAGCCGTTCGTTCCCTTTGCATCCAAAGAATCTCAAAGGCGGATTATTTGTGTCGACAGGAGAGAGATTTGCTGCTACGATACCGACGTCGAGAATCTCTGAGGAGGAACAAAGCGTGAGGTCCTGCAAGGTGAGTCTGTTTGTTTGCGGCTGCTTGGTGTTGCGCAAGATGAAATGGCCTTTTTCTCGCTATCGTTCCTCTCGTCGATTCATCGTGAGGTGTCGCTTCAGTTTGTTCAGAGAGATGTTTGCTTCCGCGCCCGCAGGTCATCGAAACATTTTACGGCTACGACGAAGACGTGTTGGTGGACCCGGACGGATCGTCCTTGTCTTTTCACACCGACAGAACCCCCGACACGGAACCCGAAGAGGTAGCCCGCCATTTCTGCCAGCGTATTGGCACCAAACATTCCTCTTCAGCCTGGAATCGGACTCGTCTTTGCGTCGCGGGTGCTTTGTCGCCGGTCTGACTGATTCTGGTACTAGTGCTGTGTTGCATTGGTGTGCGCATGAAGAGGCGGAGCTTCGCTACCGCCAGCTGACGCAAGAATATCAAGCGCTGCAACGAGCCTACGCTCTGCTAGCCCAGACCAGCGAAGGGGACTACGACGCCGAGAAGGAGATCAAGGTGGCGCCCCTTCCCGCAACCCCCGGCCGGGTCGCAGCCTCCCCGTTCTCACCCAGCCTCGGGTGTTCTCTGGTCTGAAAGGAGGAGGAGGAGCCTCCCTCCTCCTCCTTTCAGACCAGAGAAAAGCTGATGGTAGAAATGGGTCACTATCAAAGCAGAGTAGCAGATCTGGAGTCAGCGTTGAAGCAACAAGGACAGGTAAGCTCATCAATGAGCACACCTTTTTCTCAGACAAAATAGCTACATTCTTCAGTCACTCATTCGTCTGGCATTACTGGACCAACCCCCCCCCGAACGTGGCTGGGAAAACGCGGAGAAAAGCAAATGTCATTTTCCAGTCAACCAAAGAATTTGTGGATGAAAATGACACAACATTCCAAAGCTGTCCACGCGTTTGTCTCTTCTAGAATGTCAAGTGGGTGGAGGAGAAGCAGCTGCTGCGTCAGAGCAATCAGCAGTTGGCCAAAAAGGTGACGGAAAGAAAGGCGCTGGGCGGAGTCGCTTGGCGTCACACCCGTCGGGAAGCCCCGCAGATGAGGTCTGACTGTCTTTTCAGGTCAGGCGGATGGAGGCGGAAGAAGCGCGTCTGAAAGAGCACATCCAGGATATCCGAGACCAAAACGAACTGCTTGAGTTCCGCATCCTGGAGCTGGAGGTGGGAAGACTCGCACAAGCGTGTTGAGGCCAGAGATGTGACGGACGGACGGACGGACGGACGGATGCATGCCTCTGCCTTTCAGGAGAGGGAGTGGCGCTCCCCCGTCTTGAAGTTTCTGCAAGTCCTTTTCCCCAGACGGCCTCAGCCCTTTGCAGATCTACTGCGAGGCCGAGGGCGTGAGCGTACGTAAGGCGTCCCTCGCAACCCTAACCTTAACCCGAGGTCCCAGAACACCTTACATTGCTCCTTGCGCCTTTCCCCCGGACATCGTCATCAGTGATCTGATGAAGAAGCTGGACATCCTGGGCTATAACGCCGTAAGTGTATGTCGAACTCCTTATGTTCGCACTCCACGAGACTCGGCGGCTCAAATGTGACTTTTGGAAGGCTTTGCGCTGAAAGAAGCTTGTTGACGCTGTGCCTTTGGGCTCTTGCAGAATCTCACCAACGAGGAGCAGGTGGTCGTGATTCACGCCAGGACCCTTCCCACCCTAGCCGAGAAGGTAACGCGCACGTCCACGCACGCTCTCGCATTCTGCTTATGTGACAGCAGCCTTTCCTCAGTGGTTAGAATACATCAAAGTGACCAAGTCAGCACTTCAACAGAAGATGTTGGACATTGAAAGTGAGAAGGTAGACAGACACGCGACATCAGCCAAGGGGAACTCCGGCAATGTGCCCCAACAATTCTGACCTTGAGCTGTGCTAGGATATGTTCTGCAAGCAGAAGGGCTACCTGGATGAAGAGTTGGACTTCAGGAAGTGTTCCATGGACCAGGCTCATAAGGTAAGCCGCCCTCAAATCTCCCGCCGGACCACTGATGGACGAGGATTGCGGCCCAGAGGATCCTGGAGCTGGAGGCCATGTTGTACGAGGCGCTACCGCAGCGGGACTGCCCCGCCACGGACGGCGAAAAAGCCAGCCACGCTGGCGTGAATGACGTGCTGACGGCGGATCAGAGAGAAGAGCTTAGGAGCGCCGTGGACCAATGGAAGCGAGCCCTGATGTGCGAGTTGAGGGAGCGCGACGCTTGCATCCTCCGAGAGAATGGATCTGCTGCACAGCGCGCAACAGGTAAGGGCCCAAAGCCAGCCCGGCACTTACTTGCACGCTTACTGGCTTTTGAATGCCACTTTCCATTTGTCCGTCCTAGAGGAACAAAGAGCTGAAAGAATTCATCGAAGCTCAGAAGAGACAAATCAAACAATTGGAGGAGAAGTTTCTGTTTCTCTTTCTATTCTTCTCCTTGGCCTTCATTCTGTGGCCCTAACACCAGCTGGTGAGTGAGCTCCAGCGGCACCGCACTCGACACCTCCGATACACTGCCAGCCGGTCTCAGACGTTGGCAGACGCTCCGATGCCAACGTATACCCCCCGCCACGGTGACAAAGGCACCGCGTCACACCGGCGCTCATCCAATCAGAAGGCAGGAAAAGCAAATTCACATGCAGGGCACTTTTGAACCAGAAGAGAGCGCCACAAAAAACGGTTGTTGCCCCAAACGCGCACTAAAAAGGGTCAGAATAACAAGAGTCCCACTGGCCAGCCGGGGCCACCCGTCCAGCTGTTTCTTCAGGGGGGAAAAAAATTGGAGTCACCGGTGAGTACATTTTGCATTTAGCTCTGCTTTTCTGCTTCTGTCTTCAAGTGTGTGGCATCCTGCGATCAAAGATTCAGCCAACCCCAAAGCGGTTGACCTCAACGTCCCACCACCATGCCTACCAGAGCAGGTGACGTGATGCTTTGGACATCCTTCCGTCTCAGATGCCCAAAAGTACTCTTTGCCACATCTGCGGCAATACGGTGTCTTTTCAAAGGTGCAAATAAATCCAGCGTGGGCGGAACACGCACGTCTTCGGTTTTTCCCGCTTTGTTTGTGTGACAGCTGTTGTGAAAATTTTATACAAATAAAGTTGTATAGTACAGGTTTGGCCAAGCCGCAACTCCCGAACCGCATGCGGCTCTTTTATGTTCATATCAACATTTGTGTGTGTGTGTGTGTGTGGGGGGGGGGGGGGGGGGGGGGGTTGTGCGTGTTGGCTTCACTTGAGTTCAATTTGGTATTTTGGTCAAAAGCGCATGTGGTGAAATTCCACAAAGTAGGATGGGCAAACACATTTCTTTAAACTATGAGTGTCAATTGGGCTCTCGAAATGGCAGGGAAAAGATGCACAGCAAAACGAAAATACGTAGATGAACACAGGACGTTTTAATCAGAGTGGGAAAGTTTCTATTTTTTGTTGAACGTGATGGCAAACCATTCTGCCTGATATGTCAGACCTCAGCGCATTTCAAAGATTCAAATCTTCAGCGCCATGCACTTCAGCTCACTCCATGCTAACATTGATCAGGCGTCGAACCCGCAACATCATGCTTAAGAGGTGGCCATGCTAACCAGTGCGCCATTATGTCAACGCATAATAACTAAGTCTACTGATCAAAACAGCGGTTACTATATGACGTCGCTACGTCGTGGTCACGTGACGCAGACAAGACGTCAATGGACGTGGGCAGAGTTAACTTGTTTAAAAGGGAGTGGGCAGAAGAAATATTTAATTTATTTAAATCTATTTTGAGTGCACACCATTATGCCAATGCATAACAACTGTAAATCTACTAAACAAAACAGCGGTTGCTATATGACATCTGCCACGTCGTGGTCACGTGACATACGTGACGTCGATGGGCGTAACTTTCGCCGGAATTCAAATCCGCGGGGAGAGTTAACTTGTTTAAAAGAGAGTGGGCAGAAGAATTATTTAATTTATTTAAATCTATTTGGTGTGTGCGCCATTATGTCAATGCATAACAACTGTAAGTCTACTAAACAAAACAGCGGTTGCTATATGACGTCTGCCACGTCGTGGTCACGTGACGCGGACGTGACGTCGACGCCTACTTTACATCCCACCGATCACAGGACCCCTCGGCTGCATAACCGTGCCCCCTTCCCAACCAATCGGATTTGCTATACGCGAAAACGACGCCAATGGAAAGAGCTTCCGCCCAAATTTAAATCCGTGGGCGTGGCTCGCAGCAGGAAGTAGGAAAATGGCGGCGATGTTGACAAAGACACAGCGGATGGTAACATACGACTAACAAGAGAAATATTTTTATTTTCTGCTTGCAACTGGACCGTCCAGAGCGTACACGGTAAGTACAACTCATCGTTTTTAAAAAGAAGTACTTTTGTTGCCCTGAAAAGCGAGTGAGCGTGGCGTTTGTGGGGGACGTCGAATTTCGACGATTCTTTCTGGTCAACGGTTGTAAATGATTGTGTTGATTAAAAAAGAAAACTTGATGTAACTCTACTTTTAACTGCCGTTTCAGATAGATTTGGAATTGCATCACATCCAATTTTGCCTAGAGCGTACACGGTAAGTAACACTCGTTGTGTTTAAGGAGATTTACGTTTGTAATAGCAGAAGTGTAGCCGCGTTGCGTTGTACGTGTGAATGTTGGTCCAGGCGAAATGTTAATGTTTAATTTCATTCCTTTAGGTTCCACGGTGTTTGTTGGCTGCAAGTTTTCCACTGCAAGAAGAGGCTCATATCATTGACCAGGAGCGAGCTACAATGGTGAGTAGCCATAACATTTATGTTAAACACTTCCTATTTCATGTCTAACAGTACTTGATTTAACAAATAACCATAAATAAATACAGTATGGGCACTGAAGTTAACATATGTGATTATACTGCCTAATCTGTCACCGAGTAGATTGTTGCAAAGTAATATAAGATCCAAAGTTGTAATTCAGAATAGTTTTCAAAAGAAGGCCATTAGAATTATATACAAGTCTGATTACCCTGAACAAGCTATTAATTAAATCACAAATTCTTCAATTCAAAGATTTGGTAGATTATCAGACAAATAATGTCTAACAGTAATTGATTTAACACATCACGATAAGTAGATTGAGTGTGGGCACTCTCAAGTTAACATATGTGATTATACTGCCTAATCTGTTACAGAGTATGTTGTTGCCAAGTAATGTAGAATAGATCCAAAGTAGTAATCCAGAATGGTTTTGAAGAGGCCATTAGAATGATAAACAAATCTGATTACCTTGAACATAATAACAAGCTAAGTGTTTAATATGTCCTATGAAGTCAAAATTGGGCACCATCATGTGGTGAAATTTGGAATTGCATCACATCCAATTTTGCCTGGGAACAAACAGATTACATAAATCTTAGTTTTGAATAAGCCACTCCTTCTCAAACAAGTAAACTCTGCCCATTTTGCGCAGTAGATGTTCTGTTAATATCTAGTATTTATACAAAGTCATAATTTAAATTGCTTTCAACCTTCATTCATCGGTTCAACCAACATTACTCGCTCTTATTACCAACTTGTATTGATTTAACTAAGCATTTAATACTTCCTATCAGGTCTCAAATCGAGATTTGGCAAAATACAATTTCAGCAAATCCAATTTTGCCAGGGAACAAAAATAGATTAAATAAACTAAATAAGTCCTCTTCCCATTAAATAAATCAGAAAAGTCTGTCTTGTAACCAGTCCTCTTCAAACAAGTAAAGTCTGCCCATTTTGTGCCGTAGATTTTGTGTCTATGCCTAGTATTTAAACAAAATCATAATTTAAACGACTTCTTTCCTTCATTCACTTTGGAAATTTGGAATTGCAGCAAATCGAATTTTGCCAGGGAACAAAAATAGATCAATTAAACTAAATAAGTCTTCTTCCCATTAAATAAATTAAAAAAGTCTGTCTTGTAACCAGTCCTTTTCAAACAAGTAAAGTCTGCCCATTTTGTGCCGTCGATTTTGTGTTTATGCCTAGTATTTATACAAAATCATAATTTAAAGGACTTCATTCCTTCATTCACTTTGGAAATTTGGAATTGCAGCACATCAAATTTTGCCTGGGAAGAAAAGTAGATTAAATAAATTTAATAAGTCTTACTACTTCCCATTAAATAAATTAAATACGTCTTACTTGTTTCCACTCCTTTTCAAAACAGTAGTTTAAAACGAGGGCCCTTCACTCAATCTTTAACCTCAACCCCGCACGTTGTGTTGTATCTGTGAATGTTGGTTGTGGCCAAATGATAGTTTTCTTTCATTCGTTTAGGTTCCAAGAAAACTTGATGTAACTCTACTTTTAACTGCCGTTTCAGATAAGCGGGTATTACGTCGCAGTCATGTGCCGCGGATATGACGTAATTGCCGGAACCTCCGCCAAAATTCAAATCTGTTGGCGCGATGGCCGTGAGCCACTGAGCAGCGACGATTATCAACAGAAATATCTTTATTTTCTGCTTGCAACTGGACCGTCTAGAGCGTACACGGTAAGTAACACTCATTGTGTTTAAGGAGATTTACGTTTGTAATAGCAGAAGTGTAGCCGCGTTGCGTTGTACGTGTGAAAATTGGTCGAGGCGAAATGTTAATGTTTAATTTCATTCCTTTAGGTTCCACGGTGTTTGTTGGCTGCAAGTTTTCCACTGCAAGAAGAGGCTCGTATCATTGACCAGGAGCGAGCTACAATGGTGAGTAGCCATAACATTTATGTTAAACACTTCCTATTTCATGTCTAACAGTACTTGATTTAACAAATAACCATAAATAAATACAGTGTGGGCACTGAAGTTAACATATGTGATTATACTGCCTAATCTGTCACCGAGTAGATTGTTGCAAAGTAATATAAGATCCAAAGTTGTAATTCAGAATAGTTTTCAAAAGAAGGCCATTAGAATTATATACAAGTCTGATTACCCTGAACATAACAACAAGCTATTAATTAAATCACAAATTCTTCAATTCAAAGATTTGGTAGATTATCAGACAAATAATGTCTAACAGTAATTGATTTAACACATCACGATAAGTAGATTGAGTGTGGGCACTCTCAAGTTAACATATATGATTATACTGCCTAATCTGTTACAGAGTATGTTGTTGCCAAGTAATGTAGAATAGATCCAAAGTAGTAATCGAGAATAGTTTTGAAGAGGCCATTAGAATAATAAACAAATCTGATTACCTTGAACATAATAACAAGCTAAGTGTTTAATATGTCCTATGAAGTCGAAATTGGGCACCGTCATGTGGTGAAATTTGGAATTGCATCACATCCAATTTTGCCTGGGAACAAACAGATTAAATAAATCTTAGTTTTGAATAAGCCACTCCTTCTCAAACAAGTAAACTCTGCCCATTTCGCGCAGTAGATGTTCTGTTAATATCTAGTATTTATACAAAGTCATAATTTAAATTGCTTTCAACCTTCATTCATCGGTTCAACCAACATTACTCGCTCTTACTACCAACTTGTATTGATTTAACTAAGCGTTTAATACTTCCTATCAGGTCTCAAGGCAAGATTTGGCAAAATACAGTTTCAGCAAATCCAATTTTGCCAGGGAACAAAAATAGATTAAATAAACTAAATAAGTCTTCTTCCCAATAAATAAATCAGAAAAGTCTGTCTTGTAACCAGTCCTCTTCAAACAAGTAAAGTCTGCCCATTTTGTGCCGTAGATTTTGTGTCCATGCCTAGTATTTAAACAAAATCATAATTTAAACGACTTCTTGCCTTCATTCACTTTGGAAATTTGGAATTGCAGCAAATCGAATTTTGCCAGGGAACAAAAATAGATCAATTAAACTAAGTCTTCTTCCCATTAAATAAATTAAAAAAGTCTGTCTTGTAACCAGTCCTTTTCAAACAAGTAAAGTCTGCCCATTTTGTGCCGTCGATTTTGTGTTAATGCCTAGTATTTATACAAAATCATAATTTAAAGGACTTCATTCCTTCATTCACTTTGGAAATTTGGAATTGCAGCACATCAAATTTTGCCTGGGAAGAAAAGTAGATTAAATAAATTTAATAAGTCTTACTACTTCCCATTAAATAAATTAAATACGTCTTACTTGTTCCCACTCCTTTTCAAAACAGTAGTTTAAAACGAGGGCCCTTCACTCAACCTTTAACCCTATTTATTCACCTTCTAGGCTAAGTGTTAAAGGCTAAGTGTTAAAGGCTAAGTGTTAAAGGCTAAGTGTTAAAGGCTAAGTGTTAAAGGCTAAGTGTTAAAGGCTAAGTGTTAAAGGCTAAGTGTTAAAGGCTAAGTGTTAGAGGCTAAGTGCCAGAGGCTAGGCGCCAGAGGCGAGTTTTTGTGGGCTGAAGTTTTAGTGGGGTTAGTGTGAATACAATCCAAAAGAATACAACAGAATACAATACAATAGAATATAATACATAGATTAAATTCAATAGCTCTTACTACTTCCCATTAAATAAATTAAATACGTCTTACTTGTTCCCAATCCTTTTCAAAAAAGTAGTTTAAAACGAGGGCCCTTCACTCAACCTTTAACCTCAACCCCGCACGTCACATTGTGTTGTATCTGTGAATGTTGGTTGTGGCCAAATGATAGTTTTCTTTCATTCGTTTAGGTTCCACGGTGTTTGTTGGCTATGTTTTCCACTGTCAGAAGGATGAAAATACAAAGTACAACGCTTGGACGTGGGCGAAGACGTCACCGGTGAGTCCTTCCTTCCTATTTATTTACCTTCTAGATGCTAGAGGCTAAGTGTTAGAGGCTAAGTGTTAGAGGCTAAGTGTTAAAGGCAACACAATACGAACAACACAACACAATACGAACAACTCAACACAATATGAACAACACAATATGAACAACACAACACAATACGAACAACACAACACAATACAAACAACACAACACAATACGAACAACACAACACATTACGAACAACACAACACAATACGAACAACACAACGATACTGCACTGAACAACACGATACCGCACTGAGAAACACGATACCGCACTGAACAACACGATACCGCACTGAACAACACCATGCCGCACTGAACACCATGCCACACTGAACAACACCATCCCGCACTGAACAACACCATGCCGCACTAAACAACACCATGCCGCACTGAACAACACCATGCCTCACTGAACGACACCATGCCGCACTGAAAGACACCATGCCGCACTGAACGACACCATGCCGCACTGAAAGACACCATCCCGCACTGAACACCATGCCGCACTGAACAACACCATCCTGCACTGAACAACACCATCCCGCACTGAACAACACCATGCCGCACTGAACAACATTATGCCGCACTGAACAACATTATGCCGCACTGAACATTATGCCGCACTGAACAACACCATGCCGCACTGAACAACACCATGCCGCACTGAACAACACCATGCCGCACTGAACAACACCATGCCGCACTGAACAACACCATGCCGCACTGAACAACACCATGCCGCATTGAACAACATTATGCCGCACTGAACAACACCATGCCGCACTGAACAACACCATCCTGCACTGAACAACACCATTCCGCATTGAACACCATGCCGCACTGAACAACACCATCCCGCACTGAACAACACCATCCCGCACTGAACAACATTATGCCGCACTGAACAACATTATGCCGCACTGAACAACACCATGCCGCACTGAACAACACCATGCCGCACTGAACAACACCATGCCGCACTGAACAACATTATAACGCACTGAACAACACCATCCCGCACTGAACAACACCATGCCGCACTAAACAACATTATGCCGCACTGAACAACATTATGCCGAAATGAACAACACCATGCCGCACTGAACAACACCATGCCGCACTGAACAACACCATGCCGCACTGAACAACACCATGCCGCACTGAACAACACGATCCCGCATTGAACACCATCCCGCACTGAACAACACCATGCCGCACTGAACAACACCATGCCGCACTGAACAACACCATGCCGCACTGAACAACACCATGCCGCACTGAACAACACCATGCCGCACTGAACAACACCATTCCGCACTGAACAACACCATGCCGCACTGAACAACATTATGCTGCACTGAACAACACCATGCCGCACTGAACAACAACATGCCGCACTGAAAAACATTATGCCGCACTGAACAACACCATGCCGCACTGAACAACACCATCCCGAACTGAACAACACCATGCCGCATTGAACAACACCATGCCGCACTGAACAACACCATCCTGCACTGAACAACACCATCCCGCACTGAACAACACCATGCCGCACTGAACAACACCATGCCGCACTGAACAACACCATGCCGCAATGAACAACACCATCCCGCACTGAACAACATTATGCCGCACTGAACAACATTATGCCGCACTGAACAACATTATGCCGCACTGAACAACATTATGCCGCACTGAACAACATTATGCCGCACTGAACAACACCATGCCGCACTGAACAACACCATGCCGCACTGAACAACACCATGCCGCACTGAACAACACCATGCCGCACTGAACAACACCATGCCGCACTGAACAACACCATGCCGCACTGAACAACACCATCCTGCACTGAACAACACCATCCCGCACTGAACAACACCATCCCGCACTGAACAACACCATGCCGCACTGAACAACACTATGCCGCACTGAACAACATTATGCCGCACTGAACAACACCATGCCGCACTGAACAACACCATGCCGCACTGAACAACACCATGCCGCACTGAACAACACCATCCTGCACTGAACAACACCATGCCGCATTGAACAACACCATGCCGCACTGAACAACACCATCCTGCACTGAACAACACCATGCCGCATTGAACAACACCATGCCGCACTGAACAACACCATGCCGCACTGAACAACATTACGCTGCACTGAACAACACCATGCCGCACTGAACAACACCATGCCGCACTGAACAACACCATGCCGCACTGAACAACACCATGCCGCATTGAACAACACCATGCCGCACTGAACAACACCATGCCGCACTGAACAACACCATCCTGCACTGAACAACACCATGCCGCATTGAACAACACCATGCCGCACTGAACAACACCATCCTGCACTGAACAACACCATCCCGCACTGAACAACACCATCCCGCATTGAACAACACCATCCTGCACTGAACAACACCATGCCGCACTGAACAACACCATGCCGCACTGAACAACACCATGCCGCACTGAACAAGACCATGCCGCACTGAACAACACCATGCCGCACTGAACAACACCATCCTGCACTGAACAACACCATCCCGCACTGAACAACACCATGCCGCATTGAACAACACCATCCTGCACTGAACAACACCATCCTGCACTGAACAACACCATGCCGCACTGAACAACACCATGCCGCACTGAACAACACCATGCCGCACTGAACAACACCATGCCGCACTGAACAACATTATGCCGCACTGAACAACATTATGTCGCACTGAACAACACCATGCCGCACTGAACAACACCATGCTGCACTGAACAACATTATGCCGCACTGAAAAACACCATGCCGCACTGAACAACACCATCCCGCACTGAACAACACCATGCCGCATTGAACAACACCATGCCGCACTGAACAACACCATGCCGCACTGAACAACACCATGCTGCACTGAACAACACCATGCTGCACTGAACAACACGATCCTGCATTGAACAACACCATGCCGCACTGAACAACACCATCCTGCACTGAACAACACCATCCTGCACTGAACAACACCACCCCGTACTGAACAACACGATCCCGCATTGAACAACACCATCCCACACTGAACAACACCATGCCGCACTGAACAACACCATTCCGCACTGAACAACTCCATGCCGCACTGAACAACACCATGCCGCACTGAACAACACCATGCCGCACTGAACAACACCATGCCGCACTGAACAACACCATGCCGCATTGAACAACACCATGCCGCACTGAACAACACCATGCCGCACTGAACAACACCATCCTGCACTGAACAACACCATGCCGCATTGAACAACACCATGCCGCACTGAACAACACCATCCTGCACTGAACAACACCATCCCGCACTGAACAACACCATGCCGCACTGAACAACATTATGGCTTACTGAACAACATTATGCCGCACTGAACAACACCATGCCGCACTGAACAACACCATGCCGCACTGAACAACACCATGCCGCACTGAACAACATTATGCCGCACTGAACAACATTATGCCGCACTGAACAACACCATGCCGCACTGAACAACACCATGCCGCACTGAACAACACCATGCCGCACTGAACAACACGACGTCGCACTGAACAACACGACGCCGCACAGAACAACACGACGCCGCACAGAATAACACAATACCGCACAGAACAACACAATACCGCACAAACAGTTTTAGATAATATTACGTCGCAGTCATGTGACGCGGACATGACGTCAATAGGCGGAACTCACGGCAAAATTATAATCCGTGGGCGTGGCTTGCAACAGGAAGTAGGAAAGCGGCAATTCTGGCAAACAAGACACAGCGGTTAGTAACACGATGACTTACAAGGCAAATATTTTTGTTTTCAGCTTGCAACTTGACCGTCTAGAGCGTACAAGGTAATTACAACTGTTTTTTTTTAGCCCTGAAAAGCGAGGGAGTGTGGCGTTTGGGAGGAATGTCGAACTCGGCGTCTGCTTCCAGCCACAGACGCCAAATTTCGACGATTATTTCGACTGGTCAACGGTTGTAAATTATTGCGTTGACTAAAAACTTTATTTAACTCTACTCTTAACTTTGCCGTTTCAGATATGCGGGTATTACACCGCGGAAATGACGTCAATAGGCTGAACTCTCGCCAAAATTCAAATCTGTGGGCGCAATGGCCTTGAGCGAGACACCGGATACAAACACGACGATTATCAACAGAAATATCTTTATTTTCTGCTTGCAAGTGGACCGTCTAGAGCGTACACGGTAAGTACAACTCATTGTGTTTAAAAAGATTTACGTTTGTGTAGTTTGCGTTGCGTTGTATCTGTGAATGTTGGTTTAGGCTAAATGTTAATGTTTAATTTCATTCCTTTAGGTTCCACGGTGTTTGTTGGCTGTATGTTTTCCACTGCAAGAAGAGGCTCGTATCATTGACCAGCAGGAGCTACAATGGTGAGTACCCCTTTCGTCTTCCATTTATGTTAAACACTTCCTATTTCATGTCTAACAGTACTCGATTTAACAAATAACCATAAATAAATACAGTGTGGGCAGTCACGTTAACATATGTGATTATCCTGCCTAATATGTTTATCACAAATATGTCACTAATCACTAATATGTTTATTTGTTTATCACAACACCTTTGGACCTTCAGCAATCGATTATTTCCCTTCATCTACATAGAGACAGAACGATGGTGTCTTAAACATCTCATTCATTTCACCAAATAACTTCACGCAGGTGGATAACGGCCGTCTCGGTCACGCTATGTTGCGTGATGCAGTTTTGAAGAACCAAATGCATTTATTCAATGAATAAGTCAAGCTAGATCTATGTTTATGATGTTGTACGTTACGGTACCGATTGAAGTTGAGTCCGAAGCCAGTGGAAAACAGCGCTGCGTTTGTGCTCTCCAGGTACAAATGTTGTGATCTCTGACTGACGACCGGGCGAGACTCGAGTAAGAGATGTCCAAACGAGCTCCGGCAGGGCGGGTCAAGGCGGAGCGAACGGACGCCTTTCAGGCCGCCAATGACGAGCTGAGAGCCAAACTGATGGACGTCCAGTTAGAACTTCAGCAGGAGAAGAACAAGGTGAAAACCTCAACAGACAGACACTGCCTTCTTCCCTGCCTGCCTCCCTGCCTGCCTCCCTGCCTGCCTGCCTGCCTCCCTGCTTGCCTCCCTCCCGCCCTCCCTCCCTCCCTCCCTCCCAGTTTCCCCGATGTAGATTTGACATGCGTGTGCCATGACTGTGTCAGCCTACGTCAACAAATGCACCGAGGACGTCAGCACCACTAAGAATATCATCACCCCGGGCAACCAACGACCCTGGATGACTGAGGAGGTACGTCAAACGCTACGAGCGCGGAACTCTGCCTTCAAGTCTGGCGACAAGGAGACACTGAGGACAGCGAGAGCCAACTTGAACCGTGCCATCAGGGTAGCGAAGCGAGACCACAGTCGAAAAATTCAGGATCGTTTCCACGACGCCAACAACACCAGGAGTATGTGGCAAGGCATACGGGCGATTACAGACTACAACTCACCCTCCCCCCCCCCGGTGGGTGAAGTTGATGCTGACTTTCTAAATGGTCTAAATAACTTCTTTGGGAGGTTCGAGGCACTAAACGGCACTCCAGCAGTTAAAACTGTCCCCCATCAGGAAGAGGAGGTACTCTGCCTTGACTCCGCCGATGTGTTGAAGACCCTGAGGAGAGTCAACCCCCGTAAGGCCCCTGGCCCCGACAACATTCCTGGGCGTGTGTTCAGGGAATGTGCAAGTCAGCTGGCTGGGGTCATCACAGACATTTTCTCGCTGGGCCAAGCCACAGTGCCAGCGTGCTTTAAGACTGCCTCCATCATTCCGGTGCCGAAGAAACCTCAAATCACCTCATTTAATGATTACTCCGGTCATGATGAAGTGCTTCGAAAGGCTGCTTAAAGATCACATCGTTTCCAGACTCCCCCCATTATTTGACCCGTTCCAGTTTGCCGACCGGCAAAACCGCTCCACTCAGGACGCCATCTCCTCCGTTCTTCACCTGAGCCTGGCTCACCTGGAGGAGAAGAACACCCATGTTCGGATGCTGTTCCTGGACTTCAGCTCAGCGTTTAACACCATCATCCCACAGCATCTAGTAGGAAAATTGGAACACCTGGGCTTCAACACCCCCCTTCGCAACTGGCTGCTAGACTTCCTCACCAACAGACCTCAGTCAGTCCGGGTCGGACAGAACACCTCTGATGTCATCACCCTCAGCACAGGCTCCCCTCAGGGCTGCGTCCTGAGCCCCCTGCTGTTCACCCTGATGACACACGACTGCGTCCCCAGGTTCACCACCAATCACATCGTGAAGTCAGCAGACGACACAACGGTGGTGGGGCTCATCAGAGACAACAACGACCTGGACTACAGAGAGGAGGTGGAGCAGCTGGTGGGCTGGTGCAGAGACAACAGCCTGATCCTGAATGTGGAGAAGATGAAGGAGATCATCGTCGACTTCAGGAAAAACCAGCCTCACCACGCTCCACTGATCATCAACAGCTCAGCTGTGGAGGTGGTCAGCAGCACCAAATTCCTGGGGGTCCACATCACAGAAGACCTCACCTGGACTATGAACACTACGGCACTGATCAAGAGGGCACAGAAGCGCTTGTACTTCCTGCGGAGGATGAGGAGAGCCCACCTGCCCCCACCCATCATGAGGACGTTCTACAGGAGCACCATAGAGAGCATTCTGACAAGCTGACTCTCTGTGTGGTGTGGAGGCTGCACCGCCTCCGATTGGAAGAACGTGAGGAGAGTGGTGAGGACAGCAGAGAGGATCATAGGGGCTCCTCTTCCCTCCATTCAGGACATTTCATCTCAGCGCTGCATGTCCCGTGCCCGTAACATCATCAATGACCCATCACACCCCCACCATGGACTGTTCTCCCTGCTGCCCTCTGGGAAGAGGTTTCGCACAATCCGCTGCAGGTCCACCAGGTTCTGCAACAGCTTTTTCCCTGCTGTCATCAGACTGTTGAACATTAGAACTGTTGAGCTCTAAACTGAACTCTGCATCACACATTCACAGAACTGTACTTTATGACACTACGGACCTCTATCTTGCACTATCTCGCACTACCAACTTTACTGAACTTGTGTAAACCCTTTAAATAGAAGTTTAATACATGGTTTAGCATTCCTCTGCACACTCTTGAATACTGTTTTGCCTACTTGCACTATTGCATAATTAGCACTGCTGCACTTTATACTTATTTGTAATATATATATATATACAGTATATGTATATATATATATTTTCATAGGATATGTTACTTCTATTCAACTGCAATATCACTACTTTGTTGTAAGACGTATGCAACGGAATTTCGTTTTGTATGCACCATGTGCAGACAAGATGACAATAAAGTTTGTCTAAGTCTAAGTCTAAGTCATGTCAGGTCAGCTGTCTGGAGAGAGAGAGAAGTCAGGACCTGCGGGCGGAGCACCACCGTGCCACCGCCGCCATGACGGAACTCAAAAGCAAACTCCATGAGGAGAAGCAGAAAGAGTTAGCCATTACCAGGGAGACATTACTGCGGCAGCATGAAATGGAGCTGATGAGAGTGATCAAAATCAAAGATGGAGAGATCCAGCGACTGAATGCCTTGGTCCTCAGCCTGAGGGACGGCTCCATGGACAAGGTGATCCGCTCTATCCGTGTCTGACTATCCGCACGCCACGTCGGGCTTCGATGCGGCCGCTACCGTATTGTGTAGCTTGTCCCCAGTAAGCGTCGCGGCGCTCCGTTGCGGTCTCAACGGCCCGGTGTGGCGCAATGTCTGCTCAGGTGAGGAGGGGGGGCGCTTTGCTGGCGGAGGTGGAGGAGACGCGGCGGTGTCGGGAGACCGAGCGGTGTCGCCTCCACCAGGAGCGCGGAAGAAGCCCTGGCAGCGGCCCAGCAGGCCTGGCAGTCCCGAGCGGCCGAGCTCCGATCGGCTCATCACCAGCATCGGGAGGAGCTGAGCCGAACCAAGAGAGACTGCGAGAGGGAGATCCGCCGACTGGTAGGACTGATCAGATGCGCGGTGCGTGGCTATGTTCCCAATTTCGTTGTATACCTGCAGTGCAATGACACCTAAGGCATTCTATTCTATTTCACAAGAAGAAAATGTCCGGTTGCTCGCTTCGCTTTTGTCACAGCAAAGGTGTTCTAGTCGATTCAAGAAAAAAATTGGCCGGTTGCTCTCTTTGTTTTTGTCACAATTCTGGCAAATGAGTTTGCCCGCCTGCCTGAGCGCTCCCCGTTTGTACATCCAGACGGATGAGATCAAGCTGAAAGACAGAGCGGTTAGTGTTTTGGATGAAGCCCTGGGGCCGGCCACGTCCACCGCCTTCAGCTGCAGACTCAGGCTGCCGAGCAGCAGATCGCTGCCCTGAGGGATTCCCAAAGGGCGGGCCTAAACTACCCTGGAAGTGGGGTCAACGCCGCTACTAGCAATCCTCTTCATTGCGTAAGCCACCTCATCACACACTTGCAGTACGCATGACTTAGTTCGTTGCTGGAGGAAGGTAGCACAAAAACAGTTTTGAACTTTGAACGAGTGCTTGTGTGTGTGTGTTGCGGGGCGTTTTCAGTCTCAGGAGGATCGGGACACGCGACGGTTTCATCTGAAAATCGCTGAGCTCAGCGCAGTCATCAGGAAACTGGAGGATCGAAACGCCCTGCTTTCTGAAGAGCGCAATGAACTGGTAATTTATTGACGGCACGCTTGAAGGTTTGCGCTACGTTTGATGCGCGCCATCCAGCGAGGCACCCATTGCGCTTGCTTATTAGTTGAGCGGCGCGGCGAGTCGGTTGCCTGGTAGATGTCTTTTATTGGGAGCCAAAGCCACGATTCCGTTCAAACCGATGCAAAAGAAATGGATACGTTCCGGCCCGCGTGTTGTGCGTCTTTCACATCCCGCACTTCATGCTTGCAGCTAAAGCGACTGAGAGAAACAGAAAGCCAGTTTCTGCCACTCCTGTACAAAAACAAACGCCTGAGCAGGAAGAATGAAGAACTCTCGCTGGTGCTGTGTCGCCTTGAAAACAAAGTGCGCTTTGTCACCCAGGAGAACGAGGAGATGGCAAGCTTGGTAAGTCGACGCGGACAACGGCGGCGTGCCAACAGAGTCCACTGCATTTGTGTTCCACAGAGAAGGCCTAGTTCGCTCAATGACCTGGACCGCGGTTGCGGCCAGCAGGACAGTGAAATGGAGTTCCTTCAAGTTGTGGAGCAGCGGCACATCATCGACGACTTGTCCAAGGTCTTCAGGCAGGCGACTCGGTGCACGTACGGCAGCGCCGCGCTCGCTCGCTGTCGCCAGGAAACCTTTTCCGTCCAAAGCTTGGCCGGCGGCCGCCATCCAAAAAATTGGCCCCTTAAATTCCGACCTTTCAAGCAGGAGCATTGTGCGCACGCGTTTGAACACGCTTTAGACTTGTTTTGCCGTTTTCAGCAGCTCAAAGCTCCCGTTTTGTCAGCGCCTTTGCCACTCGCTGTGCGCTGAAAACGACGGACTTGCCCGGCTGCTCAGCCCGTCAACCATGAGCCGCGAGCGCGACGTCATTGTCCGTAGGCAGCTAGTGGCAAAATGCACCCTGTTAGAGTTGCGCTCGCTCCAACTTATTTTGCAAGAACCACACGGGAGACAAGTAAGTTCTTTTGGACACCTGCAGGTGGAGAGTCCATCCGTTGTACGAATGAAGTCTGACTCTCGGCTCCTGCACGAGCATTTTAATTAAGAGAAACAGGGTGGGTGTAAGAGTGGATTGAATAGAGGAAGCCCTTGACCTCTAGTCAAAACATAGCAAGGGGTGTTTTACGACTTTGTGTAGGAAGGGATAAGCGATAGGGATAAATAAGGGATAAATAATATTATTTATTACAGGTCGCAGTCAAAGTCAAAGCAACACAATGATACGATAAAGATAATCTGGAAAACCCTGACACACCCTGTAGTTGTCACTTTTGGAAAAGACGAGCGTCCCTCCAATCATCGCCGGTGACGTGTTTTTCAGGCTCTGGAGACAGGAGCTCATGTCAGAAATGTCATTGTGAGTCGCGTTTGTTTCTGCGCCGGAGCCGTTCGTTCCCTTTGCATCCAAAGAATCTCAAAGGCGGATTATTTGTGTCGACAGGAGAGAGATTTGCTGCTACGATACCGACGTCGAGAATCTCTGAGGAGGAACAAAGCGTGAGGTCCTGCAAGGTGAGTCTGTTTGTTTGCGGCTGCTTGGTGTTGCGCAAGATGAAATGGCCTTTTTCTCGCTATCGTTCCTCTCGTCGATTCATCGTGAGGTGTCGCTTCAGTTTGTTCAGAGAGATGTTTGCTTCCGCGCCCGCAGGTCATCGAAACATTTTACGGCTACGACGAAGACGTGTTGGTGGACCCGGACGGATCGTCCTTGTCTTTTCACACCGACAGAACCCCCGACACGGAACCCGAAGAGGTAGCCCGCCATTTCTGCCAGCGTATTGGCACCAAACATTCCTCTTCAGCCTGGAATCGGACTCGTCTTTGCGTCGCGGGTGCTTTGTCGCCGGTCTGACTGATTCTGGTACTAGTGCTGTGTTGCATTGGTGTGTGCATGAAGAGGCGGAGCTTCGCTACCGCCAGCTGACGCAAGAATATCAAGCGCTGCAACGAGCCTACGCTCTGCTAGCCCAGACCAGCGAAGGGGACTACGACGCCGAGAAGGAGATCAAGGTGGCGCCCCTTCCCGCAACCCCCGGCCGGGTCGCAGCCTCCCCGTTCTCACCCAGCCTCGGGTGTTCTCTGGTCTGAAAGGAGGAGGAGGAGCCTCCCTCCTCCTCCTTTCAGACCAGAGAAAAGCTGATGGTAGAAATGGGTCACTATCAAAGCAGAGTAGCAGATCTGGAGTCAGCGCTGAAGCAACAAGGACAGGTAAGCTCATCAATGAGCACACCTTTTTCTCAGACAAAATAGCTACATTCTTCAGTCACTCATCCGTCTGGCATTACTGGACCAACCCCCCCCCCCCCCCCGAACGTGGCTGGGAAAATGCGGAGAAAAGCAAATGTCATTTTCCAGTCAACCAAAGAATTTGTGGATGAAAATGACACAACATTCCAAAGCTGTCCACGCGTTTGTCTCTTCTAGAATGTCAAGTGGGTGGAGGAGAAGCAGCTGCTGCGTCAGAGCAATCAGCAGTTGGCCGAAAAGGTGACGGAAAGAAAGGCGCTGGGCGGAGTCGCTTGGCGTCACACCTGACGGGAAGCCCCGCAGATGAGGTCTGACTGTCTTTTCAGGTCAGGCGGATGGAGGCGGAAGAAGCGCGTCTGAAAGAGCACATCCAGGATATCCGAGACCAAAACGAACTGCTTGAGTTCCGCATCCTGGAGCTGGAGGTGGGAAGACTCGCACAAGCGTGTTGAGGCCAGAGATGTGACGGACGGACGGACGGACGGACGGATGCATGCCTCTGCCTTTCAGGAGAGGGAGTGGCGCTCCCCCGTCTTGAAGTTTCTGCAAGTCCGTTTCCCAGACGGCCTCAGCCCTTTGCAGATCTACTGCGAGGCCGAGGGCGTGAGCGTACGTAAGGCGTCCCTCGCAACCCTAACCTTAACCCGAGGTCCCAGAACACCTTACATTGCTCCTTGCGCCTTTCCCCCGGACATCGTCATCAGTGATCTGATGAAGAAGCTGGACATCCTGGGCTATAACGCCGTAAGTGTATGTCGAACTCCTTATGTTCGCACTCCACGAGACTCGGCGGCTCAAATGTGACTTTTGGAAGGCTTTGCGCTGAAAGAAGCTTGTTGACGCTGTGCCTTTGGGCTCTTGCAGAATCTCACCAACGAGGAGCAGGTGGTCGTGATTCACGCCAGGACCCTTCTCACCCTAGCCGAGAAGGTAACGCGCACGTCCACGCACGCTCTCGCATTCTGCTTATGTGACAGCAGCCTTTCCTCAGTGGTTAGAATACATCAAAGTGACCAAGTCAGCACTTCAACAGAAGATGTTGGACATTGAAAGTGAGAAGGTAGACAGACACGCGACATCAGCCAAGGGGAACTCCGGCAATGTGCCCCAACTATTCTGACCTTGAGCTGTGCTAGGATATGTTCTGCAAGCAGAAGGGCTACCTGGATGAAGAGTTGGACTTCAGGAAGTGTTCCATGGACCAGGCTCATAAGGTAAGCCGCCCTCAAATCTCCCGCCGGACCACTGATGGACGAGGATTGCGGCCCAGAGGATCCTGGAGCTGGAGGCCATGTTGTACGAGGCGCTACCGCAGCGGGACTGCCCCGCCACGGACGGCGAAAAAGCCAGCCACGCTGGCGTGAATGACGTGCTGACGGCGGATCAGAGAGAAGAGCTTAGGAGCGCCGTGGACCAATGGAAGCGAGCCCTGATGTGCGAGTTGAGGGAGCGCGACGCTTGCATCCTCCAAGAGAGAATGGATCTGCTTCTGTCTTCTGCTGCACAGCGCGCAACAGGTAAGGGCCCAAAGCCAGCCCGGCACTTACTTGCACGCTTACTGGCTTTTGAATGCCACTTTCCATTTGTCCGTCCTAGAGGAACAAAGAGCTGAAAGAATTCATCGAAGCTCAGAAGAGACAAATCAAACAATTGGAGGAGAAGTTTCTGTTTCTCTTTCTATTCTTCTCCTTGGCCTTCATTCTGTGGCCCTAACACCAGCTGGTGAGTGAGCTCCAGCGGCACCGCACTCGACACCTCCGATACACTGCCAGCCGGTCTCAGACGTTGGCAGACGCTCCGATGCCAACGTATACCCCCCGCCACGGTGACAGAGGCACCGCGTCACACCGGCGCTCATCCAATCAGAAGGCAGGAAAAGCAAATTCACATGCAGGGCACTTTTGAACCAGAAGAGAGCGCCACAAAAAACGGTTGTTGCCCCAAACGCGCACTAAAAAGGGTCAGAATAACAAGAGTCCCACTGGCCAGCCGGGGCCACCCGTCCAGCTGTTTCTTCAGGGGGGAAAAAAATTGGAGTCACCGGTGAGTACATTTTGCATTTAGCTCTGCTTTTCTGCTTCTGTCTTCAAGTGTGTGGCATCCTGCGATCAAAGATTCAGCCAACCCCAAAGCGGTTGACCTCAACGTCCCACCACCATGCCTACCAGAGCAGGTGACGTGATGCTTTGGACATCCTTCCGTCTCAGATGCCCAAAAGTACTCTTTGCCACATCTGCGGCAATACGGTGTCTTTTCAAAGGTGCAAATAAATCCAGCGTGGGCGGAACACGCACGTCTTCGGTTTTTCCCGCTTTGTTTGTGTGACAGCTGTTGTGAAAATTTTATACAAATAAAGTTGTATAGTACAGGTTTGGCCAAGCCGCAACTCCCGAACCGCATGCGGCTCTTTTATGTTCATATCAACATTTGTGTGTGTGTGTGTGTGGGGGGGGGGGGGGGGGGGTTGTGCGTGTTGGCTTCACTTGAGTTCAATTTGGTATTTTGGTCAAAAGCGCATGTGGTGAAATTCCACAAAGTAGGATGGGCAAACACATTTCTTTAAACTATGAGTGTCAATTGGGCTCTCGAAATGGCAGGGAAAAGATGCACAGCAAAACGAAAATACGTAGATGAACACAGGACGTTTTAATCAGAGTGGGAAAGTTTCTATTTTTTGTTGAACGTGATGGCAAACCATTCTGCCTGATATGTCAGACCTCAGCGCATTTCAAAGATTCAAATCTTCAGCGCCATGCACTTCAGCTCACTCCATGCTAACATTGATCAGGCGTCGAACCCGCAACATCATGCTTAAGAGGTGGCCATGCTAACCAGTGCGCCATTATGTCAACGCATAATAACTAAGTCTACTGATCAAAACAGCGGTTACTATATGACGTCGCTACGTCGTGGTCACGTGACGCAGACAAGACGTCAATGGACGTGGGCAGAGTTAACTTGTTTAAAAGGGAGTGGGCAGAAGAAATATTTAATTTATTTAAATCTATTTTGAGTGCACACCATTATGCCAATGCATAACAACTGTAAATCTACTAAACAAAACAGCGGTTGCTATATGACATCTGCCACGTCGTGGTCACGTGACATACGTGACGTCGATGGGCGTAACTTTCGCCGGAATTCAAATCCGCGGGGAGAGTTAACTTGTTTAAAAGAGAGTGGGCAGAAGAATTATTTAATTTATTTAAATCTATTTGGTGTGTGCGCCATTATGTCAATGCATAACAACTGTAAGTCTACTAAACAAAACAGCGGTTGCTATATGACGTCTGCCACGTCGTGGTCACGTGACGCGGACGTGACGTCGACGCCTACTTTACATCCCACCGATCACAGGACCCCTCGGCTGCATAACCGTGCCCCCTTCCCAACCAATCGGATTTGCTATACGCGAAAACGACGCCAATGGAAAGAGCTTCCGCCCAAATTTAAATCCGTGGGCGTGGCTCGCAGCAGGAAGTAGGAAAATGGCGGCGATGTTGACAAAGACACAGCGGATGGTAACATACGACTAACAAGAGAAATATTTTTATTTTCTGCTTGCAACTGGACCGTCCAGAGCGTACACGGTAAGTACAACTCATCGTTTTTAAAAAGAAGTACTTTTGTTGCCCTGAAAAGCGAGTGAGCGTGGCGTTTGTGGGGGACGTCGAATTTCGACGATTCTTTCTGGTCAACGGTTGTAAATGATTGTGTTGATTAAAAAAGAAAACTTGATGTAACTCTACTTTTAACTGCCGTTTCAGATAGATTTGGAATTGCATCACATCCAATTTTGCCTAGAGCGTACACGGTAAGTAACACTCGTTGTGTTTAAGGAGATTTACGTTTGTAATAGCAGAAGTGTAGCCGCGTTGCGTTGTACGTGTGAATGTTTGTCCAGGCGAAATGTTAATGTTTAATTTCATTCCTTTAGGTTCCACGGTGTTTGTTGGCTGCAAGTTTTCCACTGCAAGAAGAGGCTCATATCATTGACCAGGAGCGAGCTACAATGGTGAGTAGCCATAACATTTATGTTAAACACTTCCTATTTCATGTCTAACAGTACTTGATTTAACAAATAACCATAAATAAATACAGTATGGGCACTGAAGTTAACATATGTGATTATACTGCCTAATCTGTCACCGAGTAGAATGTTGCAAAGTAATATAAGATCCAAAGTTGTAATTCAGAATAGTTTTCAAAAGAAGGCCATTAGAATTATATACAAGTCTGATTACCCTGAACAAGCTATTAATTAAATCACAAATTCTTCAATTCAAAGATTTGGTAGATTATCAGACAAATAATGTCTAACAGTAATTGATTTAACACATCACGATAAGTAGATTGAGTGTGGGCACTCTCAAGTTAACATATGTGATTATACTGCCTAATCTGTTACAGAGTATGTTGTTGCCAAGTAATGTAGAATAGATCCAAAGTAGTAATCCAGAATAGTTTTGAAGAGGCCATTAGAATGATAAACAAATCTGATTACCTTGAACATAATAACAAGCTAAGTGTTTAATATGTCCTATGAAGTCAAATTTGGGCACCATCATGTGGTGAAATTTGGAATTGCATCACATCCAATTTTGCCTGGGAACAAACAGATTACATAAATCTTAGTTTTCAATAAGCCACTCCTTCTCAAACAAGTAAACTCTGCCCATTTCGCGCAGTAGATGTTCTGTTAATATCTAGTATTTATACAAAGTCATAATTTAAATTGCTTTCAACCTTCATTCATCGGTTCAACCAACATTACTCGCTCTTATTACCAACTTGTATTGATTTAACTAAGCGTTTAATACTTCCTATCAGGTCTCAAATCGAGATTTGGCAAAATACAATTTCAGCAAATCCAATTTTGCCAGGGAACAAAAATAGATTAAATAAACTAAATAAGTCCTCTTCCCATTAAATAAATCAGAAAAGTCTGTCTTGTAACCAGTCCTCTTCAAACAAGTAAAGTCTGCCCATTTTGTGCCGTAGATTTTGTGTCCATGCCTAGTATTTAAACAAAATCATAATTTAAACGACTTCTTGCCTTCATTCACTTTGGAAATTTGGAATTGCAGCAAATCGAATTTTGCCAGGGAACAAAAATAGATCAATTAAACTAAGTCTTCTTCCCATTAAATAAATTAAAAAAGTCTGTCTTGTAACCAGTCCTTTTCAAACAAGTAAAGTCTGCCCATTTTGTGCCGTCGATTTTGTGTTAATGCCTAGTATTTATACAAAATCATAATTTAAAGGACTTCATTCCTTCATTCACTTTGGAAATTTGGAATTGCAGCACATCAAATTTTGCCTGGGAAGAAAAGTAGATTAAATAAATTTAATAAGTCTTACTACTTCCCATTAAATAAATTAAATACGTCTTACTTGTTCCCACTCCTTTTCAAAACAGTAGTTTAAAACGAGGGCCCTTCACTCAACCTTTAACCCTATTTATTCACCTTCTAGGCTAAGTGTTAAAGGCTAAGTGTTAAAGGCTAAGTGTTAAAGGCTAAGTGTTAAAGGCTAAGTGTTAAAGGCTAAGTGTTAAAGGCTAAGTGTTAGAGGCTAAGTGCCAGAGGCTAGGCGCCAGAGGCGAGTTTTTGTGGGCTGAAGTTTTAGTGGGGTTAGTGTGAATACAATCCAAAAGAATACAACAGAATACAATACAATAGAATATAATACATAGATTAAATTCAATAGCTCTTACTACTTCCCATTAAATAAATTAAATACGTCTTACTTGTTCCCAATCCTTTTCAAAAAAGTAGTTTAAAACGAGGGCCCTTCACTGAACCTTTAACCTCAACCCCGCACGTCACATTGTGTTGTATCTGTGAATGTTGGTTGTGGCCAAATGATAGTTTTCTTTCATTCGTTTAGGTTCCACGGTGTTTGTTGGCTATGTTTTCCACTGTCAGAAGGATGAAAATACAAAGTACAACGCTTGGACGTGGGCGAAGACGTCACCGGTGAGTCCTTCCTTCCTATTTATTTACCTTCTAGATGCTAGAGGCTAAGTGTTAGAGGCTAAGTGTTAGAGGCTAAGTGTTAGAGGCTAAGTGTTAGAGGCTAAGTGTTAGAGGCTAAGTGTTAGAGGCTAAGTGTTAAAGGCAACACAATACGAACAACACAACACAATACGAACAACTCAACACAATATGAACAACACAATATGAACAACACAACACAATACGAACAACACAACACAATACGAACAACACAACACAATACGAACAACACAACACATTACGAACAACACAACACAATACGAACAACACAACGATACTGCACTGAACAACACGATACCGCACTGAGAAACACGATACCGCACTGAACAACACGATACCGCACTGAACAACACCATGCCGCACTGAACACCATGCCACACTGAACAACACCATCCCGCACTGAACAACACCATGCCGCACTAAACAACACCATGCCGCACTAAACAACACCATGCCGCACTGAACAACACCATGCCGCACTGAACGACACCATGCCGCACTGAAAGACACCATGCCGCACTGAACGACACCATGCCGCACTGAAAGACACCATCCCGCACTGAACACCATGCCGCACTGAACAACACCATCCTGCACTGAACAACACCATCCCGCACTGAACAACACCATGCCGCACTGAACAACATTATGCCGCACTGAACAACATTATGCCGCACTGAACATTATGCCGCACTGAACATTATGCCGCACTGAACAACACCATGCCGCACTGAACAACACCATGCCGCACTGAACAACACCATGCCGCACTGAACAACACCATGCCGCACTGAACAACACCATGCCGCACTGAACAACACCATGCCGCACTGAACAACACCATCCTGCACTGAACAACATCATTCCGCATTGAACACCATGCCGCACTGAACAACACCATCCCGCACTGAACAACACCATCCCGCACTGAACAACATTATGCCGCACTGAACAACATTATGCCGCACTGAACAACACCATGCCGCACTGAACAACACCATGCCGCACTGAACAACACCATGCCGCACTGAACAACATTATAACGCACTGAACAACACCATCCCGCACTGAACAACACCATGCCGCACTAAACAACATTATGCCGCACTGAACAACATTATGCCGAAATGAACAACACCATGCCGCACTGAACAACACCATGCCGCACTGAACAACACCATGCCGCACTGAACAACACCATGCCGCACTGAACAACACGATCCCGCATTGAACACCATCCCGCACTGAACAACACCATGCTGCACTGAACAACACCATGCCGCACTGAACAACACCATGCCGCACTGAACAACACCATGCCGCACTGAACAACACCATTCCGCACTGAACAACACCATGCCGCACTGAACAACATTATGCTGCACTGAACAACACCATGCCGCACTGAACAACAACATGCCGCACTGAAAAACATTATGCCGCACTGAACAACACCATGCCGCACTGAACAACACCATCCCGAACTGAACAACACCATGCCGCATTGAACAACACCATGCCGCACTGAACAACACCATCCTGCACTGAACAACACCATCCCGCACTGAACAACACCATGCCGCACTGAACAACACCATGCCGCACTGAACAACACCATGCCGCACTGAACAACACCATGCCGCAATGAACAACACCATCCCGCACTGAACAACATTATGCCGCACTGAACAACATTATGCCGCACTGAACAACATTATGCCGCACTGAACAACATTATGCCGCACTGAACAACATTATGCCGCACTGAACAACATTATGCCGCACTGAACAACATTATGCCGCACTGAACAACACCATGCCGCACTGAACAACACCATGCCGCACTGAACAACACCATGCCGCACTGAACAACACCATGCCGCACTGAACAACACGATCCCGCATTGAACAACACCATGCCGCACTGAACAACACCATCCCGCACTGAACAACACCATGCCGCACTGAACAACATTATGGCGCACTGAACAACATTATGCCGCACTGAACAACACCATGCCGCACTGAACAACACCATGCCGCACTGAACAACACCATGCCGCACTGAACAACACCATGCCGCACTGAACAACACGATCCCGCATTGAACAACACCATGCCGCACTGAACAACACCATCCTGCACTGAACAACACCATGCCGCACTGAACAACACCATGCCGCACTGAACAACACCATGCCGCACTGAACAACACGATCCCGCATTGAACAACACCATGCCGCACTGAACAACACCATCCTGCACTGAACAACACCATGCCGCACTGAACAACATTATGGCGCACTGAACAACATTATGCCGCACTGAACAACACCATGCCGCACTGAACAACTCCATGCCGCACTGAACAACACCATGCCGCATTGAACAACACCATGCCGCACTGAACAACACCATCCTGCACTGAACAACACCATGCCGCATTGAACAACACCATGCCGCACTGAACAACACCATCCTGCACTGAACAACACCATGCCGCACTGAACAACACCATGCCGCATTGAACAACACCATGCTGCACTGAACAACACCATCCTGCACTGAACAACACCATGCCGCATTGAACAACACCATGCCGCACTGAACAACACCATCCTGCACTGAACAACACCATCCCGCACTGAACAACACCATCCCGCATTGAACAACACCATCCTGCACTGAACAACACCATGCCGCACTGAACAACACCATGCCGCACTGAACAACACCATGCCGCACTGAACAACACCATGCCGCACTGAACAACACCATGCCGCACTGAACAACACCATCCTGCACTGAACAACACCATCCCGCACTGAACAACACCATGCCGCATTGAACAACACCATCCTGCACTGAACAACACCATCCTGCACTGAACAACACCATGCTGCACTGAACAACATTATGCCGCACTGAAAAACACCATGCCGCACTGAACAACACCATCCCGCACTGAACAACACCATGCCGCATTGAACAACACCATGCCGCACTGAACAACACCATGCTGCACTGAACAACACCATGCTGCACTGAACAACACGATCCTGCATTGAACAACACCATGCCGCACTGAACAACACCATCCTGCACTGAACAACACCATCCTGCACTGAACAACACCACCCCGTACTGAACAACACGATCCCGCATTGAACAACACCATCCCACACTGAACAACACCATGCCGCACTGAACAACACCATTCCGCACTGAACAACACCATGCCGCACTGAACAACACCATGCCACACTGAACAACACCATGCCGCACTGAACAACACCATGCCGCATTAAACAACACCATCCTGCACTGAACAACACCATCCTGCACTGAACAACACCATCCCGCACTGAACAACACCATGCCGCATTGAACAACACCATGCCGCACTGAACAACACCATCCCGCACTGAACAACACCATGCCGCACTGAACAACATTATGGCTTACTGAACAACATTATGCCGCACTGAACAACACCATGCCGCACTGAACAACACCATGCCGCACTGAACAACACCATGCCGCACTGAACAACATTATGCCGCACTGAACAACATTATGCCGCACTGAACAACACCATGCCGCACTGAACAACACCATGCCGCACTGAACAACACCATGCCGCACTGAACAACACCATGCCGCACTGAACAACACGACGCCGCACAGAACAACACGACGCCGCACAGAATAACACAATACCGCACAGAACAACACAATACCGCACAAACAGTTTTAGATAATATTACGTCGCAGTCATGTGACGCGGACATGACGTCAATAGGCGGAACTCACGGCAAAATTATAATCCGTGGGCGTGGCTTGCAACAGGAAGTAGGAAAGCGGCAATTCTGGCAAACAAGACACAGCGGTTAGTAACACGATGACTTACAAGGCAAATATTTTTTTTTTCAGCTTGCAACTTGACCGTCTAGAGCGTACAAGGTAATTACAACTGTTTTTTTTTAGCCCTGAAAAGCGAGGGAGTGTGGCGTTTGGGAGGAATGTCGAACTCGGCGTCTGCTTCCAGCCACAGATGCCAAATTTCGACGATTATTTCGACTGGTCAACGGTTGTAAATTATTGCGTTGACTAAAAACTTTATTTAACTCTACTCTTAACTTTGCCGTTTCAGATATGCGGGTATTACACCGCGGAAATGACGTCAATAGGCTGAACTCTCGCCAAAATTCAAATCTGTGGGCGCAATGGCCTTGAGCGAGACACCGGATACAAACACGACGATTATCAACAGAAATATCTTTATTTTCTGCTTGCAAGTGGACCGTCTAGAGCGTACACGGTAAGTACAACTCATTGTGTTTAAAAAGATTTACGTTTGTGTAGTTTGCGTTGCGTTGTATCTGTGAATGTTGGTTTAGGCTAAATGTTAATGTTTAATTTCATTCCTTTAGGTTCCACGGTGTTTGTTGGCTGTATGTTTTCCACTGCAAGAAGAGGCTCGTATCATTGACCAGCAGGAGCTACAATGGTGAGTACCCCTTTCGTCTTCCATTTATGTTAAACACTTCCTATTTCATGTCTAACAGTACTCGATTTAACAAATAACCATAAATAAATACAGTGTGGGCAGTCACGTTAACATATGTGATTATCCTGCCTAATATGTTTATCACAAATATGTCACTAATCACTAATATGTTTATTTGTTTATCACAACACCTTTGGACCTTCAGCAATCGATTATTTCCCTTCATCTACATAGAGACAGAACGATGGTGTCTTAAACATCTCATTCATTTCACCAAATAACTTCACGCAGGTGGATAACGGCCGTCTCGGTCACGCTATGTTGCGTGATGCAGTTTTGAAGAACCAAATGCATTTATTCAATGAATAAGTCAAGCTAGTTCTATGTTTATGATGTTGTAAGTTACGGTACCGATTGAAGTTGAGTTCGAAGCCAGTGGAAAACAGCGCTGCGTTTGTGCTCTCCAGGTACAAATGTTGTGATCTCTGACTGACGACCGGGCGAGACTCGAGTAAGAGATGTCCAAACGAGCTCCGGCAGGGCGGGCCAAGGCGGAGCGAACGGACGCCCTTCAGGCCGCCAATGACGAGCTGAGAACCAAACTGATGGACGTCCAGTTAGAACTTCAGCAGGAGAAGAACAAGGTGAAAACCTCAACAGACAGACACTGCCTGCCTCCCTGCCTGCCTCCCTGCCTGCCTCCCTGCCTGCCTCCCTGCCTGCCTCCCTCCCTCCCAGTTTTCCCGATGTAGATTAGACATGCGTGTGCCATGACTGTGTCAGCCTACATCAACAAATGCACCGAGGACGTCAGCACCACTAAGAATATCATCACGCGGGGCAACCAACGACCCTGGATGACTGAGGAGGTACGTCAAACGCTACGAGCGCGGAACTCTGCCTTCAAGTCTGGCGACAAGGAGACACTGAGGACAGCGAGAGCCAACTTGAACCGTGCCATCAGAATAGCGAAGCGAGACCGCAGTCGAAAATTTCAGGATCGTTTCCACGACGTCAAAAACATCAGGAGTATGTGGCAAGGCATACGGGCGATTACAGACGACAACTCACCCTCCCCCCCCCCCGGTGGGTGTAGTTGATGCTGACTTTCTAAATGGTCTAAATAACTTCTTTGGGAGGTTCGAGGCACTAAACGGCACTCCAGCAGTTAAAACTGTCCCCCATCAGGAAGAGGAGGTACTCTGCCTTGACTCCGCCGATGTGTTGAAGACCCTGAGGAGAGTCAACCCCTGTAAGGCCCCTGGCCCGGACAACATTCCTGGGCGTGTGTTCAGGGAATGTGCAAGTCATCTGGCTGGGGTCATCACAGACATTTTTAACACCTCGCTGGGCCAAGCCACAGTGCCGGCGTGCTTTAAGACTGCCTCCATCATTCCGGTGCCGAAGAAACCTCAAATCACCTCATTTAATGATTACCGGCCTGTTGCACTGACTCCGGTTATGATGAAGTGCTTCGAAAGGCTGCTTAAAGGTCACATCGTTTCCAGACTCCCCCTATTATTTGACCCGTTCCAGTTTGCCGACCGGCAAAACCGCTCCACTCAGGAAGCCATCTCCTCCGTTCTTCACCTGAGCCTGGCTCACCTGGAGGAGAAGAACACCCATGTGCGGAGGCTGTTCCTGGACTTCAGCTCAGCGTTTAACACCATCATCCCACAGCATCTGGTAGGAAAATTGGAACACCTGGGCTTCAACACCCCCCTTCGCAACTGGCTGCTAGACTTCCTCACCAACAGACCTCAGTCAGTCCGGGTCGGACAGAACACCTCTGATGTCATCACCCTCAGCACAGGCTCCCTTCAGGGCTGCGTCCTGAGCCCCCTGCTGTGCACCCTGATGACACACGACTGCGTCCTCAGGTTCACCACCAATCACATCGTGAAGTCAGCAGACGACACAACGGTGGTGGGGCTCATCAGAGACAACAACGACCTGGACTACAGAGAGGAGGTGGAGCAGCTGGTGGGCTGGTGCAGAGAAAACAGCCTGATCCTGAATGAGGAGAAGATGAAGGAGATCATCGTCGACTTCAGGAAAAAACAGCCTCACCACGCTCCACTGATCATCAACAGCTCAGCTGTGGAGGTGGTCAGCAGCACCAAATTCCTGGGGGTCCACATCACAAAAGACCTCACCTGGACTATGAACACTACGGCACTGGTCAAGAGGGCACAGAAGCGCTTGTACTTCCTGCGGAGGATGAGGAGAGCCCACCTGCCCCCACCCATCATGAGGACGTTCTACAGGAGCACCATAGAGAGCATTCTGACAAGCTGTCTCTCTGTGTGGTGTGGAGGCTGCACCGCCTCCGATTGGAAGAACGTGAGGAGAGTGGTGAGGACAGCAGAGAGGATCATAGGGGCTCCTCTTCCCTCCATTCAGGACATTTCATCTCAGCGCTGCATGTCCCGTGCCCGTAACATCATCAATGACCCATCACACCCCCACCATGGACTGTTCTCCCTGCTGCCCTCTGGGAAGAGGTTTGCAGCATCCGCTGCAGGTCCACCAGGTTCTGCAACAGCTTTTTCCCTGCTGTCATCAGACTGTTGAACACTAGAACTGTTGAGCTCTAAACTGAACTCTGCATCACACATTCACAGAACTGTACTTTATGACACTACGGACCTCTATCTTGCACTATCTCGCACTACCAACTTTACTGAACTTGTATAAACCCTTTAAATAGAAGTTTAATACATGGTTTAGCATTCCTCTGCACACTCTTGAATACTGTTTTGCCTACTTGCACTATTGCATAATTATCACTGCTGCACTTTATACTTATTTTTAATATATATATATATATATATATATATATATATATAGTATATGTATATATATACATTTTCATAGGATATGTTACTTCTATTCAACTGCAATATCACTACTTTGTTGTAAGACGTATGCAACGGAATTTCGTTTTGTATGCACCATGTGCAGACAAGATGACAATAAAGTTTGTCTAAGTCTAAGTCATGTCAGGTCAGCTGTCTGGAGAGAGAGAGAAGTCAGGACCTGCGGGCGGAGCACCACCGTGCCACCGCCGCCATGACGGAACTCAAAAGCAAACTCCATGAGGAGAAGCAGAAAGAGTTAGCCATTACCAGGGAGACATTACTGCGGCAGAATGAAATGGAGCTGATGAGAGTGATCAAAATCAAAGATGGAGAGATCCAGCGACTGAATGCCTTGGTCCTCAGCCTGAGGGACGGCTCCATGGACAAGGTGATCCGCTCTATCCGTGTCTGACTATCCGCACGCCACGTCGGGCTTCGATGCGGCCGCTACCGTATTGTGTAGCTTGTCCCCAGTAAGCGTCGCGGCGCTCCGTTGCGGTCTCAACGGCCCGGTGTGGCGCAATGTCTGCTCAGGTGAGGAGGGGGGGCGCTTTGCTGGCGGAGGTGGAGGAGACGCGGCGGTGTCGGGAGACCGAGCGGTGTCGCCTCCACCAGGAGCGCGGAAGAAGCCCTGGCAGCGGCCCAGCAGGCCTGGCAGTCCCGAGCGGCCGAGCTCCGATCGGCTCATCACCAGCATCGGGAGGAGCTGAGCCGAACCAAGAGAGACTGCGAGAGGGAGATCCGCCGACTGGTAGGACTGATCATATGCGCGGTGCGTGGCTATGTTCCCAATTTCGTTGTATACCTGCAGTGCAATGACACCTAAGGCATTCTATTCTATTCTATTTCACAAGAAGAAAATGTCCGGTTGCTCACTTCGCTTTTGTCACAGCAAAGGTGTTCTAGTCGATTCAAGAAAAAAATTGGCCGGTTGCTCTCTTTGTTTTTGTCACAATTCTGGCAAATGAGTTTGCCCGCCTGCCTGAGCGCTCCCCGTTTGTACATCCAGACGGATGAGATCAAGCTGAAAGACAGAGCGGTTAGTGTTTTGGATGAAGCCCTGGGGCCGGCCACGTCCACCGCCTTCAGCTGCAGACTCAGGCTGCCGAGCAGCAGATCGCTGCCCTGAGGGATTCCCAAAGGGCGGGCCTAAACTACCCTGGAAGTGGGGTCAACGCCGCTACTAGCAATCCTCTTCATTGCATAAGCCACCTCATCACACACTTGCAGTACGCATGACTTAGTTCGTTGCTGGAGGAAGGTAGCACAAAAACAGTTTTGAACTTTGAACGAGTGCTTGTGTGTGTGTGTTGCGGGGCGTTTTCAGTCTCAGGAGGATCGGGACACGCGACGGTTTCATCTGAAAATCGCTGAGCTCAGCGCAGTCATCAGGAAACTGGAGGATCGAAACGCCCTGCTTTCTGAAGAGCGCAATGAACTGGTAATTTATTGACGGCACGCTTGAAGGTTTGCGCTACGTTTGATGCGCGCCATCCAGCGAGGCACCCATTGCGCTTGCTTATTAGTTGAGCGGCGCGGCGAGTCGGTTGCCTGGTAGATGTCTTTTATTGGGAGCCAAAGCCACGATTCCGTTCAAACCGATGCAAAAGGAATGGATACGTTCCGGCCCGCGTGTTGTGCGTCTTTCACATCCCGCACTTCATGCTTGCAGCTAAAGCGACTGAGAGAAACAGAAAGCCAGTTTCTGCCACTCCTGTACAAAAACAAACGCCTGAGCAGGAAGAATGAAGAACTCTCGCTGGTGCTGTGTCGCCTTGAAAACAAAGTGCGCTTTGTCACCCAGGAGAACGAGGAGATGGCAAGCTTGGTAAGTCGACGCGGACAACGGCGGCGTGCCAACAGAGTCCACTGCATTTGTGTTCCACAGAGAAGGCCTAGTTCGCTCAATGACCTGGACCGCGGTTGCGGCCAGCAGGACAGTGAAATGGAGTTCCTTCAAGTTGTGGAGCAGCGGCACATCATCGACGACTTGTCCAAGGTCTTCAGGCAGGCGACTCGGTGCACGTACGGCAGCGCCGCGCTCGCTCGCTGTCGCCAGGAAACCTTTTCCGTCCAAAGCTTGGCCGGCGGCCGCCATCCAAAAAATTGGCCCCTTAAATTCCGACCTTTCAAGCAGGAGCATTGTGCGCACGCGTTTGAACACGCTTTAGACTTGTTTTGCCGTTTTCAGCAGCTCAAAGCTCCCGTTTTGTCAGCGCCTTTGCCACTCGCTGTGCGCTGAAAACGACGGACTTGCCCGGCTGCTCAGCCCGTCAACCATGAGCCGCGAGCGCGACGTCATTGTCCGTAGGCAGCTAGTGGCAAAATGCACCCTGTTAGAGTTGCGCTCGCTCCAACTTATTTTGCAAGAACCACACGGGAGACAAGTAAGTTCTTTTGGACACCTGCAGGTGGAGAGTCCATCCGTTGTACGAATGAAGTCTGACTCTCGGCTCCTGCACGAGCATTTTAATTAAGAGAAACAGGGTGGGTGTAAGAGTGGATTGAATAGAGGAAGCCCTTGACCTCTAGTGTTTTACGACTTTGTGTAGGAAGGGATAAGCGATAGGGATAAATAAGGGATAAATAATATTATTTATTACAGGTCGCAGTCAAAGTCAAAGCAACACAATGATACGATAAAGATAATCTGGAAAACCCTGACACACCCTGTAGTTGTCACTTTTGGAAAAGACGAGCGTCCCTCCAATCATCGCCGGTGACGTGTTTTTCAGGCTCTGGAGACAGGAGCTCATGTCAGAAATGTCATTGTGAGTCGCGTTTGTTTCTGCGCCGGAGCCGTTCGTTCCCTTTGCATCCAAAGAATCTCAAAGGCGGATTATTTGTGTCGACAGGAGAGAGATTTGCTGCTACGATACCGACGTCGAGAATCTCTGAGGAGGAACAAAGCGTGAGGTCCTGCAAGGTGAGTCTGTTTGTTTGCGGCTGCTTGGTGTTGCGCAAGATGAAATGGCCTTTTTCTCGCTATCGTTCCTCTCGTCGATTCATCGTGAGGTGTCGCTTCAGTTTGTTCAGAGAGATGTTTGCTTCCGCGCCCGCAGGTCATCGAAACATTTTACGGCTACGACGAAGACGTGTTGGTGGACCCGGACGGATCGTCCTTGTCTTTTCACACCGACAGAACCCCCGACACGGAACCCGAAGAGGTAGCCCGCCATTTCTGCCAGCGTATTGGCACCAAACATTCCTCTTCAGCCTGGAATCGGACTCGTCTTTGCGTCGCGGGTGCTTTGTCGCCGGTCTGACTGATTCTGGTACTAGTGCTGTGTTGCATTGGTGTGTGCATGAAGAGGCGGAGCTTCGCTACCGCCAGCTGACGCAAGAATATCAAGCGCTGCAACGAGCCTACGCTCTGCTAGCCCAGACCAGCGAAGGGGACTACGACGCCGAGAAGGAGATCAAGGTGGCGCCCCTTCCCGCAACCCCCGGCCGGGTCGCAGCCTCCCCGTTCTCACCCAGCCTCGGGTGTTCTCTGGTCTGAAAGGAGGAGGAGGAGCCTCCCTCCTCCTCCTTTCAGACCAGAGAAAAGCTGATGGTAGAAATGGGTCACTATCAAAGCAGAGTAGCAGATCTGGAGTCAGCGCTGAAGCAACAAGGACAGGTAAGCTCATCAATGAGCACACCTTTTTCTCAGACAAAATAGCTACATTCTTCAGTCACTCATCCGTCTGGCATTACTGGACCAACCCCCCCCCCCCCCCCCCCGAACGTGGCTGGGAAAATGCGGAGAAAAGCAAATGTCATTTTCCAGTCAACCAAAGAATTTGTGGATGAAAATGACACAACATTCCAAAGCTGTCCACGCGTTTGTCTCTTCTAGAATGTCAAGTGGGTGGAGGAGAAGCAGCTGCTGCGTCAGAGCAATCAGCAGTTGGCCGAAAAGGTGACGGAAAGAAAGGCGCTGGGCGGAGTCGCTTGGCGTCACACCTGACGGGAAGCCCCGCAGATGAGGTCTGACTGTCTTTTCAGGTCAGGCGGATGGAGGCGGAAGAAGCGCGTCTGAAAGAGCACATCCAGGATATCCGAGACCAAAACGAACTGCTTGAGTTCCGCATCCTGGAGCTGGAGGTGGGAAGACTCGCACAAGCGTGTTGAGGCCAGAGATGTGACGGACGGACGGACGGACGGACGGACGGACGGATGCATGCCTCTGCCTTTCAGGAGAGGGAGTGGCGCTCCCCCGTCTTGAAGTTTCTGCAAGTCCGTTTCCCAGACGGCCTCAGCCCTTTGCAGATCTACTGCGAGGCCGAGGGCGTGAGCGTACGTAAGGCGTCCCTCGCAACCCTAACCTTAACCCGAGGTCCCAGAACACCTTACATTGCTCCTTGCGCCTTTCCCCCGGACATCGTCATCAGTGATCTGATGAAGAAGCTGGACATCCTGGGCTATAACGCCGTAAGTGTATGTCGAACTCCTTATGTTCGCACTCCACGAGACTCGGCGGCTCAAATGTGACTTTTGGAAGGCTTTGCGCTGAAAGAAGCTTGTTGACGCTGTGCCTTTGGGCTCTTGCAGAATCTCACCAACGAGGAGCAGGTGGTCGTGATTCACGCCAGGACCCTTCTCACCCTAGCCGAGAAGGTAACGCGCACGTCCACGCACGCTCTCGCACGCTCTCGCATTCTGCTTATGTGACAGCAGCCTTTCCTCAGTGGTTAGAATACATCAAAGTGACCAAGTCAGCACTTCAACAGAAGATGTTGGACATTGAAAGTGAGAAGGTAGACAGACACGCGACATCAGCCAAGGGGAACTCCGGCAATGTGCCCCAACAATTCTGACCTTGAGCTGTGCTAGGATATGTTCTGCAAGCAGAAGGGCTACCTGGATGAAGAGTTGGACTTCAGGAAGTGTTCCATGGACCAGGCTCATAAGGTAAGCCGCCCTCAAATCTCCCGCCGGACCACTGATGGACGAGGATTGCGGCCCAGAGGATCCTGGAGCTGGAGGCCATGTTGTACGAGGCGCTACCGCAGCGGGACTGCCCCGCCACGGACGGCGAAAAAGCCAGCCACGCTGGCGTGAATGACGTGCTGACGGCGGATCAGAGAGAAGAGCTTAGGAGCGCCGTGGACCAATGGAAGCGAGCCCTGATGTGCGAGTTGAGGGAGCGCGACGCTTGCATCCTCCAAGAGAGAATGGATCTGCTGCACAGCGCGCAACAGGTAAGGGCCCAAAGCCAGCCCGGCACTTACTTGCACGCTTACTGGCTTTTGAATGCCACTTTCCATTTGTCCGTCCTAGAGGAACAAAGAGCTGAAAGAATTCATCGAAGCTCAGAAGAGACAAATCAAACAATTGGAGGAGAAGTTTCTGTTTCTCTTTCTATTCTTCTCCTTGGCCTTCATTCTGTGGCCCTAACACCAGCTGGTGAGTGAGCTCCAGCGGCACCGCACTCGACACCTCCGATACACTGCCAGCCGGTCTCAGACGTTGGCAGACGCTCCGATGCCAACGTATACCCCCCGCCACGGTGACAGAGGCACCGCGTCACACCGGCGCTCATCCAATCAGAAGGCAGGAAAAGCAAATTCACATGCAGGGCACTTTTGAACCAGAAGAGAGCGCCACAAAAAACGGTTGTTGCCCCAAACGCGCACTAAAAAGGGTCAGAATAACAAGAGTCCCACTGGCCAGCCGGGGCCACCCGTCCAGCTGTTTCTTCAGGGGGGAAAAAAATTGGAGTCACCGGTGAGTACATTTTGCATTTAGCTCTGCTTTTCTGCTTCTGTCTTCAAGTGTGTGGCATCCTGCGATCAAAGATTCAGCCAACCCCAAAGCGGTTGACCTCAACGTCCCACCACCATGCCTACCAGAGCAGGTGACGTGATGCTTTGGACATCCTTCCGTCTCAGATGCCCAAAAGTACTCTTTGCCACATCTGCGGCAATACGGTGTCTTTTCAAAGGTGCAAATAAATCCAGCGTGGGCGGAACACGCACGTCTTCGGTTTTTCCCGCTTTGTTTGTGTGACAGCTGTTGTGAAAATTTTATACAAATAAAGTTGTATAGTACAGGTTTGGCCAAGCCGCAACTCCCGAACCGCATGCGGCTCTTTTATGTTCATATCAACATTTGTGTGTGTGTGTGTGTGTGTGGGGGGGGGGGGGGGGGGTTGTGCGTGTTGGCTTCACTTGAGTTCAATTTGGTATTTTGGTCAAAAGCGCATGTGGTGAAATTCCACAAAGTAGGATGGGCAAACACATTTCTTTAAACTATGAGTGTCAATTGGGCTCTCGAAATGGCAGGGAAAAGATGCACAGCAAAACGAAAATACGTAGATGAACACAGGACGTTTTAATCAGAGTGGGAAAGTTTCTATTTTTTGTTGAACGTGATGGCAAACCATTCTGCCTGATATGTCAGACCTCAGCGCATTTCAAAGATTCAAATCTTCAGCGCCATGCACTTCAGCTCACTCCATGCTAACATTGATCAGGCGTCGAACCCGCAACATCATGCTTAAGAGGTGGCCATGCTAACCAGTGCGCCATTATGTCAACGCATAATAACTGTAAGTCTACTGATCAAAACAGCGGTTACTATATGACGTCGCTACGTCGTGGTCACGTGACGCAGACAAGACGTCAATGGACGTGGGCAGAGTTAACTTGTTTAAAAGGGAGTGGGCAGAAGAAATATTAAATTTATTTAAATCTATTTTGAGTGCACACCATTATGCCAATGCATAACAACTGTAAATCTACTAAACAAAACAGCGGTTGCTATATGACATCTGCCACGTCGTGGTCACGTGACATACGTGACGTCGATGGGCGTAACTTTCGCCGGAATTCAAATCCGCGGGGAGAGTTAACTTGTTTAAAAGAGAGTGGGCAGAAGAATTATTTAATTTATTTAAATCTATTTGGTGTGTGCGCCATTATGTCAATGCATAACAACTGTAAGTCTACTAAACAAAACAGCGGTTGCTAGCTGACGTCTGCCACGTCGTGGTCACGTGACGCGGACGTGACGTCGACGCCTACTTTACATCCCACCGATCACAGGACCCCTCGGCTGCATAACCGTGCCCCCTTCCCAACCAATCGGATTTGCTATACGCGAAAACGACGCCAATGGAAAGAGCTTCCGCCCAAATTTAAATCCGTGGGCGTGGCTCGCAGCAGGAAGTAGGAAAACGGCGGCGATGTTTACAAAGACACAGCGGATGGTAACATACGACTAACAAGAGAAATATTTTTATTTTCTGCTTGCAACTGGACCGTCCAGAGCGTACACGGTAAGTACAACTCATCGTTTTTAAAAAGAAGTACTTTTGTTGCCCTGAAAAGCGAGTGAGCGTGGCGTTTGTGGGGGACGTCGAATTTCGACGATTCTTTCTGGTCAACGGTTGTAAATGATTGTGTTGATTAAAAAAGAAAACTTGATGTAACTCTACTTTTAACTGCCGTTTCAGATAGATTTGGAATTGCATCACATCCAATTTTGCCTAGAGCGTACACGGTAAGTAACACTCATTGTGTTTAAGGAGATTTACGTTTGTAATAGCAGAAGTGTAGCCGCGTTGCGTTGTACGTGTGAAAATTGGTCGAGGCGAAATGTTAATGTTTAATTTCATTCCTTTAGGTTCCACGGTGTTTGTTGGCTGCAAGTTTTCCACTGCAAGAAGAGGCTCGTATCATTGACCAGGAGCGAGCTACAATGGTGAGTAGCCATAACATTTATGTTAAACACTTCCTATTTCATGTCTAACAGTACTTGATTTAACAAATAACCATAAATAAATACAGTGTGGGCACTGAAGTTAACATATGTGATTATACTGCCTAATCTGTCACCGAGTAGATTGTTGCAAAGTAATATAAGATCCAAAGTTGTAATTCAGAATAGTTTTCAAAAGAAGGCCATTAGAATTATATACAAGTCTGATTACCCTGAACAAGCTATTAATTAAATCACAAATTCTTCAATTCAAAGATTTGGTAGATTATCAGACAAATAATGTCTAACAGTAATTGATTTAACACATCACGATAAGTAGATTGAGTGTGGGCACTCTCAAGTTAACATATGTGATTATACTGCCTAATCTGTTACAGAGTATGTTGTTGCCAAGTAATGTAGAATAGATCCAAAGTAGTAATCCAGAATAGTTTTGAAGAGGCCATTAGAATGATAAACAAATCTGATTACCTTGAACATAATAACAAGCTAAGTGTTTAATATGTCCTATGAAGTCAAAATTGGGCACCATCATGTGGTGAAATTTGGAATTGCATCACATCCAATTTTGCCTGGGAACAAACAGATTACATAAATCTTAGTTTTGAATAAACCACTCCTTCTCAAACAAGTAAACTCTGCCCATTTTGCGCAGTAGATGTTCTGTTAATATCTAGTATTTATACAAAGTCATAATTTAAATTGCTTTCAACCTTCATTCATCGGTTCAACCAACATTACTCGCTCTTATTACCAACTTGTATTGATTTAACTAAGCGTTTAATACTTCCTATCAGGTCTCAAATCGAGATTTGGCAAAATACAATTTCAGCAAATCCAATTTTGCCAGGGAACAAAAATAGATTAAATAAACTAAATAAGTCCTCTTCCCATTAAATAAATCAGAAAAGTCTGTCTTGTAACCAGTCCTCTTCAAACAAGTAAAGTCTGCCCATTTTGTGCCGTAGATTTTGTGTCTATGCCTAGTATTTAAACAAAATCATAATTTAAACGACTTCTTTCCTTCATTCACTTTGGAAATTTGGAATTGCAGCAAATCGAATTTTGCCAGGGAACAAAAATAGATCAATTAAACTAAATAAGTCTTCTTCCCATTAAATAAATTAAAAAAGTCTGTCTTGTAACCAGTCCTTTTCAAACAAGTAAAGTCTGCCCATTTTGTGCCGTCGATTTTGTGTTTATGCCTAGTATTTATACAAAATCATAATTTAAAGGACTTCATTCCTTCATTCACTTTGGAAATTTGGAATTGCAGCACATCAAATTTTGCCTGGGAAGAAAAGTAGATTAAATAAATTTAATAAGTCTTACTACTTCCCATTAAATAAATTAAATACGTCTTACTTGTTTCCACTCCTTTTCAAAACAGTAGTTTAAAACGAGGGCCCTTCACTCAATCTTTAACCTCAACCCCGCACGTTGTGTTGTATCTGTGAATGTTAGTTGTGGCCAAATGATAGTTTTCTTTCATTCGTTTAGGTTCCAAGAAAACTTGATGTAACTCTACTTTTAACTGCCGTTTCAGATAAGCGGGTATTACGTTGCAGTCATGTGCCGCGGATATGACGTAATTGCCGGAACCTCCGCCAAAATTCAAATCTGTTGGCCCGATGGCCGTGAGCCACTGAGCAGCGACGATTATCAACAGAAATATCTTTATTTTCTGCTTGCAACTGGACCGTCTAGAGCGTACACGGTAAGTAACACTCATTGTGTTTAAGGAGATTTACGTTTGTAATAGCAGAAGTGTAGCCGCGTTGCGTTGTACGTGTGAAAATTGGTCGAGGCGAAATGTTAATGTTTAATTTCATTCCTTTAGGTTCCACGGTGTTTGTTGGCTGCAAGTTTTCCACTGCAAGAAGAGGCTCGTATCATTGACCAGGAGCGAGCTACAATGGTGAGTAGCCATAACATTTATGTTAAACACTTCCTATTTCATGTCTAACAGTACTTGATTTAACAAATAACCATAAATAAATACAGTGTGGGCACTGAAGTTAACATATGTGATTATACTGCCTAATCTGTCACCGAGTAGATTGTTGCAAAGTAATATAAGATCCAAAGTTGTAATTCAGAATAGTTTTCAAAAGAAGGCCATTAGAATTATATACAAGTCTGATTACCCTGAACATAACAACAAGCTATTAATTAAATCACAAATTCTTCAATTCAAAGATTTGGTAGATTATCAGACAAATAATGTCTAACAGTAATTGATTTAACACATCACAATAAGTAGATTGAGTGTGGGCACTCTCAAGTTAACATATATGATTATACTGCCTAATCTGTTACAGAGTATGTTGTTGCCAAGTAATGTAGAATAGATCCAAAGTAGTAATCGAGAATAGTTTTGAAGAGGCCATTAGAATAATAAACAAATCTGATTACCTTGAACATAATAACAAGCTAAGTGTTTAATATGTCCTATGAAGTCGAAATTGGGCACCGTCATGTGGTGAAATTTGGAATTGCATCACATCCAATTTTGCCTGGGAACAAACAGATTAAATAAATCTTAGTTTTGAATAAGCCACTCCTTCTCAAACAAGTAAACTCTGCCCATTTCGCGCAGTAGATGTTCTGTTAATATCTAGTATTTATACAAAGTCATAATTTAAATTGCTTTCAACCTTCATTCATCGGTTCAACCAACATTACTCGCTCTTACTACCAACTTGTATTGATTTAACTAAGCGTTTAATACTTCCTATCAGGTCTCAAGGCAAGATTTGGCAAAATACAGTTTCAGCAAATCCAATTTTGCCAGGGAACAAAAATAGATTAAATAAACTAAATAAGTCTTCTTCCCAATAAATAAATCAGAAAAGTCTGTCTTGTAACCAGTCCTCTTCAAACAAGTAAAGTCTGCCCATTTTGTGCCGTAGATTTTGTGTCCATGCCTAGTATTTAAACAAAATCATAATTTAAACGACTTCTTGCCTTCATTCACTTTGGAAATTTGGAATTGCAGCAAATCGAATTTTGCCAGGGAACAAAAATAGATCAATTAAACTAAGTCTTCTTCCCATTAAATAAATTAAAAAAGTCTGTCTTGTAACCAGTCCTTTACAAACAAGTAAAGTCTGGCCATTTTGTGCCGTCGATTTTGTGTTAATGCCTAGTATTTATACAAAATCATAATTTAAAGGACTTCATTCCTTCATTCACTTTGGAAATTTGGAATTGCAGCACATCAAATTTTGCCTGGGAAGAAAAGTAGATTAAATAAATTTAATAAGTCTTACTACTTCCCATTAAATAAATTAAATACGTCTTACTTGTTCCCACTCCTTTTCAAAACAGTAGTTTAAAACGAGGGCCCTTCACTCAACCTTTAACCCTATTTATTCACCTTCTAGGCTAAGTGTTAAAGGCTAAGTGTTAAAGGCTAAGTGTTAAAGGCTAAGTGTTAAAGGCTAAGTGTTAGAGGCTAAGTGCCAGAGGCTAGGCGCCAGAGGCGAGTTTTTGTGGGCTGAAGTTTTAGTGGGGTTAGTGTGAATACAATCCAAAAGAATACAACAGATTACAATACAAAAGAATATAATACATAGATTAAATTCAATAGCTCTTACTACTTCCCATTAAATAAATTAAATACGTCTTACTTGTTCCCAATCCTTTTCAAAAAAGTAGTTTAAAACGAGGGCCCTTCACTCAACCTTTAACCTCAACCCCGCACGTCACATTGTGTTGTATCTGTGAATGTTGGTTGTGGCCAAATGATAGTTTTCTTTCATTCGTTTAGGTTCCACGGTGTTTGTTGGTTATGTTTTCCACTGTCAGAAGGATGAAAATACAAAGTACAACGCTTGGACGTGGGCGAAGACGTCACCGGTGAGTCCTTCCTTCCTCTTTATTTACCTTCTAGATGCTAGAGGCTAAGTGTTAGAGGCTAAGTGTTAGAGGCTAAGTGTTAAAGGCAACACAATACGAACAACACAACACAATACGAACAACTCAACACAATATGAACAACACAATATGAACAACACAACACAATACGAACAACACAACACAATACGAAGAACACAACACAATACGAACAACACAACACATTACGAACAACACAACACAATACGAACAACACAACGATACTGCACTGAACAACACGATACCGCACTGAGAAACACGATACCGCACTGAACAACACGATACCGCACTGAACAACACCATGCCGCACTGAACACCATGCCACACTGAACAACACCATCCCGCACTGAACAACACCATGCCGCACTAAACAACACCATGCCGCACTGAACAACACCATGCCTCACTGAACGACACCATGCCGCACTGAAAGACACCATGCCGCACTGAACGACACCATCCCGCACTGAACACCATGCCGCACTGAACAACACCATCCTGCACTGAACAACACCATCCCGCACTGAACAACACCATGCCGCACTGAACAACATTATGCCGCACTGAACAACATTATGCCTCACTGAACATTATGCCGCACTGAACAACACCATGCCGCACTGAACAACACCATGCCGCACTGAACAACACCATGCCGCACTGAACAACACCATGCCGCACTGAACAACACCATGCCGCACTGAACAACATTATGCCGCACTGAACAACACCATGCCGCACTGAACAACACCATCCTGCACTGAACAACACCATTCCGCATTGAACACCATGCCGCACTGAACAACACCATCCCGCACTGAACAACACCATCCCGCACTGAACAACATTATGCCGCACTGAACAACATTATGCCGCACTGAACAACACCATGCCGCACTGAACAACACCATGCCGCACTGAACAACACCATGCCGCACTGAACAACATTATAACGCACTGAACAACACCATCCCGCACTGAACAACACCATGCCGCACTAAACAACATTATGCCGCACTGAACAACATTATGCCGAAATGAACAACACCATGCCGCACTGAACAACACCATGCCGCACTGAACAACACCATGCCGCACTGAACAACACCATGCCGCACTGAACAACACGATCCCGCATTGAACACCATCCCGCACTGAACAACACCATGCTGCACTGAACAACACGATGCCGCACTGAACAACACCATGCCGCACTGAACAACACCATGCCGCACTGAACAACACCATTCCGCACTGAACAACACCATGCCGCACTGAACAACATTATGCTGCACTGAACAACACCATGCCGCACTGAACAACAACATGCCGCACTGAAAAACATTATGCCGCACTGAACAACACCATGCCGCACTGAACAACACCATCCCGAACTGAACAACACCATGCCGCATTGAACAACACCATGCCGCACTGAACAACACCATCCTGCACTGAACAACACCATCCCGCACTGAACAACACCATGCCGCACTGAACAACACCATGCCGCACTGAACAACACCATGCCGCAATGAACAACACCATCCCGCACTGAACAACATTATGCCGCACTGAACAACATTATGCCGCACTGAACAACATTATGCCGCACTGAACAACATTATGCCGCACTGAACAACATTATGCCGCACTGAACAACATTATGCCGCACTGAACAACATTATGCCGCACTGAACAACACCATGCCGCACTGAACAACACCATGCCGCACTGAACAACACCATGCCGCACTGAACAACACCATGCCGCACTGAACAACACGATCCCGCATTGAACAACACCATGCCGCACTGAACAACACCATCCCGCACTGAACAACACCATGCCGCACTGAACAACATTATGGCGCACTGAACAACATTATGCCGCACTGAACAACACCATGCCGCACTGAACAACACCATGCCGCACTGAACAACACCATGCCGCACTGAACAACACCATGCCGCACTGAACAACACGATCCCGCATTGAACAACACCATGCCGCACTGAACAACACCATCCTGCACTGAACAACACCATGCCGCACTGAACAACACCATGCCGCACTGAACAACACCATGCCGCACTGAACAACACGATCCCGCATTGAACAACACCATGCCGCACTGAACAACACCATCCTGCACTGAACAACACCATGCCGCACTGAACAACATTATGGCGCACTGAACAACATTATGCCGCACTGAACAACACCATGCCGCACTGAACAACTCCATGCCGCACTGAACAACACCATGCCGCATTGAACAACACCATGCCGCACTGAACAACACCATCCTGCACTGAACAACACCATGCCGCATTGAACAACACCATGCCGCACTGAACAACACCATCCTGCACTGAACAACACCATGCCGCACTGAACAACACCATGCCGCATTGAACAACACCATGCTGCACTGAACAACACCATCCTGCACTGAACAACACCATGCCGCATTGAACAACACCATGCCGCACTGAACAACACCATCCTGCACTGAACAACACCATCCCGCACTGAACAACACCATCCCGCATTGAACAACACCATCCTGCACTGAACAACACCATGCCGCACTGAACAACACCATGCCGCACTGAACAACACCATGCCGCACTGAACAACACCATGCCGCACTGAACAACACCATGCCGCACTGAACAACACCATCCTGCACTGAACAACACCATCCCGCACTGAACAACACCATGCCGCATTGAACAACACCATCCTGCACTGAACAACACCATCCTGCACTGAACAACACCATGCTGCACTGAACAACATTATGCCGCACTGAAAAACACCATGCCGCACTGAACAACACCATCCCGCACTGAACAACACCATGCCGCATTGAACAACACCATGCCGCACTGAACAACACCATGCTGCACTGAACAACACCATGCTGCACTGAACAACACGATCCTGCATTGAACAACACCATGCCGCACTGAACAACACCATCCTGCACTGAACAACACCATCCTGCACTGAACAACACCACCCCGTACTGAACAACACGATCCCGCATTGAACAACACCATCCCACACTGAACAACACCATGCCGCACTGAACAACACCATTCCGCACTGAACAACACCATGCCGCACTGAACAACACCATGCCACACTGAACAACACCATGCCGCACTGAACAACACCATGCCGCATTGAACAACACCATGCCGCACTGAACAACACCATCCTGCACTGAACAACACCATCCCGCACTGAACAACACCATGCCGCATTGAACAACACCATGCCGCACTGAACAACACCATCCCGCACTGAACAACACCATGCCGCACTGAACAACATTATGGCTTACTGAACAACATTATGCCGCACTGAACAACACCATGCCGCACTGAACAACACCATGCCGCACTGAACAACACCATGCCGCACTGAACAACACCATGCCGCACTGAACAACATTATGCCGCACTGAACAACATTATGCCGCACTGAACAACACCATGCCGCACTGAACAACACCATGCCGCACTGAACAACACCATGCCGCACTGAACAACACGACGTCGCACTGAACAACACGACGCCGCACAGAACAACACGACGCCGCACAGAATAACACAATACCGCACAGAACAACACAATACCGCACAAACAGTTTTAGATAATATTACGTCGCAGTCATGTGACGCGGACATGACGTCAATAGGCGGAACTCACGGCAAAATTATAATCCGTGGGCGTGGCTTGCAACAGGAAGTAGGAAAGCGGCAATTCTGGCAAACAAGACACAGCGGTTAGTAACACGATGACTTACAAGGCAAATATTTTTGTTTTCAGCTTGCAACTTGACCGTCTAGAGCGTACAAGGTAATTACAACTGTTTTTTTTTAGCCCTGAAAAGCGAGGGAGTGTGGCGTTTGGGAGGAATGTCGAACTCGGCGTCTGCTTCCAGCCACAGACGCCAAATTTCGACGATTATTTCGACTGGTCAACGGTTGTAAATTATTGCGTTGACTAAAAACTTTATTTAACTCTACTCTTAACTTTGCCGTTTCAGATATGCGGGTATTACACCGCGGAAATGACGTCAATAGGCTGAACTCTCGCCAAAATTCAAATCTGTGGGCGCAATGGCCTTGAGCGAGACACCGGATACAAACACGACGATTATCAACAGAAATATCTTTATTTTCTGCTTGCAAGTGGACCGTCTAGAGCGTACACGGTAAGTACAACTCATTGTGTTTAAAAAGATTTACGTTTGTGTAGTTTGCGTTGCGTTGTATCTGTGAATGTTGGTTTAGGCTAAATGTTAATGTTTAATTTCATTCCTTTAGGTTCCACGGTGTTTGTTGGCTGTATGTTTTCCACTGCAAGAAGAGGCTCGTATCATTGACCAGCAGGAGCTACAATGGTGAGTACCCCTTTCGTCTTCCATTTATGTTAAACACTTCCTATTTCATGTCTAACAGTACTCGATTTAACAAATAACCATAAATAAATACAGTGTGGGCAGTCACGTTAACATATGTGATTATCCTGCCTAATATGTTTATCACAAATATGTCACTAATCACTAATATGTTTATTTGTTTATCACAACACCTTTGGACCTTCAGCAATCGATTATTTCCCTTCATCTACATAGAGACAGAACGATGGTGTCTTAAACATCTCATTCATTTCACCAAATAACTTCACGCAGGTGGATAACGGCCGTCTCGGTCACGCTATGTTGCGTGATGCAGTTTTGAAGAACCAAATGCATTTATTCAATGAATAAGTCAAGCTAGTTCTATGTTTATGATGTTGTAAGTTACGGTACCGATTGAAGTTGAGTTCGAAGCCAGTGGAAAACAGCGCTGCGTTTGTGCTCTCCAGGTACAAATGTTGTGATCTCTGACTGACGACCGGGCGAGACTCGAGTAAGAGATGTCCAAACGAGCTCCGGCAGGGCGGGTCAAGGCGGAGCGAACGGACGCCTTTCAGGCCGCCAATGACGAGCTGAGAGCCAAACTGATGGACGTCCAGTTAGAACTTCAGCAGGAGAAGAACAAGGTGAAAACCTCAACAGACAGACACTGCCTTCCTCCCTGCCTGCTTCCCTGCCTGCCTCCCTGCCTGCCTCCCTGCCTGCCTGCCTCCCTGCTTGCCTCCCTCCCGCCCTCCCTCCCTCCCAGTTTCCCCGATGTAGATTTGACATGCGTGTGCCATGACTGTGTCAGCCTACGTCAACAAATGCACCGAGGACGTCAGCACCACTAAGAATATCATCACCCGGGGCAACCAACGACCCTGGATGACTGAGGAGGTACGTCAAACGCTACGAGCGCGGAACTCTGCCTTCAAGTCTGGCGACAAGGAGACACTGAGGACAGCGAGAGCCAACTTGAACCGTGCCATCAGGGTAGCGAAGCGAGACCACAGTCGAAAAATTCAGGATCGTTTCCACGACGCCAACAACACCAGGAGTATGTGGCAAGGCATACGGGCGATTACAGACTACAACTCACCCTCCCCCCCCCCGGTGGGTGAAGTTGATGCTGACTTTCTAAATGGTCTAAATAACTTCTTTGGGAGGTTCGAGGCACTAAACGGCACTCCAGCAGTTAAAACTGTCCCCCATCAGGAAGAGGAGGTACTCTGCCTTGACTCCGCCGATGTGTTGAAGACCCTGAGGAGAGTCAACCCCCGTAAGGCCCCTGGCCCCGACAACATTCCTGGGCGTGTGTTCAGGGAATGTGCAAGTCAGCTGGCTGGGGTCATCACAGACATTTTCTCGCTGGGCCAAGCCACAGTGCCAGCGTGCTTTAAGACTGCCTCCATCATTCCGGTGCCGAAGAAACCTCAAATCACCTCATTTAATGATTACCGGCCTGTTGCACTGACTCCGGTCATGATGAAGTGCTTCGAAAGGCTGCTTAAAGATCACATCGTTTCCAGACTCCCCCCATTATTTGACCCGTTCCAGTTTGCCGACCGGCAAAACCGCTCCACTCAGGACGCCATCTCCTCCGTTCTTCACCTGAGCCTGGCTCACCTGGAGGAGAAGAACACCCATGTTCGGATGCTGTTCCTGGACTTCAGCTCAGCGTTTAACACCATCATCCCACAGCATCTAGTAGGAAAATTGGAACACCTGGGCTTCAACACCCCCCTTCGCAACTGGCTGCTAGACTTCCTCACCAACAGACCTCAGTCAGTCCGGGTCGGACAGAACACCTCTGATGTCATCACCCTCAGCACAGGCTCCCCTCAGGGCTGCGTCCTGAGCCCCCTGCTGTTCACCCTGATGACACACGACTGCGTCCCCAGGTTCACCACCAATCACATCGTGAAGTCAGCAGACGACACAACGGTGGTGGGGCTCATCAGAGACAACAACGACCTGGACTACAGAGAGGAGGTGGAGCAGCTGGTGGGCTGGTGCAGAGACAACAGCCTGATCCTGAATGTGGAGAAGATGAAGGAGATCATCGTCGACTTCAGGAAAAACCAGCCTCACCACGCTCCACTGATCATCAACAGCTCAGCTGTGGAGGTGGTCAGCAGCACCAAATTCCTGGGGGTCCACATCACAGAAGACCTCACCTGGACTATGAACACTACGGCACTGATCAAGAGGGCACAGAAGCGCTTGTACTTCCTGCGGAGGATGAGGAGAGCCCACCTGCCCCCACCCATCATGAGGACGTTCTACAGGAGCACCATAGAGAGCATTCTGACAAGCTGACTCTCTGTGTGGTGTGGAGGCTGCACCGCCTCCGATTGGAAGAACGTGAGGAGAGTGGTGAGGACAGCAGAGAGGATCATAGGGGCTCCTCTTCCCTCCATTCAGGACATTTCATCTCAGCGCTGCATGTCCCGTGCCCGTAACATCATCAATGACCCATCACACCCCCACCATGGACTGTTCTCCCTGCTGCCCTCTGGGAAGAGGTTTCGCACAATCCGCTGCAGGTCCACCAGGTTCTGCAACAGCTTTTTCCCTGCTGTCATCAGACTGTTGAACATTAGAACTGTTGAGCTCTAAACTGAACTCTGCATCACACATTCACAGAACTGTACTTTATGACACTACGGACCTCTATCTTGCACTATCTCGCACTACCAACTTTACTGAACTTGTGTAAACCCTTTAAATAGAAGTTTAATACATGGTTTAGCATTCCTCTGCACACTCTTGAATACTGTTTTGCCTACTTGCACTATTGCATAATTAGCACTGCTGCACTTTATATATATATATACAGTATATGTATATATATATATTTTCATAGGATATGTTACTTCTATTCAACTGCAATATCACTACTTTGTTGTAAGACGTATGCAACGGAATTTCGTTTTGTATGCACCATGTGCAGACAAGATGACAATAAAGTTTGTCTAAGTCTAAGTCATGTCAGGTCAGCTGTCTGGAGAGAGAGAGAAGTCAGGACCTGCGGGCGGAGCACCACCGTGCCACCGCCGCCATGACGGAACTCAAAAGCAAACTCCATGAGGAGAAGCAGAAAGAGTTAGCCATTACCAGGGAGACATTACTGCGGCAGCATGAAATGGAGCTGATGAGAGTGATCAAAATCAAAGATGGAGAGATCCAGCGACTGAATGCCTTGGTCCTCAGCCTGAGGGACGGCTCCATGGACAAGGTGATCCGCTCTATCCGTGTCTGACTATCCGCACGCCACGTCGGGCTTCGATGCGGCCGCTACCGTATTGTGTAGCTTGTCCCCAGTAAGCGTCGCGGCGCTCCGTTGCGGTCTCAACGGCCCGGTGTGGCGCAATGTCTGCTCAGGTGAGGAGGGGGGGCGCTTTGCTGGCGGAGGTGGAGGAGACGCGGCGGTGTCGGGAGACCGAGCGGTGTCGCCTCCACCAGGAGCGCGGAAGAAGCCCTGGCAGCGGCCCAGCAGGCCTGGCAGTCCCGAGCGGCCGAGCTCCGATCGGCTCATCACCAGCATCGGGAGGAGCTGAGCCGAACCAAGAGAGACTGCGAGAGGGAGATCCGCCGACTGGTAGGACTGATCAGATGCGCGGTGCGTGGCTATGTTCCCAATTTCGTTGTATACCTGCAGTGCAATGACACCTAAGGCGTTCTATTCTATTTCACAAGAAGAAAATGTCCGGTTGCTCGCTTCGCTTTTGTCACAGCAAAGGTGTTCTAGTCGATTCAAGAAAAAAATTGGCCGGTTGCTCTCTTTGTTTTTGTCACAATTCTGGCAAATGAGTTTGCCCGCCTGCCTGAGCGCTCCCCGTTTGTACATCCAGACGGATGAGATCAAGCTGAAAGACAGAGCGGTTAGTGTTTTGGATGAAGCCCTGGGGCCGGCCACGTCCACCGCCTTCAGCTGCAGACTCAGGCTGCCGAGCAGCAGATTGCTGCCCTGAGGGATTCCCAAAGGGCGGGCCTAAACTACCCTGGAAGTGGGGTCAACGCCGCTACTAGCAATCCTCTTCATTGCGTAAGCCACCTCATCACACACTTGCAGTACGCATGACTTAGTTCGTTGCTGGAGGAAGGTAGCACAAAAACAGTTTTGAACTTTGAACGAGTGCTTGTGTGTGTGTGTTGCGGGGCGTTTTCAGTCTCAGGAGGATCGGGACACGCGACGGTTTCATCTGAAAATCGCTGAGCTCAGCGCAGTCATCAGGAAACTGGAGGATCGAAACGCCCTGCTTTCTGAAGAGCGCAATGAACTGGTAATTTATTGACGGCACGCTTGAAGGTTTGCGCTACGTTTGATGCGCGCCATCCAGCGAGGCACCCATTGCGCTTGCTTATTAGTTGAGCGGCGCGGCGAGTCGGTTGCCTGGTAGATGTCTTTTATTGGGAGCCAAAGCCACGATTCCGTTCAAACCGATGCAAAAGAAATGGATACGTTCTGGCCCGCGTGTTGTGCGTCTTTCACATCCCGCACTTCATGCTTGCAGCTAAATCGACTGAGAGAAACAGAAAGCCAGTTTCTGCCACTCCTGTACAAAAACAAACGCCTGAGCAGGAAGAATGAAGAACTCTCGCTGGTGCTGTGTCGCCTTGAAAACAAAGTGCGCTTTGTCACCCAGGAGAACGAGGAGATGGCAAGCTTGGTAAGTCGACGCGGACAACGGCGGCGTGCCAACAGAGTCCACTGCATTTGTGTTCCACAGAGAAGGCCTAGTTCGCTCAATGACCTGGACCGCGGTTGCGGCCAGCAGGACAGTGAAATGGAGTTCCTTCAAGTTGTGGAGCAGCGGCACATCATCGACGACTTGTCCAAGGTCTTCAGGCAGGCGACTCGGTGCACGTACGGCAGCGCCGCGCTCGCTCGCTGTCGCCAGGAAACCTTTTCCGTCCAAAGCTTGGCCGGCGGCCGCCATCCAAAAAATTGGCCCCTTAAATTCCGACCTTTCAAGCAGGAGCATTGTGCGCACGCGTTTGAACACGCTTTAGACTTGTTTTGCCGTTTTCAGCAGCTCAAAGCTCCCGTTTTGTCAGCGCCTTTGCCACTCGCTGTGCGCTGAAAACGACGGACTTGCCCGGCTGCTCAGCCCGTCAACCATGAGCCGCGAGCGCGACGTCATTGTCCGTAGGCAGCTAGTGGCAAAATGCACCCTGTTAGAGTTGCGCTCGCTCCAACTTATTTTGCAAGAACCACACGGGAGACAAGTAAGTTCTTTTGGACACCTGCAGGTGGAGAGTCCATCCGTTGTACGAATGAAGTCTGACTCTCGGCTCCTGCACGAGCATTTTAATTAAGAGAAACAGGGTGGGTGTAAGAGTGGATTGAATAGAGGAAGCCCTTGACCTCTAGTGTTTTACGACTTTGTGTAGGAAGGGATAAGCGATAGGGATAAATAAGGGATAAATAATATTATTTATTACAGGTCGCAGTCAAAGTCAAAGCAACACAATGATACGGTAAAGATAATCTGGAAAACCCTGACACACCCTGTAGTTGTCACTTTTGGAAAAGACGAGCGTCCCTCCAATCATCGCCGGTGACGTGTTTTTCAGGCTCTGGAGACAGGAGCTCATGTCAGAAATGTCATTGTGAGTCGCGTTTGTTTCTGCGCCGGAGCCGTTCGTTCCCTTTGCATCCAAAGAATCTCAAAGGCGGATTATTTGTGTCGACAGGAGAGAGATTTGCTGCTACGATACCGACGTCGAGAATCTCTGAGGAGGAACAAAGCGTGAGGTCCTGCAAGGTGAGTCTGTTTGTTTGCGGCTGCTTGGTGTTGCGCAAGATGAAATGGCCTTTTTCTCGCTATCGTTCCTCTCGTCGATTCATCGTGAGGTGTCGCTTCAGTTTGTTCAGAGAGATGTTTGCTTCCGCGCCCGCAGGTCATCGAAACATTTTACGGCTACGACGAAGACGTGTTGGTGGACCCGGACGGATCGTCCTTGTCTTTTCACACCGACAGAACCCCCGACACGGAACCCGAAGAGGTAGCCCGCCATTTCTGCCAGCGTATTGGCACCAAACATTCCTCTTCAGCCTGGAATCGGACTCGTCTTTGCGTCGCGGGTGCTTTGTCGCCGGTCTGACTGATTCTGGTACTAGTGCTGTGTTGCATTGGTGTGTGCATGAAGAGGCGGAGCTTCGCTACCGCCAGCTGACGCAAGAATATCAAGCGCTGCAACGAGCCTACGCTCTGCTAGCCCAGACCAGCGAAGGGGACTACGACGCCGAGAAGGAGATCAAGGTGGCGCCCCTTCCCGCAACCCCCGGCCGGGTCGCAGCCTCCCCGTTCTCACCCAGCCTCGGGTGTTCTCTGGTCTGAAAGGAGGAGGAGGAGCCTCCCTCCTCCTCCTTTCAGACCAGAGAAAAGCTGATGGTAGAAATGGGTCACTATCAAAGCAGAGTAGCAGATCTGGAGTCAGCGCTGAAGCAACAAGGACAGGTAAGCTCATCAATGAGCACACCTTTTTCTCAGACAAAATAGCTACATTCTTCAGTCACTCATCCGTCTGGCATTACTGGACCAACCCCCCCCCCCCCGAACGTGGCTGGGAAAATGCGGAGAAAAGCAAATGTCATTTTCCAGTCAACCAAAGAATTTGTGGATGAAAATGACACAACATTCCAAAGCTGTCCACGCGTTTGTCTCTTCTAGAATGTCAAGTGGGTGGAGGAGAAGCAGCTGCTGCGTCAGAGCAATCAGCAGTTGGCCGAAAAGGTGACGGAAAGAAAGGCGCTGGGCGGAGTCGCTTGGCGTCACACCTGTCGGGAAGCCCCGCAGATGAGGTCTGACTGTCTTTTCAGGTCAGGCGGATGGAGGCGGAAGAAGCGCGTCTGAAAGAGCACATCCAGGATATCCGAGACCAAAACGAACTGCTTGAGTTCCGCATCCTGGAGCTGGAGGTGGGAAGACTCGCACAAGCGTGTTGAGGCCAGAGATGTGACGGACGGACGGACGGATGCATGCCTCTGCCTTTCAGGAGAGGGAGTGGCGCTCCCCCGTCTTGAAGTTTCTGCAAGTCCTTTTCCCAGACGGCCTCAGCCCTTTGCAGATCTACTGCGAGGCCGAGGGCGTGAGCGTACGTAAGGCGTCCCTCGCAACCCTAACCTTAACCCGAGGTCCCAGAACACCTTACATTGCTCCTTGCGCCTTTCCCCCGGACATCGTCATCAGTGATCTGATGAAGAAGCTGGACATCCTGGGCTATAACGCCGTAAGTGTATGTCGAACTCCTTATGTTCGCACTCCACGAGACTCGGCGGCTCAAATGTGACTTTTGGAAGGCTTTGCGCTGAAAGAAGCTTGTTGACGCTGTGCCTTTGGGCTCTTGCAGAATCTCACCAACGAGGAGCAGGTGGTCGTGATTCACGCCAGGACCCTTCTCACCCTAGCCGAGAAGGTAACGCGCACGTCCACGCACGCTCTCGCATTCTGCTTATGTGACAGCAGCCTTTCCTCAGTGGTTAGAATACATCAAAGTGACCAAGTCAGCACTTCAACAGAAGATGTTGGACATTGAAAGTGAGAAGGTAGACAGACACGCGACATCAGCCAAGGGGAACTCCGGCAATGTGCCCCAACAATTCTGACCTTGAGCTGTGCTAGGATATGTTCTGCAAGCAGAAGGGCTACCTGGATGAAGAGTTGGACTTCAGGAAGTGTTCCATGGACCAGGCTCATAAGGTAAGCCGCCCTCAAATCTCCCGCCGGACCACTGATGGACGAGGATTGCGGCCCAGAGGATCCTGGAGCTGGAGGCCATGTTGTACGAGGCGCTACCGCAGCAGGACTGCCCCGCCACGGACGGCGAAAAAGCCAGCCACGCTGGCGTGAATGACGTGCTGACGGCGGATCAGAGAGAAGAGCTTAGGAGCGCCGTGGACCAATGGAAGCGAGCCCTGATGTGCGAGTTGAGGGAGCGCGACGCTTGCATCCTCCAAGAGAGAATGGATCTGCTGCACAGCGCGCAACAGGTAAGGGCCCAAAGCCAGCCCGGCACTTACTTGCACGCTTACTGGCTTTTGAATGCCACTTTCCATTTGTCCGTCCTAGAGGAACAAAGAGCTGAAAGAATTCATCGAAGCTCAGAAGAGACAAATCAAACAATTGGAGGAGAAGTTTCTGTTTCTCTTTCTATTCTTCTCCTTGGCCTTCATTCTGTGGCCCTAACACCAGCTGGTGAGTGAGCTCCAGCGGCACCGCACTCGACACCTCCGATACACTGCCAGCCGGTCTCAGACGTTGGCAGACGCTCCGATGCCAACGTATACCCCCCGCCACGGTGACAGAGGCACCGCGTCACACCGGCGCTCATCCAATCAGAAGGCAGGAAAAGCAAATTCACATGCAGGGCACTTTTGAACCAGAAGAGAGCGCCACAAAAAACGATTGTTGCCCCAAACGCGCACTAAAAAGGGTCAGAATAACAAGAGTCCCACTGGCCAGCCGGGGCCACCCGTCCAGCTGTTTCTTCAGGGGGGAAAAAAATTGGAGTCACCGGTGAGTACATTTTGCATTTAGCTCTGCTTTTCTGCTTCTGTCTTCAAGTGTGTGGCATCCTGCGATCAAAGATTCAGCCAACCCCAAAGCGGTTGACCTCAACGTCCCACCACCATGCCTACCAGAGCAGGTGACGTGATGCTTTGGACATCCTTCCGTCTCAGATGCCCAAAAGTACTCTTTGCCACATCTGCGGCAATACGGTGTCTTTTCAAAGGTGCAAATAAATCCAGCGTGGGCGGAACACGCACGTCTTCGGTTTTTCCCGCTTTGTTTGTGTGACAGCTGTTGTGAAAATTTTATACAAATAAAGTTGTATAGTACAGGTTTGGCCAAGCCGCAACTCCCGAACAGCATGCGGCTCTTTTATGTTCATATCAACATTTGTGTGTGTGTGTGTGTGGGGGGGTTGTGCGTGTTGGCTTCACTTGAGTTCAATTTGGTATTTTGGTCAAAAGCGCATGTGGTGAAATTCCACAAAGTAGGATGGGCAAACACATTTCTTTAAACTATGAGTGTCAATTGGGCTCTCGAAATGGCAGGGAAAAGATGCACAGCAAAACGAAAATACGTAGATGAACACAGGACGTTTTAATCAGAGTGGGAAAGTTTCTATTTTTTGTTGAACGTGATGGCAAACCATTCTGCCTGATATGTCAGACCTCAGCGCATTTCAAAGATTCAAATCTTCAGCGCCATGCACTTCAGCTCACTCCATGCTAACATTGATCAGGCGTCGAACCCGCAACATCATGCTTAAGAGGTGGCCATGCTAACCAGTGCGCCATTATGTCAACGCATAATAACTGTAAGTCTACTGATCAAAACAGCGGTTACTATATGACGTCGCTACGTCGTGGTCACGTGACGCAGACAAGACGTCAATGGACGTGGGCAGAGTTAACTTGTTTAAAAGGGAGTGGGCAGAAGAAATATTTAATTTATTTAAATCTATTTTGAGTGCACACCATTATGCCAATGCATAACAACTGTAAATCTACTAAACAAAACAGCGGTTGCTATATGACATCTGCCACGTCGTGGTCACGTGACATACGTGACGTCGATGGGCGTAACTTTCGCCGGAATTCAAATCCGCGGGGAGAGTTAACTTGTTTAAAAGAGAGTGGGCAGAAGAATTATTTAATTTATTTAAATCTATTTGGTGTGTGCGCCATTATGTCAATGCATAACAACTGTAAGTCTACTAAACAAAACAGCGGTTGCTATATGACGTCTGCCACGTCGTGGTCACCTGACGCGGACGTGACGTCGACGCCTACTTTACATCCCACCGATCACAGGACCCCTCGGCTGCATAACCGTGCCCCCTTCCCAACCAATCGGATTTGCTATACGCGAAAACGACGCCAATGGAAAGAGCTTCCGCCCAAATTTAAATCCGTGGGCGTGGCTCGCAGCAGGAAGTAGGAAAACGGCGGCGATGTTGACAAAGACACAGCGGATGGTAACATACGACTAACAAGAGAAATATTTTTATTTTCTGCTTGCAACTGGACCGTCCAGAGCGTACACGGTAAGTACAACTCATCGTTTTTAAAAAGAAGTACTTTTGTTGCCCTGAAAAGCGAGTGAGCGTGGCGTTTGTGGGGGACGTCGAATTTCGACGATTCTTTCTGGTCAACGGTTGTAAATGATTGTGTTGATTAAAAAAGAAAACTTGATGTAACTCTACTTTTAACTGCCGTTTCAGATAGATTTGGAATTGCATCACATCCAATTTTGCCTAGAGCGTACACGGTAAGTAACACTCATTGTGTTTAAGGAGATTTACGTTTGTAATAGCAGAAGTGTAGCCGCGTTGCGTTGTACGTGTGAAAATTGGTCGAGACGAAATGTTAATGTTTAATTTCATTCCTTTAGGTTCCACGGTGTTTGTTGGCTGCAAGTTTTCCACTGCAAGAAGAGGCTCGTATCATTGACCAGGAGCGAGCTACAATGGTGAGTAGCCATAACATTTATGTTAAACACTTCCTATTTCATGTCTAACAGTACTTGATTTAACAAATAACCATAAATAAATACAGTGTGGGCACTGAAGTTAACATATGTGATTATACTGCCTAATCTGTCACCGAGTAGATTGTTGCAAAGTAATATAAGATCCAAAGTTGTAATTCAGAATAGTTTTCAAAAGAAGGCCATTAGAATTATATACAAGTCTGATTACCCTGAACAAGCTATTAATTAAATCACAAATTCTTCAATTCAAAGATTTGGTAGATTATCAGACAAATAATGTCTAACAGTAATTGATTTAACACATCACGATAAGTAGATTGAGTGTGGGCACTCTCAAGTTAACATATGTGATTATACTGCCTAATCTGTTACAGAGTATGTTGTTGCCAAGTAATGTAGAATAGATCCAAAGTAGTAATCCAGAATAGTTTTGAAGAGGCCATTAGAATGATAAACAAATCTGATTACCTTGAACATAATAACAAGCTAAGTGTTTAATATGTCCTATGAAGTCAAAATTGGGCACCATCATGTGGTGAAATTTGGAATTGCATCACATCCAATTTTGCCTGGGAACAAACAGATTACATAAATCTTAGTTTTGAATAAACCACTCCTTCTCAAACAAGTAAACTCTGCCCATTTTGCGCAGTAGATGTTCTGTTAAAGTTAAAGTTAAAGTCCCAATGATCATCGTCACACACACATCTGGGTGTGGTGAAATTTGTCCTCTGCATTTAACCCATCCCCATGTGATTTTGATCCATCCCCTGGGGGAGAGGGGAGCAGTGAGCAGCAGCGGTGCCGCGCTCGGGAATCATTTGGTGATCTAACCCCCCAATTCCAACCCTTAATGCTGAGTGCCAAGCAGGGAGGCAATGGGTCCCATTTTTATAGTCTTTGGTATGACCCGGCCGGGGTTTGAACCCACAACCTTCCAGTCTCAGGGCGGACACTCTACTACTAGGCCACTGAGCTGGTAATATCTAGTATTTATACAAAGTCATAATTTAAATTGCTTTCAACCTTCATTCATCGGTTCAACCAACATTACTCGCTCTTATTACCAACTTGTATTGATTTAACTAAGCGTTTAATACTTCCTATCAGGTCTCAAATCGAGATTTGGCAAAATACAATTTCAGCAAATCCAATTTTGCCAGGGAACAAAAATAGATTAAATAAACTAAATAAGTCCTCTTCCCATTAAATAAATCAGAAAAGTCTGTCTTGTAACCAGTCCTCTTCAAACAAGTAAAGTCTGCCCATTTTGTGCCGTAGATTTTGTGTCTATGCCTAGTATTTAAACAAAATCATAATTTAAACGACTTCTTTCCTTCATTCACTTTGGAAATTTGGAATTGCAGCAAATCGAATTTTGCCAGGGAACAAAAATAGATCAATTAAACTAAATAAGTCTTCTTCCCATTAAATAAATTAAAAAAGTCTGTCTTGTAACCAGTCCTTTTCAAACAAGTAAAGTCTGCCCATTTTGTGCCGTCGATTTTGTGTTTATGCCTAGTATTTATACAAAATCATAATTTAAAGGACTTCATTCCTTCATTCACTTTGGAAATTTGGAATTGCAGCACATCAAATTTTGCCTGGGAAGAAAAGTAGATTAAATAAATTTAATAAGTCTTACTACTTCCCATTAAATAAATTAAATACGTCTTACTTGTTTCCACTCCTTTTCAAAACAGTAGTTTAAAACGAGGGCCCTTCACTCAATCTTTAACCTCAACCCCGCACGTTGTGTTGTATCTGTGAATGTTGGTTGTGGCCAAATGATAGTTTTCTTTCATTCGTTTAGGTTCCAAGAAAACTTGATGTAACTCTACTTTTAACTGCCGTTTCAGATAAGCGGGTATTACGTCGCAGTCATGTGCCGCGGATATGACGTAATTGCCGGAACCTCCGCCAAAATTCAAATCTGTTGGCGCGATGGCCGTGAGCCACTGAGCAGTGACGATTATCAACAGAAATATCTTTATTTTCTGCTTGCAACTGGACCGTCTAGAGCGTACACGGTAAGTAACACTCATTGTGTTTAAGGAGATTTACGTTTGTAATAGCAGAAGTGTAGCCGCGTTGCGTTGTACGTGTGAAAATTGGTCGAGGCGAAATGTTAATGTTTAATTTCATTCCTTTAGGTTCCACGGTGTTTGTTGGCTGCAAGTTTTCCACTGCAAGAAGAGGCTCGTATCATTGACCAGGAGCGAGCTACAATGGTGAGTAGCCATAACATTTATGTTAAAGACTTCCTATTTCATGTCTAACAGTACTTGATTTAACAAATAACCATAAATAAATACAGTGTGGGCACTGAAGTTAACATATGTGATTATACTGCCTAATCTGTCACCGAGTAGATTGTTGCAAAGTAATATAAGATCCAAAGTTGTAATTCAGAATAGTTTTCAAAAGAAGGCCATTAGAATTATATACAAGTCTGATTACCCTGAACATAACAACAAGCTATTAATTAAATCACAAATTCTTCAATTCAAAGATTTGGTAGATTATCAGACAAATAATGTCTAACAGTAATTGATTTAACACATCACAATAAGTAGATTGAGTGTGGGCACTCTCAAGTTAACATATATGATTATACTGCCTAATCTGTTACAGAGTATGTTGTTGCCAAGTAATGTAGAATAGATCCAAAGTAGTAATCCAGAATAGTTTTGAAGAGGCCATTAGAATAATAAACAAATCTGATTACCTTGAACATAATAACAAGCTAAGTGTTTAATATGTCCTATGAAGTCGAAATTGGGCACCGTCATGTGGTGAAATTTGGAATTGCATCACATCCAATTTTGCCTAGGAACAAAGATTAAATAAATCTTAGTTTTGAATAAGCCACTCCTTCTCAAACAAGTAAACTCTGCCCATTTCGCGCAGTAGATGTTCTGTTAATATCTAGTATTTATACAAAGTCATAATTTAAATTGCTTTCAACCTTCATTCATCGGTTCAACCAACATTACTCGCTCTTACTACCAACTTGTATTGATTTAACTAAGCGTTTAATACTTCCTATCAGGTCTCAAGGCAAGATTTGGCAAAATACAGTTTCAGCAAATCCAATTTTGCCAGGGAACAAAAATAGATTAAATAAACTAAATAAGTCTTCTTCCCAATAAATGAATCAGAAAAGTCTGTCTTGTAACCAGTCCTCTTCAAACAAGTAAAGTCTGCCCATTTTGTGCCGTAGATTTTGTGTCCATGCCTAGTATTTAAACAAAATCATAATTTAAACGACTTCTTGCCTTCATTCACTTTGGAAATTTGGAATTGCAGCAAATCGAATTTTGCCAGGGAACAAAAATAGATCAATTAAACTAAGTCTTCTTCCCATTAAATAAATTAAAAAAGTCTGTCTTGTAACCAGTCCTTTTCAAACAAGTAAAGTCTGCCCATTTTGTGCCGTCGATTTTGTGTTAATGCCTAGTATTTATACAAAATCATAATTTAAAGGACTTCATTCCTTCATTCACTTTGGAAATTTGGAATTGCAGCACATCAAATTTTGCCTGGGAAGAAAAGTAGATTAAATAAATTTAATAAGTCTTACTACTTCCCATTAAATAAATTAAATACGTCTTACTTGTTCCCACTCCTTTTCAAAACAGTAGTTTAAAACGAGGGCCCTTCACTCAACCTTTAACCCTATTTATTCACCTTCTAGGCTAAGTGTTAAAGGCTAAGTGTTAAAGGCTAAGTGTTAAAGGCTAAGTGTTAAAGGCTAAGTGTTAAAGGCTAAGTGTTAAAGGCTAAGTGTTAGAGGCTAAGTGCCAGAGGCTAGGCGCCAGAGGCGAGTTTTTGTGGGCTGAAGTTTTAGTGGGGTTAGTGTGAATACAATCCAAAAGAATACAACAGAATACAATACAATAGAATATAATACATAGATTAAATTCAATAGCTCTTACTACTTCCCATTAAATAAATTAAATACGTCTTACTTGTTCCCAATCCTTTTCAAAAAAGTAGTTTAAAACGAGGGCCCTTCACTCAACCTTTAACCTCAACCCCGCACGTCACATTGTGTTGTATCTGTGAATGTTGGTTGTGGCCAAATGATAGTTTTCTTTCATTCGTTTAGGTTCCACGGTGTTTGTTGGCTATGTTTTCCACTGTCAGAAGGATGAAAATACAAAGTACAACGCTTGGACGTGGGCGAAGACGTCACCGGTGAGTCCTTCCTTCCTATTTATTTACCTTCTAGATGCTAGAGGCTAAGTGTTAGAGGCTAAGTGTTAGAGGCTAAGTGTTAAAGGCAACACAATACGAACAACACAACACAATACGAACAACTCAACACAATATGAACAACACAATATGAACAACACAACACAATACGAACAACACAACACAATACGAACAACACAACACAATACGAACAACACAACACATTACGAACAACACAACACAATACGAACAACACAACGATACTGCACTGAACAACACGATACCGCACTGAGAAACACGATACCGCACTGAACAACACGATACCGCACTGAACAACACCATGCCGCACTGAACACCATGCCACACTGAACAACACCATCCCGCACTGAACAACACCATGCCGCACTAAACAACACCATGCCGCACTGAACAACACCATGCCTCACTGAACGACACCATGCCGCACTGAAAGACACCATGCCGCACTGAACGACACCATGCCGCACTGAAAGACACCATCCCGCACTGAAAACCATGCCGCACTGAACAACACCATCCTGCACTGAACAACACCATCCCGCACTGAACAACACCATGCCGCACTGAACAACATTATGCCGCACTGAACAACATTATGCCTCACTGAACATTATGCCGCACTGAACAACACCATGCCGCACTGAACAACACCATGCCGCACTGAACAACACCATGCCGCACTGAACAACACCATGCCGCACTGAACAACACCATGCCGCACTGAACAACACCATGCCGCACTGAACAACACCATGCCACACTGAACAACATTATGCCGCACTGAACAACACCATGCCGCACTGAACAACACCATCCTGCACTGAACAACACCATTCCGCATTGAACACCATGCCGCACTGAACAACACCATCCCGCACTGAACAACACCATCCCGCACTGAACAACATTATGCCGCACTGAACAACATTATGCCGCACTGAACAACACCATGCCGCACTGAACAACACCATGCCGCACTGAACAACACCATGCCGCACTGAACAACATTATAACGCACTGAACAACACCATCCCGCACTGAACAACACCATGCCGCACTAAACAACATTATGCCGCACTGAACAACATTATGCCGAAATGAACAACACCATGCCGCACTGAACAACACCATGCCGCACTGAACAACACCATGCCGCACTGAACAACACCATGCCGCACTGAACAACACGATCCCGCATTGAACACCATCCCGCACTGAACAACACCATGCCGCACTGAACAACACCATGCCGCACTGAACAACACCATGCCGCACTGAACAACACCATGCCGCACTGAACAACACCATTCCGCACTGAACAACACCATGCCGCACTGAACAACATTATGCTGCACTGAACAACACCATGCCGCACTGAACAACAACATGCCGCACTGAAAAACATTATGCCGCACTGAACAACACCATGCCGCACTGAACAACACCATGCCGCATTGAACAACACCATGCCGCACTGAACAACACCATCCTGCACTGAACAACACCATCCTGCACTGAACAACACCATCCCGCACTGAACAACACCATGCCGCACTGAACAACACCATGCCGCACTGAACAACACCATGCCGCACTGAACAACACCATGCTGCAATGAACAACACCATCCCGCACTGAACAACATTATGCCGCACTGAACAACATTATGCCGCACTGAACAACATTATGCCGCACTGAACAACATTATGCCGCACTGAACAACATTATGCCGCACTGAACAACACCATGCCGCACTGAACAACACCATGCCGCACTGAACAACACCATGCCGCACTGAACAACACGATCCCGCATTGAACAACACCATGCCGCACTGAACAACACCATCCTGCACTGAACAACACCACCCCGCACTGAACAACACCATGCCGCACTGAACAACATTATGGCGCACTGAACAACATTATGCCGCACTGAACAACACCATGCCGCACTGAACAACACCATGCCGCACTGAACAACACCATGCCGCACTGAACAACACCATGCCGCACTGAACAACACCATGCCGCACTGAACAACACCATCCCGCACTGAACAACACCATGCCGCACTGAACAACACCATTCCGCACTGAACAACACCATGCCGCACTGAACAACATTACGCTGCACTGAACAACACCATGCCGCACTGAACAACACCATGCCGCACTGAACAACACCATGCCGCATTGAACAACACCATGCCGCATTGAACAACACCATGCCGCACTGAACAACACCATCCTGCACTGAACAACACCATGCCGCATTGAACAACACCATGCCGCACTGAACAACACCATCCTGCACTGAACAACACCATCCCGCACTGAACAACACCATCCCGCATTGAACAACACCATCTTGCACTGAACAACACCATGCCGCACTGAACAACACCATGCCGCACTGAACAACACCATTCCGCACTGAACAACACCATGCCGCACTGAACAACACCATCCTGCACTGAACAACACCATCCCGCACTGAACAACACCATGCCGCATTGAACAACACCATCCTGCACTGAACAACACCATCCTGCACTGAACAACACCATGCCGCACTGAACAACACCATGCCGCACTGAACAACACCATGCCGCACTGAACAACACCATGCCGCACTGAACAACATTATGCCGCACTGAACAACATTATGTCGCACTGAACAACACCATGCCGCACTGAACAACACCATGCTGCACTGAACAACACCATGCTGCACTGAACAACACGATCCTGCATTGAACAACACCATGCCGCACTGAACAACACCATCCTGCACTGAACAACACCATCCTGCACTGAACAACACCACCCCGTACTGAACAACACGATCCCGCATTGAACAACACCATCCCACACTGAACAACACCATGCCGCACTGAACAACACCATTCCGCACTGAACAACACCATGCCGCACTGAACAACACCATGCCGCACTGAACAACACCATGCCGCACTGAACAACACCATGCCGCATTGAACAACACCATGCCGCACTGAACAACACCATCCTGCACTGAACAACACCATCCCGCACTGAACAACACCATGCCGCATTGAACAACACCATGCCGCACTGAACAACACCATCCTGCACTGAACAACACCATCCCGCACTGAACAACACCATGCCGCACTGAACAACATTATGGCTTACTGAACAACATTATGCCGCACTGAACAACACCATGCCGCACTGAACAAGACCATGCCGCACTGAACAACACCATGCCGCACTGAACAACATTATGCCGCACTGAACAACATTATGCCGCACTGAACAACACCATGCCGCACTGAACAACACCATGCCGCACTGAACAACACCATGCCGCACTGAACAACACGACGTCGCACTGAACAACACGACGCCGCACAGAACAACACGACGCCGCACAGAATAACACAATACCGCACAGAACAACACAATACCGCACAAACAGTTTTAGATAATATTACGTCGCAGTCATGTGACGCGGACATGACGTCAATAGGCGGAACTCACGGCAAAATTATAATCCGTGGGCGTGGCTTGCAACAGGAAGTAGGAAAGCGGCAATTCTGGCAAACAAGACACAGCGGTTAGTAACACGATGACTTACAAGGCAAATATTTTTGTTTTCAGCTTGCAACCTGACCGTCTAGAGCGTACAAGGTAATTACAACTGGGTTTTTTTAGCCCTGAAAAGCGAGGGAGTGTGGCGTTTGGGAGGAATGTCGAACTCGGCGTCTGCTTCCAGCCACAGACGCCAAATTTCGACGATTATTTCGACTGGTCAACGGTTGTAAATTATTGCGTTGACTAAAAACTTTATTTAACTCTACTCTTAACTTTGCCGTTTCAGATATGCGGGTATTACACCGCGGAAATGACGTCAATAGGCTGAACTCTCGCCAAAATTCAAATCTGTGGGCGCAATGGCCTTGAGCGAGACACCGGATACAAACACGACGATTATCAACAGAAATATCTTTATTTTCTGCTTGCAAGTGGACCGTCTAGAGCGTACACGGTAAGTACAACTCATTGTGTTTAAAAAGATTTACGTTTGTGTAGTTTGCGTTGCGTTGTATCTGTGAATGTTGGTTTAGGCTAAATGTTAATGTTTAATTTCATTCCTTTAGGTTCCACGGTGTTTGTTGGCTGTATGTTTTCCACTGCAAGAAGAGGCTCGTATCATTGACCAGCAGGAGCTACAATGGTGAGTACCCCTTTCGTCTTCCATTTATGTTAAACACTTCCTATTTCATGTCTAACAGTACTCGATTTAACAAATAACCATAAATAAATACAGTGTGGGCAGTCACGTTAACATATGTGATTATCCTGCCTAATATGTTTATCACAAATATGTCACTAATCACTAATATGTTTATTTGTTTATCACAACACCTTTGGACCTTCAGCAATCGATTATTTCCCTTCATCTACATAGAGACAGAACGATGGTGTCTTAAACATCTCATTCATTTCACCAAATAACTTCACGCAGGTGGATAACGGCCGTCTCGGTCACGCTATGTTGCGTGATGCAGTTTTGAAGAACCAAATGCATTTATTCAATGAATAAGTCAAGCTAGTTCTATGTTTATGATGTTGTAAGTTACGGTACCGATTGAAGTTGAGTTCGAAGCCAGTGGAAAACAGCGCTGCGTTTGTGCTCTCCAGGTACAAATGTTGTGATCTCTGACTGACGACCGGGCGAGACTCGAGTAAGAGATGTCCAAACGAGCTCCGGCAGGGCGGGCCAAGGCGGAGCGAACGGACGCCCTTCAGGCCGCCAATGACGAGCTGAGAACCAAACTGATGGACGTCCAGTTAGAACTTCAGCAGGAGAAGAACAAGGTGAAAACCTCAACAGACAGACACTGCCTGCCTCCCTGCCTGCCTCCCTGCCTGCCTCCCTGCCTGCCTCCCTCCCTCCCAGTTTTCCCGATGTAGATTAGACATGCGTGTGCCATGACTGTGTCAGCCTACATCAACAAATGCACCGAGGACGTCAGCACCACTAAGAATATCATCACCCGGGGCAACCAACGACCCTGGATGACTGAGGAGGTACGTCAAACGCTACGAGCGCGGAACTCTGCCTTCAAGTCTGGCGACAAGGAGACACTGAGGACAGCGAGAGCCAACTTGAACCGTGCCATCAGAATAGCGAAGCGAGACCGCAGTCGAAAATTTCAGGATCGTTTCCACGACGTCAAAAACATCAGGAGTATGTGGCAAGGCATACGGGCGATTACAGACGACAACTCACCCTCCCCCCCCCCGGTGGGTGTAGTTGATGCTGACTTTCTAAATGGTCTAAATAACTTCTTTGGGAGGTTCGAGGCACTAAACGGCACTCCAGCAGTTAAAACTGTCCCCCATCAGGAAGAGGAGGTACTCTGCCTTGACTCCGCCGATGTGTTGAAGACCCTGAGGAGAGTCAACCCCTGTAAGGCCCCTGGCCCGGACAACATTCCTGGGTGTGTGTTCAGGGAATGTGCAAGTCATCTGGCTGGGGTCATCACAGACATTTTTAACACCTCGCTGGGCCAAGCCACAGTGCCGGCGTGCTTTAAGACTGCCTCCATCATTCCGGTGCCGAAGAAACCTCAAATCACCTCATTTAATGATTACCGGCCTGTTGCACTGACTCCGGTTATGATGAAGTGCTTCGAAAGGCTGCTTAAAGGTCACATCGTTTCCAGACTCCCCCTATTATTTGACCCGTTCCAGTTTGCCGACCGGCAAAACCGCTCCACTCAGGAAGCCATCTCCTCCGTTCTTCACCTGAGCCTGGCTCACCTGGAGGAGAAGAACACCCATGTGCGGAGGCTGTTCCTGGACTTCAGCTCAGCGTTTAACACCATCATCCCACAGCATCTGGTAGGAAAATTGGAACACCTGGGCTTCAACACCCCCCTTCGCAACTGGCTGCTAGACTTCCTCACCAACAGACCTCAGTCAGTCCGGGTCGGACAGAACACCTCTGATGTCATCACCCTCAGCACAGGCTCCCTTCAGGGCTGCGTCCTGAGCCCCCTGCTGTGCACCCTGATGACACACGACTGCGTCCTCAGGTTCACCACCAATCACATCGTGAAGTCAGCAGACGACACAACGGTGGTGGGGCTCATCAGAGACAACAACGACCTGGACTACAGAGAGGAGGTGGAGCAGCTGGTGGGCTGGTGCAGAGAAAACAGCCTGATCCTGAATGAGGAGAAGATGAAGGAGATCATCGTCGACTTCAGGAAAAAACAGCCTCACCACGCTCCACTGATCATCAACAGCTCAGCTGTGGAGGTGGTCAGCAGCACCAAATTCCTGGGGGTCCACATCACAGAAGACCTCACCTGGACTATGAACACTACGGCACTGGTCAAGAGGGCACAGAAGCGCTTGTACTTCCTGCGGAGGATGAGGAGAGCCCACCTGCCCCCACCCATCATGAGGACGTTCTACAGGAGCACCATAGAGAGCATTCTGACAAGCTGTCTCTCTGTGTGGTGTGGAGGCTGCACCGCCTCCGATTGGAAGAACGTGAGGAGAGTGGTGAGGACAGCAGAGAGGATCATAGGGGCTCCTCTTCCCTCCATTCAGGACATTTCATCTCAGCGCTGCATGTCCCGTGCCCGTAACATCATCAATGACCCATCACACCCCCACCATGGACTGTTCTCCCTGCTGCCCTCTGGGAAGAGGTTTGCAGCATCCGCTGCAGGTCCACCAGGTTCTGCAACAGCTTTTTCCCTGCTGTCATCAGACTGTTGAACACTAGAACTGTTGAGCTCTAAACTGAACTCTGCATCACACATTCACAGAACTGTACTTTATGACACTACGGACCTCTATCTTGCACTATCTCGCACTACCAACTTTACTGAACTTGTATAAACCCTTTAAATAGAAGTTTAATACATGGTTTAGCATTCCTCTGCACACTCTTGAATACTGTTTTGCCTACTTGCACTATTGCATAATTATCACTGCTGCACTTTATACTTATTTTTAATATATATATATATATATATATATATATATAGTATATGTATATATATACATTTTCATAGGATATGTTACTTCTATTCAACTGCAATATCACTACTTTGTTGTAAGACGTATGCAACGGAATTTCGTTTTGTATGCACCATGTGCAGACAAGATGACAATAAAGTTTGTCTAAGTCTAAGTCTAAGTCATGTCAGGTCAGCTGTCTGGAGAGAGAGAGAAGTCAGGACCTGCGGGCGGAGCACCACCGTGCCACCGCCGCCATGACGGAACTCAAAAGCAAACTCCATGAGGAGAAGCAGAAAGAGTTAGCCATTACCAGGGAGACATTACTGCGGCAGAATGAAATGGAGCTGATGAGAGTGATCAAAATCAAAGATGGAGAGATCCAGCGACTGAATGCCTTGGTCCTCAGCCTGAGGGACGGCTCCATGGACAAGGTGATCCGCTCTATCCGTGTCTGACTATCCGCACGCCACGTCGGGCTTCGATGCGGCCGCTACCGTATTGTGTAGCTTGTCCCCAGTAAGCGTCGCGGCGCTCCGTTGCGGTCTCAACGGCCCGGTGTGGCGCAATGTCTGCTCAGGTGAGGAGGGGGGGCGCTTTGCTGGCGGAGGTGGAGGAGACGCGGCGGTGTCGGGAGACCGAGCGGTGTCGCCTCCACCAGGAGCGCGGAAGAAGCCCTGGCAGCGGCCCAGCAGGCCTGGCAGTCCCGAGCGGCCGAGCTCCGATCGGCTCATCACCAGCATCGGGAGGAGCTGAGCCGAACCAAGAGAGACTGCGAGAGGGAGATCCGCCGACTGGTAGGACTGATCAGATGCGCGGTGCGTGGCTATGTTCCCAATTTCGTTGTATACCTGCAGTGCAATGACACCTAAGGCATTCTATTCTATTCTATTTCACAAGAAGAAAATGTCCGGTTGCTCGCTTCGCTTTTGTCACAGCAAAGGTGTTCTAGTCGATTCAAGAAAAAAATTGGCCGGTTGCTCTCTTTGTTTTTGTCACAATTCTGGCAAATGAGTTTGCCCGCCTGCCTGAGCGCTCCCCGTTTGTACATCCAGACGGATGAGATCAAGCTGAAAGACAGAGCGGTTAGTGTTTTGGATGAAGCCCTGGGGCCGGCCACGTCCACCGCCTTCAGCTGCAGACTCAGGCTGCCGAGCAGCAGATCGCTGCCCTGAGGGATTCCCAAAGGGCGGGCCTAAACTACCCTGGAAGTGGGGTCAACGCCGCTACTAGCAATCCTCTTCATTGCATAAGCCACCTCATCACACACTTGCAGTACGCATGACTTAGTTCGTTGCTGGAGGAAGGTAGCACAAAAACAGTTTTGAACTTTGAACGAGTGCTTGTGTGTGTGTGTTGCGGGGCGTTTTCAGTCTCAGGAGGATCGGGACACGCGACGGTTTCATCTGAAAATCGCTGAGCTCAGCGCAGTCATCAGGAAACTGGAGGATCGAAACGCCCTGCTTTCTGAAGAGCGCAATGAACTGGTAATTTATTGACGGCACGCTTGAAGGTTTGCGCTACGTTTGATGCGCGCCATCCAGCGAGGCACCCATTGCGCTTGCTTATTAGTTGAGCGGCGCGGCGAGTCGGTTGCCTGGTAGATGTCTTTTATTGGGAGCCAAAGCCACGATTCCGTTCAAACCGATGCAAAAGGAATGGATACGTTCTGGCCCGCGTGTTGTGCGTCTTTCACATCCCGCACTTCATGCTTGCAGCTAAAGCGACTGAGAGAAACAGAAAGCCAGTTTCTGCCACTCCTGTACAAAAACAAACGCCTGAGCAGGAAGAATGAAGAACTCTCGCTGGTGCTGTGTCGCCTTGAAAACAAAGTGCGCTTTGTCACCCAGGAGAACGAGGAGATGGCAAGCTTGGTAAGTCGACGCGGACAACGGCGGCGTGCCAACAGAGTCCACTGCATTTGTGTTCCACAGAGAAGGCCTAGTTCGCTCAATGACCTGGACCGCGGTTGCGGCCAGCAGGACGGTGAAATGGAGTTCCTTCAAGTTGTGGAGCAGCGGCACATCATCGACGACTTGTCCAAGGTCTTCAGGCAGGCGACTCGGTGCACGTACGGCAGCGCCGCGCTCGCTCGCTGTCGCCAGGAAACCTTTTCCGTCCAAAGCTTGGCCGGCGGCCGCCATCCAAAAAATTGGCCCCTTAAATTCCGACCTTTCAAGCAGGAGCATTGTGCGCACGCGTTTGAACACGCTTTAGACTTGTTTTGCCGTTTTCAGCAGCTCAAAGCTCCCGTTTTGTCAGCGCCTTTGCCACTCGCTGTGCGCTGAAAACGACGGACTTGCCCGGCTGCTCAGCCCGTCAACCATGAGCCGCGAGCGCGACGTCATTGTCCGTAGGCAGCTAGTGGCAAAATGCACCCTGTTAGAGTTGCGCTCGCTCCAACTTATTTTGCAAGAACCACACGGGAGACAAGTAAGTTCTTTTGGACACCTGCAGGTGGAGAGTCCATCCGTTGTACGAATGAAGTCTGACTCTCGGCTCCTGCACGAGCATTTTAATTAAGAGAAACAGGGTGGGTGTAAGAGTGGATTGAATAGAGGAAGCCCTTGACCTCTAGTCAAAACATAGCAAGGGGTGTTTTACGACTTTGTGTAGGAAGGGATAAGCGATAGGGATAAATAAGGGATAAATAATATTATTTATTACAGGTCGCAGTCAAAGTCAAAGCAACACAATGATACGATAAAGATAATCTGGAAAACCCTGACACACCCTGTAGTTGTCACTTTTGGAAAAGACGAGCGTCCCTCCAATCATCGCCGGTGACGTGTTTTTCAGGCTCTGGAGACAGGAGCTCATGTCAGAAATGTCATTGTGAGTCGCGTTTGTTTCTGCGCCGGAGCCGTTCGTTCCCTTTGCATCCAAAGAATCTCAAAGGCGGATTATTTGTGTCGACAGGAGAGAGATTTGCTGCTACGATACCGACGTCGAGAATCTCTGAGGAGGAACAAAGCGTGAGGTCCTGCAAGGTGAGTCTGTTTGTTTGCGGCTGCTTGGTGTTGCGCAAGATGAAATGGCCTTTTTCTCGCTATCGTTCCTCTCGTCGATTCATCGTGAGGTGTCGCTTCAGTTTGTTCAGAGAGATGTTTGCTTCCGCGCCCGCAGGTCATCGAAACATTTTACGGCTACGACGAAGACGTGTTGGTGGACCCGGACGGATCGTCCTTGTCTTTTCACACCGACAGAACCCCCGACACGGAACCCGAAGAGGTAGCCCGCCATTTCTGCCAGCGTATTGGCACCAAACATTCCTCTTCAGCCTGGAATCGGACTCGTCTTTGCGTCGCGGGTGCTTTGTCGCCGGTCTGACTGATTCTGGTACTAGTGCTGTGTTGCATTGGTGTGCGCATGAAGAGGCGGAGCTTCGCTACCGCCAGCTGACGCAAGAATATCAAGCGCTGCAACGAGCCTACGCTCTGCTAGCCCAGACCAGCGAAGGGGACTACGACGCCGAGAAGGAGATCAAGGTGGCGCCCCTTCCCGCAACCCCCGGCCGGGTCGCAGCCTCCCCGTTCTCACCCAGCCTCGGGTGTTCTCTGGTCTGAAAGGAGGAGGAGGAGCCTCCCTCCTCCTCCTTTCAGACCAGAGAAAAGCTGATGGTAGAAATGGGTCACTATCAAAGCAGAGTAGCAGATCTGGAGTCAGCGCTGAAGCAACAAGGACAGGTAAGCTCATCAATGAGCACACCTTTTTCTCAGACAAAATAGCTACATTCTTCAGTCACTCATTCGTCTGGCATTACTGGACCAACCCCCCCCCCCGAACGTGGCTGGGAAAACGCGGAGAAAAGCAAATGTCATTTTCCAGTCAACCAAAGAATTTGTGGATGAAAATGACACAACATTCCAAAGCTGTCCACGCGTTTGTCTCTTCTAGAATGTCAAGTGGGTGGAGGAGAAGCAGCTGCTGCGTCAGAGCAATCAGCAGTTGGCCAAAAAGGTGACGGAAAGAAAGGCGCTGGGCGGAGTCGCTTGGCGTCACACCCGTCGGGAAGCCCCGCAGATGAGGTCTGACTGTCTTTTCAGGTCAGGCGGATGGAGGCGGAAGAAGCGCGTCTGAAAGAGGACATCCAGGATATCCGAGACCAAAACGAACTGCTTGAGTTCCGCATCCTGGAGCTGGAGGTGGGAAGACTCGCACAAGCGTGTTGAGGCCAGAGATGTGACGGACGGACGGACGGACGGACGGATGCATGCCTCTGCCTTTCAGGAGAGGGAGTGGCGCTCCCCCGTCTTGAAGTTTCTGCAAGTCCTTTTCCCAGACGGCCTCAGCCCTTTGCAGATCTACTGCGAGGCCGAGGGCGTGAGCGTACGTAAGGCGTCCCTCGCAACCCTAACCTTAACCCGAGGTCCCAGAACACCTTACATTGCTCCTTGCGCCTTTCCCCCGGACATCGTCATCAGTGATCTGATGAAGAAGCTGGACATCCTGGGCTATAACGCCGTAAGTGTATGTCGAACTCCTTATGTTCGCACTCCACGAGACTCGGCGGCTCAAATGTGACTTTTGGAAGGCTTTGCGCTGAAAGAAGCTTGTTGACGCTGTGCCTTTGGGCTCTTGCAGAATCTCACCAACGAGGAGCAGGTGGTCGTGATTCACGCCAGGACCCTTCTCACCCTAGCCGAGAAGGTAACGCGCACGTCCACGCACGCTCTCGCATTCTGCTTATGTGACAGCAGCCTTTCCTCAGTGGTTAGAATACATCAAAGTGACCAAGTCAGCACTTCAACAGAAGATGTTGGACATTGAAAGTGAGAAGGTAGACAGACACGCGACATCAGCCAAGGGGAACTCCGGCAATGTGCCCCAACAATTCTGACCTTGAGCTGTGCTAGGATATGTTCTGCAAGCAGAAGGGCTACCTGGATGAAGAGTTGGACTTCAGGAAGTGTTCCATGGACCAGGCTCATAAGGTAAGCCGCCCTCAAATCTCCCGCCGGACCACTGATGGACGAGGATTGCGGCCCAGAGGATCCTGGAGCTGGAGGCCATGTTGTACGAGGCGCTACCGCAGCGGGACTGCCCCGCCACGGACGGCGAAAAAGCCAGCCACGCTGGCGTGAATGACGTGCTGACGGCGGATCAGAGAGAAGAGCTTAGGAGCGCCGTGGACCAATGGAAGCGAGCCCTGATGTGCGAGTTGAGGGAGCGCGACGCTTGCATCCTCCGAGAGAATGGATCTGCTGCACAGCGCGCAACAGGTAAGGGCCCAAAGCCAGCCCGGCACTTACTTGCACGCTTACTGGCTTTTGAATGCCACTTTCCATTTGTCCGTCCTAGAGGAACAAAGAGCTGAAAGAATTCATCGAAGCTCAGAAGAGACAAATCAAACAATTGGAGGAGAAGTTTCTGTTTCTCTTTCTATTCTTCTCCTTGGCCTTCATTCTGTGGCCCTAACACCAGCTGGTGAGTGAGCTCCAGCGGCACCGCACTCGACACCTCCGATACACTGCCAGCCGGTCTCAGACGTTGGCAGACGCTCCGATGCCAACGTATACCCCCCGCCACGGTGACAAAGGCACCGCGTCACACCGGCGCTCATCCAATCAGAAGGCAGGAAAAGCAAATTCACATGCAGGGCACTTTTGAACCAGAAGAGAGCGCCACAAAAAACGGTTGTTGCCCCAAACGCGCACTAAAAAGGGTCAGAATAACAAGAGTCCCACTGGCCAGCCGGGGCCACCCGTCCAGCTGTTTCTTCAGGGGGGAAAAAAATTGGAGTCACCGGTGAGTACATTTTGCATTTAGCTCTGCTTTTCTGCTTCTGTCTTCAAGTGTGTGGCATCCTGCGATCAAAGATTCAGCCAACCCCAAAGCGGTTGACCTCAACGTCCCACCACCATGCCTACCAGAGCAGGTGACGTGATGCTTTGGACATCCTTCCGTCTCAGATGCCCAAAAGTACTCTTTGCCACATCTGCGGCAATACGGTGTCTTTTCAAAGGTGCAAATAAATCCAGCGTGGGCGGAACACGCACGTCTTCGGTTTTTCCCGCTTTGTTTGTGTGACAGCTGTTGTGAAAATTTTATACAAATAAAGTTGTATAGTACAGGTTTGGCCAAGCCGCAACTCCCGAACCGCATGCGGCTCTTTTATGTTCATATCAACATTTGTGTGTGTGTGTGTGTGTGTGTGTGGGGGGGGGGGGGTTGTGCGTGTTGGCTTCACTTGAGTTCAATTTGGTATTTTGGTCAAAAGCGCATGTGGTGAAATTCCACAAAGTAGGATGGGCAAACACATTTCTTTAAACTATGAGTGTCAATTGGGCTCTCGAAATGGCAGGGAAAAGATGCACAGCAAAACGAAAATACGTAGATGAACACAGGACGTTTTAATCAGAGTGGGAAAGTTTCTATTTTTTGTTGAACGTGATGGCAAACCATTCTGCCTGATATGTCAGACCTCAGCGCATTTCAAAGATTCAAATCTTCAGCGCCATGCACTTCAGCTCACTCCATGCTAACATTGATCAGGCGTCGAACCCGCAACATCATGCTTAAGAGGTGGCCATGCTAACCAGTGCGCCATTATGTCAACGCATAATAACTAAGTCTACTGATCAAAACAGCGGTTACTATATGACGTCGCTACGTCGTGGTCACGTGACGCAGACAAGACGTCAATGGACGTGGGCAGAGTTAACTTGTTTAAAAGGGAGTGGGCAGAAGAAATATTTAATTTATTTAAATCTATTTTGAGTGCACACCATTATGCCAATGCATAACAACTGTAAATCTACTAAACAAAACAGCGGTTGCTATATGACATCTGCCACGTCGTGGTCACGTGACATACGTGACGTCGATGGGCGTAACTTTCGCCGGAATTCAAATCCGCGGGGAGAGTTAACTTGTTTAAAAGAGAGTGGGCAGAAGAATTATTTAATTTATTTAAATCTATTTGGTGTGTGCGCCATTATGTCAATGCATAACAACTGTAAGTCTACTAAACAAAACAGCGGTGGCTATATGACGTCTGCCACGTCGTGGTCACGTGACGCGGACGTGACGTCGACGCCTACTTTACATCCCACCGATCACAGGACCCCTCGGCTGCATAACCGTGCCCCCTTCCCAACCAATCGGATTTGCTATACGCGAAAACGACGCCAATGGAAAGAGCTTCCGCCCAAATTTAAATCCGTGGGCGTGGCTCGCAGCAGGAAGTAGGAAAATGGCGGCGATGTTGACAAAGACACAGCGGATGGTAACATACGACTAACAAGAGAAATATTTTTATTTTCTGCTTGCAACTGGACCGTCCAGAGCGTACACGGTAAGTACAACTCATCGTTTTTAAAAAGAAGTACTTTTGTTGCCCTGAAAAGCGAGTGAGCGTGGCGTTTGTGGGGGACGTCGAATTTCGACGATTCTTTCTGGTCAACGGTTGTAAATGATTGTGTTGATTAAAAAAGAAAACTTGATGTAACTCTACTTTTAACTGCCGTTTCAGATAGATTTGGAATTGCATCACATCCAATTTTGCCTAGAGCGTACACGGTAAGTAACACTCGTTGTGTTTAAGGAGATTTACGTTTGTAATAGCAGAAGTGTAGCCGCGTTGCGTTGTACGTGTGAATGTTTGTCCAGGCGAAATGTTAATGTTTAATTTCATTCCTTTAGGTTCCACGGTGTTTGTTGGCTGCAAGTTTTCCACTGCAAGAAGAGGCTCATATCATTGACCAGGAGCGAGCTACAATGGTGAGTAGCCATAACATTTATGTTAAACACTTCCTATTTCATGTCTAACAGTACTTGATTTAACAAATAACCATAAATAAATACAGTATGGGCACTGAAGTTAACATATGTGATTATACTGCCTAATCTGTCACCGAGTAGAATGTTGCAAAGTAATATAAGATCCAAAGTTGTAATTCAGAATAGTTTTCAAAAGAAGGCCATTAGAATTATATACAAGTCTGATTACCCTGAACAAGCTATTAATTAAATCACAAATTCTTCAATTCAAAGATTTGGTAGATTATCAGACAAATAATGTCTAACAGTAATTGATTTAACACATCACGATAAGTAGATTGAGTGTGGGCACTCTCAAGTTAACATATGTGATTATACTGCCTAATCTGTTACAGAGTATGTTGTTGCCAAGTAATGTAGAATAGATCCAAAGTAGTAATCCAGAATAGTTTTGAAGAGGCCATTAGAATGATAAACAAATCTGATTACCTTGAACATAATAACAAGCTAAGTGTTTAATATGTCCTATGAAGTCAAATTTGGGCACCATCATGTGGTGAAATTTGGAATTGCATCACATCCAATTTTGCCTGGGAACAAACAGATTACATAAATCTTAGTTTTGAATAAGCCACTCCTTCTCAAACAAGTAAACTCTGCCCATTTCGCGCAGTAGATGTTCTGTTAATATCTAGTATTTATACAAAGTCATAATTTAAATTGCTTTCAACCTTCATTCATCGGTTCAACCAACATTACTCGCTCTTATTACCAACTTGTATTGATTTAACTAAGCGTTTAATACTTCCTATCAGGTCTCAAATCGAGATTTGGCAAAATACAATTTCAGCAAATCCAATTTTGCCAGGGAACAAAAATAGATTAAATAAACTAAATAAGTCCTCTTCCCATTAAATAAATCAGAAAAGTCTGTCTTGTAACCAGTCCTCTTCAAACAAGTAAAGTCTGCCCATTTTGTGCCGTAGATTTTGTGTCCATGCCTAGTATTTAAACAAAATCATAATTTAAACGACTTCTTGCCTTCATTCACTTTGGAAATTTGGAATTGCAGCAAATCGAATTTTGCCAGGGAACAAAAATAGATCAATTAAACTAAGTCTTCTTCCCATTAAATAAATTAAAAAAGTCTGTCTTGTAACCAGTCCTTTTCAAACAAGTAAAGTCTGCCCATTTTGTGCCGTCGATTTTGTGTTAATGCCTAGTATTTATACAAAATCATAATTTAAAGGACTTCATTCCTTCATTCACTTTGGAAATTTGGAATTGCAGCACATCAAATTTTGCCTGGGAAGAAAAGTAGATTAAATAAATTTAATAAGTCTTACTACTTCCCATTAAATAAATTAAATACGTCTTACTTGTTCCCACTCCTTTTCAAAACAGTAGTTTAAAACGAGGGCCCTTCACTCAACCTTTAACCCTATTTATTCACCTTCTAGGCTAAGTGTTAAAGGCTAAGTGTTAAAGGCTAAGTGTTAAAGGCTAAGTGTTAAAGGCTAAGTGTTAAAGGCTAAGTGTTAGAGGCTAAGTGCCAGAGGCTAGGCGCCAGAGGCGAGTTTTTGTGGGCTGAAGTTTTAGTGGGGTTAGTGTGAATACAATCCAAAAGAATACAACAGAATACAATACAATAGAATATAATACATAGATTAAATTCAATAGCTCTTACTACTTCCCATTAAATAAATTAAATACGTCTTACTTGTTCCCAATCCTTTTCAAAAAAGTAGTTTAAAACGAGGGCCCTTCACTCAACCTTTAACCTCAACCCCGCACGTCACATTGTGTTGTATCTGTGAATGTTGGTTGTGGCCAAATGATAGTTTTCTTTCATTCGTTTAGGTTCCACGGTGTTTGTTGGCTATGTTTTCCACTGTCAGAAGGATGAAAATACAAAGTACAACGCTTGGACGTGGGCGAAGACGTCACCGGTGAGTCCTTCCTTCCTATTTATTTACCTTCTAGATGCTAGAGGCTAAGTGTTAGAGGCTAAGTGTTAGAGGCTAAGTGTTAGAGGCTAAGTGTTAGAGGCTAAGTGTTAAAGGCAACACAATACGAACAACACAACACAATACGAACAACTCAACACAATATGAACAACACAATATGAACAACACAACACAATACGAACAACACAACACAATACGAACAACACAACACAATACGAACAACACAACACATTACGAACAACACAACACAATACGAACAACACAACGATACTGCACTGAACAACACGATACCGCACTGAGAAACACGATACCGCACTGAACAACACGATACCGCACTGAACAACACCATGCCGCACTGAACACCATGCCACACTGAACAACACCATCCCGCACTGAACAACACCATGCCGCACTAAACAACACCATGCCGCACTGAACAACACCATGCCTCACTGAACGACACCATGCCGCACTGAAAGACACCATGCCGCACTGAACGACACCATGCCGCACTGAAAGACACCATCCCGCACTGAACACCATGCCGCACTGAACAACACCATCCTGCACTGAACAACACCATCCCGCACTGAACAACACCATGCCGCACTGAACAACATTATGCCGCACTGAACAACATTATGCCGCACTGAACATTATGCCGCACTGAACAACACCATGCCGCACTGAACAACACCATGCCGCACTGAACAACACCATGCCGCACTGAACAACACCATGCCGCACTGAACAACATTATGCCGCACTGAACAACACCATGCCGCACTGAACAACACCATCCTGCACTGAACAACACCATTCCGCATTGAACACCATGCCGCACTGAACAACACCATCCCGCACTGAACAACACCATCCCGCACTGAACAACATTATGCCGCACTGAACAACATTATGCCGCACTGAACAACACCATGCCGCACTGAACAACACCATGCCGCACTGAACAACACCATGCCGCACTGAACAACATTATAACGCACTGAACAACACCATCCCGCACTGAACAACACCATGCCGCACTAAACAACATTATGCCGCACTGAACAACATTATGCCGAAATGAACAACACCATGCCGCACTGAACAACACCATGCCGCACTGAACAACACCATGCCGCACTGAACAACACCATGCCGCACTGAACAACACGATCCCGCATTGAACACCATCCCGCACTGAACAACACCATGCTGCACTGAACAACACGATGCCGCACTGAACAACACCATGCCGCACTGAACAACACCATGCCGCACTGAACAACACCATTCCGCACTGAACAACACCATGCCGCACTGAACAACATTATGCTGCACTGAACAACACCATGCCGCACTGAACAACAACATGCCGCACTGAAAAACATTATGCCGCACTGAACAACACCATGCCGCACTGAACAACACCATCCCGAACTGAACAACACCATGCCGCATTGAACAACACCATGCCGCACTGAACAACACCATCCTGCACTGAACAACACCATCCTGCACTGAACAACACCATCCCGCACTGAACAACACCATGCCGCACTGAACAACACCATGCCGCACTGAACAACACCATGCCGCAATGAATAACACCATCCCGCACTGAACAACATTATGCCGCACTGAACAACATTATGCCGCACTGAACAACATTATGCCGCACTGAACAACATTATGCCGCACTGAACAACATTATGCCGCACTGAACAACATTATGCCGCACTGAACAACATTATGCCGCACTGAACAACATTATGCCGCACTGAACAACACCATGCTGCACTGAACAACACCATGCCGCACTGAACAACACCATGCCGCACTGAACAACACCATGCCGCACTGAACAACACGATCCCGCATTGAACAACACCATGCCGCACTGAACAACACCATCCCGCACTGAACAACACCATGCCGCACTGAACAACATTATGGCGCACTGAACAACATTATGCCGCACTGAACAACACCATGCCGCACTGAACAACACCATGCCGCACTGAACAACACCATGCCGCACTGAACAACACCATGCCGCACTGAACAACACCATGCCGCACTGAACAACACGATCCCGCATTGAACAACACCATGCCGCACTGAACAACACCATCCTGCACTGAACAACACCATGCCGCACTGAACAACACCATGCCGCACTGAACAACACCATGCCGCACTGAACAACACGATCCCGCATTGAACAACACCATGCCGCACTGAACAACACCATCCTGCACTGAACAACACCATGCCGCACTGAACAACATTATGGCGCACTGAACAACATTATGCCGCACTGAACAACACCATGCCGCACTGAACAACACCATGCCGCACTGAACAACACCATGCCGCATTGAACAACACCATGCCGCACTGAACAACACCATCCTGCACTGAACAACACCATGCCGCATTGAACAACACCATGCCGCACTGAACAACACCATCCTGCACTGAACAACACCATGCCGCACTGAACAACACCATGCCGCATTGAACAACACCATGCTGCACTGAACAACACCATCCTGCACTGAACAACACCATGCCGCATTGAACAACACCATGCCGCACTGAACAACACCATCCTGCACTGAACAACACCATCCCGCACTGAACAACACCATCCCGCATTGAACAACACCATCCTGCACTGAACAACACCATGCCGCACTGAACAACACCATGCCGCACTGAACAACACCATGCCGCACTGAACAACACCATGCCGCACTGAACAACACCATGCCGCACTGAACAACACCATCCTGCACTGAACAACACCATCCCGCACTGAACAACACCATGCCGCATTGAACAACACCATCCTGCACTGAACAACACCATCCTGCACTGAACAACACCATGCTGCACTGAACAACATTATGCCGCACTGAAAAACACCATGCCGCACTGAACAACACCATCCCGCACTGAACAACACCATGCCGCATTGAACAACACCATGCCGCACTGAACAACACCATGCTGCACTGAACAACACCATGCTGCACTGAACAACACGATCCTGCATTGAACAACACCATGCCGCACTGAACAACACCATCCTGCACTGAACAACACCATCCTGCACTGAACAACACCACCCCGTACTGAACAACACGATCCCGCATTGAACAACACCATCCCACACTGAACAACACCATGCCGCACTGAACAACACCATTCCGCACTGAACAACACCATGCCGCACTGAACAACACCATGCCACACTGAACAACACCATGCCGCACTGAACAACACCATGCCGCATTGAACAACACCATGCCGCACTGAACAACACCATCCTGCACTGAACAACACCATCCCGCACTGAACAACACCATGCCGCATTGAACAACACCATGCCGCACTGAACAACACCATCCCGCACTGAACAACACCATGCCGCACTGAACAACATTATGGCTTACTGAACAACATTATGCCGCACTGAACAACACCATGCCGCACTGAACAACACCATGCCGCACTGAACAACACCATGCCGCACTGAACAACATTATGCCGCACTGAACAACATTATGCCGCACTGAACAACACCATGCCGCACTGAACAACACCATGCCGCACTGAACAACACCATGCCGCACTGAACAACACCATGCCGCACTGAACAACACGACGCCGCACAGAACAACACGACGCCGCACAGAATAACACAATACCGCACAGAACAACACAATACCGCACAAACAGTTTTAGATAATATTACGTCGCAGTCATGTGACGCGGACATGACGTCAATAGGCGGAACTCACGGCAAAATTATAATCCGTGGGCGTGGCTTGCAACAGGAAGTAGGAAAGCGGCAATTCTGGCAAACAAGACACAGCGGTTAGTAACACGATGACTTACAAGGCAAATATTTTTTTTTTCAGCTTGCAACTTGACCGTCTAGAGCGTACAAGGTAATTACAACTGTTTTTTTTTAGCCCTGAAAAGCGAGGGAGTGTGGCGTTTGGGAGGAATGTCGAACTCGGCGTCTGCTTCCAGCCACAGACGCCAAATTTCGACGATTATTTCGACTGGTCAACGGTTGTAAATTATTGCGTTGACTAAAAACTTTATTTAACTCTACTCTTAACTTTGCCGTTTCAGATATGCGGGTATTACACCGCGGAAATGACGTCAATAGGCTGAACTCTCGCCAAAATTCAAATCTGTGGGCGCAATGGCCTTGAGCGAGACACCGGATACAAACACGACGATTATCAACAGAAATATCTTTATTTTCTGCTTGCAAGTGGACCGTCTAGAGCGTACACGGTAAGTACAACTCATTGTGTTTAAAAAGATTTACGTTTGTGTAGTTTGCGTTGCGTTGTATCTGTGAATGTTGGTTTAGGCTAAATGTTAATGTTTAATTTCATTCCTTTAGGTTCCACGGTGTTTGTTGGCTGTATGTTTTCCACTGCAAGAAGAGGCTCGTATCATTGACCAGCAGGAGCTACAATGGTGAGTACCCCTTTCGTCTTCCATTTATGTTAAACACTTCCTATTTCATGTCTAACAGTACTCGATTTAACAAATAACCATAAATAAATACAGTGTGGGCAGTCACGTTAACATATGTGATTATCCTGCCTAATATGTTTATCACAAATATGTCACTAATCACTAATATGTTTATTTGTTTATCACAACACCTTTGGACCTTCAGCAATCGATTATTTCCCTTCATCTACATAGAGACAGAACGATGGTGTCTTAAACATCTCATTCATTTCACCAAATAACTTCACGCAGGTGGATAACGGCCGTCTCGGTCACGCTATGTTGCGTGATGCAGTTTTGAAGAACCAAATGCATTTATTCAATGAATAAGTCAAGCTAGTTCTATGTTTATGATGTTGTAAGTTACGGTACCGATTGAAGTTGAGTTCGAAGCCAGTGGAAAACAGCGCTGCGTTTGTGCTCTCCAGGTACAAATGTTGTGATCTCTGACTGACGACCGGGCGAGACTCGAGTAAGAGATGTCCAAACGAGCTCCGGCAGGGCGGGCCAAGGCGGAGCGAACGGACGCCCTTCAGGCCGCCAATGACGAGCTGAGAACCAAACTGATGGACGTCCAGTTAGAACTTCAGCAGGAGAAGAACAAGGTGAAAACCTCAACAGACAGACACTGCCTGCCTCCCTGCCTGCCTCCCTGCCTGCCTCCCTCCCTCCCAGTTTTCCCGATGTAGATTAGACATGCGTGTGCCATGACTGTGTCAGCCTACATCAACAAATGCACCGAGGACGTCAGCACCACTAAGAATATCATCACCCGGGGCAACCAACGACCCTGGATGACTGAGGAGGTACGTCAAACGCTACGAGCGCGGAACTCTGCCTTCAAGTCTGGCGACAAGGAGACACTGAGGACAGCGAGAGCCAACTTGAACCGTGCCATCAGAATAGCGAAGCGAGACCGCAGTCGAAAATTTCAGGATCGTTTCCACGACGTCAAAAACATCAGGAGTATGTGGCAAGGCATACGGGCGATTACAGACGACAACTCACCCTCCCCCCCCCCCCGGTGGGTGTAGTTGATGCTGACTTTCTAAATGGTCTAAATAACTTCTTTGGGAGGTTCGAGGCACTAAACGGCACTCCAGCAGTTAAAACTGTCCCCCATCAGGAAGAGGAGGTACTCTGCCTTGACTCCGCCGATGTGTTGAAGACCCTGAGGAGAGTCAACCCCTGTAAGGCCCCTGGCCCGGACAACATTCCTGGGCGTGTGTTCAGGGAATGTGCAAGTCATCTGGCTGGGGTCATCACAGACATTTTTAACACCTCGCTGGGCCAAGCCACAGTGCCGGCGTGCTTTAAGACTGCCTCCATCATTCCGGTGCCGAAGAAACCTCAAATCACCTCATTTAATGATTACCGGCCTGTTGCACTGACTCCGGTTATGATGAAGTGCTTCGAAAGGCTGCTTAAAGGTCACATCGTTTCCAGACTCCCCCTATTATTTGACCCGTTCCAGTTTGCCGACCGGCAAAACCGCTCCACTCAGGAAGCCATCTCCTCCGTTCTTCACCTGAGCCTGGCTCACCTGGAGGAGAAGAACACCCATGTGCGGAGGCTGTTCCTGGACTTCAGCTCAGCGTTTAACACCATCATCCCACAGCATCTGGTAGGAAAATTGGAACACCTGGGCTTCAACACCCCCCTTCGCAACTGGCTGCTAGACTTCCTCACCAACAGACCTCAGTCAGTCCGGGTCGGACAGAACACCTCTGATGTCATCACCCTCAGCACAGGCTCCCTTCAGGGCTGCGTCCTGAGCCCCCTGCTGTGCACCCTGATGACACACGACTGCGTCCTCAGGTTCACCACCAATCACATCGTGAAGTCAGCAGACGACACAACGGTGGTGGGGCTCATCAGAGACAACAACGACCTGGACTACAGAGAGGAGGTGGAGCAGCTGGTGGGCTGGTGCAGAGAAAACAGCCTGATCCTGAATGAGGAGAAGATGAAGGAGATCATCGTCGACTTCAGGAAAAAACAGCCTCACCACGCTCCACTGATCATCAACAGCTCAGCTGTGGAGGTGGTCAGCAGCACCAAATTCCTGGGGGTCCACATCACAAAAGACCTCACCTGGACTATGAACACTACGGCACTGGTCAAGAGGGCACAGAAGCGCTTGTACTTCCTGCGGAGGATGAGGAGAGCCCACCTGCCCCCACCCATCATGAGGACGTTCTACAGGAGCACCATAGAGAGCATTCTGACAAGCTGTCTCTCTGTGTGGTGTGGAGGCTGCACCGCCTCCGATTGGAAGAACGTGAGGAGAGTGGTGAGGACAGCAGAGAGGATCATAGGGGCTCCTCTTCCCTCCATTCAGGACATTTCATCTCAGCGCTGCATGTCCCGTGCCCGTAACATCATCAATGACCCATCACACCCCCACCATGGACTGTTCTCCCTGCTGCCCTCTGGGAAGAGGTTTGCAGCATCCGCTGCAGGTCCACCAGGTTCTGCAACAGCTTTTTCCCTGCTGTCATCAGACTGTTGAACACTAGAACTGTTGAGCTCTAAACTGAACTCTGCATCACACATTCACAGAACTGTACTTTATGACACTACGGACCTCTATCTTGCACTATCTCGCACTACCAACTTTACTGAACTTGTATAAACCCTTTAAATAGAAGTTTAATACATGGTTTAGCATTCCTCTGCACACTCTTGAATACTGTTTTGCCTACTTGCACTATTGCATAATTATCACTGCTGCACTTTATACTTATTTTTAATATATATATATATATATATATATATATATATATATATATATATATGCGGCGGCTCGGTGGCGCACTGGATAGCACGTCCGCCTCACAGTTAGGAGGGTGCGGGTTCGATTCCACCTCCGGCCCTCCCTGTGCGGAGTTTGCATGTTCTCCCCGAGCCCGCGTGGGTTTTCTCCGGGCGCTCCGGTTTCCTCCCACATTCCAAAAACATGCTTGGTAGGCCGATTGATCACTCCAAAATTGTCCCTAGGTGTGAGTGCGAGTGCGAATGGTCGTTTGTCTCTGTGTGCCCTGCGATTGGCTGGCAACCGGTTCAGGGTGTCCCCCGCCTACTGCCCGATGACGGCTGGGATAGGCTCCAGCACGCACGCGACCCCCGTGGGGACTAAGCGGTTCAGAAAATGGATGGATGGATGGATATATATATATATATATATATATATATAGTATATGTATATATATACATTTTCATAGGATATGTTACTTCTATTCAACTGCAATATCACTACTTTGTTGTAAGACGTATGCAACGGAATTTCGTTTTGTATGCACCATGTGCAAGATGACAATAAAGTTTGTCTAAGTCTAAGTCTAAGTCATGTCAGGTCAGCTGTCTGGAGAGAGAGAGAAGTCAGGACCTGCGGGCGGAGCACCACCGTGCCACCGCCGCCATGACGGAACTCAAAAGCAAACTCCATGAGGAGAAGCAGAAAGAGTTAGCCATTACCAGGGAGACATTACTGCGGCAGAATGAAATGGAGCTGATGAGAGTGATCAAAATCGAAGATGGAGAGATCCAGCGACTGAATGCCTTGGTCCTCAGCCTGAGGGACGGCTCCATGGACAAGGTGATCCGCTCTATCCGTGTCTGACTATCCGCACGCCACGTCGGGCTTCGATGCGGCCGCTACCGTATTGTGTAGCTTGTCCCCAGTAAGCGTCGCGGCGCTCCGTTGCGGTCTCAACGGCCCGGTGTGGCGCAATGTCTGCTCAGGTGAGGAGGGGGGGCGCTTTGCTGGCGGAGGTGGAGGAGACGCGGCGGTGTCGGGAGACCGAGCGGTGTCGCCTCCACCAGGAGCGCGGAAGAAGCCCTGGCAGCGGCCCAGCAGGCCTGGCAGTCCCGAGCGGCCGAGCTCCGATCGGCTCATCACCAGCATCGGGAGGAGCTGAGCCGAACCAAGAGAGACTGCGAGAGGGAGATCCGCCGACTGGTAGGACTGATCAGATGCGCGGTGCGTGGCTATGTTCCCAATTTCGTTGTATACCTGCAGTGCAATGACACCTAAGGCATTCTATTCTATTCTATTTCACAAGAAGAAAATGTCCGGTTGCTCGCTTCGCTTTTGTCACAGCAAAGGTGTTCTAGTCGATTCAAGAAAAAAATTGGCCGGTTGCTCTCTTTGTTTTTGTCACAATTCTGGCAAATGAGTTTGCCCGCCTGCCTGAGCGCTCCCCGTTTGTACATCCAGACGGATGAGATCAAGCTGAAAGACAGAGCGGTTAGTGTTTTGGATGAAGCCCTGGGGCCGGCCACGTCCACCGCCTTCAGCTGCAGACTCAGGCTGCCGAGCAGCAGATCGCTGCCCTGAGGGATTCCCAAAGGGCGGGCCTAAACTACCCTGGAAGTGGGGTCAACGCCGCTACTAGCAATCCTCTTCATTGCATAAGCCACCTCATCACACACTTGCAGTACGCATGACTTAGTTCGTTGCTGGAGGAAGGTAGCACAAAAACAGTTTTGAACTTTGAACGAGTGCTTGTGTGTGTGTGTTGCGGGGCGTTTTCAGTCTCAGGAGGATCGGGACACGCGACGGTTTCATCTGAAAATCGCTGAGCTCAGCGCAGTCATCAGGAAACTGGAGGATCGAAACGCCCTGCTTTCTGAAGAGCGCAATGAACTGGTAATTTATTGACGGCACGCTTGAAGGTTTGCGCTACGTTTGATGCGCGCCATCCAGCGAGGCACCCATTGCGCTTGCTTATTAGTTGAGCGGCGCGGCGAGTCGGTTGCCTGGTAGATGTCTTTTATTGGGAGCCAAAGCCACGATTCCGTTCAAACCGATGCAAAAGGAATGGATACGTTCTGGCCCGCGTGTTGTGCGTCTTTCACATCCCGCACTTCATGCTTGCAGCTAAAGCGACTGAGAGAAACAGAAAGCCAGTTTCTGCCACTCCTGTACAAAAACAAACGCCTGAGCAGGAAGAATGAAGAACTCTCGCTGGTGCTGTGTCGCCTTGAAAACAAAGTGCGCTTTGTCACCCAGGAGAACGAGGAGATGGCAAGCTTGGTAAGTCGACGCGGACAACGGCGGCGTGCCAACAGAGTCCACTGCATTTGTGTTCCACAGAGAAGGCCTAGTTCGCTCAATGACCTGGACCGCGGTTGCGGCCAGCAGGACGGTGAAATGGAGTTCCTTCAAGTTGTGGAGCAGCGGCACATCATCGACGACTTGTCCAAGGTCTTCAGGCAGGCGACTCGGTGCACGTACGGCAGCGCCGCGCTCGCTCGCTGTCGCCAGGAAACCTTTTCCGTCCAAAGCTTGGCCGGCGGCCGCCATCCAAAAAATTGGCCCCTTAAATTCCGACCTTTCAAGCAGGAGCATTGTGCGCACGCGTTTGAACACGCTTTAGACTTGTTTTGCCGTTTTCAGCAGCTCAAAGCTCCCGTTTTGTCAGCGCCTTTGCCACTCGCTGTGCGCTGAAAACGACGGACTTGCCCGGCTGCTCAGCCCGTCAACCATGAGCCGCGAGCGCGACGTCATTGTCCGTAGGCAGCTAGTGGCAAAATGCACCCTGTTAGAGTTGCGCTCGCTCCAACTTATTTTGCAAGAACCACACGGGAGACAAGTAAGTTCTTTTGGACACCTGCAGGTGGAGAGTCCATCCGTTGTACGAATGAAGTCTGACTCTCGGCTCCTGCACGAGCATTTTAATTAAGAGAAACAGGGTGGGTGTAAGAGTGGATTGAATAGAGGAAGCCCTTGACCTCTAGTCAAAACATAGCAAGGGGTGTTTTACGACTTTGTGTAGGAAGGGATAAGCGATAGGGATAAATAAGGGATAAATAATATTATTTATTACAGGTCGCAGTCAAAGTCAAAGCAACACAATGATACAATAAAGATAATCTGGAAAACCCTGACACACCCTGTAGTTGTCACTTTTGGAAAAGACGAGCGTCCCTCCAATCATCGCCGGTGACGTGTTTTTCAGGCTCTGGAGACAGGAGCTCATGTCAGAAATGTCATTGTGAGTCGCGTTTGTTTCTGCGCCGGAGCCGTTCGTTCCCTTTGCATCCAAAGAATCTCAAAGGCGGATTATTTGTGTCGACAGGAGAGAGATTTGCTGCTACGATACCGACGTCGAGAATCTCTGAGGAGGAACAAAGCGTGAGGTCCTGCAAGGTGAGTCTGTTTGTTTGCGGCTGCTTGGTGTTGCGCAAGATGAAATGGCCTTTTTCTCGCTATCGTTCCTCTCGTCGATTCATCGTGAGGTGTCGCTTCAGTTTGTTCAGAGAGATGTTTGCTTCCGCGCCCGCAGGTCATCGAAACATTTTACGGCTACGACGAAGACGTGTTGGTGGACCCGGACGGATCGTCCTTGTCTTTTCACACCGACAGAACCCCCGACACGGAACCCGAAGAGGTAGCCCGCCATTTCTGCCAGCGTATTGGCACCAAACATTCCTCTTCAGCCTGGAATCGGACTCGTCTTTGCGTCGCGGGTGCTTTGTCGCCGGTCTGACTGATTCTGGTACTAGTGCTGTGTTGCATTGGTGTGCGCATGAAGAGGCGGAGCTTCGCTACCGCCAGCTGACGCAAGAATATCAAGCGCTGCAACGAGCCTACGCTCTGCTAGCCCAGACCAGCGAAGGGGACTACGACGCCGAGAAGGAGATCAAGGTGGCGCCCCTTCCCGCAACCCCCGGCCGGGTCGCAGCCTCCCCGTTCTCACCCAGCCTCGGGTGTTCTCTGGTCTGAAAGGAGGAGGAGGAGCCTCCCTCCTCCTCCTTTCAGACCAGAGAAAAGCTGATGGTAGAAATGGGTCACTATCAAAGCAGAGTAGCAGATCTGGAGTCAGCGCTGAAGCAACAAGGACAGGTAAGCTCATCAATGAGCACACCTTTTTCTCAGACAAAATAGCTACATTCTTCAGTCACTCATTCGTCTGGCATTACTGGACCAACCCCCCCCCCCGAACGTGGCTGGGAAAACGCGGAGAAAAGCAAATGTCATTTTCCAGTCAACCAAAGAATTTGTGGATGAAAATGACACAACATTCCAAAGCTGTCCACGCGTTTGTCTCTTCTAGAATGTCAAGTGGGTGGAGGAGAAGCAGCTGCTGCGTCAGAGCAATCAGCAGTTGGCCAAAAAGGTGACGGAAAGAAAGGCGCTGGGCGGAGTCGCTTGGCGTCACACCCGTCGGGAAGCCCCGCAGATGAGGTCTGACTGTCTTTTCAGGTCAGGCGGATGGAGGCGGAAGAAGCGCGTCTGAAAGAGGACATCCAGGATATCCGAGACCAAAACGAACTGCTTGAGTTCCGCATCCTGGAGCTGGAGGTGGGAAGACTCGCACAAGCGTGTTGAGGCCAGAGATGTGACGGACGGACGGACGGACGGACGGATGCATGCCTCTGCCTTTCAGGAGAGGGAGTGGCGCTCCCCCGTCTTGAAGTTTCTGCAAGTCCTTTTCCCAGACGGCCTCAGCCCTTTGCAGATCTACTGCGAGGCCGAGGGCGTGAGCGTACGTAAGGCGTCCCTCGCAACCCTAACCTTAACCCGAGGTCCCAGAACACCTTACATTGCTCCTTGCGCCTTTCCCCCGGACATCGTCATCAGTGATCTGATGAAGAAGCTGGACATCCTGGGCTATAACGCCGTAAGTGTATGTCGAACTCCTTATGTTCGCACTCCACGAGACTCGGCGGCTCAAATGTGACTTTTGGAAGGCTTTGCGCTGAAAGAAGCTTGTTGACGCTGTGCCTTTGGGCTCTTGCAGAATCTCACCAACGAGGAGCAGGTGGTCGTGATTCACGCCAGGACCCTTCTCACCCTAGCCGAGAAGGTAACGCGCACGTCCACGCACGCTCTCGCATTCTGCTTATGTGACAGCAGCCTTTCCTCAGTGGTTAGAATACATCAAAGTGACCAAGTCAGCACTTCAACAGAAGATGTTGGACATTGAAAGTGAGAAGGTAGACAGACACGCGACATCAGCCAAGGGGAACTCCGGCAATGTGCCCCAACAATTCTGACCTTGAGCTGTGCTAGGATATGTTCTGCAAGCAGAAGGGCTACCTGGATGAAGAGTTGGACTTCAGGAAGTGTTCCATGGACCAGGCTCATAAGGTAAGCCGCCCTCAAATCTCCCGCCGGACCACTGATGGACGAGGATTGCGGCCCAGAGGATCCTGGAGCTGGAGGCCATGTTGTACGAGGCGCTACCGCAGCGGGACTGCCCCGCCACGGACGGCGAAAAAGCCAGCCACGCTGGCGTGAATGACGTGCTGACGGCGGATCAGAGAGAAGAGCTTAGGAGCGCCGTGGACCAATGGAAGCGAGCCCTGATGTGCGAGTTGAGGGAGCGCGACGCTTGCATCCTCCGAGAGAATGGATCTGCTGCACAGCGCGCAACAGGTAAGGGCCCAAAGCCAGCCCGGCACTTACTTGCACGCTTACTGGCTTTTGAATGCCACTTTCCATTTGTCCGTCCTAGAGGAACAAAGAGCTGAAAGAATTCATCGAAGCTCAGAAGAGACAAATCAAACAATTGGAGGAGAAGTTTCTGTTTCTCTTTCTATTCTTCTCCTTGGCCTTCATTCTGTGGCCCTAACACCAGCTGGTGAGTGAGCTCCAGCGGCACCGCACTCGACACCTCCGATACACTGCCAGCCGGTCTCAGACGTTGGCAGACGCTCCGATGCCAACGTATACCCCCCGCCACGGTGACAAAGGCACCGCGTCACACCGGCGCTCATCCAATCAGAAGGCAGGAAAAGCAAATTCACATGCAGGGCACTTTTGAACCAGAAGAGAGCGCCACAAAAAACGGTTGTTGCCCCAAACGCGCACTAAAAAGGGTCAGAATAACAAGAGTCCCACTGGCCAGCCGGGGCCACCCGTCCAGCTGTTTCTTCAGGGGGGAAAAAAATTGGAGTCACCGGTGAGTACATTTTGCATTTAGCTCTGCTTTTCTGCTTCTGTCTTCAAGTGTGTGGCATCCTGCGATCAAAGATTCAGCCAACCCCAAAGCGGTTGACCTCAACGTCCCACCACCATGCCTACCAGAGCAGGTGACGTGATGCTTTGGACATCCTTCCGTCTCAGATGCCCAAAAGTACTCTTTGCCACATCTGCGGCAATACGGTGTCTTTTCAAAGGTGCAAATAAATCCAGCGTGGGCGGAACACGCACGTCTTCGGTTTTTCCCGCTTTGTTTGTGTGACAGCTGTTGTGAAAATTTTATACAAATAAAGTTGTATAGTACAGGTTTGGCCAAGCCGCAACTCCCGAACCGCATGCGGCTCTTTTATGTTCATATCAACATTTGTGTGTGTGTGTGTGTGTGGGGGGGGGGGGGGGGGGGTTGTGCGTGTTGGCTTCACTTGAGTTCAATTTGGTATTTTGGTCAAAAGCGCATGTGGTGAAATTCCACAAAGTAGGATGGGCAAACACATTTCTTTAAACTATGAGTGTCAATTGGGCTCTCGAAATGGCAGGGAAAAGATGCACAGCAAAACGAAAATACGTAGATGAACACAGGACGTTTTAATCAGAGTGGGAAAGTTTCTATTTTTTGTTGAACGTGATGGCAAACCATTCTGCCTGATATGTCAGACCTCAGCGCATTTCAAAGATTCAAATCTTCAGCGCCATGCACTTCAGCTCACTCCATGCTAACATTGATCAGGCGTCGAACCCGCAACATCATGCTTAAGAGGTGGCCATGCTAACCAGTGCGCCATTATGTCAACGCATAATAACTAAGTCTACTGATCAAAACAGCGGTTACTATATGACGTCGCTACGTCGTGGTCACGTGACGCAGACAAGACGTCAATGGACGTGGGCAGAGTTAACTTGTTTAAAAGGGAGTGGGCAGAAGAAATATTTAATTTATTTAAATCTATTTTGAGTGCACACCATTATGCCAATGCATAACAACTGTAAATCTACTAAACAAAACAGCGGTTGCTATATGACATCTGCCACGTCGTGGTCACGTGACATACGTGACGTCGATGGGCGTAACTTTCGCCGGAATTCAAATCCGCGGGGAGAGTTAACTTGTTTAAAAGAGAGTGGGCAGAAGAATTATTTAATTTATTTAAATCTATTTGGTGTGTGCGCCATTATGTCAATGCATAACAACTGTAAGTCTACTAAACAAAACAGCGGTGGCTATATGACGTCTGCCACGTCGTGGTCACGTGACGCGGACGTGACGTCGACGCCTACTTTACATCCCACCGATCACAGGACCCCTCGGCTGCATAACCGTGCCCCCTTCCCAACCAATCGGATTTGCTATACGCGAAAACGACGCCAATGGAAAGAGCTTCCGCCCAAATTTAAATCCGTGGGCGTGGCTCGCAGCAGGAAGTAGGAAAATGGCGGCGATGTTGACAAAGACACAGCGGATGGTAACATACGACTAACAAGAGAAATATTTTTATTTTCTGCTTGCAACTGGACCGTCCAGAGCGTACACGGTAAGTACAACTCATCGTTTTTAAAAAGAAGTACTTTTGTTGCCCTGAAAAGCGAGTGAGCGTGGCGTTTGTGGGGGACGTCGAATTTCGACGATTCTTTCTGGTCAACGGTTGTAAATGATTGTGTTGATTAAAAAAGAAAACTTGATGTAACTCTACTTTTAACTGCCGTTTCAGATAGATTTGGAATTGCATCACATCCAATTTTGCCTAGAGCGTACACGGTAAGTAACACTCGTTGTGTTTAAGGAGATTTACGTTTGTAATAGCAGAAGTGTAGCCGCGTTGCGTTGTACGTGTGAATGTTTGTCCAGGCGAAATGTTAATGTTTAATTTCATTCCTTTAGGTTCCACGGTGTTTGTTGGCTGCAAGTTTTCCACTGCAAGAAGAGGCTCATATCATTGACCAGGAGCGAGCTACAATGGTGAGTAGCCATAACATTTATGTTAAACACTTCCTATTTCATGTCTAACAGTACTTGATTTAACAAATAACCATAAATAAATACAGTATGGGCACTGAAGTTAACATATGTGATTATACTGCCTAATCTGTCACCGAGTAGAATGTTGCAAAGTAATATAAGATCCAAAGTTGTAATTCAGAATAGTTTTCAAAAGAAGGCCATTAGAATTATATACAAGTCTGATTACCCTGAACAAGCTATTAATTAAATCACAAATTCTTCAATTCAAAGATTTGGTAGATTATCAGACAAATAATGTCTAACAGTAATTGATTTAACACATCACGATAAGTAGATTGAGTGTGGGCACTCTCAAGTTAACATATGTGATTATACTGCCTAATCTGTTACAGAGTATGTTGTTGCCAAGTAATGTAGAATAGATCCAAAGTAGTAATCCAGAATAGTTTTGAAGAGGCCATTAGAATGATAAACAAATCTGATTACCTTGAACATAATAACAAGCTAAGTGTTTAATATGTCCTATGAAGTCAAATTTGGGCACCATCATGTGGTGAAATTTGGAATTGCATCACATCCAATTTTGCCTGGGAACAAACAGATTACATAAATCTTAGTTTTGAATAAGCCACTCCTTCTCAAACAAGTAAACTCTGCCCATTTCGCGCAGTAGATGTTCTGTTAATATCTAGTATTTATACAAAGTCATAATTTAAATTGCTTTCAACCTTCATTCATCGGTTCAACCAACATTACTCGCTCTTATTACCAACTTGTATTGATTTAACTAAGCGTTTAATACTTCCTATCAGGTCTCAAATCGAGATTTGGCAAAATACAATTTCAGCAAATCCAATTTTGCCAGGGAACAAAAATAGATTAAATAAACTAAATAAGTCCTCTTCCCATTAAATAAATCAGAAAAGTCTGTCTTGTAACCAGTCCTCTTCAAACAAGTAAAGTCTGCCCATTTTGTGCCGTAGATTTTGTGTCCATGCCTAGTATTTAAACAAAATCATAATTTAAACGACTTCTTGCCTTCATTCACTTTGGAAATTTGGAATTGCAGCAAATCGAATTTTGCCAGGGAACAAAAATAGATCAATTAAACTAAGTCTTCTTCCCATTAAATAAATTAAAAAAGTCTGTCTTGTAACCAGTCCTTTTCAAACAAGTAAAGTCTGCCCATTTTGTGCCGTCGATTTTGTGTTAATGCCTAGTATTTATACAAAATCATAATTTAAAGGACTTCATTCCTTCATTCACTTTGGAAATTTGGAATTGCAGCACATCAAATTTTGCCTGGGAAGAAAAGTAGATTAAATAAATTTAATAAGTCTTACTACTTCCCATTAAATAAATTAAATACGTCTTACTTGTTCCCACTCCTTTTCAAAACAGTAGTTTAAAACGAGGGCCCTTCACTCAACCTTTAACCCTATTTATTCACCTTCTAGGCTAAGTGTTAAAGGCTAAGTGTTAAAGGCTAAGTGTTAAAGGCTAAGTGTTAAAGGCTAAGTGTTAAAGGCTAAGTGTTAGAGGCTAAGTGCCAGAGGCTAGGCGCCAGAGGCGAGTTTTTGTGGGCTGAAGTTTTAGTGGGGTTAGTGTGAATACAATCCAAAAGAATACAACAGAATACAATACAATAGAATATAATACATAGATTAAATTCAATAGCTCTTACTACTTCCCATTAAATAAATTAAATACGTCTTACTTGTTCCCAATCCTTTTCAAAAAAGTAGTTTAAAACGAGGGCCCTTCACTCAACCTTTAACCTCAACCCCGCACGTCACATTGTGTTGTATCTGTGAATGTTGGTTGTGGCCAAATGATAGTTTTCTTTCATTCGTTTAGGTTCCACGGTGTTTGTTGGCTATGTTTTCCACTGTCAGAAGGATGAAAATACAAAGTACAACGCTTGGACGTGGGCGAAGACGTCACCGGTGAGTCCTTCCTTCCTATTTATTTACCTTCTAGATGCTAGAGGCTAAGTGTTAGAGGCTAAGTGTTAGAGGCTAAGTGTTAGAGGCTAAGTGTTAGAGGCTAAGTGTTAAAGGCAACACAATACGAACAACACAACACAATACGAACAACTCAACACAATATGAACAACACAATATGAACAACACAACACAATACGAACAACACAACACAATACGAACAACACAACACAATACGAACAACACAACACATTACGAACAACACAACACAATACGAACAACACAACGATACTGCACTGAACAACACGATACCGCACTGAGAAACACGATACCGCACTGAACAACACGATACCGCACTGAACAACACCATGCCGCACTGAACACCATGCCACACTGAACAACACCATCCCGCACTGAACAACACCATGCCGCACTAAACAACACCATGCCGCACTGAACAACACCATGCCTCACTGAACGACACCATGCCGCACTGAAAGACACCATGCCGCACTGAACGACACCATGCCGCACTGAAAGACACCATCCCGCACTGAACACCATGCCGCACTGAACAACACCATCCTGCACTGAACAACACCATCCCGCACTGAACAACACCATGCCGCACTGAACAACATTATGCCGCACTGAACAACATTATGCCGCACTGAACATTATGCCGCACTGAACAACACCATGCCGCACTGAACAACACCATGCCGCACTGAACAACACCATGCCGCACTGAACAACACCATGCCGCACTGAACAACATTATGCCGCACTGAACAACACCATGCCGCACTGAACAACACCATCCTGCACTGAACAACACCATTCCGCATTGAACACCATGCCGCACTGAACAACACCATCCCGCACTGAACAACACCATCCCGCACTGAACAACATTATGCCGCACTGAACAACATTATGCCGCACTGAACAACACCATGCCGCACTGAACAACACCATGCCGCACTGAACAACACCATGCCGCACTGAACAACATTATAACGCACTGAACAACACCATCCCGCACTGAACAACACCATGCCGCACTAAACAACATTATGCCGCACTGAACAACATTATGCCGAAATGAACAACACCATGCCGCACTGAACAACACCATGCCGCACTGAACAACACCATGCCGCACTGAACAACACCATGCCGCACTGAACAACACGATCCCGCATTGAACACCATCCCGCACTGAACAACACCATGCTGCACTGAACAACACGATGCCGCACTGAACAACACCATGCCGCACTGAACAACACCATGCCGCACTGAACAACACCATTCCGCACTGAACAACACCATGCCGCACTGAACAACATTATGCTGCACTGAACAACACCATGCCGCACTGAACAACAACATGCCGCACTGAAAAACATTATGCCGCACTGAACAACACCATGCCGCACTGAACAACACCATCCCGAACTGAACAACACCATGCCGCATTGAACAACACCATGCCGCACTGAACAACACCATCCTGCACTGAACAACACCATCCCGCACTGAACAACACCATGCCGCACTGAACAACACCATGCCGCACTGAACAACACCATGCCGCAATGAATAACACCATCCCGCACTGAACAACATTATGCCGCACTGAACAACATTATGCCGCACTGAACAACATTATGCCGCACTGAACAACATTATGCCGCACTGAACAACATTATGCCGCACTGAACAACATTATGCCGCACTGAACAACATTATGCCGCACTGAACAACACCATGCTGCACTGAACAACACCATGCCGCACTGAACAACACCATGCCGCACTGAACAACACCATGCCGCACTGAACAACACGATCCCGCATTGAACAACACCATGCCGCACTGAACAACACCATCCCGCACTGAACAACACCATGCCGCACTGAACAACATTATGGCGCACTGAACAACATTATGCCGCACTGAACAACACCATGCCGCACTGAACAACACCATGCCGCACTGAACAACACCATGCCGCACTGAACAACACCATGCCGCACTGAACAACACGATCCCGCATTGAACAACACCATGCCGCACTGAACAACACCATCCTGCACTGAACAACACCATGCCGCACTGAACAACACCATGCCGCACTGAACAACACCATGCCGCACTGAACAACACGATCCCGCATTGAACAACACCATGCCGCACTGAACAACACCATCCTGCACTGAACAACACCATGCCGCACTGAACAACATTATGGCGCACTGAACAACATTATGCCGCACTGAACAACACCATGCCGCACTGAACAACACCATGCCGCACTGAACAACACCATGCCGCATTGAACAACACCATGCCGCACTGAACAACACCATCCTGCACTGAACAACACCATGCCGCATTGAACAACACCATGCCGCACTGAACAACACCATCCTGCACTGAACAACACCATGCCGCACTGAACAACACCATGCCGCATTGAACAACACCATGCTGCACTGAACAACACCATCCTGCACTGAACAACACCATGCCGCATTGAACAACACCATGCCGCACTGAACAACACCATCCTGCACTGAACAACACCATCCCGCACTGAACAACACCATCCCGCATTGAACAACACCATCCTGCACTGAACAACACCATGCCGCACTGAACAACACCATGCCGCACTGAACAACACCATGCCGCACTGAACAACACCATGCCGCACTGAACAACACCATGCCGCACTGAACAACACCATCCTGCACTGAACAACACCATCCCGCACTGAACAACACCATGCCGCATTGAACAACACCATCCTGCACTGAACAACACCATGCTGCACTGAACAACATTATGCCGCACTGAAAAACACCATGCCGCACTGAACAACACCATCCCGCACTGAACAACACCATGCCGCATTGAACAACACCATGCCGCACTGAACAACACCATGCTGCACTGAACAACACCATGCTGCACTGAACAACACGATCCTGCATTGAACAACACCATGCCGCACTGAACAACACCATCCTGCACTGAACAACACCATCCTGCACTGAACAACACCACCCCGTACTGAACAACACGATCCCGCATTGAACAACACCATCCCACACTGAACAACACCATGCCGCACTGAACAACACCATTCCGCACTGAACAACACCATGCCGCACTGAACAACATTATGGCTTACTGAACAACATTATGCCGCACTGAACAACACCATGCCGCACTGAACAACACCATGCCGCACTGAACAACACCATGCCGCACTGAACAACATTATGCCGCACTGAACAACATTATGCCGCACTGAACAACACCATGCCGCACTGAACAACACCATGCCGCACTGAACAACACCATGCCGCACTGAACAACACCATGCCGCACTGAACAACACGACGCCGCACAGAACAACACGACGCCGCACAGAATAACACAATACCGCACAGAACAACACAATACCGCACAAACAGTTTTAGATAATATTACGTCGCAGTCATGTGACGCGGACATGACGTCAATAGGCGGAACTGACGGCAAAATTATAATCCGTGGGCGTGGCTTGCAACAGGAAGTAGGAAAGCGGCAATTCTGGCAAACAAGACACAGCGGTTAGTAACACGATGACTTACAAGGCAAATATTTTTTTTTTCAGCTTGCAACTTGACCGTCTAGAGCGTACAAGGTAATTACAACTGTTTTTTTTTAGCCCTGAAAAGCGAGGGAGTGTGGCGTTTGGGAGGAATGTCGAACTCGGCGTCTGCTTCCAGCCACAGACGCCAAATTTCGACGATTATTTCGACTGGTCAACGGTTGTAAATTATTGCGTTGACTAAAAACTTTATTTAACTCTACTCTTAACTTTGCCGTTTCAGATATGCGGGTATTACACCGCGGAAATGACGTCAATAGGCTGAACTCTCGCCAAAATTCAAATCTGTGGGCGCAATGGCCTTGAGCGAGACACCGGATACAAACACGACGATTATCAACAGAAATATCTTTATTTTCTGCTTGCAAGTGGACCGTCTAGAGCGTACACGGTAAGTACAACTCATTGTGTTTAAAAAGATTTACGTTTGTGTAGTTTGCGTTGCGTTGTATCTGTGAATGTTGGTTTAGGCTAAATGTTAATGTTTAATTTCATTCCTTTAGGTTCCACGGTGTTTGTTGGCTGTATGTTTTCCACTGCAAGAAGAGGCTCGTATCATTGACCAGCAGGAGCTACAATGGTGAGTACCCCTTTCGTCTTCCATTTATGTTAAACACTTCCTATTTCATGTCTAACAGTACTCGATTTAACAAATAACCATAAATAAATACAGTGTGGGCAGTCACGTTAACATATGTGATTATCCTGCCTAATATGTTTATCACAAATATGTCACTAATCACTAATATGTTTATTTGTTTATCACAACACCTTTGGACCTTCAGCAATCGATTATTTCCCTTCATCTACATAGAGACAGAACGATGGTGTCTTAAACATCTCATTCATTTCACCAAATAACTTCACGCAGGTGGATAACGGCCGTCTCGGTCACGCTATGTTGCGTGATGCAGTTTTGAAGAACCAAATGCATTTATTCAATGAATAAGTCAAGCTAGTTCTATGTTTATGATGTTGTAAGTTACGGTACCGATTGAAGTTGAGTTCGAAGCCAGTGGAAAACAGCGCTGCGTTTGTGCTCTCCAGGTACAAATGTTGTGATCTCTGACTGACGACCGGGCGAGACTCGAGTAAGAGATGTCCAAACGAGCTCCGGCAGGGCGGGCCAAGGCGGAGCGAACGGACGCCCTTCAGGCCGCCAATGACGAGCTGAGAACCAAACTGATGGACGTCCAGTTAGAACTTCAGCAGGAGAAGAACAAGGTGAAAACCTCAACAGACAGACACTGCCTGCCTCCCTGCCTGCCTCCCTGCCTGCCTCCCTGCCTGCCTCCCTCCCTCCCAGTTTTCCCGATGTAGATTAGACATGCGTGTGCCATGACTGTGTCAGCCTACATCAACAAATGCACCGAGGACGTCAGCACCACTAAGAATATCATCACGCGGGGCAACCAACGACCCTGGATGACTGAGGAGGTACGTCAAACGCTACGAGCGCGGAACTCTGCCTTCAAGTCTGGCGACAAGGAGACACTGAGGACAGCGAGAGCCAACTTGAACCGTGCCATCAGAATAGCGAAGCGAGACCGCAGTCGAAAATTTCAGGATCGTTTCCACGACGTCAAAAACATCAGGAGTATGTGGCAAGGCATACGGGCGATTACAGACGACAACTCACCCTCCCCCCCCCCCGGTGGGTGTAGTTGATGCTGACTTTCTAAATGGTCTAAATAACTTCTTTGGGAGGTTCGAGGCACTAAACGGCACTCCAGCAGTTAAAACTGTCCCCCATCAGGAAGAGGAGGTACTCTGCCTTGACTCCGCCGATGTGTTGAAGACCCTGAGGAGAGTCAACCCCTGTAAGGCCCCTGGCCCGGACAACATTCCTGGGCGTGTGTTCAGGGAATGTGCAAGTCATCTGGCTGGGGTCATCACAGACATTTTTAACACCTCGCTGGGCCAAGCCACAGTGCCGGCGTGCTTTAAGACTGCCTCCATCATTCCGGTGCCGAAGAAACCTCAAATCACCTCATTTAATGATTACCGGCCTGTTGCACTGACTCCGGTTATGATGAAGTGCTTCGAAAGGCTGCTTAAAGGTCACATCGTTTCCAGACTCCCCCTATTATTTGACCCGTTCCAGTTTGCCGACCGGCAAAACCGCTCCACTCAGGAAGCCATCTCCTCCGTTCTTCACCTGAGCCTGGCTCACCTGGAGGAGAAGAACACCCATGTGCGGAGGCTGTTCCTGGACTTCAGCTCAGCGTTTAACACCATCATCCCACAGCATCTGGTAGGAAAATTGGAACACCTGGGCTTCAACACCCCCCTTCGCAACTGGCTGCTAGACTTCCTCACCAACAGACCTCAGTCAGTCCGGGTCGGACAGAACACCTCTGATGTCATCACCCTCAGCACAGGCTCCCTTCAGGGCTGCGTCCTGAGCCCCCTGCTGTGCACCCTGATGACACACGACTGCGTCCTCAGGTTCACCACCAATCACATCGTGAAGTCAGCAGACGACACAACGGTGGTGGGGCTCATCAGAGACAACAACGACCTGGACTACAGAGAGGAGGTGGAGCAGCTGGTGGGCTGGTGCAGAGAAAACAGCCTGATCCTGAATGAGGAGAAGATGAAGGAGATCATCGTCGACTTCAGGAAAAAACAGCCTCACCACGCTCCACTGATCATCAACAGCTCAGCTGTGGAGGTGGTCAGCAGCACCAAATTCCTGGGGGTCCACATCACAGAAGACCTCACCTGGACTATGAACACTACGGCACTGGTCAAGAGGGCACAGAAGCGCTTGTACTTCCTGCGGAGGATGAGGAGAGCCCACCTGCCCCCACCCATCATGAGGACGTTCTACAGGAGCACCATAGAGAGCATTCTGACAAGCTGTCTCTCTGTGTGGTGTGGAGGCTGCACCGCCTCCGATTGGAAGAACGTGAGGAGAGTGGTGAGGACAGCAGAGAGGATCATAGGGGCTCCTCTTCCCTCCATTCAGGACATTTCATCTCAGCGCTGCATGTCCCGTGCCCGTAACATCATCAATGACCCATCACACCCCCACCATGGACTGTTCTCCCTGCTGCCCTCTGGGAAGAGGTTTGCAGCATCCGCTGCAGGTCCACCAGGTTCTGCAACAGCTTTTTCCCTGCTGTCATCAGACTGTTGAACACTAGAACTGTTGAGCTCTAAACTGAACTCTGCATCACACATTCACAGAACTGTACTTTATGACACTACGGACCTCTATCTTGCACTATCTCGCACTACCAACTTTACTGAACTTGTATAAACCCTTTAAATAGAAGTTTAATACATGGTTTAGCATTCCTCTGCACACTCTTGAATACTGTTTTGCCTACTTGCACTATTGCATAATTATCACTGCTGCACTTTATACTTATTTTTAATATATATATATATATATATATATAGTATATGTATATATATACATTTTCATAGGATATGTTACTTCTATTCAACTGCAATATCACTACTTTGTTGTAAGACGTATGCAACGGAATTTCGTTTTGTATGCACCATGTGCAGACAAGATGACAATAAAATTTGTCTAAGTCTAAGTCATGTCAGGTCAGCTGTCTGGAGAGAGAGAGAAGTCAGGACCTGCGGGCGGAGCACCACCGTGCCACCGCCGCCATGACGGAACTCAAAAGCAAACTCCATGAGGAGAAGCAGAAAGAGTTAGCCATTACCAGGGAGACATTACTGCGGCAGCATGAAATGGAGCTGATGAGAGTGATCAAAATCAAAGATGGAGAGATCCAGCGACTGAATGCCTTGGTCCTCAGCCTGAGGGACGGCTCCATGGACAAGGTGATCCGCTCTATCCGTGTCTGACTATCCGCACGCCACGTCGGGCTTCGATGCGGCCGCTACCGTATTGTGTAGCTTGTCCCCAGTAAGCGTCGCGGCGCTCCGTTGCGGTCTCAACGGCCCGGTGTGGCGCAATGTCTGCTCAGGTGAGGAGGGGGGGCGCTTTGCTGGCGGAGGTGGAGGAGACGCGGCGGTGTCGGGAGACCGAGCGGTGTCGCCTCCACCAGGAGCGCGGAAGAAGCCCTGGCAGCGGCCCAGCAGGCCTGGCAGTCCCGAGCGGCCGAGCTCCGATCGGCTCATCACCAGCATCGGGAGGAGCTGAGCCGAACCAAGAGAGACTGCGAGAGGGAGATCCGCCGACTGGTAGGACTGATCAGATGCGCGGTGCGTGGCTATGTTCCCAATTTCGTTGTATACCTGCAGTGCAATGACACCTAAGGCATTCTATTCTATTTCACAAGAAGAAAATGTCCGGTTGCTCGCTTCGCTTTTGTCACAGCAAAGGTGTTCTAGTCGATTCAAGAAAAAAATTGGCCGGTTGCTCTCTTTGTTTTTGTCACAATTCTGGCAAATGAGTTTGCCCGCCTGCCTGAGCGCTCCCCGTTTGTACATCCAGACGGATGAGATCAAGCTGAAAGACAGAGCGGTTAGTGTTTTGGATGAAGCCCTGGGGCCGGCCACGTCCACCGCCTTCAGCTGCAGACTCAGGCTGCCGAGCAGCAGATCGCTGCCCTGAGGGATTCCCAAAGGGCGGGCCTAAACTACCCTGGAAGTGGGGTCAACGCCGCTACTAGCAATCCTCTTCATTGCGTAAGCCACCTCATCACACACTTGCAGTACGCATGACTTAGTTCGTTGCTGGAGGAAGGTAGCACAAAAACAGTTTTGAACTTTGAACGAGTGCTTGTGTGTGTGTGTTGCGGGGCGTTTTCAGTCTCAGGAGGATCGGGACACGCGACGGTTTCATCTGAAAATCGCTGAGCTCAGCGCAGTCATCAGGAAACTGGAGGATCGAAACGCCCTGCTTTCTGAAGAGCGCAATGAACTGGTAATTTATTGACGGCACGCTTGAAGGTTTGCGCTACGTTTGATGCGCGCCATCCAGCGAGGCACCCATTGCGCTTGCTTATTAGTTGAGCGGCGCGGCGAGTCGGTTGCCTGGTAGATGTCTTTTATTGGGAGCCAAAGCCACGATTCCGTTCAAACCGATGCAAAAGAAATGGATACGTTCCGGCCCGCGTGTTGTGCGTCTTTCACATCCCGCACTTCATGCTTGCAGCTAAAGCGACTGAGAGAAACAGAAAGCCAGTTTCTGCCACTCCTGTACAAAAACAAACGCCTGAGCAGGAAGAATGAAGAACTCTCGCTGGTGCTGTGTCGCCTTGAAAACAAAGTGCGCTTTGTCACCCAGGAGAACGAGGAGATGGCAAGCTTGGTAAGTCGACGCGGACAACGGCGGCGTGCCAACAGAGTCCACTGCATTTGTGTTCCACAGAGAAGGCCTAGTTCGCTCAATGACCTGGACCGCGGTTGCGGCCAGCAGGACGGTGAAATGGAGTTCCTTCAAGTTGTGGAGCAGCGGCACATCATCGACGACTTGTCCAAGGTCTTCAGGCAGGCGACTCGGTGCACGTACGGCAGCGCCGCGCTCGCTCGCTGTCGCCAGGAAACCTTTTCCGTCCAAAGCTTGGCCGGCGGCCGCCATCCAAAAAATTGGCCCCTTAAATTCCGACCTTTCAAGCAGGAGCATTGTGCGCACGCGTTTGAACACGCTTTAGACTTGTTTTGCCGTTTTCAGCAGCTCAAAGCTCCCGTTTTGTCAGCGCCTTTGCCACTCGCTGTGCGCTGAAAACGACGGACTTGCCCGGCTGCTCAGCCCGTCAACCATGAGCCGCGAGCGCGACGTCATTGTCCGTAGGCAGCTAGTGGCAAAATGCACCCTGTTAGAGTTGCGCTCGCTCCAACTTATTTTGCAAGAACCACACGGGAGACAAGTAAGTTCTTTTGGACACCTGCAGGTGGAGAGTCCATCCGTTGTACGAATGAAGTCTGACTCTCGGCTCCTGCACGAGCATTTTAATTAAGAGAAACAGGGTGGGTGTAAGAGTGGATTGAATAGAGGAAGCCCTTGACCTCTAGTCAAAACATAGCAAGGGGTGTTTTACGACTTTGTGTAGGAAGGGATAAGCGATAGGGATAAATAAGGGATAAATAATATTATTTATTACAGGTCGCAGTCAAAGTCAAAGCAACACAATGATACGATAAAGATAATCTGGAAAACCCTGACACACCCTGTAGTTGTCACTTTTGGAAAAGACGAGCGTCCCTCCAATCATCGCCGGTGACGTGTTTTTCAGGCTCTGGAGACAGGAGCTCATGTCAGAAATGTCATTGTGAGTCGCGTTTGTTTCTGCGCCGGAGCCGTTCGTTCCCTTTGCATCCAAAGAATCTCAAAGGCGGATTATTTGTGTCGACAGGAGAGAGATTTGCTGCTACGATACCGACGTCGAGAATCTCTGAGGAGGAACAAAGCGTGAGGTCCTGCAAGGTGAGTCTGTTTGTTTGCGGCTGCTTGGTGTTGCGCAAGATGAAATGGCCTTTTTCTCGCTATCGTTCCTCTCGTCGATTCATCGTGAGGTGTCGCTTCAGTTTGTTCAGAGAGATGTTTGCTTCCGCGCCCGCAGGTCATCGAAACATTTTACGGCTACAACGAAGACGTGTTGGTGGACCCGGACGGATCGTCCTTGTCTTTTCACACCGACAGAACCCCCGACACGGAACCCGAAGAGGTAGCCCGCCATTTCTGCCAGCGTATTGGCACCAAACATTCCTCTTCAGCCTGGAATCGGACTCGTCTTTGCGTCGCGGGTGCTTTGTCGCCGGTCTGACTGATTCTGGTACTAGTGCTGTGTTGCATTGGTGTGTGCATGAAGAGGCGGAGCTTCGCTACCGCCAGCTGACGCAAGAATATCAAGCGCTGCAACGAGCCTACGCTCTGCTAGCCCAGACCAGCGAAGGGGACTACGACGCCGAGAAGGAGATCAAGGTGGCGCCCCTTCCCGCAACCCCCGGCCGGGTCGCAGCCTCCCCGTTCTCACCCAGCCTCGGGTGTTCTCTGGTCTGAAAGGAGGAGGAGGAGCCTCCCTCCTCCTCCTTTCAGACCAGAGAAAAGCTGATGGTAGAAATGGGTCACTATCAAAGCAGAGTAGCAGATCTGGAGTCAGCGCTGAAGCAACAAGGACAGGTAAGCTCATCAATGAGCACACCTTTTTCTCAGACAAAATAGCTACATTCTTCAGTCACTCATCCGTCTGGCATTACTGGACCAACGCCCCCCCCCCCCCCCCGAACGTGGCTGGGAAAATGCGGAGAAAAGCAAATGTCATTTTCCAGTCAACCAAAGAATTTGTGGATGAAAATGACACAACATTCCAAAGCTGTCCACGCGTTTGTCTCTTCTAGAATGTCAAGTGGGTGGAGGAGAAGCAGCTGCTGCGTCAGAGCAATCAGCAGTTGGCCGAAAAGGTGACGGAAAGAAAGGCGCTGGGCGGAGTCGCTTGGCGTCACACCTGACGGGAAGCCCCGCAGATGAGGTCTGACTGTCTTTTCAGGTCAGGCGGATGGAGGCGGAAGAAGCGCGTCTGAAAGAGCACATCCAGGATATCCGAGACCAAAACGAACTGCTTGAGTTCCGCATCCTGGAGCTGGAGGTGGGAAGACTCGCACAAGCGTGTTGAGGCCAGAGATGTGACGGACGGACGGACGGACGGACGGACGGACGGATGCATGCCTCTGCCTTTCAGGAGAGGGAGTGGCGCTCCCCCGTCTTGAAGTTTCTGCAAGTCCGTTTCCCAGACGGCCTCAGCCCTTTGCAGATCTACTGCGAGGCCGAGGGCGTGAGCGTACGTAAGGCGTCCCTCGCAACCCTAACCTTAACCCGAGGTCCCAGAACACCTTACATTGCTCCTTGCGCCTTTCCCCCGGACATCGTCATCAGTGATCTGATGAAGAAGCTGGACATCCTGGGCTATAACGCCGTAAGTGTATGTCGAACTCCTTATGTTCGCACTCCACGAGACTCGGCGGCTCAAATGTGACTTTTGGAAGGCTTTGCGCTGAAAGAAGCTTGTTGACGCTGTGCCTTTGGGCTCTTGCAGAATCTCACCAACGAGGAGCAGGTGGTCGTGATTCACGCCAGGACCCTTCTCACCCTAGCCGAGAAGGTAACGCGCACGTCCACGCACGCTCTCGCATTCTGCTTATGTGACAGCAGCCTTTCCTCAGTGGTTAGAATACATCAAAGTGACCAAGTCAGCACTTCAACAGAAGATGTTGGACATTGAAAGTGAGAAGGTAGACAGACACGCGACATCAGCCAAGGGGAACTCCGGCAATGTGCCCCAACAATTCTGACCTTGAGCTGTGCTAGGATATGTTCTGCAAGCAGAAGGGCTACCTGGATGAAGAGTTGGACTTCAGGAAGTGTTCCATGGACCAGGCTCATAAGGTAAGCCGCCCTCAAATCTCCCGCCGGACCACTGATGGACGAGGATTGCGGCCCAGAGGATCCTGGAGCTGGAGGCCATGTTGTACGAGGCGCTACCGCAGCGGGACTGCCCCGCCACGGACGGCGAAAAAGCCAGCCACGCTGGCGTGAATGACGTGCTGACGGCGGATCAGAGAGAAGAGCTTAGGAGCGCCGTGGACCAATGGAAGCGAGCCCTGATGTGCGAGTTGAGGGAGCGCGACGCTTGCATCCTCCAAGAGAGAATGGATCTGCTGCACAGCGCGCAACAGGTAAGGGCCCAAAGCCAGCCCGGCACTTACTTGCACGCTTACTGGCTTTTGAATGCCACTTTCCATTTGTCCGTCCTAGAGGAACAAAGAGCTGAAAGAATTCATCGAAGCTCAGAAGAGACAAATCAAACAATTGGAGGAGAAGTTTCTGTTTCTCTTTCTATTCTTCTCCTTGGCCTTCATTCTGTGGCCCTAACACCAGCTGGTGAGTGAGCTCCAGCGGCACCGCACTCGACACCTCCGATACACTGCCAGCCGGTCTCAGACGTTGGCAGACGCTCCGATGCCAACGTATACCCCCCGCCACGGTGACAGAGGCACCGCGTCACACCGGCGCTCATCCAATCAGAAGGCAGGAAAAGCAAATTCACATGCAGGGCACTTTTGAACCAGAAGAGAGCGCCACAAAAAACGGTTGTTGCCCCAAACGCGCACTAAAAAGGGTCAGAATAACAAGAGTCCCACTGGCCAGCCGGGGCCACCCGTCCAGCTGTTTCTTCAGGGGGGAAAAAAATTGGAGTCACCGGTGAGTACATTTTGCATTTAGCTCTGCTTTTCTGCTTCTGTCTTCAAGTGTGTGGCATCCTGCGATCAAAGATTCAGCCAACCCCAAAGCGGTTGACCTCAACGTCCCACCACCATGCCTACCAGAGCAGGTGACGTGATGCTTTGGACATCCTTCCGTCTCAGATGCCCAAAAGTACTCTTTGCCACATCTGCGGCAATACGGTGTCTTTTCAAAGGTGCAAATAAATCCAGCGTGGGCGGAACACGCACGTCTTCGGTTTTTCCCGCTTTGTTTGTGTGACAGCTGTTGTGAAAATTTTATACAAATAAAGTTGTATAGTACAGGTTTGGCCAAGCCGCAACTCCCGAACCGCATGCGGCTCTTTTATGTTCATATCAACATTTGTGTGTGTGTGTGTGTGGGGGGGGGGGGGGTTTGTGCGTGTTGGCTTCACTTGAGTTCAATTTGGTATTTTGGTCAAAAGCGCATGTGGTGAAATTCCACAAAGTAGGATGGGCAAACACATTTCTTTAAACTATGAGTGTCAATTGGGCTCTCGAAATGGCAGGGAAAAGATGCACAGCAAAACGAAAATACGTAGATGAACACAGGACGTTTTAATCAGAGTGGGAAAGTTTCTATTTTTTGTTGAACGTGATGGCAAACCATTCTGCCTGATATGTCAGACCTCAGCGCATTTCAAAGATTCAAATCTTCAGCGCCATGCACTTCAGCTCACTCCATGCTAACATTGATCAGGCGTCGAACCCGCAACATCATGCTTAAGAGGTGGCCATGCTAACCAGTGCGCCATTATGTCAACGCATAATAACTGTAAGTCTACTGATCAAAACAGCGGTTACTATATGACGTCGCTACGTCGTGGTCACGTGACGCAGACAAGACGTCAATGGACGTGGGCAGAGTTAACTTGTTTAAAAGGGAGTGGGCAGAAGAAATATTAAATTTATTTAAATCTATTTTGAGTGCACACCATTATGCCAATGCATAACAACTGTAAATCTACTAAACAAAACAGCGGTTGCTATATGACATCTGCCACGTCGTGGTCACGTGACATACGTGACGTCGATGGGCGTAACTTTCGCCGGAATTCAAATCCGCGGGGAGAGTTAACTTGTTTAAAAGAGAGTGGGCAGAAGAATTATTTAATTTATTTAAATCTATTTGGTGTGTGCGCCATTATGTCAATGCATAACAACTGTAAGTCTACTAAACAAAACAGCGGTTGCTATATGACGTCTGCCACGTCGTGGTCACGTGACGCGGACGTGACGTCGACGCCTACTTTACATCCCACCGATCACAGGACCCCTCGGCTGCATAACCGTGCCCCCTTCCCAACCAATCGGATTTGCTATACGCGAAAACGACGCCAATGGAAAGAGCTTCCGCCCAAATTTAAATCCGTGGGCGTGGCTCGCAGCAGGAAGTAGGAAAATGGCGGCGATGTTGACAAAGACACAGCGGATGGTAACATACGACTAACAAGAGAAATATTTTTATTTTCTGCTTGCAACTGGACCGTCCAGAGCGTACACGGTAAGTACAACTCATCGTTTTTAAAAAGAAGTACTTTTGTTGCCCTGAAAAGCGAGTGAGCGTGGCGTTTGTGGGGGACGTCGAATTTCGACGATTCTTTCTGGTCAACGGTTGTAAATGATTGTGTTGATTAAAAAAGAAAACTTGATGTAACTCTACTTTTAACTGCCGTTTCAGATAGATTTGGAATTGCATCACATCCAATTTTGCCTAGAGCGTACACGGTAAGTAACACTCGTTGTGTTTAAGGAGATTTACGTTTGTAATAGCAGAAGTGTAGCCGCGTTGCGTTGTACGTGTGAATGTTTGTCCAGGCGAAATGTTAATGTTTAATTTCATTCCTTTAGGTTCCACGGTGTTTGTTGGCTGCAAGTTTTCCACTGCAAGAAGAGGCTCATATCATTGACCAGGAGCGAGCTACAATGGTGAGTAGCCATAACATTTATGTTAAACACTTCCTATTTCATGTCTAACAGTACTTGATTTAACAAATAACCATAAATAAATACAGTATGGGCACTGAAGTTAACATATGTGATTATACTGCCTAATCTGTCACCGAGTAGAATGTTGCAAAGTAATATAAGATCCAAAGTTGTAATTCAGAATAGTTTTCAAAAGAAGGCCATTAGAATTATATACAAGTCTGATTACCCTGAACAAGCTATTAATTAAATCACAAATTCTTCAATTCAAAGATTTGGTAGATTATCAGACAAATAATGTCTAACAGTAATTGATTTAACACATCACGATAAGTAGATTGAGTGTGGGCACTCTCAAGTTAACATATGTGATTATACTGCCTAATCTGTTACAGAGTATGTTGTTGCCAAGTAATGTAGAATAGATCCAAAGTAGTAATCCAGAATAGTTTTGAAGAGGCCATTAGAATGATAAACAAATCTGATTACCTTGAACATAATAACAAGCTAAGTGTTTAATATGTCCTATGAAGTCAAATTTGGGCACCATCATGTGGTGAAATTTGGAATTGCATCACATCCAATTTTGCCTGGGAACAAACAGATTACATAAATCTTAGTTTTGAATAAGCCACTCCTTCTCAAACAAGTAAACTCTGCCCATTTCGCGCAGTAGATGTTCTGTTAATATCTAGTATTTATACAAAGTCATAATTTAAATTGCTTTCAACCTTCATTCATCGGTTCAACCAACATTACTCGCTCTTATTACCAACTTGTATTGATTTAACTAAGCGTTTAATACTTCCTATCAGGTCTCAAATCGAGATTTGGCAAAATACAATTTCAGCAAATCCAATTTTGCCAGGGAACAAAAATAGATTAAATAAACTAAATAAGTCCTCTTCCCATTAAATAAATCAGAAAAGTCTGTCTTGTAACCAGTCCTCTTCAAACAAGTAAAGTCTGCCCATTTTGTGCCGTAGATTTTGTGTCCATGCCTAGTATTTAAACAAAATCATAATTTAAACGACTTCTTGCCTTCATTCACTTTGGAAATTTGGAATTGCAGCAAATCGAATTTTGCCAGGGAACAAAAATAGATCAATTAAACTAAGTCTTCTTCCCATTAAATAAATTAAAAAAGTCTGTCTTGTAACCAGTCCTTTTCAAACAAGTAAAGTCTGCCCATTTTGTGCCGTCGATTTTGTGTTAATGCCTAGTATTTATACAAAATCATAATTTAAAGGACTTCATTCCTTCATTCACTTTGGAAATTTGGAATTGCAGCACATCAAATTTTGCCTGGGAAGAAAAGTAGATTAAATAAATTTAATAAGTCTTACTACTTCCCATTAAATAAATTAAATACGTCTTACTTGTTCCCACTCCTTTTCAAAACAGTAGTTTAAAACGAGGGCCCTTCACTCAACCTTTAACCCTATTTATTCACCTTCTAGGCTAAGTGTTAAAGGCTAAGTGTTAAAGGCTAAGTGTTAAAGGCTAAGTGTTAAAGGCTAAGTGTTAGAGGCTAAGTGCCAGAGGCTAGGCGCCAGAGGCGAGTTTTTGTGGGCTGAAGTTTTAGTGGGGTTAGTGTGAATACAATCCAAAAGAATACAACAGAATACAATACAATAGAATATAATACATAGATTAAATTCAATAGCTCTTACTACTTCCCATTAAATAAATTAAATACGTCTTACTTGTTCCCAATCCTTTTCAAAAAAGTAGTTTAAAACGAGGGCCCTTCACTCAACCTTTAACCTCAACCCCGCACGTCACATTGTGTTGTATCTGTGAATGTTGGTTGTGGCCAAATGATAGTTTTCTTTCATTCGTTTAGGTTCCACGGTGTTTGTTGGCTATGTTTTCCACTGTCAGAAGGATGAAAATACAAAGTACAACGCTTGGACGTGGGCGAAGACGTCACCGGTGAGTCCTTCCTTCCTATTTATTTACCTTCTAGATGCTAGAGGCTAAGTGTTAGAGGCTAAGTGTTAGAGGCTAAGTGTTAGAGGCTAAGTGTTAGAGGCTAAGTGTTAAAGGCAACACAATACGAACAACACAACACAATACGAACAACTCAACACAATATGAACAACACAATATGAACAACACAACACAATACGAACAACACAACACAATACGAACAACACAACACAATACGAACAACACAACACATTACGAACAACACAACACAATACGAACAACACAACGATACTGCACTGAACAACACGATACCGCACTGAGAAACACGATACCGCACTGAACAACACGATACCGCACTGAACAACACCATGCCGCACTGAACACCATGCCACACTGAACAACACCATCCCGCACTGAACAACACCATGCCGCACTAAACAACACCATGCCGCACTAAACAACACCATGCCGCACTGAACAACACCATGCCTCACTGAACGACACCATGCCGCACTGAAAGACACCATGCCGCACTGAACGACACCATGCCGCACTGAAAGACACCATCCCGCACTGAACACCATGCCGCACTGAACAACACCATCCTGCACTGAACAACACCATCCCGCACTGAACAACACCATGCCGCACTGAACAACATTATGCCGCACTGAACAACATTATGCCGCACTGAACATTATGCCGCACTGAACAACACCATGCCGCACTGAACAACACCATGCCGCACTGAACAACACCATGCCGCACTGAACAACACCATGCCGCACTGAACAACATTATGCCGCACTGAACAACACCATGCCGCACTGAACAACACCATCCTGCACTGAACAACACCATTCCGCATTGAACACCATGCCGCACTGAACAACACCATCCCGCACTGAACAACACCATCCCGCACTGAACAACATTATGCCGCACTGAACAACATTATGCCGCACTGAACAACACCATGCCGCACTGAACAACACCATGCCGCACTGAACAACACCATGCCGCACTGAACAACATTATAACGCACTGAACAACACCATCCCGCACTGAACAACACCATGCCGCACTAAACAACATTATGCCGCACTGAACAACATTATGCCGAAATGAACAACACCATGCCGCACTGAACAACACCATGCCGCACTGAACAACACCATGCCGCACTGAACAACACCATGCCGCACTGAACAACACGATCCCGCATTGAACACCATCCCGCACTGAACAACACCATGCTGCACTGAACAACACCATGCCGCACTGAACAACACCATGCCGCACTGAACAACACCATGCCGCACTGAACAACACCATTCCGCACTGAACAACACCATGCCGCACTGAACAACATTATGCTGCACTGAACAACACCATGCCGCACTGAACAACAACATGCCGCACTGAAAAACATTATGCCGCACTGAACAACACCATGCCGCACTGAACAACACCATCCCGAACTGAACAACACCATGCCGCATTGAACAACACCATGCCGCACTGAACAACACCATGCCGCACTGAACAACACCATGCCGCACTGAACAACACCATGCCGCAATGAACAACACCATCCCGCACTGAACAACATTATGCCGCACTGAACAACATTATGCCGCACTGAACAACATTATGCCGCACTGAACAACATTATGCCGCACTGAACAACATTATGCCGCACTGAACAACATTATGCCGCACTGAACAACACCATGCCGCACTGAACAACACCATGCCGCACTGAACAACACCATGCCGCACTGAACAACACCATGCCACACTGAACAACACGATCCCGCATTGAACAACACCATGCCGCACTGAACAACACCATCCCGCACTGAACAACACCATGCCGCACTGAACAACATTATGGCGCACTGAACAACGTTATGCCGCACTGAACAACACCATGCCGCACTGAACAACACCATGCCGCACTGAACAACACCATGCCGCACTGAACAACACCATGCCGCACTGAACAACACGATCCCGCATTGAACAACACCATGCCGCACTGAACAACACCATCCTGCACTGAACAACACCATGCCGCACTGAACAACACCATGCCGCACTGAACAACACCATGCCGCACTGAACAACACGATCCCGCATTGAACAACACCATGCCGCACTGAACAACACCATCCTGCACTGAACAACACCATGCCGCACTGAACAACATTATGGCGCACTGAACAACATTATGCCGCACTGAACAACACCATGCCGCATTGAACAACACCATGCCGCACTGAACAACACCATCCTGCACTGAACAACACCATGCCGCATTGAACAACACCATGCCGCACTGAACAACACCATCCTGCACTGAACAACACCATGCCGCACTGAACAACACCATGCCGCATTGAACAACACCATGCTGCACTGAACAACACCATCCTGCACTGAACAACACCATGCCGCATTGAACAACACCATGCCGCACTGAACAACACCATCCTGCACTGAACAACACCATCCCGCACTGAACAACACCATCCCGCATTGAACAACACCATCCTGCACTGAACAACACCATGCCGCACTGAACAACACCATGCCGCACTGAACAACACCATGCCGCACTGAACAACACCATGCCGCACTGAACAACACCATGCCGCACTGAACAACACCATCCTGCACTGAACAACACCATCCCGCACTGAACAACACCATGCCGCATTGAACAACACCATCCTGCACTGAACAACACCATCCTGCACTGAACAACACCATGCTGCACTGAACAACATTATGCCGCACTGAAAAACACCATGCCGCACTGAACAACACCATCCCGCACTGAACAACACCATGCCGCATTGAACAACACCATGCCGCACTGAACAACACCATGCTGCACTGAACAACACCATGCTGCACTGAACAACACGATCCTGCATTGAACAACACCATGCCGCACTGAACAACACCATCCTGCACTGAACAACACCATCCTGCACTGAACAACACCACCCCGTACTGAACAACACGATCCCGCATTGAACAACACCATCCCACACTGAACAACACCATGCCGCACTGAACAACACCATTCCGCACTGAACAACACCATGCCGCACTGAACAACACCATGCCGCACTGAACAACACCATGCCACACTGAACAACACCATGCCGCACTGAACAACACCATGCCGCACTGAACAACACCATGCCGCATTGAACAACACCATGCCGCACTGAACAACACCATCCTGCACTGAACAACACCATCCCGCACTGAACAACACCATGCCGCATTGAACAACACCATGCCGCACTGAACAACACCATCCCGCACTGAACAACACCATGCCGCACTGAACAACATTATGGCTTACTGAACAACATTATGCCGCACTGAACAACACCATGCCGCACTGAACAACACCATGCCGCACTGAACAACACCATGCCGCACTGAACAACATTATGCCGCACTGAACAACATTATGCCGCACTGAACAACACCATGCCGCACTGAACAACACCATGCCGCACTGAACAACACCATGCCGCACTGAACAACACCATGCCGCACTGAACAACACGACGCCGCACAGAACAACACGACGCCGCACAGAATAACACAATACCGCACAGAACAACACAATACCGCACAAACAGTTTTAGATAATATTACGTCGCAGTCATGTGACGCGGACATGACGTCAATAGGCGGAACTCACGGCAAAATTATAATCCGTGGGCGTGGCTTGCAACAGGAAGTAGGAAAGCGGCAATTCTGGCAAACAAGACACAGCGGTTAGTAACACGATGACTTACAAGGCAAATATTTTTTTTTTCAGCTTGCAACTTGACCGTCTAGAGCGTACAAGGTAATTACAACTGTTTTTTTTTAGCCCTGAAAAGCGAGGGAGTGTGGCGTTTGGGAGGAATGTCGAACTCGGCGTCTGCTTCCAGCCACAGACGCCAAATTTCGACGATTATTTCGACTGGTCAACGGTTGTAAATTATTGCGTTGACTAAAAACTTTATTTAACTCTACTCTTAACTTTGCCGTTTCAGATATGCGGGTATTACACCGCGGAAATGACGTCAATAGGCTGAACTCTCGCCAAAATTCAAATCTGTGGGCGCAATGGCCTTGAGCGAGACACCGGATACAAACACGACGATTATCAACAGAAATATCTTTATTTTCTGCTTGCAAGTGGACCGTCTAGAGCGTACACGGTAAGTACAACTCATTGTGTTTAAAAAGATTTACGTTTGTGTAGTTTGCGTTGCGTTGTATCTGTGAATGTTGGTTTAGGCTAAATGTTAATGTTTAATTTCATTCCTTTAGGTTCCACGGTGTTTGTTGGCTGTATGTTTTCCACTGCAAGAAGAGGCTCGTATCATTGACCAGCAGGAGCTACAATGGTGAGTACCCCTTTCGTCTTCCATTTATGTTAAACACTTCCTATTTCATGTCTAACAGTACTCGATTTAACAAATAACCATAAATAAATACAGTGTGGGCAGTCACGTTAACATATGTGATTATCCTGCCTAATATGTTTATCACAAATATGTCACTAATCACTAATATGTTTATTTGTTTATCACAACACCTTTGGACCTTCAGCAATCGATTATTTCCCTTCATCTACATAGAGACAGAACGATGGTGTCTTAAACATCTCATTCATTTCACCAAATAACTTCACGCAGGTGGATAACGGCCGTCTCGGTCACGCTATGTTGCGTGATGCAGTTTTGAAGAACCAAATGCATTTATTCAATGAATAAGTCAAGCTAGTTCTATGTTTATGATGTTGTAAGTTACGGTACCGATTGAAGTTGAGTTCGAAGCCAGTGGAAAACAGCGCTGCGTTTGTGCTCTCCAGGTACAAATGTTGTGATCTCTGACTGACGACCGGGCGAGACTCGAGTAAGAGATGTCCAAACGAGCTCCGGCAGGGCGGGCCAAGGCGGAGCGAACGGACGCCCTTCAGGCCGCCAATGACGAGCTGAGAACCAAACTGATGGACGTCCAGTTAGAACTTCAGCAGGAGAAGAACAAGGTGAAAACCTCAACAGACAGACACTGCCTGCCTCCCTGCCTGCCTCCCTGCCTGCCTCCCTCCCTCCCAGTTTTCCCGATGTAGATTAGACATGCGTGTGCCATGACTGTGTCAGCCTACATCAACAAATGCACCGAGGACGTCAGCACCACTAAGAATATCATCACCCGGGGCAACCAACGACCCTGGATGACTGAGGAGGTACGTCAAACGCTACGAGCGCGGAACTCTGCCTTCAAGTCTGGCGACAAGGAGACACTGAGGACAGCGAGAGCCAACTTGAACCGTGCCATCAGAATAGCGAAGCGAGACCGCAGTCGAAAATTTCAGGATCGTTTCCACGACGTCAAAAACATCAGGAGTATGTGGCAAGGCATACGGGCGATTACAGACGACAACTCACCCTCCCCCCCCCCCCGGTGGGTGTAGTTGATGCTGACTTTCTAAATGGTCTAAATAACTTCTTTGGGAGGTTCGAGGCACTAAACGGCACTCCAGCAGTTAAAACTGTCCCCCATCAGGAAGAGGAGGTACTCTGCCTTGACTCCGCCGATGTGTTGAAGACCCTGAGGAGAGTCAACCCCTGTAAGGCCCCTGGCCCGGACAACATTCCTGGGCGTGTGTTCAGGGAATGTGCAAGTCATCTGGCTGGGGTCATCACAGACATTTTTAACACCTCGCTGGGCCAAGCCACAGTGCCGGCGTGCTTTAAGACTGCCTCCATCATTCCGGTGCCGAAGAAACCTCAAATCACCTCATTTAATGATTACCGGCCTGTTGCACTGACTCCGGTTATGATGAAGTGCTTCGAAAGGCTGCTTAAAGGTCACATCGTTTCCAGACTCCCCCTATTATTTGACCCGTTCCAGTTTGCCGACCGGCAAAACCGCTCCACTCAGGAAGCCATCTCCTCCGTTCTTCACCTGAGCCTGGCTCACCTGGAGGAGAAGAACACCCATGTGCGGAGGCTGTTCCTGGACTTCAGCTCAGCGTTTAACACCATCATCCCACAGCATCTGGTAGGAAAATTGGAACACCTGGGCTTCAACACCCCCCTTCGCAACTGGCTGCTAGACTTCCTCACCAACAGACCTCAGTCAGTCCGGGTCGGACAGAACACCTCTGATGTCATCACCCTCAGCACAGGCTCCCTTCAGGGCTGCGTCCTGAGCCCCCTGCTGTGCACCCTGATGACACACGACTGCGTCCTCAGGTTCACCACCAATCACATCGTGAAGTCAGCAGACGACACAACGGTGGTGGGGCTCATCAGAGACAACAACGACCTGGACTACAGAGAGGAGGTGGAGCAGCTGGTGGGCTGGTGCAGAGAAAACAGCCTGATCCTGAATGAGGAGAAGATGAAGGAGATCATCGTCGACTTCAGGAAAAAACAGCCTCACCACGCTCCACTGATCATCAACAGCTCAGCTGTGGAGGTGGTCAGCAGCACCAAATTCCTGGGGGTCCACATCACAAAAGACCTCACCTGGACTATGAACACTACGGCACTGGTCAAGAGGGCACAGAAGCGCTTGTACTTCCTGCGGAGGATGAGGAGAGCCCACCTGCCCCCACCCATCATGAGGACGTTCTACAGGAGCACCATAGAGAGCATTCTGACAAGCTGTCTCTCTGTGTGGTGTGGAGGCTGCACCGCCTCCGATTGGAAGAACGTGAGGAGAGTGGTGAGGACAGCAGAGAGGATCATAGGGGCTCCTCTTCCCTCCATTCAGGACATTTCATCTCAGCGCTGCATGTCCCGTGCCCGTAACATCATCAATGACCCATCACACCCCCACCATGGACTGTTCTCCCTGCTGCCCTCTGGGAAGAGGTTTGCAGCATCCGCTGCAGGTCCACCAGGTTCTGCAACAGCTTTTTCCCTGCTGTCATCAGACTGTTGAACACTAGAACTGTTGAGCTCTAAACTGAACTCTGCATCACACATTCACAGAACTGTACTTTATGACACTACGGACCTCTATCTTGCACTATCTCGCACTACCAACTTTACTGAACTTGTATAAACCCTTTAAATAGAAGTTTAATACATGGTTTAGCATTCCTCTGCACACTCTTGAATACTGTTTTGCCTACTTGCACTATTGCATAATTATCACTGCTGCACTTTATACTTATTTTTAATATATATATATATATATATATATATATATATGCGGCGGCTCGGTGGCGCACTGGATAGCACGTCCGCCTCACAGTTAGGAGGGTGCGGGTTCGATTCCACCTCCGGCCCTCCCTGTGCGGAGTTTGCATGTTCTCCCCGAGCCCGCGTGGGTTTTCTCCGGGCGCTCCGGTTTCCTCCCACATTCCAAAAACATGCTTGGTAGGCCGATTGATCACTCCAAAATTGTCCCTAGGTGTGAGTGCGAGTGCGAATGGTCGTTTGTCTCTGTGTGCCCTGCGATTGGCTGGCAACCGGTTCAGGGTGTCCCCCGCCTACTGCCCGATGACGGCTGGGATAGGCTCCAGCACGCACGCGACCCCCGTGGGGACTAAGCGGTTCAGAAAATGGATGGATGGATGGATATATATATATATATATATATATATAGTATATGTATATATATACATTTTCATAGGATATGTTACTTCTATTCAACTGCAATATCACTACTTTGTTGTAAGACGTATGCAACGGAATTTCGTTTTGTATGCACCATGTGCAAGATGACAATAAAGTTTGTCTAAGTCTAAGTCTAAGTCATGTCAGGTCAGCTGTCTGGAGAGAGAGAGAAGTCAGGACCTGCGGGCGGAGCACCACCGTGCCACCGCCGCCATGACGGAACTCAAAAGCAAACTCCATGAGGAGAAGCAGAAAGAGTTAGCCATTACCAGGGAGACATTACTGCGGCAGAATGAAATGGAGCTGATGAGAGTGATCAAAATCGAAGATGGAGAGATCCAGCGACTGAATGCCTTGGTCCTCAGCCTGAGGGACGGCTCCATGGACAAGGTGATCCGCTCTATCCGTGTCTGACTATCCGCACGCCACGTCGGGCTTCGATGCGGCCGCTACCGTATTGTGTAGCTTGTCCCCAGTAAGCGTCGCGGCGCTCCGTTGCGGTCTCAACGGCCCGGTGTGGCGCAATGTCTGCTCAGGTGAGGAGGGGGGGCGCTTTGCTGGCGGAGGTGGAGGAGACGCGGCGGTGTCGGGAGACCGAGCGGTGTCGCCTCCACCAGGAGCGCGGAAGAAGCCCTGGCAGCGGCCCAGCAGGCCTGGCAGTCCCGAGCGGCCGAGCTCCGATCGGCTCATCACCAGCATCGGGAGGAGCTGAGCCGAACCAAGAGAGACTGCGAGAGGGAGATCCGCCGACTGGTAGGACTGATCAGATGCGCGGTGCGTGGCTATGTTCCCAATTTCGTTGTATACCTGCAGTGCAATGACACCTAAGGCATTCTATTCTATTCTATTTCACAAGAAGAAAATGTCCGGTTGCTCGCTTCGCTTTTGTCACAGCAAAGGTGTTCTAGTCGATTCAAGAAAAAAATTGGCCGGTTGCTCTCTTTGTTTTTGTCACAATTCTGGCAAATGAGTTTGCCCGCCTGCCTGAGCGCTCCCCGTTTGTACATCCAGACGGATGAGATCAAGCTGAAAGACAGAGCGGTTAGTGTTTTGGATGAAGCCCTGGGGCCGGCCACGTCCACCGCCTTCAGCTGCAGACTCAGGCTGCCGAGCAGCAGATCGCTGCCCTGAGGGATTCCCAAAGGGCGGGCCTAAACTACCCTGGAAGTGGGGTCAACGCCGCTACTAGCAATCCTCTTCATTGCATAAGCCACCTCATCACACACTTGCAGTACGCATGACTTAGTTCGTTGCTGGAGGAAGGTAGCACAAAAACAGTTTTGAACTTTGAACGAGTGCTTGTGTGTGTGTGTTGCGGGGCGTTTTCAGTCTCAGGAGGATCGGGACACGCGACGGTTTCATCTGAAAATCGCTGAGCTCAGCGCAGTCATCAGGAAACTGGAGGATCGAAACGCCCTGCTTTCTGAAGAGCGCAATGAACTGGTAATTTATTGACGGCACGCTTGAAGGTTTGCGCTACGTTTGATGCGCGCCATCCAGCGAGGCACCCATTGCGCTTGCTTATTAGTTGAGCGGCGCGGCGAGTCGGTTGCCTGGTAGATGTCTTTTATTGGGAGCCAAAGCCACGATTCCGTTCAAACCGATGCAAAAGGAATGGATACGTTCTGGCCCGCGTGTTGTGCGTCTTTCACATCCCGCACTTCATGCTTGCAGCTAAAGCGACTGAGAGAAACAGAAAGCCAGTTTCTGCCACTCCTGTACAAAAACAAACGCCTGAGCAGGAAGAATGAAGAACTCTCGCTGGTGCTGTGTCGCCTTGAAAACAAAGTGCGCTTTGTCACCCAGGAGAACGAGGAGATGGCAAGCTTGGTAAGTCGACGCGGACAACGGCGGCGTGCCAACAGAGTCCACTGCATTTGTGTTCCACAGAGAAGGCCTAGTTCGCTCAATGACCTGGACCGCGGTTGCGGCCAGCAGGACGGTGAAATGGAGTTCCTTCAAGTTGTGGAGCAGCGGCACATCATCGACGACTTGTCCAAGGTCTTCAGGCAGGCGACTCGGTGCACGTACGGCAGCGCCGCGCTCGCTCGCTGTCGCCAGGAAACCTTTTCCGTCCAAAGCTTGGCCGGCGGCCGCCATCCAAAAAATTGGCCCCTTAAATTCCGACCTTTCAAGCAGGAGCATTGTGCGCACGCGTTTGAACACGCTTTAGACTTGTTTTGCCGTTTTCAGCAGCTCAAAGCTCCCGTTTTGTCAGCGCCTTTGCCACTCGCTGTGCGCTGAAAACGACGGACTTGCCCGGCTGCTCAGCCCGTCAACCATGAGCCGCGAGCGCGACGTCATTGTCCGTAGGCAGCTAGTGGCAAAATGCACCCTGTTAGAGTTGCGCTCGCTCCAACTTATTTTGCAAGAACCACACGGGAGACAAGTAAGTTCTTTTGGACACCTGCAGGTGGAGAGTCCATCCGTTGTACGAATGAAGTCTGACTCTCGGCTCCTGCACGAGCATTTTAATTAAGAGAAACAGGGTGGGTGTAAGAGTGGATTGAATAGAGGAAGCCCTTGACCTCTAGTCAAAACATAGCAAGGGGTGTTTTACGACTTTGTGTAGGAAGGGATAAGCGATAGGGATAAATAAGGGATAAATAATATTATTTATTACAGGTCGCAGTCAAAGTCAAAGCAACACAATGATACGATAAAGATAATCTGGAAAACCCTGACACACCCTGTAGTTGTCACTTTTGGAAAAGACGAGCGTCCCTCCAATCATCGCCGGTGACGTGTTTTTCAGGCTCTGGAGACAGGAGCTCATGTCAGAAATGTCATTGTGAGTCGCGTTTGTTTCTGCGCCGGAGCCGTTCGTTCCCTTTGCATCCAAAGAATCTCAAAGGCGGATTATTTGTGTCGACAGGAGAGAGATTTGCTGCTACGATACCGACGTCGAGAATCTCTGAGGAGGAACAAAGCGTGAGGTCCTGCAAGGTGAGTCTGTTTGTTTGCGGCTGCTTGGTGTTGCGCAAGATGAAATGGCCTTTTTCTCGCTATCGTTCCTCTCGTCGATTCATCGTGAGGTGTCGCTTCAGTTTGTTCAGAGAGATGTTTGCTTCCGCGCCCGCAGGTCATCGAAACATTTTACGGCTACGACGAAGACGTGTTGGTGGACCCGGACGGATCGTCCTTGTCTTTTCACACCGACAGAACCCCCGACACGGAACCCGAAGAGGTAGCCCGCCATTTCTGCCAGCGTATTGGCACCAAACATTCCTCTTCAGCCTGGAATCGGACTCGTCTTTGCGTCGCGGGTGCTTTGTCGCCGGTCTGACTGATTCTGGTACTAGTGCTGTGTTGCATTGGTGTGCGCATGAAGAGGCGGAGCTTCGCTACCGCCAGCTGACGCAAGAATATCAAGCGCTGCAACGAGCCTACGCTCTGCTAGCCCAGACCAGCGAAGGGGACTACGACGCCGAGAAGGAGATCAAGGTGGCGCCCCTTCCCGCAACCCCCGGCCGGGTCGCAGCCTCCCCGTTCTCACCCAGCCTCGGGTGTTCTCTGGTCTGAAAGGAGGAGGAGGAGCCTCCCTCCTCCTCCTTTCAGACCAGAGAAAAGCTGATGGTAGAAATGGGTCACTATCAAAGCAGAGTAGCAGATCTGGAGTCAGCGCTGAAGCAACAAGGACAGGTAAGCTCATCAATGAGCACACCTTTTTCTCAGACAAAATAGCTACATTCTTCAGTCACTCATTCGTCTGGCATTACTGGACCAACCCCCCCCCCCGAACGTGGCTGGGAAAACGCGGAGAAAAGCAAATGTCATTTTCCAGTCAACCAAAGAATTTGTGGATGAAAATGACACAACATTCCAAAGCTGTCCACGCGTTTGTCTCTTCTAGAATGTCAAGTGGGTGGAGGAGAAGCAGCTGCTGCGTCAGAGCAATCAGCAGTTGGCCAAAAAGGTGACGGAAAGAAAGGCGCTGGGCGGAGTCGCTTGGCGTCACACCCGTCGGGAAGCCCCGCAGATGAGGTCTGACTGTCTTTTCAGGTCAGGCGGATGGAGGCGGAAGAAGCGCGTCTGAAAGAGGACATCCAGGATATCCGAGACCAAAACGAACTGCTTGAGTTCCGCATCCTGGAGCTGGAGGTGGGAAGACTCGCACAAGCGTGTTGAGGCCAGAGATGTGACGGACGGACGGACGGACGGACGGATGCATGCCTCTGCCTTTCAGGAGAGGGAGTGGCGCTCCCCCGTCTTGAAGTTTCTGCAAGTCCTTTTCCCAGACGGCCTCAGCCCTTTGCAGATCTACTGCGAGGCCGAGGGCGTGAGCGTACGTAAGGCGTCCCTCGCAACCCTAACCTTAACCCGAGGTCCCAGAACACCTTACATTGCTCCTTGCGCCTTTCCCCCGGACATCGTCATCAGTGATCTGATGAAGAAGCTGGACATCCTGGGCTATAACGCCGTAAGTGTATGTCGAACTCCTTATGTTCGCACTCCACGAGACTCGGCGGCTCAAATGTGACTTTTGGAAGGCTTTGCGCTGAAAGAAGCTTGTTGACGCTGTGCCTTTGGGCTCTTGCAGAATCTCACCAACGAGGAGCAGGTGGTCGTGATTCACGCCAGGACCCTTCTCACCCTAGCCGAGAAGGTAACGCGCACGTCCACGCACGCTCTCGCATTCTGCTTATGTGACAGCAGCCTTTCCTCAGTGGTTAGAATACATCAAAGTGACCAAGTCAGCACTTCAACAGAAGATGTTGGACATTGAAAGTGAGAAGGTAGACAGACACGCGACATCAGCCAAGGGGAACTCCGGCAATGTGCCCCAACAATTCTGACCTTGAGCTGTGCTAGGATATGTTCTGCAAGCAGAAGGGCTACCTGGATGAAGAGTTGGACTTCAGGAAGTGTTCCATGGACCAGGCTCATAAGGTAAGCCGCCCTCAAATCTCCCGCCGGACCACTGATGGACGAGGATTGCGGCCCAGAGGATCCTGGAGCTGGAGGCCATGTTGTACGAGGCGCTACCGCAGCGGGACTGCCCCGCCACGGACGGCGAAAAAGCCAGCCACGCTGGCGTGAATGACGTGCTGACGGCGGATCAGAGAGAAGAGCTTAGGAGCGCCGTGGACCAATGGAAGCGAGCCCTGATGTGCGAGTTGAGGGAGCGCGACGCTTGCATCCTCCGAGAGAATGGATCTGCTGCACAGCGCGCAACAGGTAAGGGCCCAAAGCCAGCCCGGCACTTACTTGCACGCTTACTGGCTTTTGAATGCCACTTTCCATTTGTCCGTCCTAGAGGAACAAAGAGCTGAAAGAATTCATCGAAGCTCAGAAGAGACAAATCAAACAATTGGAGGAGAAGTTTCTGTTTCTCTTTCTATTCTTCTCCTTGGCCTTCATTCTGTGGCCCTAACACCAGCTGGTGAGTGAGCTCCAGCGGCACCGCACTCGACACCTCCGATACACTGCCAGCCGGTCTCAGACGTTGGCAGACGCTCCGATGCCAACGTATACCCCCCGCCACGGTGACAAAGGCACCGCGTCACACCGGCGCTCATCCAATCAGAAGGCAGGAAAAGCAAATTCACATGCAGGGCACTTTTGAACCAGAAGAGAGCGCCACAAAAAACGGTTGTTGCCCCAAACGCGCACTAAAAAGGGTCAGAATAACAAGAGTCCCACTGGCCAGCCGGGGCCACCCGTCCAGCTGTTTCTTCAGGGGGGAAAAAAATTGGAGTCACCGGTGAGTACATTTTGCATTTAGCTCTGCTTTTCTGCTTCTGTCTTCAAGTGTGTGGCATCCTGCGATCAAAGATTCAGCCAACCCCAAAGCGGTTGACCTCAACGTCCCACCACCATGCCTACCAGAGCAGGTGACGTGATGCTTTGGACATCCTTCCGTCTCAGATGCCCAAAAGTACTCTTTGCCACATCTGCGGCAATACGGTGTCTTTTCAAAGGTGCAAATAAATCCAGCGTGGGCGGAACACGCACGTCTTCGGTTTTTCCCGCTTTGTTTGTGTGACAGCTGTTGTGAAAATTTTATACAAATAAAGTTGTATAGTACAGGTTTGGCCAAGCCGCAACTCCCGAACCGCATGCGGCTCTTTTATGTTCATATCAACATTTGTGTGTGTGTGTGTGTGTGTGTGGGGGGGGGGGGGGGGTTGTGCGTGTTGGCTTCACTTGAGTTCAATTTGGTATTTTGGTCAAAAGCGCATGTGGTGAAATTCCACAAAGTAGGATGGGCAAACACATTTCTTTAAACTATGAGTGTCAATTGGGCTCTCGAAATGGCAGGGAAAAGATGCACAGCAAAACGAAAATACGTAGATGAACACAGGACGTTTTAATCAGAGTGGGAAAGTTTCTATTTTTTGTTGAACGTGATGGCAAACCATTCTGCCTGATATGTCAGACCTCAGCGCATTTCAAAGATTCAAATCTTCAGCGCCATGCACTTCAGCTCACTCCATGCTAACATTGATCAGGCGTCGAACCCGCAACATCATGCTTAAGAGGTGGCCATGCTAACCAGTGCGCCATTATGTCAACGCATAATAACTAAGTCTACTGATCAAAACAGCGGTTACTATATGACGTCGCTACGTCGTGGTCACGTGACGCAGACAAGACGTCAATGGACGTGGGCAGAGTTAACTTGTTTAAAAGGGAGTGGGCAGAAGAAATATTTAATTTATTTAAATCTATTTTGAGTGCACACCATTATGCCAATGCATAACAACTGTAAATCTACTAAACAAAACAGCGGTTGCTATATGACATCTGCCACGTCGTGGTCACGTGACATACGTGACGTCGATGGGCGTAACTTTCGCCGGAATTAAAATCCGCGGGGAGAGTTAACTTGTTTAAAAGAGAGTGGGCAGAAGAATTATTTAATTTATTTAAATCTATTTGGTGTGTGCGCCATTATGTCAATGCATAACAACTGTAAGTCTACTAAACAAAACAGCGGTTGCTATATGACGTCTGCCACGTCGTGGTCACGTGACGCGGACGTGACGTCGACGCCTACTTTACATCCCACCGATCACAGGACCCCTCGGCTGCATAACCGTGCCCCCTTCCCAACCAATCGGATTTGCTATACGCGAAAACGACGCCAATGGAAAGAGCTTCCGCCCAAATTTAAATCCGTGGGCGTGGCTCGCAGCAGGAAGTAGGAAAATGGCGGCGATGTTGACAAAGACACAGCGGATGGTAACATACGACTAACAAGAGAAATATTTTTATTTTCTGCTTGCAACTGGACCGTCCAGAGCGTACACGGTAAGTACAACTCATCGTTTTTAAAAAGAAGTACTTTTGTTGCCCTGAAAAGCGAGTGAGCGTGGCGTTTGTGGGGGACGTCGAATTTCGACGATTCTTTCTGGTCAACGGTTGTAAATGATTGTGTTGATTAAAAAAGAAAACTTGATGTAACTCTACTTTTAACTGCCGTTTCAGATAGATTTGGAATTGCATCACATCCAATTTTGCCTAGAGCGTACACGGTAAGTAACACTCGTTGTGTTTAAGGAGATTTACGTTTGTAATAGCAGAAGTGTAGCCGCGTTGCGTTGTACGTGTGAATGTTTGTCCAGGCGAAATGTTAATGTTTAATTTCATTCCTTTAGGTTCCACGGTGTTTGTTGGCTGCAAGTTTTCCACTGCAAGAAGAGGCTCATATCATTGACCAGGAGCGAGCTACAATGGTGAGTAGCCATAACATTTATGTTAAACACTTCCTATTTCATGTCTAACAGTACTTGATTTAACAAATAACCATAAATAAATACAGTATGGGCACTGAAGTTAACATATGTGATTATACTGCCTAATCTGTCACCGAGTAGAATGTTGCAAAGTAATATAAGATCCAAAGTTGTAATTCAGAATAGTTTTCAAAAGAAGGCCATTAGAATTATATACAAGTCTGATTACCCTGAACAAGCTATTAATTAAATCACAAATTCTTCAATTCAAAGATTTGGTAGATTATCAGACAAATAATGTCTAACAGTAATTGATTTAACACATCACGATAAGTAGATTGAGTGTGGGCACTCTCAAGTTAACATATGTGATTATACTGCCTAATCTGTTACAGAGTATGTTGTTGCCAAGTAATGTAGAATAGATCCAAAGTAGTAATCCAGAATAGTTTTGAAGAGGCCATTAGAATGATAAACAAATCTGATTACCTTGAACATAATAACAAGCTAAGTGTTTAATATGTCCTATGAAGTCAAATTTGGGCACCATCATGTGGTGAAATTTGGAATTGCATCACATCCAATTTTGCCTGGGAACAAACAGATTACATAAATCTTAGTTTTGAATAAGCCACTCCTTCTCAAACAAGTAAACTCTGCCCATTTCGCGCAGTAGATGTTCTGTTAATATCTAGTATTTATACAAAGTCATAATTTAAATTGCTTTCAACCTTCATTCATCGGTTCAACCAACATTACTCGCTCTTATTACCAACTTGTATTGATTTAACTAAGCGTTTAATACTTCCTATCAGGTCTCAAATCGAGATTTGGCAAAATACAATTTCAGCAAATCCAATTTTGCCAGGGAACAAAAATAGATTAAATAAACTAAATAAGTCCTCTTCCCATTAAATAAATCAGAAAAGTCTGTCTTGTAACCAGTCCTCTTCAAACAAGTAAAGTCTGCCCATTTTGTGCCGTAGATTTTGTGTCCATGCCTAGTATTTAAACAAAATCATAATTTAAACGACTTCTTGCCTTCATTCACTTTGGAAATTTGGAATTGCAGCAAATCGAATTTTGCCAGGGAACAAAAATAGATCAATTAAACTAAGTCTTCTTCCCATTAAATAAATTAAAAAAGTCTGTCTTGTAACCAGTCCTTTTCAAACAAGTAAAGTCTGCCCATTTTGTGCCGTCGATTTTGTGTTAATGCCTAGTATTTATACAAAATCATAATTTAAAGGACTTCATTCCTTCATTCACTTTGGAAATTTGGAATTGCAGCACATCAAATTTTGCCTGGGAAGAAAAGTAGATTAAATAAATTTAATAAGTCTTACTACTTCCCATTAAATAAATTAAATACGTCTTACTTGTTCCCACTCCTTTTCAAAACAGTAGTTTAAAACGAGGGCCCTTCACTCAACCTTTAACCCTATTTATTCACCTTCTAGGCTAAGTGTTAAAGGCTAAGTGTTAAAGGCTAAGTGTTAAAGGCTAAGTGTTAAAGGCTAAGTGTTAAAGGCTAAGTGTTAGAGGCTAAGTGCCAGAGGCTAGGCGCCAGAGGCGAGTTTTTGTGGGCTGAAGTTTTAGTGGGGTTAGTGTGAATACAATCCAAAAGAATACAACAGAATACAATACAATAGAATATAATACATAGATTAAATTCAATAGCTCTTACTACTTCCCATTAAATAAATTAAATACGTCTTACTTGTTCCCAATCCTTTTCAAAAAAGTAGTTTAAAACGAGGGCCCTTCACTCAACCTTTAACCTCAACCCCGCACGTCACATTGTGTTGTATCTGTGAATGTTGGTTGTGGCCAAATGATAGTTTTCTTTCATTCGTTTAGGTTCCACGGTGTTTGTTGGCTATGTTTTCCACTGTCAGAAGGATGAAAATACAAAGTACAACGCTTGGACGTGGGCGAAGACGTCACCGGTGAGTCCTTCCTTCCTATTTATTTACCTTCTAGATGCTAGAGGCTAAGTGTTAGAGGCTAAGTGTTAGAGGCTAAGTGTTAGAGGCTAAGTGTTAGAGGCTAAGTGTTAAAGGCAACACAATACGAACAACACAACACAATACGAACAACTCAACACAATATGAACAACACAATATGAACAACACAACACAATACGAACAACACAACACAATACGAACAACACAACACAATACGAACAACACAACACATTACGAACAACACAACACAATACGAACAACACAACGATACTGCACTGAACAACACGATACCGCACTGAGAAACACGATACCGCACTGAACAACACGATACCGCACTGAACAACACCATGCCGCACTGAACACCATGCCACACTGAACAACACCATCCCGCACTGAACAACACCATGCCGCACTAAACAACACCATGCCGCACTGAACAACACCATGCCTCACTGAACGACACCATGCCGCACTGAAAGACACCATGCCGCACTGAACGACACCATGCCGCACTGAAAGACACCATCCCGCACTGAACACCATGCCGCACTGAACAACACCATCCTGCACTGAACAACACCATCCCGCACTGAACAACACCATGCCGCACTGAACAACATTATGCCGCACTGAACAACATTATGCCGCACTGAACATTATGCCGCACTGAACAACACCATGCCGCACTGAACAACACCATGCCGCACTGAACAACACCATGCCGCACTGAACAACACCATGCCGCACTGAACAACATTATGCCGCACTGAACAACACCATGCCGCACTGAACAACACCATCCTGCACTGAACAACACCATTCCGCATTGAACACCATGCCGCACTGAACAACACCATCCCGCACTGAACAACACCATCCCGCACTGAACAACATTATGCCGCACTGAACAACATTATGCCGCACTGAACAACACCATGCCGCACTGAACAACACCATGCCGCACTGAACAACACCATGCCGCACTGAACAACATTATAACGCACTGAACAACACCATCCCGCACTGAACAACACCATGCCGCACTAAACAACATTATGCCGCACTGAACAACATTATGCCGAAATGAACAACACCATGCCGCACTGAACAACACCATGCCGCACTGAACAACACCATGCCGCACTGAACAACACCATGCCGCACTGAACAACACGATCCCGCATTGAACACCATCCCGCACTGAACAACACCATGCTGCACTGAACAACACGATGCCGCACTGAACAACACCATGCCGCACTGAACAACACCATGCCGCACTGAACAACACCATTCCGCACTGAACAACACCATGCCGCACTGAACAACATTATGCTGCACTGAACAACACCATGCCGCACTGAACAACAACATGCCGCACTGAAAAACATTATGCCGCACTGAACAACACCATGCCGCACTGAACAACACCATCCCGAACTGAACAACACCATGCCGCATTGAACAACACCATGCCGCACTGAACAACACCATCCTGCACTGAACAACACCATCCCGCACTGAACAACACCATGCCGCACTGAACAACACCATGCCGCACTGAACAACACCATGCCGCAATGAATAACACCATCCCGCACTGAACAACATTATGCCGCACTGAACAACATTATGCCGCACTGAACAACATTATGCCGCACTGAACAACATTATGCCGCACTGAACAACATTATGCCGCACTGAACAACATTATGCCGCACTGAACAACATTATGCCGCACTGAACAACACCATGCTGCACTGAACAACACCATGCCGCACTGAACAACACCATGCCGCACTGAACAACACCATGCCGCACTGAACAACACGATCCCGCATTGAACAACACCATGCCGCACTGAACAACACCATCCCGCACTGAACAACACCATGCCGCACTGAACAACATTATGGCGCACTGAACAACATTATGGCGCACTGAACAACACCATGCCGCACTGAACAACACCATGCCGCACTGAACAACACCATGCCGCACTGAACAACACCATGCCGCACTGAACAACACGATCCCGCATTGAACAACACCATGCCGCACTGAACAACACCATCCTGCACTGAACAACACCATGCCGCACTGAACAACACCATGCCGCACTGAACAACACCATGCCGCACTGAACAACACGATCCCGCATTGAACAACACCATGCCGCACTGAACAACACCATCCTGCACTGAACAACACCATGCCGCACTGAACAACATTATGGCGCACTGAACAACATTATGCCGCACTGAACAACACCATGCCGCACTGAACAACACCATGCCGCACTGAACAACACCATGCCGCATTGAACAACACCATGCCGCACTGAACAACACCATCCTGCACTGAACAACACCATGCCGCATTGAACAACACCATGCCGCACTGAACAACACCATCCTGCACTGAACAACACCATGCCGCACTGAACAACACCATGCCGCATTGAACAACACCATGCTGCACTGAACAACACCATCCTGCACTGAACAACACCATGCCGCATTGAACAACACCATGCCGCACTGAACAACACCATCCTGCACTGAACAACACCATCCCGCACTGAACAACACCATCCCGCATTGAACAACACCATCCTGCACTGAACAACACCATGCCGCACTGAACAACACCATGCCGCACTGAACAACACCATGCCGCACTGAACAACACCATGCCGCACTGAACAACACCATGCCGCACTGAACAACACCATCCTGCACTGAACAACACCATCCCGCACTGAACAACACCATGCCGCATTGAACAACACCATCCTGCACTGAACAACACCATCCTGCACTGAACAACACCATGCTGCACTGAACAACATTATGCCGCACTGAAAAACACCATGCCGCACTGAACAACACCATCCCGCACTGAACAACACCATGCCGCATTGAACAACACCATGCCGCACTGAACAACACCATGCTGCACTGAACAACACCATGCTGCACTGAACAACACGATCCTGCATTGAACAACACCATGCCGCACTGAACAACACCATCCTGCACTGAACAACACCATCCTGCACTGAACAACACCACCCCGTACTGAACAACACGATCCCGCATTGAACAACACCATCCCACACTGAACAACACCATGCCGCACTGAACAACACCATTCCGCACTGAACAACACCATGCCGCACTGAACAACATTATGGCTTACTGAACAACATTATGCCGCACTGAACAACACCATGCCGCACTGAACAACACCATGCCGCACTGAACAACACCATGCCGCACTGAACAACATTATGCCGCACTGAACAACATTATGCCGCACTGAACAACACCATGCCGCACTGAACAACACCATGCCGCACTGAACAACACCATGCCGCACTGAACAACACCATGCCGCACTGAACAACACGACGCCGCACAGAACAACACGACGCCGCACAGAATAACACAATACCGCACAGAACAACACAATACCGCACAAACAGTTTTAGATAATATTACGTCGCAGTCATGTGACGCGGACATGACGTCAATAGGCGGAACTCACGGCAAAATTATAATCCGTGGGCGTGGCTTGCAACAGGAAGTAGGAAAGCGGCAATTCTGGCAAACAAGACACAGCGGTTAGTAACACGATGACTTACAAGGCAAATATTTTTTTTTTCAGCTTGCAACTTGACCGTCTAGAGCGTACAAGGTAATTACAACTGTTTTTTTTTAGCCCTGAAAAGCGAGGGAGTGTGGCGTTTGGGAGGAATGTCGAACTCGGCGTCTGCTTCCAGCCACAGACGCCAAATTTCGACGATTATTTCGACTGGTCAACGGTTGTAAATTATTGCGTTGACTAAAAACTTTATTTAACTCTACTCTTAACTTTGCCGTTTCAGATATGCGGGTATTACACCGCGGAAATGACGTCAATAGGCTGAACTCTCGCCAAAATTCAAATCTGTGGGCGCAATGGCCTTGAGCGAGACACCGGATACAAACACGACGATTATCAACAGAAATATCTTTATTTTCTGCTTGCAAGTGGACCGTCTAGAGCGTACACGGTAAGTACAACTCATTGTGTTTAAAAAGATTTACGTTTGTGTAGTTTGCGTTGCGTTGTATCTGTGAATGTTGGTTTAGGCTAAATGTTAATGTTTAATTTCATTCCTTTAGGTTCCACGGTGTTTGTTGGCTGTATGTTTTCCACTGCAAGAAGAGGCTCGTATCATTGACCAGCAGGAGCTACAATGGTGAGTACCCCTTTCGTCTTCCATTTATGTTAAACACTTCCTATTTCATGTCTAACAGTACTCGATTTAACAAATAACCATAAATAAATACAGTGTGGGCAGTCACGTTAACATATGTGATTATCCTGCCTAATATGTTTATCACAAATATGTCACTAATCACTAATATGTTTATTTGTTTATCACAACACCTTTGGACCTTCAGCAATCGATTATTTCCCTTCATCTACATAGAGACAGAACGATGGTGTCTTAAACATCTCATTCATTTCACCAAATAACTTCACGCAGGTGGATAACGGCCGTCTCGGTCACGCTATGTTGCGTGATGCAGTTTTGAAGAACCAAATGCATTTATTCAATGAATAAGTCAAGCTAGTTCTATGTTTATGATGTTGTAAGTTACGGTACCGATTGAAGTTGAGTTCGAAGCCAGTGGAAAACAGCGCTGCGTTTGTGCTCTCCAGGTACAAATGTTGTGATCTCTGACTGACGACCGGGCGAGACTCGAGTAAGAGATGTCCAAACGAGCTCCGGCAGGGCGGGCCAAGGCGGAGCGAACGGACGCCCTTCAGGCCGCCAATGACGAGCTGAGAACCAAACTGATGGACGTCCAGTTAGAACTTCAGCAGGAGAAGAACAAGGTGAAAACCTCAACAGACAGACACTGCCTGCCTCCCTGCCTGCCTCCCTGCCTGCCTCCCTGCCTGCCTCCCTCCCTCCCAGTTTTCCCGATGTAGATTAGACATGCGTGTGCCATGACTGTGTCAGCCTACATCAACAAATGCACCGAGGACGTCAGCACCACTAAGAATATCATCACGCGGGGCAACCAACGACCCTGGATGACTGAGGAGGTACGTCAAACGCTACGAGCGCGGAACTCTGCCTTCAAGTCTGGCGACAAGGAGACACTGAGGACAGCGAGAGCCAACTTGAACCGTGCCATCAGAATAGCGAAGCGAGACCGCAGTCGAAAATTTCAGGATCGTTTCCACGACGTCAAAAACATCAGGAGTATGTGGCAAGGCATACGGGCGATTACAGACGACAACTCACCCTCCCCCCCCCCCGGTGGGTGTAGTTGATGCTGACTTTCTAAATGGTCTAAATAACTTCTTTGGGAGGTTCGAGGCACTAAACGGCACTCCAGCAGTTAAAACTGTCCCCCATCAGGAAGAGGAGGTACTCTGCCTTGACTCCGCCGATGTGTTGAAGACCCTGAGGAGAGTCAACCCCTGTAAGGCCCCTGGCCCGGACAACATTCCTGGGCGTGTGTTCAGGGAATGTGCAAGTCATCTGGCTGGGGTCATCACAGACATTTTTAACACCTCGCTGGGCCAAGCCACAGTGCCGGCGTGCTTTAAGACTGCCTCCATCATTCCGGTGCCGAAGAAACCTCAAATCACCTCATTTAATGATTACCGGCCTGTTGCACTGACTCCGGTTATGATGAAGTGCTTCGAAAGGCTGCTTAAAGGTCACATCGTTTCCAGACTCCCCCTATTATTTGACCCGTTCCAGTTTGCCGACCGGCAAAACCGCTCCACTCAGGAAGCCATCTCCTCCGTTCTTCACCTGAGCCTGGCTCACCTGGAGGAGAAGAACACCCATGTGCGGAGGCTGTTCCTGGACTTCAGCTCAGCGTTTAACACCATCATCCCACAGCATCTGGTAGGAAAATTGGAACACCTGGGCTTCAACACCCCCCTTCGCAACTGGCTGCTAGACTTCCTCACCAACAGACCTCAGTCAGTCCGGGTCGGACAGAACACCTCTGATGTCATCACCCTCAGCACAGGCTCCCTTCAGGGCTGCGTCCTGAGCCCCCTGCTGTGCACCCTGATGACACACGACTGCGTCCTCAGGTTCACCACCAATCACATCGTGAAGTCAGCAGACGACACAACGGTGGTGGGGCTCATCAGAGACAACAACGACCTGGACTACAGAGAGGAGGTGGAGCAGCTGGTGGGCTGGTGCAGAGAAAACAGCCTGATCCTGAATGAGGAGAAGATGAAGGAGATCATCGTCGACTTCAGGAAAAAACAGCCTCACCACGCTCCACTGATCATCAACAGCTCAGCTGTGGAGGTGGTCAGCAGCACCAAATTCCTGGGGGTCCACATCACAGAAGACCTCACCTGGACTATGAACACTACGGCACTGGTCAAGAGGGCACAGAAGCGCTTGTACTTCCTGCGGAGGATGAGGAGAGCCCACCTGCCCCCACCCATCATGAGGACGTTCTACAGGAGCACCATAGAGAGCATTCTGACAAGCTGTCTCTCTGTGTGGTGTGGAGGCTGCACCGCCTCCGATTGGAAGAACGTGAGGAGAGTGGTGAGGACAGCAGAGAGGATCATAGGGGCTCCTCTTCCCTCCATTCAGGACATTTCATCTCAGCGCTGCATGTCCCGTGCCCGTAACATCATCAATGACCCATCACACCCCCACCATGGACTGTTCTCCCTGCTGCCCTCTGGGAAGAGGTTTGCAGCATCCGCTGCAGGTCCACCAGGTTCTGCAACAGCTTTTTCCCTGCTGTCATCAGACTGTTGAACACTAGAACTGTTGAGCTCTAAACTGAACTCTGCATCACACATTCACAGAACTGTACTTTATGACACTACGGACCTCTATCTTGCACTATCTCGCACTACCAACTTTACTGAACTTGTATAAACCCTTTAAATAGAAGTTTAATACATGGTTTAGCATTCCTCTGCACACTCTTGAATACTGTTTTGCCTACTTGCACTATTGCATAATTATCACTGCTGCACTTTATACTTATTTTTAATATATATATATATATATATATATAGTATATGTATATATATACATTTTCATAGGATATGTTACTTCTATTCAACTGCAATATCACTACTTTGTTGTAAGACGTATGCAACGGAATTTCGTTTTGTATGCACCATGTGCAGACAAGATGACAATAAAATTTGTCTAAGTCTAAGTCATGTCAGGTCAGCTGTCTGGAGAGAGAGAGAAGTCAGGACCTGCGGGCGGAGCACCACCGTGCCACCGCCGCCATGACGGAACTCAAAAGCAAACTCCATGAGGAGAAGCAGAAAGAGTTAGCCATTACCAGGGAGACATTACTGCGGCAGCATGAAATGGAGCTGATGAGAGTGATCAAAATCAAAGATGGAGAGATCCAGCGACTGAATGCCTTGGTCCTCAGCCTGAGGGACGGCTCCATGGACAAGGTGATCCGCTCTATCCGTGTCTGACTATCCGCACGCCACGTCGGGCTTCGATGCGGCCGCTACCGTATTGTGTAGCTTGTCCCCAGTAAGCGTCGCGGCGCTCCGTTGCGGTCTCAACGGCCCGGTGTGGCGCAATGTCTGCTCAGGTGAGGAGGGGGGGCGCTTTGCTGGCGGAGGTGGAGGAGACGCGGCGGTGTCGGGAGACCGAGCGGTGTCGCCTCCACCAGGAGCGCGGAAGAAGCCCTGGCAGCGGCCCAGCAGGCCTGGCAGTCCCGAGCGGCCGAGCTCCGATCGGCTCATCACCAGCATCGGGAGGAGCTGAGCCGAACCAAGAGAGACTGCGAGAGGGAGATCCGCCGACTGGTAGGACTGATCAGATGCGCGGTGCGTGGCTATGTTCCCAATTTCGTTGTATACCTGCAGTGCAATGACACCTAAGGCATTCTATTCTATTTCACAAGAAGAAAATGTCCGGTTGCTCGCTTCGCTTTTGTCACAGCAAAGGTGTTCTAGTCGATTCAAGAAAAAAATTGGCCGGTTGCTCTCTTTGTTTTTGTCACAATTCTGGCAAATGAGTTTGCCCGCCTGCCTGAGCGCTCCCCGTTTGTACATCCAGACGGATGAGATCAAGCTGAAAGACAGAGCGGTTAGTGTTTTGGATGAAGCCCTGGGGCCGGCCACGTCCACCGCCTTCAGCTGCAGACTCAGGCTGCCGAGCAGCAGATCGCTGCCCTGAGGGATTCCCAAAGGGCGGGCCTAAACTACCCTGGAAGTGGGGTCAACGCCGCTACTAGCAATCCTCTTCATTGCGTAAGCCACCTCATCACACACTTGCAGTACGCATGACTTAGTTCGTTGCTGGAGGAAGGTAGCACAAAAACAGTTTTGAACTTTGAACGAGTGCTTGTGTGTGTGTGTTGCGGGGCGTTTTCAGTCTCAGGAGGATCGGGACACGCGACGGTTTCATCTGAAAATCGCTGAGCTCAGCGCAGTCATCAGGAAACTGGAGGATCGAAACGCCCTGCTTTCTGAAGAGCGCAATGAACTGGTAATTTATTGACGGCACGCTTGAAGGTTTGCGCTACGTTTGATGCGCGCCATCCAGCGAGGCACCCATTGCGCTTGCTTATTAGTTGAGCGGCGCGGCGAGTCGGTTGCCTGGTAGATGTCTTTTATTGGGAGCCAAAGCCACGATTCCGTTCAAACCGATGCAAAAGAAATGGATACGTTCCGGCCCGCGTGTTGTGCGTCTTTCACATCCCGCACTTCATGCTTGCAGCTAAAGCGACTGAGAGAAACAGAAAGCCAGTTTCTGCCACTCCTGTACAAAAACAAACGCCTGAGCAGGAAGAATGAAGAACTCTCGCTGGTGCTGTGTCGCCTTGAAAACAAAGTGCGCTTTGTCACCCAGGAGAACGAGGAGATGGCAAGCTTGGTAAGTCGACGCGGACAACGGCGGCGTGCCAACAGAGTCCACTGCATTTGTGTTCCACAGAGAAGGCCTAGTTCGCTCAATGACCTGGACCGCGGTTGCGGCCAGCAGGACGGTGAAATGGAGTTCCTTCAAGTTGTGGAGCAGCGGCACATCATCGACGACTTGTCCAAGGTCTTCAGGCAGGCGACTCGGTGCACGTACGGCAGCGCCGCGCTCGCTCGCTGTCGCCAGGAAACCTTTTCCGTCCAAAGCTTGGCCGGCGGCCGCCATCCAAAAAATTGGCCCCTTAAATTCCGACCTTTCAAGCAGGAGCATTGTGCGCACGCGTTTGAACACGCTTTAGACTTGTTTTGCCGTTTTCAGCAGCTCAAAGCTCCCGTTTTGTCAGCGCCTTTGCCACTCGCTGTGCGCTGAAAACGACGGACTTGCCCGGCTGCTCAGCCCGTCAACCATGAGCCGCGAGCGCGACGTCATTGTCCGTAGGCAGCTAGTGGCAAAATGCACCCTGTTAGAGTTGCGCTCGCTCCAACTTATTTTGCAAGAACCACACGGGAGACAAGTAAGTTCTTTTGGACACCTGCAGGTGGAGAGTCCATCCGTTGTACGAATGAAGTCTGACTCTCGGCTCCTGCACGAGCATTTTAATTAAGAGAAACAGGGTGGGTGTAAGAGTGGATTGAATAGAGGAAGCCCTTGACCTCTAGTCAAAACATAGCAAGGGGTGTTTTACGACTTTGTGTAGGAAGGGATAAGCGATAGGGATAAATAAGGGATAAATAATATTATTTATTACAGGTCGCAGTCAAAGTCAAAGCAACACAATGATACGATAAAGATAATCTGGAAAACCCTGACACACCCTGTAGTTGTCACTTTTGGAAAAGACGAGCGTCCCTCCAATCATCGCCGGTGACGTGTTTTTCAGGCTCTGGAGACAGGAGCTCATGTCAGAAATGTCATTGTGAGTCGCGTTTGTTTCTGCGCCGGAGCCGTTCGTTCCCTTTGCATCCAAAGAATCTCAAAGGCGGATTATTTGTGTCGACAGGAGAGAGATTTGCTGCTACGATACCGACGTCGAGAATCTCTGAGGAGGAACAAAGCGTGAGGTCCTGCAAGGTGAGTCGGTTTGTTTGCGGCTGCTTGGTGTTGCGCAAGATGAAATGGCCTTTTTCTCGCTATCGTTCCTCTCGTCGATTCATCGTGAGGTGTCGCTTCAGTTTGTTCAGAGAGATGTTTGCTTCCGCGCCCGCAGGTCATCGAAACATTTTACGGCTACGACGAAGACGTGTTGGTGGACCCGGACGGATCGTCCTTGTCTTTTCACACCGACAGAACCCCCGACACGGAACCCGAAGAGGTAGCCCGCCATTTCTGCCAGCGTATTGGCACCAAACATTCCTCTTCAGCCTGGAATCGGACTCGTCTTTGCGTCGCGGGTGCTTTGTCGCCGGTCTGACTGATTCTGGTACTAGTGCTGTGTTGCATTGGTGTGTGCATGAAGAGGCGGAGCTTCGCTACCGCCAGCTGACGCAAGAATATCAAGCGCTGCAACGAGCCTACGCTCTGCTAGCCCAGACCAGCGAAGGGGACTACGACGCCGAGAAGGAGATCAAGGTGGCGCCCCTTCCCGCAACCCCCGGCCGGGTCGCAGCCTCCCCGTTCTCACCCAGCCTCGGGTGTTCTCTGGTCTGAAAGGAGGAGGAGGAGCCTCCCTCCTCCTCCTCTCAGACCAGAGAAAAGCTGATGGTAGAAATGGGTCACTATCAAAGCAGAGTAGCAGATCTGGAGTCAGCGCTGAAGCAACAAGGACAGGTAAGCTCATCAATGAGCACACCTTTTTCTCAGACAAAATAGCTACATTCTTCAGTCACTCATCCGTCTGGCATTACTGGACCAACCCCCCCCCCCCCCCCCCGAACGTGGCTGGGAAAATGCGGAGAAAAGCAAATGTCATTTTCCAGTCAACCAAAGAATTTGTGGATGAAAATGACACAACATTCCAAAGCTGTCCACGCGTTTGTCTCTTCTAGAATGTCAAGTGGGTGGAGGAGAAGCAGCTGCTGCGTCAGAGCAATCAGCAGTTGGCCGAAAAGGTGACGGAAAGAAAGGCGCTGGGCGGAGTCGCTTGGCGTCACACCTGACGGGAAGCCCCGCAGATGAGGTCTGACTGTCTTTTCAGGTCAGGCGGATGGAGGCGGAAGAAGCGCGTCTGAAAGAGCACATCCAGGATATCCGAGACCAAAACGAACTGCTTGAGTTCCGCATCCTGGAGCTGGAGGTGGGAAGACTCGCACAAGCGTGTTGAGGCCAGAGATGTGACGGACGGACGGACGGACGGACGGACGGATGCATGCCTCTGCCTTTCAGGAGAGGGAGTGGCGCTCCCCCGTCTTGAAGTTTCTGCAAGTCCGTTTCCCAGACGGCCTCAGCCCTTTGCAGATCTACTGCGAGGCCGAGGGCGTGAGCGTACGTAAGGCGTCCCTCGCAACCCTAACCTTAACCCGAGGTCCCAGAACACCTTACATTGCTCCTTGCGCCTTTCCCCCGGACATCGTCATCAGTGATCTGATGAAGAAGCTGGACATCCTGGGCTATAACGCCGTAAGTGTATGTCGAACTCCTTATGTTCGCACTCCACGAGACTCGGCGGCTCAAATGTGACTTTTGGAAGGCTTTGCGCTGAAAGAAGCTTGTTGACGCTGTGCCTTTGGGCTCTTGCAGAATCTCACCAACGAGGAGCAGGTGGTCGTGATTCACGCCAGGACCCTTCTCACCCTAGCCGAGAAGGTAACGCGCACGTCCACGCACGCTCTCGCATTCTGCTTATGTGACAGCAGCCTTTCCTCAGTGGTTAGAATACATCAAAGTGACCAAGTCAGCACTTCAACAGAAGATGTTGGACATTGAAAGTGAGAAGGTAGACAGACACGCGACATCAGCCAAGGGGAACTCCGGCAATGTGCCCCAACAATTCTGACCTTGAGCTGTGCTAGGATATGTTCTGCAAGCAGAAGGGCTACCTGGATGAAGAGTTGGACTTCAGGAAGTGTTCCATGGACCAGGCTCATAAGGTAAGCCGCCCTCAAATCTCCCGCCGGACCACTGATGGACGAGGATTGCGGCCCAGAGGATCCTGGAGCTGGAGGCCATGTTGTACGAGGCGCTACCGCAGCGGGACTGCCCCGCCACGGACGGCGAAAAAGCCAGCCACGCTGGCGTGAATGACGTGCTGACGGCGGATCAGAGAGAAGAGCTTAGGAGCGCCGTGGACCAATGGAAGCGAGCCCTGATGTGCGAGTTGAGGGAGCGCGACGCTTGCATCCTCCAAGAGAGAATGGATCTGCTGCACAGCGCGCAACAGGTAAGGGCCCAAAGCCAGCCCGGCACTTACTTGCACGCTTACTGGCTTTTGAATGCCACTTTCCATTTGTCCGTCCTAGAGGAACAAAGAGCTGAAAGAATTCATCGAAGCTCAGAAGAGACAAATCAAACAATTGGAGGAGAAGTTTCTGTTTCTCTTTCTATTCTTCTCCTTGGCCTTCATTCTGTGGCCCTAACACCAGCTGGTGAGTGAGCTCCAGCGGCACCGCACTCGACACCTCCGATACACTGCCAGCCGGTCTCAGACGTTGGCAGACGCTCCGATGCCAACGTATACCCCCCGCCACGGTGACAGAGGCACCGCGTCACACCGGCGCTCATCCAATCAGAAGGCAGGAAAAGCAAATTCACATGCAGGGCACTTTTGAACCAGAAGAGAGCGCCACAAAAAACGGTTGTTGCCCCAAACGCGCACTAAAAAGGGTCAGAATAACAAGAGTCCCACTGGCCAGCCGGGGCCACCCGTCCAGCTGTTTCTTCAGGGGGGAAAAAAATTGGAGTCACCGGTGAGTACATTTTGCATTTAGCTCTGCTTTTCTGCTTCTGTCTTCAAGTGTGTGGCATCCTGCGATCAAAGATTCAGCCAACCCCAAAGCGGTTGACCTCAACGTCCCACCACCATGCCTACCAGAGCAGGTGACGTGATGCTTTGGACATCCTTCCGTCTCAGATGCCCAAAAGTACTCTTTGCCACATCTGCGGCAATACGGTGTCTTTTCAAAGGTGCAAATAAATCCAGCGTGGGCGGAACACGCACGTCTTCGGTTTTTCCCGCTTTGTTTGTGTGACAGCTGTTGTGAAAATTTTATACAAATAAAGTTGTATAGTACAGGTTTGGCCAAGCCGCAACTCCCGAACCGCATGCGGCTCTTTTATGTTCATATCAACATTTGTGTGTGTGTGTGTGTGTGTGTGGGGGGGGGGGGGGGGGGGGTTTGTGCGTGTTGGCTTCACTTGAGTTCAATTTGGTATTTTGGTCAAAAGCGCATGTGGTGAAATTCCACAAAGTAGGATGGGCAAACACATTTCTTTAAACTATGAGTGTCAATTGGGCTCTCGAAATGGCAGGGAAAAGATGCACAGCAAAACGAAAATACGTAGATGAACACAGGACGTTTTAATCAGAGTGGGAAAGTTTCTATTTTTTGTTGAACGTGATGGCAAACCATTCTGCCTGATATGTCAGACCTCAGCGCATTTCAAAGATTCAAATCTTCAGCGCCATGCACTTCAGCTCACTCCATGCTAACATTGATCAGGCGTCGAACCCGCAACATCATGCTTAAGAGGTGGCCATGCTAACCAGTGCGCCATTATGTCAACGCATAATAACTGTAAGTCTACTGATCAAAACAGCGGTTACTATATGACGTCGCTACGTCGTGGTCACGTGACGCAGACAAGACGTCAATGGACGTGGGCAGAGTTAACTTGTTTAAAAGGGAGTGGGCAGAAGAAATATTAAATTTATTTAAATCTATTTTGAGTGCACACCATTATGCCAATGCATAACAACTGTAAATCTACTAAACAAAACAGCGGTTGCTATATGACATCTGCCACGTCGTGGTCACGTGACATACGTGACGTCGATGGGCGTAACTTTCGCCGGAATTCAAATCCGCGGGGAGAGTTAACTTGTTTAAAAGAGAGTGGGCAGAAGAATTATTTAATTTATTTAAATCTATTTGGTGTGTGCGCCATTATGTCAATGCATAACAACTGTAAGTCTACTAAACAAAACAGCGGTTGCTATATGACGTCTGCCACGTCGTGGTCACGTGACGCGGACGTGACGTCGACGCCTACTTTACATCCCACCGATCACAGGACCCCTCGGCTGCATAACCGTGCCCCCTTCCCAACCAATCGGATTTGCTATACGCGAAAACGACGCCAATGGAAAGAGCTTCCGCCCAAATTTAAATCCGTGGGCGTGGCTCGCAGCAGGAAGTAGGAAAATGGCGGCGATGTTGACAAAGACACAGCGGATGGTAACATACGACTAACAAGAGAAATATTTTTATTTTCTGCTTGCAACTGGACCGTCCAGAGCGTACACGGTAAGTACAACTCATCGTTTTTAAAAAGAAGTACTTTTGTTGCCCTGAAAAGCGAGTGAGCGTGGCGTTTGTGGGGGACGTCGAATTTCGACGATTCTTTCTGGTCAACGGTTGTAAATGATTGTGTTGATTAAAAAAGAAAACTTGATGTAACTCTACTTTTAACTGCCGTTTCAGATAGATTTGGAATTGCATCACATCCAATTTTGCCTAGAGCGTACACGGTAAGTAACACTCGTTGTGTTTAAGGAGATTTACGTTTGTAATAGCAGAAGTGTAGCCGCGTTGCGTTGTACGTGTGAATGTTGGTCCAGGCGAAATGTTAATGTTTAATTTCATTCCTTTAGGTTCCACGGTGTTTGTTGGCTGCAAGTTTTCCACTGCAAGAAGAGGCTCATATCATTGACCAGGAGCGAGCTACAATGGTGAGTAGCCATAACATTTATGTTAAACACTTCCTATTTCATGTCTAACAGTACTTGATTTAACAAATAACCATAAATAAATACAGTATGGGCACTGAAGTTAACATATGTGATTATACTGCCTAATCTGTCACCGAGTAGATTGTTGCAAAGTAATATAAGATCCAAAGTTGTAATTCAGAATAGTTTTCAAAAGAAGGCCATTAGAATTATATACAAGTCTGATTACCCTGAACAAGCTATTAATTAAATCACAAATTCTTCAATTCAAAGATTTGGTAGATTATCAGACAAATAATGTCTAACAGTAATTGATTTAACACATCACGATAAGTAGATTGAGTGTGGGCACTCTCAAGTTAACATATGTGATTATACTGCCTAATCTGTTACAGAGTATGTTGTTGCCAAGTAATGTAGAATAGATCCAAAGTAGTAATCCAGAATGGTTTTGAAGAGGCCATTAGAATGATAAACAAATCTGATTACCTTGAACATAATAACAAGCTAAGTGTTTAATATGTCCTATGAAGTCAAAATTGGGCACCATCATGTGGTGAAATTTGGAATTGCATCACATCCAATTTTGCCTGGGAACAAACAGATTACATAAATCTTAGTTTTGAATAAGCCACTCCTTCTCAAACAAGTAAACTCTGCCCATTTTGCGCAGTAGATGTTCTGTTAATATCTAGTATTTATACAAAGTCATAATTTAAATTGCTTTCAACCTTCATTCATCGGTTCAACCAACATTACTCGCTCTTATTACCAACTTGTATTGATTTAACTAAGCGTTTAATACTTCCTATCAGGTCTCAAATCGAGATTTGGCAAAATACAATTTCAGCAAATACAATTTTGCCAGGGAACAAAAATAGATTAAATAAACTAAATAAGTCCTCTTCCCATTAAATAAATCAGAAAAGTCTGTCTTGTAACCAGTCCTCTTCAAACAAGTAAAGTCTGCCCATTTTGTGCCGTAGATTTTGTGTCTATGCCTAGTATTTAAACAAAATCATAATTTAAACGACTTCTTTCCTTCATTCACTTTGGAAATTTGGAATTGCAGCAAATCGAATTTTGCCAGGGAACAAAAATAGATCAATTAAACTAAATAAGTCTTCTTCCCATTAAATAAATTAAAAAAGTCTGTCTTGTAACCAGTCCTTTTCAAACAAGTAAAGTCTGCCCATTTTGTGCCGTCGATTTTGTGTTTATGCCTAGTATTTATACAAAATCATAATTTAAAGGACTTCATTCCTTCATTCACTTTGGAAATTTGGAATTGCAGCACATCAAATTTTGCCTGGGAAGAAAAGTAGATTAAATAAATTTAATAAGTCTTACTACTTCCCATTAAATAAATTAAATACGTCTTACTTGTTTCCACTCCTTTTCAAAACAGTAGTTTAAAACGAGGGCCCTTCACTCAATCTTTAACCTCAACCCCGCACGTTGTGTTGTATCTGTGAATGTTGGTTGTGGCCAAATGATAGTTTTCTTTCATTCGTTTAGGTTCCAAGAAAACTTGATGTAACTCTACTTTTAACTGCCGTTTCAGATAAGCGGGTATTACGTCGCAGTCATGTGCCGCGGATATGACGTAATTGCCGGAACCTCCGCCAAAATTCAAATCTGTTGGCGCAATGGCCGTGAGCCACTGAGCAGCGACGATTATCAACAGAAATATCTTTATTTTCTGCTTGCAACTGGACCGTCTAGAGCGTACACGGTAAGTAACACTCATTGTGTTTAAGGAGATTTACGTTTGTAATAGCAGAAGTGTAGCCGCGTTGCGTTGTACGTGTGAAAATTGGTCGAGGCGAAATGTTAATGTTTAATTTCATTCCTTTAGGTTCCACGGTGTTTGTTGGCTGCAAGTTTTCCACTGCAAGAAGAGGCTCGTATCATTGACCAGGAGCGAGCTACAATGGTGAGTAGCCATTACATTTATGTTAAACACTTCCTATTTCATGTCTAACAGTACTTGATTTAACAAATAACCATAAATAAATACAGTGTGGGCACTGAAGTTAACATATGTGATTATACTGCCTAATCTGTCACCGAGTAGATTGTTGCAAAGTAATATAAGATCCAAAGTTGTAATTCAGAATAGTTTTCAAAAGAAGGCCATTAGAATTATATACAAGTCTGATTACCCTGAACATAACAACAAGCTATTAATTAAATCACAAATTCTTCAATTCAAAGATATGGTAGATTATCAGACAAATAATGTCTAACAGTAATTGATTTAACACATCACGATAAGTAGATTGAGTGTGGGCACTCTCAAGTTAACATATATGATTATACTGCCTAATCTGTTACAGAGTATGTTGTTGCCAAGTAATGTAGAATAGATCCAAAGTAGTAATCCAGAATAGTTTTGAAGAGGCCATTAGAATAATAAACAAATCTGATTACCTTGAACATAATAACAAGCTAAGTGTTTAATATGTCCTATGAAGTCGAAATTGGGCACCGTCATGTGGTGAAATTTGGAATTGCATCACATCCAATTTTGCCTGGGAACAAACAGATTAAATAAATCTTAGTTTTGAATAAGCCACTCCTTCTCAAACAAGTAAACTCTGCCCATTTCGCGCAGTAGATGTTCTGTTAATATCTAGTATTTATACAAAGTCATAATTTAAATTGCTTTCAACCTTCATTCATCGGTTCAACCAACATTACTCGCTCTTACTACCAACTTGTATTGATTTAACTAAGCGTTTAATACTTCCTATCAGGTCTCAAGGCAAGATTTGGCAAAATACAGTTTCAGCAAATCCAATTTTGCCAGGGAACAAAAATAGATTAAATAAACTAAATAAGTCTTCTTCCCAATAAATAAATCAGAAAAGTCTGTCTTGTAACCAGTCCTCTTCAAACAAGTAAAGTCTGCCCATTTTGTGCCGTAGATTTTGTGTCCATGCCTAGTATTTAAACAAAATCATAATTTAAACGACTTCTTGCCTTCATTCACTTTGGAAATTTGGAATTGCAGCAAATCGAATTTTGCCAGGGAACAAAAATAGATCAATTAAACTAAGTCTTCTTCCCATTAAATAAATTAAAAAAGTCTGTCTTGTAACCAGTCCTTTACAAACAAGTAAAGTCTGGCCATTTTGTGCCGTCGATTTTGTGTTAATGCCTAGTATTTATACAAAATCATAATTTAAAGGACTTCATTCCTTCATTCACTTTGGAAATTTGGAATTGCAGCACATCAAATTTTGCCTGGGAAGAAAAGTAGATTAAATAAATTTAATAAGTCTTACTACTTCCCATTAAATAAATTAAATACGTCTTACTTGTTCCCACTCCTTTTCAAAACAGTAGTTTAAAACGAGGGCCCTTCACTCAACCTTTAACCCTATTTATTCACCTTCTAGGCTAAGTGTTAAAGGCTAAGTGTTAAAGGCTAAGTGTTAAAGGCTAAGTGTTAAAGGCTAAGTGTTAGAGGCTAAGTGCCAGAGGCTAGGCGCCAGAGGCGAGTTTTTGTGGGCTGAAGTTTTAGTGGGGTTAGTGTGAATACAATCCAAAAGAATACAACAGATTACAATACAAAAGAATATAATACATAGATTAAATTCAATAGCTCTTACTACTTCCCATTAAATAAATTAAATACGTCTTACTTGTTCCCAATCCTTTTCAAAAAAGTAGTTTAAAACGAGGGCCCTTCACTCAACCTTTAACCTCAACCCCGCACGTCACATTGTGTTGTATCTGTGAATGTTGGTTGTGGCCAAATGATAGTTTTCTTTCATTCGTTTAGGTTCCACGGTGTTTGTTGGTTATGTTTTCCACTGTCAGAAGGATGAAAATACAAAGTACAACGCTTGGACGTGGGCGAAGACGTCACCGGTGAGTCCTTCCTTCCTCTTTATTTACCTTCTAGATGCTAGAGGCTAAGTGTTAGAGGCTAAGTGTTAGAGGCTAAGTGTTAAAGGCAACACAATACGAACAACACAACACAATACGAACAACTCAACACAATATGAACAACACAATATGAACAACACAACACAATACGAACAACACAACACAATACGAACAACACAACACAATACGAACAACACAACACATTACGAACAACACAACACAATACGAACAACACAACGATACTGCACTGAACAACACGATACCGCACTGAGAAACACGATACCGCACTGAACAACACGATACCGCACTGAACAACACCATGCCGCACTGAACACCATGCCACACTGAACAACACCATCCCGCACTGAACAACACCATGCCGCACTAAACAACACCATGCCGCACTGAACAACACCATGCCTCACTGAACGACACCATGCCGCACTGAAAGACACCATGCCGCACTGAACGACACCATGCCGCACTGAAAGACACCATCCCGCACTGAACACCATGCCGCACTGAACAACACCATCCTGCACTGAACAACACCATCCCGCACTGAACAACACCATGCCGCACTGAACAACATTATGCCGCACTGAACAACATTATGCCGCACTGAACATTATGCCGCACTGAACAACACCATGCCGCACTGAACAACACCATGCCGCACTGAACAACACCATGCCGCACTGAACAACACCATGCCGCACTGAACAACATTATGCCGCACTGAACAACACCATGCCGCACTGAACAACACCATCCTGCACTGAACAACACCATTCCGCATTGAACACCATGCCGCACTGAACAACACCATCCCGCACTGAACAACACCATCCCGCACTGAACAACATTATGCCGCACTGAACAACATTATGCCGCACTGAACAACACCATGCCGCACTGAACAACACCATGCCGCACTGAACAACACCATGCCGCACTGAACAACATTATAACGCACTGAACAACACCATCCCGCACTGAACAACACCATGCCGCACTAAACAACATTATGCCGCACTGAACAACATTATGCCGAAATGAACAACACCATGCCGCACTGAACAACACCATGCCGCACTGAACAACACCATGCCGCACTGAACAACACCATGCCGCACTGAACAACACGATCCCGCATTGAACACCATCCCGCACTGAACAACACCATGCTGCACTGAACAACACGATGCCGCACTGAACAACACCATGCCGCACTGAACAACACCATGCCGCACTGAACAACACCATTCCGCACTGAACAACACCATGCCGCACTGAACAACATTATGCTGCACTGAACAACACCATGCCGCACTGAACAACAACATGCCGCACTGAAAAACATTATGCCGCACTGAACAACACCATGCCGCACTGAACAACACCATCCCGAACTGAACAACACCATGCCGCATTGAACAACACCATGCCGCACTGAACAACACCATCCTGCACTGAACAACACCATCCCGCACTGAACAACACCATGCCGCACTGAACAACACCATGCCGCACTGAACAACACCATGCCGCAATGAACAACACCATCCCGCACTGAACAACATTATGCCACACTGAACAACATTATGCCGCACTGAACAACATTATGCCGCACTGAACAACATTATGCCGCACTGAACAACATTATGCCGCACTGAACAACATTATGCCGCACTGAACAACACCATGCCGCACTGAACAACACCATGCCGCACTGAACAACACCATGCCGCACTGAACAACACCATGCCGCACTGAACAACACGATCCCGCATTGAACAACACCATGCCGCACTGAACAACACCATCCCGCATTGAACAACACCATGCCGCACTGAACAACACCATCCTGCACTGAACAACACCATGCCGCATTGAACAACACCATGCCGCACTGAACAACACCATCCTGCACTGAACAACACCATGCCGCACTGAACAACACCATGCCGCATTGAACAACACCATGCTGCACTGAACAACACCATCCTGCACTGAACAACACCATGCCGCATTGAACAACACCATGCCGCACTGAACAACACCATCCTGCACTGAACAACACCATCCCGCACTGAACAACACCATCCCGCATTGAACAACACCATCCTGCACTGAACAACACCATGCCGCACTGAACAACACCATGCCGCACTGAACAACACCATGCCGCACTGAACAACACCATGCCGCACTGAACAACACCATGCCGCACTGAACAACACCATCCTGCACTGAACAACACCATCCCGCACTGAACAACACCATGCCGCATTGAACAACACCATCCTGCACTGAACAACACCATCCTGCACTGAACAACACCATGCTGCACTGAACAACATTATGCCGCACTGAAAAACACCATGCCGCACTGAACAACACCATCCCGCACTGAACAACACCATCCCGCACTGAACAACACCATGCCGCACTGAACAACACCATGCTGCACTGAACAACACCATGCTGCACTGAACAACACGATCCTGCATTGAACAACACCATGCCGCACTGAACAACACCATCCTGCACTGAACAACACCATCCTGCACTGAACAACACCACCCCGTACTGAACAACACGATCCCGCATTGAACAACACCATCCCACACTGAACAACACCATGCCGCACTGAACAACACCATTCCGCACTGAACAACACCATGCCGCACTGAACAACACCATGCCACACTGAACAACACCATGCCGCACTGAACAACACCATGCCGCATTGAACAACACCATGCCGCACTGAACAACACCATCCTGCACTGAACAACACCATCCCGCACTGAACAACACCATGCCGCATTGAACAACACCATGCCGCACTGAACAACACCATCCCGCACTGAACAACACCATGCCGCACTGAACAACATTATGGCTTACTGAACAACATTATGCCGCACTGAACAACACCATGCCGCACTGAACAACACCATGCCGCACTGAACAACACCATGCCGCACTGAACAACATTATGCCGCACTGAACAACATTATGCCGCACTGAACAACACCATGCCGCACTGAACAACACCATGCCGCACTGAACAACACCATGCCGCACTGAACAACACCATGCCGCACAGAACAACACGACGCCGCACAGAATAACACAATACCGCACAGAACAACACAATACCGCACAAACAGTTTTAGATAATATTACGTCGCAGTCATGTGACGCGGACATGACGTCAATAGGCGGAACTCACGGCAAAATTATAATCCGTGGGCGTGGCTTGCAACAGGAAGTAGGAAAGCGGCAATTCTGGCAAACAAGACACAGCGGTTAGTAACACGATGACTTACAAGGCAAATATTTTTTTTTTCAGCTTGCAACTTGACCGTCTAGAGCGTACAAGGTAATTACAACTGTTTTTTTTTAGCCCTGAAAAGCGAGGGAGTGTGGCGTTTGGGAGGAATGTCGAACTCGGCGTCTGCTTCCAGCCACAGACGCCAAATTTCGACGATTATTTCGACTGGTCAACGGTTGTAAATTATTGCGTTGACTAAAAACTTTATTTAACTCTACTCTTAACTTTGCCGTTTCAGATATGCGGGTATTACACCGCGGAAATGACGTCAATAGGCTGAACTCTCGCCAAAATTCAAATCTGTGGGCGCAATGGCCTTGAGCGAGACACCGGATACAAACACGACGATTATCAACAGAAATATCTTTATTTTCTGCTTGCAAGTGGACCGTCTAGAGCGTACACGGTAAGTACAACTCATTGTGTTTAAAAAGATTTACGTTTGTGTAGTTTGCGTTGCGTTGTATCTGTGAATGTTGGTTTAGGCTAAATGTTAATGTTTAATTTCATTCCTTTAGGTTCCACGGTGTTTGTTGGCTGTATGTTTTCCACTGCAAGAAGAGGCTCGTATCATTGACCAGCAGGAGCTACAATGGTGAGTACCCCTTTCGTCTTCCATTTATGTTAAACACTTCCTATTTCATGTCTAACAGTACTCGATTTAACAAATAACCATAAATAAATACAGTGTGGGCAGTCACGTTAACATATGTGATTATCCTGCCTAATATGTTTATCACAAATATGTCACTAATCACTAATATGTTTATTTGTTTATCACAACACCTTTGGACCTTCAGCAATCGATTATTTCCCTTCATCTACATAGAGACAGAACGATGGTGTCTTAAACATCTCATTCATTTCACCAAATAACTTCACGCAGGTGGATAACGGCCGTCTCGGTCACGCTATGTTGCGTGATGCAGTTTTGAAGAACCAAATGCATTTATTCAATGAATAAGTCAAGCTAGTTCTATGTTTATGATGTTGTAAGTTACGGTACCGATTGAAGTTGAGTTCGAAGCCAGTGGAAAACAGCGCTGCGTTTGTGCTCTCCAGGTACAAATGTTGTGATCTCTGACTGACGACCGGGCGAGACTCGAGTAAGAGATGTCCAAACGAGCTCCGGCAGGGCGGGCCAAGGCGGAGCGAACGGACGCCCTTCAGGCCGCCAATGACGAGCTGAGAACCAAACTGATGGACGTCCAGTTAGAACTTCAGCAGGAGAAGAACAAGGTGAAAACCTCAACAGACAGACACTGCCTGCCTCCCTGCCTGCCTCCCTGCCTGCCTCCCTCCCTCCCAGTTTTCCCGATGTAGATTAGACATGCGTGTGCCATGACTGTGTCAGCCTACATCAACAAATGCACCGAGGACGTCAGCACCACTAAGAATATCATCACCCGGGGCAACCAACGACCCTGGATGACTGAGGAGGTACGTCAAACGCTACGAGCGCGGAACTCTGCTTTCAAGTCTGGCGACAAGGAGACACTGAGGACAGCGAGAGCCAACTTGAACCGTGCCATCAGAATAGCGAAGCGAGACCGCAGTCGAAAATTTCAGGATCGTTTCCACGACGTCAAAAACATCAGGAGTATGTGGCAAGGCATACGGGCGATTACAGACGACAACTCACCCTCCCCCCCCCCCGGTGGGTGTAGTTGATGCTGACTTTCTAAATGGTCTAAATAACTTCTTTGGGAGGTTCGAGGCACTAAACGGCACTCCAGCAGTTAAAACTGTCCCCCATCAGGAAGAGGAGGTACTCTGCCTTGACTCCGCCGATGTGTTGAAGACCCTGAGGAGAGTCAACCCCTGTAAGGCCCCTGGCCCGGACAACATTCCTGGGCGTGTGTTCAGGGAATGTGCAAGTCATCTGGCTGGGGTCATCACAGACATTTTTAACACCTCGCTGGGCCAAGCCACAGTGCCGGCGTGCTTTAAGACTGCCTCCATCATTCCGGTGCCGAAGAAACCTCAAATCACCTCATTTAATGATTACCGGCCTGTTGCACTGACTCCGGTTATGATGAAGTGCTTCGAAAGGCTGCTTAAAGGTCACATCGTTTCCAGACTCCCCCTATTATTTGACCCGTTCCAGTTTGCCGACCGGCAAAACCGCTCCACTCAGGAAGCCATCTCCTCCGTTCTTCACCTGAGCCTGGCTCACCTGGAGGAGAAGAACACCCATGTGCGGAGGCTGTTCCTGGACTTCAGCTCAGCGTTTAACACCATCATCCCACAGCATCTGGTAGGAAAATTGGAACACCTGGGCTTCAACATCCCCCTTCGCAACTGGCTGCTAGACTTCCTCACCAACAGACCTCAGTCAGTCCGGGTCGGACAGAACACCTCTGATGTCATCACCCTCAGCACAGGCTCCCTTCAGGGCTGCGTCCTGAGCCCCCTGCTGTGCACCCTGATGACACACGACTGCGTCCTCAGGTTCACCACCAATCACATCGTGAAGTCAGCAGACGACACAACGGTGGTGGGGCTCATCAGAGACAACAACGACCTGGACTACAGAGAGGAGGTGGAGCAGCTGGTGGGCTGGTGCAGAGAAAACAGCCTGATCCTGAATGAGGAGAAGATGAAGGAGATCATCGTCGACTTCAGGAAAAAACAGCCTCACCACGCTCCACTGATCATCAACAGCTCAGCTGTGGAGGTGGTCAGCAGCACCAAATTCCTGGGGGTCCACATCACAAAAGACCTCACCTGGACTATGAACACTACGGCACTGGTCAAGAGGGCACAGAAGCGCTTGTACTTCCTGCGGAGGATGAGGAGAGCCCACCTGCCCCCACCCATCATGAGGACGTTCTACAGGAGCACCATAGAGAGCATTCTGACAAGCTGTCTCTCTGTGTGGTGTGGAGGCTGCACCGCCTCCGATTGGAAGAACGTGAGGAGAGTGGTGAGGACAGCAGAGAGGATCATAGGGGCTCCTCTTCCCTCCATTCAGGACATTTCATCTCAGCGCTGCATGTCCCGTGCCCGTAACATCATCAATGACCCATCACACCCCCACCATGGACTGTTCTCCCTGCTGCCCTCTGGGAAGAGGTTTGCAGCATCCGCTGCAGGTCCACCAGGTTCTGCAACAGCTTTTTCCCTGGTGTCATCAGACTGTTGAACACTAGAACTGTTGAGCTCTAAACTGAACTCTGCATCACACATTCACAGAACTGTACTTTATGACACTACGGACCTCTATCTTGCACTATCTCGCACTACCAACTTTACTGAACTTGTATAAACCCTTTAAATAGAAGTTTAATACATGGTTTAGCATTCCTCTGCACACTCTTGAATACTGTTTTGCCTACTTGCACTATTGCATAATTATCACTGCTGCACTTTATACTTATTTTTAATATATATATATATATAGTATATGTATATATATACATTTTCATAGGATATGTTACTTCTATTCAACTGCAATATCACTACTTTGTTGTAAGACGTATGCAACGGAATTTCGTTTTGTATGCACCATGTGCAGACAAGATGACAATAAAGTTTGTCTAAGTCTAAGTCTAAGTCATGTCAGGTCAGCTGTCTGGAGAGAGAGAGAAGTCAGGACCTGCGGGCGGAGCACCACCGTGCCACCGCCGCCATGACGGAACTCAAAAGCAAACTCCATGAGGAGAAGCAGAAAGAGTTAGCCATTACCAGGGAGACATTACTGCGGCAGAATGAAATGGAGCTGATGAGAGTGATCAAAATCAAAGATGGAGAGATCCAGCGACTGAATGCCTTGGTCCTCAGCCTGAGGGACGGCTCCATGGACAAGGTGATCCGCTCTATCCGTGTCTGACTATCCGCACGCCACGTCGGGCTTCGATGCGGCCGCTACCGTATTGTGTAGCTTGTCCCCAGTAAGCGTCGCGGCGCTCCGTTGCGGTCTCAACGGCCCGGTGTGGCGCAATGTCTGCTCAGGTGAGGAGGGGGGGCGCTTTGCTGGCGGAGGTGGAGGAGACGCGGCGGTGTCGGGAGACCGAGCGGTGTCGCCTCCACCAGGAGCGCGGAAGAAGCCCTGGCAGCGGCCCAGCAGGCCTGGCAGTCCCGAGCGGCCGAGCTCCGATCGGCTCATCACCAGCATCGGGAGGAGCTGAGCCGAACCAAGAGAGACTGCGAGAGGGAGATCCGCCGACTGGTAGGACTGATCAGATGCGCGGTGCGTGGCTATGTTCCCAATTTCGTTGTATACCTGCAGTGCAATGACACCTAAGGCATTCTATTCTATTCTATTTCACAAGAAGAAAATGTCCGGTTGCTCGCTTCGCTTTTGTCACAGCAAAGGTGTTCTAGTCGATTCAAGAAAAAAATTGGCCGGTTGCTCTCTTTGTTTTTGTCACAATTCTGGCAAATGAGTTTGCCCGCCTGCCTGAGCGCTCCCCGTTTGTACATCCAGACGGATGAGATCAAGCTGAAAGACAGAGCGGTTAGTGTTTTGGATGAAGCCCTGGGGCCGGCCACGTCCACCGCCTTCAGCTGCAGACTCAGGCTGCCGAGCAGCAGATCGCTGCCCTGAGGGATTCCCAAAGGGCGGGCCTAAACTACCCTGGAAGTGGGGTCAACGCCGCTACTAGCAATCCTCTTCATTGCATAAGCCACCTCATCACACACTTGCAGTACGCATGACTTAGTTCGTTGCTGGAGGAAGGTAGCACAAAAACAGTTTTGAACTTTGAACGAGTGCTTGTGTGTGTGTGTTGCGGGGCGTTTTCAGTCTCAGGAGGATCGGGACACGCGACGGTTTCATCTGAAAATCGCTGAGCTCAGCGCAGTCATCAGGAAACTGGAGGATCGAAACGCCCTGCTTTCTGAAGAGCGCAATGAACTGGTAATTTATTGACGGCACGCTTGAAGGTTTGCGCTACGTTTGATGCGCGCCATCCAGCGAGGCACCCATTGCGCTTGCTTATTAGTTGAGCGGCGCGGCGAGTCGGTTGCCTGGTAGATGTCTTTTATTGGGAGCCAAAGCCACGATTCCGTTCAAACCGATGCAAAAGGAATGGATACGTTCTGGCCCGCGTGTTGTGCGTCTTTCACATCCCGCACTTCATGCTTGCAGCTAAAGCGACTGAGAGAAACAGAAAGCCAGTTTCTGCCACTCCTGTACAAAAACAAACGCCTGAGCAGGAAGAATGAAGAACTCTCGCTGGTGCTGTGTCGCCTTGAAAACAAAGTGCGCTTTGTCACCCAGGAGAACGAGGAGATGGCAAGCTTGGTAAGTCGACGCGGACAACGGCGGCGTGCCAACAGAGTCCACTGCATTTGTGTTCCACAGAGAAGGCCTAGTTCGCTCAATGACCTGGACCGCGGTTGCGGCCAGCAGGACGGTGAAATGGAGTTCCTTCAAGTTGTGGAGCAGCGGCACATCATCGACGACTTGTCCAAGGTCTTCAGGCAGGCGACTCGGTGCACGTACGGCAGCGCCGCGCTCGCTCGCTGTCGCCAGGAAACCTTTTCCGTCCAAAGCTTGGCCGGCGGCCGCCATCCAAAAAATCGGCCCCTTAAATTCCGACCTTTCAAGCAGGAGCATTGTGCGCACGCGTTTGAACACGCTTTAGACTTGTTTTGCCGTTTTCAGCAGCTCAAAGCTCCCGTTTTGTCAGCGCCTTTGCCACTCGCTGTGCGCTGAAAACGACGGACTTGCCCGGCTGCTCAGCCCGTCAACCATGAGCCGCGAGCGCGACGTCATTGTCCGTAGGCAGCTAGTGGCAAAATGCACCCTGTTAGAGTTGCGCTCGCTCCAACTTATTTTGCAAGAACCACACGGGAGACAAGTAAGTTCTTTTGGACACCTGCAGGTGGAGAGTCCATCCGTTGTACGAATGAAGTCTGACTCTCGGCTCCTGCACGAGCATTTTAATTAAGAGAAACAGGGTGCGTGTAAGAGTGGATTGAATAGAGGAAGCCCTTGACCTCTAGTCAAAACATAGCAAGGGGTGTTTTACGACTTTGTGTAGGAAGGGATAAGCGATAGGGATAAATAAGGGATAAATAATATTATTTATTACAGGTCGCAGTCAAAGTCAAAGCAACACAATGATACGATAAAGATAATCTGGAAAACCCTGACACACCCTGTAGTTGTCACTTTTGGAAAAGACGAGCGTCCCTCCAATCATCGCCGGTGACGTGTTTTTCAGGCTCTGGAGACAGGAGCTCATGTCAGAAATGTCATTGTGAGTCGCGTTTGTTTCTGCGCCGGAGCCGTTCGTTCCCTTTGCATCCAAAGAATCTCAAAGGCGGATTATTTGTGTCGACAGGAGAGAGATTTGCTGCTACGATACCGACGTCGAGAATCTCTGAGGAGGAACAAAGCGTGAGGTCCTGCAAGGTGAGTCTGTTTGTTTGCGGCTGCTTGGTGTTGCGCAAGATGAAATGGCCTTTTTCTCGCTATCGTTCCTCTCGTCGATTCATCGTGAGGTGTCGCTTCAGTTTGTTCAGAGAGATGTTTGCTTCCGCGCCCGCAGGTCATCGAAACATTTTACGGCTACGACGAAGACGTGTTGGTGGACCCGGACGGATCGTCCTTGTCTTTTCACACCGACAGAACCCCCGACACGGAACCCGAAGAGGTAGCCCGCCATTTCTGCCAGCGTATTGGCACCAAACATTCCTCTTCAGCCTGGAATCGGACTCGTCTTTGCGTCGCGGGTGCTTTGTCGCCGGTCTGACTGATTCTGGTACTAGTGCTGTGTTGCATTGGTGTGCGCATGAAGAGGCGGAGCTTCGCTACCGCCAGCTGACGCAAGAATATCAAGCGCTGCAACGAGCCTACGCTCTGCTAGCCCAGACCAGCGAAGGGGACTACGACGCCGAGAAGGAGATCAAGGTGGCGCCCCTTCCCGCAACCCCCGGCCGGGTCGCAGCCTCCCCGTTCTCACCCAGCCTCGGGTGTTCTCTGGTCTGAAAGGAGGAGGAGGAGCCTCCCTCCTCCTCCTTTCAGACCAGAGAAAAGCTGATGGTAGAAATGGGTCACTATCAAAGCAGAGTAGCAGATCTGGAGTCAGCGTTGAAGCAACAAGGACAGGTAAGCTCATCAATGAGCACACCTTTTTCTCAGACAAAATAGCTACATTCTTCAGTCACTCATTCGTCTGGCATTACTGGACCAACCCCCCCCCCCGAACGTGGCTGGGAAAACGCGGAGAAAAGCAAATGTCATTTTCCAGTCAACCAAAGAATTTGTGGATGAAAATGACACAACATTCCAAAGCTGTCCACGCGTTTGTCTCTTCTAGAATGTCAAGTGGGTGGAGGAGAAGCAGCTGCTGCGTCAGAGCAATCAGCAGTTGGCCAAAAAGGTGACGGAAAGAAAGGCGCTGGGCGGAGTCGCTTGGCGTCACACCCGTCGGGAAGCCCCGCAGATGAGGTCTGACTGTCTTTTCAGGTCAGGCGGATGGAGGCGGAAGAAGCGCGTCTGAAAGAGCACATCCAGGATATCCGAGACCAAAACGAACTGCTTGAGTTCCGCATCCTGGAGCTGGAGGTGGGAAGACTCGCACAAGCGTGTTGAGGCCAGAGATGTGACGGACGGACGGACGGACGGACGGATGCATGCCTCTGCCTTTCAGGAGAGGGAGTGGCGCTCCCCCGTCTTGAAGTTTCTGCAAGTCCTTTTCCCCAGACGGCCTCAGCCCTTTGCAGATCTACTGCGAGGCCGAGGGCGTGAGCGTACGTAAGGCGTCCCTCGCAACCCTAACCTTAACCCGAGGTCCCAGAACACCTTACATTGCTCCTTGCGCCTTTCCCCCGGACATCGTCATCAGTGATCTGATGAAGAAGCTGGACATCCTGGGCTATAACGCCGTAAGTGTATGTCGAACTCCTTATGTTCGCACTCCACGAGACTCGGCGGCTCAAATGTGACTTTTGGAAGGCTTTGCGCTGAAAGAAGCTTGTTGACGCTGTGCCTTTGGGCTCTTGCAGAATCTCACCAACGAGGAGCAGGTGGTCGTGATTCACGCCAGGACCCTTCTCACCCTAGCCGAGAAGGTAACGCGCACGTCCACGCACGCTCTCGCATTCTGCTTATGTGACAGCAGCCTTTCCTCAGTGGTTAGAATACATCAAAGTGACCAAGTCAGCACTTCAACAGAAGATGTTGGACATTGAAAGTGAGAAGGTAGACAGACACGCGACATCAGCCAAGGGGAACTCCGGCAATGTGCCCCAACAATTCTGACCTTGAGCTGTGCTAGGATATGTTCTGCAAGCAGAAGGGCTACCTGGATGAAGAGTTGGACTTCAGGAAGTGTTCCATGGACCAGGCTCATAAGGTAAGCCGCCCTCAAATCTCCCGCCGGACCACTGATGGACGAGGATTGCGGCCCAGAGGATCCTGGAGCTGGAGGCCATGTTGTACGAGGCGCTACCGCAGCGGGACTGCCCCGCCACGGACGGCGAAAAAGCCAGCCACGCTGGCGTGAATGACGTGCTGACGGCGGATCAGAGAGAAGAGCTTAGGAGCGCCGTGGACCAATGGAAGCGAGCCCTGATGTGCGAGTTGAGGGAGCGCGACGCTTGCATCCTCCGAGAGAATGGATCTGCTGCACAGCGCGCAACAGGTAAGGGCCCAAAGCCAGCCCGGCACTTACTTGCACGCTTACTGGCTTTTGAATGCCACTTTCCATTTGTCCGTCCTAGAGGAACAAAGAGCTGAAAGAATTCATCGAAGCTCAGAAGAGACAAATCAAACAATTGGAGGAGAAGTTTCTGTTTCTCTTTCTATTCTTCTCCTTGGCCTTCATTCTGTGGCCCTAACACCAGCTGGTGAGTGAGCTCCAGCGGCACCGCACTCGACACCTCCGATACACTGCCAGCCGGTCTCAGACGTTGGCAGACGCTCCGATGCCAACGTATACCCCCCGCCACGGTGACAAAGGCACCGCGTCACACCGGCGCTCATCCAATCAGAAGGCAGGAAAAGCAAATTCACATGCAGGGCACTTTTGAACCAGAAGAGAGCGCCACAAAAAACGGTTGTTGCCCCAAACGCGCACTAAAAAGGGTCAGAATAACAAGAGTCCCACTGGCCAGCCGGGGCCACCCGTCCAGCTGTTTCTTCAGGGGGGAAAAAAATTGGAGTCACCGGTGAGTACATTTTGCATTTAGCTCTGCTTTTCTGCTTCTGTCTTCAAGTGTGTGGCATCCTGCGATCAAAGATTCAGCCAACCCCAAAGCGGTTGACCTCAACGTCCCACCACCATGCCTACCAGAGCAGGTGACGTGATGCTTTGGACATCCTTCCGTCTCAGATGCCCAAAAGTACTCTTTGCCACATCTGCGGCAATACGGTGTCTTTTCAAAGGTGCAAATAAATCCAGCGTGGGCGGAACACGCACGTCTTCGGTTTTTCCCGCTTTGTTTGTGTGACAGCTGTTGTGAAAATTTTATACAAATAAAGTTGTATAGTACAGGTTTGGCCAAGCCGCAACTCCCGAACCGCATGCGGCTCTTTTATGTTCATATCAACATTTGTGTGTGTGTGTGTGTGTGTGTGTGTGTGTGTGTGTGGGGGGGGGGGGTTGTGCGTGTTGGCTTCACTTGAGTTCAATTTGGTATTTTGGTCAAAAGCGCATGTGGTGAAATTCCACAAAGTAGGATGGGCAAACACATTTCTTTAAACTATGAGTGTCAATTGGGCTCTCGAAATGGCAGGGAAAAGATGCACAGCAAAACGAAAATACGTAGATGAACACAGGACGTTTTAATCAGAGTGGGAAAGTTTCTATTTTTTGTTGAACGTGATGGCAAACCATTCTGCCTGATATGTCAGACCTCAGCGCATTTCAAAGATTCAAATCTTCAGCGCCATGCACTTCAGCTCACTCCATGCTAACATTGATCAGGCGTCGAACCCGCAACATCATGCTTAAGAGGTGGCCATGCTAACCAGTGCGCCATTATGTCAACGCATAATAACTGTAAGTCTACTGATCAAAACAGCGGTTACTATATGACGTCGCTACGTCGTGGTCACGTGACGCAGACAAGACGTCAATGGACGTGGGCAGAGTTAACTTGTTTAAAAGGGAGTGGGCAGAAGAAATATTAAATTTATTTAAATCTATTTTGAGTGCACACCATTATGCCAATGCATAACAACTGTAAATCTACTAAACAAAACAGCGGTTGCTATATGACATCTGCCACGTCGTGGTCACGTGACATACGTGACGTCGATGGGCGTAACTTTCGCCGGAATTCAAATCCGCGGGGAGAGTTAACTTGTTTAAAAGAGAGTGGGCAGAAGAATTATTTAATTTATTTAAATCTATTTGGTGTGTGCGCGCCATTATGTCAATGCATAACAACTGTAAGTCTACTAAACAAAACAGCGGTTGCTAGCTGACGTCTGCCACGTCGTGGTCACGTGACGCGGACGTGACGTCGACGACTACTTTACATCCCACCGATCACAGGACCCCTCGGCTGCATAACCGTGCCCCCTTCCCAACCAATCGGATTTGCTATACGCGAAAACGACGCCAATGGAAAGAGCTTCCGCCCAAATTTAAATCCGTGGGCGTGGCTCGCAGCAGGAAGTAGGAAAACGGCGGCGATGTTTACAAAGACACAGCGGATGGTAACATACGACTAACAAGAGAAATATTTTTATTTTCTGCTTGCAACTGGACCGTCCAGAGCGTACACGGTAAGTACAACTCATCGTTTTTAAAAAGAAGTACTTTTGTTGCCCTGAAAAGCGAGTGAGCGTGGCGTTTGTGGGGGACGTCGAATTTCGACGATTCTTTCTGGTCAACGGTTGTAAATGATTGTGTTGATTAAAAAAGAAAACTTGATGTAACTCTACTTTTAACTGCCGTTTCAGATAGATTTGGAATTGCATCACATCCAATTTTGCCTAGAGCGTACACGGTAAGTAACACTCATTGTGTTTAAGGAGATTTACGTTTGTAATAGCAGAAGTGTAGCCGCGTTGCGTTGTACGTGTGAAAATTGGTCGAGGCGAAATGTTAATGTTTAATTTCATTCCTTTAGGTTCCACGGTGTTTGTTGGCTGCAAGTTTTCCACTGCAAGAAGAGGCTCGTATCATTGACCAGGAGCGAGCTACAATGGTGAGTAGCCATAACATTTATGTTAAACACTTCCTATTTCATGTCTAACAGTACTTGATTTAACAAATAACCATAAATAAATACAGTGTGGGCACTGAAGTTAACATATGTGATTATACTGCCTAATCTGTCACCGAGTAGATTGTTGCAAAGTAATATAAGATCCAAAGTTGTAATTCAGAATAGTTTTCAAAAGAAGGCCATTAGAATTATATACAAGTCTGATTACCCTGAACAAGCTATTAATTAAATCACAAATTCTTCAATTCAAAGATTTGGTAGATTATCAGACAAATAATGTCTAACAGTAATTGATTTAACACATCACGATAAGTAGATTGAGTGTGGGCACTCTCAAGTTAACATATGTGATTATACTGCCTAATCTGTTACAGAGTATGTTGTTGCCAAGTAATGTAGAATAGATCCAAAGTAGTAATCCAGAATAGTTTTGAAGAGGCCATTAGAATGATAAACAAATCTGATTACCTTGAACATAATAACAAGCTAAGTGTTTAATATGTCCTATGAAGTCAAAATTGGGCACCATCATGTGGTGAAATTTGGAATTGCATCACATCCAATTTTGCCTGGGAACAAACAGATTACATAAATCTTAGTTTTGAATAAACCACTCCTTCTCAAACAAGTAAACTCTGCCCATTTTGCGCAGTAGATGTTCTGTTAATATCTAGTATTTATACAAAGTCATAATTTAAATTGCTTTCAACCTTCATTCATCGGTTCAACCAACATTACTCGCTCTTATTACCAACTTGTATTGATTTAACTAAGCGTTTAATACTTCCTATCAGGTCTCAAATCGAGATTTGGCAAAATACAATTTCAGCAAATCCAATTTTGCCAGGGAACAAAAATAGATTAAATAAACTAAATAAGTCCTCTTCCCATTAAATAAATCAGAAAAGTCTGTCTTGTAACCAGTCCTCTTCAAACAAGTAAAGTCTGCCCATTTTGTGCCGTAGATTTTGTGTCTATGCCTAGTATTTAAACAAAATCATAATTTAAACGACTTCTTTCCTTCATTCACTTTGGAAATTTGGAATTGCAGCAAATCGAATTTTGCCAGGGAACAAAAATAGATCAATTAAACTAAATAAGTCTTCTTCCCATTAAATAAATTAAAAAAGTCTGTCTTGTAACCAGTCCTTTTCAAACAAGTAAAGTCTGCCCATTTTGTGCCGTCGATTTTGTGTTTATGCCTAGTATTTATACAAAATCATAATTTAAAGGACTTCATTCCTTCATTCACTTTGGAAATTTGGAATTGCAGCACATCAAATTTTGCCTGGGAAGAAAAGTAGATTAAATAAATTTAATAAGTCTTACTACTTCCCATTAAATAAATTAAATACGTCTTACTTGTTTCCACTCCTTTTCAAAACAGTAGTTTAAAACGAGGGCCCTTCACTCAATCTTTAACCTCAACCCCGCACGTTGTGTTGTATCTGTGAATGTTAGTTGTGGCCAAATGATAGTTTTCTTTCATTCGTTTAGGTTCCAAGAAAACTTGATGTAACTCTACTTTTAACTGCCGTTTCAGATAAGCGGGTATTACGTTGCAGTCATGTGCCGCGGATATGACGTAATTGCCGGAACCTCCGCCAAAATTCAAATCTGTTGGCCCGATGGCCGTGAGCCACTGAGCAGCGACGATTATCAACAGAAATATCTTTATTTTCTGCTTGCAACTGGACCGTCTAGAGCGTACACGGTAAGTAACACTCATTGTGTTTAAGGAGATTTACGTTTGTAATAGCAGAAGTGTAGCCGCGTTGCGTTGTACGTGTGAAAATTGGTCGAGGCGAAATGTTAATGTTTAATTTCATTCCTTTAGGTTCCACGGTGTTTGTTGGCTGCAAGTTTTCCACTGCAAGAAGAGGCTCGTATCATTGACCAGGAGCGAGCTACAATGGTGAGTAGCCATAACATTTATGTTAAACACTTCCTATTTCATGTCTAACAGTACTTGATTTAACAAATAACCATAAATAAATACAGTGTGGGCACTGAAGTTAACATATGTGATTATACTGCCTAATCTGTCACCGAGTAGATTGTTGCAAAGTAATATAAGATCCAAAGTTGTAATTCAGAATAGTTTTCAAAAGAAGGCCATTAGAATTATATACAAGTCTGATTACCCTGAACAAGCTATTAATTAAATCACAAATTCTTCAATTCAAAGATTTGGTAGATTATCAGACAAATAATGTCTAACAGTAATTGATTTAACACATCACGATAAGTAGATTGAGTGTGGGCACTCTCAAGTTAACATATGTGATTATACTGCCTAATCTGTTACAGAGTATGTTGTTGCCAAGTAATGTAGAATAGATCCAAAGTAGTAATCCAGAATAGTTTTGAAGAGGCCATTAGAATGATAAACAAATCTGATTACCTTGAACATAATAACAAGCTAAGTGTTTAATATGTCCTATGAAGTCAAAATTGGGCACCATCATGTGGTGAAATTTGGAATTGCATCACATCCAATTTTGCCTGGGAACAAACAGATTACATAAATCTTAGTTTTGAATAAACCACTCCTTCTCAAACAAGTAAACTCTGCCCATTTTGCGCAGTAGATGTTCTGTTAATATCTAGTATTTATACAAAGTCATAATTTAAATTGCTTTCAACCTTCATTCATCGGTTCAACCAACATTACTCGCTCTTATTACCAACTTGTATTGATTTAACTAAGCGTTTAATACTTCCTATCAGGTCTCAAATCGAGATTTGGCAAAATACAATTTCAGCAAATCCAATTTTGCCAGGGAACAAAAATAGATTAAATAAACTAAATAAGTCCTCTTCCCATTAAATAAATCAGAAAAGTCTGTCTTGTAACCAGTCCTCTTCAAACAAGTAAAGTCTGCCCATTTTGTGCCGTAGATTTTGTGTCTATGCCTAGTATTTAAACAAAATCATAATTTAAACGACTTCTTTCCTTCATTCACTTTGGAAATTTGGAATTGCAGCAAATCGAATTTTGCCAGGGAACAAAAATAGATCAATTAAACTAAATAAGTCTTCTTCCCATTAAATAAATTAAAAAAGTCTGTCTTGTAACCAGTCCTTTTCAAACAAGTAAAGTCTGCCCATTTTGTGCCGTCGATTTTGTGTTTATGCCTAGTATTTATACAAAATCATAATTTAAAGGACTTCATTCCTTCATTCACTTTGGAAATTTGGAATTGCAGCACATCAAATTTTGCCTGGGAAGAAAAGTAGATTAAATAAATTTAATAAGTCTTACTACTTCCCATTAAATAAATTAAATACGTCTTACTTGTTTCCACTCCTTTTCAAAACAGTAGTTTAAAACGAGGGCCCTTCACTCAATCTTTAACCTCAACCCCGCACGTTGTGTTGTATCTGTGAATGTTAGTTGTGGCCAAATGATAGTTTTCTTTCATTCGTTTAGGTTCCAAGAAAACTTGATGTAACTCTACTTTTAACTGCCGTTTCAGATAAGCGGGTATTACGTTGCAGTCATGTGCCGCGGATATGACGTAATTGCCGGAACCTCCGCCAAAATTCAAATCTGTTGGCCCGATGGCCGTGAGCCACTGAGCAGCGACGATTATCAACAGAAATATCTTTATTTTCTGCTTGCAACTGGACCGTCTAGAGCGTACACGGTAAGTAACACTCATTGTGTTTAAGGAGATTTACGTTTGTAATAGCAGAAGTGTAGCCGCGTTGCGTTGTACGTGTGAAAATTGGTCGAGGCGAAATGTTAATGTTTAATTTCATTCCTTTAGGTTCCACGGTGTTTGTTGGCTGCAAGTTTTCCACTGCAAGAAGAGGCTCGTATCATTGACCAGGAGCGAGCTACAATGGTGAGTAGCCATAACATTTATGTTAAACACTTCCTATTTCATGTCTAACAGTACTTGATTTAACAAATAACCATAAATAAATACAGTGTGGGCACTGAAGTTAACATATGTGATTATACTGCCTAATCTGTCACCGAGTAGATTGTTGCAAAGTAATATAAGATCCAAAGTTGTAATTCAGAATAGTTTTCAAAAGAAGGCCATTAGAATTATATACAAGTCTGATTACCCTGAACATAACAACAAGCTATTAATTAAATCACAAATTCTTCAATTCAAAGATTTGGTAGATTATCAGACAAATAATGTCTAACAGTAATTGATTTAACACATCACAATAAGTAGATTGAGTGTGGGCACTCTCAAGTTAACATATATGATTATACTGCCTAATCTGTTACAGAGTATGTTGTTGCCAAGTAATGTAGAATAGATCCAAAGTAGTAATCCAGAATAGTTTTGAAGAGGCCATTAGAATAATAAACAAATCTGATTACCTTGAACATAATAACAAGCTAAGTGTTTAATATGTCCTATGAAGTCGAAATTGGGCACCGTCATGTGGTGAAATTTGGAATTGCATCACATCCAATTTTGCCTGGGAACAAACAGATTAAATAAATCTTAGTTTTGAATAAGCCACTCCTTCTCAAACAAGTAAACTCTGCCCATTTCGCGCAGTAGATGTTCTGTTAATATCTAGTATTTATACAAAGTCATAATTTAAATTGCTTTCAACCTTCATTCATCGGTTCAACCAACATTACTCGCTCTTACTACCAACTTGTATTGATTTAACTAAGCGTTTAATACTTCCTATCAGGTCTCAAGGCAAGATTTGGCAAAATACAGTTTCAGCAAATCCAATTTTGCCAGGGAACAAAAATAGATTAAATAAACTAAATAAGTCTTCTTCCCAATAAATAAATCAGAAAAGTCTGTCTTGTAACCAGTCCTCTTCAAACAAGTAAAGTCTGCCCATTTTGTGCCGTAGATTTTGTGTCCATGCCTAGTATTTAAACAAAATCATAATTTAAACGACTTCTTGCCTTCATTCACTTTGGAAATTTGGAATTGCAGCAGATCGAATTTTGCCAGGGAACAAAAATAGATCAATTAAACTAAGTCTTCTTCCCATTAAATAAATTAAAAAAGTCTGTCTTGTAACCAGTCCTTTACAAACAAGTAAAGTCTGGCCATTTTGTGCCGTCGATTTTGTGTTAATGCCTAGTATTTATACAAAATCATAATTTAAAGGACTTCATTCCTTCATTCACTTTGGAAATTTGGAATTGCAGCACATCAAATTTTGCCTGGGAAGAAAAGTAGATTAAATAAATTTAATAAGTCTTACTACTTCCCATTAAATAAATTAAATACGTCTTACTTGTTCCCACTCCTTTTCAAAACAGTAGTTTAAAACGAGGGCCCTTCACTCAACCTTTAACCCTATTTATTCACCTTCTAGGCTAAGTGTTAAAGGCTAAGTGTTAAAGGCTAAGTGTTAAAGGCTAAGTGTTAAAGGCTAAGTGTTAGAGGCTAAGTGCCAGAGGCTAGGCGCCAGAGGCGAGTTTTTGTGGGCTGAAGTTTTAGTGGGGTTAGTGTGAATACAATCCAAAAGAATACAACAGATTACAATACAAAAGAATATAATACATAGATTAAATTCAATAGCTCTTACTACTTCCCATTAAATAAATTAAATACGTCTTACTTGTTCCCAATCCTTTTCAAAAAAGTAGTTTAAAACGAGGGCCCTTCACTCAACCTTTAACCTCAACCCCGCACGTCACATTGTGTTGTATCTGTGAATGTTGGTTGTGGCCAAATGATAGTTTTCTTTCATTCGTTTAGGTTCCACGGTGTTTGTTGGCTATGTTTTCCACTGTCAGAAGGATGAAAATACAAAGTACAACGCTTGGACGTGGGCGAAGACGTCACCGGTGAGTCCTTCCTTCCTCTTTATTTACCTTCTAGATGCTAGAGGCTAAGTGTTAGAGGCTAAGTGTTAGAGGCTAAGTGTTAAAGGCAACACAATACGAACAACACAACACAATACGAACAACTCAACACAATATGAACAACACAATATGAACAACACAACACAATACGAACAACACAACACAATACGAACAACACAACACAATACGAACAACATAACACATTACGAACAACACAACACAATACGAACAACACAACGATACTGCACTGAACAACACGATACCGCACTGAGAAACACGATACCGCACTGAACAACACGATACCGCACTGAACAACACCATGCCGCACTGAACACCATGCCACACTGAACAACACCATCCCGCACTGAACAACACCATGCCGCACTAAACAACACCATGCCGCACTGAACAACACCATGCCTCACTGAACGACACCATGCCGCACTGAAAGACACCATGCCGCACTGAACGACACCATGCCGCACTGAAAGACACCATCCCGCACTGAACACCATGCCGCACTGAACAACACCATCCTGCACTAAACAACACCATCCCGCACTGAACAACACCATGCCGCACTGAACAACATTATGCCGCACTGAACAACATTATGCCTCACTGAACATTATGCCGCACTGAACAACACCATGCCGCACTGAACAACACCATGCCGCACTGAACAACACCATGCCGCACTGAACAACACCATGCCGCACTGAACAACACCATGCCGCACTGAACAACACCATGCCGCACTGAACAACAATATGCCGCACTGAACAACACCATGCCGCACTGAACAACACCATCCTGCACTGAACAACACCATTCCGCATTGAACACCATGCCGCACTGAACAACACCATCCCGCACTGAACAGCACCATCCCGCACTGAACAACATTATGCCGCACTGAACAACATTATGCCGCACTGAACAACACCATGCCGCACTGAACAACACCATGCCGCACTGAACAACACCATGCCGCACTGAACAACATTATAACGCACTGAACAACACCATCCCGCACTGAACAACACCATGCCGCACTAAACAACATTATGCCGCACTGAACAACATTATGCCGAAATGAACAACACCATGCCGCACTGAACAACACCATGCCGCACTGAACAACACCATGCCGCACTGAACAACACCATGCCGCACTGAACAACACGATCCCGCATTGAACACCATCCCGCACTGAACAACACCATGCCGCACTGAACAACACCATGCCGCACTGAACAACACCATGCCGCACTGAACAACACCATGCCGCACTGAACAACACCATTCCGCACTGAACAACACCATGCCGCACTGAACAACATTATGCTGCACTGAACAACACCATGCCGCACTGAACAACAACATGCCGCACTGAAAAACATTATGCCGCACTGAACAACACCATGCCGCACTGAACAACACCATCCCGAACTGAACAACACCATGCCGCATTGAACAACACCATGCCGCACTGAACAACACCATCCTGCACTGAACAACACCATCCCGCACTGAACAACACCATGCCGCACTGAACAACATTATGGCGCACTGAACAACACCATGCCGCAATGAACAACACCATCCCGCACTGAACAACATTATGCCGCACTGAACAACATTATGCCGCACTGAACAACATTATGCCGCACTGAACAACATTATGCCGCACTGAACAACATTATGCCGCACTGAACAACATTATGCCGCACTGAACAACACCATGCCGCACTGAACAACACCATGCCGCACTGAACAACACCATGCCGCACTGAACAACACCATGCCGCACTGAACAACACCATCCCGCACTGAACAACACCATGCCGCACTGAGCAACACCATGGCGCACTGAACAACACCATCCCGCACTGAACAACACCATGCCGCACTGAACAACACCATTCCGCACTGAACAACACCATGCCGCACTGAACAACATTACGCTGCACTGAACAACACCATGCCGCACTGAACAACACCATGCCGCACTGAACAACACCATGCCGCATTGAACAACACCATGCCGCATTGAACAACACCATGCCGCACTGAACAACACCATCCTGCACTGAACAACACCATGCCGCATTGAACAACACCATGCCGCACTGAACAACACCATCCTGCACTGAACAACACCATCCCGCACTGAACAACACCATCCCGCATTGAACAACACCATCCCGCACTGAACAACACCATGCCGCACTGAACAACACCATGCCGCACTGAACAACACCATTCCGCACTGAACAACACCATGCCGCACTGAACAACACCATCCTGCACTAAACAACACCATCCCGCACTGAACAACACCATGCCGCATTGAACAACACCATCCTGCACTGAACAACACCATCCTGCACTGAACAACACCATGCCGCACTGAACAACACCATGCCGCACTGAACAACACCATGCCGCACTGAACAACACCATGCCGCACTGAACAACATTATGCCGCACTGAACAACATTATGTCGCACTGAACAACACCATGCCGCACTGAACAACACCATGCTGCACTGAACAACATTATGCCGCACTGAAAAACACCATGCCGCACTGAACAACACCATCCCGCACTGAACAACACCATGCCGCATTGAACAACACCATGCCGCACTGAACAACACCATGCTGCACTGAACAACACCATGCTGCACTGAACAACACGATCCTGCATTGAACAACACCATGCCGCACTGAACAACACCATCCTGCACTGAACAACACCATCCTGCACTGAACAACACCACCCCGTACTGAACAACACGATCCCGCATTGAACAACACCATCCCACACTGAACAACACCATGCCGCACTGAACAACACCATTCCGCACTGAACAACACCATGCCGCACTGAACAACACCATGCCGCACTGAACAACACCATGCCGCACTGAACAACACCATGCCGCATTGAACAACACCATGCCGCACTGAACAACACCATCCTGCACTGAACAACACCATCCCGCACTGAACAACACCATGCCGCATTGAACAACACCATGCCGCACTGAACAACACCATCCTGCACTGAACAACACCATCCCGCACTGAACAACACCATGCCGCACTGAACAACATTATGGCTTACTGAACAACATTATGCCGCACTGAACAACACCATGCCGCACTGAACAACACCATGCCGCACTGAACAACACCATGCCGCACTGAACAACATTATGCCGCACTGAACAACATTATGCCGCACTGAACAACACCATGCCGCACTGAACAACACCATGCCGCACTGAACAACACCATGCCGCACTGAACAACACGACGTCGCACTGAACAACACGACGCCGCACAGAACAACACGACGCCGCACAGAATAACACAATACCGCACAGAACAACACAATACCGCACAAACAGTTTTAGATAATATTACGTCGCAGTCATGTGACGCGGACATGACGTCAATAGGCGGAACTCACGGCAAAATTATAATCCGTGGGCGTGGCTTGCAACAGGAAGTAGGAAAGCGGCAATTCTGGCAAACAAGACACAGCGGTTAGTAACACGATGACTTACAAGGCAAATATTTTTGTTTTCAGCTTGCAACTTGACCGTCTAGAGCGTACAAGGTAATTACAACTGTTTTTTTTTAGCCCTGAAAAGCGAGGGAGTGTGGCGTTTGGGAGGAATGTCGAACTCGGCGTCTGCTTCCAGCCACAGACGCCAAATTTCGACGATTATTTCGACTGGTCAACGGTTGTAAATTATTGCGTTGACTAAAAACTTTATTTAACTCTACTCTTAACTTTGCCGTTTCAGATATGCGGGTATTACACCGCGGAAATGACGTCAATAGGCTGAACTCTCGCCAAAATTCAAATCTGTGGGCGCAATGGCCTTGAGCGAGACACCGGATACAAACACGACGATTATCAACAGAAATATCTTTATTTTCTGCTTGCAAGTGGACCGTCTAGAGCGTACACGGTAAGTACAACTCATTGTGTTTAAAAAAGATTTACGTTTGTGTAGTTTGCGTTGCGTTGTATCTGTGAATGTTGGTTTAGGCTAAATGTTAATGTTTAATTTCATTCCTTTAGGTTCCACGGTGTTTGTTGGCTGTATGTTTTCCACTGCAAGAAGAGGCTCGTATCATTGACCAGCAGGAGCTACAATGGTGAGTACCCCTTTCGTCTTCCATTTATGTTAAACACTTCCTATTTCATGTCTAACAGTACTCGATTTAACAAATAACCATAAATAAATACAGTGTGGGCAGTCACGTTAACATATGTGATTATCCTGCCTAATATGTTTATCACAAATATGTCACTAATCACTAATATGTTTATTTGTTTATCACAACACCTTTGGACCTTCAGCAATCGATTATTTCCCTTCATCTACATAGAGACAGAACGATGGTGTCTTAAACATCTCATTCATTTCACCAAATAACTTCACGCAGGTGGATAACGGCCGTCTCGGTCACGCTATGTTGCGTGATGCAGTTTTGAAGAACCAAATGCATTTATTCAATGAATAAGTCAAGCTAGTTCTATGTTTATGATGTTGTAAGTTACGGTACCGATTGAAGTTGAGTTCGAAGCCAGTGGAAAACAGCGCTGCGTTTGTGCTCTCCAGGTACAAATGTTGTGATCTCTGACTGACGACCGGGCGAGACTCGAGTAAGAGATGTCCAAACGAGCTCCGGCAGGGCGGGCCAAGGCGGAGCGAACGGACGCCCTTCAGGCCGCCAATGACGAGCTGAGAACCAAACTGATGGACGTCCAGTTAGAACTTCAGCAGGAGAAGAACAAGGTGAAAACCTCAACAGACAGACACTGCCTGCCTCCCTGCCTGCCTCCCTGCCTGCCTCCCTGCCTGCCTCCCTCCCTCCCAGTTTTCCCGATGTAGATTAGACATGCGTGTGCCATGACTGTGTCAGCCTACATCAACAAATGCACCGAGGACGTCAGCACCACTAAGAATATCATCACCCGGGGCAACCAACGACCCTGGATGACTGAGGAGGTACGTCAAACGCTACGAGCGCGGAACTCTGCCTTCAAGTCTGGCGACAAGGAGACACTGAGGACAGCGAGAGCCAACTTGAACCGTGCCATCAGAATAGCGAAGCGAGACCGCAGTCGAAAATTTCAGGATCGTTTCCACGACGTCAAAAACATCAGGAGTATGTGGCAAGGCATACGGGCGATTACAGACGACAACTCACCCTCCCCCCCCCGGTGGGTGTAGTTGATGCTGACTTTCTAAATGGTCTAAATAACTTCTTTGGGAGGTTCGAGGCACTAAACGGCACTCCAGCAGTTAAAACTGTCCCCCATCAGGAAGAGGAGGTACTCTGCCTTGACTCCGCCGATGTGTTGAAGACCCTGAGGAGAGTCAACCCCTGTAAGGCCCCTGGCCCGGACAACATTCCTGGGCGTGTGTTCAGGGAATGTGCAAGTCATCTGGCTGGGGTCATCACAGACATTTTTAACACCTCGCTGGGCCAAGCCACAGTGCCGGCGTGCTTTAAGACTGCCTCCATCATTCCGGTGCCGAAGAAACCTCAAATCACCTCATTTAATGATTACCGGCCTGTTGCACTGACTCCGGTTATGATGAAGTGCTTCGAAAGGCTGCTTAAAGGTCACATCGTTTCCAGACTCCCCCTATTATTTGACCCGTTCCAGTTTGCCGACCGGCAAAACCGCTCCACTCAGGAAGCCATCTCCTCCGTTCTTCACCTGAGCCTGGCTCACCTGGAGGAGAAGAACACCCATGTGCGGAGGCTGTTCCTGGACTTCAGCTCAGCGTTTAACACCATCATCCCACAGCATCTGGTAGGAAAATTGGAACACCTGGGCTTCAACACCCCCCTTCGCAACTGGCTGCTAGACTTCCTCACCAACAGACCTCAGTCAGTCCGGGTCGGACAGAACACCTCTGATGTCATCACCCTCAGCACAGGCTCCCTTCAGGGCTGCGTCCTGAGCCCCCTGCTGTGCACCCTGATGACACACGACTGCGTCCTCAGGTTCACCACCAATCACATCGTGAAGTCAGCAGACGACACAACGGTGGTGGGGCTCATCAGAGACAACAACGACCTGGACTACAGAGAGGAGGTGGAGCAGCTGGTGGGCTGGTGCAGAGAAAACAGCCTGATCCTGAATGAGGAGAAGATGAAGGAGATCATCGTCGACTTCAGGAAAAAACAGCCTCACCACGCTCCACTGATCATCAACAGCTCAGCTGTGGAGGTGGTCAGCAGCACCAAATTCCTGGGGGTCCACATCACAGAAGACCTCACCTGGACTATGAACACTACGGCACTGGTCAAGAGGGCACAGAAGCGCTTGTACTTCCTGCGGAGGATGAGGAGAGCCCACCTGCCCCCACCCATCATGAGGACGTTCTACAGGAGCACCATAGAGAGCATTCTGACAAGCTGTCTCTCTGTGTGGTGTGGAGGCTGCACCGCCTCCGATTGGAAGAACGTGAGGAGAGTGGTGAGGACAGCAGAGAGGATCATAGGGGCTCCTCTTCCCTCCATTCAGGACATTTCATCTCAGCGCTGCATGTCCCGTGCCCGTAACATCATCAATGACCCATCACACCCCCACCATGGACTGTTCTCCCTGCTGCCCTCTGGGAAGAGGTTTGCAGCATCCGCTGCAGGTCCACCAGGTTCTGCAACAGCTTTTTCCCTGCTGTCATCAGACTGTTGAACACTAGAACTGTTGAGCTCTAAACTGAACTCTGCATCACACATTCACAGAACTGTACTTTATGACACTACGGACCTCTATCTCGCACTACCAACTTTACTGAACTTGTATAAACCCTTTAAATAGAAGTTTAATACATGGTTTAGCATTCCTCTGCACACTCTTGAATACTGTTTTGCCTACTTGCACTATTGCATAATTATCACTGCTGCACTTTATACTTATTTTTAATATATATATATATATATAGTATATGTATATATATATATTTTCATAGGATATGTTACTTCTATTCAACTGCAATATCACTACTTTGTTGTAAGACGTATGCAACGGAATTTCGTTTTGTATGCACCATGTGCAGACAAGATGACAATAAAGTTTGTCTAAGTCTAAGTCTAAGTCATGTCAGGTCAGCTGTCTGGAGAGAGAGAGAAGTCAGGACCTGCGGGCGGAGCACCACCGTGCCACCGCCGCCATGACGGAACTCAAAAGCAAACTCCATGAGGAGAAGCAGAAAGAGTTAGCCATTACCAGGGAGACATTACTGCGGCAGCATGAAATGGAGCTGATGAGAGTGATCAAAATCAAAGATGGAGAGATCCAGCGACTGAATGCCTTGGTCCTCAGCCTGAGGGACGGCTCCATGGACAAGGTGATCCGCTCTATCCGTGTCTGACTATCCGCACGCCACGTCGGGCTTCGATGCGGCCGCTACCGTATTGTGTAGCTTGTCCCCAGTAAGCGTCGCGGCGCTCCGTTGCGGTCTCAACGGCCCGGTGTGGCGCAATGTCTGCTCAGGTGAGGAGGGGGGGCGCTTTGCTGGCGGAGGTGGAGGAGACGCGGCGGTGTCGGGAGACCGAGCGGTGTCGCCTCCACCAGGAGCGCGGAAGAAGCCCTGGCAGCGGCCCAGCAGGCCTGGCAGTCCCGAGCGGCCGAGCTCCGATCGGCTCATCACCAGCATCGGGAGGAGCTGAGCCGAACCAAGAGAGACTGCGAGAGGGAGATCCGCCGACTGGTAGGACTGATCAGATGCGCGGTGCGTGGCTATGTTCCCAATTTCGTTGTATACCTGCAGTGCAATGACACCTAAGGCATTCTATTCTATTCTATTTCACAAGAAGAAAATGTCCGGTTGCTCGCTTCGCTTATGTCACAGCAAAGGTGTTCTAGTCAATTCAAGAAAAAAATTGGCCGGTTGCTCTCTTTGTTTTTGTCACAATTCTGGCAAATGAGTTTGCCCGCCTGCCTGAGCGCTCCCCGTTTGTACATCCAGACGGATGAGATCAAGCTGAAAGACAGAGCGGTTAGTGTTTTGGATGAAGCCCTGGGGCCGGCCACGTCCACCGCCTTCAGCTGCAGACTCAGGCTGCCGAGCAGCAGATCGCTGCCCTGAGGGATTCCCAAAGGGCGGGCCTAAACTACCCTGGAAGTGGGGTCAACGCCGCTACTAGCAATCCTCTTCATTGCGTAAGCCACCTCATCACACACTTGCAGTACGCATGACTTAGTTCGTTGCTGGAGGAAGGTAGCACAAAAACAGTTTTGAACTTTGAACGAGTGCTTGTGTGTGTGTGTTGCGGGGCGTTTTCAGTCTCAGGAGGATCGGGACACGCGACGGTTTCATCTGAAAATCGCTGAGCTCAGCGCAGTCATCAGGAAACTGGAGGATCGAAACGCCCTGCTTTCTGAAGAGCGCAATGAACTGGTAATTTATTGACGGCACGCTTGAAGGTTTGCGCTACGTTTGATGCGCGCCATCCAGCGAGGCACCCATTGCGCTTGCTTATTAGTTGAGCGGCGCGGCGAGTCGGTTGCCTGGTAGATGTCTTTTATTGGGAGCCAAAGCCACGATTCCGTTCAAACCGATGCAAAAGAAATGGATACGTTCTGGCCCGCGTGTTGTGCGTCTTTCACATCCCGCACTTCATGCTTGCAGCTAAAGCGACTGAGAGAAACAGAAAGCCAGTTTCTGCCACTCCTGTACAAAAACAAACGCCTGAGCAGGAAGAATGAAGAACTCTCGCTGGTGCTGTGTCGCCTTGAAAACAAAGTGCGCTTTGTCACCCAGGAGAACGAGGAGATGGCAAGCTTGGTAAGTCGACGCGGACAACGGCGGCGTGCCAACAGAGTCCACTGCATTTGTGTTCCACAGAGAAGGCCTAGTTCGCTCAATGACCTGGACCGCGGTTGCGGCCAGCAGGACGGTGAAATGGAGTTCCTTCAAGTTGTGGAGCAGCGGCACATCATCGACGACTTGTCCAAGGTCTTCAGGCAGGCGACTCGGTGCACGTACGGCAGCGCCGCGCTCGCTCGCTGTCGCCAGGAAACCTTTTCCGTCCAAAGCTTGGCCGGCGGCCGCCATCCAAAAAATTGGCCCCTTAAATTCCGACCTTTCAAGCAGGAGCATTGTGCGCACGCGTTTGAACACGCTTTAGACTTGTTTTGCCGTTTTCAGCAGCTCAAAGCTCCCGTTTTGTCAGCGCCTTTGCCACTCGCTGTGCGCTGAAAACGACGGACTTGCCCGGCTGCTCAGCCCGTCAACCATGAGCCGCGAGCGCGACGTCATTGTCCGTAGGCAGCTAGTGGCAAAATGCACCCTGTTAGAGTTGCGCTCGCTCCAACTTATTTTGCAAGAACCACACGGGAGACAAGTAAGTTCTTTTGGACACCTGCAGGTGGAGAGTCCATCCGTTGTACGAATGAAGTCTGACTCTCGGCTCCTGCACGAGCATTTTAATTAAGAGAAACAGGGTGGGTGTAAGAGTGGATTGAATAGAGGAAGCCCTTGACCTCTAGTCAAAACATAGCAAGGGGTGTTTTACGACTTTGTGTAGGAAGGGATAAGCGATAGGGATAAATAAGGGATAAATAATATTATTTATTACAGGTCGCAGTCAAAGTCAAAGCAACACAATGATACGATAAAGATAATCTGGAAAACCCTGACACACCCTGTAGTTGTCACTTTTGGAAAAGACGAGCGTCCCTCCAATCATCGCCGGTGACGTGTTTTTCAGGCTCTGGAGACAGGAGCTCATGTCAGAAATGTCATTGTGAGTCGCGTTTGTTTCTGCGCCGGAGCCGTTCGTTCCCTTTGCATCCAAAGAATCTCAAAGGCGGATTATTTGTGTCGACAGGAGAGAGATTTGCTGCTACGATACCGACGTCGAGAATCTCTGAGGAGGAACAAAGCGTGAGGTCCTGCAAGGTGAGTCTGTTTGTTTGCGGCTGCTTGGTGTTGCGCAAGATGAAATGGCCTTTTTCTCGCTATCGTTCCTCTCGTCGATTCATCGTGAGGTGTCGCTTCAGTTTGTTCAGAGAGATGTTTGCTTCCGCGCCCGCAGGTCATCGAAACATTTTACGGCTACGACGAAGACGTGTTGGTGGACCCGGACGGATCGTCCTTGTCTTTTCACACCGACAGAACCCCCGACACGGAACCCGAAGAGGTAGCCCGCCATTTCTGCCAGCGTATTGGCACCAAACATTCCTCTTCAGCCTGGAATCGGACTCGTCTTTGCGTCGCGGGTGCTTTGTCGCCGGTCTGACTGATTCTGGTACTAGTGCTGTGTTGCATTGGTGTGTGCATGAAGAGGCGGAGCTTCGCTACCGCCAGCTGACGCAAGAATATCAAGCGCTGCAACGAGCCTACGCTCTGCTAGCCCAGACCAGCGAAGGGGACTACGACGCCGAGAAGGAGATCAAGGTGGCGCCCCTTCCCGCAACCCCCGGCCGGGTCGCAGCCTCCCCGTTCTCACCCAGCCTCGGGTGTTCTCTGGTCTGAAAGGAGGAGGAGGAGCCTCCCTCCTCCTCCTTTCAGACCAGAGAAAAGCTGATGGTAGAAATGGGTCACTATCAAAGCAGAGTAGCAGATCTGGAGTCAGCGCTGAAGCAACAAGGACAGGTAAGCTCATCAATGAGCACACCTTTTTCTCAGACAAAATAGCTACATTCTTCAGTCACTCATCCGTCTGGCATTACTGGACCAACCCCCCCCCCCCCCCGAACGTGGCTGGGAAAATGCGGAGAAAAGCAAATGTCATTTTCCAGTCAACCAAAGAATTTGTGGATGAAAATGACACAACATTCCAAAGCTGTCCACGCGTTTGTCTCTTCTAGAATGTCAAGTGGGTGGAGGAGAAGCAGCTGCTGCGTCAGAGCAATCAGCAGTTGGCCGAAAAGGTGACGGAAAGAAAGGCGCTGGGCGGAGTCGCTTGGCGTCACACCTGACGGGAAGCCCCGCAGATGAGGTCTGACTGTCTTTTCAGGTCAGGCGGATGGAGGCGGAAGAAGCGCGTCTGAAAGAGCACATCCAGGATATCCGAGACCAAAACGAACTGCTTGAGTTCCGCATCCTGGAGCTGGAGGTGGGAAGACTCGCACAAGCGTGTTGAGGCCAGAGATGTGACGGACGGACGGACGGACGGACGGACGGATGCATGCCTCTGCCTTTCAGGAGAGGGAGTGGCGCTCCCCCGTCTTGAAGTTTCTGCAAGTCCGTTTCCCAGACGGCCTCAGCCCTTTGCAGATCTACTGCGAGGCCGAGGGCGTGAGCGTACGTAAGGCGTCCCTCGCAACCCTAACCTTAACCCGAGGTCCCAGAACACCTTACATTGCTCCTTGCGCCTTTCCCCCGGACATCGTCATCAGTGATCTGATGAAGAAGCTGGACATCCTGGGCTATAACGCCGTAAGTGTATGTCGAACTCCTTATGTTCGCACTCCACGAGACTCGGCGGCTCAAATGTGACTTTTGGAAGGCTTTGCGCTGAAAGAAGCTTGTTGACGCTGTGCCTTTGGGCTCTTGCAGAATCTCACCAACGAGGAGCAGGTGGTCGTGATTCACGCCAGGACCCTTCTCACCCTAGCCGAGAAGGTAACGCGCACGTCCACGCACGCTCTCGCATTCTGCTTATGTGACAGCAGCCTTTCCTCAGTGGTTAGAATACATCAAAGTGACCAAGTCAGCACTTCAACAGAAGATGTTGGACATTGAAAGTGAGAAGGTAGACAGACACGCGACATCAGCCAAGGGGAACTCCGGCAATGTGCCCCAACAATTCTGACCTTGAGCTGTGCTAGGATATGTTCTGCAAGCAGAAGGGCTACCTGGATGAAGAGTTGGACTTCAGGAAGTGTTCCATGGACCAGGCTCATAAGGTAAGCCGCCCTCAAATCTCCCGCCGGACCACTGATGGACGAGGATTGCGGCCCAGAGGATCCTGGAGCTGGAGGCCATGTTGTACGAGGCGCTACCGCAGCGGGACTGCCCCGCCACGGACGGCGAAAAAGCCAGCCACGCTGGCGTGAATGACGTGCTGACGGCGGATCAGAGAGAAGAGCTTAGGAGCGCCGTGGACCAATGGAAGTGAGCCCTGATGTGCGAGTTGAGGGAGCGCGACGCTTGCATCCTCCAAGAGAGAATGGATCTGCTGCACAGCGCGCAACAGGTAAGGGCCCAAAGCCAGCCCGGCACTTACTTGCACGCTTACTGGCTTTTGAATGCCACTTTCCATTTGTCCGTCCTAGAGGAACAAAGAGCTGAAAGAATTCATCGAAGCTCAGAAGAGACAAATCAAACAATTGGAGGAGAAGTTTCTGTTTCTCTTTCTATTCTTCTCCTTGGCCTTCATTCTGTGGCCCTAACACCAGCTGGTGAGTGAGCTCCAGCGGCACCGCACTCGACACCTCCGATACACTGCCAGCCGGTCTCAGACGTTGGCAGACGCTCCGATGCCAACGTATACCCCCCGCCACGGTGACAGAGGCACCGCGTCACACCGGCGCTCATCCAATCAGAAGGCAGGAAAAGCAAATTCACATGCAGGGCACTTTTGAACCAGAAGAGAGCGCCACAAAAAACGGTTGTTGCCCCAAACGCGCACTAAAAAGGGTCAGAATAACAAGAGTCCCACTGGCCAGCCGGGGCCACCCGTCCAGCTGTTTCTTCAGGGGGGAAAAAAATTGGAGTCACCGGTGAGTACATTTTGCATTTAGCTCTGCTTTTCTGCTTCTGTCTTCAAGTGTGTGGCATCCTGCGATCAAAGATTCAGCCAACCCCAAAGCGGTTGACCTCAACGTCCCACCACCATGCCTACCAGAGCAGGTGACGTGATGCTTTGGACATCCTTCCGTCTCAGATGCCCAAAAGTACTCTTTGCCACATCTGCGGCAATACGGTGTCTTTTCAAAGGTGCAAATAAATCCAGCGTGGGCGGAACACGCACGTCTTCGGTTTTTCCCGCTTTGTTTGTGTGACAGCTGTTGTGAAAATTTTATACAAATAAAGTTGTATAGTACAGGTTTGGCCAAGCCGCAACTCCCGAACCGCATGCGGCTCTTTTATGTTCATATCAACATTTGTGTGTGTGTGTGTGTGTGTGTGTGTGTGTGTGTGGGGGGGGGGGGTTGTGCGTGTTGGCTTCACTTGAGTTCAATTTGGTATTTTGGTCAAAAGCGCATGTGGTGAAATTCCACAAAGTAGGATGGGCAAACACATTTCTTTAAACTATGAGTGTCAATTGGGCTCTCGAAATGGCAGGGAAAAGATGCACAGCAAAACGAAAATACGTAGATGAACACAGGACGTTTTAATCAGAGTGGGAAAGTTTCTATTTTTTGTTGAACGTGATGGCAAACCATTCTGCCTGATATGTCAGACCTCAGCGCATTTCAAAGATTCAAATCTTCAGCGCCATGCACTTCAGCTCACTCCATGCTAACATTGATCAGGCGTCGAACCCGCAACATCATGCTTAAGAGGTGGCCATGCTAACCAGTGCGCCATTATGTCAACGCATAATAACTGTAAGTCTACTGATCAAAACAGCGGTTACTATATGACGTCGCTACGTCGTGGTCACGTGACGCAGACAAGACGTCAATGGACGTGGGCAGAGTTAACTTGTTTAAAAGGGAGTGGGCAGAAGAAATATTAAATTTATTTAAATCTATTTTGAGTGCACACCATTATGCCAATGCATAACAACTGTAAATCTACTAAACAAAACAGCGGTTGCTATATGACATCTGCCACGTCGTGGTCACGTGACATACGTGACGTCGATGGGCGTAACTTTCGCCGGAATTCAAATCCGCGGGGAGAGTTAACTTGTTTAAAAGAGAGTGGGCAGAAGAATTATTTAATTTATTTAAATCTATTTGGTGTGTGCGCCATTATGTCAATGCATAACAACTGTAAGTCTACTAAACAAAACAGCGGTTGCTATATGACGTCTGCCACGTCGTGGTCACGTGACGCGGACGTGACGTCGACGCCTACTTTACATCCCACCGATCACAGGACCCCTCGGCTGCATAACCGTGCCCCCTTCCCAACCAATCGGATTTGCTATACGCGAAAACGACGCCAATGGAAAGAGCTTCCGCCCAAATTTAAATCCGTGGGCGTGGCTCGCAGCAGGAAGTAGGAAAACGGCGGCGATGTTTACAAAGACACAGCGGATGGTAACATACGACTAACAAGAGAAATATTTTTATTTTCTGCTTGCAACTGGACCGTCCAGAGCGTACACGGTAAGTACAACTCATCGTTTTTAAAAAGAAGTACTTTTGTTGCCCTGAAAAGCGAGTGAGCGTGGCGTTTGTGGGGGACGTCGAATTTCGACGATTCTTTCTGGTCAACGGTTGTAAATGATTGTGTTGATTAAAAAAGAAAACTTGATGTAACTCTACTTTTAACTGCCGTTTCAGATAGATTTGGAATTGCATCACATCCAATTTTGCCTAGAGCGTACACGGTAAGTAACACTCATTGTGTTTAAGGAGATTTACGTTTGTAATAGCAGAAGTGTAGCCGCGTTGCGTTGTACGTGTGAAAATTGGTCGAGGCGAAATGTTAATGTTTAATTTCATTCCTTTAGGTTCCACGGTGTTTGTTGGCTGCAAGTTTTCCACTGCAAGAAGAGGCTCGTATCATTGACCAGGAGCGAGCTACAATGGTGAGTAGCCATAACATTTATGTTAAACACTTCCTATTTCATGTCTAACAGTACTTGATTTAACAAATAACCATAAATAAATACAGTGTGGGCACTGAAGTTAACATATGTGATTATACTGCCTAATCTGTCACCGAGTAGATTGTTGCAAAGTAATATAAGATCCAAAGTTGTAATTCAGAATAGTTTTCAAAAGAAGGCCATTAGAATTATATACAAGTCTGATTACCCTGAACAAGCTATTAATTAAATCACAAATTCTTCAATTCAAAGATTTGGTAGATTATCAGACAAATAATGTCTAACAGTAATTGATTTAACACATCACGATAAGTAGATTGAGTGTGGGCACTCTCAAGTTAACATATGTGATTATACTGCCTAATCTGTTACAGAGTATGTTGTTGCCAAGTAATGTAGAATAGATCCAAAGTAGTAATCCAGAATAGTTTTGAAGAGGCCATTAGAATGATAAACAAATCTGATTACCTTGAACATAATAACAAGCTAAGTGTTTAATATGTCCTATGAAGTCAAAATTGGGCACCATCATGTGGTGAAATTTGGAATTGCATCACATCCAATTTTGCCTGGGAACAAACAGATTACATAAATCTTAGTTTTGAATAAACCACTCCTTCTCAAACAAGTAAACTCTGCCCATTTTGCGCAGTAGATGTTCTGTTAATATCTAGTATTTATACAAAGTCATAATTTAAATTGCTTTCAACCTTCATTCATCGGTTCAACCAACATTACTCGCTCTTATTACCAACTTGTATTGATTTAACTAAGCGTTTAATACTTCCTATCAGGTCTCAAATCGAGATTTGGCAAAATACAATTTCAGCAAATCCAATTTTGCCAGGGAACAAAAATAGATTAAATAAACTAAATAAGTCCTCTTCCCATTAAATAAATCAGAAAAGTCTGTCTTGTAACCAGTCCTCTTCAAACAAGTAAAGTCTGCCCATTTTGTGCCGTAGATTTTGTGTCTATGCCTAGTATTTAAACAAAATCATAATTTAAACGACTTCTTTCCTTCATTCACTTTGGAAATTTGGAATTGCAGCAAATCGAATTTTGCCAGGGAACAAAAATAGATCAATTAAACTAAATAAGTCTTCTTCCCATTAAATAAATTAAAAAAGTCTGTCTTGTAACCAGTCCTTTTCAAACAAGTAAAGTCTGCCCATTTTGTGCCGTCGATTTTGTGTTTATGCCTAGTATTTATACAAAATCATAATTTAAAGGACTTCATTCCTTCATTCACTTTGGAAATTTGGAATTGCAGCACATCAAATTTTGCCTGGGAAGAAAAGTAGATTAAATAAATTTAATAAGTCTTACTACTTCCCATTAAATAAATTAAATACGTCTTACTTGTTTCCACTCCTTTTCAAAACAGTAGTTTAAAACGAGGGCCCTTCACTCAATCTTTAACCTCAACCCCGCACGTTGTGTTGTATCTGTGAATGTTAGTTGTGGCCAAATGATAGTTTTCTTTCATTCGTTTAGGTTCCAAGAAAACTTGATGTAACTCTACTTTTAACTGCCGTTTCAGATAAGCGGGTATTACGTTGCAGTCATGTGCCGCGGATATGACGTAATTGCCGGAACCTCCGCCAAAATTCAAATCTGTTGGCCCGATGGCCGTGAGCCACTGAGCAGCGACGATTATCAACAGAAATATCTTTATTTTCTGCTTGCAACTGGACCGTCTAGAGCGTACACGGTAAGTAACACTCATTGTGTTTAAGGAGATTTACGTTTGTAATAGCAGAAGTGTAGCCGCGTTGCGTTGTACGTGTGAAAATTGGTCGAGGCGAAATGTTAATGTTTAATTTCATTCCTTTAGGTTCCACGGTGTTTGTTGGCTGCAAGTTTTCCACTGCAAGAAGAGGCTCGTATCATTGACCAGGAGCGAGCTACAATGGTGAGTAGCCATAACATTTATGTTAAACACTTCCTATTTCATGTCTAACAGTACTTGATTTAACAAATAACCATAAATAAATACAGTGTGGGCACTGAAGTTAACATATGTGATTATACTGCCTAATCTGTCACCGAGTAGATTGTTGCAAAGTAATATAAGATCCAAAGTTGTAATTCAGAATAGTTTTCAAAAGAAGGCCATTAGAATTATATACAAGTCTGATTACCCTGAACAAGCTATTAATTAAATCACAAATTCTTCAATTCAAAGATTTGGTAGATTATCAGACAAATAATGTCTAACAGTAATTGATTTAACACATCACGATAAGTAGATTGAGTGTGGGCACTCTCAAGTTAACATATGTGATTATACTGCCTAATCTGTTACAGAGTATGTTGTTGCCAAGTAATGTAGAATAGATCCAAAGTAGTAATCCAGAATAGTTTTGAAGAGGCCATTAGAATGATAAACAAATCTGATTACCTTGAACATAATAACAAGCTAAGTGTTTAATATGTCCTATGAAGTCAAAATTGGGCACCATCATGTGGTGAAATTTGGAATTGCATCACATCCAATTTTGCCTGGGAACAAACAGATTACATAAATCTTAGTTTTGAATAAACCACTCCTTCTCAAACAAGTAAACTCTGCCCATTTTGCGCAGTAGATGTTCTGTTAATATCTAGTATTTATACAAAGTCATAATTTAAATTGCTTTCAACCTTCATTCATCGGTTCAACCAACATTACTCGCTCTTATTACCAACTTGTATTGATTTAACTAAGCGTTTAATACTTCCTATCAGGTCTCAAATCGAGATTTGGCAAAATACAATTTCAGCAAATCCAATTTTGCCAGGGAACAAAAATAGATTAAATAAACTAAATAAGTCCTCTTCCCATTAAATAAATCAGAAAAGTCTGTCTTGTAACCAGTCCTCTTCAAACAAGTAAAGTCTGCCCATTTTGTGCCGTAGATTTTGTGTCTATGCCTAGTATTTAAACAAAATCATAATTTAAACGACTTCTTTCCTTCATTCACTTTGGAAATTTGGAATTGCAGCAAATCGAATTTTGCCAGGGAACAAAAATAGATCAATTAAACTAAATAAGTCTTCTTCCCATTAAATAAATTAAAAAAGTCTGTCTTGTAACCAGTCCTTTTCAAACAAGTAAAGTCTGCCCATTTTGTGCCGTCGATTTTGTGTTTATGCCTAGTATTTATACAAAATCATAATTTAAAGGACTTCATTCCTTCATTCACTTTGGAAATTTGGAATTGCAGCACATCAAATTTTGCCTGGGAAGAAAAGTAGATTAAATAAATTTAATAAGTCTTACTACTTCCCATTAAATAAATTAAATACGTCTTACTTGTTTCCACTCCTTTTCAAAACAGTAGTTTAAAACGAGGGCCCTTCACTCAATCTTTAACCTCAACCCCGCACGTTGTGTTGTATCTGTGAATGTTAGTTGTGGCCAAATGATAGTTTTCTTTCATTCGTTTAGGTTCCAAGAAAACTTGATGTAACTCTACTTTTAACTGCCGTTTCAGATAAGCGGGTATTACGTTGCAGTCATGTGCCGCGGATATGACGTAATTGCCGGAACCTCCGCCAAAATTCAAATCTGTTGGCCCGATGGCCGTGAGCCACTGAGCAGCGACGATTATCAACAGAAATATCTTTATTTTCTGCTTGCAACTGGACCGTCTAGAGCGTACACGGTAAGTAACACTCATTGTGTTTAAGGAGATTTACGTTTGTAATAGCAGAAGTGTAGCCGCGTTGCGTTGTACGTGTGAAAATTGGTCGAGGCGAAATGTTAATGTTTAATTTCATTCCTTTAGGTTCCACGGTGTTTGTTGGCTGCAAGTTTTCCACTGCAAGAAGAGGCTCGTATCATTGACCAGGAGCGAGCTACAATGGTGAGTAGCCATAACATTTATGTTAAACACTTCCTATTTCATGTCTAACAGTACTTGATTTAACAAATAACCATAAATAAATACAGTGTGGGCACTGAAGTTAACATATGTGATTATACTGCCTAATCTGTCACCGAGTAGATTGTTGCAAAGTAATATAAGATCCAAAGTTGTAATTCAGAATAGTTTTCAAAAGAAGGCCATTAGAATTATATACAAGTCTGATTACCCTGAACATAACAACAAGCTATTAATTAAATCACAAATTCTTCAATTCAAAGATTTGGTAGATTATCAGACAAATAATGTCTAACAGTAATTGATTTAACACATCACAATAAGTAGATTGAGTGTGGGCACTCTCAAGTTAACATATATGATTATACTGCCTAATCTGTTACAGAGTATGTTGTTGCCAAGTAATGTAGAATAGATCCAAAGTAGTAATCGAGAATAGTTTTGAAGAGGCCATTAGAATAATAAACAAATCTGATTACCTTGAACATAATAACAAGCTAAGTGTTTAATATGTCCTATGAAGTCGAAATTGGGCACCGTCATGTGGTGAAATTTGGAATTGCATCACATCCAATTTTGCCTGGGAACAAACAGATTAAATAAATCTTAGTTTTGAATAAGCCACTCCTTCTCAAACAAGTAAACTCTGCCCATTTCGCGCAGTAGATGTTCTGTTAATATCTAGTATTTATACAAAGTCATAATTTAAATTGCTTTCAACCTTCATTCATCGGTTCAACCAACATTACTCGCTCTTACTACCAACTTGTATTGATTTAACTAAGCGTTTAATACTTCCTATCAGGTCTCAAGGCAAGATTTGGCAAAATACAGTTTCAGCAAATCCAATTTTGCCAGGGAACAAAAATAGATTAAATAAACTAAATAAGTCTTCTTCCCAATAAATAAATCAGAAAAGTCTGTCTTGTAACCAGTCCTCTTCAAACAAGTAAAGTCTGCCCATTTTGTGCCGTAGATTTTGTGTCCATGCCTAGTATTTAAACAAAATCATAATTTAAACGACTTCTTGCCTTCATTCACTTTGGAAATTTGGAATTGCAGCAGATCGAATTTTGCCAGGGAACAAAAATAGATCAATTAAACTAAGTCTTCTTCCCATTAAATAAATTAAAAAAGTCTGTCTTGTAACCAGTCCTTTACAAACAAGTAAAGTCTGGCCATTTTGTGCCGTCGATTTTGTGTTAATGCCTAGTATTTATACAAAATCATAATTTAAAGGACTTCATTCCTTCATTCACTTTGGAAATTTGGAATTGCAGCACATCAAATTTTGCCTGGGAAGAAAAGTAGATTAAATAAATTTAATAAGTCTTACTACTTCCCATTAAATAAATTAAATACGTCTTACTTGTTCCCACTCCTTTTCAAAACAGTAGTTTAAAACGAGGGCCCTTCACTCAACCTTTAACCCTATTTATTCACCTTCTAGGCTAAGTGTTAAAGGCTAAGTGTTAAAGGCTAAGTGTTAAAGGCTAAGTGTTAAAGGCTAAGTGTTAGAGGCTAAGTGCCAGAGGCTAGGCGCCAGAGGCGAGTTTTTGTGGGCTGAAGTTTTAGTGGGGTTAGTGTGAATACAATCCAAAAGAATACAACAGATTACAATACAAAAGAATATAATACATAGATTAAATTCAATAGCTCTTACTACTTCCCATTAAATAAATTAAATACGTCTTACTTGTTCCCAATCCTTTTCAAAAAAGTAGTTTAAAACGAGGGCCCTTCACTCAACCTTTAACCTCAACCCCGCACGTCACATTGTGTTGTATCTGTGAATGTTGGTTGTGGCCAAATGATAGTTTTCTTTCATTCGTTTAGGTTCCACGGTGTTTGTTGGCTATGTTTTCCACTGTCAGAAGGATGAAAATACAAAGTACAACGCTTGGACGTGGGCGAAGACGTCACCGGTGAGTCCTTCCTTCCTCTTTATTTACCTTCTAGATGCTAGAGGCTAAGTGTTAGAGGCTAAGTGTTAGAGGCTAAGTGTTAAAGGCAACACAATACGAACAACACAACACAATACGAACAACTCAACACAATATGAACAACACAATATGAACAACACAACACAATACGAACAACACAACACAATACGAAGAACACAACACAATACGAACAACACAACACATTACGAACAACACAACACAATACGAACAACACAACGATACTGCACTGAACAACACGATACCGCACTGAGAAACACGATACCGCACTGAACAACACGATACCGCACTGAACAACACCATGCCGCACTGAACACCATGCCACACTGAACAACACCATCCCGCACTGAACAACACCATGCCGCACTAAACAACACCATGCCGCACTGAACAACACCATGCCTCACTGAACGACACCATGCCGCACTGAAAGACACCATGCCGCACTGAACGACACCATGCCGCACTGAAAGACACCATCCCGCACTGAACACCATGCCGCACTGAACAACACCATCCTGCACTGAACAACACCATCCCGCACTGAACAACACCATGCCGCACTGAACAACATTATGCCGCACTGAACAACATTATGCCTCACTGAACATTATGCCGCACTGAACAACACCATGCCGCACTGAACAACACCATGCCGCACTGAACAACACCATGCCGCACTGAACAACACCATGCCGCACTGAACAACATTATGCCGCACTGAACAACACCATGCCGCACTGAACAACACCATCCTGCACTGAACAACACCATTCCGCATTGAACACCATGCCGCACTGAACAACACCATCCCGCACTGAACAACACCATCCCGCACTGAACAACATTATGCCGCACTGAACAACATTATGCCGCACTGAACAACACCATGCCGCACTGAACAACACCATGCCGCACTGAACAACACCATGCCGCACTGAACAACATTATAACGCACTGAACAACACCATCCCGCACTGAACAACACCATGCCGCACTAAACAACATTATGCCGCACTGAACAACATTATGCCGAAATGAACAACACCATGCCGCACTGAACAACACGATGCCGCACTGAACAACACCATGCCGCACTGAACAACACCATGCCGCACTGACCAACACGATCCCGCATTGAACACCATCCCGCACTGAACAACACCATGCCGCACTGAACAACACCATGCCGCACTGAACAACACCATGCCGCACTGAACAACACCATGCCGCACTGAACAACACCATTCCGCACTGAACAACACCATGCCGCACTGAACAACATTATGCTGCACTGAACAACACCATGCCGCACTGAACAACACCATGCCGCACTGAACAACAACATGCCGCACTGAAAAACATTATGCCGCACTGAACAACACCATGCCGCACTGAACAACACCATCCCGAACTGAACAACACCATGCCGCATTGAACAACACCATGCCGCACTGAACAACACCATCCTGCACTGAACAACACCATCCCGCACTGAACAACACCATGCCGCACTGAACAACATTATGGCGCACTGAACAACACCATGCCGCAATGAACAACACCATCCCGCACTGAACAACATTATGCCGCACTGAACAACATTATGCCGCACTGAACAACATTATGCCGCACTGAACAACATTATGCCGCACTGAACAACATTATGCCGCACTGAACAACATTATGCCGCACTGAACAACACCATGCCGCACTGAACAACACCATGCCGCACTGAACAACACCATGCCGCACTGAACAACACCATGCCGCACTGAACAACACCATCCCGCACTGAACAACACCATGCCGCACTGAGCAACACCATGCCGCACTGAACAACACCATCCCGCACTGAACAACACCATGCCGCACTGAACAACACCATTCCGCACTGAACAACACCATGCCGCACTGAACAACATTACGCTGCACTGAACAACACCATGCCGCACTGAACAACACCATGCCGCACTGAACAACACCATGCCGCATTGAACAACACCATGCCGCATTGAACAACACCATGCCGCACTGAACAACACCATCCTGCACTGAACAACACCATGCCGCATTGAACAACACCATGCCGCACTGAACAACACCATCCTGCACTGAACAACACCATCCCGCACTGAACAACACCATCCCGCATTGAACAACACCATCCCGCACTGAACAACACCATGCCGCACTGAACAACACCATGCCGCACTGAACAACACCATTCCGCACTGAACAACACCATGCCGCACTGAACAACACCATCCTGCACTGAACAACACCATCCCGCACTGAACAACACCATGCCGCATTGAACAACACCATCCTGCACTGAACAACACCATCCTGCACTGAACAACACCATGCCGCACTGAACAACACCATGCCGCACTGAACAACACCATGCCGCACTGAACAACACCATGCCGCACTGAACAACACCATGCCGCACTGAACAACATTATGCCGCACTGAACAACATTATGTCGCACTGAACAACACCATGCCGCACTGAACAACACCATGCTGCACTGAACAACATTATGCCGCACTGAAAAACACCATGCCGCACTGAACAACACCATCCCGCACTGAACAACACCATGCCGCATTGAACAACACCATGCCGCACTGAACAACACCATGCTGCACTGAACAACACCATGCTGCACTGAACAACACGATCCTGCATTGAACAACACCATGCCGCACTGAACAACACCATCCTGCACTGAACAACACCATCCTGCACTGAACAACACCACCCCGTACTGAACAACACGATCCCGCATTGAACAACACCATCCCACACTGAACAACACCATGCCGCACTGAACAACACCATTCCGCACTGAACAACACCATGCCGCACTGAACAACACCATGCCGCACTGAACAACACCATGCCGCACTGAACAACACCATGCCGCATTGAACAACACCATGCCGCACTGAACAACACCATCCTGCACTGAACAACACCATCCCGCACTGAACAACACCATGCCGCATTGAACAACACCATGCCGCACTGAACAACACCATCCTGCACTGAACAACACCATCCCGCACTGAACAACACCATGCCGCACTGAACAACATTACGGCTTACTGAACAACATTATGCCGCACTGAACAACACCATGCCGCACTGAACAACACCATGCCGCACTGAACAACACCATGCCGCACTGAACAACATTATGCCGCACTGAACAACATTATGCCGCACTGAACAACACCATGCCGCACTGAACAACACCATGCCGCACTGAACAACACCATGCCGCACTGAACAACACGACGTCGCACTGAACAACACGACGCCGCACAGAACAACACGACGCCGCACAGAATAACACAATACCGCACAGAACAACACAATACCGCACAAACAGTTTTAGATAATATTACGTCGCAGTCATGTGACGCGGACATGACGTCAATAGGCGGAACTCACGGCAAAATTATAATCCGTGGGCGTGGCTTGCAACAGGAAGTAGGAAAGCGGCAATTCTGGCAAACAAGACACAGCGGTTAGTAACACGATGACTTACAAGGCAAATATTTTTGTTTTCAGCTTGCAACTTGACCGTCTAGAGCGTACAAGGTAATTACAACTGTTTTTTTTTAGCCCTGAAAAGCGAGGGAGTGTGGCGTTTGGGAGGAATGTCGAACTCGGCGTCTGCTTCCAGCCACAGACGCCAAATTTCGACGATTATTTCGACTGGTCAACGGTTGTAAATTATTGCGTTGACTAAAAACTTTATTTAACTCTACTCTTAACTTTGCCGTTTCAGATATGCGGGTATTACACCGCGGAAATGACGTCAATAGGCTGAACTCTCGCCAAAATTCAAATCTGTGGGCGCAATGGCCTTGAGCGAGACACCGGATACAAACACGACGATTATCAACAGAAATATCTTTATTTTCTGCTTGCAAGTGGACCGTCTAGAGCGTACACGGTAAGTACAACTCATTGTGTTTAAAAAGATTTACGTTTGTGTAGTTTGCGTTGCGTTGTATCTGTGAATGTTGGTTTAGGCTAAATGTTAATGTTTAATTTCATTCCTTTAGGTTCCACGGTGTTTGTTGGCTGTATGTTTTCCACTGCAAGAAGAGGCTCGTATCATTGACCAGCAGGAGCTACAATGGTGAGTACCCCTTTCGTCTTCCATTTATGTTAAACACTTCCTATTTCATGTCTAACAGTACTCGATTTAACAAATAACCATAAATAAATACAGTGTGGGCAGTCACGTTAACATATGTGATTATCCTGCCTAATATGTTTATCACAAATATGTCACTAATCACTAATATGTTTATTTGTTTATCACAACACCTTTGGACCTTCAGCAATCGATTATTTCCCTTCATCTACATAGAGACAGAACGATGGTGTCTTAAACATCTCATTCATTTCACCAAATAACTTCACGCAGGTGGATAACGGCCGTCTCGGTCACGCTATGTTGCGTGATGCAGTTTTGAAGAACCAAATGCATTTATTCAATGAATAAGTCAAGCTAGTTCTATGTTTATGATGTTGTAAGTTACGGTACCGATTGAAGTTGAGTTCGAAGCCAGTGGAAAACAGCGCTGCGTTTGTGCTCTCCAGGTACAAATGTTGTGATCTCTGACTGACGACCGGGCGAGACTCGAGTAAGAGATGTCCAAACGAGCTCCGGCAGGGCGGGCCAAGGCGGAGCGAACGGACGCCCTTCAGGCCGCCAATGACGAGCTGAGAACCAAACTGATGGACGTCCAGTTAGAACTTCAGCAGGAGAAGAACAAGGTGAAAACCTCAACAGACAGACACTGCCTGCCTCCCTGCCTGCCTCCCTGCCTGCCTCCCTCCCTCCCAGTTTTCCCGATGTAGATTAGACATGCGTGTGCCATGACTGTGTCAGCCTACATCAACAAATGCACCGAGGACGTCAGCACCACTAAGAATATCATCACCCGGGGCAACCAACGACCCTGGATGACTGAGGAGGTACGTCAAACGCTACGAGCGCGGAACTCTGCTTTCAAGTCTGGCGACAAGGAGACACTGAGGACAGCGAGAGCCAACTTGAACCGTGCCATCAGAATAGCGAAGCGAGACCGCAGTCGAAAATTTCAGGATCGTTTCCACGACGTCAAAAACATCAGGAGTATGTGGCAAGGCATACGGGCGATTACAGACGACAACTCACCCTCCCCCCCCCCCGGTGGGTGTAGTTGATGCTGACTTTCTAAATGGTCTAAATAACTTCTTTGGGAGGTTCGAGGCACTAAACGGCACTCCAGCAGTTAAAACTGTCCCCCATCAGGAAGAGGAGGTACTCTGCCTTGACTCCGCCGATGTGTTGAAGACCCTGAGGAGAGTCAACCCCTGTAAGGCCCCTGGCCCGGACAACATTCCTGGGCGTGTGTTCAGGGAATGTGCAAGTCATCTGGCTGGGGTCATCACAGACATTTTTAACACCTCGCTGGGCCAAGCCACAGTGCCGGCGTGCTTTAAGACTGCCTCCATCATTCCGGTGCCGAAGAAACCTCAAATCACCTCATTTAATGATTACCGGCCTGTTGCACTGACTCCGGTTATGATGAAGTGCTTCGAAAGGCTGCTTAAAGGTCACATCGTTTCCAGACTCCCCCTATTATTTGACCCGTTCCAGTTTGCCGACCGGCAAAACCGCTCCACTCAGGAAGCCATCTCCTCCGTTCTTCACCTGAGCCTGGCTCACCTGGAGGAGAAGAACACCCATGTGCGGAGGCTGTTCCTTGACTTCAGCTCAGCGTTTAACACCATCATCCCACAGCATCTGGTAGGAAAATTGGAACACCTGGGCTTCAACACCCCCCTTCGCAACTGGCTGCTAGACTTCCTCACCAACAGACCTCAGTCAGTCCGGGTCGGACAGAACACCTCTGATGTCATCACCCTCAGCACAGGCTCCCTTCAGGGCTGCGTCCTGAGCCCCCTGCTGTGCACCCTGATGACACACGACTGCGTCCTCAGGTTCACCACCAATCACATCGTGAAGTCAGCAGACGACACAACGGTGGTGGGGCTCATCAGAGACAACAACGACCTGGACTACAGAGAGGAGGTGGAGCAGCTGGTGGGCTGGTGCAGAGAAAACAGCCTGATCCTGAATGAGGAGAAGATGAAGGAGATCATCGTCGACTTCAGGAAAAAACAGCCTCACCACGCTCCACTGATCATCAACAGCTCAGCTGTGGAGGTGGTCAGCAGCACCAAATTCCTGGGGGTCCACATCACAAAAGACCTCACCTGGACTATGAACACTACGGCACTGGTCAAGAGGGCACAGAAGCGCTTGTACTTCCTGCGGAGGATGAGGAGAGCCCACCTGCCCCCACCCATCATGAGGACGTTCTACAGGAGCACCATAGAGAGCATTCTGACAAGCTGTCTCTCTGTGTGGTGTGGAGGCTGCACCGCCTCCGATTGGAAGAACGTGAGGAGAGTGGTGAGGACAGCAGAGAGGATCATAGGGGCTCCTCTTCCCTCCATTCAGGACATTTCATCTCAGCGCTGCATGTCCCGTGCCCGTAACATCATCAATGACCCATCACACCCCCACCATGGACTGTTCTCCCTGCTGCCCTCTGGGAAGAGGTTTGCAGCATCCGCTGCAGGTCCACCAGGTTCTGCAACAGCTTTTTCCCTGCTGTCATCAGACTGTTGAACACTAGAACTGTTGAGCTCTAAACTGAACTCTGCATCACACATTCACAGAACTGTACTTTATGACACTACGGACCTCTATCTTGCACTATCTCGCACTACCAACTTTACTGAACTTGTATAAACCCTTTAAATAGAAGTTTAATACATGGTTTAGCATTCCTCTGCACACTCTTGAATACTGTTTTGCCTACTTGCACTATTGCATAATTATCACTGCTGCACTTTATACTTATTTTTAATATATATATATATATATATATATATATATATATATATATATATATATATATAGTATATGTATATATATACATTTTCATAGGATATGTTACTTCTATTCAACTGCAATATCACTACTTTGTTGTAAGACGTATGCAACGGAATTTCGTTTTGTATGCACCATGTGCAGACAAGATGACAATAAAGTTTGTCTAAGTCTAAGTCTAAGTCATGTCAGGTCAGCTGTCTGGAGAGAGAGAGAAGTCAGGACCTTCGGGCGGAGCACCACCGTGCCACCGCCGCCATGACGGAACTCAAAAGCAAACTCCATGAGGAGAAGCAGAAAGAGTTAGCCATTACTTTACATTACCAGGGAGACATTACTGCGGCAGCATGAAATGGAGCTGATGAGAGTGATCAAAATCAAAGATGGAGAGATCCAGCGACTGAATGCCTTGGTCCTCAGCCTGAGGGACGGCTCCATGGACAAGGTGATCCGCTCTATCCGTGTCTGACTATCCGCACGCCACGTCGGGCTTCGATGCGGCCGCTACCGTATTGTGTAGCTTGTCCCCAGTAAGCGTCGCGGCGCTCCGTTGCGGTCTCAACGGCCCGGTGTGGCGCAATGTCTGCTCAGGTGAGGAGGGGGGGCGCTTTGCTGGCGGAGGTGGAGGAGACGCGGCGGTGTCGGGAGACCGAGCGGTGTCGCCTCCACCAGGAGCGCGGAAGAAGCCCTGGCAGCGGCCCAGCAGGCCTGGCAGTCCCGAGCGGCCGAGCTCCGATCGGCTCATCACCAGCATCGGGAGGAGCTGAGCCGAACCAAGAGAGACTGCGAGAGGGAGATCCGCCGACTGGTAGGACTGATCAGATGCGCGGTGCGTGGCTATGTTCCCAATTTCGTTGTATACCTGCAGTGCAATGACACCTAAGGCATTCTATTCTATTCTATTTCACAAGAAGAAAATGTCCGGTTGCTCGCTTCGCTTTTGTCACAGCAAAGGTGTTCTAGTCGATTCAAGAAAAAAATTGGCCGGTTGCTCTCTTTGTTTTTGTCACAATTCTGGCAAATGAGTTTGCCCGCCTGCCTGAGCGCTCCCCGTTTGTACATCCAGACGGATGAGATCAAGCTGAAAGACAGAGCGGTTAGTGTTTTGGATGAAGCCCTGGGGCCGGCCACGTCCACCGCCTTCAGCTGCAGACTCAGGCTGCCGAGCAGCAGATCGCTGCCCTGAGGGATTCCCAAAGGGCGGGCCTAAACTACCCTGGAAGTGGGGTCAACGCCGCTACTAGCAATCCTCTTCATTGCGTAAGCCACCTCATCACACACTTGCAGTACGCATGACTTAGTTCGTTGCTGGAGGAAGGTAGCACAAAAACAGTTTTGAACTTTGAACGAGTGCTTGTGTGTGTGTGTTGCGGGGCGTTTTCAGTCTCAGGAGGATCGGGACACGCGACGGTTTCATCTGAAAATCGCTGAGCTCAGCGCAGTCATCAGGAAACTGGAGGATCGAAACGCCCTGCTTTCTGAAGAGCGCAATGAACTGGTAATTTATTGACGGCACGCTTGAAGGTTTGCGCTACGTTTGATGCGCGCCATCCAGCGAGGCACCCATTGCGCTTGCTTATTAGTTGAGCGGCGCGGCGAGTCGGTTGCCTGGTAGATGTCTTTTATTGGGAGCCAAAGCCACGATTCCGTTCAAACCGATGCAAAAGAAATGGATACGTTCCGGCCCGCGTGTTGTGCGTCTTTCACATCCCGCACTTCATGCTTGCAGCTAAAGCGACTGAGAGAAACAGAAAGCCAGTTTCTGCCACTCCTGTACAAAAACAAACGCCTGAGCAGGAAGAATGAAGAACTCTCGCTGGTGCTGTGTCGCCTTGAAAACAAAGTGCGCTTTGTCACCCAGGAGAACGAGGAGATGGCAAGCTTGGTAAGTCGACGCGGACAACGGCGGCGTGCCAACAGAGTCCACTGCATTTGTGTTCCACAGAGAAGGCCTAGTTCGCTCAATGACCTGGACCGCGGTTGCGGCCAGCAGGACAGTGAAATGGAGTTCCTTCAAGTTGTGGAGCAGCGGCACATCATCGACGACTTGTCCAAGGTCTTCAGGCAGGCGACTCGGTGCACGTACGGCAGCGCCGCGCTCGCTCGCTGTCGCCAGGAAACCTTTTCCGTCCAAAGCTTGGCCGGCGGCCGCCATCCAAAAAATTGGCCCCTTAAATTCCGACCTTTCAAGCAGGAGCATTGTGCGCACGCGTTTGAACACGCTTTAGACTTGTTTTGCCGTTTTCAGCAGCTCAAAGCTCCCGTTTTGTCAGCGCCTTTGCCACTCGCTGTGCGCTGAAAACGACGGACTTGCCCGGCTGCTCAGCCCGTCAACCATGAGCCGCGAGCGCGACGTCATTGTCCGTAGGCAGCTAGTGGCAAAATGCACCCTGTTAGAGTTGCGCTCGCTCCAACTTATTTTGCAAGAACCACACGGGAGACAAGTAAGTTCTTTTGGACACCTGCAGGTGGAGAGTCCATCCGTTGTACGAATGAAGTCTGACTCTCGGCTCCTGCACGAGCATTTTAATTAAGAGAAACAGGGTGGGTGTAAGAGTGGATTGAATAGAGGAAGCCCTTGACCTCTAGTCAAAACATAGCAAGGGGTGTTTTACGACTTTGTGTAGGAAGGGATAAGCGATAGGGATAAATAAGGGATAAATAATATTATTTATTACAGGTCGCAGTCAAAGTCAAAGCAACACAATGATACGATAAAGATAATCTGGAAAACCCTGACACACCCTGTAGTTGTCACTTTTGGAAAAGACGAGCGTCCCTCCAATCATCGCCGGTGACGTGTTTTTCAGGCTCTGGAGACAGGAGCTCATGTCAGAAATGTCATTGTGAGTCGCGTTTGTTTCTGCGCCGGAGCCGTTCGTTCCCTTTGCATCCAAAGAATCTCAAAGGCGGATTATTTGTGTCGACAGGAGAGAGATTTGCTGCTACGATACCGACGTCGAGAATCTCTGAGGAGGAACAAAGCGTGAGGTCCTGCAAGGTGAGTCTGTTTGTTTGCGGCTGCTTGGTGTTGCGCAAGATGAAATGGCCTTTTTCTCGCTATCGTTCCTCTCGTCGATTCATCGTGAGGTGTCGCTTCAGTTTGTTCAGAGAGATGTTTGCTTCCGCGCCCGCAGGTCATCGAAACATTTTACGGCTACGACGAAGACGTGTTGGTGGACCCGGACGGATCGTCCTTGTCTTTTCACACCGACAGAACCCCCGACACGGAACCCGAAGAGGTAGCCCGCCATTTCTGCCAGCGTATTGGCACCAAACATTCCTCTTCAGCCTGGAATCGGACTCGTCTTTGCGTCGCGGGTGCTTTGTCGCCGGTCTGACTGATTCTGGTACTAGTGCTGTGTTGCATTGGTGTGTGCATGAAGAGGCGGAGCTTCGCTACCGCCAGCTGACGCAAGAATATCAAGCGCTGCAACGAGCCTACGCTCTGCTAGCCCAGACCAGCGAAGGGGACTACGACGCCGAGAAGGAGATCAAGGTGGCGCCCCTTCCCGCAACCCCCGGCCGGGTCGCAGCCTCCCCGTTCTCACCCAGCCTCGGGTGTTCTCTGGTCTGAAAGGAGGAGGAGGAGCCTCCCTCCTCCTCCTTTCAGACCAGAGAAAAGCTGATGGTAGAAATGGGTCACTATCAAAGCAGAGTAGCAGATCTGGAGTCAGCGCTGAAGCAACAAGGACAGGTAAGCTCATCAATGAGCACACCTTTTTCTCAGACAAAATAGCTACATTCTTCAGTCACTCATCCGTCTGGCATTACTGGACCAACCCCCCCCCCCCCCCGAACGTGGCTGGGAAAATGCGGAGAAAAGCAAATGTCATTTTCCAGTCAACCAAAGAATTTGTGGATGAAAATGACACAACATTCCAAAGCTGTCCACGCGTTTGTCTCTTCTAGAATGTCAAGTGGGTGGAGGAGAAGCAGCTGCTGCGTCAGAGCAATCAGCAGTTGGCCGAAAAGGTGACGGAAAGAAAGGCGCTGGGCGGAGTCGCTTGGCGTCACACCTGACGGGAAGCCCCGCAGATGAGGTCTGACTGTCTTTTCAGGTCAGGCGGATGGAGGCGGAAGAAGCGCGTCTGAAAGAGCACATCCAGGATATCCGAGACCAAAACGAACTGCTTGAGTTCCGCATCCTGGAGCTGGAGGTGGGAAGACTCGCACAAGCGTGTTGAGGCCAGAGATGTGACGGACGGACGGACGGACGGACGGACGGATGCATGCCTCTGCCTTTCAGGAGAGGGAGTGGCGCTCCCCCGTCTTGAAGTTTCTGCAAGTCCGTTTCCCAGACGGCCTCAGCCCTTTGCAGATCTACTGCGAGGCCGAGGGCGTGAGCGTACGTAAGGCGTCCCTCGCAACCCTAACCTTAACCCGAGGTCCCAGAACACCTTACATTGCTCCTTGCGCCTTTCCCCCGGACATCGTCATCAGTGATCTGATGAAGAAGCTGGACATCCTGGGCTATAACGCCGTAAGTGTATGTCGAACTCCTTATGTTCGCACTCCACGAGACTCGGCGGCTCAAATGTGACTTTTGGAAGGCTTTGCGCTGAAAGAAGCTTGTTGACGCTGTGCCTTTGGGCTCTTGCAGAATCTCACCAACGAGGAGCAGGTGGTCGTGATTCACGCCAGGACCCTTCTCACCCTAGCCGAGAAGGTAACGCGCACGTCCACGCACGCTCTCGCATTCTGCTTATGTGACAGCAGCCTTTCCTCAGTGGTTAGAATACATCAAAGTGACCAAGTCAGCACTTCAACAGAAGATGTTGGACATTGAAAGTGAGAAGGTAGACAGACACGCGACATCAGCCAAGGGGAACTCCGGCAATGTGCCCCAACAATTCTGACCTTGAGCTGTGCTAGGATATGTTCTGCAAGCAGAAGGGCTACCTGGATGAAGAGTTGGACTTCAGGACGTGTTCCATGGACCAGGCTCATAAGGTAAGCCGCCCTCAAATCTCCCGCCGGACCACTGATGGACGAGGATTGCGGCCCAGAGGATCCTGGAGCTGGAGGCCATGTTGTACGAGGCGCTACCGCAGCGGGACTGCCCCGCCACGGACGGCGAAAAAGCCAGCCACGCTGGCGTGAATGACGTGCTGACGGCGGATCAGAGAGAAGAGCTTAGGAGCGCCGTGGACCAATGGAAGCGAGCCCTGATGTGCGAGTTGAGGGAGCGCGACGCTTGCATCCTCCAAGAGAGAATGGATCTGCTGCACAGCGCGCAACAGGTAAGGGCCCAAAGCCAGCCCGGCACTTACTTGCACGCTTACTGGCTTTTGAATGCCACTTTCCATTTGTCCGTCCTAGAGGAACAAAGAGCTGAAAGAATTCATCGAAGCTCAGAAGAGACAAATCAAACAATTGGAGGAGAAGTTTCTGTTTCTCTTTCTATTCTTCTCCTTGGCCTTCATTCTGTGGCCCTAACACCAGCTGGTGAGTGAGCTCCAGCGGCACCGCACTCGACACCTCCGATACACTGCCAGCCGGTCTCAGACGTTGGCAGACGCTCCGATGCCAACGTATACCCCCCGCCACGGTGACAGAGGCACCGCGTCACACCGGCGCTCATCCAATCAGAAGGCAGGAAAAGCAAATTCACATGCAGGGCACTTTTGAACCAGAAGAGAGCGCCACAAAAAACGGTTGTTGCCCCAAACGCGCACTAAAAAGGGTCAGAATAACAAGAGTCCCACTGGCCAGCCGGGGCCACCCGTCCAGCTGTTTCTTCAGGGGGGAAAAAAATTGGAGTCACCGGTGAGTACATTTTGCATTTAGCTCTGCTTTTCTGCTTCTGTCTTCAAGTGTGTGGCATCCTGCGATCAAAGATTCAGCCAACCCCAAAGCGGTTGACCTCAACGTCCCACCACCATGCCTACCAGAGCAGGTGACGTGATGCTTTGGACATCCTTCCGTCTCAGATGCCCAAAAGTACTCTTTGCCACATCTGCGGCAATACGGTGTCTTTTCAAAGGTGCAAATAAATCCAGCGTGGGCGGAACACGCACGTCTTCGGTTTTTCCCGCTTTGTTTGTGTGACAGCTGTTGTGAAAATTTTATACAAATAAAGTTGTATAGTACAGGTTTGGCCAAGCCGCAACTCCCGAACAGCATGCGGCTCTTTTATGTTCATATCAACATTTGTGTGTGTGTGTGTGTGGGGGGGGTTGTGCGTGTTGGCTTCACTTGAGTTCAATTTGGTATTTTGGTCAAAAGCGCATGTGGTGAAATTCCACAAAGTAGGATGGGCAAACACATTTCTTTAAACTATGAGTGTCAATTGGGCTCTCGAAATGGCAGGGAAAAGATGCACAGCAAAACGAAAATACGTAGATGAACACAGGACGTTTTAATCAGAGTGGGAAAGTTTCTATTTTTTGTTGAACGTGATGGCAAACCATTCTGCCTGATATGTCAGACCTCAGCGCATTTCAAAGATTCAAATCTTCAGCGCCATGCACTTCAGCTCACTCCATGCTAACATTGATCAGGCGTCGAACCCGCAACATCATGCTTAAGAGGTGGCCATGCTAACCAGTGCGCCATTATGTCAACGCATAATAACTGTAAGTCTACTGATCAAAACAGCGGTTACTATATGACGTCGCTACGTCGTGGTCACGTGACGCAGACAAGACGTCAATGGACGTGGGCAGAGTTAACTTGTTTAAAAGGGAGTGGGCAGAAGAAATATTAAATTTATTTAAATCTATTTTGAGTGCACACCATTATGCCAATGCATAACAACTGTAAATCTACTAAACAAAACAGCGGTTGCTATATGACATCTGCCACGTCGTGGTCACGTGACATACGTGACGTCGATGGGCGTAACTTTCGCCGGAATTCAAATCCGCGGGGAGAGTTAACTTGTTTAAAAGAGAGTGGGCAGAAGAATTATTTAATTTATTTAAATCTATTTGGTGTGTGCGCCATTATGTCAATGCATAACAACTGTAAGTCTACTAAACAAAACAGCGGTTGCTATATGACGTCTGCCACGTCGTGGTCACGTGACGCGGACGTGACGTCGACGCCTACTTTACATCCCACCGATCACAGGACCCCTCGGCTGCATAACCGTGCCCCCTTCCCAACCAATCGGATTTGCTATACGCGAAAACGACGCCAATGGAAAGAGCTTCCGCCCAAATTTAAATCCGTGGGCGTGGCTCGCAGCAGGAAGTAGGAAAACGGCGGCGATGTTGACAAAGACACAGCGGATGGTAACATACGACTAACAAGAGAAATATTTTTATTTTCTGCTTGCAACTGGACCGTCCAGAGCGTACACGGTAAGTACAACTCATCGTTTTTAAAAAGAAGTACTTTTGTTGCCCTGAAAAGCGAGTGAGCGTGGCGTTTGTGGGGGACGTCGAATTTCGACGATTCTTTCTGGTCAACGGTTGTAAATGATTGTGTTGATTAAAAAAGAAAACTTGATGTAACTCTACTTTTAACTGCCGTTTCAGATAGATTTGGAATTGCATCACATCCAATTTTGCCTAGAGCGTACACGGTAAGTAACACTCATTGTGTTTAAGGAGATTTACGTTTGTAATAGCAGAAGTGTAGCCGCGTTGCGTTGTACGTGTGAAAATTGGTCGAGGCGAAATGTTAATGTTTAATTTCATTCCTTTAGGTTCCACGGTGTTTGTTGGCTGCAAGTTTTCCACTGCAAGAAGAGGCTCGTATCATTGACCAGGAGCGAGCTACAATGGTGAGTAGCCATAACATTTATGTTAAACACTTCCTATTTCATGTCTAACAGTACTTGATTTAACAAATAACCATAAATAAATACAGTGTGGGCACTGAAGTTAACATATGTGATTATACTGCCTAATCTGTCACCGAGTAGATTGTTGCAAAGTAATATAAGATCCAAAGTTGTAATTCAGAATAGTTTTCAAAAGAAGGCCATTAGAATTATATACAAGTCTGATTACCCTGAACAAGCTATTAATTAAATCACAAATTCTTCAATTCAAAGATTTGGTAGATTATCAGACAAATAATGTCTAACAGTAATTGATTTAACACATCACGATAAGTAGATTGAGTGTGGGCACTCTCAAGTTAACATATGTGATTATACTGCCTAATCTGTTACAGAGTATGTTGTTGCCAAGTAATGTAGAATAGATCCAAAGTAGTAATCCAGAATAGTTTTGAAGAGGCCATTAGAATGATAAACACATCTGATTACCTTGAACATAATAACAAGCTAAGTGTTTAATATGTCCTATGAAGTCAAAATTGGGCACCATCATGTGGTGAAATTTGGAATTGCATCACATCCAATTTTGCCTGGGAACAAACAGATTACATAAATCTTAGTTTTGAATAAACCACTTGTTAGAAAAATTGTATATATATGTTATCATGCGTTCTCTAATGAGTACTTATTCACAATATTACTGTTCAGTATGCTTGCTGCTTTGCCTTGCTTATTCTTATCTTGTACAACAGAACAGAAGGATTACGGCTGGGTCAGGGGCGAGATGACGGTTGTGTCAAACAAGATGCTGCTGACAGCTCAGCGTCCACCAGAACAGATCGTGAAAACAACACGTCAAACAATGCGTCACGAACCTTCTGATCTTCCTTAAAGAACGTCACTTTCTCTTTTTATCTCTCAGAATATCGCTTAAACTGTTTTGCTGATATAGCCATATCTGCACGCAACACTTTGTGCGTTACTTTTTGTTTCTTACGAGACGAAGCCACAATCTCTTTCCCCCCCCCTTAAGGGCTAATCGTCTCACACTGTGGGTAGGGCATTCCAAATAAAAAGAGCGAGGAGTGTAAAACTGATTTTTAGTGTAGTCGGATTGCTGTAAGTCTGATTGCACTCCTCGCGAGAAAAGACTCAATATTCTGCCTCACTTGTTTTTTGTCTGCTGACCCTTTTCTCTTATTCAGATATTCAGTTAGCACTTTGAACCTAACAGATTTTTGGGGGCTCGTTCCGGGGTCTCAATAGACCTATTTCGGGATTCCAGCTGACTTTTCGACCCAGGACAAGTCCTTGGCCAAGGCATATAGAGGAAACCCTTTTCACGGGGCTGACTCGATCAGTCGGCTGGACGCCGGAGTGGTTGACGAGATCATCCGAGGAGAAGGCCCAGCAGACTGTGAGTACGGATCTTGATTCTGTTAAAAGTAATGAAAGTGCAGTGACAAGAGGTCACTTAAAACCTTGACAATTCTAGACCCTATCAAGTGCAATTAGAAACAGTTAAATTCTGCAGGGGATGGTGGAGTCCCCTGACGTAAAAGTCAGTTAAATTCCACGGGAGGGCGGACTCCTCTGTTTTCTAAAAAGTACAGGTAATTTGGAGCAGTTAAATTCCACTGAGGTGTCGTGGGGCCTCCTAACTTAACCTTCCTAATGTGTTAGCTTTCTGCTGCCATCTGTGGTGTTTTTCTTAACTCTTGTTTAGCTGGTTTGGCTCCCTTATCCATGAAAAGATAGGTTTTATATCTACTTCAAGAAAAAGGCAAAATAAGTTTTCTTACACAATAGGAAGGTTAAAGAGTTTGTTAAAATCCACGGGAGGGTGGACTCCCCTGCTTGCCTGTGAGACGATAAAAGTGCGCATTGTGTGTGTGTGTATGGTTTGACTGAGAGTGACCTCATTTGAGCTCTCCTCTATGTAAACAACACAGGGTTGCAAACAGTGGCTTTGTGTGGATGAAAGCAAGGACTCTCTGCTTCCTCCGGGAAGGTGAAAAGAGACTCGCCACACATCGAACATTTAACCACTGTCCTGTGAATAAAGTTGGCTTTAGGACACTGTAGGTGCCATTCGAATTGCCAACTCCGAAATTTAGAAAATAAACCATGGGAAAATCAAATAGCAAACAAAAGCCGCTACCCAGACATGAATTAAAATGCAAAGATTGGAAATTGATGGAAGAGGTCGACCCCGAAAATGTAAAATATCTTGACAAATGGATAACCGATTACAAATTTGATGGTCAGCTGAAAACAAATTCATTGAATAACCTAAAGCAATCAATTGATGCTAAATGTGGCGTAAAGAAAAATAAAGACGGATATTATCTAATAGTACAATGGGAATTGGAAGCTGAGAAGAGAAAATGTGGGCAGATGAGAGGAAAATTGAAAGATAAGGAAGACGAAGAAAAGATAAAAAAGAACTTGCTGTTGCACAGGCAGGAAGATGATGAGACAGTGTCAGGGCGGGCTCGCTTGAAGGCCGAGGCTGACAATGCGATGAATGAGGATGAGAAAAATGATCAAATTATAAAGACGGAGATTGCAGCACGCCAAAGCGAACCAATTTTTCCGTCTCTGTACCCCAAATTACCAAACACAGATCATCCTCCTGAGTATAGTGATTCTACTCGTGGTATGTTGACGCGGAGCCGTGCTAAGTTGGGTCCCTCGGCTGACGCATACCCGATGATTGAAGTGGCCAATCCTCATGATGACGGAGGACCCACCATTTTAGTATACAGAACATGGACCCAAGCTGATATAAAATCAGCAATTGAGGGCATAGCAATGCCCACTGAAGATGTTGATCAATACTGTATCGACATGAAACAACTCATTGCTTCCTATAATTTGAGAGGCGATGAAGTACAACAGGCTTTCATGGCATCTTTAACCAAACATTGGGCAAGCGTTAAAGGCACCTGGAATCCCTTTGATTCCCGGGGCCGTCCATTGGAATGTAACAGGGTGCCATTACAAACAGAAATTGACCAACTATTGGGCAGGATAAAAATAAAATTCGAACGTAGAGCAAATTACACAGACATTGGCCGAACCAAACAAAAAGAAGGTGAGTTGTTTGAAGACTTTAGACACAGACTAGAAAAAGTGTTCAAAGCCAATAGTGGCTTGGAGCATGGAACTGATGTTTATGACCAACAACTCAAAAATGCTCTACATGCAAATTCGCGACCAGCAATCCAAAACTGGATCACTAAACATATGATCACTTTCCCGACATCTACCTTGCCACAGTTCATTGATCATGCTATACACGCCGAAAAAGTTGTCAATTCAAAAAGAGCAAAAGAGAAAGGGAAAACAGGCACCATTTTTTTGGTCAATGGAGAGCAGTCTGAAATGTTCTATCAAAATAAGACCTTCGAACCACGCCTAGTGGGGCGTGGTCGTAACAAATTTCGTGGCAAAGGTAGCGGCGGGTATAGTCGTGATTCTCCCAATTATAAAACAAATGACCAGCCCGCCTCAGGTCAGTCAAAACGATACAATGCTGAACCTCCTATTTGCTGGTCATGTGGGAAAAAAGGCCATATAGCAAGAAACTGCCCAGGCAAGGGCGAGAGTAAACCTCCCTTATGACTAGCCGACAGTCAAACTACAGTTGAAACAACTGCCTGGCCAACAGCTCCCCCTGTTGATGTAGATTTGAACATTCAAGATTTGTTGATGAACAATATTGAGAAGCCAGTGATAACTCTAATGGTAAACGGGACTCCAATAACTTTTTTGTGTGACTCAGGGGCATGTGTGACCACATGTCGTGACATACCTCCAGATGTGCAAAAAAGCGGTAAAACTTTTTGGGTGAGAGCAGCAAATGGGCTGGCAACCCCAGTTCCCCAGTCTCGACCAGTTTGGATACGGGACCCAGAAGGGGGAAGTTGTTGCATTCCCATTTTGCTGATGCCCGGTTGCCCTATTAATTTGCTAGGTAGAGATGCTCTCACTGCCCTTGGGCTTTCCCTTGTGTCTCTTAACGATCAAATTGTTGTCAAAAGGCGACACCAGTTACAGATTTTTGGTCAATTTCACTGCTACTATTTTTATTCATTGGATTTGGCTGATGCAGAAGTGATGGAATTTGGTTCCCCTCTTTTGGCCCATGTGGCCACCCTTTTGCGCTGCCCTGAACAGGCAATGGAAGCCAATGAACTACACATAACTATGTGGCATAAAGACACGCCTGGTCCTGATCACAACTGCGAGAACATGCTTGAGGCTGCTACACCTGCCACCTTGACGACATCTTTCCTTCTGCATGATGGTGAGAGCCGTGCTTGTGTAGTCATACAAACGGCTCCCCCTGCTGTGCAGAAGTTACACGTGTCTCCCACTCCGCTCCACATCTCTCTCTACAGGCCTCACACCGCAACGTGGCAAAGTTTAGGATTTATGGCTGGTGAGGCCTTGGCAGCTTCTGACTGGACTCAGGTTAATCCTGACTCCTTTTATAGTCCTTCCACCAAGCTCTTCAAACAAAATATGACTCAAGACTTGTCATTCATTAGTGGAATTCACGCTGATCCTGGTGTTGAGCAAACACCCTCATTTTGAGATTATGTGTTGACGTCTGATGACGAGCACATCCTCGCTGAGGTCCCAAGTCATCTTTGGTCTACGGGTCCTTCTGACGTTGGTTTAGTGAAAGGTGCGCTTCCTGTTGTCATAAGACCTCGAACTGAATACCGCCCTTGTGTGAGGCAGTATCCTTTAAAACCTGATGCTTTACAGGGTATTGCACCTGTTATTTCTGATTTGCTAAAAGCAGGTGTCATTGTTCCTTGCCCTGATTCTCCTTGCAATACTCCAATTTTCCCTGTAAAGAAGGCGCCCCCTTCTGTGGGGTGGAGAATGGTGCAGGACTTGCAAGCTGTAAACAATGCTGTTATTCAGAGAGCACCTTGTGTCCCTGACCCGCATACCTTGTTGAATTCATTGACACCTGATGCGAAAATCTTTACAGTGATTGACATTAGCAATGCTTTTTTCTCTGTCCCTATTGCAGAAGAGAGTCAGTTTTGGTTTGCATTTACATATGCTGGCTCAAGGTACACCTTTACAAGGTTACCACAAGGGTACTGTGAAAGCCCGACAATTTACTCGCAGGTGATGGCAGCCAGCATGGCTAAATTTGTCCCGCCAATGGGAAGTCAAATCTTGCTCTATGTTGATGACATTTTAATAGCATCTCCTGATTTTGCCTCTTGCCAGAAAGACACACTTGCAGTGCTGCATCACTTGGCAAGTGAAGGCCACAAGGTCAGCAAGGACAAGCTTCAACTGTGGTCCACTGAAATTAAGTATTTAGGCCACAATCTAAGTTCCCAAGGTCGATCTATAGTTGAGAGCAGAAAGGCCTCTATTTTGCAAGCTCCTAAGCCACTCACAAAGAAACAAATGATGTCTTTTTTGGGTCTCACAGGTTATTGTAGAAGCTGGATACTTGATTATGCCCAAATTGTTGCTCCTCTGTCCAAATTGATGTATGTGGAAAACATCTCAATGTCCACTCACTTAAAATGGACTCCTGAAGCTGAGGAGGCTTTTGTGTTGATCAAACAGACTTTGGTATCCAGCTCCACTCTAGCCTTACCCAACTATGATAAGGCATTTGTCCAAACTGTTGACTGCAAAGGTCATTACATGACCTCTGTTTTACTCCAATCACATGGCTCAAAGTTGCGACCTATTGCTTTTTATTCCTCTAAACTGGACAGTGTTGCATGTGCTCTCCCACCATGCGTGAGGGCCGTGGTGGCGGCCTCCATGGCTGTGGAGAGCAGTGCTGGTGTTGTGTTGTTTCATCCTTTAACACTGAAAGTTCCTCATGCTGTCTCGGCCCTTCTGCTACAGACTAATATGACTTTTCTGTCGCCTGCACGTCATCTTTCTTGCATGGCTACGTTACTGTCTCAGCCGCACCTGACCGTTGAAAGATGCACGACACTCAATCCTGCCACTCTCATTCCCCTTCCTGACGACGGTGAATTCCATGATTGTGTCGATGCTGCCCAACAGATTGCAAAGGCTCGGCCTGACTTGAAAGATACGCCTCTGCCAGATGGTGATGTGGTTTTTGTTGATGGGTCTTCTAAGAAAAATGAATCTGGAGTGACCCTTACTGGGTATGCCATTGTTACTGCCGACGAAGTCTTGGAGGCTGCTAAACTGCCATCCTATATGTCAGCACAGGCCGCTGAGCTCATTGCTTTGACTGGGGCCTGCAAATTGTTTGCAAACAAGTCCGTCACTATCTGGACTGATAGTCAGTATGCTTTTGCTACAGTGCACGTTTTTGCTCAGCAGTGGAGCAACCGTGGCATGATAACTTCTACAGGGAAGCCCGTCACCCATTCCACATTACTAACTCAACTTTTGGACGCTGTCCAGCTACCTTTAAAGGTGGCTGTTTGCAAATGTGCTGCTCACACTGCAAGATCTGATCCTGTTTCTCTTGGTAATGCTTTTGCTGACAAATCTGCTAAGGCCGCTGCAGAAGGCCTGCTCCATGTCCTCTCGTCTCTCACTAATCATGATTCGATGTCACACATCTCCCCTGATGTGTTGCTTGACATGCAGTCTCAGAGCCCCTCCCAGGAACGACTCTCTTGGGAAAAACGGGGTGCAACTAAAAACACTGATGGTCTTTTTGTGTGACCTTTGGGCAAACCTATCTTGCCTCGTAACTTGTTCAAATGGGCTGCTATTTCGAGTCATGGGGTCACCCATGTCTCGACGGGGGGTATGGTGAAACAAGTTGAAGCTATTTATACAACATACGGCTTTGCAGCTTTCTCACAACAATTTTGCAGAGCCTGTCTGATCTGTGCTAAACACAACCCACAAGGCAATTTAAGACCTCAGAGAGGGAAATACCCGACTCCATTGTATCCGTTTCAGACAATACATATGGATTATATTCAATTACATAAATGTGAAGGGAAAGAATATTGTTTGGTCATAATAGACGCATTTTCTAAATGGGTAGAAACATTTCCTACCAAACATGCTGATGCACTCACAGTGGCAAAAGCCTTATGCAAAGACATCATTCCAAGGTACGGTATTCCAGAAAAAATTTACAGCGACAATGGTCCACACTTTGTAAATCAAGTAGTGCATAACATTGGGAGAATGTTCCACATAAATTTAAAGAACCATTGTTCTTATCATCCACAATCAGCTGGCCTTGTTGAGAGATCTAACGCGACTATAAAAAACAGATTAAAGAAATGTATGGAGGAAACCAAACGACCATGGACTCAGTGCTTAGACCTGGTCAAAATGTACATAAATATTACAAGTACAACAGGGCTAACTCCCTATGAAACTATGTTTGGAAGACCTTACAGGCTTCCTCAGTTCAAGAACACATGGGAGATCCCCGAGGAAGCCACATTAGCTGATTACATGAGAAAAATGTTGGAACGTCAAAAGAATCCAACCAATAACACTGATGATGAACCCATTTCTCCGCAGGAAGACCCCAAAGTGGTACCGGGAGACTGGGTTTTGATCAAGAGTATCAAGAGGAAGAATTGGCATTCACCCAAGTGGGAAGGTCCCTTTTTGGTACTACTCACGACACCTAATGCTTTGAAAATAGCCGAACGCAACACATGGATTCATTTATCTCATTGTAAAAAGGTGATCTCCGCAGACCCAACCTAAGTACGGAAGGTGAGCAAAGTCTGGTAATAGTGCCTGATCCTGGTGCCAAGATCCAGGGTTGACACGAAAGCTAGCAGAAGCCAATTTCCAAGACACCAACCCGAAGCTCAGGGTGTTGACTCTGAGGAGATCCAAAAACATGAGCATTAGAGAGTCATTTGGTGAGTGCTTTAATCGGGCTGTAGCCTGCGCAAAGTCTACCATGCGCTTTTGGTTGCTTTTGCTGATTTGTGTTACCATTATATTTTTTTCGGGGGTTATTTTATTCGTATGGATAGAGTACCATGAGCCTCGAACATTCTTCTCTCAGGCAACTACCAACACTGGTTCTAATCAATATGGCTCATGGGGAAAAATTGCTAGACATAAGCGCAACACAAAATCCCCTTTCGATCATGTTGTTTGTACACCAGAAACCGTCCGCGTTCCAACTTGCGTACCATGGCTTTTGTCTTGGACTTACAATAACTCATTAATGTTTACTGTGGCTCCTAATACATCTTCTTCTATTATTTTACCAATGAAAAGTTTGAAAGGTTTTCGAAATGGTCACCCCACTACTGGGGATAAATGGCTCGGATATTGGTGGTATTTAACTGGTCACCCAGTTAGCACCGACTGGGGCACCCTTGTCACCACACAAACGCAAGATTTTTGGCCCTCTGGTTCCAGTGAAGAGGCTGTGTTCTTTGCTAAACGAGTAACTTTGAAAAATCAGGGCACAAGCCTCCTTTTGACTCTTACACTCCCTGATGGTCAAATTCGTCCTCCAAATGCCACTTTGTTTAACACTTCTTGTTGGGGTTTTCAACTGTGGGCTTGGTCCTCTGGAATTGATCCCCACTTTCCTATTGCTATTTGCATTAACAAAACAATGTCGATCGTAGACCGTCCCGTTACAAATAATTACACCTTGTCAGCAGGAGCAAAAATCACAAGTATGCCCCTCACTGATATAGACAGCTATTTTGTAGCCTCCACAGGAATAAGCGGTCAAACCAACAACTGGCTTCTTATGGCTGAGCAAGCCGCAAAAATGGCTAACACCAGTTGCATTGCATGTATGGGTCCAAGACCTCTTTTGAAAATCATACCTGCAAATATAGTTCCTAAGTGTGCTGTTGTTTTAATGTTAAACTCATCCATTTCACCCACTCATGATTGTTTTAAATGGGATAAGGTTTACCCTGTTGCCTCTATGACAAAATATAAACCCCTTTTTTCGTCCGATGTAGCTAAGGGTAATTTTACATGCATTAGATTACCTGGTACTGGTGAGAAGCTCGGCGCCCTACCTACTCCATGGTGTGAGTCCATGACCAATGTCACTGCCCCTTTTTTGCCCATTGCTCGTAGTGATATTTGGTTTTGGTGTAATAGTAACAAACTTTATGATAGGTTACCTTTAAACAGCTCTGGAATTTGCGCTTTGGTAACCCTATTGTTTCCTGTTCATTTGATACCAATGTCCTCTTATGATCTAACATCTGTTGCTAAGTCCGTAGTGCCCAAATACTGGCCGAGAACGAAGCGAAACGCCGAATGGCAGGGCGCAGCTAATCCAACTTACATAGATGCCATTGGTGTTCCTAGAGGAGTACCGGCTGAGTATAAGCTGGTGAATCAGATAGCAGCTGGTTTTGAATCCGCCCTGTGTTGGTGGTGTACTCTTAACAAAAATGTTGACAGGATTAACTACATCCACTACAACGTGCAGAGGCTTGGAAATTGGACCGAGGCGGGTTTCAAGGCGGTCCACTCCCAACTGGCCGCTACTTCCCTCATGGCTTTCCAGAATCGAATGGCCCTTGACATGCTACTCTCAAAAGAGGGCGGTGTCTGCGCCATGTTTGGTGAGCAATGTTGCACATTTATTCCAAATAATACTGCAGCCGACGGAAGCCTGTCCCGGGCCCTTGAGGGTCTGAGGACCTTGAATGGGAGGATGAAGGAACACAGTGGGGTGAACACGGAGGTTTGGACCGACTGGTTGAACGTGTTCGGAAAGTACCGCACCCTGGTTTCCTCGGTCCTGGTCTCCATTGCCGTTTTCTCTGCCATTTTAACCCTGTGTGGATGTTGCTGCATTCCTTGTCTCCGATCCTTAATTATTAAGCTAATTACAACTGCTATCTCTCCACCAGCTGAGACTTTTCCGTTACTCCAAAGGGATGACCTTTCGATCGACGGGAGTTCTTTCTCTAGTGACGACTCTGTCAGCGAATCCATTGTGGTAAACCTGTCCGATTTGTTTCGTGACTCTGGCTTTGACGATTAAGACTCAATTTCCTCCCAAGTGTAAGTTAGTTCTTGCGAAATGTGATCCCTTGGCTGAAAATCTTTTGAAGTGGCCATATGGGTGATAAGTTAGTCCCCGAGAACTTATGATAAACAGGGGGGAATTGTTAGAAAAATTGTATATATATGTTATCATGCGTTCTCTAATGAGTACTTATTCACAATATTACTGTTCAGTATGCTTGCTGCTTTGCCTTGCTTATTCTTATCTTGTACAACAGAACAGAAGGATTACGGCTGGGTCAGGGGCGAGATGACGGTTGTGTCAAACAAGATGCTGCTGACAGCTCAGCGTCCACCAGAACAGATCGTGAAAACAACACGTCAAACAATGCGTCACGAACCTTCTGATCTTCCTTAAAGAACGTCACTTTCTCTTTTTATCTCTCAGAATATCGCTTAAACTGTTTTGCTGATATAGCCATATCTGCACGCAACACTTTGTGCGTTACTTTTTGTTTCTTACGAGACGAAGCCACAATCTCTTTCCCCCCCCTTAAGGGCTAATCGTCTCACACTGTGGGTAGGGCATTCCAAATAAAAAGAGCGAGGAGTGTAAAACAGATTTTTAGTGTAGTCGGATTGCTGTAAGTCTGATTGCACTCCTCGCGAGAAAAGACTCAATATTCTGCCTCACTTGTTTTTTGTCTGCTGACCCTTTTCTCTTATTCAGATATTCAGTTAGCACTTTGAACCTAACACCACTCCTTCTCAAACAAGTAAACTCTGCCCATTTTGCGCAGTAGATGTTCTGTTAATATCTAGTATTTATACAAAGTCATAATTTAAATTGCTTTCAACCTTCATTCATCGGTTCAACCAACATTACTCGCTCTTATTACCAACTTGTATTGATTTAACTAAGCGTTTAATACTTCCTATCAGGTCTCAAATCGAGATTTGGCAAAATACAATTTCAGCAAATCCAATTTTGCCAGGGAACAAAAATAGATTAAATAAACTAAATAAGTCCTCTTCCCATTAAATAAATCAGAAAAGTCTGTCTTGTAACCAGTCCTCTTCAAACAAGTAAAGTCTGCCCATTTTGTGCCGTAGATTTTGTGTCTATGCCTAGTATTTAAACAAAATCATAATTTAAACGACTTCTTTCCTTCATTCACTTTGGAAATTTGGAATTGCAGCAAATCGAATTTTGCCAGGGAACAAAAATAGATCAATTAAACTAAATAAGTCTTCTTCCCATTAAATAAATTAAAAAAGTCTGTCTTGTAACCAGTCCTTTTCAAACAAGTAATGTCTGCCCATTTTGTGCCGTCGATTTTGTGTTTATGCCTAGTATTTATACAAAATCATAATTTAAAGGACTTCATTCCTTCATTCACTTTGGAAATTTGGAATTGCAGCACATCAAATTTTGCCTGGGAAGAAAAGTAGATTAAATAAATTTAATAAGTCTTACTACTTCCCATTAAATAAATTAAATACGTCTTACTTGTTTCCACTCCTTTTCAAAACAGTAGTTTAAAACGAGGGCCCTTCACTCAATCTTTAACCTCAACCCCGCACGTTGTGTTGTATCTGTGAATGTTGGTTGTGGCCAAATGATAGTTTTCTTTCATTCGTTTAGGTTCCAAGAAAACTTGATGTAACTCTACTTTTAACTGCCGTTTCAGATAAGCGGGTATTACGTTGCAGTCATGTGCCGCGGATATGACGTAATTGCCGGAACCTCCGCCAAAATTCAAATCTGTTGGCGCGATGGCCGTGAGCCACTGAGCAGCGACGATTATCAACAGAAATATCTTTATTTTCTGCTTGCAACTGGACCGTCTAGAGCGTACACGGTAAGTAACACTCATTGTGTTTAAGGAGATTTACGTTTGTAATAGCAGAAGTGTAGCCGCGTTGCGTTGTACGTGTGAAAATTGGTCGAGGCGAAATGTTAATGTTTAATTTCATTCCTTTAGGTTCCACGGTGTTTGTTGGCTGCAAGTTTTCCACTGCAAGAAGAGGCTCGTATCATTGACCAGGAGCGAGCTACAATGGTGAGTAGCCATAACATTTATGTTAAACACTTCCTATTTCATGTCTAACAGTACTTGATTTAACAAATAACCATAAATAAATACAGTGTGGGCACTGAAGTTAACATATGTGATTATACTGCCTAATCTGTCACCGAGTAGATTGTTGCAAAGTAATATAAGATCCAAAGTTGTAATTCAGAATAGTTTTCAAAAGAAGGCCATTAGAATTATATACAAGTCTGATTACCCTGAACATAACAACAAGCTATTAATTAAATCACAAATTCTTCAATTCAAAGATTTGGTAGATTATCAGACAAATAATGTCTAACAGTAATTGATTTAACACATCACAATAAGTAGATTGAGTGTGGGCACTCTCAAGTTAACATATATGATTATACTGCCTAATCTGTTACAGAGTATGTTGTTGCCAAGTAATGTAGAATAGATCCAAAGTAGTAATCGAGAATAGTTTTGAAGAGGCCATTAGAATAATAAACAAATCTGATTACCTTGAACATAATAACAAGCTAAGTGTTTAATATGTCCTATGAAGTCGAAATTGGGCACCGTCATGTGGTGAAATTTGGAATTGCATCACATCCAATTTTGCCTGGGAACAAACAGATTAAATAAATCTTAGTTTTGAATAAGCCACTCCTTCTCAAACAAGTAAACTCTGCCCATTTCGCGCAGTAGATGTTCTGTTAATATCTAGTATTTATACAAAGTCATAATTTAAATTGCTTTCAACCTTCATTCATCGGTTCAACCAACATTACTCGCTCTTACTACCAACTTGTATTGATTTAACTAAGCGTTTAATACTTCCTATCAGGTCTCAAGGCAAGATTTGGCAAAATACAGTTTCAGCAAATCCAATTTTGCCAGGGAACAAAAATAGATTAAATAAACTAAATAAGTCTTCTTCCCAATAAATAAATCAGAAAAGTCTGCCTTGTAACCAGTCCTCTTCAAACAAGTAAAGTCTGCCCATTTTGTGCCGTAGATTTTGTGTCCATGCCTAGTATTTAAACAAAATCATAATTTAAACGACTTCTTGCCTTCATTCACTTTGGAAATTTGGAATTGCAGCAAATCGAATTTTGCCAGGGAACAAAAATAGATCAATTAAACTAAGTCTTCTTCCCATTAAATAAATTAAAAAAGTCTGTCTTGTAACCAGTCCTTTACAAACAAGTAAAGTCTGCCCATTTTGTGCCGTCGATTTTGTGTTAATGCCTAGTATTTATACAAAATCATAATTTAAAGGACTTCATTCCTTCATTCACTTTGGAAATTTGGAATTGCAGCACATCAAATTTTGCCTGGGAAGAAAAGTAGATTAAATAAATTTAATAAGTCTTACTACTTCCCATTAAATAAATTAAATACGTCTTACTTGTTCCCACTCCTTTTCAAAACAGTAGTTTAAAACGAGGGCCCTTCACTCAACCTTTAACCCTATTTATTCACCTTCTAGGCTAAGTGTTAAAGGCTAAGTGTTAAAGGCTAAGTGTTAAAGGCTAAGTGTTAAAGGCTAAGTGTTAGAGGCTAAGTGCCAGAGGCTAGGCGCCAGAGGCGAGTTTTTGTGGGCTGAAGTTTTAGTGGGGTTAGTGTGAATACAATCCAAAAGAATACAACAGATTACAATACAAAAGAATATAATACATAGATTAAATTCAATAGCTCTTACTACTTCCCATTAAATAAATTAAATACGTCTTACTTGTTCCCAATCCTTTTCAAAAAAGTAGTTTAAAACGAGGGCCCTTCACTCAACCTTTAACCTCAACCCCGCACGTCACATTGTGTTGTATCTGTGAATGTTGGTTGTGGCCAAATGATAGTTTTCTTTCATTCGTTTAGGTTCCACGGTGTTTGTTGGCTATGTTTTCCACTGTCAGAAGGATGAAAATACAAAGTACAACGCTTGGACGTGGGCGAAGACGTCACCGGTGAGTCCTTCCTTCCTCTTTATTTACCTTCTAGATGCTAGAGGCTAAGTGTTAGAGGCTAAGTGTTAGAGGCTAAGTGTTAAAGGCAACACAATACGAACAACACAACACAATACGAACAACTCAACACAATATGAACAACACAATATGAACAACACAACACAATACGAACAACACAACACAATACGAACAACACAACACAATACGAACAACACAACACATTACGAACAACACAACACAATACGAACAACACAACGATACTGCACTGAACAACACGATACCGCACTGAGAAACACGATACCGCACTGAACAACACGATACCGCACTGAACAACACCATGCCGCACTGAACACCATGCCACACTGAACAACACCATCCCGCACTGAACAACACCATGCCGCACTAAACAACACCATGCCGCACTGAACAACACCATGCCTCACTGAACGACACCATGCCGCACTGAAAGACACCATGCCGCACTGAACGACACCATGCCGCACTGAAAGACACCATCCCGCACTGAACACCATGCCGCACTGAACAACACCATCCTGCACTAAACAACACCATCCCGCACTGAACAACACCATGCCGCACTGAACAACATTATGCCGCACTGAACAACATTATGCCTCACTGAACATTATGCCGCACTGAACAACACCATGCCGCACTGAACAACACCATGCCGCACTGAACAACACCATGCCGCACTGAACAACACCATGCCGCACTGAACAACACCATGCCGCACTGAACAACACCATGCCGCACTGAACAACATTATGCCGCACTGAACAACACCATGCCGCACTGAACAACACCATCCTGCACTGAACAACACCATTCCGCATTGAACACCATGCCGCACTGAACAACACCATCCCGCACTGAACAGCACCATCCCGCACTGAACAACATTATGCCGCACTGAACAACATTATGCCGCACTGAACAACACCATGCCGCACTGAACAACACCATGCCGCACTGAACAACACCATGCCGCACTGAACAACATTATAACGCACTGAACAACACCATCCCGCACTGAACAACACCATGCCGCACTAAACAACATTATGCCGCACTGAACAACATTATGCCGAAATGAACAACACCATGCCGCACTGAACAACACCATGCCGCACTGAACAACACCATGCCGCACTGAACAACACCATGCCGCACTGAACAACACGATCCCGCATTGAACACCATCCCGCACTGAACAACACCATGCCGCACTGAACAACACCATGCCGCACTGAACAACACCATGCCGCACTGAACAACACCATGCCGCACTGAACAACACCATTCCGCACTGAACAACACCATGCCGCACTGAACAACATTATGCTGCACTGAACAACACCATGCCGCACTGAACAACAACATGCCGCACTGAAAAACATTATGCCGCACTGAACAACACCATGCCGCACTGAACAACACCATCCCGAACTGAACAACACCATGCCGCATTGAACAACACCATGCCGCACTGAACAACACCATCCTGCACTGAACAACACCATCCCGCACTGAACAACACCATGCCGCACTGAACAACATTATGGCGCACTGAACAACACCATGCCGCAATGAACAACACCATCCCGCACTGAACAACATTATGCCGCACTGAACAACATTATGCCGCACTGAACAACATTATGCCGCACTGAACAACATTATGCCGCACTGAACAACATTATGCCGCACTGAACAACATTATGCCGCACTGAACAACACCATGCCGCACTGAACAACACCATGCCGCACTGAACAACACCATGCCGCACTGAACAACACCATGCCGCACTGAACAACACCATCCCGCACTGAACAACACCATGCCGCACTGAGCAACACCATGGCGCACTGAACAACACCATCCCGCACTGAACAACACCATGCCGCACTGAACAACACCATTCCGCACTGAACAACACCATGCCGCACTGAACAACATTACGCTGCACTGAACAACACCATGCCGCACTGAACAACACCATGCCGCACTGAACAACACCATGCCGCATTGAACAACACCATGCCGCATTGAACAACACCATGCCGCACTGAACAACACCATCCTGCACTGAACAACACCATGCCGCATTGAACAACACCATGCCGCACTGAACAACACCATCCTGCACTGAACAACACCATCCCGCACTGAACAACACCATCCCGCATTGAACAACACCATCCCGCACTGAACAACACCATGCCGCACTGAACAACACCATGCCGCACTGAACAACACCATTCCGCACTGAACAACACCATGCCGCACTGAACAACACCATCCTGCACTGAACAACACCATCCCGCACTGAACAACACCATGCCGCATTGAACAACACCATCCTGCACTGAACAACACCATCCTGCACTGAACAACACCATGCCGCACTGAACAACACCATGCCGCACTGAACAACATTATGCCGCACTGAACAACATTATGTCGCACTGAACAACACCATGCCGCACTGAACAACACCATGCTGCACTGAACAACATTATGCCGCACTGAAAAACACCATGCCGCACTGAACAACACCATCCCGCACTGAACAACACCATGCCGCATTGAACAACACCATGCCGCACTGAACAACACCATGCTGCACTGAACAACACCATGCTGCACTGAACAACACGATCCTGCATTGAACAACACCATGCCGCACTGAACAACACCATCCTGCACTGAACAACACCATCCTGCACTGAACAACACCACCCCGTACTGAACAACACGATCCCGCATTGAACAACACCATCCCACACTGAACAACACCATGCCGCACTGAACAACACCATTCCGCACTGAACAACACCATGCCGCACTGAACAACACCATGCCGCACTGAACAACACCATGCCGCACTGAACAACACCATGCCGCATTGAACAACACCATGCCGCACTGAACAACACCATCCTGCACTGAACAACACCATCCCGCACTGAACAACACCATGCCGCATTGAACAACACCATGCCGCACTGAACAACACCATCCTGCACTGAACAACACCATCCCGCACTGAACAACACCATGCCGCACTGAACAACATTATGGCTTACTGAACAACATTATGCCGCACTGAACAACACCATGCCGCACTGAACAACACCATGCCGCACTGAACAACACCATGCCGCACTGAACAACATTATGCCGCACTGAACAACATTATGCCGCACTGAACAACACCATGCCGCACTGAACAACACCATGCCGCACTGAACAACACCATGCCGCACTGAACAACACGACGTCGCACTGAACAACACGACGCCGCACAGAACAACACGACGCCGCACAGAATAACACAATACCGCACAGAACAACACAATACCGCACAAACAGTTTTAGATAATATTACGTCGCAGTCATGTGACGCGGACATGACGTCAATAGGCGGAACTCACGGCAAAATTATAATCCGTGGGCGTGGCTTGCAACAGGAAGTAGGAAAGCGGCAATTCTGGCAAACAAGACACAGCGGTTAGTAACACGATGACTTACAAGGCAAATATTTTTGTTTTCAGCTTGCAACTTGACCGTCTAGAGCGTACAAGGTAATTACAACTGTTTTTTTTTAGCCCTGAAAAGCGAGGGAGTGTGGCGTTTGGGAGGAATGTCGAACTCGGCGTCTGCTTCCAGCCACAGACGCCAAATTTCGACGATTATTTCGACTGGTCAACGGTTGTAAATTATTGCGTTGACTAAAAACTTTATTTAACTCTACTCTTAACTTTGCCGTTTCAGATATGCGGGTATTACACCGCGGAAATGACGTCAATAGGCTGAACTCTCGCCAAAATTCAAATCTGTGGGCGCAATGGCCTTGAGCGAGACACCGGATACAAACACGACGATTATCAACAGAAATATCTTTATTTTCTGCTTGCAAGTGGACCGTCTAGAGCGTACACGGTAAGTACAACTCATTGTGTTTAAAAAGATTTACGTTTGTGTAGTTTGCGTTGCGTTGTATCTGTGAATGTTGGTTTAGGCTAAATGTTAATGTTTAATTTCATTCCTTTAGGTTCCACGGTGTTTGTTGGCTGTATGTTTTCCACTGCAAGAAGAGGCTCGTATCATTGACCAGCAGGAGCTACAATGGTGAGTACCCCTTTCGTCTTCCATTTATGTTAAACACTTCCTATTTCATGTCTAACAGTACTCGATTTAACAAATAACCATAAATAAATACAGTGTGGGCAGTCACGTTAACATATGTGATTATCCTGCCTAATATGTTTATCACAAATATGTCACTAATCACTAATATGTTTATTTGTTTATCACAACACCTTTGGACCTTCAGCAATCGATTATTTCCCTTCATCTACATAGAGACAGAACGATGGTGTCTTAAACATCTCATTCATTTCACCAAATAACTTCACGCAGGTGGATAACGGCCGTCTCGGTCACGCTATGTTGCGTGATGCAGTTTTGAAGAACCAAATGCATTTATTCAATGAATAAGTCAAGCTAGTTCTATGTTTATGATGTTGTAAGTTACGGTACCGATTGAAGTTGAGTTCGAAGCCAGTGGAAAACAGCGCTGCGTTTGTGCTCTCCAGGTACAAATGTTGTGATCTCTGACTGACGACCGGGCGAGACTCGAGTAAGAGATGTCCAAACGAGCTCCGGCAGGGCGGGCCAAGGCGGAGCGAACGGACGCCCTTCAGGCCGCCAATGACGAGCTGAGAACCAAACTGATGGACGTCCAGTTAGAACTTCAGCAGGAGAAGAACAAGGTGAAAACCTCAACAGACAGACACTGCCTGCCTCCCTGCCTGCCTCCCTGCCTGCCTCCCTGCCTGCCTCCCTGCCTGCCTCCCTCCCTCCCAGTTTTCCCGATGTAGATTAGACATGCGTGTGCCATGACTGTGTCAGCCTACATCAACAAATGCACCGAGGACGTCAGCACCACTAAGAATATCATCACCCGGGGCAACCAACGACCCTGGATGACTGAGGAGGTACGTCAAACGCTACGAGCGCGGAACTCTGCCTTCAAGTCTGGCGACAAGGAGACACTGAGGACAGCGAGAGCCAACTTGAACCGTGCCATCAGAATAGCGAAGCGAGACCGCAGTCGAAAATTTCAGGATCGTTTCCACGACGTCAAAAACATCAGGAGTATGTGGCAAGGCATACGGGCGATTACAGACGACAACTCACCCTCCCCCCCCCCCGGTGGGTGTAGTTGATGCTGACTTTCTAAATGGTCTAAATAACTTCTTTGGGAGGTTCGAGGCACTAAACGGCACTCCAGCAGTTAAAACTGTCCCCCATCAGGAAGAGGAGGTACTCTGCCTTGACTCCGCCGATGTGTTGAAGACCCTGAGGAGAGTCAACCCCTGTAAGGCCCCTGGCCCGGACAACATTCCTGGGCGTGTGTTCAGGGAATGTGCAAGTCATCTGGCTGGGGTCATCACAGACATTTTTAACACCTCGCTGGGCCAAGCCACAGTGCCGGCGTGCTTTAAGACTGCCTCCATCATTCCGGTGCCGAAGAAACCTCAAATCACCTCATTTAATGATTACCGGCCTGTTGCACTGACTCCGGTTATGATGAAGTGCTTCGAAAGGCTGCTTAAAGGTCACATCGTTTCCAGACTCCCCCTATTATTTGACCCGTTCCAGTTTGCCGACCGGCAAAACCGCTCCACTCAGGAAGCCATCTCCTCCGTTCTTCACCTGAGCCTGGCTCACCTGGAGGAGAAGAACACCCATGTGCGGAGGCTGTTCCTGGACTTCAGCTCAGCGTTTAACACCATCATCCCACAGCATCTGGTAGGAAAATTGGAACACCTGGGCTTCAACACCCCCCTTCGCAACTGGCTGCTAGACTTCCTCACCAACAGACCTCAGTCAGTCCGGGTCGGACAGAACACCTCTGATGTCATCACCCTCAGCACAGGCTCCCTTCAGGGCTGCGTCCTGAGCCCCCTGCTGTGCACCCTGATGACACACGACTGCGTCCTCAGGTTCACCACCAATCACATCGTGAAGTCAGCAGACGACACAACGGTGGTGGGGCTCATCAGAGACAACAACGACCTGGACTACAGAGAGGAGGTGGAGCAGCTGGTGGGCTGGTGCAGAGAAAACAGCCTGATCCTGAATGAGGAGAAGATGAAGGAGATCATCGTCGACTTCAGGAAAAAACAGCCTCACCACGCTCCACTGATCATCAACAGCTCAGCTGTGGAGGTGGTCAGCAGCACCAAATTCCTGGGGGTCCACATCACAGAAGACCTCACCTGGACTATGAACACTACGGCACTGGTCAAGAGGGCACAGAAGCGCTTGTACTTCCTGCGGAGGATGAGGAGAGCCCACCTGCCCCCACCCATCATGAGGACGTTCTACAGGAGCACCATAGAGAGCATTCTGACAAGCTGTCTCTCTGTGTGGTGTGGAGGCTGCACCGCCTCCGATTGGAAGAACGTGAGGAGAGTGGTGAGGACAGCAGAGAGGATCATAGGGGCTCCTCTTCCCTCCATTCAGGACATTTCATCTCAGCGCTGCATGTCCCGTGCCCGTAACATCATCAATGACCCATCACACCCCCACCATGGACTGTTCTCCCTGCTGCCCTCTGGGAAGAGGTTTGCAGCATCCGCTGCAGGTCCACCAGGTTCTGCAACAGCTTTTTCCCTGCTGTCATCAGACTGTTGAACACTAGAACTGTTGAGCTCTAAACTGAACTCTGCATCACACATTCACAGAACTGTACTTTATGACACTACGGACCTCTATCTCGCACTACCAACTTTACTGAACTTGTATAAACCCTTTAAATAGAAGTTTAATACATGGTTTAGCATTCCTCTGCACACTCTTGAATACTGTTTTGCCTACTTGCACTATTGCATAATTATCACTGCTGCACTTTATACTTATTTTTAATATATATATATATATAGTATATGTATATATATATATTTTCATAGGATATGTTACTTCTATTCAACTGCAATATCACTACTTTGTTGTAAGACGTATGCAACGGAATTTCGTTTTGTATGCACCATGTGCAGACAAGATGACAATAAAGTTTGTCTAAGTCTAAGTCTAAGTCATGTCAGGTCAGCTGTCTGGAGAGAGAGAGAAGTCAGGACCTGCGGGCGGAGCACCACCGTGCCACCGCCGCCATGACGGAACTCAAAAGCAAACTCCATGAGGAGAAGCAGAAAGAGTTAGCCATTACCAGGGAGACATTACTGCGGCAGCATGAAATGGAGCTGATGAGAGTGATCAAAATCAAAGATGGAGAGATCCAGCGACTGAATGCCTTGGTCCTCAGCCTGAGGGACGGCTCCATGGACAAGGTGATCCGCTCTATCCGTGTCTGACTATCCGCACGCCACGTCGGGCTTCGATGCGGCCGCTACCGTATTGTGTAGCTTGTCCCCAGTAAGCGTCGCGGCGCTCCGTTGCGGTCTCAACGGCCCGGTGTGGCGCAATGTCTGCTCAGGTGAGGAGGGGGGGCGCTTTGCTGGCGGAGGTGGAGGAGACGCGGCGGTGTCGGGAGACCGAGCGGTGTCGCCTCCACCAGGAGCGCGGAAGAAGCCCTGGCAGCGGCCCAGCAGGCCTGGCAGTCCCGAGTGGCCGAGCTCCGATCGGCTCATCACCAGCATCGGGAGGAGCTGAGCCGAACCAAGAGAGACTGCGAGAGGGAGATCCGCCGACTGGTAGGACTGATCAGATGCGCGGTGCGTGGCTATGTTCCCAATTTCGTTGTATACCTGCAGTGCAATGACACCTAAGGCATTCTATTCTATTCTATTTCACAAGAAGAAAATGTCCGGTTGCTCGCTTCGCTTATGTCACAGCAAAGGTGTTCTAGTCAATTCAAGAAAAAAATTGGCCGGTTGCTCTCTTTGTTTTTGTCACAATTCTGGCAAATGAGTTTGCCCGCCTGCCTGAGCGCTCCCCGTTTGTACATCCAGACGGATGAGATCAAGCTGAAAGACAGAGCGGTTAGTGTTTTGGATGAAGCCCTGGGGCCGGCCACGTCCACCGCCTTCAGCTGCAGACTCAGGCTGCCGAGCAGCAGATCGCTGCCCTGAGGGATTCCCAAAGGGCGGGCCTAAACTACCCTGGAAGTGGGGTCAACGCCGCTACTAGCAATCCTCTTCATTGCGTAAGCCACCTCATCACACACTTGCAGTACGCATGACTTAGTTCGTTGCTGGAGGAAGGTAGCACAAAAACAGTTTTGAACTTTGAACGAGTGCTTGTGTGTGTGTGTTGCGGGGCGTTTTCAGTCTCAGGAGGATCGGGACACGCGACGGTTTCATCTGAAAATCGCTGAGCTCAGCGCAGTCATCAGGAAACTGGAGGATCGAAACGCCCTGCTTTCTGAAGAGCGCAATGAACTGGTAATTTATTGACGGCACGCTTGAAGGTTTGCGCTACGTTTGATGCGCGCCATCCAGCGAGGCACCCATTGCGCTTGCTTATTAGTTGAGCGGCGCGGCGAGTCGGTTGCCTGGTAGATGTCTTTTATTGGGAGCCAAAGCCACGATTCCGTTCAAACCGATGCAAAAGAAATGGATACGTTCTGGCCCGCGTGTTGTGCGTCTTTCACATCCCGCACTTCATGCTTGCAGCTAAAGCGACTGAGAGAAACAGAAAGCCAGTTTCTGCCACTCCTGTACAAAAACAAACGCCTGAGCAGGAAGAATGAAGAACTCTCGCTGGTGCTGTGTCGCCTTGAAAACAAAGTGCGCTTTGTCACCCAGGAGAACGAGGAGATGGCAAGCTTGGTAAGTCGACGCGGACAACGGCGGCGTGCCAACAGAGTCCACTGCATTTGTGTTCCACAGAGAAGGCCTAGTTCGCTCAATGACCTGGACCGCGGTTGCGGCCAGCAGGACGGTGAAATGGAGTTCCTTCAAGTTGTGGAGCAGCGGCACATCATCGACGACTTGTCCAAGGTCTTCAGGCAGGCGACTCGGTGCACGTACGGCAGCGCCGCGCTCGCTCGCTGTCGCCAGGAAACCTTTTCCGTCCAAAGCTTGGCCGGCGGCCGCCATCCAAAAAATTGGCCCCTTAAATTCCGACCTTTCAAGCAGGAGCATTGTGCGCACGCGTTTGAACACGCTTTAGACTTGTTTTGCCGTTTTCAGCAGCTCAAAGCTCCCGTTTTGTCAGCGCCTTTGCCACTCGCTGTGCGCTGAAAACGACGGACTTGCCCGGCTGCTCAGCCCGTCAACCATGAGCCGCGAGCGCGACGTCATTGTCCGTAGGCAGCTAGTGGCAAAATGCACCCTGTTAGAGTTGCGCTCGCTCCAACTTATTTTGCAAGAACCACACGGGAGACAAGTAAGTTCTTTTGGACACCTGCAGGTGGAGAGTCCATCCGTTGTACGAATGAAGTCTGACTCTCGGCTCCTGCACGAGCATTTTAATTAAGAGAAACAGGGTGGGTGTAAGAGTGGATTGAATAGAGGAAGCCCTTGACCTCTAGTCAAAACATAGCAAGGGGTGTTTTACGACTTTGTGTAGGAAGGGATAAGCGATAGGGATAAATAAGGGATAAATAATATTATTTATTACAGGTCGCAGTCAAAGTCAAAGCAACACAATGATACGATAAAGATAATCTGGAAAACCCTGACACACCCTGTAGTTGTCACTTTTGGAAAAGACGAGCGTCCCTCCAATCATCGCCGGTGACGTGTTTTTCAGGCTCTGGAGACAGGAGCTCATGTCAGAAATGTCATTGTGAGTCGCGTTTGTTTCTGCGCCGGAGCCGTTCGTTCCCTTTGCATCCAAAGAATCTCAAAGGCGGATTATTTGTGTCGACAGGAGAGAGATTTGCTGCTACGATACCGACGTCGAGAATCTCTGAGGAGGAACAAAGCGTGAGGTCCTGCAAGGTGAGTCTGTTTGTTTGCGGCTGCTTGGTGTTGCGCAAGATGAAATGGCCTTTTTCTCGCTATCGTTCCTCTCGTCGATTCATCGTGAGGTGTCGCTTCAGTTTGTTCAGAGAGATGTTTGCTTCCGCGCCCGCAGGTCATCGAAACATTTTACGGCTACGACGAAGACGTGTTGGTGGACCCGGACGGATCGTCCTTGTCTTTTCACACCGACAGAACCCCCGACACGGAACCCGAAGAGGTAGCCCGCCATTTCTGCCAGCGTATTGGCACCAAACATTCCTCTTCAGCCTGGAATCGGACTCGTCTTTGCGTCGCGGGTGCTTTGTCGCCGGTCTGACTGATTCTGGTACTAGTGCTGTGTTGCATTGGTGTGTGCATGAAGAGGCGGAGCTTCGCTACCGCCAGCTGACGCAAGAATATCAAGCGCTGCAACGAGCCTACGCTCTGCTAGCCCAGACCAGCGAAGGGGACTACGACGCCGAGAAGGAGATCAAGGTAGCGCCCCTTCCCGCAACCCCCGGCCGGGTCGCAGCCTCCCCGTTCTCACCCAGCCTCGGGTGTTCTCTGGTCTGAAAGGAGGAGGAGGAGCCTCCCTCCTCCTCCTTTCAGACCAGAGAAAAGCTGATGGTAGAAATGGGTCACTATCAAAGCAGAGTAGCAGATCTGGAGTCAGCGCTGAAGCAACAAGGACAGGTAAGCTCATCAATGAGCACACCTTTTTCTCAGACAAAATAGCTACATTCTTCAGTCACTCATCCGTCTGGCATTACTGGACCAACCCCCCCCCCCCCGAACGTGGCTGGGAAAATGCGGAGAAAAGCAAATGTCATTTTCCAGTCAACCAAAGAATTTGTGGATGAAAATGACACAACATTCCAAAGCTGTCCACGCGTTTGTCTCTTCTAGAATGTCAAGTGGGTGGAGGAGAAGCAGCTGCTGCGTCAGAGCAATCAGCAGTTGGCCGAAAAGGTGACGGAAAGAAAGGCGCTGGGCGGAGTCGCTTGGCGTCACACCTGACGGGAAGCCCCGCAGATGAGGTCTGACTGTCTTTTCAGGTCAGGCGGATGGAGGCGGAAGAAGCGCGTCTGAAAGAGCACATCCAGGATATCCGAGACCAAAACGAACTGCTTGAGTTCCGCATCCTGGAGCTGGAGGTGGGAAGACTCGCACAAGCGTGTTGAGGCCAGAGATGTGACGGACGGACGGACGGACGGACGGATGCATGCCTCTGCCTTTCAGGAGAGGGAGTGGCGCTCCCCCGTCTTGAAGTTTCTGCAAGTCCGTTTCCCAGACGGCCTCAGCCCTTTGCAGATCTACTGCGAGGCCGAGGGCGTGAGCGTACGTAAGGCGTCCCTCGCAACCCTAACCTTAACCCGAGGTCCCAGAACACCTTACATTGCTCCTTGCGCCTTTCCCCCGGACATCGTCATCAGTGATCTGATGAAGAAGCTGGACATCCTGGGCTATAACGCCGTAAGTGTATGTCGAACTCCTTATGTTCGCACTCCACGAGACTCGGCGGCTCAAATGTGACTTTTGGAAGGCTTTGCGCTGAAAGAAGCTTGTTGACGCTGTGCCTTTGGGCTCTTGCAGAATCTCACCAACGAGGAGCAGGTGGTCGTGATTCACGCCAGGACCCTTCTCACCCTAGCCGAGAAGGTAACGCGCACGTCCACGCACGCTCTCGCATTCTGCTTATGTGACAGCAGCCTTTCCTCAGTGGTTAGAATACATCAAAGTGACCAAGTCAGCACTTCAACAGAAGATGTTGGACATTGAAAGTGAGAAGGTAGACAGACACGCGACATCAGCCAAGGGGAACTCCGGCAATGTGCCCCAACAATTCTGACCTTGAGCTGTGCTAGGATATGTTCTGCAAGCAGAAGGGCTACCTGGATGAAGAGTTGGACTTCAGGAAGTGTTCCATGGACCAGGCTCATAAGGTAAGCCGCCCTCAAATCTCCCGCCGGACCACTGATGGACGAGGATTGCGGCCCAGAGGATCCTGGAGCTGGAGGCCATGTTGTACGAGGCGCTACCGCAGCGGGACTGCCCCGCCACGGACGGCGAAAAAGCCAGCCACGCTGGCGTGAATGACGTGCTGACGGCGGATCAGAGAGAAGAGCTTAGGAGCGCCGTGGACCAATGGAAGCGAGCCCTGATGTGCGAGTTGAGGGAGCGCGACGCTTGCATCCTCCAAGAGAGAATGGATCTGCTGCACAGCGCGCAACAGGTAAGGGCCCAAAGCCAGCCCGGCACTTACTTGCACGCTTACTGGCTTTTGAATGCCACTTTCCATTTGTCCGTCCTAGAGGAACAAAGAGCTGAAAGAATTCATCGAAGCTCAGAAGAGACAAATCAAACAATTGGAGGAGAAGTTTCTGTTTCTCTTTCTATTCTTCTCCTTGGCCTTCATTCTGTGGCCCTAACACCAGCTGGTGAGTGAGCTCCAGCGGCACCGCACTCGACACCTCCGATACACTGCCAGCCGGTCTCAGACGTTGGCAGACGCTCCGATGCCAACGTATACCCCCCGCCACGGTGACAGAGGCACCGCGTCACACCGGCGCTCATCCAATCAGAAGGCAGGAAAAGCAAATTCACATGCAGGGCACTTTTGAACCAGAAGAGAGCGCCACAAAAAACGGTTGTTGCCCCAAACGCGCACTAAAAAGGGTCAGAATAACAAGAGTCCCACTGGCCAGCCGGGGCCACCCGTCCAGCTGTTTCTTCAGGGGGGAAAAAAATTGGAGTCACCGGTGAGTACATTTTGCATTTAGCTCTGCTTTTCTGCTTCTGTCTTCAAGTGTGTGGCATCCTGCGATCAAAGATTCAGCCAACCCCAAAGCGGTTGACCTCAACGTCCCACCACCATGCCTACCAGAGCAGGTGACGTGATGCTTTGGACATCCTTCCGTCTCAGATGCCCAAAAGTACTCTTTGCCACATCTGCGGCAATACGGTGTCTTTTCAAAGGTGCAAATAAATCCAGCGTGGGCGGAACACGCACGTCTTCGGTTTTTCCCGCTTTGTTTGTGTGACAGCTGTTGTGAAAATTTTATACAAATAAAGTTGTATAGTACAGGTTTGGCCAAGCCGCAACTCCCGAACCGCATGCGGCTCTTTTATGTTCATATCAACATTTGTGTGTGTGTGTGTGGGGGGGGGGGGGGGGTTGTGCGTGTTGGCTTCACTTGAGTTCAATTTGGTATTTTGGTCAAAAGCGCATGTGGTGAAATTCCACAAAGTAGGATGGGCAAACACATTTCTTTAAACTATGAGTGTCAATTGGGCTCTCGAAATGGCAGGGAAAAGATGCACAGCAAAACGAAAATACGTAGATGAACACAGGACGTTTTAATCAGAGTGGGAAAGTTTCTATTTTTTGTTGAACGTGATGGCAAACCATTCTGCCTGATATGTCAGACCTCAGCGCATTTCAAAGATTCAAATCTTCAGCGCCATGCACTTCAGCTCACTCCATGCTAACATTGATCAGGCGTCGAACCCGCAACATCATGCTTAAGAGGTGGCCATGCTAACCAGTGCGCCATTATGTCAACGCATAATAACTGTAAGTCTACTGATCAAAACAGCGGTTACTATATGACGTCGCTACGTCGTGGTCACGTGACGCAGACAAGACGTCAATGGACGTGGGCAGAGTTAACTTGTTTAAAAGGGAGTGGGCAGAAGAAATATTTAATTTATTTAAATCTATTTTGAGTGCACACCATTATGCCAATGCATAACAACTGTAAATCTACTAAACAAAACAGCGGTTGCTATATGACATCTGCCACGTCGTGGTCACGTGACATACGTGACGTCGATGGGCGTAACTTTCGCCGGAATTCAAATCCGCGGGGAGAGTTAACTTGTTTAAAAGAGAGTGGGCAGAAGAATTATTTAATTTATTTAAATCTATTTGGTGTGTGCGCCATTATGTCAATGCATAACAACTGTAAGTCTACTAAACAAAACAGCGGTTGCTATATGACGTCTGCCACGTCGTGGTCACGTGACGCGGACGTGACGTCGACGCCTACTTTACATCCCACCGATCACAGGACCCCTCGGCTGCATAACCGTGCCCCCTTCCCAACCAATCGGATTTGCTATACGCGAAAACGACGCCAATGGAAAGAGCTTCCGCCCAAATTTAAATCCGTGGGCGTGGCTCGCAGCAGGAAGTAGGAAAACGGCGGCGATGTTGACAAAGACACAGCGGATGGTAACATACGACTAACAAGAGAAATATTTTTATTTTCTGCTTGCAACTGGACCGTCCAGAGCGTACACGGTAAGTACAACTCATCGTTTTTAAAAAGAAGTACTTTTGTTGCCCTGAAAAGCGAGTGAGCGTGGCGTTTGTGGGGGACGTCGAATTTCGACGATTCTTTCTGGTCAACGGTTGTAAATGATTGTGTTGATTAAAAAAGAAAACTTGATGTAACTCTACTTTTAACTGCCGTTTCAGATAGATTTGGAATTGCATCACATCCAATTTTGCCTAGAGCGTACACGGTAAGTAACACTCATTGTGTTTAAGGAGATTTACGTTTGTAATAGCAGAAGTGTAGCCGCGTTGCGTTGTACGTGTGAAAATTGGTCGAGGCGAAATGTTAATGTTTAATTTCATTCCTTTAGGTTCCACGGTGTTTGTTGGCTGCAAGTTTTCCACTGCAAGAAGAGGCTCGTATCATTGACCAGGAGCGAGCTACAATGGTGAGTAGCCATAACATTTATGTTAAACACTTCCTATTTCATGTCTAACAGTACTTGATTTAACAAATAACCATAAATAAATACAGTGTGGGCACTGAAGTTAACATATGTGATTATACTGCCTAATCTGTCACCGAGTAGATTGTTGCAAAGTAATATAAGATCCAAAGTTGTAATTCAGAATAGTTTTCAAAAGAAGGCCATTAGAATTATATACAAGTCTGATTACCCTGAACAAGCTATTAATTAAATCACAAATTCTTCAATTCAAAGATTTGGTAGATTATCAGACAAATAATGTCTAACAGTAATTGATTTAACACATCACGATAAGTAGATTGAGTGTGGGCACTCTCAAGTTAACATATGTGATTATACTGCCTAATCTGTTACAGAGTATGTTGTTGCCAAGTAATGTAGAATAGATCCAAAGTAGTAATCCAGAATAGTTTTGAAGAGGCCATTAGAATGATAAACAAATCTGATTACCTTGAACATAATAACAAGCTAAGTGTTTAATATGTCCTATGAAGTCAAAATTGGGCACCATCATGTGGTGAAATTTGGAATTGCATCACATCCAATTTTGCCTGGGAACAAACAGATTACATAAATCTTAGTTTTGAATAAGCCACTCCTTCTCAAACAAGTAAACTCTGCCCATTTTGCGCAGTAGATGTTCTGTTAATATCTAGTATTTATACAAAGTCATAATTTAAATTGCTTTCAACCTTCATTCATCGGTTCAACCAACATTACTCGCTCTTATTACCAACTTGTATTGATTTAACTAAGCGTTTAATACTTCCTATCAGGTCTCAAATCGAGATTTGGCAAAATACAATTTCAGCAAATCCAATTTTGCCAGGGAACAAAAATAGATTAAATAAACTAAATAAGTCCTCTTCCCATTAAATAAATCAGAAAAGTCTGTCTTGTAACCAGTCCTCTTCAAACAAGTAAAGTCTGCCCATTTTGTGCCGTAGATTTTGTGTCTATGCCTAGTATTTAAACAAAATCATAATTTAAACGACTTCTTTCCTTCATTCACTTTGGAAATTTGGAATTGCAGCAAATCGAATTTTGCCAGGGAACAAAAATAGATCAATTAAACTAAATAAGTCTTCTTCCCATTAAATAAATTAAAAAAGTCTGTCTTGTAACCAGTCCTTTTCAAACAAGTAAAGTCTGCCCATTTTGTGCCGTCGATTTTGTGTTTATGCCTAGTATTTATACAAAATCATAATTTAAAGGACTTCATTCCTTCATTCACTTTGGAAATTTGGAATTGCAGCACATCAAATTTTGCCTGGGAAGAAAAGTAGATTAAATAAATTTAATAAGTCTTACTACTTCCCATTAAATAAATTAAATACGTCTTACTTGTTTCCACTCCTTTTCAAAACAGTAGTTTAAAACGAGGGCCCTTCACTCAATCTTTAACCTCAACCCCGCACGTTGTGTTGTATCTGTGAATGTTGGTTGTGGCCAAATGATAGTTTTCTTTCATTCGTTTAGGTTCCAAGAAAACTTGATGTAACTCTACTTTTAACTGCCGTTTCAGATAAGCGGGTATTACGTCGCAGTCATGTGCCGCGGATATGACGTAATTGCCGGAACCTCCGCCAAAATTCAAATCTGTTGGCGCGATGGCCGTGAGCCACTGAGCAGCGACGATTATCAACAGAAATATCTTTATTTTCTGCTTGCAACTGGACCGTCTAGAGCGTACACGGTAAGTAACACTCATTGTGTTTAAGGAGATTTACGTTTGTAATAGCAGAAGTGTAGCCGCGTTGCGTTGTACGTGTGAAAATTGGTCGAGGCGAAATGTTAATGTTTAATTTCATTCCTTTAGGTTCCACGGTGTTTGTTGGCTGCAAGTTTTCCACTGCAAGAAGAGGCTCGTATCATTGACCAGGAGCGAGCTACAATGGTGAGTAGCCATTACATTTATGTTAAACACTTCCTATTTCATGTCTAACAGTACTTGATTTAACAAATAACCATAAATAAATACAGTGTGGGCACTGAAGTTAACATATGTGATTATACTGCCTAATCTGTCACCGAGTAGATTGTTGCAAAGTAATATAAGATCCAAAGTTGTAATTCAGAATAGTTTTCAAAAGAAGGCCATTAGAATTATATACAAGTCTGATTACCCTGAACATAACAACAAGCTATTAATTAAATCACAAATTCTTCAATTCAAAGATTTGGTAGATTATCAGACAAATAATGTCTAACAGTAATTGATTTAACACATCACGATAAGTAGATTGAGTGTGGGCACTCTCAAGTTAACATATATGATTATACTGCCTAATCTGTTACAGAGTATGTTGTTGCCAAGTAATGTAGAATAGATCCAAAGTAGTAATCCAGAATAGTTTTGAAGAGGCCATTAGAATAATAAACAAATCTGATTACCTTGAACATAATAACAAGCTAAGTGTTTAATATGTCCTATGAAGTCGAAATTGGGCACCGTCATGTGGTGAAATTTGGAATTGCATCACATCAAGAGTTCAAGAGTTCAAGAGTTTTTTATTCGCCATGTTTGAGCGTGCCAAACAAGGAATTTGACTTCGGTAAATCACAGCCTCTGTTCAACATTTAGGTGACTAACAACAACACTCAGGACATGTGAAGAACGAAAGATATTCTCAAACACCCCCTGACCTTAAACTCCCAAGAGGGCAAGGAAAAACTCAAAACTCCAGCTAGGGGAAATGAGAAACCTTGAGAAGAGACCACAGATGGGAGGGTCCCTCTTCTAGGATGACCAGGCTGCAATGGATGCAGAGAGGACACATAGTACAAACAGTGTAGACAAAAAAGGTGTGGCAAGCGGGATGTTATTGCACAGTAATGACTCTGAGACTCTAAGAGTGGTGTGAGTTCATCAGAGCGACAGCCTGGGGGAAGAAGCTGTCTCTGTGTCTGCTGGTTTTAGTGTGCAGAGCTCTATAACGGCGTCCGGAGGGGAGTAGTTCAAACAGGCTGCAACCTGGGTGCGAAGGGTCTGTTGAGATGTTACTTGCACGTTTCCTGGTCCTGGACAGGTACAAGTCTTGGATAGATGGGAGGTTGATTCCAATTATCTTTTCTGCAGTCCTTATTGTCCGTTGCAGTCTGTGCTTGTCTTGTTTGGAGGCCGATCCAAACCAGACAGTGATGGAGGTGCAGAGGACCAGAGGATCCAATTTTGCCTGGGAACAAACAGATTAAATAAATCTTAGTTTTGAATAAGCCACTCCTTCTCAAACAAGTAAACTCTGCCCATTTCGCGCAGTAGATGTTCTGTTAATATCTAGTATTTATACAAAGTCATAATTTAAATTGCTTTCAACCTTCATTCATCGGTTCAACCAACATTACTCGCTCTTACTACCAACTTGTATTGATTTAACTAAGCGTTTAATACTTCCTATCAGGTCTCAAGGCAAGATTTGGCAAAATACAGTTTCAGCAAATCCAATTTTGCCAGGGAACAAAAATAGATTAAATAAACTAAATAAGTCTTCTTCCCAATAAATGAATCAGAAAAGTCTGTCTTGTAACCAGTCCTCTTCAAACAAGTAAAGTCTGCCCATTTTGTGCCGTAGATTTTGTGTCCATGCCTAGTATTTAAACAAAATCATAATTTAAACGACTTCTTGCCTTCATTCACTTTGGAAATTTGGAATTGCAGCAAATCGAATTTTGCCAGGGAACAAAAATAGATCAATTAAACTAAGTCAAGGCAGAGTACCTCCTCTTCCTGATGGGGGACAGTTTTAACTGCTGGAGTGCCGTTTAGTGCCTCGAACCTCCCAAAGAAGTTATTTAGACCATTTAGAAAGTCAGCATCAACTTCACCCACCGGGGGGGGGAGGGTGAGTTGTAGTCTGTAATCGCCCGTATGCCTTGCCACATACTCCTGGTGTTGTTGGCGTCGTGGAAACGATCCTGAATTTTTCGACTGTGGTCTCGCTTCGCTACCCTGATGGCACGGTTCAAGTTGGCTCTCGCTGTCCTCAGTGTCTCCTTGTCGCCAGACTTGAAGGCAGAGTTCCGCGCTCGCAGCGTTTGACGTACCTCCTCAGTCATCCAGGGTCGTTGGTTGCCCCGGGTGATGATATTCTTAGTGGTGCTGACGTCCTCGGTGCATTTGTTGACGTAGGCTGACACAGTCATGGCACACGCATGTCAAATCTACATCGGGAAAACTGGGAGGGAGGGCGGGAGGGAGGCAAGCAGGGAGGCAGGCAGGCAGGGAGGCAGGCAGGGAGGCAGGCAGGGAAGCAGGCAGGGAGGAAGGCAGTGTCTGTCTGTTGAGGTTTTCACCTTGTTCTTCTCCTGCTGAAGTTATAACTGGACGTCCATCAGTTTGGCTCTCAGCTCGTCATTGGCGGCCTGAAAGGCGTCCGTTCGCTCCGCCTTGACCCGCCCTGCCGGAGCTCGTTTGGACATCTCTTACTCGAGTCTCGCCCGGTCGTCAGTCAGAGATCACAACATTTGTACCTGGAGAGCACAAACGCACCGCTGTTTTCCACTGGCTTCGGACTCAACTTCAATCGGTACCGTAACGTGCAACATCATAAACATAGATCTAGCTTGACTTATTCATTGAATAAATGCATTTGGTTCTTCAAAACTGCATCACGCAACATAGCGTGACCGAGACGGCCGTTATCCACCTGCGTGAAGTTATTTCGTGAAATGAATGAGATGTTTAAGACACCATCGTTCTGTCTCTATGTAGATGAAGGGAAATAATCGATTGCTGAAGGTCCAAAGGTGTTGTGATAAACAAATAAACATATTAGTGATTAGTGACATATTTGTGATAAACATATTTGGCAGGATAATCACATATGTTAACTTGACTGCCCACACTGTATTTATTTATGGTTATTTGTTAAATCGAGTACTGTTAGACATGAAATAGGAAGTGTTTAACATAAATGGACGACGAAAGGGGTACTCACCATTGTAGCTCCTGCTGGTCAATGATACGAGCCTTGTTAGGGTTTTCCAGGTTATCTTTATCATAGGATTATGTTGGAATGCAACAGGTAATAAATACCTTACCTTGTCCTCATTATCACAAGATCGTAAAACATCCCCTGAGATGTTTAGACTAGAGGACAAGGGCTTTCTATTCAGCCCACTCATACCCCCACTCTGTTCCTCCTAATAAATATGCCCTTGCAGGAAGGAGACCTTTCAGACTTCATTCGATAATCGCTGTTCAGACAGCGACGAATGGACTCTCCACCTGCAGGTGTCTAAAAGAACTTCCTTGTCTTCTGTTTGGTTCTTGCAAAATAAGTTGGAGTGAGCAAATCTCTAACAAGCCTCTTCTTGCAGTGGAAAACATACAGCCAACAAACACCGTAGAACCTAAAGGAAGGAAATTAAACATTAACATTTAGCCTCAACCAACATTCACAGATACAACGCAACGCAAACTACACAAACGTAAATCTTTTTAAACACAATGAGTTGTACTTACCGTGTACGCTCTAGACGGTCCACTTGCAAGCAGAAAATAAAGATATTTCTGTTGATAATCGTCGTGTTTGTATCCGTTGTCTCGCTCAAGGCCATTGCGCCCACAGATTTGAATTTTGGCGAGAGTTCAGCCTATTGACGTCATTTCCGCGGTGTAATACCCGCATATCTGAAACGGCAAAGTTAAGAGTAGAGTTAAATAAAGTTTTTAATCAACGCAATAATTTACAAACGTTGACCAGTCGAAATAATCGTCGAAATTTGGCGTCTGTGGCTGGAAGCAGACGCCGAGTTCGACGTTCCTCCCAAATGCCACACTCCCTCGCTTTTCAGGGCTACAAAAAAACATATTTCAAAACAATGAGTTGTAATTACCTTGTACGCTCTAGACGGTCAAGTTGCAAGCTGAAAACAAAAATATTTGTCTTGTTAGTCGTCGTGTTACTAACCGCTGTGTCTTGTTTGCCAGCATTGCCGCTTTCCTACTTCCTGTTGCAAGCCACGCCCACGGATTATAATTTTGCCGTGGGTTCCGCCTATTGACATCATGTCCGCGTCACATGACTGCGACGTAATATCTAAAACTGTTTGTGCGGCATGGTGTTGTTCTGTGCGGTATTGTGTTATTCTGTGCGGCGTCGTGTTGTTCTGTGCGGCGTCGTGTTGTTCAGTGCGGCGTCGTGTTGTTCAGTGCGGCATGGTGTTGTTCAGTGCGGCATGGTGTTGTTCAGTGCGGGATGGTGTTGTTCAGTGCGGGATGGTGTTGTTCAGTGCGGGATGGTGTTGTTCAGTGCGGGATGGTGTTGTTCAGTGCGGCATGGTGTTGTTCAGTGCGGCATGGTGTTGTTCAGTGCGGCATGGTGTTGTTCAGTGCGGCATGGTGTTGTTCAGTGCGGGATGGTGTTCAGTGCAGGATGGTGTTGTTCAGTGCGGCATGGTGTTGTTCAGTGCGGCATAATGTTGTTCAGTGCGGCATGGTGTTGTTCAGTGCGGCATGGTGTTGTTCAGTGCGGCATGGTGTTGTTCAGTGCGGCATGGTGTTGTTCAGTGCGGCATGGTGTTGTTCAGTGCGGCATGGTGTTGTTCAGTGCGGCATGGTGTTGTTCAGTGCGGCATGGTGTTGTTCAGTGCGGGATGGTGTTGTTCAGTGCGGCATGGTGTTGTTCAGTGCGGCATGGTGTTGTTCAGTGCGGCATGGTGTTGTTCAGTGCGGCATGGTGTTGTTCAGTGCGGTATCGTTGTGTTGTTGGTATTGTGTTGTGTTGTTCGTAATGTGTTGTGTTGTTCGTATTGTGTTGTTGGTATTGTGTTGTGTTGTTCGTATTTTGTTGTGTTGTTCATATTGTGTTGAGTTGTTCATATTGTGTTGAGTTGTTCGTATTGTGTTGTGTTGTTCGTATTGTGTTGCCTCTAACACTTAGCTTCTAACACTTAGCCTCTAGCACCTAGAAGGTAAATAAATAGGAAGGAAGGACTCACCGGTGACGTCGTCGCCCACGTCCAAGCGTTGTACTTTGTATTTTCATCCTTCTGACAGTGGAAAACATATAGCCAACAAACACCGTGGAACCTAAACGAATGAAAGAAAACTATCATTTGGCCACAACCAACATTCACAGATACAACACAATGTGACGTGCGGGGTTGAGGTTAAAGGTTGAGTGAAGGGCCCTCGTTTTAAACTACTTTTTTGAAAAGGAGTGGGAACAAGTAAGACGTATTTAATTTATTTATTGGGAAGTAGTAAGACTTATTAAATTTATTTAATCTACTTTTCTTCCCAGGCAAAATTTGATGTGCTGCAATTCCAAATTTCCAAAGTGAATGAAGGAATGAAATCTTTTAAATTATGATTTTGTATAAATACTAGGCATAAACACAAAATCTACGGCACAAAATGGGCAGACTTTACTTGTTTGAAAAGGACTGGTTACAAGACAGACTTTTTTAATTTATTTAATGGGAAGAAGACACTATTTAGTTTAATTGATCTATTTTTGTTCCCTGGCAAAATTCGATTTGCTGCAATTCCAAATTTCCAAAGTGAATGAAGGAATGAAGTCGTTTAAATTATGATTTTGTATAAATACTAGGCATAGACACAAAATCTACGGCACAAAACGGGCAGACTTTACTTGTTTGAAGAGGACTGGTTACAAGACAGACTTTTCTGATTTATTTAATGGGAAGAAGACTTATTTAGTTTATTTAATTTATTTTTGTTGCCTGGCAAAATTGTATTTGCTGAAATTGTATTTTGCCAAATCTTGACTTGAGACCTGATAGGAAGTATTAAACGCTCAGTTAAATCGATACAAGTTGGTAATAAGAGCGAGTAATGTTGGTTGAAGCGATGAATGAAGGTTAAAAGCAATTTAAATTATGACTTTGTATAAATACTAGATATTAACAGAACATCTACTGCGCAAAATGGGCAGAGTTTACTTGTTTGAGAAGGAGTGGCTTATTTAAGACTAAGATTTATTTAATCTGTTTGTTCCCAGGCAAAATTGGATGTGATGCAATTCCAAATTTCACCACATGATGGTGCCCAATTTTGACTTCATAGGACATATTCAACACTTAACTATTATGTTCAAGGTAATCAGATTTGTTTATTATTCTAATGGCCATTTCAAAACTATTCTGGATTACTACTTTGGATCTATTCTACATTACTTGGCAACAACATACTCTGTAACAGATTAGGCAGCATAATCACATATGTTAACTTGAGAGTGCCCACACTCAATCTACTTATCGTGATGTGTTAAATCAATTACTGTTAGACATTATTATTCTGATAATCTACCAAATCTTTGAATTGAAGAATTTGTGATTTAATTAATAGCTTGTTGTTATGTTCAGGGTAATCAGACTTGTATATAATTCTAATGGCCTTCTTTTGAAAACTAATCTGAATTACAACTTTGGATCTTATATTACTTTGCAACAATATACTCGGTGACAGATTAGGCAGTATAATCACATATGTTAACTTCAGTGCCCACACTGTATTTATTTATGGTTATTTGTTAAATCAAGTACTGTTAGACATGAAATAGGAAGTGTTTAACATAAATGTTATGGCTACTCACCATTGTAGCTCGCTCCGGGTCAATGATACGAGCCTCTTCTTGCAGTGGAAAACTTGCAGCCAACAAACACCGTGGAACCTAAAGGAATGAAATTAAACATTAACATTTCGCCTGGACCAATATTCACACGTACAACGCAACGCGGCTACACTTCTGCTAGCGCCTCAGCTACACGTTGCTATTACAAACGTAAATCTCTTTAAACACAATGAGTGTTACTTACCGTGTACGCTGTAGACGGTCCAGTTGCAAGCAGAAAATAAAGATATTTCTGTTGATATTCGTCGTTGCTCAGTGGCTCACGGCCATCACGCCAACAGATTTGAATTTTGGTGGAAGTTCAGCCAATTACGTCATATCCGCGGCACATGACTGCGAAGTAATACCCGCTTATCTGAAACGGCAGTTAAAAGTAGAGTTACATCAAGTTTTCTTTTTTAATCAACACAATCATTTACAACCGTTGACCAGAAAGAATCGTCGAAATTCGACGTTCCCCCCAAACGCCACACTCACTCGCTTTTCAGGGCAACAAAAGTACTTCTTTTTAAAAACGATTAGTTGTACTTACCGTGTACGCTCTGGACGGTCCAGTTGCAAGCAGAAAATAAAAATATTTCTCTTGTTAGTCGTATGTTACCATCCGCTGTGTCTTTGTCAACATCGCCATTTTCCTACTTCCTGTTGCGAGCCACGCCCACGGATTTAAATTTTGGCGGAAGTTCCGCCCATTGGCGTAGTTTTCGCGTATAGCAAATCCGATTGGTTGGGAAGGGGGCGCGGTTATGCAGCCGAGGGGTCCTGTGATCGGTGGGATGTAAAGTAGGCGTCGACGTCACGTCCGCGTCACGTGACCACGACGTGGCAGACGTCATATAGCAACCGCTGTTTTGTTTAGTAGACTTACAGTTGTTATGCATTGACATAATGGCGCACACTCCAAATAGATTTAAATAAATTAAATAATTCTTCTGCCCACTCCCTTTTAAACAAGTTAACTCTCCCCGCGGATTTGAATTCCGGCGGAAGTTCTGCCCATCACGTGACGTCTGTCACGTGACCACACGCGGCAGATGTCATATAGCAACCGCTGTTTTGTTTAGTAGATTTACAGTTGTTATGCGTTGACATAATGGCGCACTGGTTAGCATGTCCACCTCTTAAGCATGATGTTGCGGGTTCGACGCCTGATCAATGTTAGCATGGAGTGAGCTGAAGTGCATGGCGCTGAAGATTTGAATCTTTGAAATGCGCTGAGGTCTGACGTATCAGGCAGAATGGTTTGCCATCACGTTCAACAAAAAATAGAAACTTTCCCACTCTGATAAAAACGTCCTGTGTTCATCTACATATTTTCGTTTTGCTGTGCATCTTTTCCCTGCCATTTCGAGAGCCCAATTGACACTAATAGTTTACTGGAATGTGTTTGCCCATCCTACTTTGTGGAATTTCACCACATGCGCTTTTGACGAAAATACTAAATTGAACTCAAGTGAAGCCAACACGCACCCCCCCCCCCCCCCCCCCCCCACACACACACACACACCTACACACACACACACAAACACACACACAAATGTTGATATGAACACTCCCTCTCCTGAAAGGCAGAGGCATGCATCCGGCCGTCCGTCCGTCTGTCACATCTCTGGCCTCAACACGCTTGTGCGAGTCTTCCCACCTCCAGCTCCAGGATGCGGAACTCAAGCAGTTCGTTTTGGTCTCGGATATCCTGGATGTGCTCTTTCAGACGCGCTTCTTCCGCCTCCATCCGCCTGACCTGAAAAGACAGTCAGACCTCATCTGCGGGGCTTCCGGACGGGTGTGACGCCAAGCGACTCCGCCCAGCGCCTTTCTTTCCGTCACCTTTTCGGCCAACTGCTGATTGCTCTGACGCAGCAGCTGCTTCTCCTCCACCCACTTGACATTCTAGAAGAGACAAACGCGTGGACAGCTTTGGAATGTTGTGTCATTTTCATCCACAAATTCTTTGGTTGACTGGAAAATGACATTTGCTTTTCTCCGCATTTTCCCAGCCACGTTCGGGGGGGGGGGGGGGGGGGGGGGGGGTTGGTCCAGTAATGCCAGACGAATGAGTGACTGAAGAATGTAGCTATTTTGTCTGAGAAAAAGGTGTGCTCATTGATAAGCTTACCTGTCCTTGTTGCTTCAGCGCTGACTCCAGATCTGCTACTCTGCTTTGATAGTGACCCATTTCTACTGTCATGTAACATGGGGGGAAGAGATGGTGCAAATGGTAAAATATGGATTGTTCACAGGAATAAATTGGCAGAGCTGAAATTCCAAATTTGTCCAAAAGATGGCGCCAGACCAAAACATGAGACCAAAAAAGGGGCCAAAATAAGCTAAGCAAGTTAAAATAGAAATAAAACAGGAACACGGTGTCGGATTGTGAGTCACTCATGGACGCACAAATGTGATTTTAACTTTTTGATTTCTTTGCTTGGCTAAAAATGTATTCTGTAACAGCTTAAAGCAATATTGTTAGTCAATTCGATCAAGGGACCCGTCACTATGAGAATAGTGGCGTGACATAAATTGTTTGGAGAAGCACAAATGTGATTTTTACTTCTTGATTTCTTTGCTTGGCTAAAAATTGATTCCCTCTTTCATGAACTGTGTTTTGCAATCGAATTGTTCTGGGATTGAATGATTTTATTAACACGGGTATCAGTGGGTGAAATTGTTCGGTTTCTGGAGTGATTAAGATTTGTAATTCTATTTCATGTTTCTTCAATAAATGTGTTGTGTATATTCATCTACTTTGTTGTGCGCTGATTTGTACTGAATGTACAATCGATGGTTCGGGGTTGATTTGACAATTTGATTAATGTGCGGGGGGTTATTATGGTATAACATAGGACCGTAATAAATAAAAGTAACATCAGACAATTTTAGAGAATTGAATAACTTTCGTAGTTATTTGAGACACGAGTGAATTTCAATCCGTTTGAAAGTTTGCTTCGTCTGAATAAATTAACGGAAGTGTTTGAATCGGATTATTGGTTTGGTGTAGAACTGAAAGTAATTTAATTATTTGAAGGGCGCAGGCCCGTTTCCCCTTTTGACGGGCCGCGTAAAAAGTAAAAAGTAAAAAGTAACTCCGAACATGTTAGAGAATTAAATAACTTTCGTAGATATTTAAGGGAAGAGTGAATTTCGTCAAAAGTGAATTCGTTTGAAAATTTACTTCCTCTAAATAAAATAACGACGATGGTTAAAATAGATCATTTGAGTTGGTGAAGGATAAAAGTATTTCGATTGTCCGTCGGGCGCGGCCCAGTTCTTAATTTTGTCGGGCCGCGTCAAAAGTTAAACAGGACACGATCGAAAAATAGACTTGCCTTCCAAATTAATTACTGGGCAAATCTAAATAGAGTAAGACATTTTTATTCGTTTTAAGAAAGTTGTTATTCTTTTTAAAGCAATCAAGTGGGGTGAAGCACACCGACAGTTAAGTGCTAGATCTACATATAAGAAGTTAGAATTAATAACGTAAAGTGCATTAATTTTCTCCTTAAATGCTATTATTGTCACACTTTTATTAATTCGATTCTCTTTCGAATAAACAAGTTGGTCGGCTCGCTGCTTGAGCGACCAAGTAGAACGGACCCATATCAACATTTACTTCGGCAAAACTAGTGCTAGGGTGCGCTATACAAACGAATCCCTGAGGTCTTAACAAAGACATCTAAAAATATCCGTAACATAATAAGAACTTCGAACATTAGCGGGGAGCCATCAATACGATGCGGTCACTTCGAAGTCTTGCCTCGAATTGAGTTACTCGGCTCGAGCTTAGGGTGACTTGAGAGGGATTGGCGTCGTACAGAAATTAGATTGATTCCGGTGGAGTTAATTTAACTCGGGTGGTTAGATTACGGACGAATCTCCGAACCCGGCTAAGACAAACCCGTTACCGGGAAGCCGGGGGCACCTTGTTGAAAGAGGTGCGTTTGACACTACCATCAGCTTTTCTCTGGTCTGAAAGGAGGAGGAGGGAGGCTCCTCCTCCTCCTTTCAGACCAGAGAACACCCGAGGCTGGGTGAGAACGGGGAGGCTGCGACCCGGCCGGGGGTTGCGGGAAGGGGCGCCACCTTGATCTCCTTCTCGGCGTCGTAGTCCCCTCCGCTGGTCTGGGCTAGCAGAGCGTAGGCTCGTTGCAGCGCTTGATATTCTTGCGTCAGCTGGCGGTAGCGAAGCTCCGCCTCCTCATGCACACACCAATGCAACACAGCACTAGTACCAGAATCAGTCAGACCGGCGACAAAGCACCCGCGACGCAAAGACGAGTCCGATTCCAGGCTGAAGAGGAATGTTTGGCGCCAATACGCTGGCAGAAATGGCGGGCTACCTCTTCGGGTTCCGTGTCGGGGGTTCTGTCGGTGTGAAAAGACAAGGACGATCCGTCCGAGTCCACCAACACGTCTTCGTCGTAGCCGTATAATGTTTCGATGACCTGCGGGCGCGGAAGCAAACATCTCTCTGAACAAACTGAAGCGACACCTCACGATGAATCGACGAGAGGAACGATAGCGAGAAAAAGGCCATTTCATCTTGCGCAACACCAAGCAGCCGCAAACAAACAGACTCACCTTGCAGGACCTCACGCTTTGTTCCTCCTCAGAGATTCTCGACGTCGGTATCGTAGCAGCAAATCTCTCTCCTGTCGACACAAATAATCCGCCTTTGAGATTCTTTGGATGCAAAGGGAACGAACGGCTCCGGCGCAGAAACAAACGCGACTCACGATGACATTTCTGACATGAGCTCCTGTCTCCAGAGCCTGAAAAACCCGTCACCGGCGATGATTGGAGGGACGCTCGTCTTTTCCAAAAGTGACAACTACAGGGTGTGTCAGGGTTTTCCAGATTATCTTTATCGTATGATTATGTTGCTTTGACTTTGACTGCAACCTGTAATAAATAATATTATTTATCCCTTATTTATCCCTATCGCTTATCCCTTCCTACACAAAGTCGTAAAACATCCCTTGCTATGTTTTGACTAGAGGTCAAGGGCTTTCTCTATTCAATCCACTCTTACACCCACCCTGTTTCTCTTAATAAAAATGCTCGTGCAGGAGCCGAGAGTCAGACTTCAAGTCAAGTCAAGTCAAGTTTATTTGTATAGCCCTAAATCACAAACAGTCTCAAAGGGCTTCACATAGCCAAAATTGACAATTAATCTCAAAGCATCCCCTGATCATAAACTCCCAAAAGGGCAAGGAAAAACTCAAAAAACCCCTACCAGGGGAAAATGAGAAACCTTGAGAAGGGACCACAGATGGAAGGATCCCCCTTTCAGGATCACCAGGTTATAATGGATGCAGAGAGTACACAAGTAATACATAATATGAAAATCAATGAAAAAAATGGATGTCGGAGGTGTCCTCGATTGTCCTGGCAGTGTCCTCAAGGGGGCCGAGCCGCAGCTCCTCCATCCCGAACTGGTCCCCGAGAATCCAGCCAGCCGCTATCCGCTTTCGAGCCACCTAACCCCCTCCCCAGCCGGGGAGGAGGTGGGCAGAGAGAACAGAACAAACTCCGGCCAAATCGGCCATCACAAGTTAGTTAAAGGCCATCTCATAGAAATGTGTCTTTAAACGTGTCTTAAATGTTTCTACTGAGGTAGTAGTTCTAATATCCATTGGTAGGGCATTCCAAAGCTCTGGAGCCCGAATAGAGAATGCTCTAGACCCTGCAGACATTTTCTTGGCCCTCGGTATAACTAAAAGACTAGCGTTTTGCGAACGAAGGTTACGAGACGGAACATAAGGAACGACTAGGTCGACGAGATATGAAGGCGCTAAGCCATGCAGTGCTTTATAGGTTAGTAGAAGAACCTTGAAGTCACATCTTAAATGGACCGGGAGCCAATGTAATTCGGCTAATATTGGGGTAATGTGATCAAATTTTCTTGACCGTGATAGCAGCCTCGCAGCGGCATTTTGGACTAACTGTAGACTTTTAATACTGGATTTAGGAAGACCAGAGAACAATACATTACAGTAGTCCAGGCGCGACGTGACGAACGCATGTATAATAGTTTCCGCATCCCCAGTCGAGAGGATAGGACGAATCTTAGCAATATTACGAAGGTGAAAAAACGCAATCCTGGTTATATTCTTAATGTGTTTTTGAAAGGAGAGCGTTTGGTCAAATATTACCCCGAGATTAGTTACCGTATCACTCTGAGTGATAGTACGGTTATCTATAGTTATAGTGGTTTGCTTAAATAAATGTTGATAACGAGTAGGACCAATTATCAACATCTCAGTTTTATCCGGGTTAAGACGAAGGAAATTGAGAGACATCCATTGCTTAATCTCCGCAAGGCACGCCTCGAGATTACAGCAGTCCTGTGGATCTGTCATCGATAACGGCATATATAATTGGGTGTCATCCGCGTAGCATTGAAAACTAATATTATATTTACGTATTATGCCCCCAAGCGGAATCATATAAATATTAAATAAAATCGGTCCGAGTACCGATCCCTGTGGGACACCACAAGTAACATTATAAAGCTCAGAGGACGTATTACCATGGACCACTCGGTGCGTCCTGCCTGATAGATAGGAATTGAACCAGCTTAGTGCTGACCCTGAGATACCAACACAACTTTTAAGACGCCCTAATAAAATATTGAAGTCTACAGTGTCAAAGGCAGCACTAAGATCAAGTAGTAACAATACAGACGACGTATTTGAATCCATAGCTATGAGGAGATCATTAGTCACTTTAGCAAGTGCTGTCTCTGTAGAATGATTGGCTCTAAAACCAGACTGAAAAGAGTCATATCGATTATTATCGACCATGTAATCAATAAGCTGCTGTGCTACTACTTTTTCGAGAAGTTTTGCTATGAATGGGAGGTTTGAAACTGGCCTATAATTACTGAGACAGTCCGGGTCAAGATTTGCTCGCTTAAGTAGTGGTTTAATAATAGCGGTTTTAAAGGCCATTGGCACTATCCCAGAGGAAACAGACAGATTGATAATATTTAAGATGGACGGTCCTAAAATTGGAAATAATTCTTTAAGTAGTTTGGCTGGAAGCGGGTCGAGTAAACATGTTGTTTGTTTAGCCGTACTAACCAATTTTGTAAGCATTTCAAGGGACACGCTTTTAAAATTTGAGAGGGTTATTGCATGATCCCCAGCGCTAGTAACCGGCGGAGCGATTGGCATGGTATTCTTGATCTCGTCCCTAATGGACTCAATCTTTTGAGCAAAAAATTTCATAAACTCGTCAGCTGAGTGGAAGGAGCTATCGGGGGTCGGCTGGCGCAGAGTTAGCTTTGCCACTGTATCAAATAAGTATTTAGGATTATTTTTATTAAGATTAATGACTTGCGAAAAATAACGAGTTTTTGCTAAAATAAGCGCATCTTTATATTTCAGGAGGCTGTCCTTCCATGCCTGATGGAAAACTTCAAGTTTGGTTAAACGCCATCTGCGCTCATGCTTTCTACATAATTGTTTAAACGTACGTGTTTCATCTGTGAACCACGGAGTTGGCCATCTACGGCGAGTTTTCAGACGTAGCGGTGCCACAGAGTCGATGGCTTTTAATAATGTCGCATTGAATTCATTTGTAAGATTATCGATAGAGCCACTGTACGCGGGAAACATGGCGGTTGCCGGCGACAGTAACTCAGATAGCACAGTTGCAGTCATGGAGTTAAAATTACGGCTGCTATAATTCTGATTGCTCTCTTGTCTTTGACAAGGAACTAAAATTTCAAATTTTATTCAAAAATGATCAGACAGAACAGTAGTGTATGGCAGTACTGTTATATTTGAGGTTGTTAGTCCTCGGGATAATACCAGATCTAAGGTATTTCCATTCTTATGCGTTGCTGCCTGTACAGCTTGCGCAAAACCAAACGTATCGATTAAAGTTTGAAATGCCGAAGTCAGTGGTTCCGACGGTGAATTCATGTGGATGTTGAAATCACCCATGATAACTATATTATCTGCATTTGTCACTAGATCAGCCACAACTTCTGAAAATTCATCCAGGAAGCCAGAGTAAGCCCCGGGTGGGCGGTAAATAACAACAAGATAGAATGACGGTAACGCAGTGGATCGCACAATGAGAACTTCAAATGTTTTAAATACGTGAATTGAGCGAGGCCTAAATCTAAGCTCAGAATTTGAGATGAGGGCGACACCCCCACCCTTTTTTCGAGGACGAGCCACATGCGAGCTCACAAAATTTGGAGGCGAGGCCTCGTTAAGTGGCAGCAGTTCATTAGGTTTTAACCAGGTCTCGCAAAGACCAAAAACGTTTAGATTATGTTCCGTGATAAGGTCATTAACGAGAACTGCTTTCGTATGAAGTGATCTAATATTCATAAAACCGAATTTAAGTGTAATTGGTTGATCAGGGTGCGTATCTATCGAAGGATTTTTAAACGGGATGCGAGTAAAATTGTGTTCTCTAGGCCTAATATCACCTCTCAAAAGTTTATTAGGGCGGTGGGATGAAACGACCGTGGGAATTTGATGATGAGTATTTGTTACACATGTGAAGTTATCTAAAACAGGCACCGTTTCATCAGCAAGACCGGTCGGGACGGAGTGATTGGATTTGTCTACTACCCCAGTAGAAAGTGTGTTTATGTGTACTGCAGCACTATTTAAACTGTCGCGCTCCAGTCTACACGAGGAGCTATGTGTATGCTGAAAGTCTAGCCTAGCGCTAGTTAACTTTAACTTAACAGACTCCAAACCCATCCTCACAGGTGGTCTAATCACCTGTGCCCTGACCTGCTCTAAAGTGACCTGTCATGAGTGGCTCAAACAGTAATCTATATTCCTAGAAAGAGTGAAGGCGCCTTCACGGTTAGGGTGAAGGCCGTCCTTCCTCAGCAGGTCGGGGCGGCCCCAGAAGGAGGACCAGTTATCTATAAAATACAGTCCCTGCTTTTTACAGAACCCAGCCATCCATCGATTAAGGGAGACTAATCTACTAAACCTCTCATCAGTGCCTCTCCCAGGCAGGGGGCCAGAGACAAATACTCGATGCCGACTCATCTTTCTGGCAAGATCACAAGTCCTCGCTATGTTTTTCTTTGTGATCTCTGACTGTCTCATCCTAACATCATTGGAGCCGACGTGTATCACTATGTCCGAGTAGCTAGTGTTGTTGGAACTACGCTGTTGACTAGGCCTATTGCGAGTCAGCTCCCTAAGATTAGCTTCTATGTCGGGTGCTCTGCCCCCAGGAATACACATTACCGTGGCTGGATTTTTAAGCGTAATGTTGCGGGTAATGGAGTCGCCTATGACCAAAGTGCGAGGGCCAGCAGACCGAGATGACTTTGGACGGCTATGCGTCTTACCTGGCTCATCGCGATTAGCAAGCCGCTTGGGGCTAATGCTAACCGGGCTAGCGGGCTGACTACAGCCCGCGTCTGTGTCCGCCGCAACTACTGTTATCGCACTATTCTGCTCTAACTGGCGGACACGTCCCTCTAGCAGAGACAACCTCTCTAAGAGAAGGGTGCAGTTGGTGCACGAAGCCGTACATACCTCTTGGTCCGCTGCCATACTTTGTGTCCGAAGAGCGACGATCTGTCAGAACAACCCGGAAGTGTTTCAGAACTTTGAAGGAACGTCACACCATCATTCGTACAACGGATGGACTCTCCACCTGCAGGTGTCCAAAAGAACTTACTTGTCTCCCGTGTGGTTCTTGCAAAATAAGTTGGAGCGAGCGCAACTCTAACAGGGTGCATTTTGCCACTAGCTGCCTACGGACAATGACGTTGCGCTCGCGGCTCATGGTTGACGGGCTGAGCAGCCGGGCGAGTCCGTCGTTTTCAGCGCACAGCGAGTGGCAAAGGCGCTGACAAAACGGGAGCTTTGAGCTGCTGAAAACGGCAAAACAAGTCTAAAGCGTGTTCAAACGCGTGCGCACAATGCTCCTGCTTGAAAGGTCGGAATTTAAGGGGCCAATTTTTTGGATGGCGGCCGCCGGCCAAGCTTTGGACGGAAAAGGTTTCCTGGCGACAGCGAGCGAGCGCGGCGCTGCCGTACGTGCACCGAGTCGCCTGCCTGAAGACCTTGGACAAGTCGTCGATGATGTGCCGCTGCTCCACAACTTGAAGGAACTCCATTTCACCGTCCTGCTGGCCGCAACCGCGCTCCAGGTCATTGAGCGAACTAGGCCTTCTCTGTGGAACACAAATGCAGTGGACTCTGTTGGCACGCCGCCGTTGTCCGCGTCGACTTACCAAGCTTGCCATCTCCTCGTTCTCCTGGGTGACAAAGCGCACTTTGTTTTCAAGGCGACACAGCACCAGCGAGAGTTCTTCATTCTTCCTGCTCAGGCGTTTGTTTTTGTACAGGAGTGGCAGAAAGTGGCTTTCTGTTTCTCTCAGTCGCTTAGGCTGCAAGCATGAAGTGCGGGATGCGAAAGACGCACAACACGCGGGCCAGAACGTATCCATTCCTTTTGCATCGGTTTGAACGGAATCGTGGCTTTGGCTTCCAATAAAAGACATCTACCAGGCAACCGACTCGCCGCGCCGCTCAACTAATAAGAAAGCGCAATGGGTGCCTCGCTGGATGGCGCGCATCAAACGTAGCGCAAACCTTCAAGCGTGCCGTCAATAAATTACCAGTTCATTGCGCTCTTCAGAAAGCAGGGCGTTTCAATCCTCCAGTTTCCTGATGACTGCGCTGAGCTCAGCGATTTTCAGATGAAACCTTCGCGTGTCCCGATCCTCCTGAGACTGAAAACGCCCCGCAACACACACACACAACCACTCGTTCAAAGTTCAAAACTGTTTTTGTGCTACCTTCCTCCAGCAACGAACTAAGTCATGCGTACTGCAAGTGTGTGATGAGGTGGCTTACGCTATGAAGAGGATTGCTAGTAGCGCCGTTGACCCCACTTCCAGGGTAGTTTAGGCCCGCCCTTTGGGAATCCCTCAGGGCAGCGATCTGCTGCTCGGCAGCCTGAGTCTGCAGCTGAAGGCGGTGGACGTGGCCGGCCCCAGGGATTTATCCAAAACACTAACCGCTCTGTCTTTCAGCTTGATCTCATCCATCTGGATGTACAAACGGGGAGCGCTCAGGCAGGCGGGCAAACTCATTTGCCAGAATTGTGACAAAAACAAAGAGAGCAACCGGCCAATTTTTATCTTGAATCGACTAGAACACCATTGCTGTGACAAAAGCGAAGCGAGCAACCGGACGTTTTCTTCTTGTGAAATAGAATAGAATAGAATGCCTTAGGTGTCATTGCACTGCAGGTATACAACGAAATTGGGAACATAGCCACGCACCGCGCATCTGATCAGTCCTACCAGTCGGCGGATCTCCCTCTCGCAGTCTCTCTTGGTTCGGCTCAGCTCCTCCCGATGCTGGTGATGAGCCGATCGGAGCTCGGCCGCTCGGGACTGCCAGGCCTGCTGGGCCGCTGCCAGGGCTTCTTCCGCGCTCCTGGTGGAGGCGACACCGCTCGGTCTCCCGACACCGCCGCGTCTCCTCCACTTCCGCCAGCAAAGCGCCCCCGCTCCTCACCTGAGCAGACATTGCGCCACATCGGGGCTTGAGACCGCAACGGAGCGCCGCGACGCTTACTGGGGACAAGCTACACAATACGGTAGCGGCCGCATCGGAGTCCGACGTGGCGTGCGGATAGTCAGACACGGATTGAGCGAATCACCTTGTCCATGGAGCCGTCCCTCAGGCTGAGGACCAAGGCATTCAGTCGCTGGATCTCTCCATCTTTGATTTTGATCACTCTCATCAGCTCCATTTCATGCTGCCGCAGTAATGTCTCCCTGGTAACGGCTAACTCTTTCTGCTTCTCCTCATGGAGTTTGCTTTTGAGTTCCGTCATGGCGGCGGTGGCACGGTGGTGCTCTGCCCGCAGGTCCTGACTTCTCTCTCTCTCCAGACAGCTGACCTGACATGACTTAGACAAACTTTATTGTCATCTTGTCTGCACATGGTGCATACAAAACGAAATTTTGTTGCACACGGCTTACAACAAAGTAGTGATATTGCAGTTGAATAGAAGTAACATATCCTATGAAAATATATATATACATATACTGTGTATATATATTACAAATAAGTATAAAGTGCAGCAGTGCTAATTATGCAATAGTGCAAGTAGGCAAAACAGTATTCAAGAGTGTGCAGAGGAATGCTAAACCATGTATTAAACTTCTATTTAAAGGGTTTACACAAGTTCAGTAAAGTTGGTAGTGCGAGATAGTGCAAGATAGAGGTCCGTAGTGTCATAAAGTACAGTTTTGTGAATGTGTGATGCAGAGTTCAGTTTAGAGCTCAACAGTTCTAATGTTCAACAGTCTGATGACAGCAGGGAAAAAGCTGTTGCAGAACCTGGTGGACCTGCAGCGGATTGTTCGAAACCTCTTCCCAGAGGGCAGCAGGGAGAACAGTCCATGGTGGGGGTGTGATGGGTCATTGATGATGTTACGGGCACGGGACATGCAGCGCTGAGATGAAATGTCCTGAATGGAGGGAAGAGGAGCCCCTATGATCCTCTCTGCTGTCCTCACCACTCTCCTCACGTTCTTCCAATCGGAGGCGGTGCAGCCTCCACACCACACAGAGAGTCAGCTTGTCAGAATGCTCTCTATGGTGCTCCTGTAGAACGTCCTCATGATGGGTGGGGGCAGGTGGGCTCTCCTCATCCTCCGCAGGAAGTACAAGCGCTTCTGTGCCCTCTTGACCAGTGCCGTAGTGTTCATAGTCCAGGTGAGGTCTTCTGTGATGTGGACCCCCAGGAATTTGGTGCTGCTGACCACCTCCACAGCTGAGCTGTTGATGATCAGTGGAGCGTGGTGAGGCTGGTTTTTCCTGAAGTCGACGATGATCTCCTTCATCTTCTCCACATTCAGGATCAGGCTGTTGTCTCTGCACCAGCCCACCAGCTGCTCCACCTCCTCTCTGTAGTCCAGGTCGTTGTTGTCTCTGATGAGCCCCACCACCGTTGTGTCGTCTGCGAACTTCACGATGTGATTGGTGGTGAACCTGGGGACGCAGTCGTGTGTCATCAGGGTGAACAGCAGGGGGCTCAGGACGCAGCCCTGAGGGGAGCCTGTGCTGAGGGTGATGACATCAGAGGTGTTCTGTCCGACCCGGACTGACTGAGGTCTGTTGGTGAGGAAGTCTAGCAGCCAGTTGCGAAGGGGGGTGTTGAAGCCCAGGTGTTCCAATTTTCCTACTAGATGCTGTGGGATGATGGTGTTAAACGCTGAGCTGAAGTCCAGGAACAGCATCCGAACATGGGTGTTCTTCTCCTCCAGGTGAGCCAGGCTCAGGTGAAGAACGGAGGAGATGGCGTCCTGAGTGGAGCGGTTTTGCCGGTCGGCAAACTGGAACGGGTCAAATAATGGGGGGAGTCTGGAAACGATGTGATCTTTAAGCAGCCTTTCGAAGCACTTCATCTTGACCGGAGTCAGTGCAACAGGCCGGTAATCATTAAATGAGGTGATTTGAGGTTTCTTCGGCACCGGAATGATGGAGGCAGTCTTAAAGCACACTGGCACTGTGGCTTGGCCCAGCGAGGTGTTAAAAATGTCTGTGATGACCCCAGCCAGCTGACTTGCACATTCCCTGAACACACGCCCAGGAATGTTGTCGGGGCCAGGGGCCTTACGGGGGTTGACTCTCCTCAGGGTCTTCAACACATCGGCGGAGTCAAGGCAGAGTACCTCCTCTTCCTGATGGGGGACAGTTTTAACTGCTGGAGTGCCATTTAGTGCCTCGAACCTCCCAAAGAAGTTATTTAGACCATTTAGAAAGTCAGCATCAACTTCACCCACCGGGGGGGGAGGGTGAGTTGTAGTCTGTAATCGCCCGTATGCCTTGCCACATACTCCTGGTGTTGTTGGCGTCGTGGAAACGATCCTGAATTTTTCGACTGTGGTCTCGCTTCGCTACCCTGATGGCACGGTTCAAGTTGGCTCTCGCTGTCCTCAGTGTCTCCTTGTCGCCAGACTTGAAGGCAGAGTTCCGCGCTCGTGGCGTTTGACGTACCTCCTCAGTCATCCAGGGTCGTTGGTTGCCCCGGGTGATATTCTTAGTGGTGCTGACGTCCTCCGTGCATTTGTTGACGTAGGCTGACACAGTCATGGCACACGCATGTCAAATCTACATCGGGGAAACTGGGAGGGAGGGAGGGAGGGAGGCAAGCAGGGAGGCAGGCAGGCAGGGAGGCAGGCAGGGAGGCAGGCAGGGAAGCAGGCAGGGAGGAAGGCAGTGTCTGTCTGTTGAGGTTTTCACCTTGTTCTTCTCCTGCTGAAGTTATAACTGGACGTCCATCAGTTTGGCTCTCAGCTCGTCATTGGCGGCCTGAAAGGCGTCCGTTCGCTCCGCCTTGACCCGCCCTGCCGGAGCTCGTTTGGACATCTCTTACTCGAATCTCGCCCGGTCGTCAGTCAGAGATCACAACATTTGTACCTGGAGAGCACAAACGCAGCGCTGTTTTCCACTGGCTTCGGACTCAACTTCAATCGGTACCGTAACGTACAACATCATAAACATAGATCTAGCTTGACTTATTCATTGAATAAATGCATTTGGTTCTTCAAAACTGCATCACGCAACATAGCGTGACCGAGACGGCCGTTATCCACCTGCGTGAAGTTATTTGGTGAAATGAATGAGATGTTTAAGACACCATCGTTCTGTCTCTATGTAGATGAAGGGAAATAATCGATTGCTGAAGGTCCAAAGGTGTTGTGATAAACAAATAAACACTTTAGTGATTAGTGACATATTTGTAATAAACATATTAGGCAGGATAATCACATATGTTAACTTGACTGCCCACACTGTATTTATTTATGGTTATTTGTTAAATCGAGTACTGTTAGACATGAAATAGGAAGTGTTTCACATAAATGGACGACGAAAGGGGTACTCACCATTGTAGCTCCTGCTGGTCAATGATATGAGCCTCTTCTTGCAGTGGAAAACATACAGCCAACAAACACCGTGGAACCTAAAGGAATGAAATTAAACATTAACATTTAGCCTCAACCAACATTCACAAACGTAAATCTTTTTAAACACAATGAGTTGTACTTACCGTGTACGATCTAGACGGTCCACTTGCAAGCAGAAAATAAAGATATTTCTGTTGATAATCGTCGTGTTTGTATCCGTTGTCTCGCTCAAGGCCATTGCGCCCACAGATTTGAATTTTGGCGAGAGTTCAGCCTATTGACGTCATTTCCGCGGTGTAGTACCCGCATATCTGAAACGGCAAAGTTAAGAGTAGAGTTAAAGTTTTTAATCAACGCAATAATTTACAACCGTTGACCAGTCGATATAATCGTCGAAATTTGTCGTCTGTGGCTGGAAGCAGACGCCGAGTTCGACGTTCCTCCCAAACGCCACACTCCCTCGCTTTTCAGGGCTACACAAAAAAAAACATATTTTTCAAAACAACGAGTTGTAATTACCTTGTACGCTCTAGACCAGGAGTGTCAAAGTCAAATGGACGGAGGGCCAAATAAAAAATTTAGCTACAAGCCGAGGGCCGGATTGATTGAATGTTCATTGAAATGTTTTTAAATGACGCATATAGTCTAGTGAACCTAATTGAACCTACTGAAAACCTAACAAATATATTCCAATATGATCAGATAAATAAAGCAATATTTTCTTATGGCTCTGTCAGTAATCTTTCATTTTCAACAGACAAAAAAGACAAATTTCCTTTATATAAAAAATCCCCATAACATGAACATTAAATGAAAGAAACCTGTATTGTTTAAGGCACCATCAGTAACCTATATTTTATATTTTAGCAAAAGTGGGCTAAATTTACTTCAAAGAAAAAAATAATAGCAATTTTCTATCATCCACTCAACTGAAATATTTTTAAAATATAATTGGATTGAAATACAATAAAATAAAGTGCAAAAATCTATTAATCAAAAACAACTTTCCTCAAGGAGAAGTAACATGCAGTGAAAACAAATATTAAACTTTAACTTTTAAACTTTCTATTTTAGCAAAAGTGGGCTAAATTTACTTCAAAGAAAAAAAAATCTGCGTCTTTCGTTTCATAATGTCATCTCAGATTATACTCTTTCAGTACCGCCACACTTTCTCCACACAGAAGACACACAGGTTTTCCAGCTACCTCCGTGAACATATACTCCAACTCCCACCTTGTTTGAAACCCCCCGGTTCTCAGTGTCCACCTTCCTTTTTGCCATTTTTGATGGGTATCTGAAAGTTAATTTTACAGTTATGCTGACGACTGCTGTGCTAATAATAAACACTGAAATGAAGCAGCGTACTGCTCGGTGCGTCACCGTTGCATTGTGGGAAATGTAGTATTGGTGCGTGTAAAAGATCTGCGGACTTCCGGCTTGCTGCGGTCTGCCGGCCGGTTCTAATAATAAATCAAGATCATCCCAGGGGCCGTAAAAAACCTTCTCGCGGGCCGGATGTGGCCCGCGGGCCTTGACTCTGACATATGTGCTCTAGACGGTCAAGTTGCAAGCTGAAAACAAAAATATTTGTCTTGTTAGTCGTCGTGTTACTAACCGCTGTGTCTTGTTTGCCAGCATTGCCGCTTTCCTACTTCCTGTTGCAAGTCACGCCCACGGATTATAATTTTGCCGTGAGTTCCGCCTATTGACATCATGTCCGCGTCACATGACTGCGACATAATATTATCTAAAACTGTTTGTGCGGTATTGTGTTGTTTTGTGCGGTATTGTGTTATTCTGTGCGGCGTCGTGTTGTTCTGTGCGGCGTCGTGTTGTTCAGTGCGGCGTCGTGTTGTTCAGTGCGGCGTCGTGTTGAGGGAGGTAAAAACACTACACAGTAGTTGCCATAATATTGCACATTGTATATTGACGTGAAGAATGCGTACAGTTATTACAAGCATCTCCATGTCCCTGTTCATGTCCATGTCACCTCCTCCCCCCCAGTGAGGAGTTGAATAGCTTGATGGCTTGGGGGACAAAGGAGTTCAGTGCGGCATGGTGTTGTTCAGTGCGGGATGGTGTTGTTCAGTGCGGCATGGTGTTGTTCAGTGCGGCATGGTGTTGTTCAGTGCGGCATGGTGTTGTTCAGTGCGGCATGGTGTTGTTCAGTGCGGCATAATGTTGTTCAGTGCGGCATGGTGTTGTTCAGTGTGGGATGGTGTTGTTCAGTGCGGGATGGTGTTGTTCAGTGCAGGATGGTGTTGTTCAGTGCGGCATAATGTTGTTCAGTGCGGCATGGTGTTGTTCAGTGCGGCATGGTGTTGTTCAGTGCGGCATAATGTTGTTCAGTGCGGCATAATGTTGTTCAGTGCGGCATGGTGTTGTTCAGTGCGGCATGGTGTTGTTCATTGCGGCATGGTGTTGTTCAGTGCGGCATGGTGTTGTTCAGTGCGGCATGGTGTTGTTCAGTGCGGCATGGTGTTGTTCAGTGCGGCATGGTGTTGTTCAGTGGGGCATGGTGTTGTTCAGTGCGTCATAGTGTTGTTTAGTGCGGGATGGTGTTCAGTGCGGCATGATGTTTTTCAGTGCGGCATGGTGTTGTACAGTGCAGGATGGTGTTGTTCAGTGTGGCATGGTGTTGTTCAGTGCAGCATGGTGTTGTGCAGTGCGGCATGGTGTTGTTCAGTGCGGCATGGCGTTGTTCAGTGCGGCATGGTGTTGTTCAGTGCGGGATGGTGTTGTTCAGTGCGGCATGGTGTTGTTCAATGCGGCATGGTGTTGTTCAGTGCGGGATGGTGTCGTTTAGTGCGGCATGGTGTTTTTCAGTGCGGCATAATGTTGTTTAGTGCGGCATGGTGTTGTTCAGTGCGGCATGGTGTTGTTCAGTGCGGCATAATGTTGTTCAGTGCGGCATAATGTTGTTAAGTGCGGGATGGTGTTGTTCAGTGCAGGATGGTGTTGTTCAGTGCAGCATGGTGTTGTTCAGTGCGGGATGGTGTCTTTCAGTGCGGCATGGTGTCGTTCAGTGCGGCATGGTGTCGTTCAGTGCGGCATGGTGTCGTTCAGTGCAGCATGGTGCGTTCAGTGCGGCATAGTGTTGTTCAGTGCGGCATGGTGTTGTTCATTGCGGGATGGTGTTGTTCAGTGCGGCATGGTGTTGTTCAGTGCGGCATGGTGTTGTTCAGTGCGGCATGGTGTTGTTCAGTGCGGCATGGTGTTGTTCAGTGCGGCATGGTGTTGTTCAGTGCAGGATGGTGTTGTTCAGTGTGGCATGGTGTTGTTCAGTGCAGCATGGTGTTGTTCAGTGCGGCATGGTGTTGTTCAGTGCGGCATGGTGTTGTTCAGTGCGGCATGATGTTGTTCAGTGTGGCATAATGTTGTTCAGTGCGGCATGGTGTTCAGTGCAGGATGGTGTTGTTCAGTGCGGGATGGTGTTGTTCAGTGCGGGATGGTGTTGTTCAGTGCGGCATGGTGTTGTTCAAAGCGGCATGGTGTTGTTCAGTGCGGGATGGTGTTGTTCAGTGCGGCATAATGTTGCTCAGTGCGGCATACTGTTGTTCAGTGCGGCATGGTGTTGTTCAGTGCGGCATGGTGTTGTTCAGTGCGGCATAATAATGTTCAGTGCGGCATAATGTTGTTCAGTGCGGCATAATGTTGTTCAGTGCGGCATGGTGTTGTTCAGTGCGGCATGGTGTTGTTCAGTGCGGGATGGTGTTGTGCAGTGCGGCATGGTGTTGTTCAGTGTGGCATGGCGTTGTTCAGTGCGGCATGGTGTTGTTCAGTGCGGGATGGTGTTGTTCAGTGCGGCATGGTGTTGTTCAGTGCGGCATGGTGTTGTTCAGTGCGGCATGGTGTTGTTCAGTGCGGCATGGTGTTGTTCAGTGCGGCATAATGTTGTTCAGTGCGGCATGGTGTTGTTCAGTGCGACATGGTGTTGTTCAGTGTGGCATGGTGTTGTTCAGTGCGGCATGGTGTTGTTCAATGCGGCATGGTGTTGTTCAGTGCGGCATGGTGTTGTTCAGTGTGGCATAATGTTGTTCAGTGCGGCATGGTGTTCAGTGCAGGATGGTGTTGTTCAGTGCGGGATGGTGTTGTTCAGTGCAGGATGGTGTTGTTCAGTGCGGCATGGTGTTGTTCAAAGCGGCATGGTGTTGTTCAGTGCGGGATGGTGTTGTTCAGTGCGGCATAATGTTGCTCAGTGCGGCATAATGTTGTTCAGTGCGGCATGGTGTTGTTCAGTGCGGCATGGTGTTGTTCACTGCGGGATGGTGTTTTTCAGTGCGGCATGGTGTTGTTCGTGCTGCATGGTGTTGTTCAGTGCGGCATGGTGTTGTTCATTGCGGCATGGTGTTGTTCAGTGCGGCATGGTGTTGTTCAGTGCGGCATGGTGTTGTTCAGTGCGGCATGGTGTTGTTCAGTGGGGCATGGTGTTGTTCAGTGCGTCATAGTGTTGTTTAGTGCGGGATGGTGTTGTTCAGTGCGGCATGGTGTTTTTCAGTGTGGCATGGTGTTGTACAGTGCGGAATGGTGTTGTTCAGTGCGGAATGGTGTTGTTCAGTGCGGCATAATGTTGTTCAGTGCGGCATAATGTTGTTCAGTGCGGGATGGTGTTGTTCAGTGCAGGATGGTGTTGTTCAGTGCAGCATGGTGTTGTTCAGTGCGGGATGGTGTCTTTCAGTGCGGCATGGTGTCGTTCAGTGCGGCATGGTGTCGTTCAGTGCGGCATGGTGTCGTTCAGTGCAGGATGGTGTTGTTCAGTGCGGGATGGTGTTGTTCAGTGCAGGATGGTGTTGTTCAGTGCAGCATAATGTTGTTCAGTGCGGCATGGTGTTGTTCAGTGTGGCATGGTGTTGTTCAGTGTGGCATGGTGTTGTTCAGTGCAGCATGGTGTTGTGCAGTGCGGCATGGTGTTGTTCAGTGCGGCATGGCGTTGTTCAGTGCGGCATGGTGTTGTTCAGTGCGGCATGGTGTTGTTCAATGCGGCATGGTGTTGTTCAGTGCGGGATGGTGTCGTTTAGTGCGGCATGGTGTTTTTCAGTGCGGCATAATGTTGTTTAGTGCGGCATGGTGTTGTTCAGTGCGGCATGGTGTTGTTCAGTGCGGCATGGTGTTGTTCAGTGCGGCATAATGTTGTTCAGTGCGGCATAATGTTGTTCAGTGCGGCATGGTGTTGTTCAGTGCGGCATGGTGTTGTTCATTGCGGCATGGTGTTGTTCAGTGCAGCATGGTGTTGTTCAGTGCGGCATGGTGTTGTTCAGTGCGGCATGGTGTTGTTCAGTGCGGCATGGTGTTGTTCAGTGGGGCATGGTGTTGTTCAGTGCGTCATAGTGTTGTTTAGTGCGGGATGGTGTTCAGTGCGGCATGATGTTTTTCAGTGCGGCATGGTGTTGTACAGTGCAGGATGGTGTTGTTCAGTGTGGCATGGTGTTGTTCAGTGCAGCATGGTGTTGTGCAGTGCGGCATGGTGTTGTTCAGTGCGGCATGGCGTTGTTCAGTGCGGCATGGTGTTGTTCAGTGCGGGATGGTGTTGTTCAGTGCGGCATGGTGTTGTTCAATGCGGCATGGTGTTGTTCAGTGCGGGATGGTGTCGTTTAGTGCGGCATGGTGTTTTTCAGTGCGGCATAATGTTGTTTAGTGCGGCATGGTGTTGTTCAGTGCGGCATGGTGTTGTTCAGTGCGGCATAATGTTGTTCAGTGCGGCATAATGTTGTTCAGTGCGGGATGGTGTTGTTCAGTGCAGGATGGTGTTGTTCAGTGCATCATGGTGTTGTTCAGTGCGGGATGGTGTCTTTCAGTGCGGCATGGTGTCGTTCAGTGCGGCATGGTGTCGTTCAGTGCGGCATGGTGTCGTTCAGTGCAGCATGGTGCGTTCAGTGCGGCATGGTGTTGTTCAGTGCGGCATGGTGTTGTTCATTGCGGGATGGTGTTGTTCAGTGCGGCATGGTGTTGTTCAGTGCGGCATGGTGTTGTTCAGTGCGGCATGGTGTTGTTCAGTGCGGCATGGTGTTGTTCAGTGCGGCATGGTGTTGTTCAGTGCGGCATGGTGTTGTTCAGTGCAGGATGGTGTTGTTGAGTGTGGCATGGTGTTGTTCAGTGCAGCATGGTGTTGTTCAGTGCGGCATGGTGTTGTTCAGTGCGGCATGGTGTTGTTCAGTGCGGCATGATGTTGTTCAGTGTGGCATAATGTTGTTCAGTGCGGCATGGTGTTCAGTGCAGGATGGTGTTGTTCAGTGCGGGATGGTGTTGTTCAGTGCGGGATGGTGTTGTTCAGTGCGGCATGGTGTTGTTCAAAGCGGCATGGTGTTGTTCAGTGCGGGATGGTGTTGTTCAGTGCGGCATAATGTTGCTCAGTGCGGCATAATGTTGTTCAGTGCGGGATGGTGTTGTGCAGTGCGGCATGGTGTTGTTCAGTGTGGCATGGCGTTGTTCAGTGCGGCATGGTGTTTTTCAGTGCGGGATGGTGTTGTTCAGTGCGGCATGGTGTTGTTCAGTGCGGCATGGTGTTGTTCAGTGCGGCATGGTGTTGTTCAGTGCGGCATGGTGTTGTTCAGTGCGGCATAATGTTGTTCAGTGCGGCATGGTGTTGTTCAGTGCGGCATGGTGTTGTTCAGTGCGGCATGGTGTTGTTCAGTGCGGCATGGTGTTGTTCAGTGCGGCATGGTGTTGTTCAGTGCGGCATGGTGTTGTTCAGTGTGGCATAATGTTGTTCAGTGCGGCATGGTGTTCAGTGCAGGATGGTGTTGTTCAGTGCGGGATGGTGTTGTTCAGTGCAGGATGGTGTTGTTCAGTGCGGCATGGTGTTGTTCAAAGCGGCATGGTGTTGTTCAGTGCGGGATGGTGTTGTTCAGTGCGGCATAATGTTGCTCAGTGCGGCATAATGTTGTTCAGTGCGGCATGGTGTTGTTCAGTGCGGCATGGTGTTGTTCACTGCGGGATGGTGTTTTTCAGTGCGGCATGGTGTTGTTCGTGCGGCATGGTGTTGTTCAGTGCGGCATGGTGTTGTTCATTGCGGCATGGTGTTGTTCAGTGCGGCATGGTGTTGTTCAGTGCGGCATGGTGTTGTTCAGTGCGGCATGGTGTTGTTCAGTGGGGCATGGTGTTGTTCAGTGCGTCATAGTGTTGTTTAGTGCGGGATGGTGTTGTTCAGTGCGGCATGGTGTTTTTCAGTGCGGCATGGTGTTGTACAGTGCGGAATGGTGTTGTTCAGTGCGGAATGGTGTTGTTCAGTGCGGCATAATGTTGTTCAGTGCGGCATAATGTTGTTCAGTGCGGCATGGTGTTGTTCAGTGCGGGATGGTTTTGTTCAGTGCAGGATGGTGTTGTTCAGTGCGGCATGGTGTTGTTCAATGCGGCATGGTGTTCCGTGCGGGATGGTGTTGTTCAGTGCGGCATGGTGTTTTTCAGTGCGGCATAATGTTGTTCAGTGCGGCATGGTGTTGTTCAGTGCGGCATGGTGTTGTTCAGTGCGGCATGGTGTTGTTCAGTGCGGCATGGTGTTGTTCAGTGCGGCATGGTGTTCAGTGCGGCATGGTGTTGTTCAGTGCGGCATGGTGTTGTTCAGTGCGGCATGGTCTTGTTCAGTGCGGCATGGTGTTGTACAGTGCGGCATGGTGTTTTTCAGTGCGGCATAATGTTGTTCAGTGCGGCATAATGTTGTTCAGTGCGGCATAATGTTGTTCAGTGCGGCATAATGTTGTTCAGTGCGGCATAATGTTGTTCAGTGCGGGATGGTGTTGTTCAGTGCGGCATGGTGTTGTTCAGTGCGGCATGGTGTTGTTCAGTGCGGCATGGTGTTGTTCAGTGCGGCATGGTGTTGTTCAGTGCGGCATGGTGTTGTTCAGTGCGGCATGGTGTTGTTCAGTGCGGGATGGTGTTGTTCAGTGCGGGATGGTGTTGTTCAGTGCGGCATGGTGTTCAGTGCGGCATAATGTTGTTCAGTGCGGCATAATGTTGTTCAGTGCGGCATGGTGTTGTTCAGTGCGGCATAATGTTGTTCAGTGCGGCATAATGTTGTTCAGTGCGGTATAATGTTGTTCAGTGCGGCATAATGTTGTTCAGTGCTGCATGGTGTTGTTCAGTGCGGGATGGTGTTGTTCAGTGCGGCATGGTGTTGTTCAGTGCGGCATGGTGTTGTTCAGTGCGGCATGGTGTTCTTCAGTGCGGCATGGTGTTGTTCAGTGCGGCATGGTGTTGTTCAGTGCGGCATTGTGTTGTTCAGTGTGGCATGGTGTTGTTCAGTGCGGCATGGTGTTGTTCAGTGCGGCATGGTGTTGTTCAGTGCGGCATGGTGTAGTTCAGTGCGGCATGGTGTTGTTCAGTGCGGCATGGTGTTGTTCAGTGCGGCATGGTGTTGTTCAGTGCGGGATGGTGTTGTTCAGTGCGGGATGGTGTTGTTCAGTGCGGCATGGTGTTGTTCAGTGCGGCATGGTGTTGTTCAGTGCGGCATGGTGTTGTTCAGTGCGGCATGGTGTTGTTCAGTGCGGCATGGTGTTGTTCAGTGCGGCATGGTGTTGTTCAGTGCGGCATGGTGTTGTTCAGTGCGGGATGGTGTTGTTCGGTGCGGGATGGTGTTGTTCGGTGCGGCATGGTGTTGTTCAGTGCGGCATAATGTTGTTCAGTGCGGCATGGTGTTGTTCAGTGCGGCATGGTGTTGTTCAGTGCGGCATGGTGTTGTTCAGTGCGGCATGGTGTTGTTCGGTGCGGCATGGTGTTGTTCGGTGCGGCATGGTGTTGTTCGGTGCGGCATGGTGTTGTTCAGTGCGGCATGGTGTTGTTCAGTGCGGTATCGTGTTGTTCAGTGCGGTATCGTGTTGTTCAGTGCGGTATCGTGTTGTTCAGTGCGGTATCGTGTTGTTCAGTGCGGTATCGTGTTGTTCAGTGCGGTATCGTGTTGTTCAGTGCGGTATCGTTGTGTTGTTCGTATTGTGTTGTGTTGTTCGTAATGTGTTGTGTTGTTGGTATTGTGTTGTTGGTATTGTGTTGTGTTGTTTGTATTTTGTTGTGTTGTTCATATTGTGTTGAGTGTTTCGTATTGTGTTGTGTTGTTCGTATTGTGTTGCCTCTAACACTTAGCTTCTAACACTTAGCCTCTAGCACCTAGAAGGTAAATAAATAGGAAGGAAGGACTCACCGGTGACGTCGTCGCCCACGTCCAAGCGTTGTACTTTGTATTTTCATCCTTCTGACAGTGGAAAACATATAGCCAACAAACACCGTGGAACCTAAACGAATGAAAGAAAACTATCATTTGGCCACAACCAACATTCACAGATACAACACAATGTGACGTGCGGGGTTGAGGTTAAAGGTTGAGTGAAGGGCCCTCGTTTTAAACTACTTTTTTGAAAAGGAGTGGGAACAAGTAAGACGTATTTAATTTATTTATTGGGAAGTAGTAAGACTTATTAAATTTATTTAATCTACTTTTCTTCCCAGGCAAAATTTGATGTGCTGCAATTCCAAATTTCCAAAGTGAATGAAGGAATGAAATCTTTTAAATTATGATTTTGTGCGAGTCTTCCCACCTCCAGCTCCAGGATGCGGAACTCAAGCAGTTCGTTTTGGTCTCGGATATCCTGGATGTGCTCTTTCAGACGCGCTTCTTCCGCCTCCATCCGCCTTACCTGAAAAGACAGTCAGACCTCATCTGCGGGGCTTCCGGACGGGTGTGACGCCAAGCGACTCCGCCCAGCGCCTTTCTTTCCGTCACCTTTTCGGCCAACTGCTGATTGCTCTGACGCAGCAGCTGCTTCCCCACTTGACATTCTAGAAGAGACAAACGCGTGGACAGCTTTGGAATGTTGTGTCATTTTCATCCACAAATTCTTTGGTTGACTGCAAAATGACATTTGCTTTTCTCCGCATTTTCCCAGCCACGTTCGGGGGGGGGGGGGGGGGGGGGTTGGTCCAGTAATGCCAGACGAATGAGTGACTGAAGAATGTAGCTATTTTGTCTGAGAAAAAGGTGTGCTCATTGATAAGCTTACCTGTCCTTGTTGCTTCAGCGCTGACTCCAGATCTGCTACTCTGCTTTGATAGTGACCCATTTCTACTGTCATGTAACATGGGGGGAAGAGATGGTGCAAATGGTAAAATATGGATTGTTCACAGGAATAAATTGGCAGAGCTGAAATTCCAAATTTGTCCAAAAGATGGCGCCAGACCAAAACATGAGACCAAAAAAGGGGCCAAAATAAGCTAAGCAAGTTAAAATAGAAATAAAACAGGAACACGGTGTCGGATTGTGAGTCACGCATGGACGCACAAATGTGATTTTTACTTTTTGATTTCTTTGCTTGGCTAAAAATGTATTCTGTAACAGCTTAAAGCAATATTGTTAGTCAATTCGATCAAGGGACCCGTCACTATGAGAATAGTGCCGTGACATAAATTGTTTGGAGAAGCACAAATGTGATTTTTACTTCTTGATTTCTTTGCTTGGCTAAAAATTGATTCCCTCTTTCATGAACTGTGTTTTGCAATCGAATTGTTCTGGGATTGAATGATTTTATTACCACGGGTATCAGTGGGTGAAATTGTTCGGTTTCTGGAGTGATTAAGATTTGTAATTCTATTTCATGTTTCTTCAATAAATGTGTTGTGTATATTCATCTACTTTGTTGTGCGCTGATTTGTACTGAATGTACAATCGATGGTTCGGGGTTGATTTGACAATTTGATTAATGTGGGGGGGGGGTTATTATGGTATAACATAGGACGGTAATAAATAAAAGTAACATCTCTAACAATTTAGAGAATTGAATAACTTTCGTAGTTATTTGAGACACGAGTGAATTTCAATCCGTTTGAAAGTTTGCTTCGTCTGAATAAATTAACGGAAGTGTTTGAATCGGATTATTGGTTTGGTGTAGAACTGAAAGTAATTTAATTATTTGAAGGGCGCAGGCCCGTTTCCCCTTTTGACGGGCCGCGTAAAAAGTAACTCCGAACATGTTAGAGAATTAAATAACTTTCGTAGATATTTAAGGGAAAAGTGAATTTCGTCAAAAGTAAATTCGTTTGAAAATTTACTTCCTCTAAATAAAATAACGACGATGGTTAAAATAGATTATTTGAGTTGGTGAAGGATAAAAGTATTTCGATTGTCCGTCGGGCGCGGCCCAGTTCTTAATTTTGTCGGGCCGCGTCAAAAGTTAAACAGGACACGATCGAAAAATAGACTTGCCTTCCAAATTAATTACTGGGCAAATCTAAATAGAGTAAGACATTTTTATTCGTTTGGAATTGCAGCAAATCGAATTTTGCCAGGGAACAAAATAGATCAATTAAACTAAATAAGTCTTCTTCCCATTAAATAAATTAAAACAGTCTGTCTTGTAACCAGTCCTTTTCAAACAAGTAAAGTCTGCCCATTTTGTGCCGTAGATTTTGTGTTTATGCCTAGTATTTATACAAAATCATAATTTAAAGGATTTCATTCCTTCATTCACTTTGGAAATTTGGAATTGCAGCACATCAAATTTTGCCTGGGAAGAAAAGTAGATTAAATAAATTTAATAAGTCTTACTACTTCCCAATAAATAAATTAAATACGTCTTACTTGTTCCCACTCCTTTTCAAAAAAGTAGTTTAAAACGAGGGCCCTTCACTCAACCTTTAACCTAAACCCCGCACGTCACATTGTGTTGTATCTGTGAATGTTGGTTGTGGCCAAATGATAGTTTTCTTTCATTCGTTTAGGTTCCAAGAAAACTTGATGTAACTCTACTTTTAACTGCCGTTTCAGATAAGCGGTTATTACGTCGCAGTCATGTGCCGCGGATATGACGTAATTGGCGGAACTTCCACCAAAATTCAAATCTGTTGGCGCGATGGCCGTGAGCTACTGAGCAACGACGAATATCAACAGAAACATCTTTATTTTCTGCTTGCAACTGGACCGTCTACAGCGTACACGGTAAGTAACACTCATTGTGTTTAAAGAGATTTACGTTTGTAATAGCAACGTGTAGCTGAGGCGCTAGCAGAAGTGTAGCCGCGTTGCGCTGTACGTGTGAATATTGGTCCAGGCGAAATGTTAATGTTTAATTTCATCCCTTTAGGTTCCACGGTGTTTGATGGCTGCAAGTTTTCCACTGCAAGAAGAGGCTCGTATCATTGACCAGGAGCGAGCTACAATGGTGAGTAGCCATAACATTTATGTTAAACACTTCCTATTTCATGTCTAACAGTACTTGATTTAACAAATAACCATACATAAATACAGTGTGGGCACTGAAGTTAACATATGTGATTATATTGCCTAATCTGTCACCGAGTATATTGTTGCAAAGTAATATAAGATCCAAAGTTGTAATTCAGAATAGTTTTCAAAAGAAGGCCATTAGAATTATATACAAGTCTGATTACCCTGAACATAACAACAAGCTATTAATTAAATCACAAATTCTTCAATTCAAAGATTTGGTAGATTATCAGACAAATAATGTCTAACAGTAATTGATTTAACACATCACGATAAGTAGATTGAGTGTGGGCACTCTCAAGTTAACATATGTGATTATACTGCCTAATCTGTTACAGAGTATGTTGTTGCCAAGTAATGTAGAATAGATCCAAAGTAGTAATCCAGAATAGTTTTGAAAAGGCCATTAGAATAATAAACAAATCTGATTACCTTGAACATAATAACAAGCTAAGTGTTGAATATGTCCTATGAAGTCAAAATTTGGCACCATCATGTGGTGAAATTTGGAATTGCATCACATCCAATTTTGCCTGGGAACAAACAGATTAAATAAATCTTAGTCTTAAATAAGCCACTCCTTCTCAAACAAGTAAACTCTGCCCATTTTGCGCAGTAGATGTTCTGTTAATATCTAGTATTTATACAAAGTCATAATTTAAATTGCTTTCAACCTTAATTAATCGCTTCAACCAACATTACTCGCTCTTATTACCAACTTGTATCGATTTAACTGAGCGTTTAATACTTCCTATCAGGTCTCAAGTCAAAATTTGGCAAAATACAATTTCAGCAAATCCAATTTTGCCAGGCAACAAAAAGAGATTAAATAAACTAAATAAGTCTTCTTTCCATTAAATAAATCAGAAAAGTCTGTCTTGTAACCATTCCTCTTCAAACAAGTAAAGTCTGCCCGTTTTGTGCCGTAGATTTTGTGTCTATGCCTAGTATTTATACAAAATCATAATTTAAACGACTTCATTCCTTCATTCACTTTGGAAATTTGGAATTGCAGCAAATCGAATTTTGCCAGGGAACAAAAATAGATCAATTAAACTAAATAAGTCTTCTTCCCATTAAATAAATTAAAACAGTCTGTCTTGTAACCAGTCCTTTTCAAACAAGTAAAGTCTGCCCATTTTGTGCCGTAGATTTTGTGTTTATGCCTAGTATTTATACAAAATCATAATTTAAAGGATTTCATTCCTTCATTCACTTTGGAAATTTGGAATTGCAGCACATCAAATTTTGCCTGGGAAGAAAAGTAGATTAAATAAATTTAATAAGTCTTACTACTTCCCAATAAATAAATTAAATACGTCTTACTTGTTCCCACTCCTTTTCAAAAAAGTAGTTTAAAACGAGGGCCCTTCACTCAACCTTTAACCTCAACCCCGCACGTCACATTGTATTGTATCTGTGAATGTTGGTTGTGGCCAAATGATAGTTTTCTTTCATTCGTTTAGGTTCCACGGTGTTTGTTGGCTATATGTTTTCCACTGTCAGAAGGATGAAAATACAAAGTACAACGCTTGGACGTGGGCGACGACGTCACCGGTGAGTCCTTCCTTCCTATTTATTTACCTTCTAGGTGCTAGAGGCTAAGTGTTAGAAGCTAAGTGTTAGAGGCAACACAATACGAACAACACAACACAATACGAACAACTCAACACAATATGAACAACTCAACACAATATGAACAACACAACAAAATACAAACAACACAACACAATACCAACAACACAATACGAACAACACAACACATTACGAACAACACAACACAATACGAACAACACAACGATACCGCACTGAACAACACGATACCCCACTGAACAACACGATACCGCACTGAACAACACGATACCGCACTGAACAACACGATACCGCACTGAACAACACGATACCGCACTGAACAACACCATGCCGCACCGAACAACACCATGCCGCACCGAACAACACCATGCCGCACTGAACAACACCATGCCGCACTGAACAACACCATGCCGCACTGAACAACACCATGCCGCACTGAACAACACCATGCCGCACTGAACAACACCATGCCGCACTGAACAACATTATGCCGCACTGAACAACACCAGCTTCTGCAGCCGGGGATCAGACCGCCAAGGTCCCCGCCTTTGGCTGCCGCCCAGCTCACATTGCACCCGACCCCTTCGGCCCCTCCCACAGGTGGTGAGCCCATGGGAAGGGGGACCCACGTTTCCATTTCGGGCTATGCCCGGCCGGGCCCCATGGGCGAAGGCCCGGCCACCAGACGCTCGCCTTCGAGCCCCGCCTCCAGGCCTGGCTCCAGAGGGAGGCCCCGGTGACCCGCGTCCGGGCGAGGGAAAACTAAGTCCATTTATATTACTCATCATAAGGGGCTTGTGAGCCGTGCTTTGTCTGGCCCCTCACCTAGGACCCGTTTGCCATGGGTGACCCTACCAGGGGCATGAAGCCCCCGACAACATGGCTCCTAGGATCATAGGGGCACGCAAACCCCTCCACCACGATAAGGTGACGACTCGCGGAGGGGGTGACGACTCGCAGTTCGATGATCGACTTTGTAGTCGTGTCATCGGATTTGCGGCCGCATGTTTTGGACACTCGGGTGAAGAGAGGGGCGGAGCTGTCAACTGATCACCACCTGGTGGTGGGTTGGCTCCGATGGTGGGGGAAGATGCCGGTCCGACCTGGCAGACCCAAATGCTCTGTGAGGGTCTGCTGGGAACGTCTGGCAGAATCTCCTGTCAGGAAAAGCTTCAACTCCCACCTCCGGCAGAGCTTTTCCCACGTCCCGGGGGAGGCGGGGGACATTGAGTCTGAGTGGACCATGTTCCGCGCCTCCATTGTTGAGGCGGCCGACCGGAGCTGTGGCCGTAAGGTCGTTGGTGCCTGTCGTGGCGGCAACCCCCGAACCCGCTGGTGGACACCGGCGGTAAGGGATGCCGTCAAGCTGAAGAAGGAGTCCTATCGGGCCGTTTTGGCCTGCGGGACTCCGGAGGCAGCTGACGGGTACCGGATGGCCAAGCGGAACGCGGCTTCGGCGGTTGCTGAGGCAAAAACCCGTGCGTGGGAGGAGTTCGGTGAGGCCATGGAGAATGACTTTCGGACGGCTTCGAGGAAATTCTGGTCCACCATCCGGCGTCTCAGGAGGGGGAAGCAGTGCAACGTCAACACTGTTTACAGTGGGGATGGCGTGCTGCTGACCTCGACTCGGGACGTCGTGAGTCGGTGGGGAGAATACTTCGAAGACCTCCTCAATTCCACCTACACGCCTTCCATTGAGGAAGCAGGGCCTAGAGACTCTGAGGCGGATTCTCCAATCTCTGGGGTCGAAGTCACTGAGGTAGTTAAAAAACTCCTCGGTGGCAAGGCCCCGGGGGTGGATGAGATCCGCCCGGAGTTCTTAAAGACTCTGGATGTTGTGGGGCTGTCATGGCTGACACGCCTCTACAACGTTGCGTGGACATCGGGGACAGTGCCTCTGGATTGGCAGACTGGGGTGGTGGTTCCCCTCTTTAAGAAGGGGGACCGGAGGGTGTGTTCCAATTACAGGGGAATCACACTCCTCAGCCTCCCTGGTAAGGTCTATTCAGGGGTGCTGGAGAGGAGGGTCCGTCGGGAGGTCGAACCTCGGATTCAGGAGGAGCAGTGTGGCTTTCGTCCTGGCCGTGGAACAGTGGACCAGCTCTACACCCTCGGCAGGATCCTCGAGGGTGCATGGGAGTTTGCCCAACCAGTCCACATGTGTTTTGTGGACTTGGAGAAGGCGTTCGACCGTGTCCCTCGGGAGGTTCTGTGGAGGGTGCTTCGGGAGTACGGGGTGCCGAGCCAACTGATAAGGGCGGCTCGGTCCCTGTATCACCGATGCCAGAGCCTGGTCCGCATTTCCGGCAGTAAGTCGGATTCGTTCCCAGTGAGGGTTGGACTCCGCCAAGGCTGCCCTTTGTCACCGATTCTGTTCATAATTTTTATGGACAGAATTTCTAGGCGCAGCCGAGGCGTTGAGGGGGTCCGGTTTGGGGACCTCAGCATCGCGTCTCTGCTTTTTGCAGATGACGTGGTGCTGTTGGCTTCTTCAGGCCGTGATCTCCAGCTCTCGCTGGAACGGTTCGCAGCCGAGTGTGAAGCGGTCGGGATGAGGGTCAGCACCTCCAAATCCGAGTCCATGGTCCTCGATCGGAAAAGGGTGGAATGCCCTCTCCGGATCGGGGATGAGATCCTGCCCCAAGTGGAGGAGTTCAAGTATCTTGGAGTCTTGTTCACGAGTGAGGGGAGGATGGAGCGTGAGATCGACAGGCGGATCGGTGCAGCGTCGGCAGTAATGCGGACCCTGTACCGGTCCGTGGTGGTGAAGAGAGAGCTGAGCCAAAAGGCAAAGCTCTCAATTTACCGGTCGATTTACGCTCCTACCCTCACCTATGGTCACGAGCTATGGGTCGTGACCGAAAGAACGAGATCTCGGATACAAGCGGCCGAAATGAGTTTTCTCCGCAGGATGTCCGGGCTCTCCCTTAGAGATAGGGTGAGAAGCTCGGTCATCCGGGAGAGACTCGGAGTAGAGTCGCTACTCCTCCACGTTGAGAGGAGCCAGATGAGGTGGCTCGGGCATCTTATCAGGATGCCTCCTGGACGCCTCCCTGGGGAGGTGTTCCGGGCATGTCCCACCGGTAGGAGACCCCGGGGACGACCCAGGACGCGCTGGAGAGACTATGTCTCTCAGCTGGCCTGGGAACGCCTTGGGATCCCCCGGGATGAGCTGGATGAAGTGGCTGGGGAGAGGGAAGTCTGGGAGTCCCTCCTGAAGCTGTTGCCCCCGCGACCCGACCCCGGATAAGCGGAAGAAGATGGATGGATGGATGGATGGATGGATGGATGGATGGATGAACAACACCATGCCGCACTGAACAACACCATCCCGCACCGAACAACACCATCCCGCACCGAACAACACCATGCCGCACTGAACAACACCATGCCGCACTGAACAACACCATGCCGCACTGAACAACACCATGCCGCACTGAACAACACCATGCCGCACTGAACAAAACCATGCCGCACTGAACAAAACCATGCCGCACTGAATAACACCATCCCGCACTGAACAACACCATCCCGCACTGAAAAACACCATCCCGCACTGAACAACACCATGCCGCACTGAACTACACCATGCCGCACTGAACAACACCATGCCGCACTGAACAACACCACGCCACACTGAACAACACCATGCCGCACTGAACAACACCATGCCGCACTGAACAACACCATGCCGCACTGAACAACACCATGCCGCACTGAACAACACCATGCCGCACTGAACAACACCATGCCGCACTGAACAACACCATGCCGCACTGAACAACACCATGCCGCACTGAACAACATTATGCCGCACTGAACAACATTATGCCGCACTGAACACCATGCCGCACTGAACAACACCATGCCGCACATAACAACACCATGCCGCACTGAACAACACCATGCCGCACTGAACAACACCATGCCGCACTGAACAACATTATGCCGCACTGAAAAACACCATGCCGCACTGAACAACACCATGCCGCACTGAACAACACCATGCCGCACTGAACAACACCATGCCGCACTGAACAACACCATGCCGCACTGAACAACACCATGCCGCACTGAACAACACCATGCCGCACTGAACAACACCATGCTGCACTGAACAGCACCATGCCGCACTGAACAACACCATGCCGCACTGAACAACACCATGCCACACTGAACAACACCATGCCGCATTGAACAACACCATGCCCCACTGAACAACATTACGCCGCACTGAACAACACCATGCCGCACTGAACTACACCATGCCGCACTGAACAACACCATCCCGCACTGAACAACACCATGCCGCACTGAACAACACCATGCCGCACTGAACAACACCATGCCGCACTGAACAACACCATGCCGCACTGAACAACACCATCCCGCACTAAACAACACCATGCCGCACTGAACAACATTATGCCGCACTGAACAACATTATGCCGCACTGAACAACATTATGCCGCACTGAACAACATTATGCCGCACTGAACAACATTATGCCGCACTGAACAACATCATGTCGCACTGAACAACACCATGCCGCACTGAACAACACCATGCCGCACTGAACAACACCATGCCCCACTGAACAACATTACGCCGCACTCAACAATATTATGCCGCACTGAACAACACCATGCCGCACTGAACAACACCATGCCGCACTGAACAACACTATGCCGCACTGAACAACACCATGCCGCACTGAACAACACCATGCCACACTGAACAACACCATCCCGCACTGAACAACACCATGCCGCACTGAACAACACCATGCCGCACTGAACAACACCATGCCGCACTGAACAACACCATGCCGCACTGAACAACAACATGCCGCACTGAACAACACGACGCCGCACAGAACAACACGACGCCGCACAGAATAACACAATACCGCACAGAACAACACCATGCCGCACAAACAGTTTTAGATAATATTACGTCGCAGTCATGCGACGCGGACATGACGTCAATAGGCGGAACTCACGGCAAAATTATAATCCGTGGGCGTGGCTTGCAACAGGAAGTAGGAAAGCGGCAATGCTGGCAAACAAGACACAGCGGTTAGTAACACGACGACTAACAAGACAAATATTTTTGTTTTCAGCTTGCAACTTGACCGTCTAGAGCGTACAAGGTAATTACAACTCATTGTTTTGAAAAATATGTTTTTTTGTAGCCCTGAAAAGCGAGGGAGTGTGGCATTTGGGAGGAACGTCGAACTCGGCGTCTGCTTCCAGCCACAGACGCCAAATTTCGACGATTATTTCGACTGGTCAACGTTTGTAAATTATTGCGTTGATTAAAAACTTTATTTAACTCTACTCTTAACTTTGCCGTTTCAGATATGCGGGTATTTGTTGGGTCTAAATACGATTAGACATTAAATCACTCGCTGGAATGAAGAGGAGAAGACAACCAGAACAGGTTTACTCGCGAGGAGAACGATAGAGCAAGCAATCTCAGTTACAACCTCCATCAGTTCTGAGTCCTTCCTCCACGTGCCCCTCTTTTTAATGTTATGGTTGCCCTGGTTACAGAGGCGTTGCTACACTAAAGGGAGGGGGGATTGTGTCTGTAGCAACGCTGATAAGTTAAAGAATGTAGTGTGGTGTGAATTAGCACTTCGTTGTTGGCTCGTGACCCCCCGCAGAGGCCGTCCGCAGCTGTCTTCCTTCCCAGTTGGCTGACTTGTCCTCGACCCGGGTCAAATACCCTGAAGCACGTTGATTGCCGCTTTGCTGTGGAACAAATGCAACTAGACCTTTGCTAACTTTATCTACTTGGTAATTAACACACAATAGTAATAAGTAACTTGTCCTAAACCGTTCAACACACATTAAGCAAACGTGAGGTAACCGGTATGCAGTTCCTTAAACAAACATTGAGTAAATATGGGATAACTTTTATGCAACTACTTCTAACTGTATGTAACCCTTAACAAAGAAGAATAGGTCTGATAAACTACAATCTATGAACCAAACCTACATCTAAATATAAAAGGAATGAAGTTCCTGTAAATCAAACAAAGAACATGTCACCTATGCAAATAAGCCCTGCTCATTGTTAGTGAAGGCCTCTTACGGGAACCAAAACACACAGACAACATAAGGACAGGAAGGATACAAATGGCTGACAGGGATCAAAAGACATCCCTATCACTAAAACTGAAGAACCTAGATAAAAGGAAAGATAAACTCGTAAAGGCGAGGCCTCCAGGTCTGGCAGGCCAAAGCTTCACTTAAAATTATTCCAACAGTATTACACCGCGGAAATGACGTCAATAGGCTGAACTCTCGCCAAAATTCAAATCTGTGGGCGCAATGGCCTTGAGCGAGACAACGGATACAAACACGACGATTATCAACAGAAATATCTTTATTTTCTGCTTGCAAGTGGACCGTCTAGAGCGTACACGGTAAGTACAACTCATTGTGTTTAAAAAGATTTACGTTTGTGTAGTTTGCGTTGCGTTGTATCTGTGAATGTTGGTTGAGGCTAAATGTTAATGTTTAATTTCCTTCCTTTAGGTTCCACGGTGTTTGTTGGCTGTATGTTTTCCACTGCAAGAAGAGGCTCGTATCATTGACCAGCAGGAGCTACAATGGTGAGTACCCCTTTCGTCGTCCATTCATGTTAAACACTTCCTATTTCATGTCTAACAGTACTCGATTTAACAAATAACCATAAATAAATACAGTGTGGGCAGTCAAGTTAACATATGTGATTATCCTGCCTAATATGTTTATCACAAATATGTCACTAATCACTAATGTGTTTATTTGTTTATCACAACACCTTTGGACCTTCAGCAATCGATTATTTCCCTTCATCTACATAGAGACAGAACGATGGTGTCTTAAACATCTCATTCATTTCACCAAATAACTTCACGCAGGTGGATAACGGCCGTCTCGGTCACGCTATGTTGCGTGATGCAGTTTTGAAGAACCAAATGCATTTATTCAATGAATAAGTCAAGCTAGATCTATGTTTATGATGTTGTACGTTACGGTACCGATTGAAGTTGAGTCCGAAGCCAGTGGAAAACAGCGCTGCGTTTGTGCTCTCCAGGTACAAATGTTGTGATCTCTGACTGACGACCGGGCGAGATTCGAGTAAGAGATGTCCAAACGAGCTCCGGCAGGGCGGGTCAAGGCGGAGCGAACGGACGCCTTTCAGGCCGCCAATGACGAGCTGAGAGCCAAACTGATGGACGTCCAGTTAGAACTTCAGCAGGAGAAGAACAAGGTGAAAACCTCAACAGACAGACACTGCCTTCCTCCCTGCCTGCTTCCCTGCCTGCCTCCCTGCCTGCCTCCCTGCCTGCCTGCCTCCCTGCTTGCCTCCCTCCCTCCCTCCCAGTTTCCCCGATGTAGATTTGACATGCGTGTGCCATGACTGTGTCAGCCTACGTCAACAAATGCACGGAGGACGTCAGCACCACTAAGAATATCATCACCCGGGGCAACCAACGACCCTGGATGACTGAGGAGGTACGTCAAACGCTACGAGCGCGGAACTCTGCCTTCAAGTCTGGCGACAAGGAGACACTGAGGACAGCGAGAGCCAACTTGAACCGTGCCATCAGGGTAGCGAAGCGAGACCACAGTCGAAAAATTCAGGATCGTTTCCACGACGCCAACAACACCAGGAGTATGTGGCAAGGCATACGGGCGATTACAGACTACAACTCACCCTCCCCCCCCCGGTGGGTGAAGTTGATGCTGACTTTCTAAATGGTCTAAATAACTTCTTTGGGAGGTTCGAGGCACTAAACGGCACTCCAGCAGTTAAAACTGTCCCCCATCAGGAAGAGGAGGTACTCTGCCTTGACTCCGCCGATGTGTTGAAGACTTTGAGGAGAGTCAACCCCCGTAAGGCCCCTGGCCCCGACAACATTCCTGGGCGTGTGTTCAGGGAATGTGCAAGTCAGCTGGCTGGGGTCATCACAGACATTTTTAACACCTCGCTGGGCCAAGCCACAGTGCCAGCGTGCTTTAAGACTGCCTCCATCATTCCGGTGCCGAAGAAACCTCAAATCACCTCATTTAATGATTACCGGCCTGTTGCACTGACTCCGGTCAAGATGAAGTGCTTCGAAAGGCTGCTTAAAGATCACATCGTTTCCAGAATCCCCCCATTATTTGACCCGTTCCAGTTTGCCGACCGGCAAAACCGCTCCACTCAGGACGCCATCTCCTCCGTTCTTCACCTGAGCCTGGCTCACCTGGAGGAGAAGAACACCCATGTTCGGATGCTGTTCCTGGACTTCAGCTCAGCGTTTAACACCATCATCCCACAGCATCTAGTAGGAAAATTGGAACACCTGGGCTTCAACACCCCCCTTCGCAACTGGCTGCTAGACTTCCTCACCAACAGACCTCAGTCAGTCCGGGTCGGACAGAACACCTCTGATGTCATCACCCTCAGCACAGGCTCCCCTCAGGGCTGCGTCCTGAGCCCCCTGCTGTTCACCCTGATGACACACGACTGCGTCCCCAGGTTCACCACCAATCACATCGTGAAGTTCGCAGACGACACAACGGTGGTGGGGCTCATCAGAGACAACAACGACCTGGACTACAGAGAGGAGGTGGAGCAGCTGGTGGGCTGGTGCAGAGACAACAGCCTGATCCTGAATGTGGAGAAGATGAAGGAGATCATCGTCGACTTCAGGAAAAACCAGCCTCACCACGCTCCACTGATCATCAACAGCTCAGCTGTGGAGGTGGTCAGCAGCACCAAATTCCTGGGGGTCCACATCACAGAAGACCTCACCTGGACTATGAACACTACGGCACTGGTCAAGAGGGCACAGAAGCGCTTGTACTTCCTGCGGAGGATGAGGAGAGCCCACCTGCCCCCACCCATCATGAGGACGTTCTACAGGAGCACCATAGAGAGCATTCTGACAAGCTGACTCTCTGTGTGGTGTGGAGGCTGCACCGCCTCCGATTGGAAGAACGTGAGGAGAGTGGTGAGGACAGCAGAGAGGATCATAGGGGCTCCTCTTCCCTCCATTCAGGACATTTCATCTCAGCGCTGCATGTCCCGTGCCCGTAACATCATCAATGACCCATCACACCCCCACCATGGACTGTTCTCCCTGCTGCCCTCTGGGAAGAGGTTTCGAACAATCCGCTGCAGGTCCACCAGGTTCTGCAACAGCTTTTTCCCTGCTGTCATCAGACTGTTGAACATTAGAACTGTTGAGCTCTAAACTGAACTCTGCATCACACATTCACAGAACTGTACTTTATGACACTACGGACCTCTATCTTGCACTATCTCGCACTACCAACTTTACTGAACTTGTGTAAACCCTTTAAATAGAAGTTTAATACATGGTTTAGCATTCCTCTGCACACTCTTGAATACTGTTTTGCCTACTTGCACTATTGCATAATTAGCACTGCTGCACTTTATACTTATTTGTAATATATATATATACAGTATATGTATATATATATTTTCATAGGATATGTTACTTCTATTCAACTGCAATATCACTACTTTGTTGTAAGCCGTGTGCAACGAAATTTCGTTTTGTATGCACCATGTGCAGACAAGATGACAATAAAGTTTGTCTAAGTCTAAGTCATGTCAGGTCAGCTGTCTGGAGAGAGAGAGAAGTCAGGACCTGCGGGCGGAGCACCACCGTGCCACCGCCGCCATGACGGAACTCAAAAGCAAACTCCATGAGGAGAAGCAGAAAGAGTTAGCCGTTACCAGGGAGACATTACTGCGGCAGCATGAAATGGAGCTGATGAGAGTGATCAAAATCAAAGATGGAGAGATCCAGCGACTGAATGCCTTGGTCCTCAGCCTGAGGGACGGCTCCATGGACAAGGTGATCCGCTCAATCCGTGTCTGACTATCCGCACGCCACGTCGGGCTCCGATGCGGCCGCTACCGTATTGTGTAGCTTGTCCCCAGTAAGCGTCGCGGCGCTCCGTTGCGGTCTCAACGGCCCGATGTGGCGCAATGTCTGCTCAGGTGAGGAGCGGGGGCGCTTTGCTGGCGGAAGTGGAGGAGACGCGGCGGTGTCGGGAGACCGAGCGGTGTCGCCTCCACCAGGAGCGCGGAAGAAGCCCTGGCAGCGGCCCAGCAGGCCTGGCAGTCCCGAGCGGCCGAGCTCCGATCGGCTCATCACCAGCATCGGGAGGAGCTGAGCCGAACCAAGAGAGACTGCGAGAGGGAGATCCGCCGACTGGTAGGACTGATCAGATGCGCGGTGCGTGGCTATGTTCCCAATTTCGTTGTATACCTGCAGTGCAATGACACCTAAGGCATTCTATTCTATTCTATTTCACAAGAAGAAAACGTCCGGTTGCTCGCTTCGCTTTTGTCACAGCAATGGTGTTCTAGTCGATTCAAGATAAAAATTGGCCGGTTGCTCTCTTTGTTTTTGTCACAATTCTGGCAAATGAGTTTGCCCGCCTGCCTGAGCGCTCCCCGTTTGTACATCCAGATGGATGAGATCAAGCTGAAAGACAGAGCAGTTAGTGTTTTGGATAAATCCCTGGGGCCGGCCACGTCCACCGCCTTCAGCTGCAGACTCAGGCTGCCGAGCAGCAGATCGCTGCCCTGAGGGATTCCCAAAGGGCGGGCCTAAACTACCCTGGAAGTGGGGTCAACGGCGCTACTAGCAATCCTCTTCATAGCGTAAGCCACCTCATCACACACTTGCAGTACGCATGACTTAGTTCGTTGCTGGAGGAAGGTAGCACAAAAACAGTTTTGAACTTTGAACGAGTGGTTGTGTGTGTGTGTTGCGGGGCGTTTTCAGTCTCAGGAGGATCGGGACACGCGAAGGTTTCATCTGAAAATCGCTGAGCTCAGCGCAGTCATCAGGAAACTGGAGGATCGAAACGCCCTGCTTTCTGAAGAGCGCAATGAACTGGTAATTTATTGACGGCACGCTTGAAGGTTTGCGGTACGTTTGATGCGCGCCATCCAGCGAGGCACGCATTGCGCTTGCTTATTAGTTGAGCGGCGCGGCGAGTCGGTTGCCTGGTAGATGTCTTTTATTGGGAGCCAAAGCCACGATTCCGTTCAAACCGATGCAAAAGGAATGGATACGTTCTGGCCCGCGTGTTGTGCGTCTTTCGCATCCCGCACTTCATGTTTGCAGCTTAAGCGACTGAGAGAAACAGAAAGCTAGTTTCTGCCACTCCTGTACAAAAACAAACGCCTGAGTAGGAAGAATGAAGAACTCTCGCTGGTGCTGTGTCGCCTTCAAAACAAAGTGCGCTTTGTCACCCAGGAGAATGAGGAGATGGCAAGCTTGGTAAGTCGACGCGGACAACGGCGGCGTGCCAACAGAGTCCACTGCATTTGTGTTCCACAGAGAAGGCCTAGTTCGCTCAATGACCTGGAGCGCGGTTGCGGCCAGCAGGACGGTGAAATGGAGTTCCTTGAAGTTGTGGAGCAGCGGCACATCATCGACGACTTGTCCAAGGTCTTCAGGCAGGCGACTCGGTGCACGTACGGCAGCGCCGCGCTCGCTCGCTGTCGCCAGGAAACCTTTTCCGTCCAAAGCTTGGCCGGTGGCCGCCATCCAAAAAATTGGCCCCTTAAATTCCGACCTTTCAAGCAGGAGCATTGTGCGCACGCGTTTGAACACGCTTTAGACTTGTTTTGCCGTTTTCAGCAGCTCAAAGCTCCCGTTTTGTCAGCGCCTTTGCCACTCGCTGTGCGCTGAAAACGACGGACTCGCCCGGCTGCTCAGCCCGTCAACCATGAGCCGCGAGCGCGACGTCATTGTCCGTAGGCAGCTAGTGGCAAAATGCACCCTGTTAGAGTTGCGCTCTTATTTTGCAAGAACCACACGGGAGACAAGTAAGTTCTTTTGGACACTTGCAGGTGGAGAGTCCATCCGTTGTACGAATGAAGTCTGACTCTCGGCTCCTGCACGAGCATTTTTATTAAGAGAAACAGGGTGGGTGTAAGAGTGGATTGAATAGAGAAAGCCCTTGACCTCTAGTCAAAACATAGCAAGGGATGTTTTACGACTTTGTGTAGGAAGGGATAAGCGATAGGGATAAATAAGGGATAAATAATATTATTTATTACAGGTTGCAGTCAAAGTCAAAGCAACATAATCATACGATAAAGATAATCTGGAAAACCCTGACACACCCTGTAGTTGTCACTTTTGGAAAAGACGAGCGTCCCTCCAATCATCGCCGGTGACGGGTTTTTCAGGCTCTGGACACAGGAGCTCATGTCAGAAATGTCATCGTGAGTCGCGTTTGTTTCTGCGCCGGAGCCGTTCGTTCCCTTTCCATCCAAAGAATCTCAAAGGCGGATTATTTGTGTCGACAGGAGAGAGATTTGCTGCTACGATACCGACGTCGAGAATCTCTGAGGAGGAACGAAGCGTGAGGTCCTGCAAGGTGAGTCTGTTTGTTTGCGGCTGCTTGGTGTTGCGCAAGATGAAATGGCCTTTTTCTCGCTATCGTTCCTCTCGTCGATTCATCGTGAGGTGTCGCTTCAGTTTGTTCAGAGAGATGTTTGCTTCCGCGCCCGCAGGTCATCGAAACATTTTACGGCTACGACGAAGACGTGTTGGTGGACTCGGACGGATCGTCCTTGTCTTTTCACACCGACAGAACCCCCGACACGGAACCCGAAGAGGTAGCCCGCCATTTCTGCCAGCGTATTGGCGCCAAACATTCCTCTTCAGCCTGGAATCGGACTCGTCTTTGCGTCGCGGGTGCTTTGTCGCCGGTCTGACTGATTCTGGTACTAGTGCTGTGTTGCATTGGTGTGTGCATGAGGAGGCGGAGCTTCGCTACCGCCAGCTGACACAAAAATATCAAGCGCTGCAACGAGCCTACGCTCTGCTAGCCCAGACCAGCGGAGGGGACTACGACACCGAGAAGGAGATCAAGGTGGCGCCCCTTCCCGCAACCCCCGGCCGGGTCGCAGCCTCCCCGTTCTCACCCAGCCTCGGGTGTTCTCTGGTCTGAAAGGAGGAGGAGGAGCCTCCCTCCTCCTCCTTTCAGACCAGAGAAAAGCTGATGGTAGAAATGGGTCACTATCAAAGCAGAGTAGCAGATCTGGAGTCAGCGCTGAAGCAACAAGGACAGGTAAGCTCATCAATGAGCACACCTTTTTCTCAGACAAAATAGCTACATTCTTCAGTCACTCATTCGTCTGCCATTACTGGACCAACCCCCCCCCCTGAACGTGGCTGGTAAAATGCGGAGAAAAGCAAATGTCATTTTCCAGTCAACCAAAGAATTTGTGGATGAAAATGGCACAACATTCCAAAGCTGTCCACGCGTTTGTCTCTTCTAGAATGTCAAGTGGGTGGAGGAGAAGCAGCTGCTGCGTCAGAGCAATCAGCAGTTGGCCGAAAAGGTGACGGAAAGAAAGGCGCTGGGCGGAGTCGCTTGGCGTCACACCCGTCGGGAAGCCCCACAGATGAGGTCTGACTGTCTTTTCAGGTCAGGCGGATGGAGGCGGAAGAAGCGCGTCTGAAAGAGCACATCCAGAATATCCGAGACCAAAACGAACTGCTTGAGTTCCGCATCCTGGAGCTGGAGGTGGGAAGACTCGCACAAGCGTGTTGAGGCCAGAGATGTGACAGACGGACGGACGGACGGATGCATGCCTCTGCCTTTCAGGAGAGGGAGTGGCGCTCCCCCGTCTTGAAGTTTCTGCAAGTCCGTTTCCCAGACGGCCTCAGCCCTTTGCAGATCTACTGCGAGGCCGAGGGCGTGAGCGTACGTAAGGCGTCCCTCGCAACCCTAACCTTAACCCGAGGTCCCAGAACACCTTACATTGCTCCTTGCGCCTTTCCCCCGGACATCGTCATCAGTGATCTGATGAAGAAGCTGGACATCCTGGGCGATAACGCCGTACGTGTATGTCGAACTCCTTATGTTCGCACTCCACGAGACTCGGCGGCTCAAATGTGACTTTTGGAAGGCTTTGCGCTGAAAGAAGCTTGTTGACGCTGTGCCTTTGGGCTCTTGCAGAATCTCACCAACGAGGAGCAGGTGGTCGTGATTCACGCCAGGACCCTTCTCACCCTAGCCGAGAAGGTAACGCGCACGTCCACGCACGCTCTCGCACGCTCTCGCATTCTGCTTATGTGACAGCAGCCTTTCCTCAGTGGTTAGAATACATCAAAGTGACCAAGTCAGCACTTCAACAGTAGATGTTGGACATTGAAAGTGAGAAGGTAGACAGACGCGCGACATCAGCCAAGGGGGACTCCGGCAATGTGCCCCAACAATTCTGACCTTGAGCTGTGCTAGGATATGTTCTGTAACCAGAAGGGCTACCTGGATGAAGAGTTGGACTTCAGGAAGCGTTCCAAGGACCAGGCTCATAAGGTAAGCCGCCCTCAAATCTCCCGCCGGACCACTGATGGACGAGGATTGCGGCCCAGAGGATCCTGGAGCTGGAGGCCATGTTGTACGAGGCGCTACCGCAGCGGGACTGCCCCGCCACGGACGGCGAAAAAGCCAGCCACGCTGGCGTGAATGACGTGCTGACGGCGGATCAGAGAGAAGAGCTTAGGAGCGCCGTGGACCAATGGAAGCGAGCCCTGATGTGCGAGTTGAGGGAGCGCGACGCTTGCATCCTCCAAGAGAGAATGGATCTGCTGCACAGCGCGCAACAGGTAAGGGCCCAAAGCCAGCCCGGCACTTACTTGCACGCTTACTGGCTTTTGAAGGCCACTTTCCATTTGTCCGTCCTAGAGGAACAAAGAGCTGAAAGAATTCATCGAAGCTCAGAAGAGACAAATCAAACAATTGGAGGAGAAGTTTCTGTTTCTCTTTCTATTCTTCTCCTTGGCCTTCATTCTGTGGCCCTAACACCAGCTGGTGAGTGAGCTCCAGCGGCACCGCACTCGACACCTCCGATACACTGCCAGCCGGTCTCAGACGTTGGCAGACGCTCCGATGCCGACGTATACCCCCCGCCACGGTGACAGAGGCACCGCGTCACACCGGCGCTCATCCAATCAGAAGGCAGGAAAGGCAAATTCACATGCAGGGCACTCTTGAACCAGAAGAGAGCGCCACAAAAAACGGTTGTTGCCCCAAACGCGCACTAAAAAGGGTCAGAATAACAAGAGTCCCACCGGCCAGCCGGGGCCACCTGTCCATCCATTTCTTCAGGGGGGAAAAAAATTGGAGTCACCGGTGAGTACATTTTGCATTTAGCTCTGCTTTTCTGCTTCTGTCTTCAAGTGTGTGGCATCCTGCGACCAAAGATTCAGCCAACCCCAAAGCGGTTGACCTCAACGTCCCACCACCATGCCGACCAGAGCAGGTGACGTGATGCTTTGGACATCCTTCCGTCTCAGATGCCCAAAAGTACTCTTTGCCACATCTGCAGCAATACGGTGTCTTTTCAAAGGTGCAAATAAATCCAGCGTGGGCGGAACACGCACGTCTTCGTTTTTTCCCGCTTTGTTTGTGTGACAGCTGTTGTGAAAATTTTATATAATATATATTATATAAAATAAATTTATATATTTTATATAAATTTTATACAAATAAAGTTGTATAGTACAGGTTTGGCCAAGCCGCAATTCCTGAACCGCATGCGGCTCTTTGCTTGGATTCATGCGGCCCTTTTATGTTCATATCAACATTTGTGTGTGTGTGTGTGGGGGGGGGGGGGGGGGTGTTGTGCGTGTTGGCTTCACTTGAGTTCAATTTGGTATTTTGGTCAAAAGCGCATGTGGTGAAATTCCACAAAGTAGGATAGGCAAACACATTCCAGTAAACTATTAGTGTCAATCGGGCTCTCGAAATGGCAGGAAAAAGATGCACAGCAAAACGGAAATATGTAGATGAACACAGGACGTTTTTATCAGAGAAGGAAAGTTTCGATTTTTTGTTGAACGTGATGGCAAACCATTCTGCCTGATATGTCAGACCTCAGCGCATTTCAAAGATTCAAATCTTCAGCGCCATGCACTTCAGCTCACTCCATGGCTAACATTGATCAGGCGTCGAACCCGCAACATCATGCTTAAGAGGTGGACATGCTAACCAGTGCGCCATTATGTCAACGCATAATAACTAAGTCTACTGATCAAAACAGCGGTTACTATATGACGTCGCTACGTCGTGGTCAAGTGACGCAGACAAGACATCAATGGACGGACCTTCCTCCGAAATTAGAATCCGTGGGCAGAGTTAACTTGTTTAAAAGGGAGTGGGCAGAAGAAATATTTAATTTATTTAAATCTATTTTGAGTGCACACCATTATGCCAATGCATAACAACTGTAAATCTACTAAACAAAACAGCGGTTGCTATATGACATCTGCCACGTTGTGGTCACGTGACAGACGTGACGTCGATGGGCGAAACTTCCGCCGGAATTCAAATCCGCGGGGAGAGTTAACTTGTTTAAAAGGGAGTGGGCAGAAGAATTATTTAATTTATTCAAATCCATTTGGAGTGTGCGCCATTATGTCAATGCATAACAACTGTAAGTCTACTAAACAAAACAGCGGTTGCTATATGACGTCTGCCACGTCGTGGTCACGTGACGCGGACGTGACGTCGACGCCTACTTTACATCCCACCGATCACAGGACCCCTTGGCTGCATAACCGCGCCCCCTTCCCAACCAATCGGATTTGCTATACGCGAAAACGACGCCAATGGGCGGGCTCTTCCGCCAGAATTTAAATCCGTGGGCGTGGCTCGCAACAGGAAGTAGGAAAATGGCGATGTTGACAAAGACACAGCGGATGGTTACATACGACTAACGAGAGAAATATTTTTATTTTCTGCTCGCAACTGGACCGTCCAGAGCGTACACGGTAAGTACAACTCATCGTTTTTAAAAAGAAGTACTTTTGTTGCCCTGAAAAGCGAGTGAGTGTGGCGTTTGGGGGGAACGTCGAATTTCGACGATTATTTCGACTGGTCAACGGTTGTAAATGATTGCGTTGATTAAAAACTTTATTTAACTCTACTCTTAACTTTGCCGTTTCAGATATGCGGGTATTACACCGCGGAAATGACGTCAATAGGCTGAACTGTCGCCAAAATTCAAATCTGTGGGCGCAATGGCCTTGAGCGAGACAACGGATACAAACACGACGACTATCAACAGAAATATCTTTATTTTCTGTTTGCAAGTGGACCGTCTAGAGCAGGGGTCACCAACACGGTGCCCGCGGGCACCAGGTCGCCCGTGAGGACCGCATGAGTCGCCCACAGGACTGTTCTGAAATTTGCTCAAATAGCGGCACTTGTCAGTGAGCTGCATCTATTTATTTTACAGTCAAACCTCGGTTTTCGAACGTCCTGGTTCTCGAACAAATCGGAATTCGAACAAAAAATTCGAGATTTTTTTGCTTCGGTTGCCGAACAAAATTCGGAGGTCGAACCTCGCGAGATGAGCCGGGAGAAGCCGAAAAAACCCGACAGCGCGGCCCGGATGCCGGCTGACTCCGTCGTTATTGTATTTACGTTACTTTGAGGATTGTAAGCCTTAACCATGCCCCAAAGAAAGCAAGTGGGAGCAGTAAAGCCATCCTAAAACACAAAGACGCTCTTAAAGCAATGCGACAGTGAGCGCCCGGCTCGCTGCGGTTGCGCGATCGAACAAAATTAAGCTCCCTGCGCACTGAGGTCCACTTAAATTTTGGAAAATACATCAGTACTTTAAAAATATTTTCTAAATTTTAGCGACGGCTCTGTTGCAATAATGCGATCAGCACGGTGCATTTGCACGGTTGGCGACGCGCTACGTTTGCGCGTTCGGCGGTGCGCTGCAGTTGCGCGAGCGAACAAAATGAAGCTCCCTGCGCACTTAGATCTACTTAAATTTTGGAAAGTACATCAGGACTTTACAAATATTTTCTAAATTTCAGCGACGGCTCTGTCACAATAATGCGACCAGCGCGGTGCAGTTGCGCGGTGGGCGACGCTCCACGGTTGAGCGTTCGGTGGTGCGCTGCAGTTGCGTGATCAGACAAATATGCGCAAATGAAAAAATGCTTTAAAAAGGTGTGTGGGGGGGGGGGTTGTCTTGAAACGGATTACATTTTTTCCATTATTTGTAAAAATAGATTCGGAATTCGACCGATTCGCTTCTCGAAAACCAAGGTTTGACTGTATTTTTGCTATTCTTGTTAAAATCACACTTATATGTGAACTGGAAATGACAATAATAACACATAGTGAAAGCCAAATTGAGCAAATTGGCTATTTCAGAACTGTGTGTCAAACTGGTAGCCCTTTGCCTTAATCAGTACCCAGGAAGTAGCTCTCGGTTTAAGAAAGGTTGGTGACCCCTGGTCTAGAGCGTACACGGTAAGTACAACTCATTAGGTTTAAAAAGATTTACGTTTGTGTAGTTTGCATTGCGTTACATCTGTGAATGTTGGTTGAGGCTAAATGTTAATGTTTAATTTCCTTCCTTTAGGTTCCACGGTGTTTGTTGGCTGTAAGTTTTCCACTGCAAGAAGAGGCTCGTATCATTGACCAGGAGCGAGCTACAAGTATCATTGACCAGTGTTAGAGATTTGCTCACTCCAACTTATTTTGCAAGAACCACACAGAGACAAGGCAAGTTCTTTTAGACACCTGCAGGTGGAGAGATCACTCGCTACAGGAATGAAATCTGAAAAGTCTCCTTCCTGCAAGGGCATATTTATTAGGAGGAACAGAGTGGGGGTATGGGTAGGCTGGCTAAAGCCCTTGCCCTCTAGTTTAAACATGTCAGGGGATGTTTTATGACCTTGTGATAAGGAGGACAAGGTAAGGTATTTATTACCTGTTGCACTCCAACATAATCCTACGATAAAGATAACCTGGAAAACCCTAACATCTCCCTCCTGATTTATCATATGATTATGCCACCCCAAACAACAAAGACAAGCAAGGAAAAAAACATATATACGTATAATGAAGAAAGTAGAATGGTAAAAATAAAAACAACAAACAATGATAGCAACACATTCCAGTGAAGATGAGGCATTACCTCAAACCTATTGTGTAAGCGAAAAACCTGCTGGCCAGATGTTATTAGCAGGAAAATTCTTACACGGCCCCGTTGCCACAGGCGACCAGAATGCTATGAATAATAAAAAATAAAAAGAAAAACACAGAAACAGTACATCATTGTATCCATCACTTGCGAAGCATTTTCGATGGTCAAATCATCAAGTTTCTGTAAAACATGCTCAACAGAACAGCATCTACGCAATCCATGTTTCATCATCGTCATCACATCCGTCATCTCTAAGGAGTTGTATATGAACCTGGGCTACAGTAGAGGACACAAACTTTGACACAGCAGACTTCAAACATGGGATAACGCAGGTCGTAAACAAGCACAACACCATCAGCACAACAAGCACAGGAGACAGCAATTTCAACAGCAGTTGCCACCAGTTGCCAGAGAATAGCCATGAAAAGAAATCAAACTGATGTGGGACCTTGTCTTTAGACATGGCCTGCTGTAAGTTCTTCAGCGAATTCATGGCGTCGTTTATGTGGGTGTTATTTTCTCCTGGTATGTATGTGCAACAGGAAGTCCCAATGATGTGGCACACACCACCTTGTGCTGCCGTCAACAAGTCCAGAACCATCCTGTTTTGCAAGACCATCAGTCTAATAGCCTGAATCTCTCTATTTTGTCCATCGTTGACTTGCAGTGAGAGATTCACAAAGGATTGAAAACGATAGTTCAGTGTCTCGATGAAGAGCGATAGTTTCCCAACCCCAATCTGAGGGAAGAGCGCAAGGACAACTTTGTCTCCGGCAGACCATACTTTATGGTCCTCTGGAACGTTCGCACCCCAGACAGGGTCATGAGGGTCAAAGGTTGCAACTGCTCTGCGTCGACGTCCAGTAGAGTTACGTGCTCCTGTCAACAAATGGTGTCGTATCCTGTAGGTGTGGTCTGTCACCCACACTGGTGCACACACTCCTGTCCAGTTGGCGGGCAGCATCGGATAAACCTTGTGACCACAAAGCCACCAGCCATTCTGTATGAAGTATGTTCCGTTCGATGGTGTAGCCATGTTGGTTGGAGAGCCCTCCCCACCTGAAATGGCTCTCTTATCTTGACACTCATCGGTGATGTCCAGAGCTCCCATCCAGTTTCCTCCTGGAGAGCAGTCGTCGTTAATGCAGACGTGGGTCTTGTTGCCTTGGATGTAACATGTGTAATTCACTCCAGCTGGTCTTTCTGTGTAGGCCACTTGTGGTATTGTTCGTCTTTTAACAGTCACATTGAGATTTGTCCAGAACAGCTGATCACAGGCACCGTCAGCAAGTCCAGGGCGGTAAGGGTCGGCATCTTTGACTGCGACGGCACGGTGCTGATATCCAACTCCTCCCATGGATGCCATACATTTTGCTTCAGTGACATTCATTGCTCTGGCCTCCAAGCGAACTTGCGTGGAGGAAGGGGGGAGTTTCGAACACACATAGCATCCCTCCTATGTGTGAGCTCTCACAGTGAACCTGACATACCGGTACCAAGTGTTGGTTTCGTATGGGTTTCTGGGGTCCCATGACCAGTCTTCATAGTTCTCATCATGTGACCATCGTTTACCACGGGCAACATTGTCATTTGGTCTGTTCAGATGAGTCAATAGACCATAGCACGCTCCAACCACAACGCAGCAGAGGATCCATCTGGCATATGGAGCCCCGTTGCTACTAGGATGGCAGAGACACTGGGACATCCCCTCGCCTAGCGGAGTGGGGATCGATGAATTCTTCACCAACATTGAGACGCCTCGCCCTAAACGACGGGGCCCCTTTGTAGTCAGCCTTCCCCACCACTCCGAATTAGGGGTCCAGCACTCTCTGCAACTTGCAGTGGCTGAGGTGAATCCAGCTGGGCCGTTGAGAGATTTTTACCGCCGTGGGAGTAGCAAGCAAAACTTGGAACGGTCCCTCCCACCGCGGGCTGGCCCAGTTCTTTCTTTTGATGACCTTGATGTAGACCCAGTCTCCTGGATTGATGGTGTTGTCCACCTGTGAGGGAGAGAGATCAGGCGGCAGTAAATTTGCATTTGACACATCTTTCAGTTTGAGCGTCCTGATTAGATAATCTGCCAAGGTCTGTTCTTCATCTGCTTTTTGCAAATCTGCAGGGAACACTGGTAGTCTATATGGTCTCCCATGTATGATTTCAAAAGGTGTTAGTCCTTCTGAAGTGGGAGTAATTCTCATATAGAGCTTCACTAAGTCGAGGCACTCTGGCCAAGGTCTGCCTGTTGTTTCCATGCATTTTTTCAACCTGCTTTTGATGGTAAAGTTTGCCCGTTCAACCAGGCCTGCGCTCGAAGGATGCCAAGCACAGTGGTTTTTTAACGTTATTCCAAGGTGTACAGCCATGTTCTGCACAACTTGGTTCACAAAGTGTGGACCATTGTCACTGTAAATGGTTTGGGGGATGCCATGAGTTGGTATGATGGTTTTGCAGATAGCTTTTGCCACTGTTAAGGCATCTGCGCGTTTAGATGGAACTACTTCCACCCATTTTGAAAATGCATCAATCATCACTAGGCAGTATTTGTAAGGTCCACTTTGTGTGAGTTCAATAAAATCCATATGCATGCTTTGAAATGGATAAGAGGGTTTTGGAAATGAGCCTCTCTTAGGTCTCATGTTTCCTTGTGGATTATGTTTCACACAAACAGGACATGCTTTACAAAATTTTTTTAAGTAAGCATCTAAACCAAAGGTAGTGAATTGTTGATCTATGATGGACTTCATCCCTCCTGTCGACACATGGCAAGGCCCATGTGTCGCAAGCGCTGCTGCCTTAAAAAGTGATTTTGGTAAAACAGGTTTGTCATTGATGCGGTGGATATTATCTGTATCCACTATTGCACCTTTTGTCGTCCACATTCGTTTTTCCACCATTGGAGCATTGCCCTGCATATCTGTCAGTACAGTCTTATCTATGAGTTGTGTGTCCTCTGAACCCATTAAAAAAAATTCATGGCCATGTCTCCCTGCAGCTGCTTCTTTTGCAATCTTGTCTGCTAATCTGTTTCCATTTGAGACTTCATCTCTGCCAGTGGTGTGAGCAGCACATTTACACACAGCTAGTTTAGCAGGTAAAAGAATGGCCTGCAACAAGTCTTTTAACAAGGAGGCATGGGTAACCGGCTTACCGGTTGATGTTGTCATCCCTCTGCGCTCCCATTGTTTCGCAAAATAGAACAGAGTAGAAAACGCATACTGACTGTCTGTGTATACAGTGACTTCCTTATCTTCCGCTAATTGACAAGCTCTTGTTAGAGCAATCAGCTCAGCAGCCTGTGCTGACCTGGTGTATGGAAGCTTCTCTGCTTCAACAATCTGGTTTGGCAATTTCACAATTGAATAACCACTTTGATTGTTTCCTTTAGGATCCTTTGAACATGATCCATCCACAAACCACTTTTCCCCCTTGTCAAGTGGCGTGTCACTTAAATCTCCTCTGGGCAGCTGTAGATGTTCTGTAGCATCCAAACAGTTATGTGGTGTTCCATCCCCTGGCAACGGGATCAACGTTGCTGGGTTAAGGATTGTGCACCTCTTTATCACAATGTGTGGTTGTGACAGAAGTATAGCAGTGTAGGACAGATGTCTGGCTGGTGACAAAAAGTTCATTTTGCTTTGCAGCAGCAACACATCTACAGCATGTGGAACCAGCAGCTCCATTTTGTGAAAGAGCACCACATCTGCAGATTGTCTCACTGCAAGCGCCGCCGCGCACACTGCTTGGACACAGTCTGGCAAAGACAGAGCCACTGGATCCAGTTTTTTTGAATAAAATGCAATTGGTCTTAGTTTGCTGCCATGACTCTGCAGTAACACTGAGGTCATAAAACCATTCCTGCAGTCTGCTGTTTGCACAAAGGTTTTATTGTAGTCTGGCAAGATAAGAGTTGTGGTTTCTATCAGAGCCTGTTTCAGCACTACAAAAGCATCATCCGCTGCTGGTGTCCACAAGATTTTTTCTGTCATTGTCATGGGAACTCCATGCACAATATCCAGCAGCGGTTGTGTTTTTTCCGCATAATATGGGATCCATGCTCTGCAGTAATTGCAGAGCCCCAAAAATGACATCATTTGTTTTTTTGTTTTAGGTTTCGGTGTATCTGAAATAATCTGCTTTCTGGTTCTTTGTATCTGTCTTCCAGAAGCTGACAAAGTGTGACCTAAATAGTTCACTTCCTGTCTGACCCATTGTAACTTATTTTTGTTCACTTTATTCCCTGTTTTGCAGAGATAGTGTAACAATGCTAAGGAGTCTGCCTTGCAAGCAGCTTCAGTTTCAGAGGCTACCAGGAGATCATCTACATAAACTAGAAGTTGGCTTTTGTTTGACATCTGAAAATCAGCCAAACAGGACATGATAGCTTGAACGAAAATAGTTGGACTATCAGCAAATCCTTGTGGCAATCTGGTGTATGTATAGCTTTGTCCTTTAAAGGTAAAAGCGAACCAAAACTGTGAGTCTGGGTGAATTGGCACTGAGAAAAATGCATTGCTGAGATCAATTACTGTGAAATACTTCTGATTAGGTTTCAAAGTGTTCAGAAGTGTGTGTGGGTCAGGCACATTGGGTGCTCTTGTTTGCACTGCATCATTCACTGCTCGTAAATCTTGTATCATTCGCCAATTAATTTTGTCGGCCTTTTGGACTGGGAAAATGGGAGTGTTGCAAGGAAAATCCGGGCATTCCCTAATGATTCCTCCTGCCAAAAGATCATTTATAACAGGGGCAATCCCATTTATTGCCTCCTGTTTTAAAGGATATTGCTTAACTCTCGGACGCCACTCTGATCTTGGTTTGATCTGTACTGGGGAAATGGATCGTAAAAGACCTACATCAGATGGGGCCTTGGTCCACAGTTTTTCAGGAAGCCCAGCCAATTCCCCCTCCTCCTTTTCACTCAAACAAATGTCAACTAGTCAGGGAAGCGCACAAGTGCCTGCTCTGCCTACAGCCACTTCACACACTGTTTGCTTCCACACGTCACAACTGGTACTGTAGCTCCACCCATCACCTTTGTCCTCATAATCAGTCACAGATCCAGCAAGTTTAATTCGGGAACCCACATCTGCCCACGTCATACTGTGAGGTTTAAACAATGAGATGTGGGGTACAGCCGACAATTTGTATCTATCTTTCTGAGGAGCGGGCAGGAGTACAGCGGCAGCCGCAAATGACCTGCGATCAGTGTGCAGAGCAGTGATTGTTAAAGTTACTTCTGTGTCGCTGAGAAAACTTCCAATATAGCCATCTTGTGGATCAGTGAGAATATTCATGGTGACATGTAATTCAGTACAAGTCATTTCTGATTCAGGTTGGGACAATTGTTTTCGAGCTTCACCCAGCAATCTGCTTGGGAGTTTAGGATTTCGTTCAGGAGGGATGGCATAGGAGCAGCAGATCTGTTCACCTGCTTGTGCAGCATATGAGTCCACATCTCTCACTCTACATGCTCGCATGCCATCCTTTACTGGAATTATTGCAATTCCCAACCGAGTCATCAGATCTCGTCCCAGCAGGTTTATGGGACATTTTGGAGATAGGACAATCGAAACTGAAGCCATGCTTCCAGTTTCCTTATCTCTCACTTCAACTGGATTGGAGATACTCTCCTTGTGTACCTGCCCATCAGCAGATTTCACCCAAATAGTATTTTGGGAGGCCTTTAGATTTGGGACTTTAGTTTTTATCACGGTTTTACAAGCCCCAGTATCACACAAAAACTTGACATCACTGCCTCCAATGTTTAGAGTAACATATGGTTTTTCTTTTAATGTACTCAGAATGTCCCACGCTGTATGGACATCTACTATTTCTTCCTCTATAGGAGCACCAGGGGTCAAAGGGGGGGGGGGGGGGGGGGGTCTAGTCATGCTGAGAATTTGGCCTTTCCTCTGCCCCTCCCTGCACCCTTTGATTGATATTGTTTTGCAGAACGACACTCCCTTGCAAAGTGTCCTCGTTTCCCACAGTTCCAACAGTTTGTATCTGATGGGGGTTTTGATTTATATGGCGGCCTGTGACCTTGTTGGCCTCTACCTCCTCCTCTGCCTTGCTGGGACCCTTGGAAGAAGACTGTTGTATCTTCATCTAGTTCATCATCATCATTATCTAGATGAAATACATCAGAACTCTTGCCTTTTTTGATCACTTTTTCAGCATGTCTGGCCCATTGCATAGTTGTTGTCACACTTGCAACATCCACTTCCACCAAATGTTTCCTCACCCAGTTGCCTATTTCAGGGCGGAAATTAGTGAGGAGCGCATTTTTAAGCTGTTGTTGATAAGCACTCTCAGCTGTATCATTGAATGGGATGCCACTATGCACTCTGAATTCTTTTTCAAATCTCAAACGAAAATCATCAGTATCTTCGCCAGGCTTCTGTTTTATTCCTGCCAAATGACCATAATTCGCTCGTCTTTGAAATATAGTTCGCACTCTTTGCACAAGACCATTCCATTGTGCTGCATACTCCTCTCCCAATTGATTTCCCTCAACGGGATAGGGAAAAGGCCCTTGATTATTTCTACCTGTATAATTTCCTCTAACCTTTGCCCAGTCTTTTCCCAAGGAGGACATTGCAGCTTCTCCTGCCTCATGTCCATTCAGTCTATAGGAATGTATAATTCCAGCCATGTCCTCTGCCCATATAGCTGGGTCTTCAGCAACAGGGGTAACCCCTTCAACAGCTTTTCTTGCCTCTTCCAATGTCCATGGCTGGAAAACATATGTATGTGGGGGTTGGCCTTCCCCTACATTAGGGTTTGGCACCTGTATCATTGGGCACACATCAACCTTGTCTAAATTTTGAGAAAATCTAGCAGCAGTGGTCAAACTTCTTGTTTGTACAGGACTTCTAGTAATGTGACCCTGACTTCTTTTGCTGTTATATGGGGGGGGGGGGCTGCAGGTTTGTTAAGCTTGGATACAAGTTTTGTGTACGAGCGGAAGGCCCCTCTTGCTCCTCTGCTCGAGCTGCGCCTTCAGCGTCGGCGGGAGCCGTGGCCGCGGCAGTGCGCCTGCGCACTCCGGCCTCATTGTCTTCCGGCCTGACAAACATAGTCTCAGCCTCATCACCTTTCATCTTTCTATCTTTTGTCTTTTGGATTTGTTCTTTTCTCTCTTGTGAAGCTTTCAACCACACTTTAGCACAATCCAATTCTCTTTCTTTTCTTTTCTTTTTCAGTCCATTTTTCTTTTTATCCACACTCTCTTCTAAAACATCAACTACTATCTTCCACACTTCAACTCTCAGCTTCCCTTCTACTCCATACTTTTTCTTCCACTTCGGCATATATTGCATACAATTAAGAAATCTACTCGCCATGTACTTCTCATCTCCGTCAAGAGGTAGAGATTTACCGTTTTTATTTCCCATCTTAATTCTAGTAGTTCTAGGTTATACAATTTCTTTTTCTCAAAAATATTATTATTATTATTATTAGTATTACTATTTATTACTATTTATTTATTTAACTATGTCTTTGAGGATCCTCAATGCAGGTTTAAATTGACCTTTCAACAAATTACTAGCCTGTATTATTGCCGTGGATCAATGCTAGAACTGTTATTTAGTCAATTTATCCTACCAGTCACACACTCAATCACACAAACTCCAGTGCTTTTTTAGGCCTATCCAGGGATGGGTGTAAAACCCTCCCAAACAGCTTTGGAAAAACGGACAAAAGAAAAAATCTACGCCCTTCTTCAATTAAGAAAAAGAAGCTCTGTTTTTCTTAGCCCGTTTCTTCCACTGGGACTTGAACCCAAGCTATTCTTTGGCTTGGAAAAACATACAAAGAAAAATCTACGCCCTTCTTTGATTAACAAAAAAGAAGCTCCGTGTTTCTTAGCACGTTCCTTCCACTGGGACTTTAACCCAAGCCAGATCCCTCAGCTCGGAAAAACAGACAAAGAAGAGTCTACACACTTCTTCGATGAACGAAAAAGAAGCTCTGCCTTTCTTAGCCTGTTTCTTCCACTGGGACTTGAACCCAAGCTGTCTCCCGTGCACCTCTATGTGTTACGCGTTTAACAACACAACACAATTTCAAGCCTTTAACTTACTTGTCCCCTGGTTCGTTGCACTGCCGGGTCCCGTCAATCCACCTCTGTCAGACGAAGGCAGACCTAAGATGCTGGCCCAGCGAAGAATTTCCTTCCCAGGTCTTTCTTTACCAGGTCCGGCTAGTGGACGCTGGCCCGTCGACGGTGTACAGCGCGTTGTCCTCCGTCAGCCAGATGATGGGTATGAGGGTCCCGGGTTTCGGCACCAAAATGTTAGAGATTTGCTCACTCCAACTTATTTTGCAAGAACCACACAGAGACAAGGCAAGTTCTTTTAGACACCTGCAGGTGGAGAGATCACTCGCTACAGGAATGAAATCTGAAAAGTCTCCTTCCTGCAAGGGCATATTTATTAGGAGGAACAGAGTGGGGGTATGGGTAGGCTGGCTAAAGCCCTTGCCCTCTAGTCTAAACATGTCAGGGGATGTTTTATGACCTTGTGATAAGGAGGACAAGGTAAGGTATTTATTACCTGTTGCACTCCAACATAATCCTACGATAAAGATAACCTGGAAAACCCTAACAACCAGGAGCGAGCTACAATTGTGAGTAGCCATAACATTTATCTTAAACACTTCCTATTTCATGTCTAACAGTACTTGATTTAACAAATAACCATAAATAAATACAGTGTGGGCACTGAAGTTAACATATGTGATTATACTGCCTAATCTGTCACCGAGAATATTGTTGCAAAGTAATATAAGATCCAAAGTTGTAATTCAGAATAGTTTTCAAAAGAAGGCCATTAGAATTATATACAAGTCTGATTACCCTGAACATAATAGCAAGCTATTAATTAAATCACAAATTCTTCAATTCAAAGATTTGGTAGATTATCAGACAAATAATGTCTAACAGTAATTGATTTAACACATCACGATAAGTAGATTGAGTGTGGGCACTCTCAAGTTAACATATGTGATTATACTGCCTAATCTGTTACAGAGTATGTTGTTGCAGAGTAATGTAGAATAGATCCAAAGTAGTAATCCAGAATAGTTTTGAAAAGGCCATTAGAATAATAAACAAATCTGATTACCTTGAACATAATAACAAGCTAAGTGTTTAATATGTCCTATGAAGTCAAAATTGGGCACCATCATGTGGTGAAATTTGGAATTGCATCACATCCAATTTTGCCTGGGAACAAACAGATTAAATAAATCTTAGTTTTGAATAAGCCACTCCTTCTCAAACAAGTAAACTCTGCCCATTTTGCGCAGTAGATGTTCTGTTAATATCTAGTATTTATACAAAGTCATAATTTAAATTGCTTTCAACCTTCATTCATCGGTCCAACCAACATTACTCGCTCTTATTACCAACTTGTATCGATTTAACTAAGCGTTTAATACTTCCTATCAGGTCTCAATTCAAGATTTGGCAAAATACAATTTCAGCAAATCCAATTTTGCCAGGGAACAAAAATAGATTAAATAAACTAAATAAGTCTTCTTCCCATTAAATAAATCAGAAAAGTGTCACGGTCGGGGGTGGCATGGAGCAGGGCGACCAAGTGCAGCTTGGACCAGGGTTTATTGAAGCAACTCAAAATACAGACTCGGTAAACTGACATGACTTAAACAATAACTTGACTGACCGGGACGTGAAACAAGAAGACAGCAGGACATGACGGCATCAAGACAGTACGCCAACACCGAACGACAGCAACCAAAACCAAAACCAACCAATACCAATGATCCGACAGGGCGAGAGGGGCAAACAGGACTTTTATACACGACAGGTAACGAGAGGCAGGTGGGAACAATCACACTGATCATGGGCACACAGGAGGGGAGGGGCGGGCACACAGACAGAAACCAAGACAACAGACACATAATGGAGCAGTTGGGGACGAGACGTGACAGAACCCCCCCCACAAGGGACGTCTCCCGACGTCCCAAAAAAAAAAAAAAAACTAGGGGAATCGAACCGCACCGCACTCGGGCGGCGACTTAGGGAACCGAACCGCACCGCACTCGGACGGCGACTTGGGGAACCGAACCGCACCGCACTCGGGCGGCGACTTGGGGAACCGAACCGCACCGCACTCGGGTGGCGACTTGGGGAACCGAACCGCACCGCACTCGGGCGGCGACTTGGGGAACCGAACCGCACCGCACTCGGGCGGCGACTTGGGGAACCGAACCGCACCGCACTCGGGCGGCGACTTGGGGAACCGAACCGCACTCGGGCGGCGACTTGGGGAACCGAACCGTCGACTTGGGGAACCGAACCGCACTCGGGCGGCGACTTGGGGAACCGAACCGCACTCGGGCGGCGACTTGGGGAACCGAACCGCACTCGGGCGGCGACTTGGGGAACCGAACCGCCCTCCGGCGGCGACTTCGGGGACAGAACCGCACTCGGGCGGCGACTTCGGGGACAGAACCGCACTCGGGCGGCGACTGCGGGGACAGATCCGCACTCTGGCGGTGACTTCGGGGACAGATCCGCACTCGGGCGGCGACTGCGGGGACAGATCCGCACTCTGGCGGTGACTTCGGGGAACAGAACCGCGCTCGGGCGGCGACCTAGGGGACAGAACCGCACTCCGGCGGCGACTTCGGGGACAGAACCGCACTAGGGCGGCGACTTCGGGGACAGAACCGCACTCGGGCGGCGACTGCGGGGACAGATCCGCACTCCGGCGGTGACCTAGGGGACAGAACCGCACTCTGGCGGTGACTTCGGGGACAGAACCGCACTCGGGCGGCGACTGCGGGGACAGATCCGCACTCGGGCGGCGACTTTGGGGAACAGAACCGCGCTCGGGCAGCGACTTGGGGAACACAACCGCACACGGGCGGCGACTTGGGGAAACAGAACCGCACTCCGCGGAAACTCGGGGAAACACAACCGCACTGGGGCGGCGACTTGGGAAGTCTGTACCGCGATCGGCGGCCACTCACAAAGTCCGTACAGTGATCGGCGACATTCGGAAGGCGGGGCTGTGCGCGGCGGCAAGAGCCATCACGCGCCGCAGCAGTGGGAGTGGAGCCAGGGATGATCGCGGGTCCGACGCAGCTGGCTTGGATGTCTGGCGACGCTCGCGGGTCCCGCGACGCTGGGGTGGAGCCCGATGGCGGCCGTGAGTCTGATGACGCCGGGGGGGCACTCCGATAGCGGCCGCGGGTCCGGCGTCGCGGCAGCGAAGTCCGACGACGGTCGCAGAGCTGATGGCGCCGGGGGGGAATTCCGATGGCGGCCGTGAGTCCGGCGTCGCTGGAGCAAGATCCGATGGCGGCTGCAAGCCCATGGCGCTGGAACATGCTCGGATGTGGATCGGGCGTCGCAGCGGGAGCTGGTGGTGAAGGGTGGTCCAAGCGCTGGCCGCTGTGATGGTCGGATCATTCTGTCAGGGTCGGTTGTAGCATGGAGCAGGACGACCAAGTGCAGCTTGGACCAGGGTTTATTGAAGCAACTCAAAATACAGACTCGGTAAACTGACATGACTTAAACAATAACTTGACTGACCGGGACGTGAAACAAGAAGACAGCAGGACATGACGGCATCAAGACAGTACGCCAACACCGAACGACAGCAACCAAAACCAAAACCAACCAATACCAATGATCCGACAGGGCGAGAGGGGCAAACAGGACTTTTATACACGACAGGTAACGAGAGGCAGGTGGGAACAATCACACTGATCATGGGCACACAGGAGGGGAGGGGCGGGCACACAGACAGAAACCAAGACAACAGACACATAATGGAGCAGTTGGGGACGAGACGTGACAAAAAGTCTTTCTTGTAACCAGTCCTCTTCAAACAAGTAAAGTCTGCCCATTTTGTGCCGTGGATTTTGTGTCTATGCCTAGTATTTATACAAAATCATAATTTAAACGACTTCATTCCTTCATTCACTTTGGAAATTTGGAATTGCAGCAAATCGAATTTTGCCAGGGAACAAAAATAGATCAATTAAACTAAATAAGTCTTCTTCCCATTGAATAAATTAAAGAAGTCTGTCTTGTAACCAGTCATTTTCAAACAAGTAAAGTCTGCCCATTTTGTGCCGTAGATTTTGTGTTTATGCCTAGTATTTATACAAAATCATAATTTAAAGGATTTCATTCCTTCATTCACTTTGGAAATTTGGAATTGCAGCACATCAAATTTTGCCTGGGAAGAAAAGTAGATTAAATAAATTTAATAAGTCTTACTACTTCCCATTAAATAAATTAAATACGTCTTACTTGTTCCCACTCCTTTTCAAAAAAGTAGTTTAAAACGAGGGCCCTTCACTCAACCTTTAACCCTATTTATTCACCTTCTAGGCTAAGTGTTAAAGGCTAAATGTTAAAAGCTAAGTGTTAGAGGCTAAGTGCCAGAGGCTAGGCGCCAGAGGTGAGTTTTTGTGGGCTGAAGTTTTAGTGGGGTTAGTGTGAATACAATCCAAAAGAATACAACAGAATACAATACAATAGAATATAATACATAGATTAAATTCAATAGCTCTTACTACTTCCCATTAAATAAATTAAATATGTCTTACTTATTCCCAATCCTTTTCAAAAAAGTTGTTTAAAACGAGGGCCCTTCACTCAACCTTTAACCTCTACCACCGCACGTCACATTGTGTTGTATCTGTGAATGTTGGTTGTGGCCAAATGATAGTTTTCTTTCATTCGTTTAGGTTCCACGGTGTTTGTTGGCTATATGTTTTCCACTGTCAGAAGGATGAAAATACAAAGTACGCTTGGACGTGGGCAAAGACGTCACCGGTGAGTCCTTCCTTCCTATTTATTTACCTTCTAGGTGCTAGAGGCTAAGTGTTAGAGGCTAAGTGTTAGAGGCTAAGTGTTAAAGGCAACACAATACGAACAACACAACACAATACGAACAACTCAACACAATACGAACAACACAATATGAACAACACAACACAATACGAACAACACAACACAATACGAAAAACACAACACATTACTAACAACACAACACAATACGGACAACACAACGATACAGCACTGAACAACACGATACCGCACTGAACAACATGATACCGCACTGAACAACACGATACCGCACTGAACAACACCATGCCGCACTGAACAACACCATGCCGCACTGAACAACACCATCCCGCAATGAACAACACCATGCCGCACTGAACAACACCATGCCGCACTGAACGACACCATGCTGCACTGAACGACACCATGCCGCACTGAACAACATTATGCCGCACTGAACAACACCATGCCGCACTGAACAACACCATGCCGCACTAAACAACATTATGCCGCACTGAAAAACACCATGCCGCACTAAACGACACCATCCCGCACTGAACAACACCATGCCGCATTGAACAACACCATGCCGCACTGAACAACACCATCCCGCAGTGAACAACATTATGCCGCACTGAACAACATTATGCCGCACTGAACAACACCATGCCGCACTGAACAACACCATGCCGCACTAAACAACATTATGCCGCACTGAAAAACACCATGCCGCACTGAACAACACCATGCCGCAATGAACAACACCATGCCGCACTGAACAACACCATGCCGCACTGAACAACATTATGCCGCACTGAACAACATTATGCCGCACTGAACAACACCATGCCGCACTGAACAACACCATGCCGCACTGAACAACACCATGCCGCACTGAACAACACCATGCCGCACTGAACAACACCATGCCGCACTAAACAACATTATGCCGCACTGAAAAACACCATGCCGCACTGAACAACACCATGCCGCACTGAACAACATTATGCCGCACTGAACAACACCATCCCGCACTGAACAACACCATGCCGCACTGAACAACGCCATGCCACACTGAACAACACCATGCCGCACTGCACAACACCATCCCGCACTGAACAACACCATGCCGCACTGAACAACACCATGCCGCACTGAACAACATTATGCCGCACTGAACACCATTATGCCGCACTGAACATTATTATGCCGCACTGAACAACACCATGCCGCACTGAACAACACCATGCCGCACTGAACAACACCATCCTGCACTGAACAAAACCATCCCGCACTGAACAACACCATGCCGCACTGAACAACATTATGCCGCACTGAACAACATTATGCCGCACTGAAATACATTATGCCGCACTGAACAACACCATGCCGCACTGAATAACACCATGCCGCACTGAACAACACCATGCCGCACTGAACAACACCATGCCGCACTGAACAACACGATCCCGCACTAAACAACACCATCCCGCACTGAACACCATGCCGCACTGAAGAACACCATGCCGCACTGAACAACACCATGCCGCACTGAACAACACCATCCCGCACTGAACAACACCATGCCGCACTGAACAACACCATTCCGCACTGTACAACACCATGCCGCACTGAAAAACACCATGCCGCACTGAACAACACCATCCCGCACTAAACAACACTATGACGCACTGAACAACACCATGCCCCACTGAACAACACCATGCCGCACTGAACAACACCATGCCGCACTGAACAACACCATGCCGCACTGAACAACACCATGCCGCAATGAACAACACCATGCCGCACTGAACAACATTATGCCGCACTGAACAACATTATGCCGCACTGAACAACATTATGCCGCACTGAACATTATTATGCCGCACTGAACAACACCATGCCGCACTGAACAACACCATGCCGCACTGAACAACATTATGCCGCACTGAGCAACATTATGCCGCACTGAACAACACCATCCCGCACTGAACAACACCATGCCGCTTTGAACAACACCATGCCGCACTGAACAACACCATCCTGCACTGAACAACACCATCCCGCACTGAACAACACCATCCTGCACTGAACACCATGCCGCACTGAACAACATTATGCCACACTGAACAACACCATGCCGCACTGAACAACACCATGCCGCACTGAACAACACCATGCCACACTGAACAACACCATGCTGCACTGAACAACACCATGCCACACTGAACAACACCATCCTGCACTGAACAAAACCATGCCGCACTGAACAACACCATGCCACACTGAACAACACCATGCCGCACTGAACAACACCATGCCGCACTGAACAACACCATGCCGCACTGAACAACACCATGCCACACTGAACAACACCATGCCGCACTGAACAACACCATCCCGCAATGAACAACACCATGCCGCACTGAACGCACCATGCTGCACTGAACGACACCATGCTGCACTGAACGACACCATGCCGCACTGAACGACGCCATGCCGCACTGAACGACACCATGCCGCACTAAAAGACACCATCCCGCACTGAACAACACCATGCTGCACTGAACAACACCATCCTGCACTGAACAACACCATCCCGCACTGAACAACATTATGCCGCACTGAACAACATTATGCCGCACTGAACAATACTATGCCGCACTGAACAACACCATGCCGCACTAAACAACATTATGCCGCACTGAAAAACACCATGCCGCACTAAACGACACCATCCCGCACTGAACAACACCATGCCGCATTGAACAACACCATGCCGCACTGAACAACACCATCCCGCACTGAACAACACCATGCCGCACTGAACAACGCCATGCCACACTGAACAACACCATGCCGCACTGCACAACACCATGCTGCACTGAACAACACCATGCCACACTGAACAACACCATCCTGCACTGTATAACACCATGCCGCACTGAAAAACATCATGCCGCACTGAACAACACCATCCCGCACTAAACAACACTATGACGCACTGAACAACACCATGCCCCACTGAACAACACCATGCCGCACTGAACAACACCATGCCGCACTGAACAACACCATGCCGCACTGAACAACACCATGCCGCACTGAACAACACCATGCCGCAATGAACAACACCATGCCGCACTGAACAACACCATGCCGCACTGAACAACATTATGCCGCACTGAACAACATTATGCCGCACTGAACAACACCATGCCGCACTGAACAACACCATTCCGCACTGAACAACATTATGCCGCACTGAACAACACCATCCTGCACTGAACAACACCATCCCGCACTGAACAACACCATCCCGCACTGAACAACACCATGCCGCACTGAACAAAATTATGCCGCACTGAACAACACCATGCCGCACTGAACAACACCATGCCGCACTGAACAACACCATGCCGCACTGAACAACACCATGCCGCACTGAACAACACCATGCCGCACTGAACAACACCATCCTGCACTGAACAACACCATGCCGCACTGAACAACGCCATGCCGCACTGAACAACGCCATGCCGCACTGCACAACGCCATGCCGCACTGCACAACACCATCCCGCACTGAACAACATTATGCCGCACTGAACAACATTATGCCGCACTGAACATTATTATATTATATGCATTATTAGGTGGAGGAGACGCGGCGGTGTTGGGAGACCGAGCGGTGTCGCCTCCACCAGGAGCGCGGAAGAAACCCTGGCAGCGGCCCAGCAGGCCTGGCAGTCCCGAGCGGACGATCTCCGATCGGCTCATCACCAGCATCGGGAGGAGCTGAGCCGAACCAAGAGAGACTGCGAGAGGGAGATCCGCTGACTGGTAGGACTGATCAGATGCGCGGTGCGTGGCTATGTTCCCAATTTCGTCGTATACCTGCAGTGCAATGACACCTAAGGCATTCTATTCTATTTCACAAGAAGAAAATGTCCGGTTGCTCGCTTCGCTTTTGTCACAGCAAAGGTGCTCTAGTCGATTCAAGAAAAAAATTGGCCGGTTGCTCTCTTTGTTTTTGTCACAATTCTGGCAAATGAGTTTGCCCGCCTGCCTGAACGCTCCCCGTTTGTACATCCAGATGGATGAGATCAAGCTGAAAGACAGAGCGGTTAGTGTTTTGGATAAAGCCCTGGGGCCGGCCACGTCCACCGCCTTCAGCTGCAGACTCAGGCTGCCGAGCAGCAGATCGCTGCCCTGAGGGATTCCCAAAGGGCGGGCCTAAACTACCCTGGAAGTGGGGTCAACGCCGCTACTAGCAATCCTCTTTATAGCGTAAGCCACCTCATCACACACTTGCAGTACGCATGACTTAGTTCGTTGCTGGAGGAAGGTAGCACAAAAACAGTTTTGAACTTTGAACGAGTGGTTGTGTGTGTGTGTTGCGGGGCGTTTTCAGTCTCAGGAGGATCGGGACACGCGACGGTTTCATCTGAAAATCGCTGAGCTCAGCGCAGTCATCAGGAAACTGGAGGATCGAAACGCCCTGCTTTCTGAAGAGCGCGATGAACTGGTAATTTATTGACGGCACGCTTGAAGGTTTGCGCTACGTTTGATGCGCGCCATCCAGCGAGGCACCCATTGCGCTTGCTTATTAGTTGAGCGGCGCGGCGAGTCGGTTGCCTGGTAGATGTCTTTTATTGGGAGCCAATGCCACGATTCTTTCCTCAGTGGTTAGAATACATCAAAGTGACCAAGTCAGCACTTCAACAGTAGATGTTGGACATTGAAAGTGAAAAGGTAGACAGACTCGCGACATCAGCCAAGGGGAACTCCGGCAATGTGCCCCAACAATTCTGACCTTGAGCTGTGCTAGGATATGTTCTGTAACCAGAAGGGCTACCTGGATGAAGAGTTGGACTTCAGGAAGCGTTCCATGGACCAGGCTCATAAGGTAAGCCGCCCTCAAATCTCCCGCCGGACCACTGATGGACGAGGATTGCAGCCCAGAGGATCCTGGAGCTGGAGGCCATGTTGTACGAGGCGCTACCGCAGCGGGACTGCCCCGCCACGGACGGCGAAAAAGCCAGCCACGCTGGCGTGAATGACGTGCTGACGGCGGATCAGAGAGAAGAGCTTAGGAGCGCCGTGGACCAATGGAAGCGAGCCCTGATGTGCAAGTTGAGGGAGCGCGACGCTTGCATCCTCCAAGAGAGAATGGATCTGCTGCACAGCGCGCAACAGGTAAGGGCCCAAAGCCAGCCCGGCACTTACTTGCACGCTTACTGGCTTTTGAAGGCCACTTTCCATTTGTCCGTCCTAGAGGAACAAAGAGCTGAAAGAATTCATCGAAGCTCAGAAGAGACAAATCAAACAATTGGAGGAGAAGTTTCTGTTTCTCTTTCTATTCTTCTCCTTGGCCTTCATTCTGTGGCCCTAACACCAGCTGGTGAGTGAGCTCCAGCGGCACCGCACTCGACACCTCCGATACACTGCCAGCCGGTCTCAGACGTTGGCAGACGCTCCGATGCCGACGTATACCCCCCGCCACGGTGACAGAGGCACCGCGTCACACCGGCGCTCATCCAATCAGAAGGCAGGAAAGGCAAATTCACATGCAGGGCACTCTTGAACCAGAAGAGAGCGCCACAAAAAACGGTTGTTGCCCCAAACGCGCACTAAAAAGGGTCAGAATAACAAGAGTCCCACCGGCCAGCCGGGGCCACCCGTCCATCCATTTCTTCAGGGGGGAAAAAATTGGAGTCACCGGTGAGTACATTTTGCATTTAGCTCTGCTTTTCTGCTTCTGTCTTCAAGTGTGTGGCATCCCGCGACCAAAGATTCAGCCAACCCCAAAGCGGTTGACCTCAACGTCCCACCACCATGCCGACCAGAGCAGGTGACGTGATGCTTTGGACATCCTTCCGTCTCAGATGCCCAAAAGTACTCTTTGCCACATCTGTGGCAATACGGTGTCTTTTCAAAGGTGCAAATAAATCCAGCGTGGGCGGAACACGCACGTCTTCGTTTTTTCCCGCTTTGTTTGTGTGACAGCTGTTGTGAAAATTTTATACAAATAAAGTTGTATAGCACAGGTTTGGCCAAGCCGCAATTCCTGAACCGCATGCGGCTCTTTGCTTGGATTCATGCGGCCCTTTTATGTTCATATCAACATTTGTGTGTGTGTGTGTGTGTGTGTGGGGGGGGGTGTTGTGCGTGTTGGCTTCACTTGAGTTCAATTTGGTATTTTGGTCAAAAGCGCATGTGGTGAAATTCCACAAAGTAGGATAGGCAAACACATTCCAGTAAACTATTAGTGTCAATTGGGCTCTCGAAATGGCAGGAAAAAGATGCACAGCAAAATGGAAATATGTAGATGAACACAGGACGTTTTTATCAGAGAGGGAAAGTTTCGATTTTTTGTTGAACGTGATGGCAAACCATTCTGCCTGATATGTCAGACCTCAGCGCATTTCAAAGATTCAAATCTTCAGCGCCATGCACTTCAGCTCACTCCATGGCTAACATTGATCAGGCGTCGAACCCGCAACATCATGCTTAAGAGGTGGACATGCTAACCAGTGCGCCATTATGTCAACGCATAATAACTAAGTCTACTGATCAAAACAGCGGTTACTATATGACGTCGCTACGTCGTGGTCAAGTGACGCAGACAAAACATCAATGGACGGACCTTCCTCCGAAATTAGAATCCGTGGGCAGAGTTAACTTGTTTAAAAGGGAGTGGGCAGAAGAAATATTTAATTTATTTAAATCTATTTTGAGTGCACACCATTATGCCAATGCATAACAACTGTAAATCTACTAAACAAAACAGCGGTTGCTATATGACATCTGCCACGTTGTGGTCACGTGACAGACGTGACGTCGATGGGCGAAACTTCCGCCGGAATTCAAATCCGCGGGGAGAGTTAACTTGTTTAAAAGGGAGTGGGCAGAAGAATTATTTAATTTATTCAAATCCATTTGGAGTGTGCGCCATTATGTCAATGCATAACAACTGTAAGTCTACTAAACAAAACAGCGGTTGCTATATGACGTCTGCCACGTCGTGGTCACGTGACGCGGACGTGACGTCGACGCCTACTTTACATCCCACCGATCACAGGACCCCTTGGCTGCATAACCGCGCCCCCTTCCCAACCAATCGGATTTGCTATACGCGAAAACGACGCCAATGGGCGGGCTCTTCCGCCAGAATTTAAATCCGTGGGCGTGGCTCGCAACAGGAAGTAGGAAAATGGCGATGTTGACAAAGACACAGCGGATGGTAACATACAACTAACGAGAGAAATATTTTTATTTTCTGCTTGCAACTGGACCGTCCAGAGCGTACACGGTAAGTACAACTCATCGTTTTTAAAAAGAAGTACTTTTGTTGCCCTGAAAAGCGAGTGAGTGTGGCGTTTGGGGGGGAACGTCGAATTTCGACGATTATTTCGACTGGTCAACGGTTGTAAATGATTGCGTTGATTAAAAACTTTATTTAACTCTACTCTTAACTTTGCCGTTTCAGATATGCGGGTATTACACCGCGGAAATGACGTCAATAGGCTGAACTGTCGCCAAAATTCAAATCTGTGGGCGCAATGGCCTTGAGCGAGACAACGGATACAAACACGACGACTATCAACAGAAATATCTTTATTTTCTGTTTGCAAGTGGACCGTCTAGAGCGTACACGGTAAGTACAACTCATTAGGTTTAAAAAGATTTACGTTTGTGTAGTTTGCGTTGCGTTACATCTGTGAATGTTGGTTGAGGCTAAATGTTAATGTTTAATTTCCTTCCTTTAGGTTCCACGGTGTTTGTTGGCTGTAAGTTTTCCACTGCAAGAAGAGGCTCGTATCATTGACCAGGAGCGAGCTACAAGTATCATTGACCAGGAGCGAGCTACAATTGTGAGTAGCCATAACATTTATCTTAAACACTTCCTATTTCATGTCTAACAGTACTTGATTTAACAAATAACCATAAATAAATACAGTGTGGGCACTGAAGTTAACATATGTGATTATACTGCCTAATCTGTCACCGAGTATATTTTTGCAAAGTAATATAAGATCCAAAGTTGTAATTCAGAATAGTTTTCAAAAGAAGGCCATTAGAATTATATACAAGTCTGATTACCCTGAACATAATAGCAAGCTATTAATTAAATCACAAATTCTTCAATTCAAAGATTTGGTAGATTATCAGACAAATAATGTCTAACAGTAATTGATTTAACACATCACGATAAGTAGATTGAGTGTGGGCACTCTCAAGTTAACATATGTGATTATACTGCCTAATCTGTTACAGAGTATGTTGTTGCAGAGTAATGTAGAATAGATCCAAAGTAGTAATCCAGAATAGTTTTGAAAAGGCCATTAGAATAATAAACAAATCTGATTACCTTGAACATAATAACAAGCTAAGTGTTTAATATGTCCTATGAAGTCAAAATTGGGCACCATCATGTGGTGAAATTTGGAATTGCATCACATCCAATTTTGCCTGGGAACAAACAGATTAAATAAATCTTAGTTTTGAATAAGCCACTCCTTCTCAAACAAGTAAACTCTGCCCATTTTGCGCAGTAGATGTTCTGTTAATATCTAGTATTTATACAAAGTCATAATTTAAATTGCTTTCAACCTTCATTCATCGGTCCAACCAACATTACTCGCTCTTATTACCAACTTGTATCGATTTAACTAAGCGTTTAATACTTCCTATCAGGTCTCAATTCAAGATTTGGCAAAATACAATTTCAGCAAATCCAATTTTGCCAGGGAACAAAAATAGATTAAATAAACTAAATAAGTCTTCTTCCCATTAAATAAATCAGAAAAGTGTCACGGTCGGGGGTGGCATGGAGCAGGGCGACCAAGTGCAGCTTGGACCAGGGTTTATTGAAGCAACTCAAAATACAGACTCGGTAAACTGACATGACTTAAACAATAACTTGACTGACCGGGACGTGAAACAAGAAGACAGCAGGACATGACGGCATCAAGACAGTACGCCAACACCGAACGACAGCAACCAAAACCAAAACCAACCAATACCAATGATCCGACAGGGCGAGAGGGGCAAACAGGACTTTTATACACGACAGGTAACGAGAGGCAGGTGGGAACAATCACACTGATCATGGGCACACAGGAGGGGAGGGGCGGGCACACAGACAGAAACCAAGACAACAGACACATAATGGAGCAGTTGGGGACGAGACGTGACAGAACCCCCCCCACAAGGGACGTCTCCCGACGTCCCAAAAAAACCCAAAAAACTAGGGGAATCGAACCGCACCGCACTCGGGCGGCGACTTAGGGAACCGAACCGCACCGCACTCGGACGGCGACTTGGGGAACCGAACCGCACCGCACTCGGGCGGCGACTTGGGGAACCGAACCGCACCGCACTCGGGCGGCGACTTGGGGAACCGAACCGCACCGCACTCGGGCGGCGACTTGGGGAACCGAACCGCACCGCACTCGGGCGGCGACTTGGGGAACCGAACCGCACCGCACTCGGGCGGCGACTTGGGGAACCGAACCGCACTCGGGCGGCGACTTGGGGAACCGAACCGTCGACTTGGGGAACCGAACCGCACTCGGGCGGCGACTTGGGGAACCGAACCGCACTCGGGCGGCGACTTGGGGAACTGAACCGCACTCGGGCGGCGACTTGGGGAACCGAACCGCCCTCCGGCGGCGACTTCGGGGACAGAACCGCACTCGGGCGGCGACTTCGGGGACAGAACCGCACTCGGGCGGCGACTGCGGGGACAGATCCGCACTCTGGCGGTGACTTCGGGGACAGATCCGCACTCGGGCGGCGACTGCGGGGACAGATCCGCACTCTGGCGGTGACTTCGGGGAACAGAACCGCGCTCGGGCGGCGACCTAGGGGACAGAACCGCACTCCGGCGGCGACTTCGGGGACAGAACCGCACTAGGGCGGCGACTTCGGGGACAGAACCGCACTCGGGCGGCGACTGCGGGGACAGATCCGCACTCCGGCGGTGACCTAGGGGACAGAACCGCACTCTGGCGGTGACTTCGGGGACAGAACCGCACTCGGGCGGCGACTGCGGGGACAGATCCGCACTCGGGCGGCGACTTTGGGGAACAGAACCGCGCTCGGGCAGCGACTTGGGGAACACAACCGCACACGGGCGGCGACTTGGGGAAACAGAACCGCACTCCGCGGAAACTCGGGGAAACACAACCGCACTGGGGCGGCGACTTGGGAAGTCTGTACCGCGATCGGCGGCCACTCACAAAGTCCGTACAGTGATCGGCGACATTCGGAAGGCGGGGCTGTGCGCGGCGGCAAGAGCCATCACGCGCCGCAGCAGTGGGAGTGGAGCCAGGGATGATCGCGGGTCCGACGCAGCTGGCTTGGATGTCTGGCGACGCTCGCGGGTCCCGCGACGCTGGGGTGGAGCCCGATGGCGGCCGTGAGTCTGATGACGCCGGGGGGGCACTCCGATAGCGGCCGCGGGTCCGGCGTCGCGGCAGCGAAGTCCGACGACGGTCGCAGAGCTGATGGCGCCGGGGGGGAATTCCGATGGCGGCCGTGAGTCCGGCGTCGCTGGAGCAAGATCCGATGGCGGCTGCAAGCCCATGGCGCTGGAACATGCTCGGATGTGGATCGGGCGTCGCAGCGGGAGCTGGTGGTGAAGGGTGGTCCAAGCGCTGGCCGCTGTGATGGTCGGATCATTCTGTCAGGGTCGGTTGTAGCATGGAGCAGGACGACCAAGTGCAGCTTGGACCAGGGTTTATTGAAGCAACTCAAAATACAGACTCGGTAAACTGACATGACTTAAACAATAACTTGACTGACCGGGACGTGAAACAAGAAGACAGCAGGACATGACGGCATCAAGACAGTACGCCAACACCGAACGACAGCAACCAAAACCAAAACCAACCAATACCAATGATCCGACAGGGCGAGAGGGGCAAACAGGACTTTTATACACGACAGGTAACGAGAGGCAGGTGGGAACAATCACACTGATCATGGGCACACAGGAGGGGAGGGGCGGGCACACAGACAGAAACCAAGACAACAGACACATAATGGAGCAGTTGGGGACGAGACGTGACAAAAAGTCTTTCTTGTAACCAGTCCTCTTCAAACAAGTAAAGTCTGCCCATTTTGTGCCGTGGATTTTGTGTCTATGCCTAGTATTTATACAAAATCATAATTTAAACGACTTCATTCCTTCATTCACTTTGGAAATTTGGAATTGCAGCAAATCGAATTTTGCCAGGGAACAAAAATAGATCAATTAAACTAAATAAGTCTTCTTCCCATTGAATAAATTAAAGAAGTCTGTCTTGTAACCAGTCATTTTCAAACAAGTAAAGTCTGCCCATTTTGTGCCGTAGATTTTGTGTTTATGCCTAGTATTTATACAAAATCATAATTTAAAGGATTTCATTCCTTCATTCACTTTGGAAATTTGGAATTGCAGCACATCAAATTTTGCCTGGGAAGAAAAGTAGATTAAATAAATTTAATAAGTCTTACTACTTCCCATTAAATAAATTAAATACGTCTTACTTGTTCCCACTCCTTTTCAAAAAAGTAGTTTAAAACGAGGGCCCTTCACTCAACCTTTAACCCTATTTATTCACCTTCTAGGCTAAGTGTTAAAGGCTAAATGTTAAAGGCTAAGTGTTAGAGGCTAAGTGCCAGAGGCTAGGCGCCAGAGGCGAGTTTTTGTGGGCTGAAGTTTTAGTGGGGTTAGTGTGAATACAATCCAAAAGAATACAACAGAATACAATACAATAGAATATAATACATAGATTAAATTCAATAGCTCTTACTACTTCCCATTAAATAAATTAAATACGTCTTACTTATTCCCAATCCTTTTCAAAAAAGTTGTTTAAAACGAGGGCCCTTCACTCAACCTTTAACCTCTACCACCGCACGTCACATTGTGTTGTATCTGTGAATGTTGGTTGTGGCCAAATGATAGTTTTCTTTCATTCGTTTAGGTTCCACGGTGTTTGTTGGCTATATGTTTTCCACTGTCAGAAGGATGAAAATACAAAGTACGCTTGGACGTGGGCAAAGACGTCACCGGTGAGTCCTTCCTTCCTATTTATTTACCTTCTAGGTGCTAGAGGCTAAGTGTTAGAGGCTAAGTGTTAGAGGCTAAGTGTTAAAGGCAACACAATAGGAACAACACAACACAATACGAACAACTCAACACAATACGAACAACACAATATGAACAACACAACACAATACGAACAACACAATACGAAAAACACAACACATTACTAACAACACAACACAATACGGACAACACAACGATACAGCACTGAACAACACGATACCGCACTGAACAACATGATACCGCACTGAACAACACGATACCGCACTGAACAACACCATGCCGCACTGAACAACACCATGCCGCACTGAACAACACCATCCCGCAATGAACAACACCATGCCGCACTGAACAACACCATGCCGCACTGAACGACACCATGCTGCACTGAACGACACCATGCCGCACTGAACGACACCATGCCGCACTGAACGACACCATGCCGCACTGAACGACACCATCCCGCACTGAACAACACCATGCCGCACTGAACAACACCATCCTGCACTGAACAACACCATCCCGCACTGAACAACATTATGCCGCACTGAACAACATTATGCCGCACTGAACAACACCATGCCGCACTGAACAACACCATGCCGCACTGAACAACATTATGCCGCACTGAAAAACACCATGCCGCACTAAACGACACCATCCCGCACTGAACAACACCATGCCGCATTGAACAACACCATGCCGCACTGAACAACACCATCCTGCACTGAACAAAACCATCCCGCACTGAACAACACCATGCCGCACTGAACAACATTATGCAGCACTGAACAACATTATGCCGCACTGAACAACACCATTCCGCACTGTACAACACCATGCCGCACTGAAAAACACCATGCCGCACTGAACAACACCATCCCGCACTAAACAACACTATGACGCACTGAACAACACCATGCCCCACTGAACAACACCATGCCGCACTGAACAACACCATGCCGCACTGAACAACACCATGCCGCACTGAACAACACCATGCCGCACTGAACAACACCATGCCGCAATGAACAACACCATGCCGCACTGAACAACACCATGCCGCACGAACAACACCATGCCGCACTGAACACCATCCCGCAATGAACAACACCATGCAGCACTGAACAACACCATGCCGCACTGAACAACATTATGCCGCACTGAGCAACATTATGCCGCACTGAACAACACCATCCCGCACTGAACAACACCATGCCGCTTTGAACAACACCATGCCGCACTGAACAACACCATCCTGCACTGAACAACACCATCCCGCATTGAACAACACCATCCTGCACTGAACACCATGCCGCACTGAACAACATTATGCCACACTGAACAACACCATGCCGCACTGAACAACACCATGCCGCACTGAACAAAACCATGCCGCACTGAACAACACCATGCTGCACTGAACAACATTATGCCGCACTGAACAACACCATGCCGCACTGAACAACACCATGCCGCACTGAACAACACCATGCCGCACTGAACAACACCATGCCGCACTGAACAACACCATCCCGCTCTGAACAACACCATGCCGCACTGAACAACGCCATGCCACACTGAACAACACCATGCCGCACTGCACAACGCCATCCCGTACTGAACAACACCATGCCGCACTGAACAACACCATGCCGCACTGAAAAACATTATGCCGCACTGAACAACATTATGCCGCACTGAACATTATTATGCCGCACTGAACAACACCATGCCGCACTGAACAACACCATGCCGCACTGAACAACATTATGCCGCACTGAGCAACATTATGCCGCACTGAACAACACCATCCCGCACTGAACAACACCATGCCGCTTTGGACAACACCATGCCGCACTGAACAACACCATCCTGCACTGAACAACACCATCCCGCACTGAACAACACCATCCTGCACTGAACACCATGCCGCACTGAACAACATTATGCCACACTGAACAACATCATGCCGCACTGAACAACACCATGCCGCACTGAACAACACCATGCCGCACTGAACAACACCATGCTGCACTGAACAACACCATGCCACACTGAACAACACCATCCTGCACTGAACAACATCATGCCGCACTGAACAACACCATGCCGCACTGAACAACACCATGCCGCAGTGAACAACACCATGCCGCACTGAACAACACCATGCCGCACTGAACAACACCATGCCGCACTGAACAACACCATCCCGCAATGAACAACACCATGCCGCACTGAACAACACCATGCCGCACTGAACGCACCATGCTGCACTGAACCACACCATGCCGCACTGAACGACACCATGCCGCACTGAACGACACCATGCCGCACTGAAAGACACCATCCCGCACTGAACAACACCATGCTGCACTGAACAACACCATCCTGCACTGAACAACATCATCCCGCACTGAACAACATTATGCCGCACTGAACAACATTATGCCGCACTGAACAACACCATGCCGCACTGAACAACACCATGCCGCACTAAACAACATTATGCCGCACTGAAAAACACCATGCCGCACTAAACGACACCATCCCGCACTGAACAACACCATGCCGCATTGAACAGCACCATGCCGCACTGAACAACACCATCCCGCACTGAACAACACCATGCCGCACTGAACAACGCCATGCCACACTGAACAACACCATGCCGCACTGCACAACACCATGCTGCACTGAACAACACCATGCCGCACTGAACAACACCATCCTGCACTGTACAACACCATGCTGCACTGAAAAACATCATGCCGCACTGAACAACACCATCCCGCACTAAAAAACACTATGACGCATTGAACAACACCATGCCCCACTGAACAACACCATGCCGCACTGAACAACACCATGCCGCACTGAACAACACCATGCCGCACTGAACAACACCATGCCGCACTGAACAACACCTTGCCGCAATGAACAACACCATGCCGCACTGAACAACACCATGCCGCACTGAACAACATTATGCCGCACTGAACAACACTATGACGCATTGAACAACACCATGCCCCACTGAACAACACCATGCCGCACTGAACAACACCATGCCGCACTGAACAACATTATGCCGCACTGAACAACATTATGCCGCACTGAACATTATTATGCCGCACTGAACAACACCATGCCGCACTGAACAACACCATGCCGCACTGAACAACATTATGCCGCACTGAGCAACATTATGCCGCACTGAACAACACCATCCCGCACTGAACAACACCATGCCGCTTTGAACAACACCATGCCGCACTGAAGAACACCATCCTGCACTGAACAACACCATCCCGCACTGAACAACACCATCCTGCACTGAACACCATGCCGCACTGAACAACATTATGCCACACTGAACAACATCATGCCGCACTGAACAACACCATGCCGCACTGAACAACACCATGCCGCACTGAACAACACCATGCTGCACTGAACAACACCATGCCACACTGAACAACACCATCCTGCACTGAACAACACCATGCCGCACTGAACAACACCATGCTGCACTGAACAACACCATGCCGCACTGAACAACACCATGCCGCACTGAACAACACCATGCCGCACAGAACAACACCATGCCGCACTGAACAACACCATCCCGCAATGAACAACACCATGCCGCACTGAACAACACCATGCCGCACTGAACGCACCATGCTGCACTGAACGACACCATGCCGCACTGAACTACACCATGCCGCACTGAACAACACCATGCCGCACTTAACAACACCATGCTGCACTGAACAACACCATGCCGCACTGAACAACACCATGCCGCACTGAACAACACCATGCCGCACTGAACTACACCATGCCGTACTGAACAACACGACGCCGCACTGAACAACACGACGCCGCACAGAACAACACGACGCCGCACAGAATAACACAATACCGCACAAAACAACACAATACCGCACAAACAGTTTTAGATAATATTATGTCGCAGTCATGTGACGCGGACATGATGTCAATAGGCGGAACTCACGGCAAAATTATAATCCGTTGGCGTGACTTGCAACAGGAAGTAGGAAAGCGGCAATGCTGGCAAACAAGACACAGCGGTTAGTAACACGACGACTAACAAGACAAATATTTTTGTTTTCAGCTTGCAACTTGACCGTCTAGAGCGTACAAGGTAATTACAACTCGTTGTTTTGAAAAATATGTTTTTTTTTTGTGTAGCCCTGAAAAGCGAGGGAGTGTGGCGTTTGGGAGGAACGTCGAACTCGGCGTCTGCTTCCAGCCACAGACGACAAATTTCGACGATTATTTCGACTGGTCAACGGTTGTAAATTATTGCGTTGATTAAAAACTTTAACTCTACTCTTAACTTTGCCGTTTCAGATATGCGGGTATTACACCGCGGAAATGACGTCAATAGGCTGAACTCTCGCCAAAATTCAAATCTGTGGGTGCAATGGCCTTGAGCGAGACAACGGATACAAACACGACGATTATCAACAGAAATATCTTTATTTTCTGCTTGCAAGTGGACCGTCTAGAGCGTACACGGTAAGTACAACTCATTGTGTTTAAAAAGATTTACGTTTGTGAATGTTGGTTGAGGCTAAATGTTAATGTTTAATTTCATTCCTTTAGGTTCCACGGTGTTTGTTGGCTGTATGTTTTCCACTGCAAGAAGAGGCTCATATCATTGACCAGCAGGAGCTACAATGGTGAGTACCCCTTTCGTCGTCCATTTATGTGAAACACTTCCTATTTCATGTCTAACAGTACTCGATTTAACAAATAACCATAAATAAATACAGTGTGGGCAGTCAAGTTAACATATGTGATTATCCTGCCTAATATGTTTATCACAAATATGTCACTAATCACTAAAATGTTTATTTGTTTATCACAACACCTTTGGACCTTCAGCAATTGATTATTTCCCTTCATCTACATAGAGACAGAACGATGGTGTCTTAAACATCTCATTCATTTCACCAAATAACTTCACGCAGGTGGATAACGGCCGTCTCGGTCACGCTATGTTGCGTGATGCAGTTTTGAAGAACTAAATGCATTTATTCAATGAATAAGTCAAGCTAGATCTATGTTTATGATGTTGTAAGTTACAGTACCGATTGAAGTTGAGTCCGAAGCCAGTGGAAAACAGCACTGCGTTTGTGCTCTCCAGGTACAAATGTTGTGATCTCTGACTGACGACCGGGCGAGACTCGAGTAAGAGATGTCCAAACGAGCTCCGGCAGGGCGGGCCAAGGCGGAGTGAACGGGCGCCCTTCAGGCCGCCAATGACGAGCTGAGAGCCAAACTGATGGACGTCCAGTTAGAACTTCAGCAGGAGAAGAACAAGGTGAAAACCTCAACAGACAGACACTGCCTGCCTCCCTGCCTGCCTGCCTGCCTGCCTGCCTGCCTGCCTGCCTGCCTGCCTGCCTGCCTGCCTGCCTGCCTGCCTGCCTGCCTGCCTGCCTGCCTGCCTGCCTGCCTGCCTCCCTGCCTGCCTGCCTGCCTGCCTGCCTGCCTCCCTCCCTCCCTCCCTCCCTCCCTCCCAGTTTTCCCGATGTAGATTTGACATGCGTGTGCCATGACTGTGTCAGCCTACATCAACAAATGCAGCGAGGACGTCAGCACCACTAAGAATATCATCACCCGGGGCAACCAACGACCCTGGATGACTGAGGAGGTATGTCAAACGCTACGAGCGCCATGACTGTGTCAGCCTACATCAACAAATGCACCGAGGACGTCAGCACCACTAAGAATATCATCACCCGGGGCAACCAACGACCCTGGATGACTGAGGAGGTACGTCAAACGCTACGAGCGCGGAACTCTGCCTTCAAGTCTGGCGACAAGGAGACACTGAGGACAGCGAGAGCCAACTTGAACCGTGCCATCAGGGTAGCGAAGCGAGACCGCAGTCGAAAAATTCAGGATCGTTTCCACGATGCCAACAACAACAGGAGTATGTGGCAAGGCATACGGGCGATTACAGACTACAAATCACCCCTTCCCCCCCAACCCCCTCGGTGGGTGAAGTTGATGCTGACTTTCTAAATGGTCTAAATAACTTCTTTGGGAGGTTCGAGGCATTAAACGGCACTCCAGCAGTTAAAACTGTCCCCCATCAGGAAGAGGAAGTACTCTGCCTTGACTCCGCTGATGTGTAAGACCCTGAGGAGAGTCAACCCCCGTAAGGCCCCTGGCCCCGACAACATTCCTGGGCGTGTGTTCAGGGAATGTGCAAGTCAGCTGGCTGGGGTCATCACAGACATTTTTAACACCTCGCTGGGCCAAGCCACAGTGCCAGCGTGCTTTAAGACTGCCTCCATCATTCCGGTGCCGAAGAAACCTCAAATCACCTCATTTAATGATTACCGACCTGTTGCACTGACTCCGGTCATGATGAAGTGCTTCGAAAGGCTGCTTAAAGGTCACATCGTTTCCAGACTCCCCCCATTATTTGACCCGTTCCAGTTTGCCGACCGGCAAAACCGCTCCACTCAGGACGCCATCTCCTCCGTTCTTCACCTGAGCCTGGCTCACCTGGAGGAGAAGAACACCCATGTGCGGATGCTGTTCCTGGACTTCAGCTCAGCGTTTAACACCATCATCCCACAGCATCTGGTAGGAAAATTGGAACACCTGGGCTTCAACACCCCCCTTCGCAACTGGGCTGCTAGACTTCCTCACCAACAGACCTCAGTCAGTCCGGGTCGGACAGAACACCTCTGATGTCATCACCCTCAGCACAGGCTCCCCTCAGGGCTGCGTCCTGAGCCCCCTGCTGTTCACCCTGATGACACACGACTGCGTCCCCAGGTTCACCACCAATCACATCGTGAAGTTCGCAGACGACACAACGGTGGTGGGGCTCATCAGAGACAACAACGACCTGGAATACAGAGAGGAGGTGGAGCAGCTGGTGGGCTGGTGCAGAGACAACAGCCTGATCCTGAATGTGGAGAAGATGAAGGAGATCATCGTCGACTTCAGGAAAAAACAGCCTCACCACGCTCCACTGATCATCAACAGCTCAGCTGTGGAGGTGGTCAGCAGCACCAAATTCCTGGGGGTCCACATCACAGAAGACCTCACCTGGACTATGAACACTACGGCACTGGTCAAGAGGGCACAGAAGCGCTTGTACTTCCTGCGGAGGATGAGGAGAGCCCACCTGCCCCCACCCATCATGAGGACGTTCTACAGGAGCACCATAGAGAGCATTCTGACAAGCTGTCTCTCTGTGTGGTGTGGAGGCTGCACCGCCTCCGATTGGAAGAACGTGAGGAGAGTGGTGAGGACAGCAGAGAGGATCATAGGGGTTCCTCTTCCCTCCATTCATGACATTTCATCTCAGCGCTGCATGTCCCGTGCCCGTAACATCATCCATGGCCCCGGCATGCGATTCCTTCGACGCCTTCGCAGAGGAATTGCTCTGCCTGTTCGACCTGGGATCCGCCGCCGAAGATGCCGCCGAGGAACTGGCGACGCTGCGTCAAGGTAGCCGATCGGTCGCGGAGTACGCCCTTAAGTTCCAGACGTTGGCCGGCAGCAGCGGATGGAACGCGCCAGCGCTTGTTAGCACATTCCTAAACGGCCTCGCCGAGTATATGAAAGACGAACTGGTGTCTTACGATCGCCCGCGAACCCTGAAGGGCGCGATGGACTTGGCGGCCCGAGTAGACCGGCGGATCCAGACGCGGCGGCGCGATTGGGAGAGGAGGTCCCCGCGGAATCCGCGTGGCCACATTCCTCCGTCTGCTGGGGACCCGTCAATCACACCACCCGCCGAGCCCATGGATCTGGGAGGGGCTCGGGTTCCCTCTGAGGAGCACCGTCGACGCCTCTCGCTGGGCTTGTGTTTTTACTGTGGGGAGGGGGGCCATCGGGTGGCGGGGTGCCCGTTAAAAGGCCGGAGCTCACGCGGCGTCGGGGGGATCCGCCTGAGCTCGACCAGCACCGGCTCTCCCGGTGCCAGCACGCTCACGCTACAGGCACGTGTCCAGCTTGCGGCGGGCGACCAGAACGTGGCGGCCTTGGTGGATTCCGGCGCGGAGGGGAACATCATGGACATTAGCCTAGCACGTCAGTGGGGTGTCGGCTTCCTCCCGCTGAGCCCGTCCATTCCCGCGCGTACCATTGATGGCCGTCTGATTGGCGAGGTGGCTTTCGTGACGGAACCGGTTAAGGTAATGCTCTCCGGCAATCACCACGAGACCATCCAGTTTTTTCTTCTTTCCCTCCCAGGACAGCAGCTCATCCTGGGGCACCCTTGGTTGCGGCAGCACAACCCGGTGCTGGACTGGGAGGTGGGGGTGGTACGGCAGTGGAGCGAACGCTGCCATCGAGTGTGCCTGAAGGCGGCCACCAGCCCACTCGGCAGAGCCCCGCCCAACACAGTCCCGACATCTCCAATGTCCCAGCAGTTTATCACGAACTCAAGGAGGTTTTTAGTAAAGCCAGGGCCGCTTCTCTTCCTCCACACCGGTCCTACGATTGCGCCATCGACCAGTTGCCCGGCACCTTCCCTCCCAAGGGACGCGTCTACTCCCTGTCCGCTCCTGCGCGCCGGGCTATGGAGGAATACATCCGGGAGTCCCTGGCAGCCGGTATCATACGGCCGTCCTCTTCACCTGCGGGAGCGGGGTTTTTCTTCGTGAAGAAGAAGGAGGGCACGCTCCGCCCGTGTATCGACTACCGGGGAATAAACGAGATCACCGTAAAGAACCGATACCCTCTGCCTCTTCTTTCTTCCGCCTTTGAGAGCCTTCAGGGTGCCACCATCTTCACAAAGCTGGATCTTCGCAACGCCTACCACCTGATCCGCATCCGGGAGGGAGACGAGTGGAAGACGGCTTTCAACACCCCGAGCGGACACTACGAGTACTTGGTGGTTCCGTTTGGGCTCACCAACGCCCCAGCAGTTTTCCAGTCCCTGATAAACGACGTGTTACGAGACATGCTGGACAAATTTGTGTTCGTTTATTTGGACGACATCCTCATCTTCTCCCGCTCGCTTCCTGAGCACATCAAGCATGTTCGGGCGGTGCTGCGACGCCTCCTAGAGAATTCGCTCTACGTGAAGGCAGAGAAGTGCGAGTTCCACGCCTCCTCTGTCAAATTCCTCGGCTACGTGGTGCGTGAGGGATCCATCGAAATGGACCCTGGGAAGGTGGAGGCGGTCACGTCATGGCCTGTTCCCGAGACACGCAAGCGGCTGCAACAATTCTTAGGTTTCGCGAACTTTTATCGACGTTTTATCCGTGGATACAGCACGGTGGCCGCGCCACTCACCGCCCTTACCAGCCCCGCCTCCCCATACAAATGAACAGAACGGGCGGAACAGGCATTTCAGGAGCTTAAGAGGAGGTTCACATCCGCTCCCATCCTCAGAGTTCCCGATCCCGACAGACAGTTCGTGGTCGAAGTGGACGCCTCGGACGTGGGTGTCGGGGCGGTGTTGTCTCAACGTAGCCGCCAAGACGATCGTCTCCATCCGTGCGCCTTCTTTTCTCGCCGTTTGTCAGCCTCAGAAAGGAACTATGACATCGGTAATCGGGAGCTCCTCGCCGTCAAGTTGGCTTTGGAGGAGTGGCGACAATGGCTGGAGGGCGCCACCACTCCGTTCATTGTCTGGACCGACCACCGCAACTTGGAGTATCTGAGATCGGCCAAGAGACTGAACGCAAGACAAGCACGGTGGGCTCTGTTCTTTGACCGGTTTGAGTTCTCTCTTTCCTACAGACCGGGTTCCCGTAACGCGAAGGCGGACGCCCTGTCGCGTTTGTTTCCTGGTGGGGAGGAGGGGCAGGGTCCGCCTCCCACTATCCTACCGAGCTCGGTTCGGGTGGCGGCTCTCACATGGGAGATCGAACGCCAAGTGGAAGCCGCATCACGCGATCAACCCGGCCCCAGCAACTGCCCGGAGGGTCGCCTGTTCGTCCCTGAAGGCCTGCGATCGGCCGTGGTGCAATGGGCGCACGACTCACGCCTGGCCTGTCATCCCGGCGCTGCACGCACGAGGTACGTGGTGGCACAGCGTTTCTGGTGGCCCACCTGGCAAGTGGACACCAGCGATTACGTCAGAGCCTGCTCAATCTGTAACCGCTACAAGACGTCTACTCGTCCTCCGGCCGGGCTGCTTCAACCCTTGCCGGTTCCCCAGCGTCCCTGGTCTCACCTGTCAATTGACTTTGTCACAGGCCTCCCCCCCTCAGAGGGAAACACGGTGGTCCTCACGGTGGTAGACCGTTTTAGCAAGATGACGCATTTCATCCCTCTGCCTAAGCTCCCATCTGCGAAGCAGACGGCGTCCATCATGGTGCGGGAGGTGTTTCGTCACCACGGTCTTCCACAAGACATCGTGTCAGACCGAGGACCTCAATTCGCGTCCACCTTCTGGATGGAGTTCTGCCGACTCCTCGGCGCCACGGCCAGCCTCTCCTCGGGGTTTCACCCTCAGTCCAACGGTCAAGCGGAGCGCCTGAACCAGGAACTGGCCAGGGCTCTCCGATGCCTGGCCGCCGGGGACCAGCGCGGGTGGGTTCAACAGCTTCCCTGGGTAGAGTATGCTCACAATTCCCTTCCCAGCTCGGCCACGGGATTTTCGCCTTTCCACTGCGTCTTCGGGTACCAGCCACCCTTGTTCGCCCACCAGGAGCGTGGTGCGGCGTGCCCGTCGGCCCAGGCTTGTGTCCGCCGTTGTCATCGTGCCTGGGCGAGGGGCCGGGTCACTCTTCTCCGCTCTGTTTCAGGCTACGCCCGCCAGGCGAACAAGCACCGGACGCCGGCTCCGGAGTACAGAGTGGGGCAGCGTGTGTGGCTCTCGACGCGGGATTTGCCGCTGCGAGCGGGATCCCGCAAACTGGCGCCCCGCTTTGTTGGACCGTTCCCTATCCAGAAGGTGATTGGCCCGGTCGCAGTCCGTCTGCTCCTTCCAGACTCCATGAAAGTTCATCCCACGTTCCACGTGTCCCGTGTGCGGCCCATCCATGAGAGCACGTTGGCGCCGGCGCCCGTTCCGCCGCCGCCGCCCCAGCTCGTCGATGGGGGCCCGGCTTACGCTGTCCGCTCCCTGCTCCGATCGCGGCGGCGTGGTCGGGGCCTACAATATCTCGTGGACTGGGAGGGTTATGACGACGCGCACCGCTCCTGGGTTCCGAGCCGCTGGATACTCGACCGTTCGCTCATCACGGAGTTCCATCGCTGTCATCCGGACCAACCGGGTCCTCGGCGCGGGTGCCCGAGGAGGGACGAGGGGACCAGGGGTGAGGGTCCGGGGAGGTCTTGCCCACCGGTACCGGGGTCTTCTGCCCCCGCGCCCGTCGAGCCTGCGTCTGGCGAGGTGTCGGACGTTTCAGCGGTGTGCTGACCCCTCCACCTGGCCGCCCGGGGTTTTGCCTTCCTTTTTTTTTGTTGTTGTTTTGTTGTTTTCGGTTCCTGGGGACGTCGGGAGCCGTCCCTTGTGGGGGGGGTTCTGTCACGTGCTGGTGCCACCTGCGACGGGACCACGCCCCCCCTGTCAGTGGAATCACCGTCACCTGCCACGGGTTCATGGACAGCGCTATATCAGCGCCGCAAGCGCAGAACCGACTGCCAGTCTGTCCCTTGATGCTGCTTCGCTCATCAGTCCCGGAGAAACTTGACTCGCTTGGCTATTCAAAACCCCCGCAGAACCGTTTGTCCTCTCCAGCCCGATCGCCGCTCCAGCGCCGGCTGTTCCCATCATCCCCTTCCAATAAAGTCCGTCGTCACGCACTTGGCTGTACTGTCCGATCCTTAACACTTGAAGTCACATCTCAATGTAATTTGGCTAATATTGGGGTAATGTGATCAAATTTTCTTGACCGTGAGAGCAGCCTCGCAGCGGCATTTTGCACTAACTGTAGACTTTTGATACTGGACTTAGGAAGACTAGAGAATAATACATTACAGTAGTCCAGGCGCGACGTGACGAACGCATGTACAATAGTTTCCGCATCCCTGGTCGAGAGAATCGGACGAATCTTAGCGATATTACGAAGGTGAAAAAACTCAATCCTGGTTATATTCTTAATGTGTTTTTGAAAGGAGAGCGTTTGGTCAAATATTACCCCGAGATCAGTTACAGTATCACTCTGAGTGATAGTACGGTTATCTATAGTTATAGTGGTTTCCTTAAATAAGTGTTGATAACGAGTAGGACCAATTATCAACATCTCAGTTTTATCTGGGTTAAGACGAAGGAAATTGAGAGACATCCATTGCTTGATCTCCGCAAGGCACGCCTCGAGATTACAACAGTCCCGCGAATCTGTCATCGATAACGGCATATATAACTGGGTGTCGTCCGCGTAGCATTGAAAACTAATATTATATTTACGTATTATGTCCCCAAGCGGACTCATATAAATATTAAATAAGATCGGTCCGAGTACCGATCCCTGTGGGACACCACACGTAACATTATAGAGCTTAGAGGACGTATTGCCATGGACCACACGGTGCGTCCTGTCTGATAGATAGGAATTGAACCAGCTGAGTGCTGACCCTGAGATACCAACACAACTTTTAAGACGCCCTAATAAAATATCGAAGTCTACAGTGTCAAAGGCAGCACTAAGATCGAGTAGTAACAATACAGACAACGTATTTAAATCCATAGCTATGAGGAGATCATTAGTCTCTTTAGCAAGTGCTGTCTCTGTGGAATGATTAGCTCTAAAACCAGACTGAAAAGCGTCATATCGATTATTAGCGATCATGTACTCAATAAGCTGCTGCGCTACTACTTTTTCAAGAGGTTTTGCTATGAATGGGAGGTTTGAAACTGGCCTATAGTTACTGAGACAGTCCGGTGCCGGTGACCGGTGAAGCTTTGGCGGGGAATTACCTCCCTCTGGCGGACACGGTGAAAAATTACACCACCTCTCGCACTCAGCGCATATGTGCACTGATAACACCAAACTGCAGTTGGCAAGCAGCAAAACGCGGAATAGATTCTAATCCTGCTCTGTCTTCTCTGTTTGTGCGTCATTTTTTGTGAGCGCTGTCTGCTCAATGTCGTCTGTTTGAGATTGTCTGCGCGTGCAGAGACGTGTGGGATCCCATGTGTGTGTGAGTGTTCCCATGGGTGTGTGTATGTGAGCGTGTGTGTGTGCGCGTGTGCGTGGTCGAGAGTACGAGTGTGTGGGTGTGCTCCTGAGTGCGCACGTGTGGGCGTGTGCTTGTAGAAGCAGCAAAAGCTAAAAGGATAGTGAGTTTCTCGGTGCTCTGGGGCACGTGCCCGCCTGCGGTACCCGCTCGGGGAGGGGAATCTGGCTTCGGGGGCGGGGCAGGGAGTGGCCAACCTGTACCTGCCCACCGTGTTTTAAGGCTAGGCACTCCCCGTGTGGGCGACGTTGGGGCGGGGCGCGGGGCCGGAGTTGTGCCCATTTTGGGGCCTACCTTGCTGGTAGCGAGGAAATGTGACAGAATGATGGAGGACGGCATGCTGAAGGAGCAAAAGAATGCATGACCAACAGTGGAGGTCCTGAGGTAACTGCAACCCAGGAGAATTAATGTGCCACAGCTGTCTAACAGCAGAAACAAGAAGCATGGGAATGCTACCTAATACGACACTAATATAGATGTGCATGTATGTATCTCAAGCAAGAGTGTGGCCCCCTCGTAAATAATGAGGGACCCTACTAGGGTCAGCTGGCGCCCCCTAGACCCTCTGGGAGCAATGAGAAATTGGAGTTGAAGAAAAGCCCAACTTGTTAATTTAAATTAAAGACAGAATGATAAAATTGAAAACCAATTATTGATATTGCTCTCTGTGGCTCTCCTCAATACTTCTGATTTTCTGTTTACATAAAAAACCTGAGACAGCGGATACATCCGTTACTTTTGACTACACCAGAAAGGAGCTGCAGTATGACAGCCAGAGTGATACTGAAGGAGCAGCGGGGGGCTATGACCCCACAATCAAAAGCATTTTGAAAAAAGCGGAGGAAAAAGGATGCACTCCGGGGAAAAAGATTAGAACAAGAACATATTTTAGTAGTACCGACAGTGGAAGCAACAGTAGTGATGATGACGGGGGAGACAAGGATCCCACGCCTACCTCATGCTCCACCCACACGGCCATGGAGGATTGGAGAAGAACCGCCTTAATGAGCATTAAGAACAGGAAAAAGCAATGCCTGGAGGAATTGAACTGGAGTGTGGAACCAAAGGAGCAAGAGGAGCTGGAGGAACAATTGCAAAGGTTGGAGGTCTTCACGTCAATATACAATGTGCAATATTATGGCAACTACTGTGTAGTGTTTTTACCTCCCTCAATTTTCTTGCCTAGTTTATCTTTTTGCCTCTTTTACATTTCATTGCTAACTCTTGCACTGTGTGTATTTCTGCATCTTCTGTATATCTTGATCTCTTGTGTTTTTCTTGTGTATTTTGTATTTTACTGCTACTGGACACAGAATTTCCCTGAAGGAGTAATCCCAAGGGATTAATAAAGTTGAGTCTAAATCTAAGTCTAAGTCTAAGGTCGCTGAACGCAAGCTGAAGAAAGAAGCGTCCAAAATACCAGCGTCCCTTTTGAACCAGGGGCAAAGATCAAGGCGGGCAAATACAATCCTACCAGTTTTGGTGAGAGGACAACAGCTGGAATACAAACCATGGCAGAATTCCGATATGTCAGCCATCCTTGAGAAGCTGCCCACCATTCAAGACGGAGCACACCCTTGGATATCCAAATTGGAAGAGTGCATGGTGGGAACCCAGTTCGCGGTAGGAGACATTAAGAGGCTTCTGGCTAACGTGGTAGGAGTTCATACCATGAAAGACATTTTGGGAAAAGCAGGGTTACATCGCTTTGCTACAACATCAGCAAATGACACTGACCGGTTTGCAGCAGTCCGAGGCCAGATGTGGGGAGCACTGAAGGCAGCGTACCCGACCAATGCAAACCCTGATAATATTGTGCTCGAACCCCTGGGACTGACAGAGAACGCACGCTCATACGTGGCAAGAGCATATCAGACTTGGAGACACATCACAGGAAATGATCCAGATACAACCCAAATGGAAAAATCTATCTTGCGGGATAAGATCCAAAAGGGCCTGCCCGTGCAAGTGAGGAGCAAACTGGCTGAAGTGGTGGGACTGGGAAGCATGGCGACTAATGTCTACACTGATCACATCGCTCATCAAGTTGATTGGTTCCGCAAGAAGGAGATGGCTCAAAGGGAGCAGGACCAAGAAGTGGTGAGGAGGCTGAACCAAGTGCAGCTCGTGGACAATAAAAAGGAAAAGAAGCAGACAGTCGTGGTGCAAGCTCCACCGCAACAAATCATACTACAGCCCACGTCCCCGCATGGCCTAACTCCACAGGCAGCCATGGCGGTGCCCTTCAGCCCAGCCCCTCAAAGGGGAAACAGACCGGCCCATCTCTGGGGAGCCACGGCCCGTGGAGACAAAGGACGGGCAGGAAGGCCTAATCTCCCGGGGGGCCTACAACAGAGACCTAATGCGTGCTATAATTGCGGACGACCAGGCCACATGCCTCGCCAGTGTGATAGGCCCTATAACAACTCCTCTGGAGGTGGCTTCAGAGGGGGAATCAAACCACGAGGCCAAAGGCCTCAGGGCCCGGTAAACCCTTTGGGGGACCAGAGCCTGGATTTTAGGGGTGCCCAGAGTGCCCTAAGGGGGGATGTCAGCTGGTAGTGTCAAGTCCGGAACAGGAGCCAACAATAACAGTGAAAGTAAATGATCAGCCTTTGACAGCTATGGTTGACAGCGGAGCGGCTTTCACTTGTATCCGGCCCGAAGACGCTACACATCTCCCCATGTTCGGTCATTTTGTGCGGACAATAGGGTAAAGTAAAGCTCTGCTGGCAAGACCACACAATAAAAATTCCAGTCCTGGTGTCAAACCGTACACCTATTGCCCTCCTCGGCAGAGATGCCCTGTGTGGATTGAACTGTACCATAAAGTGTTCTCCCGATGGATGTGAGGTTGAAATACCATACAAAACGTGCCACAAGGTGATGACGCAGTCAAGGTCCGGGAAGTCAACGCCTACTGTATTTTGGGTGGGAGATGTCAGCGACAACCTGTTGGAGCCATACAAGAAGTGGGAAAAGTTTATCCGCTCCAATAGACCAGGAGCAAGGACCCTAGAGTACCCATTCCACTGCACGCTACAATATCACAAAGACCTAACGCAGGCACAGGCAGAAGAGTGGTTGTGTCAGCAACCTCAAGAAGTGCAATTGAACGGCACTTGCATTATCCTGGGACCACAGGGAGTGGCCATGAAAATCCAGAGAAACGGATTCATTGACAAGGAATTTAAAGTCAAGAATAGCATCCCACATGTGACTTTGTTGATAGCAGAAGATTGGGAGCAGCAACATGTAGGAGAAATGATGGCGGAGGCGGAAACACTCAAGTTTTCCCCGCTGGGAGGAAACAATGCTCTGTGAGTGTTGATAAACGTTTCATGAAAATCATGGTTTCAGCGCATGGACATGGACAGCCCCAAACGCTGCAGCTGTCGCACGACTCCATCCTCAGTATGACGACAGATCAACTCAAAGAGGACATGCTACAACAGGTCCCTGACTACCTGTGGTCTCGCCATAGTACGGATATTGGACTTGTAAAATCAGCACAACTGGTAAAAGTGGATCTTCGGCCAGGCTGCAGACCTCCATGGAAAACACAGTACCCCCTGAAGGAGGAAGCAGTGCGGGGGATTGAAACACAGATCGAAGGATTGCTCGTGGCAAATGTGTTAAGGATAACGCAGACCCCTCTTAGTAATACGCCAATACTGCCCTTGAAAAAGCCTGACAACACCCATCGGCTAGTACATGACCTTCGAGCCGTGAACGAAGTGGTGATTGACAATGTAGCCGATGTGCCAGATCCGCACACCCTGCTGGCACAGATTCCGCCGGATGCGGAATGCTTCTCTGTGGTGGGCCTTTGTGGCGCCTTTTTCAGTGTCCCACTCAGTAGCGAATCACAAGGACTGTTCGGGTTCATGTTCAAAGGACAGTTTTATCAGTATCAGAGACTTCCTATGGGTTACAAACATAGCCCTCATGTGTTTAACAAAGTGTTGAAAGATGATCTCGAAGGGCTCGAAAGACAGGTGCAGAGCGCTGTTATTCAATATGTGGACGACATTATTGTCTGTGCAGCGGATGTCGAGACGTGTCAAAAAGGGTCGATCAAACTGTTGCAAATTTTGGCAGAAAATGGTCATAAAGTGTCTCAAAAGAAATTACAATACTGTCAAAAACAGGTTGACTATTTGGGCCAGAAAATATCGTATGGACAGACGTATCTCAGATGGCCATTTGGAGGCAATACGAACGGCTCCGAAACCCAGAACTGTTCGGCAAATGTTAACCTTTCTGGGAATTGCGGGATATTCGGCCTCTTGGGTCGAAGAATACGCCAAATTGGTAGGGCCGCTAAGAGCTATGAGCAAAGACACAGGCAATAATGATCTCCACGCCACGCTGGATTGAACACAGGATGGCCATGTGGCGTTTGAAACAGTCAAAGCAAGGTTGCAAGAGGCTCCGGCATTGGCTTTACCAGATTGCTCCAAAAAGTTTGTGTTATTCACGTCAAGCTCGGCGGGGGGTAGGTTTGCATGTGCAATTCTTTGTCAGCCTACAGGCACGGGGTCTGGACCCCAACCTGTGGCCTATTATTCGACATCCTACTCCGAGGTGGAGATGGGCCTGCCGCCATGCTATAGAGCTGTGGTTGGAGTCTATTTCATGTATGACAAAGCCTCTGCTATCACCATGGGCTATCCTGTGACAATTCTTACTCACCATAGTCTTCGGACTCTGTTGAACCATGGCAAGTACACCTTGACAGAGCCCCAGCTCCGGGACTATTACAGGCTTTTGGAGCAAGAGGATGTCACTCTAGCAAGGTGTACTACTGTAAACCCAGCTGAGTTTTTGCCAACTTCAGAGGATGGGGACCCCCACGATTGTTTGCATGAGTCGGAAAAATACTCTAGACTGCGGTCTGATTTGCAAGCCATCCCCCTAAGGGAGGCGGATCTCGAACTTTGGACAGACGGCTCTTGTTATCGAGTCGGGGAAAATTTATGCGCTGGCTATGCGGTCGTGCAAGCGCAGGGACCTGAGTTTGTAACGATCAAAGCCGAAGTGGTGCCACAACCGGCCTCGGCCCAACTTGCTGAACTGGTGGGGTTAACAGAAGCGTGCTTGCTCGCAGAAGGGGAAAGAGTGACATTCTATACAGATTCGGCATATGGGCATAGTGTGTGCCACCTGTTTGATGCTGTGTGGAGGAATCGGGGGTTCAAGAAGACTGACGGTTCCCCCATCCAGCATCATGCGCAGATAATGAAGCTGCTGGTGGCCATGATGAAACCTAGAGAAATAGCCATTGCAAAATGTGCTGCCCACAAGTCCGATGCGTCCAGAGTCACGCAGGGAAATAGAATGGTGGACCAGGCAGCCAGGGCTGTCACGAAAGGCAGCCAGAAGGGGAAAGTTTTGTTAGTTACGCATGAGGTCGACCTCGAAGACAGGGTCACACTCAGAGATGTAATCTTAATGCAAGCAGCCCTTAACCCGATGGAGCAAAGGGGGGCGAGTCAAGACCCTACTGGACTGTGGAGAAATCACGAGGGTCTGGTAGTGGCGCCGCCAGATTTGCTGGGACTGTTAATCCAGGAGACACATGGGTTGGCCCATGTGTCAAGGGGGGAGGTAAAGAGAAAAATAACCGCAGAATACGGGTTTTGGGCGCCATATTTGCTCGAACAAATCGACCAGGTAATTGGAAAGTGTGCAATTTGTTTGAAAAACAATGTGAGAAGAGGGGTAGCCACCCCCACGGGTTACATCCCGACTCCTAATGGCCCCATGAGAGAACTAGTGGTGGATTTTGTCGACATGATACAACCTGTCGAAGGGAAAAGATACATGTTGGTGGTCATAGACCGGTTCTCAAGATGGCCGGAGGCCTGTCCAACTAAACGGAAAGATGCTCAGTCTGTGGCCAAGTTTCTGTGCCGCGAAGTTATCAGCAGATGGGGTCTGCCGGATAGGATTTCTTCAGATAACGGGAGAGAGTTTGTGGATAAAACGGTCAAAATCATAATGCAAAAATTGGGAATTAAACAGCGGCTCGGAGCAGTGTATCATCCACAAAGCCAAGGCATTTGTGAAAAAATGAACGGCGTCATAAAAAATCGAATTTCCAAAATTTGTCAACATATAGGCTTGAATTGGATAGATGCCTTACCACTGGCACTGATGGTTTGCCGGTCGAGTGAACTCCGCGATTTGCATTTGACCCCACATGAATTGGTAACTGGTAGACGCATGCCTTCACCGTTTTTGCGTACCAGTGGGAAAGGTCCAAGCCTGTCAATTTTGGAGGACGAAATGAAAGCCTATGTCAAACATTTAACCACGCTACATAGGAATATTTCCACCTATGTTGTTGACAGGCAGAAACAAGAAGAAGCACAAGAGAGACTCGAAGCAAATACTAAAGACACAGTTCAGCCAGGAGACAAGGTGTATGTGAAAGTGTTCCGCCGCAAGTGGTACAACGAAAGAGGGCAGGGGCCATTTGAAGTTGTCCGCTGTACCGGAACAGCGGTGCAAGTAAAAGGGTCGCCAACTTGGTACCATCTGACACACTGCGTCAAGGTGCCCAAAGATGAACCCCAAAGAGGGAGTCGCGGCTGCGAGAACTCCGAACAACTGCCAGAACAAGAGTCGCCCAGGGGCCCAGATCGGGATGAAGACGGGCAAGGTCGAGCTGTGGTGGATAACGTGTCTGCTGTATCTGTTCCTGAGGACATCGGGGGCGACACAGCCGACGACCGAGGAAGCCAACAGTTCGACAATGTCAATCTTGACGACGCGCCCTCCCCAGATGCAGGTGACTCTCCTCACCACAGCGACACCGAGCCAACTACCACCGGAGATGGTGTCCCCAATGGACACGATCACCCTACAGGACCAAGCGACGGACGCCCAGTCCGCCACAGAGTCCGGCCGGAGCGTTACATTGAGCAATGTTGAGGGAGTGTTGGGAAGGGCTGTCCTACAGCCATGTAATTGCGCAAGGACAGGAGGGTCCCTGTGCAGACACGCCGCCAAATGGGAAGACAACACCGGTAACATCCTTGCCCTGGCCCAGCGAACACATGTGGACAATGTACTGTTACTAAATACATATAGGCGATTTGAGGTGTTAGGAGATTGCGCTCTATTTCTGACAAAAATTGGCATGACTGATTTTGGAAACTATACATGTACCTGCTTCAAAATGGGAGTGGGAAAAGCAGAACGCATGGGCGACCAAACGACGGTAGACAGTGTTACTTTCGTGACATTGACGGAGAAAAAAGAAATTGATGACGAACAACCAGACAGCCCAGTCACGGAGTATGTTAAGACGGAGAAGGCAGTCACAATCAAAATTGACATTGTATCCATGACAACGATTGGCGACAACATTGAAACACAGTCGGCCGCGTCGGGGACGCTCATGACAACGGTGGAGGCGGTAAAGCCGATGCCTGATGTTCCAGGAACCGTCCACGAAGCGTTTGCGGACTCGGACTGGTCCCCGGCGGAGGTGCGAACCAATTTGCATGCTATGGCAAGACAGGAAGCTGCTTGGAAGGCTTATGGGTTCGATGCTTTGGCATTACTGGGGGTTGACGAATGGGCAGGAAGAAACATGTGGTATCAACTGATGGTGCATTCGATCAAGTCGTTCAAGGCAGTGAGTGGGCCGTACTTGGTAAGGGTAAAATCACCAAGTACGCTGAAAGCTGTTTTTCAGACTGTTCCGGTGCCGGTATCCGACGATTGCCAACTTAGGCTACTGCTTTGGTTGGTGTACGAACAGTCGTGATAAGCACCTGAAACTGACGCTCAGGTCAGGAAGATTTTTAAGCCCACAGGGGTGTGCGCGTGGATAAGTGAACTTCCCTACTTGAATATGCTCGCCGTGCATGAGGACATTCAAGTTGCGGTGCCAGAATCCATAGATGTGCCATCTATAAAGGTGCCCGCCTGTTTTTGCTCTGTGACTCACGGTGGTCCGGGGGTGCCTATGGGGGTGGCAGATTGCGACTATTACTCTATGCAATTCCCAGGTGAAGCATGGGGGGAAAGGGGAGCCATCCATTCGGTGACCTTTCCTCTACCCGACTCCTACAACGCGATTACGGTGATGGTGGAGAATCGCACGGTGCCTGGAAACACAACCATAGGTAACCTTAGAGACATCTGGTGGGTATGTGGGACTAAAGCTTATTTGTTTTTGCCTTATGGATGGTTGGGCTGCTGCTATTCTGCTACCCTGAAGCTCCCGTTTGAGGTGATGACAATAAAGAGGGGCCACAAGCCAGAGGGGGAGACTTATCAGGCGGTCCCAAGCAGGGCCAAGAGGGAGATGGCGGAGTTTCACACTACGGACGCGTACCATTGGAGAATTAGCTTGGGAGAAAAATGGGGCCTTGGGATCTTTCCCTGGTATGGGGTGACATTTTTGGCAGATCACATTGATAATATTACGTATACCCTCCAGGGATTTGCGAATGAGACGATCAAGGGCTTCCGACAGTTGTCACTTACCCAAAAGAGCCATCGGTTAACCCTGCTTAAACATGACATGGCTTTGGATTATATCTTGGCGAGGCAAGGGGGGTTGTGCATAGCCCTAAACTTGACAGATGACGCTTGCTACACTTTGATCCCAGATAACACCGACAACATTACCAGTATCATCGACGCGCTTAAAGTCATTCAAAATTCTTTTGGCCCGTTTGGGGGCGCTGGTTGGTCAGCAATCAGCTGGATACAGGATAGACTGGGACCTGTGGGGACGATAGTGGCGCAGGTGTTGGGGGCGCTCGGGATATCACTATGTGTGATGCTTTGTTTTTGCACTGTGATAATGACTTGCGCAAAGGCCATGATATTACGGTGGATAGGCGTGGTAATGCCAAGGGACCAGACCCAGATGCCGCTGCTCCCGATCGACTGTAAGACTGATCTGACTTACTCTGATGAAATGATAGTAAATGACAGGTACTCGGATTAAACATAACAAAATGATAAGGGGAGTGCATGGGAGAGGAGAATTAACTTCAGAAAAATACTAAAAATAGAGCTATACATGAAAATGAAAAAACAAAGATAGGGGATGAAGGAGTGGGAACATCGGCGTAGCACCAATTCCTTGGGTTTTCATTTTCCTTTTTGTGTGATGTGTTGCATGATTCCAGTGGAAGGTGGTCCACCGTATGTTGTTGCCCAGCCCGTGACCGGTTTACCATCTTTTTTGTGTCAAAGTTGCATGTGTTTTGCGTTTAGTGCCATTGTCATCACTCGATACTGGCGGTAGTTCTTATTCGTTCCAGAACCTCTGAATGCTGACCGGGGCCGTGCAAGGGACTCTATGGACAGTGACCTGGACATAAGGACTTTGAATGGACAGCAGGCCCTGGGCAGTGATACCCAGCATGTCCTATCGCTGAAGATTCGGGGAATGGACTCTGCCTCGGCACGCACTTACACATGAAGAAGGGGGGCGACGTTTTGGAGGCTTGATTTAATAGCATGTTTTGATACCTCATTACTATATATCTCATTGTTTATTCCAATATTATTTACCTCATTTTGTTACCTGCTGGCATGTTGATCATGTGACGGTACAATTTCACTGTTTGGTGATAGGTGGACATGTCATTCCATTTCCATACTGTTTGGTGAGCTCGTACTGTTTTGTGGATTGTAATGTGCCAGGGCTCCTTACACCTGGGTGACACCAGGTGAGGGGAACCACTGGGGATGGTAGAAAGGGCCTTCCTCTTTTTCCTTGTGATTAGACTGGCGAGGTTTTTTCTTGAGGAAGCGCCGGCAGCTTTTTGGGGCTTCTAACGGGCCACGCCAAATTTGTTACTTCGCATTTTGTCACCGTTGTAGGGGTATTACCTAAGGGGGGTGGTATCGTCATTTGTATAATGTGGACTTCAATTTTCTTTACTTCTGGTTCCTGAGAGGCCTCAGATTGTTGTCAGGGAGCACTTGGCAAACTAAATAGTTTGAGCTTTCCTAGTTAAAATAACCTCACGTAGCATGCCTTGAGCGTGATTTAGGCTGAGGATTTTTGGGCCAAATTGTAAACGTGAGCATATATAAAATTTGGTTGGGGGAAGATGTTTGGACCTTTACCGATGTCATCTTTTGTTGGACCGTTTCCGGCCGGGACTATTACTTTGTCCCGGAAGGGGGTAATGAAGTGTAATTTGGAATTCCCTCTATTTCTGTAGGTGGCCTTAGAATGTCTGTCAAGTGGCCCACACTTTTGTGGGGTTAAACTGCAGCTCCCCACTTGAAAGGCGCTTGGACAAAAGGATTTGAACTGGACTTCACTCAGTGATCATGACTGGGTTTTTTTCCCCTTGTCTTTGGTTTATTTTCATCTTCAGCCAAACACAGCCAAACACAGCCAACACAGCCAACACAGCCGACACAGCTGACACAGGTGAAAAACCTTAAAATAAACACAAATAGATGGTCAAACTCTAAACCATAATTAAGCAATACAATCCAAAATCAAATACTTAGGTTTTAAATACTAAGTCAGGATGACTTAGCCAAACATCTTTCAACCCTGGTAAGTACATACAAACATTTTTCCCGATTTCTTTTTTAGCTTTTACTTTTTAGAATACACCACATAATTTACCACAATTTCACTATAATGTTGAACATAACCATGACCCATATCAATTTTACATATTAATTTCCTAAGCCACCCAGATGTGAGCTGTAGCCCCATATTCAAATGTCCAAAGGCTCACCGGCTCCTTCTTTTGCTTCGTTTTCCAAGCTTTCCGCTGCAGTCCTGCCCTTTGGAAATGCTGCCTTGTCTAAATCATGGCAAGTTACCATGAGCTCCAACACTCTCCCTCTTAATTAACCCCACCTGGTGCTCTCAACAGCCTGCCTCCTTGGGTGTGGCTGAGACACACCCAGGCAGAGAGGGTGCGGCTTCCAACTCGTCTCAACACCTCCCACTCGATCTTCCCACGGAAACCGCTGGAAAGATCGCAGACAATGACTTGTGGTCAGGGTTTCTATTTTGGGCTTTCTGTCTGCTCTTCCACTGGTAGCAAAACCACCAGTCATCGGACATCCCGGTGAAGAATTGTGGACTGATGATCCCTCTGGATGCTGGATGTAGGATGCTTGGATGCTGATGTTGTGGGTCTAATCTCAGGGGCGCAGGAGGTTCTCACAACTCTGAGTGTTGAAGGAATGAGGTCGAAATACAAAAAGTCCTGCCTCGCTACAAAAACAGATATGCTCAAACCTCATTGAATAAAGTACATAAGCAGACAAGTATATTCACATATTAAATAAATAAAAGAAACATTTGAAGCATATAATTATACGTACACACCAAATCAATAAAGAAGACATAACTAGACATTTTTGATAAGTGGTGATGAGAAAGGTTTTTATAACTTTATAATCTGATATGTATATTTCTGAGGACTTTGAAATAACAAATGACTTTTGATATATTGCCTAAATAGCTTAATGACCCTTAAGGAACTGTGGAATGCATGCCTGATGTTTTTTCTCTGAATCATGGACATGGCCAGAGTCGTCTTGACCGTTCAGTACTTGATTGTATCTTATGTTTTGACTAATGCTAGACGCCAGTTTTTGATTACTACTGAACGCTCTGCACAGAGGGAAATAGTTTGTCTAACAAAGAAAAGATACGGTTGAATGCGGTACGACAGTGTATGTCCAAGATTGGAGAAGAATGTTCACAGGAAGGTCACGTGGAGATAAAACCAGTGGGTGCCAGAAGGAGCCACCCGAGAACTCGGCCAAAGATGATCGCCAAGGCCGAGAGACGGGATGGAAGACAACAGCCCCCTCCACACACACACACACACACACACACACACACCAACAGCCCCCCCACCAACACACCGAATCGCCCATAACCAGCACCACTCCCATGGAAGCAGACTCTCCTTCGAACTTGCCCCACCCCGAAGACTCATCGCCCATCAATCCCAGCCCACAATGTGCTACTGAATATAAAACTGATCTAACAACCTTGGACTTTGCCTTTTCTGAATGGAGACTTTCCGCTCTTGAAGGGCCCAGCGCTGTATTGTACTTTCCTGAAAACAGAGCTTTTTGAACAAGAATTGTGATTGAACTCAACCAATCTGTCTAAGTCTAATTTCTGCTTCAGTGTCTTTGCATTTTCCTAAATCTGAAGAAATCAAACGAGCACGCAGTGAGTAAATTGGATAACAGGTGATTGGCAAAGGCTTTTGCCGTGAGGCACAGATAACGCGCTCCCTAAATTGTGGACAGAATCCAACAAATGGTGACCATCCGACGTGATTTCTTCAGAAGGGAAAGTGCATGCTCCACAAAGGATTCTTCGTTCTCCGCTCTTGCTCAACAGTATTGCAGTCCGATCGGCACAAAAGGTAAGGGGGAAACTTTTTTTCTCTCTCCCAGTTCAGCAATATTGTGGAGTGAAAGCGGAATACAAAAATTAATAATTTCAGCTCTGTGTTCAGGAATGGTGGTTGTATAGAAGTGTGTGTTTGTGTGGAACTTGGTAAAAGTGATTTGTGGAAAAAATTAAAAATACAAAAACAGGTGAAGGCGTCGCTGATATAGCAGTACGGATGCCGAGCGACTCCAATAGTGTGACCTTAGAACATTATAGGGCTGTCTAAGGCGAGGGACATCTGGGATGTCCGAGTCGTGGTGAATTAAGAGAAAGGTGGTGAGGACTTTGTCTGATCAGCAAAGGGCGCTCACACCGCTGGAACTTGTGGGATGCCAGTGACTAGCATATGGGCACCTGAGTGGCCTCAGTAGTAGACACTTAGGAACTTATACTGTTGCCTAAGGTCGGGGTCGATTGGATCGGCCAGGCCACCAATACGAGTCGGGGACTCGTGAAAAAAAAAAAAATTAAAAAAAAAATGGTGAAGGCATCGCTGATATAGCAGGACGGATGCCTGGCGACCTCAATAGTGCGACCTTAGAGACTTATATTGTTGTCTAGGGCGAAGGGTAACTGGGTTAACCAGGTCGCTACATAATTGTTGAAGTGTGTCTATGATGATATTGTGTGGAAAGCAGGCTTGGCTGTCAGATGGGACAGCGGCGCAGCTGAAGAAGTGAGTGATTAGTTGTGGTGCTGTTCATGGGATGGAAGTGATGATTTGTGGTTCATGAAGAACAATAAGTTGATTTGTATAAAATTGTTGATTTTATTTTGATTTTGCATGAGAGTTGGAGTCAGAAAAATGGCTTAACAAGAATTTGATAAAGAATGTATATTTAATTAGCATGAAGGTTATATCCCATTGTGTGGTGGGGTTAAACTGTAACCATTTTTGTTTTCAAAAGGGTGCGGCTCTAAAGTTTGGGCCAAACGGTCAGGTGGGCACAAATGCATATTTTGGACAGAGGTGGGGGGTTACATTGGTGGCGAGGCTCTCCGCACTTCAGTTGCCTCCCCCCCCACCCTTGTATCAGCTGGGAAGATTGTCATGTCTATGTTGTGGGCCCGTGTGTTTGTTTATGTGCATGTTTGTCTTTGTGTATCAGTTCGTTATAAAGGATGGAATTGCGTTAAATTGGTGCACGGAAACGGTGTGCTAGACAATGGTTTATCAGATTTGCATTGTTAAATGTAAAAATTAGAAATGATAGAATAATCTGAGGGTTGTGGTCAGAAACTCGTCCAACGAGGAGAGTGCCCAGCCCTCATAAAAATGTGAGAGTAAGAGAGAACATACATTGTAGAATTGGATAAAATTAAATTATGATTGCAGATTTTAAATTTAGGAGGAATTATTGATTGGTTATGACATAAGACTATACAAGGACACATGTAAGGATAAGTCAAAGATTTGAATCACTTAGAGTTAAAAACAACAAATAAAAACGACATTGCAAGGGGGGCACTTTTTATCAAAAGAACACCAAGTAAAGTATCAAGTGGGCATTCGTGATTGGGATTAAATTAAGGATAAAATTAGGTCAATGATTAGAAATCAATGGTGCTCTACACAAAAAGGCTTAAATTTTAATGGGGAAATATTTGGAGTACTGTGTTGGTCTACATAGGTCATGGGCCTAGTTTATTTGGTTTTGATTGTGGTTTGGGTTTATTTTGTTTATTGTTAGGTTTTCCTTGTGTTTATTGTTAAGGTGTTCCTTGTTATTCTCTTATCCCCTGCATTGTAAATGTCTTCTTTATGCAGATAGGTTAACAGGCTAGGAATTTAGTGAGGAGATAATTGATCAATTGATGGGGGTTAATAATTGTCCAAATTCTAGTCACATGTTTTGAGGGACCACAGCATTATATTTAATTTGCAGGCCATTATTTCGTATGTGATGACAGTGTCTAGATAAGTAGACTGTTTTATCAAAAATGTGAGAGTGAAGGAGGAGGTTTGATTTGTAATCTGGCATTTGGGTGCCACTTTTAAGAGTCTGTGCAGGAGCATAGATTGTTTTTGTTTGTTTTTAAAGATATATTTAACAGTTTATCTCGGTGCAGTAAGGATATCGCAATTTTGAAAGACTTAAAATTAAAAGCAAAATTCCATTTTAATTCTGACACATGCCAGCTAACATGAGGATGGGAAATAAATAAAGGAATGAATACTAGCTCAAATGTGGCATGTGTTTTAAATTGGGCGATAAGACATTCACTTCCAAGCGCTATCCTTTAGCGCTGCTGACAATAATAACTTATGAGATGTTAAATCAAGGAGGAGTGTCATATTTGGAACACCGGCGCTGTATGACCTATAGATTGAACAATAACATTCACCGCATATACAACCATGTTGGTAGATTGTTAAATTACATTACAGTTTATTACAAAGGATTTCGGAACTTTATTTGATGATAAACACTGAAACAAGGATTTTAGCCGTGTTAATGGGTAGGGTGGATGGATTACTCAAAAAAAAAAAAAAAAGCTTTTGATAAGGGCGGCTTGATAGTAAGATGATGAGTGTGCGCAACTGATAGGATACAATATGTTAATGGGAAGATTTGGGGTGTAAGGAACAAATACTACACAGGAAGATTGATAACACGAAGATAGTTTTGTGAAATTTGTGTCCCAGTGTGTTCTGCCCTAGAGCATGGCACAAGTCCTGAACTGAGTCCTTGTACTCTACTGGCTGCCTCAAAATCAACAGAGGACTGTCCCTGGTCATGAGACACCTTTGACCTTTGGGAGAACAACAGGAACTATTATCATGCTTGAAGGGGGCAAGCACAGCTCTTCACAGGACAAGAACCATACAGTTGGTGGAAAACACACAGTTGCAGATCAAAAAGAAAATGGACTGAAAGAACAAAGACAAGATGGACGCATTTGAGAATGGCGGACGGTCCAGCCCTGAATCATCATCATGAGAATCTAAGAGGAGAGGCTGCTAAAGACTTGCACGAGTCACATGAAGTCAAACTGGACACATTGCTAAAGACTGCTGAAGCATTACAAAGTTGGTGGAGTGTGGGACAAAAGGGATGGAAGTGTGTTTGGGTGCTGGGGCAGACATAACTGAGGAGTTTTGATAAAAGAGGGAATAATAAGGCTGCTTATTGACACTAAAACGGGGATAAAAAACAAAATACATAGATATGGACAGTGAAGATGCACTGAGAAATTATACGACAGCGTGATCAGAAACTTTGTAAAGTGGACATTGATCAATAGAAATTAAATCATTTGAATCATAAATTTTTATATGTAATTTAGCATTTCGAAGACATAATTAATCTAACTGAAATAATGAAATTTTATAATTGGACCAGTGAAAATTTGGATTCGGGCAACAGAAGGCTGAATTGCTAAACTTAATTGACCTTTATCAAAACAACAGAATTTAATTACACATCCACTGCGACTGATTTATAGGATGCATATTTCAGCTTGAAGGGGTGAGGGGCCATAAGAAAGTTGGAATTCTGGATAGTCAGCAAAATAGTAATACAGTAGGGCTTTAAATAACCAATACAATGACATGACCCTTGCGACAATTGATTTAAATGGCAATTTATGATAGGCACTTGGGGTTAGGATTAACAATCCATCCATCCATCCATTACTGGTGCGGCTTGTCCTTACGAGGGCCACAGATGATTAACAATAATAACTAGAATTATTCATTTCTGTAGAAATTGCGTGTGAAAGCGAAGAGGCTGAATACAAATTCGGGGAAAGCTACAAGATTATGTTTAAATTTGGAACGTGTTGAATTGGCTAGAAAATTGATAAAAATATAGAAAGAATTTTGTAAAATTGGGCGTGAATTTTAAAGTTGAAAATTTGAAATCTTCCACAAGTGAGAAGTTTTGGAATAGGATGAACCGTTGAAAAATTGAAATGGGTTGAGTCAGTGGAAAAAAAAAAAGAAAAAAGGAAAACTAGAAGAAATTCCAAGGGAAAAAATGAAATTTTGCAAAATTTTACCGCAATGTTGGAAGTGAGGATGTGAAATTTGAATTTGAATCTAGGAGGTTAAAAGTGTAATGGAATAAATCAGATGAATTATGTGGAAGTAGTTAAGATAAAAATAAAATAAAAGGAAGAAGAATGCAGAAGAAGTTGAATAATAATAAAGTCAAGGCAATTCAAATTTATTTATATAGCCCACAAGCAAGTCTCAAAGGGCTCCAAATGTACAAAAATTGCCAATTTAAAATACAAGAACAATAAGTGTGAGGGCCACAATGATGATCATGACAGCAAAAATATTTCTAATTGGTTTTGATAGGTACAAAGGGGGAACATGGAAGAAGGTTTTCAAAATTTGTGATATAGCGTGACTCAATTATCAAGAGTAAGTATTTCTTTTTAATTCTAAGAATTGGCATCAACAAAAAATGAGAACGATAATCCAAGGTTATAGTGTAAGTGGCAGGAGGAAGCTGTGTATATTTTTAAACATTATTTTCAGTATCATTATTTCTTAGGAGGGTCAGTAATGCTTGTGAGAAGATGAATGAAGGAACAAGGTAACAGTAAAAGGGAGTGCTCTAAAAATGTTTGGTTCTTTGCCAGAGGTAGTTATTTGGAGGGATGAATTTAAACTGAAAGCAAAATGGAACTGTTTAGTGGAAGAAATATGGGAAGGTGGAAATATTGAAGTTACAGCTCAACACAAAGTGCCAAATAGTCTAAGTGTGAGATGTGAGCAAACTAAATGGGGAGTTAAATCATGTTCCAGTATTATGCATATTGGCAAACGATGTGAGGACAGGAGACCAGACAATTAGATATTAATTTTGGATTTAAAATAAAAAAGGGAAATTTTAATTGAGGAGAAAATTTTGCGTAGGAAGTTTTTTTTTTTTTTTACAATTTGATATTGTATGTTTTATGTGTGTGTTGTGGGATGACAGTTTGTCTGTAATGCTGTATGAATGTCAAGTCTGTACTTGGGATGGGGTTTGTGTATTGTGAATGGTTAACATGATTCAAGGTTGGGGTGATGTGATCACAGCAGAGGATAACATTCCTCTCACCTAAAAAATATAGAGATACCACAGATTTGAAAAAGCAAGATTGATCAGGGCTCATTTTGGACTAAATATGGGTTTAGGATGACTCTGGGGCACCATTGACAACAAAAGACTTCAATGGAGAAGGCGCATTTCAAGATTATGACCAGACGTGACTATACCAGCATTGGTATCAAGACTCTGAGCCAAGACAGTGTATGACAACAACTCTGGACTTACCTGACAGTGTGACGAAATGTATGTGACGGAATTTGTGATGACTTGCTTTGTTTTGATGTTTTACCTAATTGTATTGCAGCCTCTAACAGCAACCCAGGGAGCAGATTGTGCTTTATTTGTTAAACTTGCGTTTTCTTTGCAGGTTGTCAACTGCAGTCTTGGAGAATTTTGTGTCATGTCTGTGAACATGCATTAACAACTAACCCCTTACTTTTCATAATGAGTCTTGTCAAACGCACCTCTCGGATTAAGGTGCCCCCGGCTTCCCAGTAACGGGTTTGTTTTAGCCGGGTTCGGAGATTCGTCCGTAATCTAACCACCCGAGTTAAATTAACTCCTCCGGAATCAATCTAATTTCTGTACGACGCCAATCCCTCTCAAGTCACCCGAAGCGCGTGCCGAGTAACTCAATTCGAGGCAGGACTTCGAAGTGACCGCATCGTATTGATGGCTCCCCGCTAATGTTTGAAGTTCTTATTCGTTACGGATATTTTTTAGATGTCTTTGTTAAGACCTCAGGGATTCGTTTGTATAGCGCACCCAAGCACTAGTTTTGCCGAAGTAAATGTTAATATGGGTCCGTTCCACTTGGTCGCTCATGCAGCGAGCCGACCAACTTTTTTTTATTCGAAAGAGAATCGAATTAATAAAAGTGTGACAATAATAGCATTTAAGAAGAAAATTAATGCACCCTATATGATTAATTCTAACTTCGTATACGTAGATCTAGCACTTGACCGTCGGAGTTCTTCACCCCACTTAATTGCTTCGAAGAGAATAGCGACTTTCTTAAACCGAATAAAAATGTCGTGCTGTCTTTAGATTTGCCCAATAATTAATTTGGAAGGCAAGTCTATTTTTTGATCGTGTCCTATTTAACTTTTGACGCGGCCCGACAAAAAGGGGAACTGGGCCGCGCCCGACGGACAATCGAAATACTTTTATCCTCCACCAACTTCACTGATTTATTTTAATCATCGTCGTTATGTTATTTAAAGGAAGTAAATTCTCAACCGAATTCACTTTCAACGAACTCAACTCTTCCGTTAAATATTTACGAAAGTTATTTAATTCTCTAACTTGCTCAGAGTTACTTTTTACGCGGCCCGTCAAAAAGGGGAACTGGGCCGCGCCCGACGGACAATCGAAATACTTTTATCCTCCACCAACTTCACTGATTTATTTTAATCATCGTCGTTATGTTATTTAAAGGAAGTAAATTCTCAACCGAATTCACTTTCAACGAACTCAACTCTTCCGTTAAATATTTACGAAAGTTATTTAATTCTCTAACTTGCTCAGAGTTACTTTTTACGCGGCCCGTCAAAAAGGGGAACTGGGCCGCGCCCGACGGACAATCGAAATACTTTTATCCTCCACCAACTTCACTGATTTATTTTAATCATCGTCGTTATGTTATTTAAAGGAAGTAAATTCTCAACCGAATTCACTTTCAACGAACTCAACTCTTCCGTTAAATATTTACGAAAGTTATTTAATTCTCTAACTTGCTCAGAGTTACTTTTTACGCGGCCCGTCAAAAAGGGGAACTGGGCCGCGCCCGACGGACAATCGAAATACTTTTATCCTCCACCAACTTCACTGATTTATTTTAATCATCGTCGTTATGTTATTTAAAGGAAGTAAATTCTCAACCGAATTCACTTTCAACAAACTCAACTCTTCCGTTAAATATTTACGAAAGTTATTTAATTCTCTAACTTGCTCAGAGTTACTTTTTACGCGGCCCGTCAAAAAGGGGAAGCGGGCCTGAGCCTTTCAAATAGTTAAATAACTTTCCGTTCTACACAAAATAATAATCCGATTTAAACACTTCCGTTAATTTATTTTATTTAAATCGGCCCCAAACCATCGGTTGCATATTTAGCACAAATCCGCGCACAACGAAGTAAGTGATATACAAAACACATTTATTGAAGAAACATGGAATAGAATTACAAATCTCAATTACCCCAGAAACTGAACAATTTCACTCACTGATACCCGTGTTAATAAAATCATTCAATCCCAGAACAATTCGATTGCAAAACACAGTTCATAAAAAAGGGAAGAGGTAATTACCAGCTGCGTGCTATTTTTGGTGAAAGCAAAGTCGAGTGATCAGTTCGATCTTGCTTCTAAAATCCAAATTAAAGAAACAGGCTGGCCACGAGGAATCCGGCGGCCCGATGACTATTCCCCCCTCTCGCTAAAATACATAAAAAATATAAATCCCTCTCACCTATTCCTCCTATAAAGTTGTCCAGTCCAATTTTTGGGAGTAAATCCAAGTTAATTTCAGTCCAGCGATCCTGCGTCTCACACAAAGATCTTCGGGACTTTGGAAAAAATCTTGAAACTCCTCCGGGCCTCTTCACGTATAAGCGCTCTTTTGGGGGAGAAAAGCCCTGAAGTTACTCCTGCAGGACCTTTTATAGACCTCTCCGTCCCCCCCCTCCCCTTTCTTTTCTCCTGTACTTTCCCTATAGGGTAAGACTGCCCAGTTTTCCCACGCCTATAGAAGGGACTGGCCAGCTTTCTCACGCCTATAGAGGGAACTGGCCAGTTTTCCCACGCCCATAGAGGGAACTGGCCAGCCTCCCCACGCTTTGTTATCTGTGGCCTTCAGCAGCTGTTTCCGCCCTGACCACGCAGTACTTTCCACCAAATGCACAGCTAGTGGTAAAACCTTTCACTTCCCCTTTTCACCCTTGACCTACTTTCTGTTACATGAATTGATCAAATTGACAAATAATATTGCTTAAAGCGGTTACAGAATACATTTTTAGCCAAGCAAAGAAATCAAAAAATAAAAATCACATAATAAAAATTTCATTTGTGCCTCCATGCGTGACTTACACTCTGACACCGTGTTCCTCTTTTCGATTTTAACTGGTTTAGCTTATTCTGGCCCCTCTTTTGGTCTCACGTTTTGGTCTGGTGCCATCTTTTGGACAAATTTGGAATTCCAGCTCTGCCAATTTATTCCTGTGACCAATCCATATTCTACCATTGGCACCATCTCTACCCCCATGTTACATGACACAACACAATACGAACAACACAACACAATACGAACAACTCAAAACAATACGAACAACAAAATATGAACAACACAACACAATACGAACAACACAACACAATACGAACAACACAACACATTACGAACAACACAAAACAATACGAACAACACAATGATACTGGACTGAAAAACACGATACCGCAGTGAACAACACAATACCGCAATGAACAACACCATGCCACACTGAACAACACCATGCCGCACTGAACAACACCATGCCGCACTGAACAACACCATGCCGCACTGAACAACACCTTGCCGCAATGAACAACACCATGCCGCACTGAAGAACACCATGCCGCACTGAACAAAACCATGCCACACTGAACAACACCATCCCGCACTGAACAGCACCATCCCGCACTGAACACCATCCCGCACTGAACAACACCATGCCGCACTGAACAACACCATGCCGCACTGAACAACACCATGCCGCACTGAACAACACCATGCCACACTGAACAACACCATGCCGCACTGAACAACACCATGCCGCACTGAACAACACCATGCCGCACTGAACAACACCATGCCGCACTGAACAACACCTTGCCGCACTGAACAACACCTTGCCGCACTGAACACCTTGCCGCAATGAACAACACCATGCCGCAATGAACAACACCATGCCGCACTGAACAACACCATCCCGCACTGAACAACACCATGCCGCAATGAACAACACCATGCCGCAATGAACAACACCATGCCGCACTGAACAACACCATGCCGCACTGAACAACACAATGCCGCACTGAACAACACCATCCCGCACTGAACAACACCATCCCGCACTGAACAACACCATGCCGCACTGAACAACACCATGCCACACTGAACAACACGACACCACACTGAACAACACGACGCCACACTGAACAACACGACGCCGCACTGAACAACACGACGCCGCACTGAACAACACGACGCCGCACTGAACAACACCATGCCGCACTGAACAACACCATGCCGCACTGAACAACACCATGCCGCACTGAACAACACCATGCCGCACTGAACAACAACATCCCGCACTGAACAACACCATGCCGCACTGAACAACACCATGCCGCACTGAACAACACCATGCCGCACTGAACAACACCATGCCGCACTGAACAACACAATGCCGCACTGCACAACACCATGCAGCAATAAACAACACCATGCCGCACTGAACAACACCATGCCGCACTGAACAAATCCATGCCGCACTGAACAACACCATGCCGCACTAAATAAATCCATACCGCACTGAACAATACAATGGCGCACTGAACAACACAATGGCGCACTGAACAACAAACACCATGCCGCACTGAACAACACCATGCCACACTGAACAACACCATGCCGCACTGAACAATACCATGCTGCACTGAACAACACCATGCCGCACTGAACAACACCATGACACACTGAACAACACCACGCCGCACTGAAGAACACCACGTCGCACTGAACAACACGACACCGCACAGAACAACACAATACCGCACAGAACAACACAATACCGCACAGAACAACACAATATCGCACAAACAGTTTTAGATAATATTACCTTGCAGTCATGTGACACGGACATGACGTCATTGGGCGGAACTCACGGCAAAATTATAATCCTTGGGCGTAGCTTGCAACAGGAAGTAGGAAAGCGGCAATGCTGGCAAACAAAACACAGCGGTTAGTAACACGACGACTAACAAGACAAATATTTTCGTTTTCAGCTTGCAAAATCTACCGTCTAGAGCGTACAAGGTAATTACAACTCATTGTTTTGAAAAATACGTTTTTTTTTAGCCCTGAAAAGCGAGGGAGTGTGGCGTTTGGGAGGAACGTCGAACTCGGCATATTCACATGCAGGGCACTCTTGAACCAGAAGAGAGCGCCACAAAAAACGGTCGTTGCCCCAAACGCGCACTAAAAAGGGTCAGAATAACAAGAGTCCAAACGGCCAGCCGGGGCCACCCGTCCATCCATTTCTTCAGGGGGGAAAAATCGGAGTCACCGGTGAGTACATTTTGCATTTACCACTGCTTTTCTGCTTCTGTCTTCAAGTGTGTGGCATCCTGCGACCAAAGATTCAGCCAACCCCAAAGCGGTTGACCTCAACGTCCCACCACCATGCCTACCAGAGCAGGTGATGTGATGCTTTGGACATCCTTCCGTCTCATATGCCCAAAAGTACTCTTTGCCACATCTGCGGAAATACGGTGTCTTTTCAAAGGTGCAAATAAATCCAGCGTGGGCGGAACACGCACGTCTTCGGTTTTTCCCGCTTTGTTTGTGTGACAGCTGTTGTGAAAATTTTATACAAATGAAGTTGTATAGTACAGGTTTGGCCAAACCGCAACTCCCGAACCGCATGCGGCTCTTTGCTTGGATTCATGCGGCTCTTTTATGTTCATATCAACATTTGTGTGTGTGTGTGTGTGGGGGCGGGGGGGGGTTGTGCGTGTTGGCTTCACTTGAGTTCAATTTGGTATTTTCGTCAAAAGCGCATGTGGTGAAATTCCACAAAGTAGGATGGGCAAACACATTCTGTTAGGGTTTTCCATGTTATCTTGATCCTATGATTATGTTGGAATGTAACCTGTAATAATTAAACTCGCCTGTCCTGTCTTAACAAAAGTAGTAGAATAAAGTGCTAAGATCTTTTGAACTGATTGACTAGCTGCAGAGGAAGCAATCAAAGTTGTTTTGTTCACACAACATCGTGAAGGACCCCCTGCTGTGCTTTGATCAGCCAGGGGCTTCGGCCATTTGTCTACTCTGACCCCCACTCTCAACCCCCACTCTGTTTTTCTCAATAAAAATGCTCCTGCACGAGGCCTGAGTCAGACCTCCATTTCGATCATCGCTGCACGCACAGCGACGAATGGACTCTCCACCTGCAGGTGTCCAAAAGGACTTACTTGTCTCCCGTGTGGTTCTTGCAAAATAAGTTGGAGTGAGCAAATCTCTAACACATTCCAGTAAACTATTAGTGTCAATTGGGCTCTCAAAATGGCAGGGAAAAGATGCACAGCAAAACGAAAATATGTAGATGAACACAGGACGTTTTTATGAGAGTGGGAAAGCTTCTATATTTTGTTGAACGTGATGCAAACCATTCTACCTGATATGTCAGACCTCAGCGCATTTCAAAGATTCAAATCTTCAGCGCCATGCACTTCAGCTCACTCCATGCTAACATTGATAAGGGGTCGAACCCGCAACATCATGCTTAAGAGGTGGACATATATAAAAGAAAAGGATCAGCAGACAAAACAAGTGAGGCAGAATATTGAGGTTTTTCTCGCGAGGAGTGCATTCAGATTTACAGCAATCTGACTACACTAAAAATCTGTTTGCACTCTTCGCTCTTTTTATTTGGAATGCCCTACCCACAATGTGAGACTTGCCCCTAATAGGTGGGGAGAAGGCGTGGGCTTTGTCTCATTAGAGAAGAAACGAGATTCTATGTGAACCAAGAAGTCACGGACAAGATGCCATGAGAAATGAATGCAAGGACAAAATGCTACGTGAAACAAGAAGTCACAGACAAGACGCCATGAGAAAAGAATGCAAGGACAAAATGCCATGTGCAGACATCAACAAAATAGATTGAGCTATCAACAACTTTCTTGGATTCCCAGAGGTGTAGAAGGTCAGGAAGCTCCAGACAGCATTGTTTGACTTGTTGACTGGTGGACGTCTGCAAGGCGAAACAGTAAGCATTCTGTGCAATAATCTTATTAATAGGTACTCATTAGAGAACGCATGATAACATATATATATACAATTTATCTAACACTAACCAGTGCGCCATTATGTCAACGCGTAATAACTAAGTCTGCTGATCAAAACAGCGGTTACTATATGACGTCGCTACGTCGTGGTCACGTGACGCAGACAAGACGTCAATGGGCGGAACTACTGCCGAAATTAAAATCCGTGGGCAGAGTTAACTTGTTTAAAAGGGAGTGGGCAGAAGAAATATTTAATTTATTTAAATCTATTTTGAGTGCACACCATTATGTCAATGCATAACAACTGTAAATCTACTAAACAAAACAGCGGTTGCTATATGACATCTGCCACGTTGTGGTCACGTGACAGACGTGACGTCGATGGGCGGAACTTCCGCCGGAATTCAAATCCGCGGGGAGAGTTAACTTGTTTAAAAGGGAGTGGGCAGAAGAATTATTTAATTTATTTAAATCTATTTGGAGTGCACAGCATTATGTCAATGCATAACAACTGTAAATCTACTAAACAAAACAGCGGTTGCTATATGACATCTGCCACGTTGTGGTCACGTGACAGACATGACGTCGATGGGCGGAACTTCCGCCGGAATTCAAATCCGCGGGGAGAGGTTAGGGTTAAGGTTAGGGTTAGGATTATGTCGTCATCTGATGGCGCCGCGGATGGCTGCCACGGTGAGTCGCTCTCTGTTTCTTTGTCTTATTTTGTGTGTTTTCTGTGTCTTCTGCTGTCCATCCCGGATCACTTTTACTAGAGAAGCACTGTTGAACATCGGTCAGTCTTCTTCTGGTATTTTCTCTCCTGTTCTCTCTGACTCAGACTGTTTGTCGGAGATTTTAGCCGGAGCGGCGGTGCTATACAAGCTAGCGCGACGGCGGCGACGCGGAAAACGAGCGGGAGCCCTCGTAAATCTGAGGCAGAGAGGGTTCCGTTCTGCCCTACCGTCAATTCATCTGGCGAATGTCCGCTCCCTGGCGAACAAGATGGACAAACTGCTGCTCCTCACTTCAAGGAACACGGACTTCAGCAGATCCGCCGCGCTGTGTTTTGTTGAGATGTGGCTTAGCGAACGAACCCCCCACCACGCCATGGAGTTAGCTGGGTTTCGGCTAACACGTGCAGATCGCAGCGCGGAGCTCTCCGGAAAATCAAAGGGAGGTGGTCTCTGTTTCTACATTAATGAACGTTGGTGTACCGATGTCATGGTGTTGAAAGAGTTTTGCAGCCCTCTCCTAGAAACACTTTTCATAAACTGCCGGCCGTTCTATTCACCACGGGAGTTCTCCTCGATCGTCACTAATCATTGTTCTGGGTGATCTTAACAGGGCGAACCTCGCACACGAACTCCCCAGATACAGACAGCACATAACGTGTCCCACCAGAGGGGCACAGACACTGGACCACTGCTACACCGTAATTAAGGATGCATACCACTCTGTGGCTCGTGCAGCTTTAGGACTCTCGGACCACTGTCTAGTTCATCTGATCCCTGCCTACAGACAGAAACTAAAAACTTCTAAGCCTGTGGTGAGGACTGTCAGGAAGTGGACAGTGGAGTCAAGGCAGGACCTCCAAGCCTGCTTTGACTGCACCGATTGGAGTGTTTTTGAAGCTGCAAATTCAGACTTGCATGAACTCACTGACACTGTCACATCATACATCAGTTTTTGTGAGGATCTGTGTGTGCAGACTAAGACCTTCTGCACGTACAACAACGACAAACCTTGGTTTACACCGAACCTTAGGAGGCTGTGCAAAGTCAAGGAGGAGGCCTACAGGAGCGGCGACCGGGACCTGTTCAAGCAGACCAGAAACACACTGAACCGAGAGGTCAGGAAAGCCAGCAGGTGTTACGGGGAGAGCCTGGAGAGACACCTCTCTGCCAATCCTGATCCCTCAACAGTGTGGAAAGGCCTGCAGAGCATCACGGGCTTCAAGAAACGAACCCCCCGTCCTGTGGAGAGCCCAAGGCTCGCTGACCAGCTAAACAGGTTCTACTGCAGGTTTGATCGGTCCTCCCACACAACGGGACCTCCTGCAGCACAATCCGCACAATCCACATACTCACCTCCCCCCACAACTGCTCTGTCCACACCTCCATCACCGTGGTCACCGACTCTCTCTCTTGCAGAGGCCGCGCCCGCACTCCAGATTCGCGAGGAGGAAGTGTGCCAGATGTTCCGGAGACAAAAGATCAGGAAGGCACCGGGCCCAGACGGCGTGTCACCTTCCTGCTTGAAAGTCTGCGCTGAGCAGCTGGCGCCCACCTTTGCACGGATCTTCAACCGTTCCCTGGAGCTGTGTGAGGTGCCCTCGTGCTTCAAGAGCTCCACCATCATTCCAGTGGCCAAGAAGCCCGCCATCACAGGTATGAATGACTATAGACCTGTTGCACTGACATCTGTGGTCATGAAATCTTTCGAGAGGTTAGTACTGAACCACCTGAAGGATGTCACGGGCCCCCTGCTGGACCCCCTCCAGTTTGCCTACCGGGCAAACAGGTCGGTGGATGATGCGGTCAACATGGGACTGCACTACATCCTGCAACACCTGGACACCCCAGGAAAGTACGCCAGGATCCTGTTTGTGGACTTCAGCTCGGCGTTCAACACCATCGCTCCTGACATCCTCCAACAGAAGCTCATCCAGCTTGCGGTGCCTGCCTCCACCTGTCAGTGGATCACCAGCTTCCTGACCAACAGGAGACAGCGTGTGAGGCTGGGGAGCATCACATCTGACACCCTGACCACCAACACTGGAGCCCCTCAGGGATGCGTCCTCTCCTCACTGCTCTTCTCCCTCTACACCAACGATTTCTCCGCAAGTGACTCTTCCGTGAAGCTCCTGAAGTATGCAGACGACACCACTCTCATCGGACTGATCCAGAACGGTGATGAGACTGCGTACAGACAGGAGGTGGAGCGGCCTGTCCACTGGTGCAGCCAAAACCACCTGGACCTGAACCCGCTCAAGACCGTGGAGATGACAGTGGACTTCAGGCGAGGCCCTTCACCACTTTCACCCCTCACTATCCGCAGTAATACTATTCTCTCATCAGACACCTTCAAGTTCCTGGGAACCACTATCTCTCGGGACCTGAAATGGACCGGCCACATAGACTCTGTCCGGAAGAAGGCCCAGCAGAGGCTGTACTTCCTGAGACAGCTCAAGAAGTTCAACCTGCCACGGGAGCTGCTGAAGACCTTCTACACTGCCATCATCCAGTCTGTCCTCTGCACCTCCATCACTGTCTGGTTTGGATCGGCCTCCAAACAAGACAAGCACAGACTGCAACGGACAATAAGGACTGCAGAAAAGATAATTGGAATCAACCTCCCATCTATCCAAGACTTGTACCTGTCCAGGACCAGGAAACGTGCAAGTAACATCTCAACAGACCCTTCGCACCCAGGTTGCAGCCTGTTTGAACTACTCCCCTCCAGACGCCGTTATAGAGCTCTGTACACTAAAACCAGCAGACACAGAGACAGCTTCTTCCCCCAGGCTGTCGCTCTGATGAACTCACACCACTCTTAGAGTCTCAGAGTCATTACTGTGCAATAACATCCCGCTTGCCACACCTTTTTTGTCTACACTGTTTGTACTATGTGTCCTCTCTGCATCCATTGCAGCCTGGTCATCCTAGAAGAGGGACCCTCCCATGTGGTCTCTTCTCAAGGTTTCTCATTTCCCCTAGCTGGAGTTTTGAGTTTTTCCTTGCCCTCTTGGGAGTTTAAGATCAGGGGGTGTTTGAGAATATCTTTCGTTCTTCACATGTCCTGAGTGTTGTTAGTCACCTAAATGTGGAACAGAGGCTGTGATTTACCGAAGTCAAATTCCTTGTTTGGCACGCTCAAACATGGCGAATAAAAAACTCTTGAATCTTGAATGTAAGGAGTTCCTCCCCCGAAGGAGAGGAGCAAAGGCGCGGTCCTACCAACCACGCCCACGTCCCACAACCAGCCCCAGAGCACCTTGTCCGTCGTGGCTGCGCCAGCCATGCTGGTCAGGCCAAATTGGGCTTATTAAACAAGTATTTGTGTTGTAATTGTTGTTTGTTTTTGATTTTACTTTGCCTATCCGGTCGCCTTTGTTATATAAGTAATAAATGAGTCTCGACTTGGCATGATAGAATGACAGCTGTACTTACGTTCAAATTAGTCGTACCTCGCACTTAATTCATCAACTCCCCTATCTGGGTGGAGCGAGAGCATCTTGCTCTGTGCGGCATCCATGCGCTCTCCTATCTGGGTAGAGCGTGGGTAAATTATAATTTTGCGTCTAATTGTTTTCCTGTCGGCGCTATTTTGCGCTCCCTTTCATTTCCTCCGTGTGGCCATCGACAACGTTCCGGCATCTTTTGTGCCTTCCTAAGGTCTGGCACATGGAAATTGCAGCTAAATTTAGTTTTATTGCATGTGGAGCTGTTTCCTCCTTCATGGCCGCATCGAGACTGAGTTTCCTGCTTTGAGCGGTCCTTATATAGTTTCATGTCAGCAATTTGCGTTTCGTTCCAGATAATTTCCCATCTACTTATTTTAGCTTATTAACTTGTTGTTTTCGCTCTTGTGTATTTCTGTTTCTTTTCTTGCAGGCACCGATTGGGCTTGAATATGTGATCTCGGCATAGGTAAGTATAACTGTGTGTTTCCTTGTTTCAGGTGTGTATCAGGTAAGTATTGTTTTTTTGATAGTGTAAATATTTACTTCCAACCACTTTTTAGTTTATATTCAATTTTGTGTTTATGTTCAAATTTTTGACTTCTTAATTTCCAATTTTTGACTTACAGGTTGAGATTTTTTTCATATTGGGAGTCAGGGAGGGATTTGGATTAGGGTTAGGGTTGGGGTTAGGGTTAGGGTTAGGGTTTGGGGTTAGGTTAGGATTAGGGTAGGATCGGTTTAGGGGACAGCGCACAGACGTAACAGGAGCTCAATGGAAACTGGAAACGTGGGGGGCAGTGGAGGTGGCACAGGCGAGTTAGGATCATGTAAGGAGTTCCTCCCCCGAAGGAGAGGAGCAAAGGCACGGTCCTACCATCCACGCCCACGTCCCACAACCAGCCCCAGAGCACCCTGTCCGTCGTGGCTGCGCCAGCCATGCTGGTCAGGCCAAATTGGGCTTAATAAACAAGTATTTGTGTTGTAATTGTTGTTTGTTTTTGATTAGGTAAAGAGTTCCTCCCCCGAAGGAGAGGAACAAAGGCATGGTCCTACCATCCTGGCCCGCACCCCACAACCAGCTCCAGAGCATCCTGCCCGTTGCGGCCGCGCCCGCCATGGTGGCCAGGACTAATTAGGGCTTAATAAAGATCGTTTTTGACCTTGAACACGTGTTTGTGCTTATTGTATGTTTGTTTTTGATTGCACTTTACCTATCCGGTCGCCTTTGTTATATAATTAATAAGTGAGTCTCGATTTGGCATGTAAGATTGACAGCTGCGCTTGCGTTCAACTAAATATTCGTACCTCGCACCTAATTCATCGACTCCCCTATCTGGGTGGAGCGAGAGCATCTTGCTCTGTGCGGCATCCATACGCTCTCCTATCTGGGCAGAGCGTGGGTAAATTACTATTTGTTTCCAATTGGTTTTGTACCGGCGTCATTTTGCGCTAAATTTTGTTCATCTGTGTGGCCATCGACAACGTTTCGGCATCTTTTGTGCCTTCTTCAGGTCTGGCACACAGGATTTGCATCTAAATTTAGTTTAGTTTCATCACATGGGGAGCTGCTTCCTCCTCCATGGCCGCATCGAGACTGAGAGCTCCTGCTCCGAACGGTGCTTATGTACACTCCTCCAAGTGGGCGGAGCCAGCGATTTGCGCTTGTTTCTTTAGCATAGTAACTTGTTTTCTTGCAGGCACCGATTGGGCGTGGATTTGTGATCTCCGGAATAGGTAAGTATATTTTTGTTTTGGGTAAGTATTATGGTTTTAATTAAGGTAAGTATTTACTTTTAACTGCTTTTTTTGCTTTTTTTGTCCCAAATAATGCTTATTTGCAATTGTTTACATTCAAATTTGATAGGTATGCACATTTTTTTGTTTTAGGTGAGTATTGTGGTTTTATTTGAGGTAAGTATTTACTTTTAACTGCCTTTTGGTCTCAAATAGTGTTTATTTGCAATTATTGTTCAAATTTGTGTTTACGTTCAAATTTTGACTTGTTTATTTTCAAAATTTAACTTGCAGGTTGACGTTTTTGTCTTATCGGGAAATGGGGTCAGGTTAGGGTTAGGGTTAGGGTTAGGCTTAGGGTTAGGGTTAGGGTTAGGGTTAGGATTAGGGTTAGGGTTAGGGGTTAGGTTAGGATGGGGGATAGGTTAGGATTAGGGCTGGGATAGAACCAGTTTAGGGGACAGCACACAGACGTAACAGGAGATCGATGGAAACCGGAAACGTGTGGGGGGGCGCACTGGAGGTGACACAGGCTAGTTAGGATTAGGTAAAGAGTTCCCCCCTCGAAGGAGAGGAACAAAGGCACGGTCCTACCATCCTGGCCCGCACCCCACAACCAGCTCCAGAGCATCCTGCCCGTTGCGGCCGCGCCCGCCATGCTGGCCAGGACTAATTAGGGCTTAATAAAGATCGTTTTTGACCTTGAACACGTTTTTGTGCTTATTGTATATTTGTTTTTGATTGCACTTTACCTATCCGGTCGCCTTTGTTATATAATTAATAAGTGAGTCTCGATTTGGCATGTAAGATTGACAGCTGCGCTTGCGTTCAACTAAATATTCATACCTCACACCTAATTCATCGACTCCCCTATCTGGGTGGAGCGAGAGCATCTTGCTCTGTGCGGCATCCATGCGCTCTCCTATCTGGGTAGAGCGTGGGTAAATTACTATTTGTTTCCAATTGGTTTTGTACCGGCGTCATTTTGCGCTAAATTTTGTTCATCTGTGTGGCCATCGACAACGTTTCGGCATCTTTTGTGCCTTCTTCAGGTCTGGCACACAGGAATTGCATCTAAATTTAGTTTAGTTTCATCACATGGGGAGCTGCTTCCTCCTCCACGGCCACATCGAGACTGAGAGCTCCTGCTCCGAACGGTGCTTATATACACTCCTCCAAGTGGGCGGAGCCAGCAATTTGCGCTTGTTTCTTTAGCATAGTAACTTGTTTTCTTGCAGGGACCGATTGGGCGTGGATTTGTGATCTCCGGAATAGGTAAGTATATTTTTTTTGGGTAAGTATTATGGTTTTAATTAAGGTAAGTGTTTACTTTTAACTGCTTTTTTTGCTTTTTTTGTCCCAAATAATGCTTATTTGCAATTGTTTACATTCAAATTTGATAGGTATGCACATTTTTTGTTTTGGGTGAGTATTGTGGTTTTATTTGAGGTAAGTATTTACTTTTAACTGCCTTTTGGTCTCAAATAGTGCTTATTTGCAATTATTGTTCAAATTTGTGTTTGCGTTCAAATTTTGACTTGTTTATTTTCAAATTTTAAATTGCAGGTTGACGTTTTTGTCTTATCGGGAAATGGGGTCAGGTTAGGGTTAGGGTTAGGCTTAGGGTTAAGGTTAGTGTTAGGGTTAGAGTTAGGATTAGGGTTAGGGTTAGGATTAGGGTTATGGTTAGGGGTTAGGTTAGGATTCAAGATTCAAGATTCAAGATTCAAGAGTTTTTTATTCGCCATGTTTGAGCATGCCAAACAAGGAATTTGACTTCGGTAAATCACAGCCTCTGTTCAACATTTAGGTGACTAACAACAACACTCAGGACATGTGAAGAACGAAAGATATTCTCAAACACCCCCTGATCTTAAACTCCCAAGAGGGCAAGGAAAAACTCAAAACTCCAGCTAGGGGAAATGAGAAACCTTGAGAAGAGACCACAGATGGGAGGGTCCCTCTTCTAGGATGACCAGGCTGCAATGGATGCAGAGAGGACACATAGTCCAAACAGTGTAGACAAAAAAGGTGTGGCAAGCGGGATGTTATTGCACAGTAATGACTCTGAGACTCTAAGAGTGGTGTGAGTTCATCAGAGCGACAGCCTGGGGGAAGAAGCTGTCTCTGTGTCTGCTGGTTTTAGTGTACAGAGCTCTATAACGGCGTCCGGAGGGGAGTAGTTCAAACAGGCTGCAACCTGGGTGCGAAGGGTCTGTTGAGATGTTACTTGCACGTTTCCTGGTCCTGGACAGGTACAAGTCTTGGATAGATGGGAGGTTGATTCCAATTATCTTTTCTGCAGTCCTTATTGTCCGTTGCAGTCTGTGCTTGTCTTGTTTGGAGTCCGATCCAAACCAGACAGTGATGGAGGTGCAGAGGACAGACTGGATGATGGCAGTGTAGAAGGTCTTCAGCAGCTCCCGTGGCAGGTTGAACTTCTCGAGCTGTCTCAGGAAGTACAGCCTCTGCTGGGCCTTCTTCCGGACAGAGTCTATGTGGCCGGTCCATTTCAGGTCCCGAGAGATTGTGGTTCCCAGGAACTTGAAGGCGTCTGTGGAGAGAATAGTATTACTGCGGATAGTGAGGGGTGAAAGTGGTGAAGGGCCTCGCCTGAAGTCCACTGTCATCTCCACGGTCTTGAGCGGGTTCAGGTCCAGGTGGTTTTGGCTGCACCAGTGGACAGGCCGCTCCACCTCCTGTCTGTACGCAGTCTCATCACCGTTCTGGATCAGTCCGATGAGAGTGGTGTCGTCTGCATACTTCAGGAGCTTCACGGAAGAGTCACTTGCGGAGAAATCGTTGGTGTAGAGGGAGAAGAGCAGTGGGGAGAGGACGCATCCCTGAGGGGCTCCAGTGTTGGTGGTCAGGGTGTCAGATGTGATGCTCCCCAGCCTCACACGCTGTCTCCTGTTGGTCAGGAAGCTGGTGATCCACTGACAGGTGGAGGCAGGCACCGCAAGCTGGATGAGCTTCTGTTGGAGGATGTCAGGAGCGATGGTGTTGAACGCCGAGCTGAAGTCCACAAACAGGATCCTGGCGTACTTTCCTGGGGTGTCCAGGTGTTGCAGGATTTAGTGCAGTCCCATGTTGACCGCATCATCCACCGACCTGTTTGCCCGGTAGGCAAACTGGAGGGGGTCCAGCAGGGGGCCCGTGACATCCTTCAGGTGGTTCAGTACTAACCTCTCGAAATATTTCATGACCACAGATGTCAGTGCAACAGGTCTATAGTCATTCATACCTGTGATGGCGGGCTTCTTGGCCACTGGAACGATGGTGGAGCTCTTGAAGCACGAGGGCACCTCACACAGCTCCAGGGAACGGTTGAAGATCTGTGCAAAGGTGGGCGCCAGCTGCTCAGCGCAGACTTTCAAGCAGGAAGGTGACACGCCGTCTGGGCCCGGTGCCTTCCTGATCTTTTGTCTCCGGAACATCTGGCGCACTTCCTCCTCACGAATCTGGAGTGCGGGCGCGGCCTCTGCAAGAGAGAGAGTCGGTGACCACGGTGATGGAGGTGTGGACAGAGCAGTTGTGGGGGGAGGTGAGTATGTGGATTGTGTGGATTGTGCTGCAGGAGGTCCCGTTGTGTGGGAGGACCGATCAAACCTGCAGTAGAACCTGTTTAGCTGGTCAGCGAGCCTTGGGCTCTCCACAGGACGGGGGGTTCGTTTCTTGAAGCCCGTGATGCTCTGCAGGCCTTTCCACACTGTTGAGGGATCAGGATTGGCAGAGAGGTGTCTCTCCAGGCTCTCCCCGTAACACCTCCTGGCTTTCCTGACCTCTCGGTTCAGTGTGTTTCTGGTCTGCTTGAACAGGTCCCGGTCGCCGCTCCTGTAGGCCTCCTCCTTGACTTTGTGCAGCCTCCTAAGGTTCGGTGTAAACCAAGGTTTGTCGTTGTTGTACGTGCAGAAGGTCTTAGTCTGCACACACAGATCCTCACAAAAACTGATGTATGATGTGACAGTGTCAGTGAGTTCATGCAAGTCTGAATTTGCAGCTTCAAAAACACTCCAATCGGTGCAGTCAAAGCAGCCTTGGAGGTCCTGCCTTGACTCCACTGTCCACTTCCTGACAGTCCTCACCACAGGCTTAGAAGTTTTTAGTTTCTGTCTGTAGGCAGGGATCAGATGAACTAGGCAGTGGTCCGAGAGTCCTAAAGCTGCACGAGCCACAGAGTGGTATGCATCCTTAATTACGGTGTAGCAGTGGTCCAGTGTCTGTGCCCCTCTGGTGGGACACGTTATGTGCTGTCTGTATCTGGGGAGTTCGTGTGCGAGGTTCGCCCTGTTAAGATCACCCAGAACAATGATTAGTGAATTTGGTAGAAGTCTCTCCATGTCTGTCACCTGGTCAGCCAGCATCTGCGTGGCTTCACTCGCACGTGCGTGTGGTGGGATGTAAACAGCCGCCATGACGATCGAGGAGAACTCCCGTGGTGAATAGAACGGCCGGCAGTTTATGAAAAGTGTTTCTAGGAGAGGGCTGCAAAACTCTTTCAACACCATGACATCGGTACACCAACGTTCATTAATGTAGAAACAGAGACCACCTCCCTTTGATTTTCCGGAGAGCTCCGCGCTGCGATCTGCACGTGTTAGCCGAAACCCAGCTAACTCCATGGCGTGGTGGGGGGTTCGTTCGCTAAGCCACGTCTCAACAAAACACAGCGCGGCGGATCTGCTGAAGTCCGTGTTCCTTGAAGTGAGGAGCAGCAGTTCGTCCATCTTGTTCGCCAGGGAGCGGACATTCGCCAGATGAATTGACGGTAGGGCAGAACGGAACCCTCTCTGCCTCAGCTTTACGAGGGCTCCCGCTCGTTTTCCACGTCGCCGCCGTCGCGCTAGCTTGTATAGCACCGCCGCTCCGGCTAAAATCTCCGACAAACAGTCTGAATCAGAGAGAACAGGAGAGAAAATACCAGAAGAAGACTGACCGATGTTTAACAGTGCTTCTCTAGTAAAAGTGATCCGGGATGGACAGCAGAAGACACAGAAAACACACAAAATAAGACAAAGAAACAGAGAGCGACTCACGGTGGCAGCCATCCGCGGCGCCATCAGATGACGAAAACTGGGATAGGACCAGTTTAGGGGACAGCACACAGACGTAACAGGAGCTCGATGGAAACCGGAAACGTGGGGGGGGCGCACTGGAGGTGACACAGGAGAGTTAGGATTAGGTAAAGAGTTCTTCCCCCGAAGGAGAGGAACAAAGGCACGGTCCTACCATCCTGGCCCGCACCCCACAACCAGCTCCAGAGCATCCTGCCCGCCATGCTGCTCAGGACTAATTAGGGCTTAATAAAGATCGTTTTTGACCTTGAACACGTTTTTGTGCTTATTGTATATTTGTTTTTGATTGCACTTTACCTATCCGGTCGCCTTTGTTATATAATTAATAAGTGAGTCTCGATTTGGCATGTAAGATTGACAGCTGCGCTTGCGTTCAACTAAATATTCATACCTCGCACGTAATTCATCGACTCCCCTATCTGGGTGGAGCGAGAGCATCTTGCTCTGTGCGGCATCCATGCGCTCTCCTATCTGGGTAGAGCGTGGGTAAATTAGTATTTGTTTCCAATTGGTTTTGTACCGGCGTCATTTTGCGCTAAATTTTGTTCATCTGTGTGGCCATTGACAACGTTTCGGCATCTTTTGTGCCTTCTTCAGGTCTGGCACACAGGAATTGCATCTAAATTTAGTTTAGTTTCATCACATGGGGAGCTGCTTCCTCCTTTACGGCCGCATCGAGACTGAGAGCTCCTGCTCCGAACGGTGCTTATGTACACTCCTCCAAGTGGGCGGAGCCAGCGATTTGCGCTTGTTTCTTTAGCATAGTAACTTGTTTTCTTGCAGGCACCGATTGGGCGTGGATTTGTGATCTCCGGAATAGGTAAGTATATTTTTGTTTCTGGTAAGTATTATGGTTTTAATTAAGGTAAGTGTTTACTTTTAATTGCTTTTTTTGCTTTTTTTGTCCCAAATAATGGTTATTTGCAATTGTTTACATTCAAATTTGATAGGTATGCACATTTTTTTGTTTTGGGTGAGTATTGTGGTTTTATTTAAGGTAAGTATTTACTTTTAACTGCCTTTTGGTCTCAAATAGTGCTTATTTGCAATTATTGTTCAAATTTGTGTTTACGTTCAAATTTTGCCTTGTTTATTTTCAAATTTTAACTTGCAGGTTGACGTTTTTGTCTTATCGGGAAATGGGGTCAGGTTAGGGTTAGGATTAGGGTTAGGGTTAGGGTTAAGGTTAGGGTTAGGGTTAGGGTTAGGTTTAGGGTTAGGATTAGGGTTAGGGGTTAGGTTAGGATGGAGGATAGGTTAGTATTAGGGCTGGGATAGGACCAGTTTAGGGGACAGCACACAGACGTAACAGGAGCTCGATGGAAACCGGAAACGTGGGGGGGGCGCACTGGAGGTGGCACAGGCGAGTTAGGATTAGGTAAAGAGTTCCTCCCACGAAGGAGAGGAACAAAGGTACGGTCCTACCATCCTGGCCCGCACCCCACAACCAGCTGCAGAGCATCCTACCCATTGCGGCCGCGCCCGCCATGCTGGCCAGGACTAATTAGGGCTTAATAAAGACCGTTTTTGACCTTGAACACGTTTTTGTGCTTATTGTATATTTGTTTTTGATTGCACTTTACCTATCCGGTCGCCTTTGTTATATAATTAATAAGTGAGTCTCGATTTGGCATGTAAGATTGACAGCTGCGCTTGCGTTCAACTAAATATTCGTACCTCGCACCTAATTCATCGACTCCCCTATCTGGGTGGAGCGAGAGCATCTTGCTCTGTGCGGCATCCATGCGCTCTCCTATCTGGGTAGAGCGTGGGTAAATTACTATTTGTTTCCAATTGGTTTTGTACCGGCGTCATTTTGCGCTAAATTTTGTTCATCTGTGTGGCCATCGACAACGTTTCGGCATCTTTTGTGCCTTCTTCAGGTCTGGTACACAGGAATTGCATCTAAATTTAGTTTAGTTTCATCACATGGGGAGCTGCTTCCTCCTTTACGGCCGCATCGAGACTGAGAGCTCCTGCTCCGAACGGTGCTTATATACACTCCTCCAAGTGGGCGGAGCCAGCGATTTGCGCTTGTTTCTTTAGCATAGTAACTTGTTTTCTTGCAGGCACCGATTGGGCGTGGATTTGTGATCTCCGGAATAGGTAAGTATATTTTTGTTTCTGGTAAGTATTATGGTTTTAATTAAGGTAAGTGTTTACTTTTAACTGCTTTTTTTGCTTTTTTTGTCCCAAATAATGGTTATTTGCAATTGTTTACATTCAAATTTGATAGGTATGCACATTTTTTTGTTTTGGGTGAGTATTGTGGTTTTATTTGAGGTAAGTATTTACTTTTAACTGCCTTTTGGTCTCAAATAGTGCTTATTTGCAATTATTGTTCAAATTTGTGTTTACGTTCAAATTTTGACTTGTTTATTTTCAAATTTTAACTTGCAGGTTGACGTTTTTGTCTTATCGGGAAATGGGGTCAGGTTAGGGTTAGGGTTAGGGTTAGGGTTAGGGTTAAGGTTAGGGTTAGGGTTAGGTTTAGGGTTAGGATTAGGGTTAGGGTTAGGGTTAGGGGTTAGGTTAGGATGGGGGATAGGTTAGTATTAGGGCTGGGATAGGACCAGTTAAGGGGACAGCACACAGACGTAACAGGAGCTCGATGGAAACCGGAAACGTGGGTGGGGGCGCACTGGAGGTGGCACAGGCGAGTTAGGATTAGGTAAAGAGTTCCTCCCCCGAAGGAGAGGAACAAAGGCACGGTCCTACCATCCTGGCCCGCACCCCACAACCAGCTCCAGAGCATCCTACCCGTTGCGGCCGCGCCCGCCATGCTGGCCAGCACTAATTAGGGCTTAATAAAGACCGTTTTTGACCTTGAACACGTGTTTGTGCTTATTGTACGTTTGTTTTTGATTGCACTTTACCTATCCGGTCGCCTTTGTTATATAATTAATAAGTGAGTCTCGATTTGGCATGTAAGATTGACAGCTGCGCTTGCGTTCAACTAAATATTCGTACCTCGCACCTAATTCATCGACTCCCCTATCTGGGTGGAGCGAGAGCATCTTGCTCTGTGCGGCATCCATGCGCTCTCCTATCTGGGTAGAGCGTGGGTAAATTACTATTTGTTTCCAATTGGTTTTGTACCGGCGTCATTTTGCGCTAAATTTTGTTCATCTGTGTGGCCATCGACAACGTTTCGGCATCTTTTGTGCCTTCTTCAGGTCTGGCACACAGGAATTGCATCTAAATTTAGTTTAGTTTCATCACATGGGGAGCTGCTTCCTCCTCCACGGCCGCATCGAGACTGAGAGCTCCTGCTCCGAACGGTGCTTATATACACTCCTCCAAGTGGGCGGAGCCAGCGATTTGCGCTTGTTTCTTTAGCATAGTAACTTGTTTTCTTGCAGGCACCGATTGGGCGTGGATTTGTGGTTCAGCACTAACCTCTCGAAAGATTTCATGACCACAGATGTCAGTGCAACAGGTCTATAGTCATTCAGACCTGTGATGGCGGGCTTCTTGGCCACTGGAACGATGGTGGAGCTCTTGAAGCACGCGGGCACCTCACACAGCTCCAGGGAACGATTGAAGATCTGTGCAAAGGTGGGCGCCACACACAATAATATAATGCATTAGGCTTTGATGTCTATTCATATGCAAATGAGTTAGGGGGTCATAAAATTTTATGATCTATTGATGTTAAGATTTATGACGTTTTTTTATTGGGGGTCATAAATTCTTTAGTCCTTTTATGTTAAGATATATGGTAATTTTTATTGGGGGTCATAAATTCTTTAGTCCTTTTATGTTAAGATTTATGGTAGTTTTTATTTGAGGGGTTATAAAATCTTATGATCCATTGATGTTAAGATTTATGACGGTTTTTATTTGGGATGGGGCAGGGTTGGGGGCATCAAGATGGCGCCAGTTGTGACGGCGCCATCTTTGACTGTCGCCATTTTGGTTTGCTGGCGCCATTTTTAGATGTGGATATGTATGGGCATGCATTTTTATGAATCAAAACAGGTGCAGCATCTGAGCTAGCTTTGCTACCAGCCCTCTGAGCTAGCTTTGCTACCAGCCCGTACGTGTGGGATTGAAGGGGCCCGTTTTGTTGACAAGGCGAAGGGGAGGGGTGTTTGTGTCAGCATGGGCGGTCACGAGAGTCGTCATTATTGGTGGCAAAGTTGTCTGGAAGAGAGTCGCATATAATTTGAGAAACAATAGCTCAGCCAAAGTGCTACCCAGTGCGGCTCGGTGGCGCACTGGGTAGCACGTCCGCCTCACAGTTAGGAGGGTGCGGGTTCGATTCCACCTCCGGCCCTCCCTGTGTGGAGTTTGCATGTTCTCCCCGGGCCCGCGTGGGTTTTCTCCGGGCGCTCCGGTTTCCTCCCACATTCCAAAAACATGCTTGGTAGGCCGATTGAAGACTCCAAATTGTCCCTAGGTGTGAGTGTGAGTGTGAATGGTTGTCTGTCTCTGTGTGCCCTGCGATTGGCTGGCAACTGGTTCAGGGTGTCCCCCGCCTACTGCCCGATGACGGCTGGGATAGGCTCCAGCACGCCCGCGACCCCCGTGGGGACTAAGCGGTTCAGAAAATGGATGGATGGATGGAGCTCAGCCAAAGTTATCTGAAAGCGAGAGACGCATGTAATTTGGCAAACATTACTTTAGAGGATCAAGGGGGTTTTGTTGAGAAAATCACATTTGTTACAAGTCACAAGTTATCTGTAATGTAATTTGAGAAACAATAGTGGAGTCGGCATTACTGGGGCGAAGGATATGAGAAAGACCCTTTGATGCGTCATCAACATACGGCCAAAGTTATCCGATTTCCCGCGACACGTGAGCCCATAGGCGTGGTCTTATCCCCGCCGGATTTAAAGTTTGGTGTGGACGAGCATCATTTTGGAGAAGACAAGACAAGCCATAGCTCTGAACAACGGAGTCGAAGCGTGTCAAAAAGCTGTTTTTGAGAATGGTTAAAGGTAAGTCATTTTAATACCTTTCTCGCGCTAATAATAATAATAATACACTGCGGTTATTTTATAAAACAAAATGTAATGTTTATATAATATCGTTTTTGCCGATGTCCACGCATCTTTTGACGACGATTTTAGCGACGTTTACCTAACACAATCAGACTACGGTGAGTCAATAGCGCATCTAAGATAGTTAATATAGAGGGTATTAGTTACTGATTTTATTTTATGTTTGCATCAGATCTCGTGGCCGCGGCCACTAGAAAAAGCGTTCGGCCGACACAAGCTGCCTTCGACCGCCATATTGGAGCAGTCGAAACGACAGAGCCAGCGCGACTAGCTGTATCAGAGTCACGTGTTACTGTTGAAACCAATCCGATTGCATCCCACACCAACCGACAGGTGGCAGCGACGGATTCTGAACTAGTTGAGGCTCTATCTACTTACGAAGGTTTAAACCATCATCATCAAGAGTCGACAAACAAAGTTAGAAGTATTCATTCTATGTTATCATTTGACTTGCTATTTTTGGTAATATAACGGCTTAACCGTTTTTTTTTATAGCTACTTCCAGGTGAGCGTCATGACACGAGGGCTCAGAGAGAGAGGAAGAGGCGGAGGAGAGGGCAGCCCTTCTACAACACCCACCACTCAAACAGCAGGGGGCCTCTCAAGTGTCGTGGTAACTGTATCTACAAAAGACGGTTACAAGAGTGTTTTAAGATTATACATGCTCTTACAGATTTAGCCGAATCAAAATAGGTTTGTGTTGTTTCTGCTGTGTTTTGTAAAAGAAAATATAATGGATCATCCAAACCTTACGTCAACGGAGTCAGATTTCTTAGCATACATTGATGAAATAGATTTGCCGTCATTTAGCGGGACAAGCCGAAGAAGTGACACACCAGAGCTAGATTTATCAAACGTTAATAATGTGTGTACGAGTCAAATAACCGATTTGCTCAACAATGTGAGCACGGCTTTGTCAGAGGGGGAGAGACCAGACAGTCCTGCTATTCTCACCCATTTACAAGCTGTCATAGATGAATTGAACAATCAAAGTATGAATGAAGGTGGACAGAGTCCGACACAAATCCCGTCACAATTGCTAAACATGATAGCAGAATTAAACAACCAAGCTAATAACAGCAACGGGCGTATTAGTCCTGACATTCCTGTCCAGTTGCTAAACATCATCCAAAATCTAAATACACAGCCTCTGGTTGACCCGTTGACCGCTAACTCTCCCGATTCATCATCGGTTGCTATTGACGACGTTCGGCCGATATTTCAGCCTAACAACTGCTCTGTTATAACTGATCATGAAATAGACGTTATTGATGACAACACACCAGCATTTCAACACACGCCCCAGCAATCTAACAACGGTTCTGTACTAGCTGACCAACGCGGCGGTTCTATTGTAATCAATAGGCTGCATTTCAATAATGTAGAGGTAAGGCGACAGTTAAATATACCATCGCAACAGAACACTAATGATTTTGCAACCTTCTACCTCCAGATTGAAGATAAAATAGATGATGTCATGCAAGAGGTAGCTAGCAGGGCACAAACAGGTGATGTAATTCAGATAGAGCTCGTGGCTGGTAACGATAGAGCTCACAGCTACCAGCAAACTAGTGATATAAACTCTATCAGAGATAATGTATCAGACATGCTTGAACGTTTAACCCAATCAAATACAGAGCTTCTGGCTGATGAGGGCTTAGAGCTCATTGTACAAATAGTCACTCCATTGCGTGGTGGAATGCGTCGTAGGCTGTTGAACACTACCAACAGAGAGATTTTGAGGTTGAAAAAACGACACCTACACATACCTCGTAATAAAGACAATAATCTGTGTTTCGCTCTCTCACTAACCTATCTGCTAAATGACACACTTACAACAAAACAGGCCACAAGACATGCACGGGTCTTACATGAGAGTGTAGGATTGGATTGTCAAACACCTGTGAGTCTGGGCGATGTCCATAAATTTGAGAAAGTCCTCAAACGGAAAATAACTGTAATGTATCGAAAAGAGGACTGCCGCCCCATGACCTTCTTCGACACGCGTTACCCCAAAACAGATAACGATACCTTATTTGTCTTAAACCTTGAGGGTCATTTCTACGGCGTGAAAGCAATTGAGGCATTTGTTGGCCATGCATTCTTTTGCAGGCATTGTTACAAAGGGCATGAGAATTGGCAACAGCACCAGTGTGAAGGACACTGTGGCGTTTGTCTTGATCCTTGCTGTAAACAGCGACGGTTTAAACCTGTCATCTGCCCCGACTGTAACAAATCTTGTCGGAATGAGTAATGCTTTACCAAACATAAAGAGTCTCGATCAATGAATCGTGTGAGCAACTGCACTTCATACAAAAAATGCTTGGAGTGTGATCTTCAATATTATGTGAGAGCTGATGGTACCGGTGCACAGACTACGTACAGGTGTACTACATAACCAGTGGCCTGTCGTTTATATACCCAAACAATAAAACGATGACGAAGCTTTTAAAAACAAACGCACCGTTACTCAAATCTCTGTTTACATCCAAACCGGCCAAACGTAAGCATTTGCTACTCAGAGGCCCCAGTAGTTTGGTGAAAGCGTTATGTGAGATTGCTCTAAATCTTCTTAAAGGACATGTACCCTTAAAATCAAAACTTTACAAGAGACTTAAAAAGCAAAAGAAAAATATCCGCTTTTTGGCTGATAAGAAAAATACTTTGAAGAAGAAAAGAGCTGTGTTAGTTCAGAAAGGTGGTTTTATATTACCGTTACTGGCCGCTTTCGCACCTGTTCTCGGAAGTGTCATTAGTGGCTTTATGAGCAAATCATAAAATGAGTTTGAAAACGGCTCAGAAAATGTTCCTGATTTCACCTTATCAGCTCGAGAGGCCGAATCAACCCGCTCCGACCATCCGTGATACAGCAGAGCATTCTTTGGATGAAGAGATGAAACAGGTTTTGGATAATAAAAATTTAAATCAATATGAAAAGATCAAAATTTATCAGACCTTAATGCAGCGTTACTTGGGGTTGGTCAAACAAAAAGACTCCGAGCAAATTCCTATTACGATTCGCAACGAAGCCAATGAGGGGGGTGAAATAAAGACCGCTGATGAGACAGGTAGACGCTATGAGGATATCTTGGATGCCATAGATCCACGTTTCAGACGCAACGCCAACTATGTGCTGAAAAGACTGTCGGCAGAAGATGTAAGCTGGACGCCGTTAAGTGAATTTGTTTTTGGAGGAAAAACCATCAAAGGCTCCCATATGAGCGATCTGTTGAGACATTTGTGTGCGAGTGGGAAAAAAATCAACGAGAAACCGGTAGGGTGGGGTGAATTTCTCCAGACGCTATCCCGATTAAACTTGCCGGAAACAAGCATCTCCAACCCCTTGGCTCGCGCAGATTTTAAACGTTTGAAATACGCTACAGGTGAAGATGGGGGTGTTTCTTATGTAGAAGATGTAAACGTGATGAATAAGCGAAAAAGAAAAAGGACATCGCCGATACTAAAATGGGTTAGTTATTAGATGATACTCTATTGTTGTTAGTGAAAAAAAACCGCATGATTCTGTAACTCTCTTTAACAATGTTTATTGAATAAAAGAGATTTTTATAAAACATTAACACGGTTTCAGACAATGACATTTTTTAAATTTATGCAATGAACATGATGTTTGCCCGCCGCACATCCGGTCTGGCCTTCGACATTTTTTGACAAACTCACTAACCATGGCATCGTTATGGAGAGGATCCGAATTGTAATGAGTCAGCACTTCGCGATAGGTGAACCCCCGCCCACGCTGACTTAGATAATACACACAATGTTGACCACAGGTGTCTGTGAGCTCGTGTTGCAACTGCCCGTTCTGATAGTCGACCCGTTTAGAATGCTTCTTCAGAAATCTGTATATACTCGATGGGTAGTACTGGCTGTCCGGTGGCAGACCAAAAGGATCAAAGAATGTGGCCGAACCGTTCGATTCTAAAGTCAAAGCGAGCCAGTGCTCTCCGGGTAAATGTCTTGAATGCGTGTTGACGTATTGTAATATTTTGGAGGCGGGTCTCTGACGTCAGCTAACTCATCCGATGCGAAAACACCTCCAAATAATGTTCTCTGCATCCGGGTCATAATCATGTCCAATTCACGACCGTTCATAGCGTTAATAATAGTCCATCAATACTTCCCTCTTAGCATTAATCTCAATAAGCGAATCGTATGCAGCGTATACAATAAGAGTGGCTGTGTGTGATATTGGGGTTCTGAAACGCAAATCGAGTCTCAGCACCCCGTTATTCACAGGTGACAAAGCCCCGGAATCATCTACCTGACTTAAATTGAAAACAAAAAGTGAGTAGCCCTGACTAAAATCCTGTTGATCGATACAAAAAGGTAGCTCTTTCAGAAAACGCCCTGTTGCTGTGTATAAATTATGAAATTCACGTGTACATATCCCAGCTTCGAAATTGGGCTGAAAAGCTTTGGCAGGTATTTGTCGACCTTCGTGGCTGAGAGCTAAATACTCTATGTTATAATGCAAAAAATTAAACGGATTTAAATCTCTCCGACCCATGAAACTGTTGTGGTTTACGAGCGCTATTACAATTTGCTTGGGGATGTGTCCGAGGAAGAGATTTTCCTGATGACAAATTCTTGAGTTTTGGGGTACGCTGTAGGTCTTCATATTAACTCTCGTTAACGGATAGAGGGCGTTACCTTTATGTAAAGCGGCGGCGTGACCTATTGCCACGGCCGGTGAGATTGATACTTTTTTCACAAACAGGGATGCTCCTAGTATTTTGAGACACGAATCGCTCTTTGGAGCGCTCATGAGACAGAAATCATCAAAAGCTCTAGTTAACTTTAGACGCAGATCCACATTATTCAATAGATGGCGTTCGGAAAAGAAAATATCTCCATGAAGCGGTCCCATTAGGTGAAATTCACGTGAGCCTGCAATCTGCTGTGCGCGCCGCACAAAACCAGCGTTAGCCACGCCCTCTTTGAAAGAAATGGAGTCCATACGCCCCCTACTGTCTTTTGCGAACATTCCTGCTGTGAATTGTGACTCCAAAGAATCGTTTGAAAAGTTTAACAGCAGCTCGATGATGGATCTGTATGCATGTGTGGCACTAGATTGTGAGATTAGCCGCCCACCCAACGAAATATCTAATTAACTAAAAATTGTGTTTATAGGAAAATTCACGATGCCAACTTGTTCTTGCGGTGGAATATTTGTCCCATCCCTACGCGTCACCTTTGCACGGAGATGTAGTAAAGTGTCGGATAAATCTAAATATTTTGAGCCGTCCCCGGGTATAAAAAACTCTATGGGCCCCTGGTCCACAATCGCGGACAAAGGCTGGAATTCGACATATGAGGTATCTTCTATGGAGAATTGCGTCAGGGGCGCCGAAAAAATATCGAGACTTGATAACGTCGCCTCTTGACTTTTGAAATGTAGAAGGGCCATTTTTTTTAAGAGAAATTATCTGTCTTGCGTCTTCTCCGCTTTTTCCTGACAACTGGCCTGAGACCGGTGGAGCGCCTTTTCCTTTTAATGCTCCTTTTTCTCCGCCCCCCAGGTTGCAATCCCCCACGTGACAATACAGCTAGCCCGGAACCTTCTTGCTCGGGGCCTTGTTTCTGGTGGATTCTTTGAATGACGCGCCCCGCTACATCCGTTGCTATGTTTTTAGCGGCAGCTTGAAGATGCGGCTTCGCCAAGTTAAACCCGTTTTTGAACATAGGCATCACGAAACGAAATAATTTAGCAAAAATAGACCCTATACCTCGTCCGTACTGAACCGGCGCCCCTGCAAAACCGGCTTGAAACGAGCCCCCCACTTGTGTTTCATAATAATCAACAAAACGATACAAATCAGGATGCATTGACGATGACGTCATTTTCCTTTTTTTTTTTTTAATTTATTTATTTTTTAAAAATTTATTATTATTTCGATCTAAAATGCAGATTGAGAATGACCTTCCCGTATTCGAAATGTATCGGGTTGTTCTGGTCTATTCGCAGGTAAACCGAAATGGTTTCAATATGGCTTCTGCACACATCTAAATAGTAAACCGGATTAAAAGTTTTGTTTACAACATCACCATAGTCACCCTCCAGAGGCAGAGTCCTAAGCATTGGGGCGTACGCGTCACCAACTGTCTGATGATGTATGATGTCAGTGTACATGAACATAAAATATGATCCGGCTCGTCTGTCGGCAGGATGTTGTGCGTTTACGCCTTCCGGCTTGAGTGACAGCCAATGCTCGGGATTCATTCCGACAATGTACGCCAGGGGGCTCTTGAACATAATTATCAATCCTTCTTCGCCCGAAAACATGAATCTCTGTTTGTGTTGATCAAATCGGACGTCAATCTTTTTGTTACTCGCTTTAGTTAATAGAGTTTGAATGTCCAAAGCTAACGAGTCATGATTTTGATAAACACCTCCTTTTGTTTTAAGCATATGTCGTGTTTCTGAGTCGTCTTGAAACGTATCACCTCTAGGAGGCGGATTTTTAGGTTGTTTTAAATAGAAGTTCCGTTTTTTCTCAGGAATGGTGGGTATTGAGTTGATGTATGAAATCTCACATAAACCGACCTCCCACTAACCTTTTAGATCGATATGTTGAGGTAGTTCGGTTTTAAATTCTGTGAGCGTGTTTTGGCTAAAAAGATGTACACTAGCGTTTGACGCTAATGTGACGTAGAATTCTCTCTGGTGTTCACCCATCTTGTAATTTCCACAGAATGGCCGTTTTAAAGATCGTCAGATGTTTTTAATACTCTTTGTGGGTACCCAACTGTCGAATTTGGCTGGCCAGCCCACCCAGTGGACGAGGGACTCGCGTTTACCTGACACGGTGCGTGATTTAAGAATTTTCTGTATGCGAAATTTTTTTTTATTTTTTATTTTTCCTTTTTGTAATTCCGCTTCGTAAAAGCTGCCTTCTACAGGCATACCATCCAAGTCTGATATTTTATAGACGGGAGGAACGCGGTGGAGACGCTGTCTTATTCTGAAAATTTCATCCGTGTAACTTTGTAAATAACCTTTTTCAAAATTCCCTTTTATTTTGGAAATTCTCACAGTTTCACCCGGTGCGAACCGGAACTTGTTCCCCCGTCGGAAAGGATTTTTTGCGTAGAGGTTAGTGAAAACGATATTCTTATTCTCATCGTTTACAGCGTTAGGTGTCATTTTTATACTGCTGTGAAAACTGTCGTTATAACTGACAATAAAATCCTGAATTACATCCACGTATCGTTGTGTGTTCTTAGCAGTGAAATACCTCCACATCCGTGTTTTTAACGTTTTGTTGAACCTTTCGATCGTCTGCGGTTTAGTGTCCGAGACGGTTGAAAAATGTGTAATATTGTGCTTTCTCATTAATTTCTGGAAATGTTTGTTAAAAAACTCCGCCCCTTTATCTGTTTGAAGGCGTAATGGTGAACCGCTAACTGCTAGGATACCTTCAAATGCTTTGGTGACCTGCGTACCTGTTTTAGCTTTCAAAACGCGTACATATGCACGTTTCGAGAAGATATCGATTACGGTTAGTAAATATTTATAACCATCGTTGTAGCGTGCTAGTGATTGCATATCGCATAAATCTGCTCGGAATTGTCTCATAGGACCTCGAACAAAAACTTTATTTCTAGGAAAAGTTATTCTGGCTGGTTTGTGTAAAGTGTACGCGTCCTGATCGGATAAAAAAGCTTTTCCTTTTTTAATGTTAGTGTTTTAACAGCTAATAATCACTGCTCTGTGTAGGCGTCTCTCACCCCCAAAACTAGCTGGATTCTTAGCACAATAATAGAGCTTTTCAAGACTGCACCGTCCTGCTTCAATGACTACCGCCCTGTGGCACTGACGCCCATCATCATGAAGTGCTTTGAGCGGCTGGTCATGGAGCACATCAAGTCCGTTCTCCCCCCCACCATTGTCCCTTTCCAGTTTGCGTACCGTGCCAAGCGGTCCTCTGAGGATGCCATCTGCTCTGCCCTCCACTCGGCCCTCACCCATCTGGAGAGAAAGGACTCATATGTGAGGTTGCTGTTTGTGGACTTCAGCTCTGCCTTCAACACCATTGTGCCGCAGCGACTCATCTGCAAACTCGACGAGCTGGGCCTCAGTACCTCCCTCTGCAACTGGATACTGGACTTCCTCTGTCAGAGGCCTCAGGTGGTGCGTGTTGGCGACAAAATCTCTGCCAGCATCACGCTGAGCACGGGGGCCCCCCAGGGCTGCGTGCTCAGTCCATTACTCTTCACCCTGCTGACGCATGACTGCACTGCGACCTACAGCGACAACCGCATAGTGAAGTTTGCTGACGACACGACTCTGGTGGGTCTCATCACAAAGGGCGACGAGACTCGGTACAGGTCGGAGGTTGACCTTCTGACCACGTGGTGCAGGGACAACAACCTCCTGCTGAACGTTAATAAGACCAAGGAAATCATTGTTGACTCCCGGAAGGGTCACGCAACACACCTGCCGCTGATCATCGATGGTGCTGTGGTGGAGAGGGTGAGCTGCACCAAGTTCCTGGGGGTGCACATCAGTGAGGACCTCTCCTGGTCCGCAAACACCTCGTCACTGGCAAAGAAAGCTCAGCGCCGCCTGTACTTCCTGCGGAAGCTCAGGTGTGCATGTGCTCCTCAGGCAGTCCTGTCTACATTTTACCGTGGCACTATTGAGAGCGTCATCACCAGTTGCATCGCTGTCTGGGGTGGTAACTGCACTGAACAGAACTTGAAGGCCCTGCAGCGCATAGTGAATACGGCTGGTAAGATTATTGGTGCTTCGCTCCCCTCCCTGAAGGACATTTACACCTCCCATCTCGCCCGCAAGGCAACCTCGATTGCCAGAGATGTGAGTCACCCGGCTCACTCTTTGTTTGACCTTCTGCCCTCTGGGAAGAGGTACAGGAGCCTGCGCTCCCGCACCACCAGACTTGCCAACAGCTTCTTTCCCCAGGCTGTTAGGGCCCTGAACTCGCTACCCCCTTCTGCGTAGCGTGTGGCACTGTTGCGCTATTTTCGGGAATGTCTGCTGTACGCGCACTTGCTCCTTTTTTTTCTGCTCCTCTTATTTATTTATTTATTGTTGTGTTATTTATTCATTATTTATTCAGCACTCTTTTGTTATACTTGTTACTTGTTTGTCTGTTGTGAGCCATGTCTTGTCACCGTGGGATAGGGGGGAACGAAATTTCGGTTTCTTTGTGTGTCTTTGGCATGTGGAGAAATTGACAATAAAGCTGACTTTGACTTTGACTTTGACTTTGATCTCTCCCCACCCATTGTTAGGTAAGTTCTGACGGATATCAGATTGTGACGCTGTTAATAAAACAAACAGGTATGATATCTCGCAATTTTGAATTGAATAAACACAGAGAAACAGTCACTTTTACGGTCACAATAGTTTATTACAGAAAAAATCAAACTAGTTCTTAAAAAACATTACTAGTAAACAGAAACAAGTATAAAACATGGTAAAAAACGTCTTTCTATAAATCCTAAGATTTAACATAACGCATGAATGAAGATAACATAGATGGTGTTACTTTGGACCCCATTAGAGTTTTAAACTTCTTTAGCTGCCCCCTTTGGCCTCACACACACACACTGAGCTTTTCAGCCTCGTCGGCGCAGTTAATGGAGATGAGCAATTCGGAGACCACGGCTGGAGTGTTGTCCTCGGTGAAAGTGGACACCAGCACCTCGGTTACGTCCATAAAGTCCTTATCTTGCACCTTGTTTTTCGCCACCTTTATGTTACCGCGGCGGTCCACCAGAGCCTTAACAAACCTTTTGAAGTTTTCCTTGGACAGGTCTTCCAGCGCGTCCATCACGAGCCCCTTTTTAGTGGGCATTATTTCAAATTTTAGCGGGGAATTAAGTCGAGAAGTTAGTAAATGTGCGAGATGAGAGGTCCGAACGCACTGCTGCTTTGGGCGGACTCTCGCTTTCGATTTGGCTTTTTTCCTCTGTGTAGGCGTGTCTCTCGCCCAAAACTAGCAGGATTCTTAGCACAATTGTAGAGTCTCTGAAGACATCTCTCGCCATTGAATAAACACAGAGAAACAGTCACTTTTCCGGTCACAATAGTTTATTACAGAAAAAAAATCAAACTAGTTCTTAAAAAAACATTACTAATAAACAGAAACAAGTATAAAACATGGTAAAAAAAAGTTTTTCTATAAATCCTAAGGTTTAACATAACGCATGAATGAAGATAACATAGATGGTGTTACTTTAAACTTTTTTAGCTGCCCCCCTGTTACATCTAAAAGTACTGTTAGGAAAGCCTTCAATTGTCTCCACATTTTTTTCACAAAACCTCCCATTGTGTTTTTCCAAACGTTCTAAATAATAGAGCGACTTCGTTGCTACTCAGAACAGTGTCACGCGCTTCTTGTTTTATCGCACGGAGCCGTGTAAAGATCTTGCACTCGTGAGCTAGGTCATGTAGAATGGCAGAAACAGAATTGCGAATGTTTACAAGGGATGCAGAGGTTTTAAAATAGAAAAACATTGTCGACAACGTGTGGAGGAAGTCAGCGTTACACAACTCAGCCGTCACTGCTTCATAATTCGCATAGAAATAAAAGTTTCGATCCTCAACATACAGGCACGTATGATGCATCTGGCTGAGATCATCAAGAGCACATCCGTCACACTTAGATTTAGCATGCTTAATCAACGCATCATACAAAAGATGAACCACCATCAGCTTCAGGCGTGTGTAGTCTTCAATCACCAACCATTTAAGCGGCTCGACACTCATATTATACTCTGAGCCCTGCTGTCTGTTGATTTTCCCAGGCGTCGAGGTCATCGAAGGAACGACCCCAAACTCAAGGGCCAGCTGAGGGTCATCAGCCTCCTCAAAATCACTGGGCAGCTGCGTTTCTGCCTCTTCGAGTATGACTCTAATGTCAGCAGCAGACAAGCTGGGCAAATCCATACCATTTTCAGGATAGCGCGCGCAGGCGTCATCAAACAATTCGATGGCTCGTGACGAGGACCACGGTTCATGCTGTTGCGGCCTCTGCTGCTCCTCCTGCTGTTGCTGCCCCGAGGTTTCAGGGGTTTCAAACACGTCAAAAGTTGATGACAAAGCTCCATAGAGAGAATCGGGTTGCACATCGTCGAGGCAGATCGGTGACATGCATTCGCTCGGGTCGGGTGTAGGTAGTGGAAGAATCTCGAACCTTTCCGCCCATGTCTCAGGCCGCGCTGGTGTTGGTTCCAGTTGTTCAGCAGCCGCGGTCGCTCGTGGCGACGCTACGAAAGCTGCGTTCATATCGTCAGCACCATCTGGCTCGGCATCAGAGCTGTCAGGGGTGGACCAGAATGTGATGTCAGGCCCATGTTCCATAGCTACAAAACGTGGTAAAAGTCTTCTGGCAAGCATTTTTTGAGCCATCTTCTTTCTCCCTTGTGCGTGTGTGAAAGAGACGTCTGGAGGCCCGCTCTTATACACTTTAGATAGTTATGCTAATGACTATCACCCCACCTTTCGCTGACTGCAGGTGAGAAAAAGATGGAGGCTAGGAGGGGGTAGGAGGAGGAACAGAGTCTTGTGTGCTGAAGAGGGCCAGGGGTTTAAACTTAATTTTTTAGTAAGGGTTAATCTAAAGCCAGTTTACGTTTCACTCCGACGACGTTTGTCCAGACACGGCTTGATAGAAAAAGCCCCGTAATACTCTCACCATAAGCTTGCATCTTTTCATACCATTCTGTTAATGGTATTTTCAAAATTGTCTGGAAAAGGCCGCATTCGCTGTTGAACACTTCAAGTTTTAGAAACATTAAATCGATTAGCTCTCCATCTTCTGCCCCATCAACAGTTTGAGGAGAAACTTTCAGCCGGAAAAAACATCTCCCTCTGGCTGTGATTTTTGAAATCCAAGTTGCATTCAGCTCACCTTCTAACCCGTATTCCTTGAGAAATTCAGTCAAAACCTCTGGCAAGAGTTGATTTAAGACAGCCCAGTCATTCGAGTTCAGAGTACCATACGCACCGGCTTGCTCATAGTTGTTGTTGTTGTTTGATCCAGAGCTCTCTTGGTTTCTCATAAAGAAAGACAACTCACCACTCTCGTAAAAAAATTTAAATCCCCATAGAGTCTCTGGTGTTAGCTGCCAGCTCCGCTCAAGTTTTTCTGTAGGCCTTTGTTGCATACGTCTTAGATACATTTGTTTCTTCCTAGGGGCATCTAGCAAACCATCGGGGCCTCTGCGGCAAAGATGGATACTGACCGGCGTTTCTGCTATCATGATTTGAGCTTCAAGTTTGCAGTTTAACACCACAGCTTTAGCTCTTTTTTCTAAGAACTATCAGCACGATACTAAATATAAATATACGAACAACAGGTCCGGCCCTTCTCTCAAACCACACCTCTGTGTATCACGTGTTTTTTTTTTTTTTTTTTAAATCAAGATATATTTTAAACTTAGACAGCCTTCATAAAAAAACAGAGGCCTTCGTCTTGTCTCCCTCCAAAATTAAACGGTTCCAACAGTCTCTACCGCATATCCTTGGCCCCAGTAATGCCGACTCCACTATTGTTTGTCAAATTACATTACAGATAACTTGTGACTTGTAACAAATGTGATTTTCTCAACAAAACCCCCTTGATCCTCTAAAGTAATGTTTGCCAAATTACATGCGTCTCTCGCTTTTAGATAACTTTGGCTGAGCTATTGTTTCTCAAATTATATGCGACTCTCTTCCAGACAACTTTGCCACCAATAATGACGACTCTCGTGACCCCCCATGCTGACACAAACACCCCTCCCCTTCGCCTTGTCAACAAAACGGGCCCCTTCAATCCCACACGTACGGGCTGGTAGCAAAGCTAGCTCAGAGGGCTGGTAGCAAAGCTAGCTCAGATGCTGCACCTGTTTTGATTCATAAAAATACATGCCCATACATATCCACATCTAAAAATGGCGCCAGCAAACCAAAATGGCGACAGTCAAAGATGGCGCCGTCACAACTGGTGCCATCTTGATGCCCCCAACCCTGCCCCATCCCAAATAAAAACCGTCATAAATCTTAACATCAATGGATCATAAGATTTTATAACCCCTCAAATAAAAACTACCATAAATCTTAACATAAAAGGACTAAAGAATTTATGACCCCCAATAAAAATTACCATATATCTTAACATAAAAGGACTAAAGAATTTATGACCCCCAATAAAAAAAACGTCATAAATCTTAACATCAATAGATCATAAAATTTTATGACCCCCTAACTCATTTGCATATGAATAGACATCAAAGCCTAATGCATTATATTATTGTGTGTGGCGCCAGCTGCACCTGAAGGATGTCACGGGCCCCCTGCTGGACCCCCTCCAGTTTGCGTACCGGGCAAACAGGTTGGTGGATGATGCGGTCAACATGGGACTGCACTACATCCTGCAACACCTGGACACCCCAGGAAAGTACGCCAGGATCCTGTTTGTGGACTTCAGCTCGGCGTTCAACACCATCGCTCCTGACGTCCTCCAACAGAAGCTCATCCAGCTCGCGGTGCCTGCCTCCACCTGTCAGTGGATCACCAGCTTCCTGACCAACAGGAGACAGCGTGTGAGGCTGGGGAGCATCACATCTGACACTCTGACCCGCTATTCCTCCCCCGGTTGGGAGCCGTCGGAAACGGTGTGCGAGGAGGCAGAAGAGGGGCAAGCGCGGAGGCGTCCGGGCCAGGCTGGCGGCCAACCCAGCGCGACCGGCGGTGCCCTCCATTCTTCTGGCGAATGTTCGATCGCTGGACAACAAAATGGATTACGTTCGCCTGCTGAGGTTTACGAACCGGACGGTGCGGAACTGCTGTGTGCTCGTGTTCACCGAGACCTGGTTGAGTGACAACATTCCGGACTCTGCAGTGCATCTGGAGCGGCTAGCGTGCTATCGGGCGGACCGTGCCATTGTACGAGGGGGAAAGTCGCGAGGAGGTGGAATATGCGTCTACATCCGAGAAGAATGGTGCCGGGACTCTGTGGTGGTATGTAAGCACTGCTCGCCGCTTGTGGAGTTTGTGATCATTAAGTGCCGTCCTTTTTATCTGCCGAGGGAATTTACCGCAATTCTGCTAGTCGCGGTATACATCCTGCCTTCCAACATCGAAGGAGACAGGATCGCGGCGCTTGGTGAACTGTACCAGGCTGTCAGTGAACAGCAAACAGCGCACCCTGACGGTTTCACCATCTTCGCTGGAGACTTCAATCATGCCAACCTGAAGTCTGTTTTCCCGAGGCTTCACCAGCATGTTCCTTTTCCGACACGTGGAGACAGCTTCCTGAACCTAGTCTACTCGGCGCAAAAGGGAGCTTTCAAAGCCACCCCCCTCCCCCATCTGGGGCTTTCTGACCATCTCACCGTTTTTCTTTTGGCCGCATACAGACAATTGGTAAAGGCATCCAGGCCGGTTCGGAGGCAGGTTCAAGTGTGGCCTGAGGGTGCCTCCGATGCACTTCGTGACTGCTTCTTGTTTGAGAATATCTTTCGTTCTTCACGTGTTGTTGTTAGTCACCTAAATGTTGAACAGAGGCTGTGATTTACCGAAGTCAAATTCCTTGTTTGGCACGCTCAAACATGGCGAATAAAAAAACTCTTGAATCTTGAATCTTGAATCTTGAATTGTGGTTTTATTTGAGGTATTTACTTTTATCTTCCTTTTGGTCTCAAATAGTCCTTATTTGCAATTATTGTTCAAATTTGTGTTTACGTTCAAATTTTGACTTGTTTATTTTCAAATTTTAACTTGCAGGTTGACGTTTTTGTCTTATCGGGAAATGGGGTCAGGTTAGGGTTAGGGTTAAGGTTAGGGTTAGGGTTAGGGGTTAGGTTAGGAAGGGGGATAGGTTAGGATTAGGGCTGGGATAGGACCAGTTTAGGGGACAGCACACAGACGTAACAGGAGCTCGATGGAAACCGGAAACGTGGGGGGGCGCACTGGAGGTGAGACAGGAGAGTTAGGATTAGGTAAAGAGTTCTTCCCCCGAAGGAGAGGAACAAAGGCACGGTCCTACCATCCTGGCCCGCACCCCACAACCAGCTCCAGAGCATCCTGCCCGTTGGGGCCGCGCCCGCCATGCTGGCCGCGCCCGCCATGCTGGCCGCGCCCGCCATGCTGGCCAGGACTAATTAGGGCTTAATAAAGATCGTTTTTGACTTTGAACACGTGTTTGTGCTTATTGTATGTTTGTTTTTGATTGCACTTTACCTATCCGGTCGCCTTTGTTATATAATTAATAAGTGAGTCTCGATTTGGCATGTAAGATTGACAGCTGCGCTTGCGTTCAACTAAATATTCGAACCTCGCACCTAATTCATCGACTCCCCTATCTGGGTGGAGCGAGAGCATCTTGCTCTGTGCGGCATCCATGCGCTCTCCTATCTGGGTAGAGCGTGGGTAAATTACTATTTGTTTCCAATTGGTTTTGTACCGGCGTCATTTTGCGGTAAATTTTGTTCATCTGTGTGGCCATCGACAACGTTTCGGCATCTTTTGTGCCTTCTTCAGGTCTGGCACACAGGAATTGCATCTCAATTTAGTTTAGTTTCATCACATGGGGAGCTGTTTCCTCCTCCACGGCCGCATCGAGACTGAGAGCTCCTGCTCCGAACGGTGTTTATATACACTCCTCCAAGTGGGCGGAGCCAGCGATTTGCGCTTGTTTCTTTAGCATAGTAACTTGTTTTCTTGCAGGCACCGATTGGGCGTGGATTTGTGATCTCTGGAATAGGTAAGTATATTTTTGTTTTGGGTAAGTATTATGGTTTTAATTAAGATAAGTATTTACTTTTAACTGTTTTTTTTTTGCTTTTTTTGTCCCAAATAATGCTTATTTGCAATTGTTTACATTCAAATTTGATAGGTATGCACATTTTTTTGTTTTGGGTGAGTATTGTGGTTTTATTTGGGGTAAGTATTTACTTTTAACTGCCTTTTGGTCTCAAATAGTGCTTATTTGCATTTATTGTTCAAATTTGTGTTTGCGTTCAAATTTTGACTTGTTTATTTTCAAATTTTAACCCGCAGGTTGACGTTTTTGTCTTATCGGGAAATGGGGTTAGGGTTAGGGTTAGGGTTAAGGTTAGGGTTAGGGTTAGGGTTAGGGGTTAGGTTAGGATGGGGGATAGGTTAGGATTAGGGCTGGGATAGGACCAGTTTAGGGGACAGCACACAGACGTAACAGGAGCTCGATGGAAACCGGAAACGTGGGGGGTGGCGCACTGGAGGTGGCACAGGCGAGTTAGGATTAGGTAAAGAGTTCCTCCCCCGAATGAGAATAACAAAGGCACGGTCCTACCATCCTGGCCCGCACCCCACAACCAGCTCCAGAGCATCCTGCCCCTTGCGGCCGCGCCCGCCATGCTGGCCAGGACTAATTAGGGCTTAATAAAGATCGTTTTTGACCTTGAACACGTGTTTGTGCTTATTGTATGTTTGTTTTTGATTGCACTTTACCTATCCGGTCGCCTTTGTTATATAATTAATAAGTGAGTCTCGATTTGGCATGTAAGATTGACAGCTGCGCTTGCGTTCAACTAAATATTCGTACCTCGCACCTAATTCATCGACTCCCCTATCTGGGTGGAGCGAGAGCATCTTGGTCTGTGCGGCATCCATGCGCTCTCCTATCTGGGTAGAGCGTGGGTAAATTACTATTTGTTTCCAATTGGTCTTGTACCGGCGTCATTTTGCGCTAAATTTTGTTCATCTGTGTGGCCATCGACAACGTTTCGGCATCTTTTGTGCCTTCTTCAGGTCTGGCACACAGGAATTGCATCTAAATTTAGTTTAGTTTCATCACATGGGGAGCTGCTTCATCCTCCACGGCCGCATCGAGACTGAGAGCTCCTGCTCCGAACGGTGCTTATATACACTCCTCCAAGTGGGCGGAGCCAGCGATTTGCGCTTGTTTCTTTAGCATAGTAACTTGTTTTCTTGCAGGCACCGATTGGGCGTGGATTTGTGATCTCCGTAATAGGTAAGTATATTTTTGTTTTGGGTAAGTATTATGGTTTTAATTAAGGTAAGTATTTACTTTTAACTGCTTTTTTTGCTTTTTTGTCCCAAATAATGCTTATTTGCAATTGTTTACATTCAAATTTGATAGGTATGCACATTTTTTTGTTTTGGGTGAGTATTGTGGTTTTATTTGAGGTAAGTATTTACTTTTAACTGCTTTTGGTGTCAAATAGTGCTTATTTGCAATTATTGTTCCAATTTGTGTTTACGTTCAAATTTTGACTCGTTTATTTTCAAATTTTAACTTGCAGGTTGATGTTTTTGTCTTATCGGGAAATGGGGTCAGGTTAGGGTTAGAGTTAGGGTTACGGTGGGAGACCCCCTCCTAGAGAAGGGAAAGGCAAAAGCACGGTCCATCCATCCGGGATTCCAATCAGCCCCCAGCTCACGGTTCCGGCGGGCAACGCGGTGGCGTCGGCCATAGTGGACCATCGTCCAACCCTGATCCATGGCTGTGGATCCAGAATTTGCCTTTGTCATATATTTAATAAAGTTATTTTTTTTTAAAATAAAGTTTCTTTTTTGATTTATTCTGGCCAATATGCAATGTGTGCCCTGACAACGTTTCGGCTATCTAAAGCCTTCATCAGGTCTGGCACACATGTATTATATGAAAAACTATTTTTGTTTTGTAAGGTGCAACAATGTGTCTTGCTTGCAGTCCAAATTCGCACTAAAGGCCCTTTGCCTTGCGGATTCCTTTTATACCCTCAGCTCGGTTGAAGTTTTAAATCTTTTTTGTTTTTCGAAATTTCGTTTTAGAAATGTAACGTGTTTTAGCTTATATTTTCATTTTTCAATTAATTTTCATAATTAAACTAGCCTTCATATTAGGTTTGAACAAAATAATTATAATTTGGTCAACTTGGAATTGGTATTATAGAAATGTAAACATACTAATTTTGTTTTTTAATGTTTTTTAATTGTTTTTTTTCATGTTTTTTGATGTTTTTTGTTTTTCAAATAGACGTGGTCTAGGATCTCGGATTGCGGTCCAAACTACAGGTAAGTAGTACATAGGTAGGTGGATTATATATTGGGTTTTTGCAAATTTGTAATTATATTATTGAGAACATTTGGTGACTTTTGTTTATATTTTTGTTTTATTCCGTTTTGTCAATTTTTTTCTGCTTTTTTCAGGTGGCGTGGTCCGGGGACCAGACGCGTGGTTCCAATTGGAGGTAAGTATCCAGGTAGGTATTAGATGTGAGTGGGTCTGAATAAAGTAAAACCAATTTGTCCTAATTATGTTAATTGTCCTACTTGTTGGAAGTTCTGTTCCTGGTGGGACGTAAAAAGGGACTGGGATTGGGGTAAGGGTTGGGGTTAGGGTTGGGGTTAGGGTTAGGTTTAGGGTTGGGGGTAGGGTCAGGATTGCAGTAGGAGCCCCCCTTCCTGTTGGAAGCAGGGGCAAAAGCACGGTCCATCCGTCCGGCACACCTCCCAGCGTCCAGCCCAGGGTTCTGATTGCAGTAGGCGCCCCCCTTCCTGTTGGAAGCAGGGGCAAAAGCACGGTCCATCCGTCCGGCACACCTCCCAGCGTCCAGCCCAGGGTTCTGACGAGCAAAGCGGCGGCGTCGGCCATAGTGGACCGTGGTCCAACCTTGCTACATGGCTGGAATTCGCCTTTGTTATATATGTAATAAACTTGTTTTTATCAAACAAAATTGTTTTTAATATGGTTGTTTTTAATGAAGTAGTTTTTAATAAAGTTTCTTTTGTTAGATTTTGTTTGGCCAATATATAATGTATGTGTGCCTTGACAACGTTTCGGCCGCTAGGGCCTTCCTCAGGTCTGGCACACAAACAAACAAAAAATAAAATTGATGCTGAAATCTACTGTTTGTAATTGCTGCTGAGTTGTTTTCTCTTTGTTCTCTCTCCACGCACTGAGCGTCTTTTGCGCTGCGCGTCCTTTTATAGTCTCTGTTTGGTTAGAGTTTCTAATTTCAAATTTTAGTTTTTGTTTCTGACTTTTTCTTTTTTGGAAATAAAATTGGTTTTAGCCTCAATGAATGTGTTCCAATTACGATTTGATATTGTGAATTATGATTTTGAATATTTTATTGTTTTGTTTTTTGTTTTGTTTTTTATTTTTGTTTTTTAATTTTTTGTTTCTCATTTTTCTTACTACAGGTATGTGGATTATTCAGGTAAGTATTTACGTATATATTTTTTTGATTTTTGTCTTTTCTAATTTTTTAGGTGGGCGTGGTCCGGGGACCAGAGGCGTGGTACCAATTTGAGGTAAGTATCCAAGGTAGGTATCTAAGGTAGGTATCTAAGGTAAGTGAGTCCGAATTGATTTTAATAAATTTGTCCTAATTGTGTTAATTGAGCCTGCTTTGAACACTCTGGACTCTGAAACCAGTGATCCCAGCTCAAGTCTCGGTTGGACCTCAAACCTTTGGTCACATACGGTCTGTCATGTAACATGGGAGTAGAGATGGTGCAAATGGTAGAATATGGATTGTTCACAGGAATAAATTGGCAGAGCTGAAATTCCAAATTTGTCCAAAAGATGGCGCCAGACCAAAACGTGAGACTAAAAGAGGAGCCAATAAGCTAAACATGGTAAAATAGAAATAAAAGAGTAGCACGGTGTCAGAGTGTGAGTCACGCATGGAAGCACAAATGTGATTTTTATTTTTGATTTCTTTGCTTGGCTAAAAAAGTATTCTGTAACCGCTTTAAGCAATACTATTTGTCAATTCGATCAAGGGACCCGTCACTATGAGAATAGTGGCGTGGCATAAATTGTTTGGAGAAGCACAAATGTGATTTTTATTTTTGATTTCTTTGCTTGGCTAAAAATGTATTCTGTAACCGCTTTAAGCAATATTATTTGTCAATTCGATCAAGAGACCCGCCACTATGAGAATAGTGGCGTGACATAAATTGTTTAGAAAAGTAGGTCAAGGGTTTGGATTTTTATTTCAGAGTTAATTGAAGCGTAACTTTAAAAAGTTATTTTCATGTAACAGAAAGAGAAGAAAAGGGGAAGTGAAAGGTTTTACCACTAGCTGTGCATTTGGTGGAAAGTACTGCGTGGTCAGGGCGGAAACAGCTGCTGAAGGCCACAGATAACCAAGCGTGGGGAAACTGGCCAGTTCCCTCTATGGGCGTGGGGAAACTGGCCAGTTCCCTCTATGGGCGTGGGAAAACTGGCCCGTTCCCTCTATAGGCGTGAGAAAGCTGGCCAGTCCCTTCTATAGGCGTGGGAAAACTGGGCAGTCTTACCCTATAGGGAAAGTACAGGAGAAAAGAAAGGGGAGGGGGGGGGACGGAGAGGTCTATAAAAGGTCCTGCAGGAGCAGCTTCAGGGCTTTTTTCCCCCAAAAGAGCGCTCATACGTGAAGAGGCCCGGAGGAGTTTCAAGATTTTTTTTCCAAAAGTCCCAAAGATCTTTGTGTGAGACGCAGGATCGCTGGACTGAAATTAACTTGGATTTACTCCCAAAAATTGGACTGGACAACTTTATAGGAGAAATAGGTGAGGATGACCGTTTTTATGTATTTTAGCGAGAGGGGGGAATAGTCATTGGGCCGCCGGCTTCCTCGTGGCCAGCCTGTTTCTCTAATTTGGATTTTAGAAGCAAGATCGAACTGATCACTCGACTTTGCTTCCACCAAAAATAGCACGCAGCTGGTATTTACCTCTTCCCTTTTTTATGAACTGTGTTTTGCAATCGAATTGTTCTGGGATTGAATGATTTTATTAACACGGGTATCAGTGAGTGAAATTGTTCAGTTTCTGGAGTAATTGAGATTTGTAATTCTATTCCATGTTTCTACAATAAATGTGTTTTGTATATTACTTACTTCGTTGTGCGCGGATTTGTACTGAATATGCAACCGAAGGCTCAGGCCCGCTTCCCCTTTTTGACGGGCCGCGTAAAAAGGAACTCCGAACAAGTTAGAGACTTAAATAACTTCCGTAGTTATCTGAGCCACGAGTGAATTTCGATCCGTTCGAAAGTTGTTTCGTCTGAATAAATTAAAGGAAGTGTTTAAATCAGATTATTGGTTTTGTGTAGAACGGAAAGTTATTTAACTATTTGAAAGGCTCAGGCCCGCTTCCCCTTTTTTGACGGGCCGCGTAAAAAGTAACTCCGAGCAAGTTAGAGGATTAAATAACTTTCGTAAATATTTAACGGAAGAGTGGATTTCGTTAAAAGTAAATTCGGTTGAAAATTCATTTTTCTTTTTAAATAACATAACGACGACGGTTAAAATAAATCATTGGAGTTGGTGGAGGATAAAAGTATTTTAACTGTCCGTCGGGCGCGGCCCAGTTCCTAAATTTGTCGGGCCGCGTCAAAAGTTAAATGGGACACGATCAGAAAATAGACTTGCCTTCCAAATTAATTATTGGGCAAATCTAAATAGAGCACGACATTTTTATTCGGTTTAAGAAAGTCGCTATTTTTTTTTTAAAGCAATTAAGTGGGGTGAAGAACTCCGACGGTTAAGTGCTAGATCTACGTATAGGAAGTTAGAATTAATGATATAAAGTGCATTAATTTTCTTCTTAAATGCTATTATTGTCACACTTTTATTAATTCGATTCTCTTTCGAATGAAAAAGTTGGTCGGTTCGCTGCATGAGCGACCAAGTGGTACGGACCCATATCAACATTTACTTCGGCAAAACTAGTGCTTGGGTGCGCTATACAAACGAATCCCTGAGGTCTTAACAAAGACATCTAAAAACTATCCGTAACAAAATAAGAACTTCAAACACTAGCGGGGAGCCATCAATACGATGCGGTCACTTCGAAGTCTTGCCTCGAATTGAGTTACTCGGCTCGAGCTTCGGGTGACTTGAGAGGGATTGGCGTCGTACAGAAATTAGATTGATTCCGGTGGAGTTAATTTAACTCGGGTGGTTAGATTACGGACGAATCTCCGAACCCGGCTAAAACAAACCCGTTACCGGGAAGCCGGGGGCACCTTAATGCAAGAGGTGCGTTTGACAGGTCATATGCAAAAGTTTCATTCGTATGTAAAATAAATTTCAAGATTTTCCTTTATAAATCATTGGCTGTTCAGATCAGCAATATCAGTTAAACATATCATATAGCGGACAGAGACAAAGATAATTGAAAAGTGAAATGAAGTTCATGGGAGTTACAGATTTGTCAAGAAGAATGGTCCAATATACCTTCAACCAGAATCCACACTCTCATTGGAAGCTTTAGGAAGTATCTCGAGCAGTGGTTCTTAACCTTGTTGGCGGTACCAAACCCCACCAGTTTCATATCAAAGTCAAAGTCAAAGTCAGCTTTATTGTCAATTTCTCCACATGCCAAAGACACACAAAGAAACCGAAATTTCGTTCCCCCCTATCCCACGGTGACAAGACATGGCCCACAACAGACAAACAAGTGAACAAGTATAACAAAAGCGTGCTGAATAAATAATGAATAAATAACAACAAATAAATAAATAAAAAAGAGGAGCAAAAAAAAAAAAAAAAAGGAGCAAGTGCGCGTACAGCAGACATTCCAGAAAATAGCGCAACAGTGCCGCACGCTACGCAGAAGGGGGTAGTGAGTTCAGGGCCCTAACAGCCTGGAGAAAGAAGCTGTTGGCGAGTCTGGTGGTGCGGGAGCGCAGGCAGAACGTCAAACAAAGAGTGAGCCGGGTCACTCACATCTCTCGCAATCGAGGTTGCCTTGCGGGTGAGATGGGAGGTGTAAATGTCCTTCAGGGAGGGGAGCGAAGCACCAATAATCTTACCAGCCGTATTCACTATGCGCTGCAGGGCCTTCAAGTTCTGTTCAGTGCAGTTACCACCCCAGACAGCGATGCAACTGGTGAGGACGCTCTCAATGGTGCCACGGTAGAATGTAGACACGACTGCCTGAGGAGCACATGCACGCCTGAGCTTCCGCAGAAAGTACAGGCGGCGCTGAGCTTTCTTTTCCAGTGACGAGGTGTTTGCGGACCAGGAGAGGTCCTCACTGATGTGCACCCCCAGGAACTTGGTGCAGCTCACCCTCTCCACCACAGCACCGTCGATGATCAGCGGCAGGCGGCGCTGAGCTTTCTTTTCCAGTGACGAGGTGTTTGCGGACCAGGAGAGGTCCTCACTGAACATGCCTGGAAGTCGATGCCGGTGCTTGGGGCCGTGTGGCGGTGAACTATTTATGTTATAGTTATTTGATATATTTGTCATTTTCAAAACTTGTTCAGAAAAAAAATATATTATTTAGTGGTAATGTTGGACGTTTTCAATAAATACAAATTCATACAGTTTTAGGGTTCTCAGGTTAAAAGAGGCAATGCATGATAGGCATGTTTTTGCCGATATATTATTTTTACTTTATTTTTTATGGTTTGTTATGGTTGCTGCCATCACCACTAGATGGCGACGAAGACAAAGGAGGTGAACAAAGGCGTGGGGGTAGGGGCAATGAAGGGTAGAAAAAGAAGCAAAGCATGGTGATAGTGTTTCTTAATCTATGTTTTACTTAATTTATAATGCTTTGGTTTTGTAATGACCAAAGGTACTTTTTAAACAGTTCTACGAAAGTTTCATCCACTGAGTGTGTATGTGTGCCACACGTTTTTAGCAATTAAGCCCGTGACTGAAGATGGCGTGTGCGGTAAAGACGTCGGCCCGGCAACTTGTACAGTTCATACCTACCTGGAAGGGGAGACACCATGATCAAGAAGGTGGTTCACCCAAAGTGAGGCTCAGCCATTGCACTCTGGTTGTGCTGACCTCTACTGTGGGAATCTCAACTGCATTATTTCTGGTAGTGGGGGACTGTGTTCGCGCTCTCCTCTGGTCTTTCTGATGAAAACAAAAATTAAGTGCAGTAGTACGCACATGGAGTTGAAGTCTGCGATGCTGTGACACACTGAACGCTTTTGATTATGTAATTAACTGTACTCTGGAACTGTGTGTCAGGGTTTTCCAGATTATCCTTATCGTATCATTATGTTGGAATGCAGCCTGTAATAAATAACGTAGCTAGATTAGTTTTATGCTTATGTTGGAATGCAACCTGTGATAAATAACCTAGCTTGTCCCATCCTACACAACGTCGTAAAACACCCTTTGCTATGTTTTGACTAGTGGTCAAGGGCTTTCTCTATTCAGTCCACTCTTACCCCCACCCTGTTTCTCTTAATAAAAATGCTCTTGCAGGAGCCGTGAGTCAGACCTCCATTCGAACATCGCTGTACGCACAGCGACAAATGGACTCTCCACCTGCAGGTGTCTAAAAGGACTTACTCGTCTCCCGTGTGGTTCTTGCAAAATAAGTTGGAGTGAGCGAATCTCTAACACTGTGCATTTGCTCGCTAAACTGTATTCACCAAATTAGTAAATGCAAAATAATATGTAATTACCACGTTCCTGACTCGTCATATGATATGAACGTGTCAAAACCTTTTTGTCGGCTGTAGGTCTGTCTTTTTAAGAATTCGCCGGATTGTTTTTCCTCATACATCACAAGTATGGATTTCTAGAGAACAACTTTTACTTTCTAAAGTAAAATGACAGAAATATTTTCAAATGTCAAATATCAAACGCCACCAACGCAGTGGAGGTGAATTACATTCCAAACCATGCCAGCAACGTCAAAAGCCTCAATTATTTGCGACACAAGCAAGACATAGAGCATTTCTGAAGTTTGAAAAACCATTTGAGAAATTACGATCGTATTTTGTTTCCCGATTTGTGTTGAATAAAGTTATGAAATTACAAATTTTCAAATAAACACAGGGATGGGATCATTTCCCGTTCTCTCAGACCAAAAGTACACGTACCAAGACATACAACTGTTTTTACCTTCAATAATCAAAATAGACGCCCAATATAATTGAAAGAACGAGCGCTGTCAGTGTTCGATCAGATACCTACAATCCTGTGCGCCAACAATGTTTAAAGTAAGTGAGACATTAATGAACACAAAATACTCGTTTAAACATTCTATGTTGCTTGAGTCCTTGTAAGTATAGTAAATCCATCAACTTCTATTGTTTGTATGTTGCTGCAATTTGAGTGCGAGACCGCCTGTGAATTTAGTGAGACCAGCAGTGGGATGGCCCGTTTTGACTCAGATTTTCAGATACTCGTTCCTCTTCAGATCGAATAAATCTTTCGCCTTTTACTAAAGATTTCTGTGGAGAGGAACAATAAGAGTATATCATTTCCGTGGAGAGGAACAATAAGAGTATATCTCAATTTGTTGATGCTCTGTGAAAGCAGAGCGTTCTTTCTCTTTTTGCAACGGATAGCCGCCTATATCATACTCCGTGCAACAATCATACGTTCGCATAATTCATACCGGCACATATGTGAACATGTTCACATAAACAGAGAAATTATGCCGAGAATTATGGAGACAGCTTCCTGGACCTAGTCTACTCGGCGCAAAAGGGAGCTTTCAAAGCCACCCCCCTCCCCCATCTGGGGCTTTCTGACCATCTCACCGTTTTGCTTTTGCCCGCATACAGACAATTGGTAAAGGCATCCAGGCCGGTTCGGAGGCGGGTTCGGGTGTGGCCTGAGGGTGCCTCCGATGCACTTCGTGACTGCTTCGACACCACTGACTGGGACTTGTTTAAGCAGGCAGCCACCTACAACGATTGGACGGACATAGTGGAGTATACTGACTCTGTTACCTCTTACATCACGAAGTGCATCGATGATGTGACTTGCTCGAAATCCGTCGTCACTCGCGCGAACTGGAAGCCGTGGCTGACGGGGGCTGTCCTCAGGCTGTTGAGGGCCAGGGACAAGGCTTTCAGAGCGGGGGACGAGGCTGGCTTGAGGACAGCGAGGGCCGACCTGTCCCGAGGCATCAAAGAAGCGAAGAAGGCGTTCTCGTGCAAGGTCTCCACCCACTTCAAGGACAGCAAGGACGCACGTAGCCTTTGGCGGGGCATTCAGACCATCACGGACTACAAGCCCGCGCCGAGGAGCTGTGAGGGCGACGTCCGTCTGCTGAACGATCTGAACCGCTTCTTTGCTCGCTTCGACGCCCAGAACAGCACTTGCCCGCTGAAGACCACTCCCCCCCCCACAAGCAGCCCCTGCGCCTCTCTGCCGACGGTGTGAGGAGGGCGCTTGCCGCTATTGATACCCGTAAGGCGGCGGGCCCTGACAACATCCCGGGTCGAGCGCTGAAGGACTGCGCTGGGGAGCTGTCGGGTGTCTTCACGGACATCTTTCACGTTTCCCTGCAGCAGCCCATCGTCCCTTCGTGTTTCAAGGCTGCCACCATCGTTCCTGTGCCGAAGAAACCTGCACCGTCCTGCTTCAATGACTACCGCCCCGTGGCACTGACGCCCATCATCATGAAGTGCTTGGAGCGGCTTGTCATGGAGCACATCAAGTCCGTTCTCCCCCCCACCATTGACCCTTTCCAGTTTGCGTACCGTGCCAAGCGGTCCTCTGAGGATGCCATCTGCTCTGCTCTCCACTCGGCCCTCACCCACCTGGAGAGAAAGGACTCATATGTGAGGTTGCTGTTTGTGGACTTCAGCTCTGCCTTCAACACCATTGTGCCGCAGCGACTCATCTGCAAACTCGACGAGCTGGGCCTCAGTACCTCCCTCTGCAACTGCTACTGGACTTCCTCTGTCAGAGGCCTCAGGTGGTGCGTGTTGGCGAAGAAATCTCCGCCAGCATCACGCTGAGCACGGGGGCCCCCCAGGCCTGCGTGCTCAGTCCATTGCTCTTCACCCTGCTGACGCATGACTGCACTGCGACCTACAGCGACAACCGCATAGTGAAGTTTGCTGACGACACGACTCTGGTGGGTCTCATCACGAAGGGCGACGAGACTCGGTACAGGTCGGAAGTTGACCTTCTGACCACGTGGTGCAGGGACAACAACCTCCTGCTGAACGTCAATAAGACCAAGTAAATCATTGTTGACTTCCGGAAGGGTCACACAACACACCTGCCGCTGATCATCGACGGTGCTGTGGTGGAGAGGGTGAGCTGCACCAAGTTCCTGGGGGTGCACATCAGTGAGGACCTCTCCTGGTCCGCAAACACCTCGTCACTGGCAAAGAAAGCTCAGTGCATGTGCTCCTCAGGCAGTCGTGTCTACATTCTACCGTGGCACCATTGAGAGCGTCCTCACCAGTTGCATCGCTGTCTGGGGTGGTAACTGCACTGAACAGAACTTGAAGGCCCTGCAGCGCATAGTGAATACGGCTGGTAAGATTATTGGTGCTTCGCTCCCCTCCCTGAAGGACATTTACACCTCCCATCTCACCCGCAAGGCAACCACTCTTTGTTTGACGTTCTGCCTGCGCTCCCGCACCACCAGACTCGCCAACAGCTTCTTTCTCCAGGCTGTTAGGGCCCTGAACTCGCTACCCCCTTCTGCGTAGCGTGCGGCACTGTTGCGCTATTTTCTGGAATGTCTGCTGTACGCGCACTTGCTCCTTTTTTTTTTCTCCTCTTATTTATTTGTTGTTATTTATTCATTATTTATTCAGCACGCTTTTGTTATACTTGTTCACTTGTTTGTCTGTTGTGGGCCATGTCTTGTCACCGTGGGATAGGGGGGAACGAAATTTCGGTTTCTTTGTGTGTCTTTGGCATGTGGAGAAATTGACAATAAAGCTGACTTTGACTTTGACTTTGATATGAAACTGGTGGGGTTTGGTACCGCCAACAAGGTTAAGAACCACTGCTCGAGATACTTCCTAAAGCTTCCAATGAGAGTGTGGATTCTGGTTGAAGGTATATTGGACCATTCTTCTTGACAAATCTGTAACTCCCATGAACTCCATTTCACTTTTCAATTATCTTTGTCTCTGTCCGCTATATGATATGTTTAACTGATATTGCTGATCTGAACAGCCAATGATTTATAAAGGAAAATCCATCCATCCATCCATCCATCTTCTTCCGCTTATCCGGGGTCGGGTCGCGGGGGCAACAGCTTCAGGAGGGACTCCCAGACTTCCCTCTCCCCAGTCACTTCATCCAGCTCATCCCGGGGGATCCCAAGGCGTTCCCAGGCCAGCTGAGAGACATAGTCTCTCCAGCGCGTCCTGGGTCGTCCCCGGGGTCTCCTACCGGTGGGACATGCCCGGAACACCTCCCCAGGGAGGCGTCCAGGAGGCATCCTGATAAGATGCCCGAGCCACCTCATCTGGCTCCTCTCAACGTGGAGGAGTAGCGACTCTACTCCGAGTCTCTCCCGGATGACCGAGCTTCTCACCCTATCTCTAAGGGAGAGCCCGGACATCCTGCGGAGAAAACTCATTTCGGCCGCTTGTATCCGAGATCTCGTTCTTTCGGTCACGACCCATAGCTCGTGACCATAGGTGAGGGTAGGAGCGTAAATCGACCGGTAAATTGAGAGCTTTGCCTTTTGGCTCAGCTCTCTCTTCACCACAACGGACCGGTACAGGGTCCGCATTACTGCCGACGCTGCACCGATCCGCCTGTCGATCTCACGCTCCATCCTCCCCTCACTCGTGAACAAGACTCCAAGATACTTGAACTCCTCCACTTGGGGCAGGATCTCATCCCCGATCCGGAGAGGGCATTCCACCCTTTTCCGATCGAGGACCATGGACTCGGATTTGGAGGTGCTGACCCTCATCCCGACCGCTTCACACTCGGCTGCGAACCGTTCCAGCGAGAGCTGGAGATCACGGCCTGAAGAAGCCAACAGCACCACGTCATCTGCAAAAAGCAGAGACGCGATGCTGAGGTCCCCAAACCGGACCCCCTCAACGCCTCGGCTGCGCCTAGAAATTCTGTCCATAAAAATTATGAACAGAATCGGTGACAAAGGGCAGCCTTGGCGGAGTCCAACCCTCACTGGGAACGAATCCGACTTACTGCCGGAAATGCGGACCAGACTCTGGCATCGGTGATACAGGGACCGAACCGCCCTTATCAGTTGGCTCGGCACCCCGTACTCCCGAAGCACCCTCCACAGAACCTCCCGAGGGACACGGTCGAACGCCTTCTCCAAGTCCACAAAACACATGTGGACTGGTTGGGCAAACTCCCATGCACCCTCGAGGATCCTGCCGAGGGTGTAGAGCTGGTCCACTGTTCCACGGCCAGGACGAAAGCCACACTGCTCCTCCTGAATCCGAGGTTCGACCTCCCGACGGACCCTCCTCTCCAGCACCCCTGAATAGACCTTACCAGGGAGGCTGAGGAGTGTGATTCCCCTGTAATTGGAACACACCCTCCGGTCCCCCTTCTTAAAGAGGGGAACCACCACCCCAGTCTGCCAATCCAGAGGCACTGTCCCCGATGTCCACGCAACGTTGTAGAGGCGTGTCAGCCATGACAGCCCCACAGCATCCAGAGCCTTTAAGAACTCTGGGCGGATCTCATCCACCCCCGGGGCCTTGCCACCGAGGAGTTTTTTAACTACCTCAGTGACTTCGACCCCAGAGATTGGAGAATCCGCCTCAGAGTCTCTAGGCCCTGCTTCCTCAATGGAAGGCGTGTAGGTGGAATTGAGGAGGTCTTCGAAGTATTCTCCCCACCGACTCACGACGTCCCGAGTCGAGGTCAGCAGCACGCCATCCCCACTGTAAACAGTGTTGACGTTGCACTGCTTCCCCCTCCTGAGACGCCGGATGGTGGACCAGAATTTCCTCGAAGCCGTCCGAAAGTCATTCTCCATGGCCTCACCGAACTCCTCCCACGCCCGGGTTTTTGCCTCAGCAACCGCCGAAGCCGCGTTCCGCTTGGCCATCCGGTACCTGTCAGCTGCCTCCGGAGTCCCGCAGGCCAAAACGGCCCGATAGGACTCCTTCTTCAGCTTGACGGCATCCCTTACCGCCGGTGTCCACCAGCGGGTTCGGGGGTTGCCGCCACGACAGGCACCAACGACCTTACGGCCACAGCTCCGGTCGGCCGCCTCAACAATGGAGGCGCGGAACATGGTCCACTCAGACTCAATGTCCCCCGCCTCCCCCGGGACGTGGGAAAAGCTCTGCCGGAGGTGGGAGTTGAAGCTCTTCCTGACAGGAGATTCTGCCAGACGTTCCCAGCAGACCCTCACAGAGCGTTTGGGTCTGCCAGGTCGGACCGGCATCTTCCCCCACCATCGGAGCCAACCCACCACCAGGTGGTGATCAGTTGACAGCTCCGCCCCTCTCTTCACCCGAGTGTCCAAAACATGCGGCCGCAAATCCGATGACACGACTACAAAGTCGATCATCGAACTGCGGCCTAGGGTGTCCTGGTGCCAAGTGCACACATGGACACCCTTATGTTTGAACATGGTGTTCATTATTGAAAATCCGTGTCGAGCACAGAAGTCCAACAATAGAACACCGCTCGGGTTCAGATCAGGGGGGCCGTTCCTCCCAATCACGCCCTTCCAGGTCTCACTGTCATTGCCCACATGAACATTGAAGTCACCCAGTAGAACGATAGAGTCCCCAGAAGGAGCGCTCTCCAGCACTTCCTCCAGGGACTCCAAGAAGGGTGGGTACTCTGAGCTGCTGTTTGGTGCATAGACACAAACAACAGTCAGGACCCGTCCCCCCACCCGAAGGCGGAGGGAGGCTACCCTCTCGTTCACCGGGGTGAACCCCAATGTGCAGGCGCCCAGCCGGGGGGCAATAAGTATACCCACACCTGCTCGACACCTCTCACCGTGGGCAACTCCAGAGTGGAAGAGAGTCCAGCCCCTCTCGAGAGGGCTTGTACCGGAACCCAAACTGTGTGTGGAGGCTAGTCCGACTATATCTAGTCGGAATCTTTCTGCCTCGCACACCAGCTCGGGCTCCTTTCCAGCCAGAGAGGTGACATTCCATGTCCCAAGAGCCAGCTTCTGCAGCCGGGGATCAGACCGCCAAGGTCCCCGCCTTTGGCTGCCGCCCAGCTCACATTGCACCCGACCCCTTCGGCCCCTCCCACAGGTGGTGAGCCCATGGGAAGGGGGACCCACGTTTCCATTTCGGGCTATGCCCGGCCGGGCCCCATGGGCGAAGGCCCGGCCACCAGACGCTCGCCTTCGAGCCCCACCTCCAGGCCTGGCTCCAGAGGGAGGCCCCGGTGACCCGCGTCCGGGCGAGGGAAAACTAAGTCCATTTATATTACTCATCATAAGGGGCTTGTGAGCCGTGCTTTGTCTGGCCCCTCACCTAGGACCCGTTTGCCATGGGTGACCCTACCAGGGGCATGAAGCCCCCGACAACATGGCTCCTAGGATCATAGGGGCACGCAAACCCCTCCACCACGATAAGGTGACGACTCGCGGAGGGGTAAAGGAAAAATCAAGATTAAAGGAAAATCTTGAAATTTATTTTACATACGAATGAAACTTTTGCATATGACCGTATGTGACCAAAGGTTTGAGGTCCAACCGAGACTTGAGCTGGGATCACTGGTTTCAGAGTCCAGAGTGTTCAAAGCAGGCTCAATTAACACAATTAGGACAAATTTATTAAAATCAATTCGGACTCACTTACCTTAGATACCTACCTTAGATACCTACCTTGGATACTTACCTCAAATTGGTACCACGCCTCTGGTCCCCGGACCACGCCCACCTAAAAAATTAGAAAAGACAAAAATCAAAAAAATATATACGTAAATACTTACCTGAATAATCCACATACCTGTAGTAAGAAAAATGAGAAACAAAAAATTAAAAAACAAAAATAAAAAACAAAACAAAAAACAAAACAAAACAATAAAATATTCAAAATCATAATTCACAATATCAAATCGTAATTGGAACACATTCATTGAGGCTAAAACCAATTTATTTCCAAAAAAGAAAAAGTCAGAAACAAAAACTAAAATTTGAAATTAGAAACTCTAACCAAACAGAGACTATAAAAGGACGCACAGCGCAAAAGACGCTCAGTGCGTGGAGAGAGAACAAAGAGAAAACAACTCAGCAGCAATTACAAACAGTAGATTTCAGCATCAATTTTATTTTTTGTTTGTTTGTGTGCCAGACCTGAGGAAGGCCCTAGCGGCCGAAACGTTGTCAAGGCACACATACATTATATATTGGCCAAACAAAATCTAACAAAAGAAATTTTATTAAAAACTACTTCATTAAAAACAACCATATTAAAAACAATTTTGTTTGATAAAAACAAGTTTATTACATATATAACAAAGGCGAATTCCAGCCATGTAGCAAGGTTGGACCACGGTCCACTATGGCCGACGCCGCCGCTTTGCTCGTCAGAACCCTGGGCTGGACGCTGGGAGGTGTGCCGGACGGATGGACCGTGCTTTTGCCCCTGCTTCCAACAGGAAGGGGGGCGCCTACTGCAATCAGAACCCTGGGCTGGACGCTGGGAGGTGTGCCGGACGGATGGACCGTGCTTTTGCCCCTGCTTCCAACAGGAAGGGGGGCTCCTACTGCAATCCTGACCCTACCCCCAACCCTAAACCTAACCCTAACCCCAACCCTAACCCCAACCCTTACCCCAATCCCAGTCCCTTTTTACGTCCCACCAGGAACAGAACTTCCAACAAGTAGGACAATTAACATAATTAGGACAAATTGGTTTTACTTTATTCAGACCCACTCACATCTAATACCTACCTGGATACTTACCTCCAATTGGAACCACGCGTCTGGTCCCCGGACCACGCCCACCTGAAAAAAGCAGAAAAAAATTGACAAAACGGAATAAAACAAAAATATAAACAAAAGTCACCAAATGTTCTCAATAATATAATTACAAATTTGCAAAAACCCAATATATAATCCACCTACCTATGTACTACTTACCTGTAGTTTGGACCGCAATCCGAGATCCTAGACCACGTCTATTTGAAAAACAAAAAACATCAAAAAACATGAAAAAAAACAATTAAAAAACATTAAAAAACAAAATTAGTATGTTTACATTTCTATAATACCAATTCCAAGTTGACCAAATTATAATTATTTTGTTCAAACCTAATATGAACGCTAGTTTAATTATGAAAATTAATTGAAAAATGAAAATATAAGCTAAAACACGTTACATTTCTAAAACGAAATTTCGAAAAACAAAAAAGATTTAAAACTTCAACCGAGCTGAGGGTATAAAAGGAATCCGCAAGGCAAAGGGCCTTTAGTGCGAATTTGGACTGCAAGCAAGACACATTGTTGCACCTTACAAAACAAAAATAGTTTTTCATATAATACATGTGTGCCAGACCTGATGAAGGCTTTAGATAGCCGAAACGTTGTCAGGGCACACATTGCATATTGGCCAGAATAAATCAAAAAAGAAACTTTATTTAAAAAAAAAATAACTTTATTAAATATATGACAAAGGCAAATTCTGGATCCACAGCCATGGATCAGGGTTGGACGACGGTCCACTATGGCCGACGCCACCGCGTTGCCCGCCGGAACCGTGAGCTGGGGGCTGATTGGAATCCCGGATGGATGGACCGTGCTTTTGCCTTTCCCTCCTCTAGGAGGGGGGGCTCCCACCGTAACCCTAACCCTAACCCTAACCTGACCCCATTTCCCGATAAGACAAAAACGTCAACCTGCAAGTTAAAATTTGAAAATAAACGAGTCAAAATTTGAACGTAAACACAAATTTGAACAATAATTGCAAATAAGCACTATTTGAGACCAAAAGCAGTTAAAAGTAAATACTTACCTCAAATAAAACCACAATACTCACCCAAAACAAAAAAATGTGCATACCTATCAAATTTGAATGTAAACAATTGCAAATAAGCATTATTTGGGACAAAAAAAAAAAAAAGCAAAAAAAGCAGTTAAAAGTAAATACTTACCCAAAACAAAAATATACTTACCTAATCCGGAGATCACAAATCCACGCCCAATCGGTGCCTGCAAGAAAACAAGTTACTATGCTAAAGAAACAAGCGCAAATCGCTGGCTCCGCCCACTTGGAGGAGTGTATATAAGCACCGTTCGGAGCAGGAGCTCTCAGTCTCGATGCGGCCGTGGAGGAGGAAGCAGCTCCCCATGTGATAAAACTAAACTAAATTTAGATGCAATTCCTGTGTGCCAGACCTGAAGAAGGCACAAAAGATGCCGAAACGTTGTCGATGGCCACACAGATCAACAAAATTTAGCGCAAAATGACGCCGGTACAAAACCAATTGAAAACAAATAGTAATTTACCCACGCTCTACCCAGATAGGAGAGCGCATGGATGCCGCACAGAGCAAGATGCTCTCGCTCCACCCAGATAGGGGAGTCGATGAATTAGGTGCGAGGTACGAATATTTAGTTGAACGCAAGCGCAGCTGTCAATCTTACATGCCAAATCGAGACTCACTTATTAATTATATAACAAAGGCGACCGGATAGGTAAAGTGCAATAAAAAAAAAGCATACAATAAGCACAAACACGTGTTCAAGGTCAAAAACGATCTTTATTAAGCCCTAATTAGTCCTGGCCAGCATGGCGGGTGCGGCCGCAACAGGCAGGATGCTCTGGAGCTGGTTGTGGGGTGCGGGCCAGGATGGTAGGACCGTGCCTTTGTTCCTCTCCTTCGGGGCAGGAACTCTTTACCTAATCCTAACTCGCCTGTGCCACCTCCAGTGCGCCCCCCCACGTTTCCGGTTTCCATCGAGCTCCTGTTACGTCTGTGTGCTGTCCCCTAAACTGGTCCTATCCCAGCCCTAATCCTAACCTATCCCCCATCCTAACCTAACCCCTAACCCTAACCTGACCCCATTTCCCGATAAGACAAAAACGTCAACCTGCAAGTTAAAATTTGAAAATAAACAAGTCAAAATTTGAACGTAAACACAAATTTGAACAATAATTGCAAATAAGCACTATTTGAGACCAAAAGGCAGTTAAAAGTAAATACTTACCTCAAATAAAATCACAATACTCACCCAAAACAAAAAAATGTGCATACCTATCAAATTTGAATGTAAACAATTGCAAATAAGCATTATTTGGGACAAAAAAAAAGCAAAAAAAGCAGTTAAAAGTAAATACTTACCCAAAACAAAAATATACTTACCTAATCCGGAGATCACAAATCCACGCCCAATTGGTGCCTGCAAGAAAACAAGTTACTATGCTAAAGAAACAAGCGCAAATCGCTGGCTCCGCCCACTTGGAGGAGTGTATATAAGCACCGTTCGGAGCAGGAGCTCTCAGTCTCGATGCGGCCGTGGAGGAGGAAGCAGCTCCCCATGTGATGAAACTAAACTAAATTTAGATGCAATTCCTGTGTGCCAGACCTGAAGAAGGCACAAAAGATGCCAAAATGTTGTCGATGGCCACACAGATGAACAAAATTTAGCGCAAAATGACGCCGGTACAAAACCAATTGGAAACAAATAGTAATTTACCCACGCTCTACCCAGATAGGAGAGCGCATGGATGCCGCACAGAGCAAGATGCTCTCGCTCCACCCAGATAGGGGAGTCGATGAATTAGGTGCGAGGTACGAATATTTAGTTGAACGCAAGCGCAGCTGTCAATCTTACATGCCAAATCGAGACTCACTTATTAATTATATAACAAAGGCGACCGGATAGGTAAAGTGCAATCAAAAACAAGCATACAATAAGCACAAACACGTGTTCAAGGTCAAAAACGATCTTTATTAAGCCCTAATTAGTCCTGGCCAGCATGGCGAGTGCGGCCGCAACGGGAAGGATGCTCTGGAGCTGGTTGTGGGGTGCGGGCCAGGATGGTAGGACCGTGCCTTTGTTCCTCTCCTTCGGGGGAGGAACTCTTTACCTAATCCTAACTCGCCTGTGCCACCTCCAGTGCGCCCCCCCACGTTTCCGGTTTCCATCGAGCTCCTGTTACGTCTGTGTGCTGTCCCCTAAACTGGTCCTGTCCCAGCCCTAATCCTAACCTATCCCCCATCCTAACCTAACCCCTAACCCTAACCCTAACCCTAACCTGACCCCATTTCCCGATAAGACAAAAACGTCAACCTGCAAGTTAAAATTTGAAAATAAACAAGTCAAAATTTGAACGTAAACACAAATTTGAACAATAATTGCAAATAAGCACTATTTGAGACCAAAAGGCAGTTAAAAGTAAATACTTACCTCAAATAAAATCACAATACTCACCCAAAACAAAAAAATGCGCATACCTATCAAATTTGAATGTAAACAATTGCAAATAAGCATTATTTGGGACAAAAAAAAAAAAAAAAAAAAAAAAAGCAAAAAAAGCAGTTAAAAGTAAATACTTACCCAAAACAAAAATATACTTACCTAATCCGGAGATCACAAATCCACGCCCAATCGGTGCCTGCAAGAAAACAAGTTACTATGCTAAAGAAACAAGCGCAAATCGCTGGCTCCGCCCACTTGGAGGAGTGTATATAAGCACCGTTCGGAGCAGGAGCTCTCAGTCTCGATGCGGCCGTGGAGGAGGAAGCAGCTCCCCATGTGATAAAACTAAACTAAATTTAGATGCAATTCCTGTGTGCCAGACCTGAAGAAGGCACAAAAGATGCCGAAACGTTGTCGATGGCCACACAGATCAACAAAATTTAGCGCAAAATGACGCCGGTACAAAACCAATTGAAAACAAATAGTAATTTACCCACGCTCTACCCAGATAGGAGAGCGCATGGATGCCGCACAGAGCAAGATGCTCTCGCTCCACCCAGATAGGGGAGTCGATGAATTAGGTGCGAGGTACGAATATTTAGTTGAACGCAAGCGCAGCTGTCAATCTTACATGCCAAATCGAGACTCACTTATTAATTATATAACAAAGGCGACCGGATAGGTAAAGTGCAATAAAAAAAAAGCATACAATAAGCACAAACACGTGTTCAAGGTCAAAAACGATCTTTATTAAGCCCTAATTAGTCCTGGCCAGCATGGCGGGTGCGGCCGCAACAGGCAGGATGCTCTGGAGCTGGTTGTGGGGTGCGGGCCAGGATGGTAGGACCGTGCCTTTGTTCCTCTCCTTCGGGGCAGGAACTCTTTACCTAATCCTAACTCGCCTGTGCCACCTCCAGTGCGCCCCCCCACGTTTCCGGTTTCCATCGAGCTCCTGTTACGTCTGTGTGCTGTCCCCTAAACTGGTCCTATCCCAGCCCTAATCCTAACCTATCCCCCATCCTAACCTAACCCCTAACCCTAACCTGACCCCATTTCCCGATAAGACAAAAACGTCAACCTGCAAGTTAAAATTTGAAAATAAACAAGTCAAAATTTGAACGTAAACACAAATTTGAACAATAATTGCAAATAAGCACTATTTGAGACCAAAAGGCAGTTAAAAGTAAATACTTACCTCAAATAAAATCACAATACTCACCCAAAACAAAAAAATGTGCATACCTATCAAATTTGAATGTAAACAATTGCAAATAAGCATTATTTGGGACAAAAAAAAAAGCAAAAAAAGCAGTTAAAAGTAAATACTTACCCAAAACAAAAATATACTTACCTAATCCGGAGATCACAAATCCACGCCCAATTGGTGCCTGCAAGAAAACAAGTTACTATGCTAAAGAAACAAGCGCAAATCGCTGGCTCCGCCCACTTGGAGGAGTGTATATAAGCACCGTTCGGAGCAGGAGCTCTCAGTCTCGATGCGGCCGTGGAGGAGGAAGCAGCTCCCCATGTGATGAAACTAAACTAAATTTAGATGCAATTCCTGTGTGCCAGACCTGAAGAAGGCACAAAAGATGCCAAAATGTTGTCGATGGCCACACAGATGAACAAAATTTAGCGCAAAATGACGCCGGTACAAAACCAATTGGAAACAAATAGTAATTTACCCACGCTCTACCCAGATAGGAGAGCGCATGGATGCCGCACAGAGCAAGATGCTCTCGCTCCACCCAGATAGGGGAGTCGATGAATTAGGTGCGAGGTACGAATATTTAGTTGAACGCAAGCGCAGCTGTCAATCTTACATGCCAAATCGAGACTCACTTATTAATTATATAACAAAGGCGACCGGATAGGTAAAGTGCAATCAAAAACAAGCATACAATAAGCACAAACACGTGTTCAAGGTCAAAAACGATCTTTATTAAGCCCTAATTAGTCCTGGCCAGCATGGCGGGTGCGGCCGCAACGGGCAGGATGCGCTGGAGCTGGTTGTGGGGTGCGGGCCAGGATGGTAGGACCGTGCCTTTGTTCCTCTCCTTCGGGGGAGGAACTCTTTACCTAATCCTAACTCGCCTGTGCCACCTCCAGTGCCCCCCCCCCCCCCACGTTTCCGGTTTCCATCGAGCTCCTGTTACGTCTGTGTGCTGTCCCCTAAACTGGTCCTATCCCAGCCCTAATCCTAACCTATCCCCCATCCTAACCTAACCCCTAACCCTAACCCTAACCCTAACCTGACCCCATTTCCCGATAAGACAAAAACGTCAACCTGCAAGTTAAAATTTGAAAATAAACAAGTCAAAATTTGAACGTAAACACAAATTTGAACAATAATTGCCAATAAGCACTATTTGAGACCAAAAGGCAGTTAAAAGTAAATACTTACCTCAAATAAAATCACAATACTCACCCAAAACAAAAAAATGTGCATACCTATCAAATTTGAATGTAAACAATTGCAAATAAGCATTATTTGGGACAAAAAATAAAAATAAAAAAAGCAGTTAAAAGTAAATACTTACCCAAAACAAAAATATACTTACCTAATCCGGAGATCACAAATCCACGCCCAATCGGTGCCTGCAAGAAAACAAGTTACTATGCTAAAGAAACAAGCGCAAATCCCTGGCTCCGCCCACTTGGAGGAGTGTATATAAGCACCGTTCGGAGCAGGAGCTCTCAGTCTCGATGCGGCCGTGGAGGAGGAAGCAGCTCCCCATGTGATGAAACTAAACTAAATTTAGATGCAATTCCTGTGTGCCAGACCTGAAGAAGGCACAAAAGATGCCGAAACGTTGTCGATGGCCACACAGATGAACAAAATTTAGCGCAAAATGACGCCGGTACAAAACCAATTGGAAAAAAATAGTAATTTACCCACGCTCTACCCAGATAGGAGAGCGCATGGATGCCGCACAGAGCAAGATGCTCTCGCTCCACCCAGATAGGGGAGTCGATGAATTAGGTGCGAGCTACGAATATTTAGTTGAACGCAAGCGCAGCTGTCAATCTTACATGCCAAATCGAGACTCACTTATTAATTATATAACAAAGGCGACCGGATAGGTAAAGTGCAATCAAAAACAAGCATACAATAAGCACAAACACGTGTTCAAGGTCAAAAACGATCTTTATTAAGCCCTAATTAGTCCTGGCCAGCATGGCGGGTGCGGCCGCAACGGGCAGGATGCGCTGGAGCTGGTTGTGGGGTGCGGGCCAGGATGGTAGGACCGTGCCTTTGTTCCTCTCCTTCGGGGGAGGAACTCTTTACCTAATCCTAACTCGCCTGTGCCACCTCCAGTGCCCCCCCCCCCCACGTTTCCGGTTTCCATCGAGCTCCTGTTACGTCTGTGTGCTGTCCCCTAAACTGGTCCTATCCCAGCCCTAATCCTAACCTATCCCCCATCCTAACCTAACCCCTAACCCTAACCCTAACCCTAACCTGACCCCATTTCCCGATAAGACAAAAACGTCAACCTGCAAGTTAAAATTTGAAAATAAACAAGTCAAAATTTGAACGTAAACACAAATTTGAACAATAATTGCCAATAAGCACTATTTGAGACCAAAAGGCAGTTAAAAGTAAATACTTACCTCAAATAAAATCACAATACTCACCCAAAACAAAAAAATGTGCATACCTATCAAATTTGAATGTAAACAATTGCAAATAAGCATTATTTGGGACAAAAAATAAAAATAAAAAAAGCAGTTAAAAGTAAATACTTACCCAAAACAAAAATATACTTACCTAATCCGGAGATCACAAATCCACGCCCAATCGGTGCCTGCAAGAAAACAAGTTACTATGCTAAAGAAACAAGCGCAAATCCCTGGCTCCGCCCACTTGGAGGAGTGTATATAAGCACCGTTCGGAGCAGGAGCTCTCAGTCTCGATGCGGCCGTGGAGGAGGAAGCAGCTCCCCATGTGATGAAACTAAACTAAATTTAGATGCAATTCCTGTGTGCCAGACCTGAAGAAGGCACAAAAGATGCCGAAACGTTGTCGATGGCCACACAGATGAACAAAATTTAGCGCAAAATGACGCCGGTACAAAACCAATTGGAAAAAAATAGTAATTTACCCACGCTCTACCCAGATAGGAGAGCGCATGGATGCCGCACAGAGCAAGATGCTCTCGCTCCACCCAGATAGGGGAGTCGATGAATTAGGTGCGAGCTACGAATATTTAGTTGAACGCAAGCGCAGCTGTCAATCTTACATGCCAAATCGAGACTCACTTATTAATTATATAACAAAGGCGACCGGATAGGTAAAGTGCAATCAAAAACAAGCATACAATAAGCACAAACACGTGTTCAAGGTCAAAAACGATCTTTATTAAGCCCTAATTAGTCCTGGCCAGCATGGCGGGTGCGGCCGCAACGGGCAGGATGCGCTGGAGCTGGTTGTGGGGTGCGGGCCAGGATGGTAGGACCGTGCCTTTGTTCCTCTCCTTCGGGGGAGGAACTCTTTACCTAATCCTAACTCGCCTGTGCCACCTCCAGTGCCCCCCCCCCCCCCCACGTTTCCGGTTTCCATCGAGCTCCTGTTACGTCTGTGTGCTGTCCCCTAAACTGGTCCTATCCCAGCCCTAATCCTAACCTATCCCCCATCCTAACCTAACCCCTAACCCTAACCCTAACCCTAACCTGACCCCATTTCCCGATAAGACAAAAACGTCAACCTGCAAGTTAAAATTTGAAAATAAACAAGTCAAAATTTGAACGTAAACACAAATTTGAACAATAATTGCCAATAAGCACTATTTGAGACCAAAAGGCAGTTAAAAGTAAATACTTACCTCAAATAAAATCACAATACTCACCCAAAACAAAAAAATGTGCATACCTATCAAATTTGAATGTAAACAATTGCAAATAAGCATTATTTGGGACAAAAAATAAAAATAAAAAAAGCAGTTAAAAGTAAATACTTACCCAAAACAAAAATATACTTACCTAATCCGGAGATCACAAATCCACGCCCAATCGGTGCCTGCAAGAAAACAAGTTACTATGCTAAAGAAACAAGCGCAAATCGCTGGCTCCGCCCACTTGGAGGAGTGTATATAAGCACCGTTCGGAGCAGGAGATCTCAGTCTCGATGCGGCCGTGGAGGAGGAAGCAGCTCCCCATGTGATGAAACTAAACTAAATTTAGATGCAATTCCTGTGTGCCAGACCTGAAGAAGGCACAAAAGATGCCGAAACGTTGTCGATGGCCACACAGAAGAACAAAATTTAGCGCAAAATGACGCCGGTACAAAACCAATTGGAAACAAATAGTAATTTACCCACGCTCTACCCAGATAGGAGAGCGCATGGATGCCGCACAGAGCAAGATGCTCTCGCTCCACCCAGATAGGGGAGTCGATGAATTAGGTGCGAGGTATGAATATTTAGTTGAACGCAAGCGCAGCTGTCAATCTTACATGCCAAATCGAGACTCACTTATTAATTATATAACAAAGGCGACCGGATAGGTAAAGTGCAATCAAAAACAAGCATACAATAAGCAAAAACACGTGTTCAAGGTCAAAAACGATCTTTATTAAGCCCTAATTAGTCCTGGCCAGCATGGCGGGTGCGGCCGCAACGGGCAGGATGCTCTGGAGCTGGTTGTGGGGTGCGGGCCAGGATGGTAGGACCGTGCCTTTGTTCCTCTCCTTCGGGGAGGAACTCTTTACCTAACCCTAACCCTAACCCCCCCCTAACCCTAACCCTAACCCTAACCCTGACCCTAACCCTAACCCCTAACCCTAACCCTAACCCTAACCCCTAACCCCTAACCCTAACCCCTAACCCTAATCCTAACCCCTAACCCCTAACCCTAACTCCTAACCCCTAACCCCAACCACATCACGCAATCCTAACATCAACAATCGTCTAAATTATAATTCTGCCGCTAATTACAACTAACAAAATTTTGCAGAGTACAACATGTAAAAATAAAAAAATTGACAATTACAAATTTTCAAAAACACTAAGAAAGCTTAAAAATACATAAAAGTTTAGAACGTCAAAATTTAAAATGTATAAATACTAATTAATTTAAAATCATTTACGAAATTTACGAAAGTATTAAAAACACAGAGGTAACATTAAATATTAATTGATGATTGAGTCACAAAGACATAAATAAATAAAACAATATTAACACAAATTATACATTTGATGTAAAATAAGCAACAGAACGAATGAAAATAATTAGACCAGTGTATTTAGTGGTTTATGGTGCGAAAAGTGATATACAAGTCAACAAAATAAAATCCGAATCAAAAGGAAAAAAGGAAAAGGGACCCGGAAAAAAGAAAAAATGAAAGAGTATAAAAGGAGGCAAGAGAAAAAAACAGGCTCATTGTGCATTTGTCCCTCGAACAGTCGACAATTCTCTGCTCTCTTAAAAACTAGCCAACTCTTTCACTAATATATTTTTTTGGGGTTTTCTTCATTTTTTTCATTTATTTTGTACCTGATGAAGACCGATTAAGGTCGAAACGTCGTATTTGTTTCAGTTCATTTAGAAAGAAGTTTGTTTGTTGTTTTTGGCACAATACACTGGGTTTGGGTTATTGGGGACTTTATTGATTTGGGGGTCTCAATAAATACATGAATAAATAAAGGGATTGAATTGGATTTCATTGGCAAATTAGTACATTAAATGCTTTGGTAAATAAATAAAGTTAAAAATACATTAAAATTTCAAAATTAAATAAGTTTAAAAAAACAACAATGACAGAGTGGACGGTGGTTAGTCGTGGTCGGAGGGGACCACGTCAACCGCCCAATTTTTTGGACAGGGAGGATAGGGGATCCTGGGACCGAGAGGTCCGTGCACCTCCTCGCTCCTTTTGGAGTGGGTCTCTGTACTCAAAACCTAACCGGCCAGTACCCCCTCCCGGGTTCCCTCGCCCTCCTGGTCCGCATTACCGCTCATATGCGGATGCTGTTAGTGCGACTTTCCGACTGACTCAAGGGAAGACTCCTCCGAGGGAGAATGACCCCAATGTCAGAAAACAACCAGCTAGTCCCCAGTTTGGAAAGATGATACGGAAGTTGTATGCATTGATCCGACAGGTCCACCATCTGCACAATGTGTCTCCTGGGCCCGGAAAACCAGACCAACATTCAATAGCAAGGATGGTGGGGATCCTGTCAAACATGATTAAGCCTGCGGTCCCGTCAGAATGTACTAGGGACCTGATTAGTGGAAATGCTAGGAATTGGGGTTACAACACTTGCCTCATCCTACAGGAACATTACCAGGCGGGGTTGGAGGTGATTTTGGATGAGCTTCCGGGCCTTCTTACTCCAAATTGGAAGGAGGCCTTTGAAGTTGCAATCCGCTGGGCGAGACGCAATTTACCTCGGCTCCAACAGGGAGTACTCGATCAGGCGAAGACAATGGTCATGAAAAAGATGGGGATGAATACGGGAAGTCCACATGAGTCTGTGGAGCAGATCGAGCAATCCCGGACCCATCACCTGCCGGCAGAGGTGGTCCCGGTGATCACGGCAACAGACAGGACAGATGAGGAGAATCCGGATTTGACTCAAGGAGCGCCTCGGAGGGAATCTCCACGTGCCGAACCCCCACGGGAGCGTAGGGAGGTTCGCAAAAGGGCGAGTGCAGCAGTGAGTGGAGCCCTCACTGCAGATAATGTTCTACAGGAACTAGAGCCCTTACTCCTGCCAGAGCCTAACATAGAGAGGGAGTTTTTGACCCTGGACGACACCCCTTCGAACTTGTTGGATCTGATTGAGGAAATCAATGTTTGAAGAGGACTGGTTACAAGACAGACTTTTCTGATTTATTTAATGGGAAGAAGACTTATTTAGTTTATTTATTTCTCTTTTTGTTCCCTGGCAAAATTGTATTTGCTGAAATTGTATTTTGCCAAATCTTGACTTGAGACCTGATAGGAAGTATTAAACGCTTAGTTAAATCGATACAAGTTGGTAATAAGAGCGAGTAATGTTGGTTGAAGCGATGAATGAAGGTTGAAAGCAATTTAAATTATGACTGTGTATAAATACTAGATATTAACAGAACATCTACTGCGCAAAATGGGCAGAGTTTACTTGTTTGAGAAGGAGTGGCTTATTTAAGACTAAGATTTATTTAATCTGTTTGTTCCCAGGCAAATTGGATGTGATGCAATTCCAAATTTCACCACATGATGGTGCCCAATTTTGACTTCATAGGACATATTAAACACTTAGCTTGTTATTATGTTCAAGGTAATCAGATTTGTTTATTATTCTAATGGCCTTTTCAAAACTATTCTGGATTACTACTTTGGATCTATTCTACATTACTTGGCAACAACATACTCTGTAACAGATTAGGCAGTATAATCACATATGTTAATTTGAGAGTGCCCACACTCAATCTACTTATCGTGATGTGTTAAATCAATTACTGTTAGACATTATTTGTCTGATAATCTACCAAATCTTTGAATTGAAGAATTTGTGATTTAATTAATAGCTTGTTATTATGTTCAGGGTAATCAGACTTGTATATAATTCTAATGGCCTTCTTTTGAAAACTATTCTGAATTACAACTTTGGATCTTATATTACTTTGCAACAATATACTCGGTGACAGATTAGGCAGTATAATTGTTAGATAAATTGTATATATATGTTATCATGTGTTCCCTAATGAGTACTTATTAATAAAGTTAGTGCACAGAATGCTTGCTGTTTCGCCTTGCAGACATCATCCAGTCCACAACAAGTCAAATGATACTGTCTGGAGCTTCCTGACCTTCTACACCTCTGGGAATCCAAGAACGTGGTTGATAGCTCAATCTAGTTTGTTGATGTCTGCACATGTCATTTTGTCTTTGCACTCTTTTCACATGACTTCTTTGTTTCACATAGCATTTTGTCCTTGCACTCTTTTCGTTTCTCATGGCATCCTGTCTGCAACTTCTAGTTTCACATAGAATCTCGTTTCTTCTCTCATGAGACAAAGCCCACGCTCCCCCCCCCCTCCCCCCCACCTATCAGGGGCTAGTCTCACATTGTAGGTAGGGCATTCCTAAATAAAAAGAGAGGAGTGTAAAACAGACCTTTAGTGTAGTTGGGTTGATGTAAGTCTGAATGCACTCCTCGCGAGAAAAGACTCAACATTCTGCCTCACTGGTTTTGTCTGCTGATACTTTTGCTGATTCTGAACCTAACAGATTTTTGGGGGCTCGTTCCGGGGTCTCAATAGACCTATTTCGGGGTTCCGGCCGACTTTTCGATGCAGGACAAGTCCTTGGCCAAGGCATATAGATAGAGAAACCCTTTTCACGGGGCTGTCTCGATCAGTCGGTTGGACACCGGAGTGGTTGACGAGATCATCCGAGGAGAAGGCCCAGCAGACTGTGAGTATGAATCTTGATTCTGTTGAAAGTAATGAAAGTGCAGTGACAAGAGGTCACTTAAAACCTTGACAATTCTAGACCCTATCAAGTGCAATTAGAAACAGTAAATTCCGCTGGGATGATGGAGTCCCCTGACTGATAAGTCAGTTAAATTCCATGGGAGAGCGGACCCATCTGTTTTCTAAAGAAGTACAGGTAATTTGGAGCAGTTAAATTCCGCTGAGGTGTCGTGGGGCCTCCTAATTAACCTTCCTAATGTGTTAGCTTCTGCTGCAATCTGTGGTGTTTTTTCTTAACTCTTGTTTGGCTGGTTTGGCTTCTTTATCCATGAAAAGATAGGTTTTATATCGGCTTTAAGAAAAAAGCAAAAATAAGTTTTTTCTTACACAATAGGAAGGTTAAAGAGTTTAGAGTTTGTTAAGATCCACGGGGGGGGCGGACTCCCCTGCTTGCCTGTGGGACGATAAGAGTGCCCATTGTGTGTGTCTGTGTGTGTATGGTTTGACTGAGAGTAACCTCATTTGAGGACATACAGGATTGTAAACAGTGGCTTTGTGTGGCCGAAAGCAAGGATTCTCCATTTCCTCCGGAGACTCACCACACATCGAACATTTAACCACTGTCCTGTGAATAAAATTGGCTTTAGGACACTGTAGGTGCCATTCGAATTGCCAACTCCGAAATTTAGAGAAATAAACCATGGGAAAATCAAATAGCAAACAAAAGCCGCTACCCCGACATGAATTAAAATGCAAGGGGTCGGCACCGAAAATATACAATATCTTGACAAATGCATATTTTGGACAGAGGTGGGGAGTTGCATTATGCGACGTGGCGGTGGCGAGGCTCTCCGCACTTCAGTTGCTCCCCCCACCCTTGTTATCAGCTGGGAAGATTGTCATGTGTCTATGTTGTGGGCCCGTGTGTTTGTTTCTGTGTATGTTTGTCTTTGTGTATCAGTTCATTATAAAGGTTGGAATTGCGTTAAATTGGTGCACGAAAACGGTGTGCTAGACAATGGTTTATTAGATTTGCATTGTGAAATGTAAAAATCAGAAATTATAGAATAATATGACGGTTGTGGGCAGAAACTCGTCCGACAAGGAGAGTGCCCAACCCTCATAAAAATGTGAGAGTAAGAGAAAACATACATTGTAGAACTGGATCAAATTAGGTTAATGATTAGAAATCAGTGGTGTTATTATTATTCTCTTATCACCTTCATTGCAAATGTCTTCTTGATGCAGATAGGTTAACAGGCTAGGACTTTAGTGAGGAGATAATTTATCAATTGATGGGGGTTACTAATTGTCCAAATTCTAGTCACATGTTTTGAGGGACCACAGGAACAACATTATATTTAATTTGCAGGCCATTATTTAGTATGATATGACAGTGTCTAGCTAAGTAGGCTGTTCTATCAAAAAATGTGAGAGTGAAGGAGAAGGTTTGATTTGTAATCTGACATTTGGGTCCCATTTTGAAGAGCATAGATTGTTTTTGTTTGTTTATTTTTAAAGATATATTTAACAGTTTATCTCGGTGCAGTAAGGATATAGCGATTTTGCAAGACTTAAAATTAAAAAATTAAAAGGCAAAATTACATTCTCATTTTCCCAGATGTGAGGAAAATTGAAAGATAAGGAAGACAAAGAAAAGATAAGAAAGAACTTGCTGTTGCACAGACAGGAAGATGATGACACAGTGTCAGCGCGGGCTCGCTTAAAAACCGCAGCTGAGAATGTGATGAATGAAGATGAGAAAAATGATCAAATTACAAAGACAGATGTTGTGGCACAGCAAAGCGAACCATCCTTTCCGTCTTTGTACCCCAAATTAAACAACTCATTGCTTCCTATAATTTGAGAGGTGATGAAGTACAACAGGTTTTCATGGCATCCTTAACCAAACATTGGGCAAGCGTTAAAGGCACCTGGAGTCCTTTTGATCTCCAGGGCCGTCCATTGGAATATAACGGGGTGCCATTACGAATACAAATTGACCAACTATTGGGCAGGATAAGAATAAAATTCCAACGTAGAGCAAATTACACAGACATTGGCCGAACTAAACAAAAACAAGATAAGTTGTTTGAAGACTTTAGACACAGACTAGAAAGAGTGTTCAACTGATGTCTATGATCAACATCTCAAAAATGCTCTACATGCAAATTTGCGACCAGTATTATGTCGACAACGAATAAATTCGACAAATGTTTTCCCTATAAAATGGTGCCGTTTGGGTTTGAAGTACATAGTCGCTTCAAAGGAGGAAAAGCATGATTTCAGATACGCGAGTGATCTATGAGAAGGCTATCCCTTGTGCCAGGGGTGTCGAACTCATTTATTCGCGGGCCGCAGTGTAGTCATGGCTTCTTTTGGAGGGCCGGTATGACTGTCATGCCCGAGTGGATGTGTGAGCGCCTCATATTGTGGGAGCTGCAGAACAAGCTGACGAGTACCTCGCTTTCAAATCGGACACGTAAAAACTGGTCTAATATTTACAATTTAACATATTACTAAAAGTGAAGATAATTTGCAATGCCCGGCCGGGCATAGCCCGAAATGGAAACGTGGGTCCCCCTTCCCATGGGCTCACCACCTGTGGGAGGGGCCGAAGGGGTCGGGTGCAATGTGAGCTGGGCGGCAGCCAAAGGCGGGGACCTTGGCGGTCTGATCCCCGGCTGCAGAAGCTGGCTCTTGGGACATGGAATGTCACCTCTCTGGCTGGAAAGGAGCCCGAGCTGGTGTGCGAGGCAGAAAGATTCCGACTAGATATAGTCGGACTAGCCTCCACACACAGTTTGGGTTCCGGTACAAGCCCTCTCGAGAGGGGCTGGACTCTCTTCCACTCTGGAGTTGCCCACGCTGAGAGGCGTCGAGCAGGTGTGGGTATACTTATTGCCCCCCGGCTGGGCGCCTGCACATTGGGGTTCACCCCGGTGAACGAGAGGGTAGCCTCCCTCCGCCTTCGGGTGGGGGGACGGGTCCTGACTGTTGTTTGTGTCTATGCACCAAACAGCAGCTCAGAGTACCCACCCTTCTTGGAGTCCCTGGAGGAAGTGCTGGAGAGCGCTCCTTCTGGGGACTCTATCGTTCTATTGGGTTACTTCAATGCTCACGTGGGCAATGACAGTGAGACCTGGAAGGGCGTGATTGGGAGGAACGGCCCCCCTGATCTGAACCCGAGCGGTGTTCTATTGTTGGACTTCTGTGCTCGACACGGATTTTCAATAATGAACACCATGTTCAAACATAAGGGTGTCCATGTGTGCACTTGGCACCAGGACACCCTAGGCCGCAGTTCGATGATCGACTTTGTAGTCGTGTCATCGGATTTGCGGCCGCATGTTTTGGACACTCGGGTGAAGAGAGGGGCGGAGCTGTCAACTGATCACCACCTGGTGGTGGGTTGGCTCCGATGGTGGGGGAAGATGCCGGTCCGACCTGGCAGACCCAAACGCTCTGTGAGGGTCTGCTGGGAACGTCTGGCAGAATCTCCTGTCAGGAAGAGCTTCAACTCCCACCTCCGGCAGAGCTTTTCCCACGTCCCGGGGGAGGCAGGGGACATTGAGTCTGAGTGGACCATGTTCCGCGCCTCCATTGTTGAGGCGGCCGACCGGAGCTGTGGCCGTAAGGTCGTTGGTGCCTGTCGTGGCGGCAACCCCCGAACCCGCTGGTGGACACCGGCGGTAAGGGATGCCGTCAAGCTGAAGAAGGAGTCCTATCGGGCCGTTTTGGCCTGCGGGACTCCGGAGGCAGCTGACAGGTACCGTATGGCCAAGCGGAACGCGGCTTCGGCGGTTGCTGAGGCAAAAACCCGGGCGTGGGAGGAGTTCGGTGAGGCCATGGAGAATGACTTTCGGACGGCTTCGAGGAAATTCTGGTCCACCATCCGGCGTCTCAGGAGGGGGAAGCAGTGCAACGTCAACACTGTTTACAGTGGGGATGGCGTGCTGCTGACCTCGACTCGGGACGTCGTGAGTCGGTGGGGAGAATACTTCGAAGACCTCCTCAATTCCACCTACACGCCTTCCATTGAGGAAGCAGGGCCTGGAGACTCTGAGGCGGATTCTCCAATCTCTGGGGTCGAAGTACTGAGGTAGTTAAAAAACTCCTCGGTGGCAAGGCCCCGGGGGTGGATGAGATCCGCCCAGAGTTCTTAAAGGCTCTGGATGTTGTGGGGCTGTCATGGCTGACACGCCTCTACAACGTTGCGTGGACATCGGGGACAGTGCCTCTGGATTGGCAGACTGGGGTGGTGGTTCCCCTCTTTAAGAAGGGGGACCGGAGGGTGTGTTCCAATTACAGGGGAATCACACTCCTCAGCCTCCCTGGTAAGGTCTATTCAGGGGTGCTGGAGAGGAGGGTCCGTCGGGAGGTCGAACCTCGGATTCAGGAGGAGCAGTGTGGCTTTTGTCCTGGCCGTGGAACAGTGGACCAGCTCTACACCCTCGGCAGGATCCTCGAGGGTGCAGTGGAGTTCGCCCAACCAGTCCACATGTGTTTTGTGGACTTGGAAAAGGCGTTCGACCGTGTCCCTCGGGAGGTTCTGTGGAGGGTGCTTCGGGAGTACGGGGTGCCGAGCCAACTGATAAGGGCGGTTCGGTCCCTGTATCACCGATGCCAGAGTCTGGTCCGCATTTCCGGCAGTAAGTCGGATTCGTTCCCAGTGAGGGTTGTACTCCGCCAAGGCTGCCCTTTGTCACCGATTCTGTTCATAATTTTTATGGACAGAATTTCTAGGCGCAGCCGAGGCATTGAGGGGGTCCGGTTTGGGGACCTCAGCATCGCGTCTCTGCTTTTTGCAGATGACGTGGTGCTGTTGGCTTCTTCAGGCCGTGATCTCCAGCTCTCGCTGGAACGGTTCGCAGCCGAGTGTGAAGCGGTCGGGATGAGGGTCAGCACCTCCAAATCCGAGTCCATGGTCCTCGATCGGAAAAGGGTGGAATACCCTCTCCGGATCGGGGATGAGATCCTGCCCCAAGTGGAGGAGTTCAAGTATCTTGGAGTCTTGTTCACGAGTGAGGGGAGGATGGAGCGTGAGATCGACAGGCGGATCGGTGCAGCGTCGGCAGTAATGCGGACCCTGTACCGGTCCGTTGTGGTGAAGAGAGAGCTGAGCCAAAAGGCAAAGCTCTCAATTTACCGGTCGATTTACGCTCCTACCCTCACCTATGGTCACGAGCTATGGGTCGTGACCAAAAGAACGAGATCTCGGATACAAGCGGCCGAAATGAGTTTCCTTCGCAGGGTGTCCGGGCTCTCCCTTAGAGATAGGGTGAGAAGCTTGGTCATCCGGGAGAGACTCGGAGTAGAGCCGCTACTCCTCCACGTTGAGAGGAGCCAGATGAGGTGGCTCGGGCATCTTATCAGGATGCCTCCTGGACGCCTCCCTGGGGAGGTGTTCCGGGCATGTCCCACCGGTAGGAGACCCCGGGGACGACCCAGGACGCGCTTGAGAGACTATGTCTCTCAGCTGGCCTGGGAACGCCTTGGGGTCCCCCGGGATGAGCTGGATGAAGTGGCTGGGGAGAGGGAAGTCTGGGAGTCCCTCCTAAAGCTGCTGCCCCCGCGACCCGACCCCGGATAAGCGGAAGAAGATGGATGGATGGATGGATGGAATTTGCAATTCGGATAATGGCACATGAATATGTAGCACAATTTGACACCTGTGCCTTGTACAACGGTAAAGTTGGATTGGAATTTGATGAAACGGATATGGACGTCCACATATTCCATTAGGGTTTAAATTGCTTGCAATGTGATTACAAATTAGTTAACACCTGTGTGATTGCTTGATTGCGTGAGTGAGTGAGTGAGTGAGTGAGTGAGTGAGTGAGTGAGTGAGTGAGTGAGTGAGTGAGTGAGTGAGTGAGTGAGTGAGTGAGTGAGTGAGTGAGTGAGTGAGTGAGTGAGTGAGTCAGTGAGTGAGTGAGTGAGTGAGTGAGTGAGTGAGTGAGTGAATGAGTGAGTGAGTGAGTGAGTGAGTGACTTTTCTGTCGCCTGTACGTCATCTTTCTTGCATGGCTACGTTGCTGTCTCAGCCGCATCTGACCGTTGAAAGATGCACGACACTCAATCCTGCCACTCTTATTCCCCTTCCTGACGACGGCGAATTCCATGATTGTGTCGATGCTGCCCAACAAATTGCAAAGGCTCGGCCTGATTTTGAAGATACGCCTCTGCCAGATGGTCATGTGGTTTTGTTGATGGGTCTTCTCAGAAAAATGAATCTGGTGTGACCCTTACTGGGTATGCCATCGTTACTGCCGACGTGGTTTTGGAGGCTGCTAAACTGCCATCCAATATGTCTGCACAGGCCGCTGAGCTCATTGCTTTGACTGGGGCCTGCAAATTGTTTGCAAACAACTCCGTCACTATCTGGGCTGATAGTCAGTATGCTTTTGCTACAGTGCACGTTTTGCTCAGCAGTGGAGCAACCGTGGCATGATAACTTCTACAGGGAAGCCCGTCACCCGTTCCACATTACTAACTCAACTTTTGGACGCTGTCCAGCTGCCTTTAGAGGTAGCGGTTTGCAAATGTGCTGCTCACACTGCAAGCTCTGATCCTGTTTCTCTCGGTAATGCTTTTGCTGGAGAATCCGCTAAGGCCGCTGCGAAAGGCCTGCTCCATGTCCTCTCGTCTCTCACAGCTCATGATTTGATGTCACACATCTTCCCTGTGTTGCTTGACATGCAGTCTCAGAGCCCCCTCCCAGGAGCGGCTCTCTTGGGAAAAACGGGGTGCAACTAAAAACACTGATGGTCTTTTTGTGTGACCTTTGGGCAAACCTGTCTTGCCTCGTAGCTTGTTCAAATGGGCTGCTATTTTGAGTCATGGGGTCACCCATGTCTCGACGGGGGGTACGGTGAGACAAGTTAAACGTGTTCGGAACGTACCGCACCCTGGTTTCCTCTGCCCTGGTCTCCATTGCCGTTTTCTCTGCCATTTTGACCTTGTGTGGATGTTGTTGCATTCCTTGTCTCCGATCCCTAATTAACAGGCTAATTACAACTGCTATCTCTCCACCAGCTGAGACTTTCCCGTTGCTCCAAAGGGATGACCTTTCGATCGACGCGGGTTCCTTCTCTAGTGACGACCCGGTCGGCGACTCTATTGTGGTAAACCTGTCCGGTTTGTTTCCTGACCCTAGCTTTGCCGAGTATGACTCAGTTTCCTCCTGAGTGTAAGTTAGTTCTTGCGAAATGTGATCCCTTGGCTGAAAATCTTTTTGAAGTGGCCATATGGGTGATGAGTTGGTCTCCGGGAACTTATGATAAAACAGGGGGGAATTGTTAGATAAATTGTATATATATGTTATCATGCGTTCCCTAATGAGTACTTATTAATAAAGTTATTGCACAGAATGCTTGCTGTTTCGCCTTGCAGACATCACCCAGTCCACAACAAGTCAAACGATGCTGTCTGGAGCTTCCTGACCTTCTACACCTCTGGGAATCCAAGAAAGCTGTTGATAGCTCAAACTATTTTGTTGATGTCTGCACATGGCATTTCGTCTATGCACTCTTCATGTTTCTCATGGCATCCTGTCTGCGACTTCTAGTTTCACATAGAATCTCGTTTCTTCTCTCATGAGACAAAGCCCACGCTTCCCCCCCCCCCAACCTATCAGGGGCTAGTCTCACATTGTAGGTAGGGCATTCCTGAATAAAAAGAGTGAAGAGTGTAAACAGACCTTTAGTCAAGTCAAGTCAAGTCAAGTTTATTTGTATAGCCCTAAATCACAAACAGTCTCAAAGGGCTTCACATAGCCAAAATTGTCAATTATTCTCAAAGCATCCCCTGATCATAGGCTCCCAAAAGGGCAAGGAAAAACTCAAAAAAACCCTGCCAGGGGAAAATGAGAAACCTTGAGAAGGGACCACAGATGGAAGGATCCCCCTTTCAGGATCACCAGGTTGTAATGGATGCAGAGAGTGCACAAGTAATACATAATATGAAAATCAATGAAAAAAAATGGATGTCGAAGGTGCCCTCGATTGTCCTGGCAGTGTCCTCAAGGGGGCCGAGCCGCAGCTTTAGTGTATTTCGGGACTGCTGTAAGTCTGAATGCACTCCTCGCGAGAAAAGACTCAACATTCTGCCTCACTGGTTTTGTCTGCTGATCCTTTTTCTGATTTTGAACCTAACAAGTACAACCTCGCGTTGGCAGGGCTGGGGACAGGAACTGTTGTCTTTAGTTCCCAGGGAAGGTGGGGGGTGTTGTAGAGTCCCCTCACTGGATGAAGCAGCTCTGAAGGCAGAGGAGGAGGTAGAGGCCAACAAGGTCGCAGGCCGCCATATAATTCAAAACCCCCACGAGATTCTGACAACTGTTGGAACTGTGGGAAACGTGGCCACTGGTCAAAAGACTGTTTTAGAAAAAAACATAACCAATCAAAGGGTGGAGGAAGAGGCAGAGGAAAGGCCAAATTTTCAGCATGACTAGATCCCCCCCCCCCCCCCCCCCCCTTTAACCTCTGGTGCTCCTATAGAGGAAGAAATAGTAGATGTCCATACAGCATGGGACATTCTGAGTGCATTAAAAGAAAAACCATATGTTACTCTAAACAATGGAGGAAGTAATGTCGAGTTTTTGTGTGATACCGGGGCTTGTAAAACCGTGATAAAAACTAAAGTCCCAAATCTAAAGGCCTCCCAAAATACTATTTGGGTGAAATCTGCTGATGGGCAGGTACACAAGGAGAGTATCTCTAATCCAGTTGAAGTGAGAGATAAGGAAACTGGAAGCATGGCTTCAGTTTCGATTGTCCTATCCCCAAAATGTCCCATAAACCTGCTGGGACGAGATCTGATGACTCGGTTGGGAATTGCAATAATTCCAGTAAAGGATGGCATGCGAGCATGTAGAGTGAGAGATGTGGACTCATATGCTGCACAAGCAGGTGAACAGATTTGCTGCTCCTATGCCATCCCTCCTGAACGAAATCCTAAACTCCCAAGCAGATTGCTGAGTGAAGCTCGAAAACAATTGTCCCAACCTGAATCAGAAATGACTTGTAATGAATTACATGTCACCATGAATATTCTCACTGATCCACAAGATGACTATATTGGAAGTTTTCTCAGTGACACAGAAGTAACTAACAATCACTGCTCTGTACACTGATCGCAGGTCATTTGCAGCTGCTGCTGTGCTCTTGCCCGCTCCTCAGAAAGACAGATAGAAATTGTCGGCTGTACCCCACATCTCATTGTTTAAACCTCACAGTATAACGTGGGCAGATGTGGGTTCCCGAATTAAACTTGCTGGATCTGTGACTGATTATGAGGACAAAGGTGATGGGTGGAGCTACAGTACCAGTTGTGATGTGTGGAAGCAAACAGTGTGTGAAGTAGCTGTAGGCAGAGCAGGCGCTTGTGCGCTTCCCTGACTAGTTGACATTTGTTTGAATGAAAAGGAGGAGGGGGAATTGGCTGGGCTTCCTGAAAAACTGTGGACCAAGGGCCCATCTGATGTAGGACTTTTACAATCCATTTCCCCAGTACAGATCAAACCAAGATCAGAGTGGCGTCCAAGGGTTAAGCAATATCCTTTAAAACAGAAGGCAATAAATGGGATTGCCCCTGTTATAAATGATCTTTTGACAGGAGGAATCATTAGGGAGTGCTCGGATTCTCCTTGCAACACTCCCATTTTTCCAGTTCAAAAGGCCGACAAAATTAATTGGCGAATGATACAAGATCTACGAGCAGTGAATGATGCAGTGCAAACAAGAGCACCCAAAGTGCCTGACCCACACACACTTCTGAACACTTTGAAGCCTAATCAGACGTTTTTCACAGTAATTGATCTCAGCAATGCATTTTTCTCAGTGCCAATTCACCCAGACTCACAGTTTTGGTTCGCTTTTACCTTTAAAGGACAAAGCTATACATACACCAGATTGCCACAAGGATTTGCTGATAGTCCAACTATTTTCATTCAGGCTATTATGGCCTGTTAGGCTGATTTTCAGATGTCAAACAAAAGCCAACTTCTAGTTTATGTAGATCACATATGTCAGAGTTACGGCCCGCGGGCCAGATCCGGCCCGCGAATTGATTATCTATGGCCCCCTGGATGATATTGAATTACTATTAGAACCGGCCCGCAGGCCACAGCCGCCCGCTGGTGTTTTGCACGCACCAACACTACATTTCCCACAATGCAACGGTAGCCCGCGATGTCCCTGCAGCTCACACAAGCGGCTTCATTATTCATCAGTAGTCAGAGCAGAGTTCAACTTTCTGATACCCCCCTCCTCAAAAATGGCTAAACGTAAGGTGGACGCTAAGAACAGGGGTTTTCAGGCCAGGTGGGAGGCAGAGTACATGTTTACGGAGGTAAGAGGCAAACCTGTGTGTCTTCTGTGTGGAGAAAATGTGGCTGTAATGAAAGAATTTAATTTAAGAAGGCACTATCAAACGTCTAAGAAACACACAGACAAAGACAAGAAAATGGAATATGAACAAAAGCTACAGAAGGTGGAAGAATTAAAACGAGGCCTTAAGTCCAGACAGGCTATGTTCACGTATGCTAAATCGCAAAGCGACGCTGCTGCCAAGGCTAGCTTTATTGTGGCAAAAGAGATCGCAAAATCAGCCCGGCCCTTTGCAGAAGGAGAGTTGATCAAAAACGGGTTTTGAGCCTCAGAGCCTAACCCCGAACATTGATGAACTTGTACAAAAGATGAGACACCTCTAAGTATCAGGCTCAGCCTCAGACAAGTGAGCATCACAGAACAGTAACGTATTTTCCGTTTTTTAATTCGGTTACATTTTTACATTTGTTTCTACAAGACGTGGTTTTTCTTTGAAGAAAGTATTGTTTTGTCTGTGTGCCGTAAATTTTCGAATTTTATTTATTTATATTTATTTTTCAGTTGAATGGACCAAGGGAAAATTGCAGATAAGAGCCATGAGAAAGAATACAACTGATTTGATTAATTTTTTATTTTACGATTTGAAAGCAATGATCGGTAGATCATAGAGCAGCACAATAATAAACTTTCAGTTTATAATGCATGCACTTTTATTTATGCATTTATCTTGATATTAAGAAACACATTTTGTTTTTAAAACAATTAAATTTTTTGCTGTTTGGCTGTTGAAAATATTTTCCCTTGAAGTTACTGACAGAGCCATAACAAAATATTGCCATATTCATTTAATCATTAAATAATGTACACTGTGTTAGGTCTTAGTTCAATAGGCTATGTGCAATCATTCCGATATATTTTAATAAACATTGAACCAGTCCGGCCCTCGGCTTGTAGCAAATTTGTTTTTTTGGCCCTCGGTGTGTTTGACTTTGACATCCCTGATGTAGATGATGTCCTGGTAGCCTCCGAAACTGAAGCTGCTTGCAAGGCAGACTCCTTAGCATTGTTACACTATCTCTGCAAAACAGGGAATAAAGTGAGCAAAAATAAGTTACAATGGGTTAGACAGGAAGTGAACTATTTAGGTCACACTTTGTCGGCTTCTGGAAGACAGATACAAAGAACCAGAAAGCAGATTATTTCAGATGCACCGAAACCTGAAACAAAGAAACAAATGATGTCATTTTTGGGGCTCTGCAATTACTGCAGAGCATGGATCCCACATTATGCAGAAAAAACACAACCGCTGCTGGATATTGTGCATGGAGTTCCCATGACAATGACAGAAAAAATCATGTGGACACCAGTAGCGGATGATGCCTTTGTAGTGTTGAAACAGGCTCTGATAGAGACCACAACTCTTATCTTGCCAGACTACAATAAAACCTTTGTGCAAACAGCAGACTGCAGGAATGGTTTTATGACCTCAGTGTTACTGCAGAGTCATGGCAGCAAACTAAGACCAATTGCATTTTATTCAAAAAAACTGGATCCAGTGGCTCTGTCTTTGCCAGACTGTGTCCAAGCAGTATGCGCGGCGGGGCTTGCAGTGAGACAATCTGCAGATGTGGTGCTCTTTCACAAAATGGAGCTGCTAGTTCCACATGCTGTAGATGTGTTGCTGCTGCAAAGCAAAATGAACTTTTTGTCACCAGCCAGACATCTGTCCTACACTGCTATACTTCTGTCACAACCACACATCGTGATAAAGAGGTGCACAATCCTTAACCCAGCAACGTTGATCCCGTTGCCAGGGGATGGAACACCACATAACTGTTTGGATGTTACAGAACATCTACAGCTGCCCAGACAAGATTTAAGTGACACGCCACTTGACAAGGGGGAAAAGTGGTTTGTGGATGGATCATGTTCAAAGGATCCTAAAGGAAACAATCAAAGTGGTTATGCAATTGTGAAATTGCCAAACCAGATTGTTGAAGCAGAGAAGCTTCCATACACCAGGTCAGCACAGGCTGCTGAGCTGATTGCTCTAACGAGAGCTTGTCAATTAGCAGAAGATAAGGAAGTCACTGTATACACAGACAGTCAGTATGCGTTTTCTACTCTGTTCTATTTTGCGAAACAATGGGAGCGCAGAGGGATGACAACATCAACCGGTAAGCCGGTTACCCATGCCTCCTTGTTAAAAAACTTGTTGCAGGCCATTCTTTTACCTGCTAAACTAGCTGTGTGTAAATGTGCTGCTCACACCACTGGCAGAGATGAAGTCTCAAATGGAAACAGATTAGCAGACAAAATTGCAAAAGAAGCAGCTGCAGGGAGACATGGCCATGATTTTTTTTAATGGGTTCAGAGGACACACAACTCATAGATAAGACTATACTGACAGATATGCAGGGCATTGCTCCAATGGTGGAAAAGCAAATGTGGACGACAAAAGGTGCAATAGTGGATACAGATAATATCCACCGCATCAATGACAAACCTGTTTTACCAAAATCACTTTTTAAGGCAGCGGCGCTTGCGACACATGGGCTTTGCCATGTGTCGACAGGAGGGATGAAGACCATCATAGATCAACAATTCAGTACCTTTGGTTTAGATGCTTACTTAAAAAAAAATTGTAAAGCATGTCCTGTTTGTGTGAAACATAATCCACAAGGAAACATGAGACCTAAGAGAGGCTCATTTCCAAAACCCTCTTATCCATTTCAAATCATGCATATGGATTTTATTGAACTCACACAAAGTGGACCTCACAAATACTGCCTAGTGATGATTGATGCATTTTCCAAATGGGTGGAAGTAGTTCCATCTAAACGCGCAGATGCCTTAACAGTGGCAAAAGCTATCTGCAAAACCATCATACCAACTTATGGCATCCCCCAAACCATTTACAGTGACAATGGTCCACACTTTGTGAACCAAGTTGCGCAGAACATGGCTGTACACCTTGGAATAACGTTAAAAAAACACTGTGCTTGGCATCCTTCGAGCGCAGGCCTGGTTGAACGGGCAAATTTTACCATCAAAAGCAGGTTGAAAAAATGCATGGAAACAACAGGCAGACCTTGGCCAGAGTGCCTCGACTTAGTGAAGCTCTATATGAGAATTACTCCCACTTCAGAAGGACTAACACCTTTTGAAATCATACATGGGAGACCATATAGACTACCAGTGTTCCCTGCAGATTTGCAAAAAGCAGATGAAGAACAGACCTTGGCAGATTATCTAATCAGGACGCTCAAACTGAAAGATGTGTCAAATGCAAATTTACTGCCGCCTGATCTCTCCCCCTCACAGGTGGACAACCCTATCAATCCGGGAGACTGGGTCTACATCAAGGTCATCAAAAGAAAGAACTGGGCCAGCCCGCGGTGGGAGGGACCGTTCCAAGTTTTGCTTGCTACTCCCACGGCGGTAAAAATTTCTCAACGGCCCAGCTGGATTCACCTCAGCCTCTGCAAGTTGCAGAGAGTGCTGGACCCCTAATTCGGAGAGGCAAGGGGATGTCCGGGTGTCTCTGCCATCCTAGTAGCAACTGGGCTCCATATGCCAGATGGATCCTCTGCTGCGTTGTGGTTGGAGCGTGCTATGGTCTGTTGACTCATCTGAACAGACCAAATGACAACGTTGCCCGTGGTAAACGATGGTCACATGATGAGAACTTTGAGGACTGGTCATGGGACCCCAGAAACCCATACGAAACCAACACTTGGTACCGGTATGTCAGGTTCACTGTGAGAGCTCACACACAGGAGGCGTGCTATGTGTGTTTGAAACTCCCCCCTTCCTCCACGCAAGTTCGCTTGGAGGCCAGAGCAATGAATGTCACTGAAGCAAAATGTATGGCATCCATGGGAGGAGTTGGATATCAGCACCGTGCCGTCACAGTCAAAGATGCCGACCCTTACCGCCCTGGACTTGCTGACGGTGCCTGTGATCAGCTATTCTGGACAAATCTCAATGTGACTGTTAAAGGACGAACAATACCACAAGTGGCCTACACAGAGAGACCAGCTGGAGTGAATTACACATGTTACATCCAAGGTAACAAGACCCACGTCTGCATTAACGACGACTGCTCTCCAGGAGGAAACTGGATGGGAGCTCTGGACATCACCGATGAGTGTCAAGATAAGAGAGCCATTTCAGGTGGTGAGGGCTCTCCAATCAACATGGCTACACCATCGAACGGAACATACTTCATACAGAATGGCTGGTGGCTTTGTGGTCACAAGGTTGATCCGATGCTGCCCGCCAACTGGACAGGAGTGTGTGCACCAGTGTGGGTGACAGACCACACCTACAGGATATGACATCATCAGCTAACAGGACCACACAACTCTTCTGGACGTCGACGCAGAGCAGTTGCAACCTTTGACCCTCATGACCCTGTCTGGGGTGCGAACGTTCCAGAGGACCATAAAGTATGGTCCGTCGGAGACAAAGTTGTCCTTGCGCTCTTCCCTCAGATCAGGGTTGGGAAACTATCGCTCTTCATCGAGACACTGAACTATGGTTTTCAATCCTTTGTGAATCTCTCACTGCAAGTCAACGATGGACAAAATAGAGAGATTCAGGCTATTAGACTGATGGTCTTGCAAAACAGGATGGTTCTGGACTTGTTGACGGCAGCACAAGGTGGTGTATGCCACATCATTGGGACTTCCTGTTGCACATACATACCAGGAGAAAATGACACCCACATCAATGACGCCATGAATTCGCTGAAGAACTTACAGCAGGCCATGTCTAGAGACAAGGTCCCACATCAGTTTGATTTCTTTTCATGGCTATTCTCTGGCAACTGGTGGCAACTGCTGTTGAAATCGCTGTCTCCTGTGCTTGTTGTGATGGTGGTGTTGTGCTTGTTTACGACCTGTGTTATCCCATGTTTGAAGTCTGCTGTGTCGAAGTTTGTGTCCTCTACTGTAGCCCAAGTTCATATACAACTTCTTAGAGATGACGGATGTGATGACGATAATGAAGCGTGGATTGCGTAGATGCTGTTCTGTTGAGCATGTTTTACAGAAATTTGATGATTTGACCATCAAAAATATTTATTGATAGCATTCTGGTCGCCTGAGGCAAAGGGGCCATGTAAGAATTTTCCTGCTAATAACATCTGGCCAGCAGGTTTTTCGCTTACACAATAAGTTTGATCTGGGGTGTTGAGGTGATGCCTCATCTTCACTGGAAGGTGTTGCTATCATTGTTTGTTGTTTTTATTTTTGCTGTTCTTCTTTCTTCATTATACATATATATATGTTTTTTTCTTACTTGTCTTTGTTGTTTGGGGTGACATAATCATATGATAAAACAGGAGGGATATGTTAGGGTTTTCCAGGTTATCTTTATCATAGGATTATGTTGGAATGTAGACTATAATGATTAACCAATCTTGTCTTGCTCTCACAACGTAGTAAAGTAAAGTGGTTGCTTCCTGTGCTTGAGTGACCAGCTGCAGAGGAAGCAATCAAAGTTGTTCTGTTTCCCACAACATCGTAAAACACCCCCTGCTCTGATCTTACCAGAGGCCGGGGGTTCACCAAACCAGTCCACTCTCACCCCCACTCTGTTCTTCCTAATAAATATGCCCTTGCAGGAAGGAGACTTTTCAGACTTCATTCTGGAGCGAGTTAACTCTCCACCTGTAGGTGTCTAAAAGAACTTCCTTGTCTCCCGTGTGGTTCTTGCAAAATAAGTTGGAGTGAGCAAATCTCTAACAGGGGGGAGGGTGAGTTGTAGTCTGTAATCGCCCGTATGCCTTGCCACATGCTCCTGGTGTTGTTGGCGTCGTGGAAACGATCCTGAATTTTTCGACTGTGGTCTCGCTTCGCTACCCTGATGGCACGGTTCAAGTTGGCTCTCGCTGTCCTCAGTGTCTCCTTGTCACCAGACTTGAAGGCAGAGTTCCGCGCTTGTAGCGTTTGACGTACCTCCTCAGTTATCCAGGGTCGTTGGTTGCCATGGGTGATGATATTCTTAGTGGTGCTGACGTCCTCGGTGCATTTGTTGATGTAGGCTGATACAGTCATGGCACACGCATGTCAAATCTACATTGGGAGGGAGGCAGGCAGGCAGGGAGGCAGGCAGGGAGGCAGGCAGTGTCTGTCTGTTGAGGTTTTCACCTTGTTCTTCTCCTGCTGAAGTTCTAACTGGACGTCCATCAGTTTGGCTCTCAGCTCGTCATTGTCGGCTTGAAGGGCGTCCGTTCGCTCCGCCTTGGCCTGCCCTGCCGGAGCTCGTTTGGACATCTCTTACTCGAGTCTCACCCGGTCGTCAGTCAGAGATCACAACATTTGTACCTTAAAGGGAAATGTGCTTTCGGGAGTTTGCAAACATATTTTTTAAGGTTGTGTTAAACTTATAATCATATTAATATCTAGTATTGGAGTGCTCGTGTGGATTGGTGGGTGGCGAAGAATGTGCAGGCAAACTGCATGAACTTGTTTTCTTTGAAGTGTTGTGGAATAGGCCCAGACAGGGAGTACCGGACGAGAACACCTCACGGTCGGTGAGAAACGAGAACAACAGCACGTCTATGTGGTCGGGCTTCGCGGGGAAAACCCAACCGCCAGACCTCAGCGACACCTAGACGGGGAGGAGATGGCCATCGACCAATCATCTCACAATATTTTGCATGCTTTAATATTCATATTGTGTTTCTTCAAAACTGGGCAACCCGGAAGAATGTGTCGTCTTTTGGTGGTCACAAAAACGCACGAGTTTTAGTGTGAGGGACCCGGGACCCAGGCCTGTATTGTGCGCTTTTAAACAATTGGTAAATTTGGTCTGATTGATCTACTGGTCTTCTCTTTGACAGAACGAACTCGCAAAATTGTTAGGTGCGCCAGTGTGTGGATTAGGACATAGCAATTTATGTGTTAAGTGTTGATCGCAATTTGGAGTCAGATCAATAACTAAAATCCGTAACCTAACAATTTCTTGGTGACCGCGGACGTGATGTCAGAGAAGGGTATTTGACAAACTCGTGGTTTTCATCCAGGACACCGGACAGTGTCAGGGACACTGTCTCCCGGTCGGCGAACCGTTTGGAATAAGCGCACAACGTTGAGCTGGTACAACGTCTCCTCAACCCTGAGCTCATCACCGATAAGGTAAGCAGAATACCTGTTACTATAAGTCGAAATTCTGCAAATTGAAAGAGGAAATTTAAGAGGAGACTGTTGTTCAGATCAAATAAGGTGTGCATGAAGTTAAGATACATACGGTGAATAAGTTTGGAACTTACGTGTGTAACGTGTACGGTAAAGTCAGGGACTTACGCGTACTAAGGATAGGTCAGGGACCTAGTGCTTCGTCGTGGTGGACAAAAGTGCGGTGACAATCGTACTTAGATAACTGGTTTTTTTTTTTAGAGATCCCCGAGGGGAAGTGAGGCCTCCTCAAAAAATATCCGGTGGTAACAGTTCCTCCTGTGAGAGATCAGACCGCTAAAATATCCAAAATGAACAACCAAATTAGGGGTAGTTTGTGTGATGAGGGGGGTTTGTGTGATGAGAGCAGTGTGTGTGCTGAGAGGAATGAGTGGAGTGAGATTGAAAGAATGTATGCTGATGTGGAAGCGCAAATTGTGAGTGGCATTGACCGAAAGAGAGTGGCAAAGGAGCGAATGAGACACCGAAAAGTCTTCGCGAAATTGGAAGCCGACAAATTGTTTAGGGGCTTCCCAACAGCTTGGGACATGGAACGCCTGGCACGGCAGTTGCAGCAAAAAGAGAGTGTGGTGCTGAAAGGAAAGCTCGCCTTAGAGGACGAGAAAAAAGGCGCCGGCTGGCGTAAGCGTAAGGTGCTCGAGAAGCACATTAGGGAGAAGGAGGAAGAGCGAATTTTGCGACAGCTGCAACAGCTTTGTCTGCCACTCAGAAGAAACCGCCCGTAGAAAGTGTTGTTAATGTGAGAAAAGCAGAGGAGGTAGAGAAAGCGGTGAAAATAGACGAGGAAAGAAATGAATACAAGGGCATTTATCCATCTTTGCATGATGTGACACACCCGAGTGCCCCGACACTTGGAGTGAGCTATGTTGGACCGCCGCCGTACAGCGACCCCGGAGTAATGGCTCCGGTAGTGACGTTGGGTGGCAGGATGGTAGTGGATGTCGAGGGCGAAGGCAAAAGGGCGGATCAGAGTATTGTACAGTTGATTGAACAAGCAGTAAATAAAGAGAGGCGACGGGCCCGGGAGGGGGACACATCCCGCGTGGACACCTCCACCCCCGGTCCGAGCCCTCAACCGTCCAATGTGACGGAAGGAGAAAGCTGGCATAGACTTACTGCCGAGAATGAGGAGCTAAAAAAGAAAGTTGATCAAGCCGATGAGCAGCGTAGACAGGAAGCGCAGATGTTAAAATGGGCAACGGAGAAAGTGAGACAAGAAGACGCGAAGAGCGAGCGAAGACAGCAAGAGCGTCCACAGTGGGAAAGCAGCGAGGGTGAGGAAGAAGATGATGTTGTGATGCAACAGAGAAAAATGTTGGAGTACGCGAATCAGGACAGTAGAAAGAAGTGCAGACAGGGAGAGAGAGAGAGACACGGATAAAATATAATTTGCGGAGTGGTCAGGGACAGATGCCGAGGTGCAGAAAAATGAATTGATGTGTCCGCTGGTGACCACATTGGGTGGTCAGCACTACGAGCCCATGGTGCTCCGTGATGTGACCGCAATGATGGAAAAGATGCCCCCACTTCACAGAGGAGGCAAGGTATGGCTAAACAAATTTTTGGCTCTGATGAGTGGGCAGAGCTGTACACTCGGTGACATGCGCCAGATGTTGGCAGGAGCATGCTCCCTAGTGCAATTGCAGGCGATTGAGGAAGCAGCAGGCATAGTGAGACTGGGGAGGGAGGTGCTCTTGCCACAAGTAGCAGCACCCCTGTTTGAAAACATTAAATTGACTTTCCCACAACCCACCGATCTGGCCCCCACTATGTTTCCTTATGATGTGAAAATGTCACCTGCACAACATTATGTAACATGTGTGGAGAGTTGGATTGAAACCACAGGTCGCCATCCGGCTCTCACGCACGAGGCAGAGGTGCTCTTCCGAACGGCGCTGGTGGATGGACTTCCGCCAGATGTGAAGAAGCAGCTAATGTCAGATCCTGACATTCTGGTTTGTGCCGAAGAACGATTTAAACGTCATTTTTTGCATCACTGCAGAATGTTCACTGAGTCACAAGCTAAAGTTGAAAACGGGACAGACGCATTATCTAAACAGTTGTTGAAATTACAGTTGGCAAAAATGCATGGTGAAGCTAAACAGTCTAAATCACAGAAAAAGGAAATGCAAATGTCACAGGCTCCTCAGGTGGTGGGGCGCGGAAGGGGCCAGTTCCGGGGCGGATACAGAGGCCGGGGAGGGAGTGCACCTGCTTACCCGGGGAGGGCAGCATACAAACCCCATTCGCCCAACGCATGTTTCATCTGCGGCGAAACCGACCACTGGGCAAAAGAATGCTCACAGTATCGACCGCGTGGAGCCACCCGCCCAGCCGGAGGCCCGCCATACCAACCCGGGGCGCCAATGCAACAGGCGGAACAGCTCCATCCGGTGGACGGCCCTGGCAACAGCCACAAACGCATGGAGGTCAGTACTACCAACATGATGATCTCTGGTGTAGACAATTTGAATAGGGCTGCCCGGGGAGCCAGGAAAGCAGTGGCCCGGCGGAGCCAATGCTTCATGTGACAGTGGAAGGAAAACCTGTAAAGATGCTGGTGGACACAGGAGCAACTTATTCATCAATAAACACTGCCCTACCTGTATCCTCACTGTCAAAGAAAACAACAACTTTAGTCGGCTTCCCGGGACAACCACGTACTCTGCCTTTTACCAAACCACTTGAAACTGTGATCACCCGGACAGGGTGTAGACTGTGGCACAAATACATCCATTCCACAGACACTCCGATCAATTTGATGGGAAGGGACTTGCTGTCAGCCGTTCAAGCCAGAATTCTGTGTGGGCCAGAGGGAGTGATTATTCAATTTCCAGATGGCGTCAGCATCCAGTGCTCACAGCAGCTACAACAACATGGTCAGTGGCTGATGGCGCCCCTACCGGCAGAAGCAGAAACTGCAACCATCTACTGGGCCAGGCTGGAGCCAGAGACCCCTGCTGGTGGCGGTGTGTTCTCGACCTACTGTGGAAGCCCTGGATCTGCTCACTGGCGCCATACCACCCACCTGTTGATCCTTTGCATTGCATTCTATATTATGACCGAAAAAGTGATGATGTATATCGGGATTTGTTTGAAGAAATTGAAGGGCACGTGTGGGATTTAACTTCATCATGCATTTTGATTGGTAAAGAGGGAGTCGCAGCGGCAACTGAATTGACATATGAACAAATGCAGTGGCTCAAAATGACAGAGAAAGGGGTGCCACACATTTCGCTGGCTCTTGCCCCAGGACACGAGGCCAGACAATTGGGCTCAATGGTCAAGCAGTTGTTGCAACAGACCGATTGGCGGAAAACTCACATTCCTAATTTGTACTGGTCTGAGTCTCAGAATGCATACCAAATTAAACAACCCATGGCAGACACAGGATTGCTGGAGATGATGTTGGTGTCCCGCACACACGGTAGGGAGTTAACTGATCATGAGGACGCTGAAGTAATGCTGGCGGCCTTGCCCGACACACTGTGGTCCCAGGGTCCATTTGATGTCGGGTTTTGTCATTCGGTGGCCCCTACTGATCTCCAAATGGATGAGACGCAGCCTATCAAACGGCCTCAATATCGTTGGCCGAAAGAGGCGGACCAAGGCATGGAAGACACTCTGTGTGGCCTCTGGGACGCAGGGGTGTTGGAAGTGTCGTGTTCCGAATGGAAATCCCCGCTGAGGCCAGTGCAGAAAGCAGATGGGAAAACATGGCGCATGTCACATGATCTAAGAGCAGTAAATGATGTCACCATCACTCCTGTTGTTCCTGTGCCGGACCCGCACCGGATCCTAGCGTCATTGAACCCTGCCTACCAGTGGTTCACAGTGATTGATTTGGCCAATGCCTTCTTCTGCCTTCCGCTTTCCCCCTCAGTGCGGCACGTGTTCGCATTCACCTACAATGGAGTGAAACTGCAATACACTCGCATGCCGCAGGGATTCAAAAACTCGCCAGGTTTGTTCAATCAGGTCCTCAAGGAACTCCTTGAACCATGCCAAATGCTGCTGGCCTGGCGAAGATCTTACTCAAAACAGCCCACACGGTCATGGGACATCCCATCTATGTGTTAACTGATCATGCGGTATCCTCATTTGTCGCGTCAGCGGCATTCACGTTGACTCCGCTGCGACAAACACGGTTGTTGAAAATATTGACTGCTCCAAATGTCAACTATGTCCATTCCGGAGTGAACATGGCCAATCAATTGTTGGTGGGTCCACATGAGTGTACATTAAAGGTCCAGACAGTGACAAAAGTCCGACCTGACCTCCATTCCACTCCGCTCGGGCACGGTCGGGTGGTGTTCACAGATGGCTGCTGTTGGAGAGACAAAGAAGGCTCCCTCCATGCGGCCGCGGTCGAGTGGAGGGATGGTTCCTTCCAGCCTCTTAAAGTGATGAAGCTCACCACCCGCCCATCAGCCCAGGCGGCAGAAGTCTTTGCCTTGGTGTTAGCCTTACGGCAGTGTAAGGGGGAAGCCGTGACCATCTATTCTGACTCTGCCTATGCGGTGTCGGCGGGCTTAATCGATCTGGTAGGGTGGCTACAGAACAGGTTCACAACGGCCAGAGGCCCGGAGATTGCACACAAGGACTTGATGTTGCAGCTGTTTGAGGCGTTGAAATACCCAAGCAAGGTGGCCGTTGTCAAAGTGCCTGGTCACTCCAAAGCTGACACCCTAGTGGCCAGGGGAAACCAAGCGGCTGACGAATTGGCCAAACAGACGGCCGGGTACGGCGGGGCAGCGGACATGATGGTGTCCCGCGGTCCAGTGATTGTGGACGGGGAACACCCCGACTCCTGTTTGCCTCTGTCGCTCTCACATGCCGATCTGTGTGCCGCCCAGGATGCCACGTCCCCGGAACAAAAATCAGTCTGGCTAGCAGCAAAGGCTGTCAAACGATCAGATGGCTTGTGGGTAAGACCCAAAGGCCAGCCCGCTCTTCCGGAAGGAAGGCTAATGGCGGAGGTCCTGGCACAGGCACACACACCTTCCCATGTGGGCCACCATGCCATGATGACCCATCTCCAGAGTTGGTGGCATCCCAGACTCTCGGACGTGGTCTGGAAATTCGTTGCAGAAGGAGCAATACGGAAAAGGAAAGGTTTTTCAGAATTTTCAGAATTAATTTTAGTAGGAGTGCTATGTGTAAGTTGTCTTTTTGTGTGGGCATTGATGACAATTGATGAGACCATCCAGCAGAAAACGTCCCAGATTCAAAATTCACCCACCTACAGACAATACCGATGCAGAGGAAAAGTAGTCTATGAAGCTGAGGTGAACACAACAGAAGAGCTCTCACGAGAGGAACAGGGAGGTTTGAGACAGAGATGTGACAGCAAAAATTGGCAAACGTATGTCACGTTGTTTAATTGGACAGAGAAAAACCAAACATTAGATGACAAATTGGAAAAGTACCAGAGAAGGGTGTGGAGGAACCAAATTCAACAAGTAAAGAAAGTATTGGATTTAGCCCCACCAGATAGAGAAGGGACATGTATTTACCAATGTAAAGAAGATGGACAGTTTGTTGTTGCTTCATGTCATGGACAAAAGAAGTTAACATATGGAGAAATGTGGTTGTTTTATTCTCAATGCTTAGGGAATGAGTTTGGTTTGTTCTCGGTTGAGAGGGCATTGGAGAGTCACGGCATACAATTATCCACTCAGATGACGCAGATGGCGGTGAAGGTAAGTCAAGGGAGGTTGAACGATAAATTGAAAAACCCCGCCCCAATCAAGGAACTGTTGTGGTACTGTAATGGAACAGGGTGCCCCACAACATATTACAATGTGTCTGAGTACCATTTAAACATCCGGTCCAAAAGACGAGTGGTGACTGGGGTCACTCAGACACACCGCGGACTCTGCGTACTGGTTCAATCATTCAAATGGGGATCCAGGTTTGCATCCCTAAAAATGTTACAATACAAATTACCATACCGTTTGATAGTTTGGTAAACGAGCAGATTAGAGGACAAGATTATCGGGATTATGAGTGGTATTTGACCAACGAGTTGGTAAACAGGTGTTGGAAAAATTTGGTATGGGACACCAAAGATTGGTATAAGTCATGGGGGACTAGTGTTCAAGCGAAACAACATCAGCAAATGATAAAAGGGGAAAAAACGCAGACAGGCATCACCTTGTGGGTTAATACTTCGCACGATTTGCATTTGGGAAGCCGCACAATAGGATGCTGGGGTTTCCAGTTAAACATATATATGTATGGATACCCGTATTGGCAGGTGTTCCTATGTCAAGGTGAGGATGCCAAACAAGAATTATCCTTGAGTCCCTCGACAAACCCTCGAATCCTCGCGAAAGCAGTCAGGAGCGTAGATGATTGGTTTAGGATCACCACGGGAGTCACTGCTATAAATAATAATTGGCTTTTGATGGCAGAACAAGCTGCTAATACTACTGGTGAAGATTGTGTGGTCTGTCTTAAGGCAAGAGTAGTGTTAAACATCGTACCAGCGGCAGTAGAATCATCTTGTATCTTACAGGTGTTGACCCAGCCCAGTACTAGTGGTAATTGTTTAATTTATGATGATATTTTCCCAGTCGTAGGCTTGGAAAAAAGAAAGCCCATTTTTGACAACCATGTGACTCAACAAAATATGACATGTTTAAAGTTAAAGGGAACCGGCATAAGTATTGGGACAATAGATCCTACATGGTGCAAAGTCAATTTGTCACTGAATGTAACCTCTCCTCTCTCTCGTGCAGACATCTGGTTGTGGTGTGGTGATGACAAATTATATGATCGCTTGCCGAAGAATGCATCAGGTATCTGTGCCCTCGTGTCTTTGATAATGCCTGTGGTGGTTGTCGCCATTGAAATACAGAATCTCAATTGGGACCTGGAGTCCCCACTGGCGGAGCTCCTGAAGCGAGCCAAAAGAGACGTTTTGCCCCCGTGGTTGAACGACGACGATCCAACATATATTGACGCTATAGGAGTGCCCCGGGGTGTACCAGATGAGTATAAAGTGGCCTCGGGATTCGAAAGTATCTTCCTATGGATCACCCCCAATAAAAATGGAGACCGTATTAATTACGTTCATTACAATGTCCAACGATTATTATACAGCTGAATCATTTGCCGCAGTTCATGAACAATTGGCTGCAACGTCGTTAATGGCGTTCCAAAATAGAATTGCGTTGGACATGCTATTGGCTAAGGAACATGGTGTATGTGGAATGTTTGGTGATGCATGTTGTACTTTCATCCCAAACAACACGGCACCAGGGGGGCGACTGACCAGGGCGTTGGAAGGACTAAGGACACTGAACAAAAAGATGAAAGATCATTCAGGTGTACACACCGATATTTGGTCTGATTGGATGAAAACGTTCGGAAACTGGAAAGGGCTCATCATGTCTGTGCTTGTTGCTGTGGCTGTTTTTACTACAATTATGATGCTATGCGGTTGTTGTTGTATTCCATTATTGCAATATACCCTGGTGACTCAACATGAGCCGCGGGGGGAAGGAAGGATCGACAGCGCGCTGGTAGCTGTTTGCTAGGGTAACGGGTGATGACCTAATAAATGAGGTCATGAGAGGGAATAAAGGGAAATGTGCTTTCGGGAGTTTGCAAACATATTTTTTAAGGTTGTGTTAAACTTATAATCATATTAATATCTAGTATTGGAGTGCTCGTGTGGATTGGTGGGTGGCGAAGAATGTGCAGGCAAACTGCATGAACTTGTATTCTTTGAGGTGTTGTGGAATAGGCCCAGACAGGGAGTACCGGACGAGAACACCTCAAGGTCGGTGAGAAACGAGAACAACAGCACGTCTATGTGGTCAGGCTTCGCGGGGAAAACCCAACCGCCAGACCTCAGCGACACCTAGACGGAGAGGAGATGGCCATCGACCAATCATCTCACAATATTTTGCATGCTTTAATATTCATATTGTGTTTCTTCAAAACTGGGCAACCCGGAAGAATGTGTCGTCTTTTGGTGGTCACAAAAAAGCACGAGTTTTAGTGTGAGGGACCCGGGACCCAGGCCTGTATTAATGCGCTTTGTCAGGAATAAACAATTGGTAAATTTGGTCTGATTGGTCTTCTCTTTGACAGAACGAACACGCAAAATTGTTAGGTGCGCCAGTGTGTGGATTAGGACAATTTATGTGTTAAGTGTTGATCGCAATTTGGAGTCAGATCAATAACTAAAATCCGTAACCTAACAACCTGGAGAGCACAAACGCAGCGCTGTTTTCCACTGGCTTCGGACTCAACTTCAATCGGTACCATAACTTACAACATCATAAACATAGATCTAGCATGACTTATTCATTGAATAAATGCATTTGGTTCTTCAAAACTGCATCACGCAACATAGCGTGACCGAGACGGCCGTTATCCACCTGCGTGAAGTTATTTGGTGAAATGAATGAGATGTTTAAGACACCATTGTTCTGTCTCTATGTAGATGAAGGGAAATAATTGATTGCTGAAGGTCCAAAGGTGTTGTGATAAACAAATAAACATATCAGTGATTAGTGACATATTTGTGATAAACATATTAGGCAGGATAATCACATATGTTAACTTGACTGCCCACACTGTATTTATTTATGGTTATTTGTTCAATCGAGTACTGTTAGACATGAAATAGGAAGTGTTTAACATAAATGGACGACAAAAGGGGTACTCACCATCGTAGCTCCTGCTGGTCAATGATACGAGCCTCTTCTTGCAGTGGAAAACATACAGCCAACAAACACCGTGGAACCTAAAGGAATGAAATTAAACATTAACATTTAGCCTCAACCAACATTCACAGATACAACGCAACGCAAACTACACAAACGTAAATCTTTTTAAACACAATGAGTTGTGTTAGGGTTTTCAGGTTAGTTTGATCCTATGATTATGTTGGAATGTAGACTGTAATGATTAAATCAATCATGTCTTGCCCTCACAATGTAATGATTAAATCAATCACGTCTGGCCCTCACAATGCAGAGTAAGATGAAGTGGTTGCTTCCTCTGCTTGATTGACCAGCTGCAGGGGAAGCAATCAAAGTTGTTCTGTTTCCCACAATAGTGTAAAACACCCCCTGCTCTGATCTTATCAGAGGCCGGGGGTTCACCAAACCTGTCCACTCCCACCCCCACTCTGTTCCTCCTAATAAATATGCCCTTGCAGGGAGGAGACTTTTAGACTTCATTCGATAATCGCTGTTCAGACAGCGACGAATGGACTCTCCACCTGCAGGTGTCTAAAAGAACTTGCCTGTCTCCTGTTTGGTTCTTGCAAAATAAGTTGGAGTGAGCAAATCTCTAACATTTTGGTGCCGAAACCCGGGATCCTCATACCCACCATCTGACCGGCGAAGGAGGACGTGCTGCATTGTCGACAAGCCAGCGTCCATTAGGAGGACCTGGAAAAGAAAGTCCTGGGAAGAGAATTCTTCGCTGGGCCAGCATCTTAGGTCTGCCTTCGTCTGACAGAGGTGGATTGACGGGATCCGGCGGTGCAACGAACCAGGGGACAAGTAAGTTAAAGCGCTAAAGATACGGCTTTGGTTTGTCCGAGCTATGAGATACGGCTTTGGTTTGTCCGAGCTATGAGATACGGCTTTGGTTTGTCCGAGCTATGAGATACGGCTTTGGTTTGTCCGAGCTATGAGATTCGGCTTTGGTTTGTCCGAGCTATGAGATTCGGCTTTGGTTTATCCGAGCTATGAGATACGGCTTTGGTTTGTCCGAGCCATGAGACCTAAAAAAGCGCTGGAGTTTGTGTGATTGAGTGTGTGACTGGTAGGATAAATTGACTAAGAAGCAGTTCTAGCGTTGATCCATGGCAAAAAAAACAGGCTAGTAATTTGTTGAAAGGTCAATTTAAACCTGCATTGAGGATCCTCAAAGAAATAAATAAGTAATAATAGTAATAATAATAATAATAATAATAATATTTTTGAGACAAAGAGATTGTATAACCTAAAACTACTAGAATTAATATGGGAAATAAAAACGGTAAATCTCTTGCTCTGCTCTTCTTTAAAACGAGAAGTTCATGGCAAGTAGATTTCTTAATTGTATGCAATATATGCCGAAGTGGAAGAGAAAGTATGGAGTAGAAAGGAAGTTGAGAGTTCAAGTGGTAAAGAAATGCAACTTGCTTCTAGAAGATAAATAAATAAAATTAGAATGTGCTGTCCTCGTGTGCATGGGAGGGACCAGCTCATGATCGACCACAGGAAATGGCCAGCCTGTGACGAATCATTGGTGCTGGGAACTACCTTTTGCGTGCGAAAGCTGTGCATGTGTGTGCGTATGTGTTAAAATGATGAACATTGGCTAAAGTTTTAGTATAAAAAAAAAATTTGCTAGACTGTGGTCTATCCAATTTGCACCGCAGAACAGAAATGATTTTGAAAGATAAAAATGAGAGGAAAAAGAGAGAAATCTGTTTGCAAGCAGAAACTAATCCACACTAGTGCATGTTAAGTGTCGAGCCCACATGAGAAATTCGAAGAAAAAAAAATGACAGAACATGCTTTCAGGAATTGGAAGAAGCTAAATTGTGAATTTAAGATTTTGCAATGCTACATTTAATAGGAATAATTGATTGGTTGTGTTATAAGATTATACAAAATTCTAAATGCAAGCTAAATCTGAGAGATTGAGTTCTTCAAATTTAAAAACAAGGAAAAAATTCAGATTGATTTGCCAATTGTTTGTTTTAGTTAAGTTTTTTTTTTAATTGGTGGATTGTTCTACCAGGAAACCTGAGTTGAAAGTGATATATGAGTGTTGTGTGGTGAGCTTGGATGAATTGGGACCGATGTGATAGGAAGACTCCTTTTTGGAGACTGTGTGAGATACATATGATGAGCATTGATGAATGATTGCCTGAATGAAAGGTTGAATGGTTGAAGTTGTTGGCGACTACTATGGAAAATTAGTAGAGCGACTTTGATGAAAGAACGATTTTGAGCAGGTTGAATGTTAGAAAGAAACACGTAGCTTTTGGATTGATAATTAACTAAAAAAAAAACAAAAACAAAAAAAACTGGAGAACCAGTAACACATGTAGAAGATGTGTGAACTGAGAAATTAAGAAGCGTTTTGGAAAGAAAGTCAAACTAAATGATGATGAAATCATATGTAGTACTACAAAACTTTACTACATATGGATTCTCTAAATCATACTAACTAAAGAAACTACAACAAAGTGAAAGTGTCTAATCATTTGCTAGCTGAGTCGCTCCCCATTCGGGGAGGCCATCCATTTACTTGCTAAGCTAGTTGTCAAAACAGGGGCATGATTAGAGAATGGCATCTATAAATGACCTACCCTACCAAAGAACCTATGCAAATGGGCTGCAATATTGAGCCATGGTGCGCGTCACATGGCTCAAGAGGAGGGATAGTGGGGCAGGTCAGTCAGCTTTATACAACATATGGATTTGATTCATATTCCAAACATTTTCAAAACAAAACAAACATTTTTTTTTTTTTGTAGAGCTTGTTTCAAAAAAAAAAAAAAAAAACTCCTATTTGCCAGTTAAATGGGCACTACAATTGACTACGAGAGTTGCAAGCAACAGATGAAGAGCAGTCCTGGGCAGATTATCTAATCAGGACGCTCAAACTGAAAGATGTGTCCAATGCAAATTTACTGCCGCCTGATCTCTCCCCCTCACAGGTGGACAACCCTCAGGTTCACTGTGAGAGCTCACACACAGGAGGCGTGCTATGTGTGTTCGAAACTCCCCCCTTCCTCCACGCAAGTTCGCTTGGAGGCCAGAGCAATGAATGTCACTGAAGCGAAACGTATGGCATCCATGGGAGGAGTTGGATATCAACGCCGAGCAGTCACAATCAGTGATGCCGACCCATCCCACTCTGGACTTGCAGACGGTGCCTATGATGAACACTTCTGGGCAAATCTCAATGTGACTGTTAAAGGACGAACAATACCACAAGTGGCCTACACAGAGAGACCAGCTGGAGTGAATTACACATGTTACATCCAAGGTGGTTTATCCGATGCTGCCCGCCAACTGGACAGGAGTGTGTGCACCAGTGTGGGTGACAGACCACACCTACAGGATATGACATCATCAGCTGACAGGAGCACACAACTCTTCTGGACTCGACGCAGAGCAGTTGCAACCTTTGACCCTCATGACCCTGTCTGGGGTGCAAACGTTCCAGATGACCATAAAGTATGGTCCGTCGGAGACAAAGTTGTCCTTGCGCTCTTCCCTCAGATATACTGTTTCTGTGTTTTTCTTTTTGTTTTTATTGATAGCATTCTGGTCGCCTGTGGCACAGGGGCCGTGTAAGAATTTTCCTGCTAATAACATCTGGCCAGCAGGTTTTTCGCTTACACAATAAGTTTGATCTGGGGTGTTGAGGTAATGCCTCATCTTCACTGGAAAGTGTTGCTATCATTGTTTGTTGTTTTTATTTTTACCATTCTACTTTCTTCATTATACGTATATATGTTTTTTTTTCTTGCTTATCGTTGTTGTTTGGGGTGGCATAATCATATGATAAATCAGGAGGGAGATGTTAGGGTTTTCAGGTTAGTTTGATCCTATGATTATGTTGGAATGTAGACTGTAATGATTAAATCAATCATGTCTTGCCCTCACAATGTAATGATTAAATCAATCACGTCTGGCCCTCACAATGCAGAGTAAGATGAAGTGGTTGCTTCCTCTGCTTGATTGACCAGCTGCAGGGGAAGCAATCAAAGTTGTTCTGTTTCCCACAATAGTGTAAAACACCCCCTGCTCTGATCTTATCAGAGGCCGGGGGTTCACCAAACCTGTCCACTCCCACCCCCACTCTGTTCCTCCTAATAAATATGCCCTTGCAGGGAGGAGACTTTTAGACTTCATTCGATAATCGCTGTTCAGACAGCGACGAATGGACTCTCCACCTGCAGGTGTCTAAAAGAACTTGCCTGTCTCCTGTTTGGTTCTTGCAAAATAAGTTGGAGTGAGCAAATCTCTAACAAGTTGTACTTACCGTGTACGCTCTAGACGGTCCACTTGCAAGCAGAAAATAAAGATATTTCTGTTGATAATCGTCGTGTTTGTATCCGTTGTCTCGCTCAAGGCCATTGCGCCCACAGATTTGAATTTTGGCGAGAGTTCAGCCTATTGACGTCATTTCCGCGGCACATGCCTGCGATGTAATACCCGCATATCTGAAACGGCAAAGTTAAGAGTAGAGTTAAATAAAGTTTTTAATCAACGTAATAATTTACAACCATTGACCAGTCGAAATAATCGTCGAAATTTGGCGTCTGTGGCTGGAAGCAGACGCCGAGTTCGACGTTCCTCTCAAACGCCACACTCCCTCGCTTTTCAGGGCTACAAAAAAACGTATTTTTCAAAACAATGAGTTGTAATTACCTTGTACGCTCTAGATGGTCAAGTTGCAAGCCGAAAACAAAAATATTTGTCCTGTTAGTCGTCGTGTTACTGTGTCTTGTTTGCCAGCATTGCCGCTTTCCTACTTCCTGTTGCAAGCCACGCCCACGGATTATAATTTTGCCGTGAGTTCTGCCTATTGACGTCATGTCCGCGTCACATGACTGTGACGTAATATTATCTAAAACTGTTTGTGCGGTATTGTGTTGTTCTGTGCGGTATTGTGTTATTCTGTGCGGCAGCGTGTTGTTCTGTGGGGTGTTAAAGATTGAGTGAAGGGCCCTCGTTTTAAACTACTTTTTTTAAAAGGAGTGGGAACAAGTAAGACGTATTTAATTTATTTAATGGGAAGTAGTAAGAGCTATTGAATGTAATCTATGTATTATATTCTATTGTATTGTATTCTGTTGTATTCTTTTGGATTGTATTCACACTAACCCCACTAAAACTTCAGCCCACAAAAACTAGCCTCTGGCGCCTAGCCTCTGGCACTTAGCCTCTAACGCTTAGCCTTTAACACTTAGCCTTTAACACTTAGCCTAGAAGGTGAATAAATAGGGTTAAAGGTTGAGTGTTTTAAACTACTTTTTTGAAAAGGAGTGGGAATAAGTAAGACGTGTTTAATTTATTTAATGGGAAGTAGTAAGACTTATTAAATTTATTTAATCTATTTTTCTTCCCAGGCAAAATTTGATGTGCTGCAATTCCAAATTTCCAAAGTGAATGAAGGAATGAAGTCCTTTAAATTATGATTTTGTATAAATACTAGGCATAAACACAAAATCTACTGCACAAAATGGGCAGACTTTACTTGTTTGAAAAGGACTGGTTACAGACTTTTTTAATTTATTTAATGGGAAGAAGACTTATTTAGTTTAATTGATCTATTTTTGTTCCCTGGCAAAATTCGATTTGCTGCAATTCCAAATTTCCAAAGTGAATGAAGGAATGAAGTCGTTTAAATTATGATTTTGTATAAATACTAGGCATAGACACAAAATCTACGGCACAAAATGGGCAAACTTTACTTGTTTGAAGAGTTACAAGACAGACTTTTCAGATTTATTTAATGGGAAGAAGACTTATTTAGTTTATTTAATCTATTTTTGTTCCCTGGCAAAATTGGTTATTGGTAAAATTTATGGTTATTTGTTAAATCAAGTACTGTTAGACATGAAATAGGAAGTGTTTAACATAAATGGAGGACGAAATGGCTACTCACCATTGTAGCTCGCTCCTGGTCAATGATACGAGCCTCTTCTTGCAGTCGAAAACTTACAGCCAACAAACACCGTGGAACCTAAAGGAATGAAATTAAACATTAACATTTCGCCTCGACCAATATTCACACGTACAAAGCAACGCGGCTGTATTATTGCCGCCAAAAAGGCACAGATCAGGCAGTCCAAGTGAAGGTTGTCTGTGGTGCTGAAGAGGCAAATGAAATTTTTAAGAGTTTTCATGCCAGCCCAGCAGGGGCACACGCCGGGCAAAATAAAACAAGACACAGCATCTCTCTGAGATATTACTGGCCAGCGATGTCTGTTGACATTAATGAGTGGGTATGTAAACAATACAAAAAGAGTATTCTTGTTTGTTCATTAGTACTGTTTATTGAATTATATCTTGCAAAATTAGCAATGAAGTTAAGAAGTTAAATGTCTTAATTTTGTTGTCGGGCCAATTAGTGGCCCAACAACGTTATTAAGACATTATAACAATTTTATTAAAAAACTCAATTGGCATTAATTTTGTTCTTTACACATTTTATTGAAATTATTGACAGACGTATTTTTTTCTTCTGTTTATTTTTAGATCAACCCGGTGGAATACAAACTTATTGTTGGCATTGTCAATGAGCATAATCATTGGAAGCTGGCGGTAAAGAAATGTTTTAATGCCACAAGAGGGAGTAACATTACAGCAAAAAATATATAGTTATGTGCAAAATGTTTGATAATTAATGCATATGAATAATAAAACCTCATATTTTGTGTTTAAAATATAGGCAATCATGCCAGGAGAAAAAAGGTCCTTACTGCTTGATCCTCTTGGTGAGTCTCAAATGGACATTAAAAAATGCCTGGAATCAACACAAGCACAGCTTCTAAAAGTCAGAGTACTATTGTAATATCAACATTTAACTGAAGATGTGCGCTTTCTTTTGAAAGTGGACTAGGTTTTTGTTTTTATCAATACAAATTATGTAATTGCCAGATAAAACTTGAAATTTGTGTTTATGTGCTGGCTCTTATATTTCAGGGCGTTCATGCGCAACAAAGGGTGCAATGTTTCCAGGTGGACTTGTGGCACTGTCCCCCATCCCAGGCAACAAGATTCAACCTCTTGTGGTGTCTTTGCTTTGAAAGTATGCATTTGATTTACAGACTATATTTACCAAACTCATATCACTCAATTATGCAAAAACTTAATCAAACATTACTCAAAACTAAAAACAACTAATTTAGAGTTCATACAACAAAGGACTAAAACAAATTATTGTCTGACAGCAGAATTTTTTGTACGATATATAGGCTAAAGATGGCAAACATTAAAGACATTCTTTATGCACTGTCAACATCTGACATTGTCTATTTCAGTTTGCAGAACATCTTCTTTCAAATGAAGAAATAGATTTCTCAGCAATGGCACACGATATAAATAGGTACAGGCTGCAAATTGCCACCACACTTCTATTAGAGACTGGTAAGTAATATGCACCCAAGAGATGTTATTGCCAACCCAAAGAATGGTCCTGACTGTGCTATCAATGCTATATACAACTCAGTTAAGTTTTACACAGGGAAGAACGATAGAAATTCTTCTGTCTTTGGTTTCACAGATGATTTATCTGACTTGTGCTTTGTTTGTGGGGAAGCATGACACAGACAACAGATGGGTAATTATGTCAGGTCTTGTTAACTAATGCATGTGATGATTAAGAAATATATTGAATTACACATTCGTTGTAAATTATTGTAAATGTGCTGCATTGTATGATCTTGCTTTTTTTTTTTGTTTACCAGATTCAGTGTGACGAGTGTTGCAGGTGGTTCCATCTTGTATGTGTCGGGGAGCCTCCAACCGAAGGTGTCACGTGCTGGTGCCACCTGCGACAGGACCACGCCCCCCTGTCAGCGGAATCACCGTCACCTGCCACGGGTTCATGGACAGCGCTATATCAGCGCCGCCAGCGCAGACCCGAGTGTCAGTCTGTCCCTTGATGCTGCTTCACTCATCAGTCCCGGAGATACTGACTCGCTTGACTATTTGAAACCCCCGCAGAATCGTTTGCCCTCTCCAGCCCGATCGCCGCTCCAGCGCCAGCTGTTTCCATCATCCCCTTCTCCAATAAAGTCTGTCGCTACGCACTTGGCTGTGCTGTCCGATCCTTAACAGTACAGACTGACCAACGCTATGCAGCCAGCGAACGACGAGACGGCATTGAGCCGACTGGAGCGAGCCGAGACCGCCATCAGCAGCCTGTCCGCCGACATCCGGCACCTGATCGAGGTTGGTCAGCAACAACAGCTACAGCAGCAGGAGATGGCCCAAGCCCTCCAGAGACTGTCGGTGGCTGCGTCCCCGGCTGTCACGGCACCCCCGCACCACCCGTCTGCCGAGGCCAGGAGGCTCGTGGACGTCCCGGAGCCCCGCCTCGGCAACATCGAGAAGTTCAACGGCGATCCCAAGCACGTGAGGGCATTCGTGACCAACTGTCGCATAATGTTCAGCCTCCATCCCGTCACGATTGCGTCAGAATCAGCCAAGGTCGGGTTCGTTCTAACCCACCTCGCAGGCGAGGCGCGGCTGTGGGGTCTGGCCGAATATGAAAGGATGGCCCCAGCTTGCGATTCCTTCGACGCCTTCGCGGAGGAATTGCTCTGCCTGTTCGACCTGGGATCCGCCGCCGAAGACGCCGCCGAGGAACTGGCGACGATGCGTCAAGGTAGCCGATCGGTCGCGGAGTACGCCCTTAAGTTCCAGACGTTGGCCGGCAGCAGCGGATGGAACACGCCGGCGCTCGTTAGCACATTCCTAAACGGCCTCGCTGAGTATATGAAAGACGAACTGGTGTCTTACGATCGCCCGCGAACCCTGAAGGGCGCGATGGACTTGGCGGCCCGAGTAGACCGGCGATCCGGACGCGGCGGCGCGCTCGGGAGAGGAGGTCCCCGCGGAACCCGTGTGGTCACATTCCTCCGTCTGCTGGGGACCCGTCATCCACACCACCCGCCGCCGAGCCCATGGATCTGGGAGGGGCTCGGGTTCCCTCGGAGGAGCACCGTCGACGCCTCTCACTGGGCTTGTGTTTTTACTGTGGGGAGGGGGGTCATCGGGTGGCGGGGTGCCCGTTAAAAGGCCGGAGCTCACGCGGCGTCGGGGGATCCGCGTGAGCTCGACCAGCACCGGCTCTTCCAGCCCCAACACGCTCATGCTACAGGCACGCGTCCAGCTCGCGGCGGGCGACCAGAACGTGGCGGCCTTGGTGGATTCCGGCGCGGAGGGGAACATCATGGACATTAGCCTGGCGCGTCAGTGGGGTGTCGGCTTCCTCCCTCTGAGCCCGTCCATTCCCGCGCGTGCCATCGATGGCCGTCTGATTGGCGAGATGGCTTTCGTGACGGAACCAGTTAAGTTACTGCTCTCCGGCAATCACCACGAGACCATCCAGTTTTTTCTTCTTTCCCTCCCAGGACAGCAGCTCATACTGGGGCACCTTTGGTTGCGGCAGCACAACCCGGTGCTGGACTGGGAGGTGGGGGTTGTTCAGCAGTGGAGCGAACGCTGCCATCGAGTGTGCCTGAAGGCGGCCACCAGCCCACTCGGCAGAGCCCCGCCCAGGTACAGTCCCGACATCTCCACTGTCCCAGCATTTTATCACGAACTCAAGGATGTTTTTAGTAAAGCCAGGGCCGCTTCTCTTCCTCCACACCGGTCCTACGATTGCGCCATCGAGCTGTTGCCCGGCACCTTCCCTCCCAAGGGACGCGTCTACTCCCTGTCCGATCCTGAGCACCGGGCTATGGAGGAATACATCCGGGAGTCCCTGGCAGCCGGTATCATACGGCCGTCCTCTTCACCTACGGAGAGAAGAAGGAGGGCACGCTCCGCCCGTGTATCGACTACTGGGGAATAAACGAGATCACTGTAAAGAACCGATACCCTCTGCCTCTTCTTTCTTCCGCCTTTGAGAGCCTTCAGGGTGCCACCATCTTCACAAAGCTGGATCTTCGCAACGCCTACCACCTGATCCGCATCCGGGAGGGAGACGAGTGGAAGATGGCTTTCAACACCCCGAGCTGACACTACGAGTACTTGGTGGTTCCGTTTGGGCTCACCAACGCCCCAGCGGTTTTCCAGTCCCTGATAAACGACGTGTTACGAGACATGCTGGACAAATTCGTGTTCGTTTATTTGGACGACATCCTCATCTTCTTCCGCTCGCTCCCTGAGCACATCAAGCATGTTCGGGCGGTGCTGCGACGCCTCCTAGAGAATTCGCTCTACGTGAAGGCAGAGAAGTGCGAGTTCCACGCCTCCTCTGTCAAATTCCTCGGCTACGTGGTGCGTGAGGGATCCATCGAAATGGACCCTGGGAAGGTGGAGGCGGTCACATCATGGCCTGTTCCCGAGCCAGGCAAGCGGCTGCAACAATTCTTAGGATTCGTGAACTTTTATCGCCGTTTTATCCGTGGATACAGCACGGCGGCCGCGCCACTCACCGCCCTTACCAGCCCCGCCTCCCCGTACAAATGGACAGAACGGGCGGAACAGGCATTTCAGGAGCTTAAGAGGAGGTTCACATCCGCTCCCATCCTCAGAGTTCCCGATCCCGACAGACAGTTCGTGGTCGAAGTGAACGCCTCGAACGTGGGTGTCGGGGCGGTGTTGTCTCAACGTAGCCGCCAAGACGATCGTCTCCACCCGTGCTCCTTCTTTTCTCGCCGTGTGTCAGCCTCAGAACGGAACTCTGACATCGGTAATCGGGAGCTCCTCGCCGTCAAGTTGGCTTTGGAGGAGTGGCGGCATTGGCTGGAGGGCGCCACCACTCCGTTCATTGTCTGGACCGACCACCGCAACTTGGAGTATCTGAGATCGGCCAAGAGACTGAACGTGAGACAAGCACGGTGGGCTCTGTTCTTTGACCGGTTTGAGTTCTCTCTTTCCTACAGACCGGGTTCCCGTAACGCGAAGGCGGACGCCCTGTCGCGTTTGTTTCCTGGTGGGGAGGAGGGACAGGGTCCGCCTCCCACTATCCTCCCGAGCTCGGTTCGGGTGGCGGCTCTTACATGGGAGATCGAACGCCAAGTGGAAGCCACATCACGCGATCAACCCGGCCCCAGCAACTGCCCGGAGGGTCGCCTGTTCGTCCCTGAAGGCCTGTGATCGTCCGTGCTGCAATGGGCGCACGACTCACGCCTGGCCTGTCATCCCGGCGCTGCACGCACGAGGTACGTGGTGGCGCAGCGTTTCTGGTGGCCCACCTGGCAAGTGGACACCAGCGATTACGTCAGAGCCTGCTCAATTTGTAACCGCTACAAGTCGTCTACTCGTCCTCCGGCCGGGCTGCTTCAACCCTTGCCGGTTCCCCAGCGTCCCTGGTCTCACCTGTCAATCGACTTTGTCACGGGCCTCCCCCCCTCTGAGGGAAACACGGTGGTCCTCACGGTGGTGGACCGTTTCAGCAAGATGACGCATTTCATCCCTCTGCCTAAGCTCCCATCTGCGAAGCAGACTGCGTCCATCATGGTGCGGGAGGTGTTTCGTCACCACGGTCTCCCACAGGACATCGTGTCGGACCGAGGTCCTCAATTCGCTTCCACCTTCTGGACGGAGTTCTGCCGACACCTCGGCGCCACGGCCAGCCTCTCATCGGGGTTTCACCCTCAGTCCACTGGTCAAGGGGAGCGCCTGAACCAGGAACTGGGCAGGTCTCTCCGATGCATGGCCGCCGGGGACCAGCGCAGGTGGGTCCAACAGCTTCCCTGGGTGGAGTATGCTCACAATTCCCTCCCCAGCTCGGCCACGGGACTTTCGCCTTTCCACTGCGTCTTCGGGTACCAGCCACCCTTGTTCACCCACCAGGAGCGTGGTGCGGCGTGCCCGTCGGCCCAGACTTGTGTCCGCCGTTGTCATCGTGCCTGGGCGAGGGGCCGGGTCACTCTTCTCCGCTCTGTTTCAGGCTACGCCCGCCAGGCGAACAAGCAACGGACACCGGCTCCGGAGTACAGAGTGGGGCAGCGTGTGTGGCTCTCGACGCGAGATTTGCCGCTGCGAGCAGGATCCCGCAAACTGGCGCCCCGCTTTGTTGGACCGTTCCCTATTCTGAAGGTGATTGGCCCGGCCGCAGTCCGTCTGCTCCTTCCGGACTCCATGAAGGTTCATCCCACGTTCCACGTGTCCCGTGTGCGGCCCATCCATGAGAGCGCGTTGGCGCCGGCGCCCGTTCCGCCGCCGCCCCAGCTCGTCGATGGGGGTCCGGCTTACGCTGTCCGCTCCCTGCTCCGATCGCGGCGGCGCGGTCGTGGCCTCCAATACCTCGTGGATTGGGAGGGTTATGACGACGCGCACCGCTCCTGGGTTCCGAGCCGCTGGATACTCGACCGTTCGCTCATCACGGAGTTCCATCGCTGCCATCCGGACCAACCGGGTCCTCGGCGCGGGCGCCCGAGGAGGGACGAGGGGACCAGGGGTGAGGGTCCGGGGAGGTCTTGCCCGCCGGTACCGGGGTCTTCTGCCCCCGCGTCCGTCGATCCTGCGTCTGGCGAGGTGTCGGACGTTTCGGCGGTGTGCTGACCCCTCCATCTGGCCGCCCGGGGTATCGCCTTCCTTTTTTTTGTGTTTTGTTGTTTTCGGTTCCTGGGGACGTCGGGAGCCGTCCCTTGTGGGGGGGGGGGGGTTCTGTCAAGTGCTGGTGCCACCTGCGACAGGACCACGCCCCCCTGTCAGCGGAATCACCGTCACCTGCCACGGGTTCATGGACAGCGCTATATCAGCACCGCCAGCGCAGACCCGAGTGTCAGTCTGTCCCTTGATGCTGCTTCGCTCATCAGTCCCGGAGATACTGACTCGCTTGACTATTTGAAACCCCGCAGAATCGTTTGTCCTCTCCAGCCCGATCGCCGCTCCAGCACCAGCTGTTCCCATCATCCCCTTCTCCAATAAAGTCTGTCGCTACGCACTTGGCTGTACTGTCCGATCCTTAACAGAAGGCTCTTTTTTGTGTACATGTACAGAAATGAAATGCTAAATATTTGAAGCTTGCTTGATGACCATTTTGCTTTTTTTTAATTAATTTTTTTTATTTTTTTATTTTATTATTTAAAAAATATATTTTTTTTTTTTCTTAATAAAGTTTAAAGTCATTATTTTTGATGTATGATATATGATTTGTCAGGCAGGGGACAAGACGGAGGACCCGGATGCAGAGTCGTTTCTTTCTGGGATTTATTCCAGCAAGCACACTGAGCAAAAGTACAAATCAAATCGCCTCTTGCGAGGGAAAACACGTGGCAAAAAGTACAAACAAAAGGTGTCGCACTGAGGCGAGTCAAAAGGCTAAAAGTACAAATCAAAACGCCTCTTACGAGGGAAAACACGTAGCAAAAAGTACCAACCAAAGGCGTCGCACTGGGGCGAGACAAAAAGGCGATGGGGACCAAGGCACAAACAAAAGCGTCGCTCGGTGGCGAGACAAAAAGGAGGGTTCTTACAGAGAGCTCGGACATCAAGGGATCGCTGGTGGTCGGGACGAGGCAAGACACACTGGCACAAGACAAGGGAAAGACACGGACTAAATACACACAAAAGGGCGGGGACACAGGTGATGACAATTAGTGTCAATTACGCAGGTGCACACAATCGGGATCAGGGAAGACAAGACAACCAAACACCGAGGAAGGAAACACGAACTGAAACGGAAGGGATGACAAAATAAAACCGGAAGTAAAGTTACGACAATCGACGAGACAAAAAACTGGAAAAATAAACGCGACCGCATGACATGATTAAGAAACAAAGTTGTTTGACCAAAATAAGGCCAAAGACATTGATAAAGTGCAGTAATAACAGTATCACTGCACAAATCATCAGAAAAAAACAGCTGGAGTCCAGCACTCACCGTTCTCAAAATAAGGGGGGGGGGGGGGGGGGGGACACATCCTCACGGGGCCGCCGTGAGGATGTGTTCCTCCCTGTAATTTGGCCTAGGAATGAGGGAACCTCTTCAAATTTGCCACACTACCTGAACAGACCCCCAGGAAGACAGAAAAAAAGCCAGTCGATGTCCAGGACTCACCGTTCTCAAAATAAGGGGAGGGAACATATTCTCACGGGGCACCTGTGAGGATATGTTCCCCCCCTGTAACTTGGGCTAGGAATGAGGGAACCTGTTCAAATTTGCCACACTACCTGAGCAGACCCCCAGGAAGACAGAAAAAAAAAACAGTTGGAGTCTAAGACTCACCGTTCTCAAAATAAGAGGGGGGAACATATCCTCACGGGGCCGCCGTGAGGATATGTTCCCCCCCTGTAATTTGGCCTAGGAATGAGGGAATCTGTTCAAATTTGCCACACTACCTTAACAGACCCCCAGTGTTGGGTCTAAATACGATTAGACATTAAATCACTCGCTGGAATGAAGAGGAGAAGACAACCAGAACAGGTTTACTCGCGAGGAGAACGATAGAGCAAGCAATCTCAGTTACAACCTCCATCAGTTCTGAGTCTTTACTCCACGTGCCCCTCTTTTTAATGTTATGGTTGCCCTGGTTACAGAGGCGTTGCTACACTAAAGGGAGGGGGGATTGTGTCTGTAGCAACGCTGATTAGCAAAAGAATGTAGTGTGGTGTGAATTAGCACTTCGCTGTTGGCTCTTGACCCCCCGCAGAGGCCGTCCGCAGCTGTCTTCCTTCACAGTTGGCTGACCTGTCCTCGAGGTCAACAAATGTCCTGACGCACGTTGATTGCCGCTTTGCTGTGGAACAAATGCAACTAGACCTTTGCTAACTTTATCTACTTGGTAATTAACACACAATAGTAATAAGTAACTTGTCCTAAACATTTCAACACACATTAAGCAAACGTGAGGTAACCGGTATGCAGTTCCTTAAACAAACATTGAGTAAATATGGGATAACTTTAATGCAACTACTTCTAACTGTATGTATCCCTTAACAAAGAAAAACAGGTCTGATAAACTACAATCTATGAACCAAACCTATATCTAAATAGAAGGAATGAAGTTCCTGTGAATCAAACAAAGAGCATTTCACCTATGCAAATAAGCCCTGCTCATTGTTAGTGAAGGACTCTTACGGGAACCAAAACACACAGACAACATAAGGACAGGAAATGATACAAATGGCTGACAGGGATCAAAAGACATCCCTATCACATAAAAGGAACAAAGAGAGAAAAGGAAAAGATAAACTCGTAAAGGCGAGGCCTCCAGGTCTGGCAGGCCAAAGCTTCACTTAAAATTATTCCAACACCCAGGAAGACAGAAAAAAAGCCAGTCGATGTCCAGGACTCACCATTCTCAAAATGGGATGGGGGCACAAATATTCACGGCTTGACATTTTTTATAGCGTTCCTGTTACAATTTTTACCCCACCACCTTTCACTTTGCTTGGGACAAAAGGAGCCTTCAGAACTGAAATTTCTTCAATTATTCATTCAAATCAATTCACTCAAATCATTCTCGTTATGAAAGATTTGATCACAAAACGTGTGTGACTTTTTCTTGAATGAACACGTTTGACATTGCTAGAGTGTCAGCTTTCATTTTAAAGCAAATTAATAAATGCAACAATATTAATTTGCTTTGAAAATACCTGAGTAATAAAATGCATATTATCCATCCATCCATCCATTTTTTTGTACCGTTCTGTCCCCACGGGAGCCTATCCCAGCCGTCACTGGGCAGTAGGCAGGGGACACCCTGAACTGGTTGCCAGCCAATCGCAGCTTTGTAAATATTACCGTATTGGCCCGAATATAAGACGTCCCTGAATATAAGACAACCACCTCTTTTTCAAGACTCAAGTTTTAAAAAAGACTTTTTGAACACCAAATTTAATTTTTATACAGAAAATAATTACAGCACACCTGAAACAAATGATTATGACAATATATTTGAGAGAAAAAGCATGTTATTTTGCCTCATTCAAATCATGCATCTCATTGTCCGATCCACCGCTTTACCGTCATTTTATCTTGCTGTTATTTACCGTTCACCCGGGGCTTACTCTGGCTTCCTGGATGAATTTTCAGAATTTGTGGCTGATCTAGTGACAAATGTAGATAATATAATTATCATGGGTGATTTCAACATCCACATGAATTTACTGTCAGAACCACTGACTTCGGCGTTTCAGACATTAATTGATACGTTTGGTTTTACGCAAGCCGTACAGGCAGCAACGCATAAGAATGGAAATAACTTAGATCTGGTATTATCCCGGGGACTAGCAACCTCAAATATAGCAGTACTGCTACACTACTGTTTTGTCTGATCCTTTCTTAATAAAATCTGAAATTTTAGTTCCTTGTCAAAGACAAGAGAGCAATCAGAATTATAGCAGCCGTAATTTTAACTCCATGACTGCAACTGCGCTATCTGAGTTACTGTCGCCATATTTCCCGCATACATCGGCTCTATTGATAATCTTACAAATGAATTCAATGCGACATTATTAAAAGTCATCAACTCTGTGGCGCCACTACGTCTGAAAACTCGCCGTAGATGGCCAACTCCGTGGTTCACAGATGAAACACGTACGCTTAAGCAATTATGTAGAAAGCATGAGCGCAGATGGCGTTTAACCAAACTTGAGGTTTTCCATCAGGCATGGAAGGACAGCCTCCTGAAATATAAAGATGCGCTTATCTTAGCAAAAACTCGTTATTTTTTGCAAGTCATTAATCTCAATAAAAACAATCCTAAATACCTATTTGATACAGTGGCAAAGCTAACTACGCCAGCCGACCCCCAATAGCTCCTTCGACTCAGCTGACGAGTTTTTTGAAATTTTTTGCTCAAAAGATTGAGTCCATCAGGGACGAGATCAAGAATACCATTCCAATCGATCAGTCGATACCGCCGGTTACTAGCGCTGGTGATCATGCAATAACCCTCTCAAATTTTAAAAGCCTGTCCCTTGAAAGGCTTACACAATTGGTTAGTGCAGCTAAACAAACAACATGTTTACTTGACCCGCTTCCAGCCAAACTACTTAAAGAATCATTTCCAATTGTCACGTCTCGTCCCCAACTGCTCCACTATGTGTCTGTTGTCTTGGTTTCTGTCTGTGTGCTCGCCCCTCCCCTCCTGTGTGTCCATGATCAGTGTGATTATTCCCACCTGCCTCTCGTTAACCTGTCATGTATATAAGTCCTGTCTGCCCCTCACTCCTGGTCGGATCATTGGTTGCTGTCGTTCGGTGTTGTCGTACTGTCTTGATGCCGTCATGTCCTGCTGTCTTCTTGTTTCACGTCCCGGTCAGTCAGTCAAGTTATTGTTTGTTAAGTCATGTCAGTTTGCCTTTTGAGTTGCTTCAATAAACCCTGGTCCAAGCTGGACTTGGTCGTCCTGCTCCATGTCCCACCCGACCGTGACAGAATGATCCGACCATCACAGCGACCAGCGCTTGGACCACCCCCCCCCCCCCCTCCATCAGATCCTGCTGCGATGCCCAATCCACGACCGCCAATCCGTGTATGTTCCAGCGCCATGGGCTTCGCGGCATCGTTGGGACTCTGCTGCCGGAACGCCGGACCCGTGGCCACCATCGGACTTTGTTCCGGCGACGCTGGACCCGCGGCCGCCATCGGAGTGCTTCTGGCGCCAGCGGCTTTGCGGCCGCGATCGGACTCTGGTGCCGCGACGCCGGACCCACGGCCGCCGTTGGAGTGCCTCCCGGCGTCATCAGACTCACGGCCGCCATCGGGCTCCACCCCAGCGTCGCAGGACCCGCGAACGTCAGCAGACATCCAAGCCAGCTGCTTCGGACCCGCGATCGTCCCTGGCTCCACTCCCACTGCTGCGGCGCGTGATGGCTCGCCGCCGCGCACAGCCCCGCCTTCCGAATGCCGCCGATCACGGTACGGACTTTGTGAGTGGCCGCCGATCGCGGTACAGACTTCCGGAGTCGCCGCCAATTGCCGTACGGACTTCCTGAGTTGCCGCCGATCGCGGCACAGACTTCCAAGTCGCCGCCCGAGTGCGGTTCGGTTCCCCAAGTCGCCGCCCGAGCGCGGTTCTGTTCCCCGAAGTCGCCGCCCGAGTGCGGTTCTGTCCCCGAAGTCGCCGCCCGAGTGCGGTTCTGTCCCCGAAGTCGCCGCCCGAGTGCGGTTCTGTCCCCGAAGTCGCCGCCCAAGTGCGGTTCTGTCCCCCAAGTCGCCGCCCGAGTGCGGTGCGGTTCGGTTCCCCAAGTCGCCGCCCGAGTGCGGTGCGGTTCGGTTCCCCAAGTCGCCGCCCGAGTGCGGTGCGGTTCGGTTCCCCAAGTCGCCGCCTGAGTGCGGTTCGGTTCCCCAAGTCGCCGCCCGAGTGCGGTTCGGTTCCCCAAGTCGCCGCCCGAGTGCGGTGCGGTTCGGTTCCCCAAATCGCCGCCCGTGTGCGGTTCGGTTCCCCAAGTCGCCGCCCGAGTGCGGTTTGGTTCCCCTAGTTTTTTTTTTTGGGACGTCGGGAGCCGTCCCTTGTGGGGGGGGGGGTTCTGTCACGTCTCGTCCCCAACTGCTCCACTATGTGTCTGTTGTCTTGGTTTCTGTCTGTGTGCTCGCCCCTCCCCTCCTGTGTGTCCATGATCAGTGTGATTATTCCCACCTGCCTCTCGTTAACCTGTCATGTATATAAGTCCTGTCTGCCCCTCACTCCCGGTCGGATCATTGGTTGCTGTCGTTCGGGATTGTCGTACTGGCTTGATGCCGTCATGTCCTGCTGTCTTCTTGTTTCCCGTCCCGGTCAGTCAGTCAAGTTATTGTTTGTTAAGTCATGTCAGTTTGCCTTTTGAGTTCACCAATAAACCCTGGTCCAAGCCGCACTTGGTCGTCCTGCTCCATGCTCCACCCGACCGTGACACCAATTTTAGGACCGTCCGTCTTAAATATGATCAATCTGTCTGTCTCCTCTGGGATAGTGCCAACAGCCTTTAAAACCGCTATTATCAAACCGTTACTTAACCGAGCAAATCTTGACCCGGACTGTCTCAGTAATTATAGGCCAGTTTCAAACCTCCCATTCATGGCAAAACTTCTTGAAAAAGTCGTAGCGCAGCAGCTTATTGATTACATGGTCACTAATAATCGATATGACTCTTTTCAGTCTGGTTTTAGAGCTAATCATTCCACAGAGACAGCACGTGCTAAAGTGACTAATGATCTCCTCATAGCTATGGATTCAAATACGTCGTCTGTATTGTTACTACTCGATCTTAGTGCTGCCTTTGACCTGTAGACTTCGATATTTTATTAGGGCGTCTTAAAAGTTGTGTTGGTATTTCAGGGTCAGAACTAGGCTGGTTCCTTTCCTATCTATAAAACAGGACGCACCGAGTGGTCCATGGCAATACCTCCTCTGAGCTCTATAATGTTACGTGAGGTGTCCCACAGGGATCGGTACTCGGACCGATTCTATTTAATATTTATATGATTCCGCTTGGGGACATAATACGTAAATATAATATTAGTTTTCAATGCTACGCGGATGACACCCAATTATATATGCCGTTATCGATGACAGATCCGCGGGACTGTTGTAATCTTGAGGCGTGCCTTGCGGAGATCAAGCAATGGATGTCGCTCAACTTCCTTCGTCTTAACCCAGATAAAACTGAGATGTTGATAATTGGTCCTACTCGTTATCAACACTTATTTAAGGAAACCACTATAACTATAGATAACCGCACTATCGCTCAGAGTGATACTGTAACTAATCTCGGGGTAATATTTGACCAAACGCTCTCCTTTCAAAAACACATTACGAATATAACCAGAATTGCGTTTTTTCACCTTCGTAATATTGCTAAGATTCGTCCGATACTCTCGACCGGGGATGCGGAAACTATTATACATGTGTTCGTCACGTCGTGCCTGGATGACTGTAATGTATTATTCTCTGGTCTTCCTAAGTCCCTCATCAAAAGTCTACAGTTAGTACAAAATGCTGCTGCGAGGCTGCTCTCACGAACAAGAAAATTGAATCACATTACCCCAATATTAGCCAACTTACATTGGCTCCCGGTCCATTTAAGATGTGACTTCAAGGTTCTTCTATTAACCTATAAATCACTGCATGGCTTAGCGCCTTCATAGCTCATCGACCTAGTCGTTCCTTATGTTCCTTCTCGTAACCTTCGTTCGCAAAACGCTAGTTTTTTAGTTACACCGAGGGCCAAGAAAATGTCTGCAGGTTCTAGACCATTCTCTATTCGGGCTCCAGAGCTTTGGAATACCCTACCAATGGATATTAGAACTGCTACTTCAGTAGAAACATTTAACACAAGTTTAAAGACACATTTCTATGAGATGGCCTTTAACTAACTTGTAATGGCCGATTCGGCCGGAGTTTGTTTTTGTTCACTCTCCCCACCCCCCTCCCTGGCTGGGGAGAGGGTTAGGTGGCGCAAAAGCTGATAGCGGCTAGCTGGATTCTCGGGGACCAATTCAAGATGAGGAAACTGCAGCTCAACCTCCATGAAGACACTGCCAGGACAATCGAGGGCACCTCCGACATCCATTTTTTCATTGATTTTCATATTATGTATTACTTGTGCCCTCTCTGCATCCATTACAACCTGGTGATCCTGAAAGGGGGATCCTTCCATCTGTGGTCCCTTCTCAAGATTTCTCATTTTCCCCTGGTAGTTTTTTTTTTAGTTCTTCCTTGCCCTTTTGGGAGCTTAAGATCAGGGGATGCTTTGAGAATAATTGTCAATTTTTGTCTATGTGAAGTCCTTTGAGACTGTTTGTGATTTAGGGCTATACAAATAAACTTGACTTGACTCATGCAAAAACTGTCTATCACATCTTAATATCTGAACATGTAAATATGTACACTAAAGTGCAATTATATTTGTAAATGAATGGCTTCTGGTTTTTGAAATGTAAATAAGAAAACACTCAATAAAGCACATGGAATCAAAAACTTGTTTTCGATCGTGCGTACCACTCCGTTCCGAAGTCCCGTTGTCCGAATCAAACCTTTTAACTCCGGAGTTGCTCTTCCTTTGCTGATGACCTCCTGCTTCGACTGAAAATCCATAGTTGAAAATCGTTTGGATATGTAATCCTCCATTGTAAAACGAAATGTAAAAACGGGGGGGAAACCCGGATGTAAAACGAAATAAATGGACGATTGCTCCTCAGTTGCTTGCCGTAAATTTGAACTGGAGATCTCTTATTCTACAGGTAGGCGCATGAAGCATCCCGGGATCACTAGCACCCCCTGCCATAAGGCTGGAGAACCTTTATTCGTAGCCTCCGTAAGGTCTCTTTTCAAAGCCGTTTTGTTCATCTTAAGAAACACGACGTTACAGATAGATGACAAAAAACACTAAATATTCAATACATCAGCTTAACTACAGAAATTAGTTAATATAGCCACAGTGTTTGAACACTTAAACAGCGACATAAAGACAGAGAGCAGTTCTGACTAACTGCATAGGCCAAGGGTTGGCAACCTGCGGCTCCGGAGCCGCATGCGGCTCTTCAGCCTCCTTATAGCGGCTCCCCTTGGCCTTGACAAAAAAAAAAAAAAAAACAACCATAAATAAAGAGTATTTCTTAATTCATTTGTATTCATATATTATTAGTTTATTTTGTTGCGCAGTTATCTTGGAGTTTGAGTTGATACATCCCGCGCCTTTACCTGCTGGCAGCTCTTAGATTGTGTGAACCCGTGCGAACCTGTGTGCGAAGTTGTGAAACCTGAATAGCCATGAAAGACAAAAAAAAAAAAAAGGAAAGTTTCGGAAGAAAATAGAGAGTTTAATTCAGCGTGGACTTTTGGAGTCTTGTCCATCTTTGGCTCAAGATATTTATGCGAGCAATTGTGTGCTGCCTGTGTGTTTTGAAGTTCCTCTTTGAGGTGGCCACGGAGTGCGTGTGGGACTCGCCTAGGTGGGTGGACTACTGGGACTGCGTTGGGGTCAATGTGAATTTTACACTCACCAGGAAACAGTCCGATTCCAGTGAAAACATCTTTAAACTCGTCGATGATCGGGATCTCGGGTTTGCTAGATACGGACAGGATAAGCTGTATGAGTCCAAAGTCCAGGCATGCCTTCAGTCCTAGAATTGGAGGTGCCTGCGTGTCGACGGCGTGGAACTTCAGCATCAACTCCTTGTCCTTGTATTTACACTTCATGTTGCACTTGCCTTTGACAGTGAGACGTTCACCACCGTAGCCATACAGTGGGTGATTGAAGGGTTGTAACGTGGGCGGTATTCCCAGTCCTCTGAAGGTACGTGTGGGAATGACATTAGCTGATTACTATTGACTACTACTACTGCTACAATACTGTGTACTAGTATTTACTAGACTATTACTAGATATTTAACAATTTATTAATGTCTAAATGTCATATTAATCTTTAATTCTCAAATTTATTTGCCCACACATATTTTATATAAGTGATGGCCTTGTAAAATATATTCCTTACATATTGATTTTTAAAAATAGAATCTGTACCCACCTGTCACGTGCTGGTGCCACCGGTGACAGGACCACGCCCCTTGTCAGTGGAATTGTCGTCACCTGCCACGGGCTCATGGACAGCGCTATATCAGCGCCGCCAGCGCAGACCTGAGTGTCAGTCTGCCCCTTGATGCTGCTTCGCTCATCAGTCCCTGAGATACTGACTCGCTTGACTATTGGAAATCCCGCAAAATCGCTTGTCCTCTCCAGCCCGATCGCCGCTCCAGCACCAGCTGTTACCATCATCCCCTTCCACAATAAAGTCTGTCGCTACGCACTTGGCTGTACTGTCCGTTCCCTTACACCCACCATATGCTCTCATCAAATGATTCTTTCTATGTGGTTTACCAAACAGCAGGTTGTTTGGTCGTGATATGTGAGATGCATTGTTATGACACCCCAGCAACAGTTTTTTGTCCTTCACATAGGTTGAGAGTCATATTACATTACCTCTGTGACAGACGAGAGCTGGGGAAGCTCCTCCTTCATATGTATATATCAATGTGACTATTGTGATTTAGTCAGGGCAGAAATGCAAATGTGAAGTGAAATTGATTTAAACGGCATTGCCCTGCAGATTTCAACACAATACTGCTACAGTTCTGACTCATTGGGATATTCGTTGTTGTGGAGGTGGCACTTTTGATAACAGAGAATGTCTGTTCAGTATACATCTTTGTTGGGAAACACTGTTGTCCAGTGCAGTAGACTAGTCTTGTCCAGCAGGTGTCAGCCGTTGGCCGCTCAGGCTGGTGCAATGGGAGCAGACACCGATGGTAAGCAGTTAGCTCAAGCCAGGCTGCCTTCAGAGCTGCACCCTTGAACGGGTTACGAGCGCTCCTCAGTTTGCTGAAGACAACAGTGAGTATTCTGCCTTTGATATGTACGAATTGTGCGTAGGGAGCAGGCATTTCGGTAGGCAGCAGTGTAGAGCAAGGGTATTGGGCAGGCGGACTGGCTTATGTTCACAATTCAATGCGTTCCAGTCCCCCCCCCCCCCCCCCCCCCCAAAAAAAAAAAAAGAGGACAGAAACTAAGACTGTGACTTTACTGACTCACGCTAAGAGCCTATCCTATTTATTCATTGAAAGTTGAACAAAACTGTCACTAAGATACTGACTTTTCTTGTGGATCTTGTTGGTCTGCAATGAAATGGGTTTTGTTTAACATTATTGTGCTTCATCAATAGTGCCTACCTACAGTAGCTGGGCTAGCTAACATAGCCGAAAGGCTACACCTTTAGCGCTGTCATTCTTTGTGTACCATTGGTTGCATGCACATTGCACACAGTGGTCTTTAAAAAAAAAATCAACAATGTCGTTTTGTTTACTTGTGCGTACAAGGTGTTGGCATCCTTTTGCCTGCAGCTCACTAAGTCGCTAAATAGGCGAGAGCTTAGCGAACAGCAAGCGCTGGGTTAATGTCGAGTTTATTAAAGAGAGACTCTTGCCTAATTGTGTTATGCATTGTTGGCCTGGGTGGGGTAAAAGATTCAAGAGAATAAAAAAAATAAAATACTCCTGACCCACCCCCACTCCAACATAAACGTTAAAGCACACCGTTCTACTGGAAAATAATGCAATGATAAACATCGGTTAACCACAGGGATTAATCAAACATAAGGAATACAAATGCTGTGTACTTGTCATTATGAATATTTGTACAGTACATCCGCTGAACTCTGGGATTGTTGTTTGTGTGTGTGTCTGTCACAAATGGTTGGTATGTGACAGGATGGTTTTGTATCTGGAAGAACAATCTCAACCGGATTTTTTTTCTTCTTCTATGGTGAGACTACAAGTAGAGGCAAGAATGTGTTTTAGTCATGGAAAGGCTCTCCCAAGGGCATTTACTAGGCTACTTACATGTTGGTTGTCTGCTTTAATTAAGGATGTCTGTAATGACTTCCTGATTCGGTTTTGAAATTTTGTCAGTTAAAAAGATTACTTGTTTTTATGCTGCAATAGAGGCAGATTTACATAAATCGCTACAGTGTAACTGGATGAAAACAATACTTTACAATTTTTTAACACATTTATTTATTTATTTATTTATGCTGTTGTTTTTACCACATTTCCTCCTTCAATATGGTGGGTCAGCATTTAACTAGTATTCCTAGTTTTGCAGGGCAAGAGGGCTCGGCTCCTCCGAAACATAGACATACTTTAAATGACTGTACGTCCTTTAATGTGGTGTGACTTAAACTGTAAAAGTGGTGCAAATGGACTTTTATTTGGATCCTTATGCACAACACCATAGCTATTTGCTTCATCAGGTTTTAGTTGCTTATTGGCAGTTTTCAGTTGACAAAAACAGGCATTGCATGATAATGTGTACATTTAAGGTTTGTAACTGGCTGTGCCAATATGTATGGCTGACACAAATTACTGCTAATTGCTCATTGATTAGGTAGATTTGACTTCGCCACATCCTTAATGAGGTTTTTCCAAGTTTAGAATCAAGTTTTTAGGATAGATGCTGAAATTAGTTTACTGTGCCCTCCCAGTTTGGTCGCTATTGTATCCTAATCTGACAGCTGGGATAGGCTCCAGCACACCCGCGACGTGGTGACAAGCAGTACAGATGATGGATGTATATATATATATATATATATATATATATATATATATATATATATATATATATATATATATCCATCCATCCATTTTCTGAACCGCTTAGTCCCCACGGGGGTCGTGGGCGTGCTGGAGCCTATCCCAGCCGTCATCGGGCAGTAGGCGGGGGACACCCTGAACTGGTTGCCAGCCAATCGCAGGGCACACAGAGACAGACAACCAATCTCACTCACACTCACACTCACACCTAGGGACAATTTGGGGTCTTCAATCGGCCTACCAAGCATGTTTTCGGATATTGGAGGAAACCGGAGTGCACGGAGAAAACCCACGCGGGCCCGGGGAGAACATGCAAACTCCACACAGGGAGGGCCGGAGGTGGAATCGAACCCGCACCCTCCTAACTGTGAGGCGGACGTGCTACCCAGTGCGCCACCGAGCCGCCTTATATATATATATATATATATATATATATATATATATATATATATATATATATATATATATATATATATATATAAAAAAAAAAAAAACAACTTTTCCTCACCCCCCGTGGGTGGTCTCTTTTTCCCTTCAAGCTCGGGTCCTCTACCAGAGGCCTGGGAGCTTGAGGGTTCTACGCAGTATCTTTGCTGTTCCTAGTACTGCACTTTTCTGGACTGAGATGTCAGATGTTTTTCCTGGGATCTGTTTCAGCCACTCCTCCAGTTTGGGGGTTACTGCCCCTAGTGCTCCAATGACCACAGGTACCACTGAAGTCTTAACTCTCCAGGTCTTCTCCAGCTCTTCTCTGAGCCCTTGATATTTCTCAAGTTTCTCATGTTCCTTTTTCCTAATGTTACCATCATTTGGGATGGCTATGTCAACCACAACGGCTTTCCTCTGCTCTTTGTCCACCACCACAATGTCCGGTTGGTTCGCCATTACCATTCTGTCTGTCTGGATCTGGAAGTCCCAGAGGATCTTGGCTTGGTCATTCTCTACCACCTTTGGAGGTGTTTCCCACTTGGATCTTGGGACTTCCAGTCCATACTCTGCACAGATGTTCCTGTACACTATTCCAGCTACTTGGTTATGGCGCTCCATGTATGCTTTACCTGCCAGCATCTTACACCCTGCAGTTATGTGCTGGATTGTCTCAGGACCTTCTTTGCACAATCTACACCTGGGGTCTTGTCTGGTGTGGTAGATTTGGGCCTCTATTGCTCTGGTGCTCAAGGCCTGTTCTTGTGCAGCCAGGATCAGTGCCTCTGTGCTGTCCTTCAGACCAGCTCTTTCTAGCCATTGGTAGGATTTCTGGATATCAGCTACTTCAGCTATGTTTCGGTGGTACATCCCATGTAGGGGCTTGTCCTCCCATGATGGTCCCTCCAGCACCTCATCTTCCTTTGATGCCCATTGTCTGAGACATTCACTGAGCACGTCATCCGTTGGGGCCTTATCCCTGATGTACTTATGGATCTTGGATGTTTCATCTTGGATCGTGGCTCTCACGTTCGCCAGTCCTCGGCCTCCTTCTTTACGGCTAGTGTACAGTCTCAGGGTGCTGGACTTGGGATGGAACCCTCCATGCATGGTTAGGAGCTTCCGTGTCTTGATATCTGTGGTCTGTATATCTTCCTTTGGCCACCGTATGATTCCTGCAGGGTACCTGATTACTGGTAGGGCGTAGCTGTTAATGGCTAGGGACTTGTTCTTGCCATTGAGCTGACTTCTTAGGACTTGCCTTACTCGATGGAGGTATTTGGCTGTGGCTGCTTTCCTTGTTTCCTCGTCAAGGTTGCCATTTGCCTGTGGAATTCCAAGGTATTTGTAGCTGTCCTCAATGTCTGCTATTGTTCCTTCTGGGAGTGAGACCCCCTCTGTGTGGATTACCTTTCCTCTTTTAGTCACCATGCGGCCACATTTCTCAAGTCCGAATGACATTCCGATGTCAGAGCTGTAGATCCTGGTAGTGTGGATCAGGGAGTCAATGTCCCGCTCGTTCTTAGCGTACAGCTTTATGTCATCCATGTAGAGGAGGTGGCTGATGGTGGCCCCATTCCTGAGTTGGTATCCATAGCCCGTCTTGTTGATTATTTGGCTGAGGGGGTTCAGTCCTTTCCAGAACAGCATTGGGGACAGAGCGTCTCCTTGGTATATACCACATTTGATGGTCACGTGTGCAAGTGGCTTGCCATTGGCTTCAAGTGTGGTTTTCCACTGTTTCATCGAGTTGGCGATGAAGGTTCTCAGAGTCCCATTGATGTTGTACAGCCTCAAGCATTCAGTGATCCAAGTATGTGGCATTGAGTCATATGCTTTCTTGTAATCAATCCAGGCAGTGCTCAGGTTGGTACGTCTAGTTCTGCAGTCTTGGGTGACTGTTCTATCCACCAGGAGTTGATGTTTTGCTCCTCTGGTATTTTTACCAATCCCTTTCTGAGCAGTGCTCATGTATTGATCCATGTGCCTGCTGATCTTATCTGATATTATGCCCGACATCAGCTTCCATGTTGTGGAGAGGCAGATGATTGGCCGGTAGTTGGATGGGACTGTACCCTTTGATGGATCCTTCTGGATCAGGATCGTACGCCCTTGGGTTAGCCATCCAGGGTGAGTCCCATCCCTTAGCAGCTGGTTCATTTGTGCTGCCAGGCGCTCATGGAGAGTTGTAAGTTTCTTGAGCCAGTAGCTGTGGATCATGTCAGGGCCTGGTGCTGTCCAGTTTTTCATTCCTGAGACTCTTCTCTGGATGTCTGCCACTGTGATGGTTACTGGGTTCTGTTCAGGGAGCTTGCTGTGGTCCTTTCTCAGAGCCACCAGCCACTGTGCATCCTTCTTATGTGATGCCTCCCGCTCCCATATATCCTTCCAGTACTGTTCAGTTTCCAGCCTTGGTGGGTCTGCTCTGCTATTATTCCCCTGCCACTGAGCGTACACTTTCGCTGGTTGTGTTGTGAACAACCTGTTTATTCGTCTGGCTTCATTCTCTCTTGTGTACCTCTTTAGGCGGCTGGCCAAGGCTTGGAGTCTTTGTTTGGCAGTTTCGAGTGCTTCAGGTATGGGCATATGGCTGTATTTCTTGGGAACTTGCTTTTTCATTGCACCTTTCTGGGCCTCTGTCATTTGGCTCACTTCTCTCCGTGCTATCTTGATTTTGGCCTCCAGCCTTCTCTTCCATGGTGGGCACTGTTGTGGTCGCATATGGTCATTCTTCTTGTAGCCAAGCATTTCTAGGATCACTGCTGCTGAGGTGTATATCAGCTCATTGGTTTCAGTGATGGTAGCCGTAGGAATTGTTGTCAATGCTGCATTCACATCTTCTAGGAGACTTTCTGAGGGTACTTCACTTAGCCTCTGCAGTGTGTATCTAGGTTCCCGAGCATTCATTCTCACCGTGATCTTGTTCTTCAGGTCAGTTGCTGCCTCGTTCAGCTTGATTGTGCTTATTGGGGTTTCGTACCCAACCTCTGGGCTTTTACATGGATTTAACTTGTCTCTGACCTGGTGCTCTGGTTGGCCTTCGCTATGGCATTTGTGTTGTATCTCATCAATCTCGAGGTGTGATAGCAGGTGCCGTTTATGGATATTGGAACATTGAGCTACTAGTTGCTTGGCCGATAGTGTTGACTGTGGGTATTGAAGTTGCCATTGTTCCCGCATTCTCCGCATGTAACCCCTCTCGCTCGGGTTGCTGGAGTAGTAGCATTCCAACAGATCCTTATTCTCGCATCTCGCCCATTTGTGTCTTGTTCCAGTAGCCCATACATATATATATACATATATATATACATATATATATATATATATATATATATATATATATATATATATATATATATATATATATATATATATATACACACACACACACACACACACACACACACACACACACACACACACACACACACACACACACACACACACACACACACACACACACACAGGTAGATCTGAATCCTGACAGATACCGGTGGTGAAATGGTATATGCTGCTGCCTTTAATACAGACTCTGTGAATTCAGTTCATGGCCAGTACCGTTAAAACCCCCCAAAAATGGGAAGGGCATCCGGCTTAACAACTGTGCCAAAGAATTCATGCTAATTACTAGTTGTGGTGGTCCTTGATGGGACGAACCCAAAGTCACAGCAACAACATAATTCAGAGCAGTGGTACCCAACTTTTCCTTTGAGCAAAGGAAAATTAATGGTGCACTGTCAAATATAAAATGGCACAAGATAGTGAAACAATGATGATCTTCTGTCAATTTACTCAAAAATTTAAGAACTCAGTGTGAAATCAGTCTGTTTAATTGAATACTAAGCTGATACGTTCGCTGAAAGCCATGACCTATCATATGAATTGCAATAGATTGATCCACAGGTTTATTTTTATTTCTGCTATCGAATGAAAGAGTACTGTTCAACTGTTCGCCATTCACATAGAAGGATGACCAAAGACAATTTTGTAACTAATAAATAAGAATTTTCTGACAAATTAAGGGACAGTTCTCGCAGCACCCCTGTCTTTCTCTCTCTGCACACTAGGGTGCCATGGCACCCTGTTCGAGAAATAGTGATAGAAGTAGGGGTGCACAGTAGAGACAGACTGATGTAATGTATGAATTTGCCTAAAGGTATAGATTTGGAACCTACTGTTCTGTCATGCTAATACTTATGTCTCTTCTATTTATTAATATTCGTCAGTATGTCTTTGTATGGGCGGCACAGGGGTCGCGGGCGTGCTGGAGCCTATCCCAGCAGTCATCGGGCAGTAGACACACAGAGACGAACAACCATCCGCACTCGCACTCACACCTACCTTTTGGAGTGCTCAATCGGCCTACCAAGCATGTTTTTGGCATGTGGGAGGAAACCGGAGTGCCCGGAGAAAATTCACGCGGGCACGGGGAGAACATGCAATCTCCACACTGGGAGAGCCAAAGGTGGAATCGAACCCACACCCTCCTAACTGTGAGGCGGATGTGCTAACTAGTGCACCATATGCAATTGTTTCACATGGCCTTCAATCAAGGATTCCCTCCCTCCCTCCCTCCCTCCCTCCCTCCCTCCCTCCCTCCCTCCCTCCCTCCCTCCCTCAATACTGTCACAATGATGTCAATCAATTGTCAGACTGCCTCATTCTTTTGACTTTTAACCTGAATGTATATGTATATAAGAATGTATTAATTTTGCTGACAGTCAGCGTATACTGAACTGAGCCAAAAACCGTGACCCAGAAAACGGAATATGGATCTTCAGTGATTGCGAAGCCATTTAGCATTAGCATTGACAATAGTTACAAGTTGTCTTTGTCTCCATTTATTTTCAGGCACTTGTCCTGGCTGGATAAAAGTATATTAGTGGATTCTTTCTCTGAAAAAGAACTAAGCCATATTGGCAGGAAACAGCAACATGTTCAATCTGATGAAAAAGGATAAGGAGAGGGAATCGGGAAGGAAGGAAAAGAAAGACAAAAAGGAGAGAATGTCTGCGGCAGAGCTGCGAAGCCTGGAGGAGATGAGCATGCGGCGAGGTTTCTTCAACTTGAAAAGAGAAGCAAAGCGTGAGTCCAAGCACAAGGTGGAGATCTCCAACCCAATTCCTATCAAAGTGGCGAGCGGCTCGGAACTCACTCTGACTGACATTGAATCAGACGGCCTGAGCAACAGAAGCAGTATGGTTCTGGATGAGCAGCTGAGCGCTGCTAGCTCCACTGATGACCTGAAGGGTGAGGGCGGAGGTCAGGATCATCGCAATTCTGTACGAGATCGCGTAGCACACTTTGGCTCACTGGCCAAACAAAACTCCTCACAGATGGGACAAATGATAAAGCGGTTTTCCTTTTCCCAAAGAAGCAAGGAAGAGAGCCCTTCAGAATGTTCCACCCCATCAGGCCAGGACTCTGATTCTCCACAAGTGGAGAGCAAAGTCTTCAATATGTTACGCAAACATAGCCTCAACCAACATACTGCAAAACCCATTGCCAGACAGTTTTCTATTCCAGAAGTCGTTGACAAGACATTCCCTGCTCAATTACATCTACCAGCTGTTGTTGCCCCAACTCCACCTGAGACACGTGAGCTGATACTCCAGCGTCGCAACACAGGCGATTTTGGATTTTCTTTGCGTCGCACTACCATGCTGGACCGCAGCCCGGACGGTGGAGTCTACAGGCGGGTAGTTCACTTTGCTGAGCCTGGTGCAGGTACAAAGGATCTGGCGCTTGGTCTGGTGCCAGGAGACAGACTGGTGGAGATAAATGGCCGCAATGTAGAGAACAAGAGCCGGGATGAAATTGTTGAGATGATCCGCCAATCTGGTGACACCGTACGACTGAAAGTGCAGCCAATCCTGGAGCTGAGTGAGCTGAGCCGCTGTTGGCTAAGGAACACAGAGGAACTTCGGAGTCAGGTTAGACATGTGAACTTTACTGTTAATTTTCTATAACTATAACCTATTATGCCCTCTGTGCTGCTGTCACGTTTGCCTAATAATATACTTCTCGCGGCATCAGTTTTGTGTGCCTCAGAGGAGCATATTGATCTTTTTACCCAATCTTTTCATAAATAAAGTCCTGTTGAGTCCCCATATTGTCTGCCAGCTGGAGTCTCTGCTCCTACTTTTTTGTCACCTGCATTTTCCCCCTGGTGTCATGGGTGCTGATGGGCCATCATGTCACGGGACAAATATTGTGTCTCCAAAGTCAATATATACCCTATTGGCCCGAATATAAGACGGTATTTTTTGCATTGAAAGAAGACTGAAAAGTGGGGGTCGTCTTACATTCGGGGTCTAGACATTATACCCATTCACAACGCTAGATGGCGTCAGATATCTTTAAAGCGAATATTGAACTTAACTCCCCAGGCCAAAGTGAACCCCAGTCACGAAGAATAAAAATAAAAATAGCGGTAGCATGAAGAAGAAAAATGAAAAATAGCGGTAAGAAAGAAAAGAGAAAAAAATAAGAGAAGAGATAACAGAAAATGGAGAAACAGTAGGTTTATTTACATTTCGAAAACCAAAAGCCATTCATTTACAAATGTGATTGCACTTTAGATTACATATTTAAATGTTCAGATATTAAGATGTGATAGACAGTTTTTGCATGATTTGAATGAGGCAAAATAACATGCTTTTTCTCTCGAATATATTGTTATAATCCTGGAGGCGGGGCTCGAAGGCGAGCGTCTGGTGGCCGGGCCTTCGCCCATGGGGCCCGGCCGGGCATAGCCCGAAATGGAAACGTGGGTCCCCCTTCCCATGGGCTCACCACCTGTGGGAGGGTCCGAAGGGGTCGGGTGCAATGTGAGCTGGGCGGCAGCCAAAGGCGGGGACCTTGGCGGTCTGATCCCCGGCTGCAGAAGCTGGCTCTTGGGACATGGAATGTCACCTCTCTGGCTGGAAAGGAGCCCGAGCTGGTGTGCGAGGCAGAAAGATTCCGACTAGATATAGTCGGACTAGGCTCCACACACAGTTTGGGTTCCGGTACAAGCCCTCTCGAGAGGGGCTGGACTCTCTTCCACTCTGGAGTTGCCCACGGTGAGAGGCGTCGAGCAGGTGTGGGTATACTTATTGCCCCCCGGCTGGGCGCCTGCACATTGGGGTTCACCCCGGTGAACGAGAGGGTAGCCTCCCTCCGCCTTCGGGTGGGGGGACGGGTCCTGACTGTTGTTTGTGTCTATGCACCAAACAGCAGCTCAGAGTACCCACCCTTCTTGGAGTCCCTGGAGGAAGTGCTGGAGAGCGCTCCTTCTGGGGACTCTATCGTTCTACTGGGAGACTTCAATGCTCACGTGGGCAATGACAGTGAGACCTGGAAGGGCGTGATTGGGAGGAACGGCCCCCCTGATCTGAACCCGATCGGTGTTCTATTGTTGGACTTCTGTGCTCGACACGGATTTTCAATAATGAACACCATGTTCAAACATAAGGGTGTCCATGTGTGCACTTGGCACCAGGACACCCTAGGCCGCAGTTCGATGATCGACTTTGTAGTCGTGTCATCGGATTTGCGGCCGCATGTTTTGGACACTCGGGTGAAGAGAGGGGCGGAGCTGTCAACTGATCACCACCTGGTGGTGGGTTGGCTCCGATGGTGGGGGAAGATGCCGGTCCGACCTGGCAGACCCAAACGCTCTGTGAGGGTCTGCTGGGAACGTCTGGCAGAATCTCCTGTCAGGAAGAGCTTCAACTCCCACCTCCGGCAGAGCTTTTCCCACGTCCCGGGGGAGGCGGGGGACATTGAGTCTGAGTGGACCATGTTCCGCGCCTCCATTGTTGAGGCGGCCGACCGGAGCTGTGGCCGTAAGGTCGTTGGTGCCTGTCGTGGCGGCAACCCCCGAACCCGCTGGTGGACACCGGCGGTAAGGGATGCCGTCAAGCTGAAGAAGGAGTCCTATCGGGCCGTTTTGGCCTGCGGGACTCCGGAGGCAGCTGACAGGTACCGGATGGCCAAGCGGAACGCGGCTTCGGCGGTTGCTGAGGCAAAAACCCGGGCGTGGGAGGAGTTCGGTGAGGCCATGGAGAATGACTTTCGGACGGCTTCGAGGAAATTCTGGTCCACCATCCGGCGTCTCAGGAGGGGGAAGCAGTGCAACGTCAACACTGTTTACAGTGGGGATGGCGTGCTGCTGACCTCGACTCGGGACGTCGTGAGTCGGTGGGGAGAATACTTCGAAGACCTCCTCAATTCCACCTACACGCCTTCCATTGAGGAAGCAGGGCCTAGAGACTCTGAGGCGGATTCTCCAATCTCTGGAGTCGAAGTCACTGAGGTAGTTAAAAAACTCCTCGGTGGCAAGGCCCCGGGGGTGGATGAGATCCGCCCAGAGTTCTTAAAGGCTCTGGATGTTGTGGGGCTGTCATGGCTGACACGCCTCTACAACGTTGCGTGGACATCGGGGACAGTGCCTCTGGATTGGCAGACTGGGGTGGTGGTTCCCCTCTTTAAGAAGGGGGACCGGAGGGTGTGTTCCAATTACAGGGGAATCACACTCATCAGCCTCCCTGGTAAGGTCTATTCAGGGGTGCTGGAGAGGAGGGTCCGTCGGGAGGTCGAACCTCGGATTCAGGAGGAGCAGTGTGGCTTTCGTCCTGGCCGTGGAACAGTGGACCAGCTCTACACCCTCGGCAGGATCCTCGAGGGTGCATGGGAGTTCGCCCAACCAGTCCACATGTGTTTTGTGGACTTGGAGAAGGCGTTCGACCGTGTCCCTCGGGAGGTTCTGTGGAGGGTGCTTCGGGAGTACGGGGTGCCGAGCCAACTGATAAGGGCGGTTCGGTCCCTGTATCACCGATGCCAGAGTCTGGTCCACATTTCCGGCAGTAAGTCGGATTCGTTCCCAGTGAGGGTTGGACTCCGCCAAGGCTGCCCTTTGTCACCGATTCTGTTCATAATTTTTATGGACAGAATTTCTAGGCGCAGCCGAGGCGTTGAGGGGGTCCGGTTTGGGGACCTCAGCATCGCGTCCCTGCTTTTTGCAGATGACGTGGTGCTGTTGGCTTCTTCAGGCCGTGATCTCCAGCTCTCGCTGGAACGGTTCGCAGCCGAGTGTGAAGCGGTCGGCATGAGGGTCAGCACCTCCAAATCCGAGTCCATGGTCCTCGATCGGAAAAGGGTGGAATGCCCTCTCCGGATCGGGGATGAGATCCTGCCCCAAGTGGAGGAGTTCAAGTATCTTGGAGTCTTGTTCACGAGTGAGGGGAGGATGGAGCGTGAGATCGACAGGCGGATCGGTGCAGCGTCGGCAGTAATGCGGACCCTGTACCGGTCCGTTGTGGTGAAGAGAGAGCTGAGCCAAAAGGCAAAGCTCTCAATTTACCGGTCGATTTACGCTCCTACCCTCACCTATGGTCACGAGCTATGGGTCGTGACCGAAAGAACGAGATCTCGGATACAAGCGGCCGAAATGAGTTTTCTCCGCAGGATGTCCGGGCTCTCCCTTAGAGATAGGGTGAGAAGCTCGGTCATCCGGGAGAGACTCGGAGTAGAGTCGCTACTCCTCCACGTTGAGAGGAGCCAGATGAGGTGGCTCGGGCATCTTATCAGGATGCCTCCTGGACGCCTCCCTGGGGAGGTGTTCCGGGCATGTCCCACCGGTAGGAGACCCCGGGGACGACCCAGGACGCGCTGGAGAGACTATGTCTCTCAGCTGGCCTGGGAACGCCTTGGGGTCCCCCGGGATGAGCTGGATGAAGTGGCTGGGGAGAGGGAAGTCTGGGAGTCCCTCCTAAAGCTGCTGCCCCCGCGACCCGACCCCGGATAAGCGGAAGAAGATGGATGGATGGATGGATGGATGGATGGATGGATGGATGGATATTGTTATAATAATTTGTTTCAGATGAACTGTAATTATTTTCTGTATAAAAATTAAATTTGTTGTTCAAAAAGTCTTTTTTAAAACTTGAGTCTTGAAAAAGAAGGGTCGTCTTATAATCAGGGTCATCTTGTATTCGAGCCAATACGGTAGTTTAGTATTTCGTTTCAGGCATAATTTGGACAGACCTGTGGTCATTAGCGTTTGCCAGGCTAACTAAGCATATCATATCACTAAGCATATCATATCAGCATATCATTTCCTAGCCAATTGACATTGGAGCACAGTTACTTAATTAAGTTTTTTTGATCCTCGAACTTCAGTGTCAGTTTGAGAAGCTTTATGGTCATCACTCCAAGTATAATGCAATATGTACCATCATGGCAAGTTTCTCGAAACGGCATCTGTTCTTGACAAACCAAGTACAGTGAAACGTCTACTTTACAAACTTAATTTTCTTCCATGATTACATTCTTAGGTAGAAAAGCCTGTAAGTAGAAGCAATTTTTCCCATAAGAACGAATGGCAATTTGTTTTTGTTTTTTTAAATCATTTTTTTAAAATTAATTTTTAAGTGCTTTACCTTGAAAGAAATGACGACCAGCTATAGGAATAGGTACTTGAGAGACGGGGTTCAGGGGGGGAGGGTGGAAGAATCATGTAACGTGTTTAATTTCTAAGTTCGCTACACCCGCTTCTGTCTACGATCACTGCTTTTTGCACTAGCTTTCTTAGCAGTTGTTTGACTACAAAAACTACGGCTTAACTATGGATGAATTTGTCACTACTATGCCAACGCATGCCAAGACAATCACAGGAAGTGGTCAAGCAAAGGGGAGAGGCATGAACACACGCGTCAACGTCACCAGTCGCTCACGGGTTCAAATGTCGAATTTGGTTTATAAGTGGAGACACAAAACCTTGAGGTTCCGTATTGTATCTCGAAAGTATAGATGTTCGTAAGTACAGGTTTCACTGTAGCAGATGGCGTGCTACTGCCACCACTGATGAAAACACCAAATACAGTAGAGCACATATTTGTACAAAGCCAGGGAAGTTACTATAGGACTGGATTGTACTACCTCAGTAGGTCAGTAGGCCTACCAAGCATGTTTTTAGAATGCGGGAGCAAACCAGAGCAACCCGGAGGCAACTCACGCCAGCATGGGGAGAACATGTGCACTCCAAACAGGAAGGCTCGAGCCAGAAACAAACCCTTTCATTAATTGTGGTGGTAGCGGCATTCGTTTGCATGGTTTGTCTGAAACAGATCCTATTTTGAGAAATTGCGCATGACTAGGATAAATTGTACTATGTATTAGAGTTGTGTGATAACTATAAAGTTAAAGACTCCCCTAATTATTTTTTTTACACATGCTTTTGCATTTTGCCCATTCTAACTATAAAGAAAAGATAAGAAAAAAAAATGCCTGCGGCATGTTTCCATACGGATGAGTTGTTGCTCCTCAGCAACATTTCTGAATACCACACCATCCTTTAACTTTTGGCTGACTATCCTACTTTTATCATCCTCTGGTAACTATTAGGAAGCGAATGCATCGCTTGTTCACCTAGACAGTAAAATTGTGCAACGAGTGTGATGTTAACATGATGTTGACATGTGTATACTGTGCTGTAAATCAGTCAGAAATCACACAAACTAAAGTGCAGATTACAGCAGTCAACTACATTGAAACGTCAATTTGCATTTGATTACCATAATTTCCAGACGACAAAGTGCACCTGATTAAACGGCGCAATAGGTAAATTTAGCCAGAAAGTCAAAACTGTACATATTGGCTGCTTTGCCAATATCAGTATTAGCTGCGGGTTTTGGCGTTATATTATGAGATATTTGCAAAGGAAGATGTCACAGATTCATTAATAAAAAAAACTTTAATAACTTTAACACCGGTAAATGAGAGCCAAAAAAGCTAGACTTGACATACCCCAGGGACAACGTGCGTTGCCAGTTCCCAGTGCATAAACGCACGCACGCGCGAGAAACAGTCAAGAAACTGAGCAGCAACAAACAAACAAACATCAATGGCCGTGTAACAAGAAGTTAAATCAAGGGTCTAGCCTATTCTTCATATCCTTCTAAATATTCAGCAAATTTTTTAAAACAGAGGTCACCAACTCTGGTCCTCCAGAGCACCTATCTACAGTGCTTTAGATGTGTCCCTCCAATAACACACCTGATTGAAATGATCAGGAGGGATACATCTAAAATATTGTGGGTAGGAGCCCTTGGGGAGGTGAATTGGTGACCCCTGGTTTAAAACAGGAACGCACAAGGATTAAATCAATATTTCAACAAAAGCAGATAGGATATACAACTATGCCTTTAACAATGGTTAGTGTCGACAGGATATCCCCCCCAAAAACCTGCTGGAATGTCTCTTGAAATAATGACACTCCATGTTCCATGGGACACGGGAAAGAGAACTGCAATGCAAAAGGGGTGTTCGAAGACATAATATGGTGGATTTTCTTGAATTAAAACCATTTATACAACTTAATTAAATTGTAGCCTATAAATGATGGCTTGGCCCTACCCCTACACATTGGGGCAGCCCTCCAGGCAAAATTCCGTCTTTCCCGATTACCCAGCATGCCTTTCCGCATTCAAATAACCCAATCAACAATATGCTCATTCTGAATTTTACATGCACCATTTCTGTCAGGACCAAAAAATTCAATGAATACAATTAATAGTCATTTTCTGTCATGTTTCTAATTAATGTTAATGTACATTGTGAATAAATAGTGCACTGAAACCTGATTTCAAGAAAATCGCAAATTGAATTGAAGTCCCAATATCTGTCAAAAAATCACAATACAATTTTTTTCTCAACAACTTTCAGCAAATCGAATTAAAGTCAGAATATCTGTCAAAAAACATTCAACTCGTAATTCACTGAGTAGCGGAGGTTTGGGTCGCAAGTGTGTGACCACGAACTGAATGTTGTTTTCTTTATCTTTTCATGGGATGACACTGAAGAAATTACACTTTGCTAAAATGAATCAGTCAATTATTAATTTGCGATTTTCGATCAACCAATTGTGTTTAATGGAAGTCATTATACCTGCCACCATTTGAAGTACCTCCAGTTATTTCTAATAAAGTTCGGCCGTTCTAGTATTTTCCAGACATGTTTTTGCTTTCTGGCAAAAGCCTTAAGGTTTTGAACTAAGGCTAAGGGTTCATTACAACTTCAACCTTGACTAACGCCCCAGTTGAAGGAAAACGGCCCCCAAAGCATGCCGCCACTGTGCCCGGAGAAAATCCACGCGGGCACGGGGAGAACATGCAATCTCCACACTGGGAGAGCCAAAGGTGGAATCGAACCCACACCCTCCTAACTGTGAGGCGGATGTGCTAACTAGTGCACCATATGCAATTGTTTCACATGGCCTTCAATCAAGGATTCCCTCCCTCCTTTCCCCCCCCCTTCCCTGCGGGTATGGTCTTCTTGGAGTGATGAGCACTGCTTTTGGATGTGCTGTTGTACTTTTTGGATTCATAGCCAAAAAGATCAACCTTGATTTCAGTGGCCCATAAACATTTTCCCACTTGCATTTCGTCAGCTGCATAGCATAATTGCCCAAATCATATTTCAATATTTTTAGAAAACAAGAAACCCCCCCACACAATTTTCAAAACACACATTGGTATTTTTTGATGGGTCTTGTTCCTTCTGCTTATTTATTCATCCATCTGGTTGTGGTTTTCTTTACAACGTCAATGAACAATAACAAAATATTGGGAGATATCTAGTGTGTTTTGCAAAATATACCTGGACTTGGATGTTTTTCCTCCCAAAATTTACACAGTTTGAAATAGTATGAATAATAGAAGGCCATAGGAAAATGAAATGTTGAAAAGATTTATTCATCAAATTAACTAATATCTCAATAAACATGTTTTTCATTCCCTGCTTGAAAGGGCAGTAGATGTATGAATGCATGAAGACTAGTGGCTATGAGTGCAATAACATATTTTCTCTGTTCATGTTATGGTCTAATGCCAGAGCCTGATTGGTCACTGCGAGTGCTGACTACTACTAACGTAAACCCCCCACTCTCAGCAGTTCTCTTTCTCTCCGCACTAGTCTCAATGACACAGCAGGACAGCAAATTTACACTCATATCAATGGACTTGGCCGTCCAGATCTATTCTTTTGGTTAAGTTATCTTGTAATTGTGAAAGCAAAAAATAACACTGGGGGGAAAAATGTCTTGCGACGTGAGATGAAATAATACTACGTCTGCTTTTCTATTTAAAGCATCCCATTGGAATAGGGAGTTGCCCCTTACTCTGGTAATATAGATACTATGTATTTCCCGGAAAGTAAATAAGACATTTCTGGAAAATAAATAAAAATTGCAGTTATAGCAATAGATTTGTATAACTAATGTACTGTATCTAAATCATATATATATTTTTTGTTTTTTTGTTTTTGTTTATTTCAGCTCGTACACAGACATCATCAAAGTCACACTTTCTTTACAGAGCTTAGAGTTCGTTTCGTACTCGCCGAAAACGGAACGGGTGGAAGCAGCCTTGCTTGTCGAGTCCCGTCCCAAAACTTTCATCCAAAGATTTTTCGTGTTTTCACAGATATTTATCACACAGCAATTTCATGAGAGTCTTCACAGATATTATGTAACACATTAATTTTAAAATAGTCAACATCAAAATTTATGGTTATGTATGATGCCAATATTTGTACATTAGTACATTTACACATTAGTTTCAAAAATAGCCAAAATTTATGGTTATGTATGATGCTAATATTTGGAATTTGAATGATTTGTAACGAGTGTAACAAACAGCTATCAATGCTTTCGTCCCAGGGTTGCCGCGGACTCAGTTTACGTAATTAGATATGAGAGAGGTTCTCAGTTTCTTCTTGAAGTCCTTGAAATTATCAGACAGTTTTAGGTCAGAGTTCAGTTTGTTCCAATTTCTTACACCGACAACCGTCAGCGATTGTCCTCCAAGTGTACTGGACACTTGTCGTTGGTCAAAGTTTAATAATCCTCTGAGGTCGTGTTTTGTGTCCCTGAGGGTGAATAGGCTTTGAATATTTACTGGTAGCATACATCTAGAAACTTTGTACACATTTAACAGTCCTACAAAAGTGATTAAGTCTTGGAGCTTCAGTATTCCAGTGTTTATAAAGAGGTCGTTCGTGTGAGAATTGTACGGCTTTTTGCAAATGATCCTCAGTGCTCTTTTCTGTTGTTTGTAAAGTGCTTCTAATGATGTCTGGTATGCGTGACCCCAGTCCTCTGAACAATAGTATAGATGTGGCTCTATGAGTGTCAAATACATTATTCTTAAAGCAGATGTACTAATTTTATTTTGCAGCCTCCACAGAATGGCCATATTTCTTGATATTTTTTTGCACAAGTTTGTAATTTGTTGTTTCCAGTTAAGTAAACAATCAAGTGTTATGCCAAGCATTTGATACTCATTAACTCGTTCAATCTTGATACCGTTTGACACTAAGTTTAAGTCTTCGCTTAGTTTTCTTTTCCCAAATAGCATATATTTAGTTTTGGATGGATTTAAAGATAATATATTTGCATTGAACTAAGCCTGTAAAATTGACATTTCTCTGTTTATACAAGCTTCCATTTGTCTTAAATTATGTCCAGTACATAATATACTGGTGTCATCGGCAAACATTACCATTTTGAGGGAACATGCCTTTGCAATGTGTCAGGTTCAAAGTGCTAACTGAATATCTGTATAAAAGAAAAGGATCAGCAGACAAATACAAGTGAGGCAGAATATTGAGTTTTCTCGCGAGGAGTGAGATACAGATTGCGTTCTACAATCTGACTACACTAAAAAATCTGTTTACACTCCTCGCTCTTTTTATTTGGAATGCCCTACCCACAGTGTGAGACGATAAGCCCCTGAGGGGGGGGGGGGTGGGGGGTGGGGGGGGAGAGAGATTGTGGGCTTCGTCTCGTAAGAAAAGAAACAAAAAGTAATGCACAAAGTGTTGCGTGCAGATATGGCTATATCAGCAAAACAGTTTAAGCAATATTCCGAGAGATAAAAAGAGAAAGTAATGTTCTTTAAGGAAGATCAGAAGGTTCATGACGCATCGTTTGACGCGTTGCCCTCACGATCTGCTCTGGTGGACGCCGAGATGTCAGCAGTATCTTGTTTGACACAACCGCCATCTCGCCCCTGACCCAGCCGTAATCCCTCTGCTCTGTTGCACAAGATAAGAACAAGCAAGTTAAAGCAGCAAGCATACTGAACAGTAACATTACCAATAAGCACTCATTAGAGAACGCATGATAACATATATATACAATTTTTCTAACAATTTCCTCCTGTTTATCATAAGTTCTCGGGGACTAACTTATCACCCATATGGCCACTTCGAAAGATTTTCAGCCAAGGGATCACATTTCGCAAGAACCAGCTTACACTTGGGAGGAAATTGAGTCTTAATCGTCAAAGCCAGAGTCAGGAAACAAATCGGACAGGTTTACCACAATAGATTCGCTGACAGAGTCGTCACTAGAGAAAGAACTCCCGTCGATCGAAAGGTCATCACCCTTGGAGAAACAGAAAAGTCTCAGCTGGTGGAGAGATAGCAGCTGTAATTAACCCATTAATTAAGGATCGGAGACAAGGAATGCAACAACATCCACACAGGGTCAAAATGGCAGAGAAAACGGCAATGGAGACCAGGACCGAGGAAACCAGGGTGCGGTACTTTCCGAACACGTTCAACCAGTCGGTCCAAACCTCCGTGTTCACCCCACTGTGTTCCTTCATCTTCCCATTCAAGGTTCGCAGACGCTCAAGGGCCCGGGACAGGCTTCCGTCGGCTGCAGTATTATTTGGAATAAATGTGCAACATTGCTCACCAAACATGGCGCAGACACCGCCCTCTTTTGAGAGTAGCATGTCAAGGGCCATTCGATTCTGGAAAGCCATGAGGGAAGTAGCGGCCGGTTGGGAGTGGACCGCCTTGAAACCCGCCTCGGTCCAGTTTCCAAGCCTCTGCACGTTGTAATGTAGCTAATCCTGTCAACATTTTTGTTAAGAGTACACCACCAACACAGCGCGGATTCAAAACCAGCCGCTATCTGATCCACCAGCTTATACTCATCCGGTACTCCTCTAGGGACACCAATGGCGTCTATGTAAGCTGGATTAGCTGCACCCTGCCATTCGGCGTTTCGCTTCGTTCTCGGCCAGAATTCGGGCACAACGGACTTAGCAAAAGATGCCAGATCACAAGAGGACATTGGCATCAAATGAACAGGAAACAACGGGGCCACCAAAACGCAAATTCCAGAGCTCTTCAAAGCCAACCCATCACAAAGTTTGTTACCATTACACCAAAACCAAATATCACCACGAGCAATGGGCAAAAAAAAAAAAAAGCGGCAGTGACATTGGTCATGGACCCACACCATGGAGTAGGTAGGGCACCGAGCCTTTCACCGGCACCAGGTAATCTAACGCATGCAAAACTACCCTTAACCACATCAGACGAAAAAAGGGGTCCACACTCTGTCATAGAGGCAACAGGGTAAACCCCATCCCATCCAAAACAATCATGAGCAGGCGAAATGGACGAGCCCAACATCAAAACAACAGCACACCTAGGCCGTTGGTCTGACCGCCTATTCCTGTGGAGGCTACAAAATAGCTGTCCACACCAGTGAGGAGCATACCTGTGACTTTTGCTCCTGCTGACAGGGTGCAATTATCTACAACGGGACGGTCTGCGATCGACACTGTTTTGCTAATGCAAATAGCAATAGGAAAGTGAGGATCAATTCCAGAGGACCAAGCCCACAGTTGAAAACCCCAAAAGGAAGTGCTAAACAAGGTGGCATTTGGAGGACGAATTTGACCATCAGGGAGTGTAAGAGTCAAAAGGAGGCTTGTGCCCTGATTCCTCAAAGTTACTCGTTTAGCAAAGAACACAGCCTCTTCACTGGAACCAGAGAGCCAAAAATCCTGCGTTTGTGTGGCGACAAGGGTGCCCCAGTCGGTGCTAACCGGGTGACTAGTTAAACACCACCAATATCCGAGCTATTTATCCCCAGTAGTGGGGTGACCATTTCGAAACCTTTCAAACTTTTCATAGGTAAAATAATAGAAGAAGATGTATTAGGAGCCACAGTAAACATTAATGAGTTATTGTAAGTCCAAGACAAAAGCCATGGCACGCAAGTTGGAACGCGGACGGTTTCTGGTGTACAAACAACATGATCAAAAGGGGATTTTGTGTTGCGCTTATGTCTAGCAATTTTTCCCCATGAGCCATATTGATTAGAATCAGCATTGGTAGTTGCCTGAGAAAAGAATGTTCGAGGCTCATGGTACTCTATCCATACAAATAAAATAACCCCCGAAAAAAAAATATATATAAAGCAACCAAAAGCACATGGTAGTTATGAATGACTCTCTAATGCTCACATTTTGGATCGCCTCAGAGTCAACACCCTGATCTTCGGGTTGGTGTCTTGGAAATTGGCTTCTGCTAGCTTTCGTGTCAACCCTGGATCTTGGCACCAGGATCAGGCACTATTACCAGACTTTGCTCACCTTCCTTACTTAGGTTGGGTCTGCGGAGATCACCTTTTTACAATGAGATAAATGCAGAAAACAAATAAATGCAGAAAAAACAATATTCTTTTCCTTCACATTTATGTAATTGTATATATGTATTGTCTGAAACGGTTACAATGGAGTCGAGAACTTTCCTCTCTGAGGTCTTAAATTGCCTTGTGAAAAAGCTGCAAAACCGTATGTCGTATAAATAGCTTCAACTTGTTTCACCATACCCCCCCGTCGAGACATGGATGACCCCATGACTCGAAATAGCAGCCCATTTGAACAAGTTACGAGGCAAGACAGGTTTGCCCAAAGGTCAAACAAAAAGACCATCAGTGTTTTTAGTTGCACCCCGCTTTTCCCAAGAGAGTCGTTCCTGGGAGGGGCTCTGAGACTGCATGTCAAGCAACACATCAGGGGAGATGTGTGACATTGAATCATGATCAGTGAGAGACGAGAGGACATGGAGCAGGCCTTCTGCAGCGGCCCTAGCGGATTTGTCAGCAAAAGCATTACCGAGAGAAACAGGATCAGAGCTTGCAGTGTGAGCAGCACATTTGCAAACCGCCACCTTTAAAGGTAGCTGGACAGCGTCCAAAAGTTGTTAGTAATGTGGAACGGGTGACGGGCTTCCCCGTAGAAGTTATCATGCCACGGTTGCTCCACTGCTGAGCAAATAGGTGCACTGTAGCAAAAGCATACTGACTCTCAGTCCAGATAGTGACGGACTTGTTTGCAAACAATTTGCAGGCCCCAGTCAAAGCAATGAGCTCAGCGGCCTGTGCTGACATATAGGATGGCAGTTTAGCAGCCTCCAAGACTTCGTCAGCAGTAACAATGGCATACCCAGTAAGGGTCACACCAAATTCATTTTTCTTAGAAGACCCATCAACAAAACCCACATGACCATCTGGCAGAGGCGTATCTCCCAAATCAGGCAGAGCCTTTGCAATCTGTTGAGCAGCATCGACACAATCATGGAATTCGCCGTCGTCAGGAAGGGGAATGAGACCCCTGGCACAAGGGATAGCTGTTAGGTTCAGATTCAGCACAAGGATCAGCAGACAAAACCAGTGAGACAGAATGTTGATCTTTTCTCGCGAGGAGTGCATCCAGACTTACAGCAATCCAAAATACACTAAAGGTCATGTTTACACTCCTCTCTTTTTATTAAGGAATGCCCTACCTACAATGTGAGACTAGCCCCTGATAGGTGGGGGGAAAGCGTGGGCTAGTCTCAAGAGTGAAGAAACGAGATTCTATGTGAAACTAGAAGTCGCGGACAGGATCCCATGAGAAACGAAAAGTGAATGTTATGGGAAACAAAGTAGTCATGAGAAAAGAGTGCATAGACAAAATGACATGTGCAGACATCAACAACTTTCTTGGATTCCCAGATGTGTAGAAGGTCAGGAAGCTCCAGACAGCATCGTTTGACTTGCTGTGGACTGGGTGATGTCTGCAAGAAGAAACAGCAAGCATTCTGCGCAATAACTTTATTAATAAGTACTCATTAGGGAACGCATGATAACATATATATACAATTTATCTAACAATAGCCTTCTCATTGATCAATCTTAAATCATGCTTTTCCTCCTTTGAAGCGACTATGTACTTCAAACCCAAACGGCACCATTTTATAGTGAAAAAATGTGTTGAATTTATTCGTTTTCGACATAATACTGGTCGCAAATTTGCATGTAGAGCATTTTTGAGTTGTTGATCATAGACATCAGTTGAACACTCTTTCTGGTCTGTGTCTAAAGTCTTCAAACAACTCATCTTCTTTTTGTTTAGTTCGGCCAATGTCTGTGTAATTTGCTCTACGTTGGAATTTTATTTTTATCCTGCCCAATAGTTGGTCAATTTGTATTTGTAATGGCACCCCGTTATATTCCAATGGACGGCCCTGGAGATCAAAAGGACTCCAGGTGCCTTTAACGCTTGCCCAATGTTTGGTTAAGGATGCCATGAAAACCTGTTGTACTTAATCACCTCTCAAATTATAGGAAGCAATGAGTTGTTTAATTTGGGGTACAAAGACGGAAAGGATGGTTCGCTTTGCCGTGCCACAACATCTGTCTTTGTAATTTGATCATTTTTCTCATCTTCATTCATCACATTCTCAGCTGCGGTTCTTAAGCGAGCTCGCGCTGACACTGTGTCATCTTCCTGTCTGTGGAACAGCAAGTTCTTTTTTATCTTTTCTTTTCCTTATCTTTCAATTTTCCTCTCATCTGGGAAAATGAGAATGTAATTTTGCTTTTTAATTTTTAAAGTTGGTTTTAAAGTCTTGCAAAATTGCTATTTCCTTACTGCACCGAGATAAACTGTTAAATATATCTTTAAAAATAAACAAACAAAAACAATATATGCTCTTCAAAATGGGACCCAAATGTCAGACTACAAATCAAACCTCCTCCTTCACTCTCACATTTTTTGATAGAACAGTCTACTTAGCTAGACACTGTCATATCATACTAAATAATGGCCTGCAAATTAAATATAATGTTGTTGCTGTGGTCCAACAAAACATGTGACTAGAATTTGGACAATTACTAACCCCCATCAATTGATAAATTATCTCCTCACTAAAGTCCTAGCCTGTTAACCTATCTGCATCAAGAAGACATTTGCAATGCAGAGGATAAGAGAATAATAATAACACCATTGATTTCTAATCATTAACCTAATTTTATCCAGTTCTACAATGTATGTTTTCTCTTACTCTCACATTTTTATGAGGGTTGGGCACTCTCCTCGTCGGACGAGTTTCTGCCCACAACCCTCATATTATTCTATAATTTCTAATTTTTACATTTAACAATGCAAATCTGATAAACCATTGTCTAGCACACTGTTTTCGTGCACCAATTTAACGCAATTCCAACCTTTATAACGAACTGATACACAAAGACAAACATACACAGAAACAAACACACGGGCCCACAACATAGACATGACAATCTTCCCAGTTGATAACAAGGGTGGGGGGAGCAACTGAAGTGCGGAGAGCCTCGCCACCGCCACGTCGCATAATGCAACCCCCCACCTCTGTCCAAAATATGCATTTGTCAAGATATTTTATATTTTCGGTGTCGACCCCTTCCATTAATTTCCAATCTTTGCATTTTAATTCATGTCGGGGTAGCGACTTTTGTTTGCTATTTGATTTTCCCATGGTTTATTTTTCTAAATTTCAGAGTTGGCAATTCGAATGGCACCTACAGTGTCCTAAAGCCAATTTAATTCACAGGACAGTGGTAAAATATTCAATGAGTGGTAAGTCTCCTTTCCTCTGCTTCCACACAAAGCCACTGTTTACAATCCTGTGTGTTTTATATAAAGGAGAGCTCGAATGAGATCACTCTCAGTCAAACCATACACACACACACACACACACAATGCGCACTCTTATCGTCTCACAGGCAAGCAGGGGAGTCCGCCCTCCCGTGGATTTTAACAAACTCTTTAACCTTCCTATTGTGTAAAAAAAACTTATTTTTACCCTTTTCTTGAAGTAGATATAAAACCTATCTTTTCATGGATAAGGGAGCCAAACCAGCTAAAGAGTTAAGAAAAACATTGGATGAAAAAGATTGTTTTTAGGGTATTTTTTTTTTTTTTTTCTGATTCAATACACGGGTCAAAAATGACCCGCTAATACCACAGATGGCAGCAGAAAGCCAACACATTAGGAAGGTTAAGTTAGGAGGCCCCACGACACCTCAGCGGAATTTAACTGCTCCAAATTACCTGTACTTCTTTAGAAAACAGAGGAGTCCGCCCTCCCATGGAATTTAACTGACTTATAAGTCAGGGGACTCCATCATCCCAGCGGAATTTAACTGTTTCTAATTGCACTTGATAGGGTCTAGAATTGTCAAGGTTTTAAGTGACCTCTTGTCGCTGCACATTCATTCCTTTTAACAGAATCAATATTCGTACTCACAGTCTGCTGGTTCTTTTCCTCGGATGTTCTCGTCAACCACTCTGGTGTCCAACCGACTGATCGAGTCAGCCCCGTGAAAAGGGTTTCTTTATGTGCCTTGGCCAAGGACTTGTCCTGCGTCGAAAAGTCAGCCGGACCCCCGAGATAGGTCTATTGAGAATCCGGGACGAGCCCCCAAATTTCTGTCAGGTTCAAAGTGCTAACTGAATATCTGTATAAAAGAAAAGGATCAGCAGACAAACACAAGTGAGGCAGAATATTGAGTTTTCTCGCGAGGAGTGAGATACAGATTGCGTTCTACAATCTGACTACACTAAAAAATCTGTTTACACTCCTCGCTCTTTTTATTTGGAATGCCCTACCCACAGTGTGAGACGATTAGACCCGGGGGGGGGGGGGGGGGGGGGAAGAGATTGTGGGCTTCGTCTCGTAAGAAAAGAAACAAAAAGTAATGCACAAAGTGTTGCGTGCAGATATGGCTATATCAGCAAAACAGTTTAAGCTATATTCCGAGAGATAAAAAGAGAAAGTGATGTTCTTTAAGGAAGATCAGAAGGTTCATGACGCATCGTTTGACGCGTTGCCCTCACGATCTGCTCTGGTGGACGCCGAGATGTCAGCAGTATCTTGTTTGACACAACCGTCATCTCGCCCCTGACCCAGCCGTAATCCCTCTGCTCTGTTGCACAAGATAAGAACAAGCAAGGCAAAGCAGCAAGCATACTGAGCAGTAACATTACCAATAACCACTCATTAGAGAACGCATGATAACATATATATACAATTTTTCTAACACAATGTCATTTATGTGTAGCGTGAATAACCTAGGGCCCAAAATTGACCCTTGGGGGACGCCACACGTTATTTTCAATCTAGGTGACCTTTTGGTCTCTACTTGTACAAATTGGGTTCTATTTTTTAAGTAACTCCTGATCCATTTTAAGGCTGTACCCTTTACCCCATATCTAAACAATTTCTCAATCAATATTTCATGATGAAGTGTGTCGAAGGCCTTTTTAATATCAAGAAATATTCCAATGCTATATAGTTTTCTATCCATCGCCATTTTAGTGGTTTCTACAAAATCCAAAAGTGCATGTGCAGTCGAATGTTTTTTACGAAAACCATATTGATTTTTCGACAGTATATTTTTTTGTTCAATGTAATTCTCCAGCCTGCTATTGAATAATTTCTCAATGATTTTAGAACATTGGGGGAGGATAGAGATTGGGCGATAGTTGGTGATCTGGTGTTTGTCTCCTTTTTTAAATATGGGTAGAACTTTGGCAATTTTCATTTTATCAGGAAATATCTCACTGTTGAATGATAGATTGCAGATATGTGTAAGTGGAGGCGAAATGGCATGCACTATATATTTTAGCGTCCTCATGTCTAGTTCATCAACGTCAATTGATTTCTTGCTTGAACAACTCAGTATAGTATCTTCGACTTCCTTCAAAGTTATCTGGGACAGTGAAAAGTCGTCAGCAGTATTGTTTATTCCACGATCAAAAACATTCCAGTTTATCTCCTGAGAAGGAATGTCTCGGGCGAGTCTTGCCCCCACTTCGACAAAGAACTGATTAAACTTATCTGCGATTTGCTGGGGGTCATCCACTATTTGACCGTCAATGACCAAGTGTGTTTTTTCATTTCTCTTTCTTCTGCCCTCAGTGATAGAATAAATTATGTCCCAAAGTTTTTTAGTGTAATTTTGGCTTTCGGCTAATAATCTTCCATTGTACTCTTGTTTGGCTGTCCTCAATTTATTATTGACAGAATTTCTATAAGTTTTATACTTCTTGTGAGATCTATCCGTCTTGTCCTTCAGAAATTGCTTATATAATTTATTTTTTCCTTGCATGCATTTAGTAGTGTTTTGTTTAGCCATGGTTTGACATTTTTTTTTTTTTTCATTGTACGCTTGTATTTTTTTCTGTGACAATAGGGCAGTGCTTTTCATATGTTTCAAGCAATGTTTTTAGAAAGTTTTCATAGGCTCTGTTGACATTATTTTCCATATAAACCTCGGCCCATGAATTTCCTCTGAGTTCTTGGTCTAGGTTTCTAAGTACGGCATTGCTTTTTGTTCTCTTTGGTGAGTTTGCTGACTTTTGAGGGTTTGGCATTTTTTGGCCACTAATGCAGAAGACCGGTAAGTAATCAGATATATCACATATGAGGATGCCACTGATATGTTTACCGTAATAATTAGTATAGATGCTGTCAATTAGTGTTGCACTCTGAGGCGTGATTCGGCTTGGTTTGGTAATGAGTGGGCGTAGCCCGTGTGAGTACATTTGGTTCACAAAAACTTCCGTTTGCATGTTTTGACTTCGTCTTAGTAGGTCAATGTTAAAATCACCACATATGTAAATTTCTTTGTGTCTTATTTTTGAGAGGAGTACGGTCACTTGATTGTTGAACATTGCAAGGTCGTTCGACGGAGCTCTATACATACAGCAGATTACAGACTTTTTCCCTGTACACAATTCAATTTCTACCGTCAGACATTAGAGCACATTCTCTATTACAAGGGACAAGTCTTCCAAAATCTTCCAGTTCAGCCTGTCGTCAACGAACAGCGCGACTCCACCTCCAGATTTCTCCGACTGTTTTTTTTTTTGGGCAAAATTATATCCGTTAAGATGAAAAGCTGCTCCCCTTTCTTCAGTAATCCATGTTTCCGATATTGCAATAATGTTGAAGCGTTTGTCCAAGGTCAACAGGTAATCCTGGATTTTGTCGAAAGTTGCGTATAAACTCCTGCTGTTTATATGGATCAAAGAAAGTTTCTCTCCGTCGTCATTTATTTTGTTTAGGTTTTCTTCCAAAAAATATCCACAAGTGTCCACTTCGCTTGTATAAAAATTGCTTTCCGAGTCAATGCTTAGATTTGGGTCATGGGCACAATATTGATTTGTAGGCAGAGTCACATTTTCATAGGCTTTTACCAGGTCCATCATGATCTTTTGTTTATCTTGATTTGCCAGATTCCATGATTTATCCGAGCTAATCAAAGATGTTTTTGGACTTTCCATTTTCTTAATTTGCAAATTGATCCAGCTCAACCAAGGCCCTGATGAGCACTGGTCTTGTATTTTCTGGGGTAGCTCCATTTGGTTTCACGTAGATTTTACAGTTTGACGTCCAGGTGCTCTGAATTTTCCCTTGTTTTCTTAATTGTCGGGCTTTCCAGGCGATGGTGGCGTTTTTTTTAGTAAGATTTTTACATTGGAACCTTTCAAATTTCTTCCTTTCTTGAGCAGATCTGTTTTAAATTTTTTGCTTACAAATCTCAGCAATACAGCACGGGTGTCGTTGCCTCTGTCACTTGCAGCTTTTTTTGGAAGCAGGTAACATGAATCCAGAGTGTCTTTCTCCAGAGCTATGTTCTTTGTTTTAAGAAACGCGGTAACTTGAGCTTCAATGGAGCGATTATCCTGCTCCTCTGCCTGCGAGCCGATAACACCACTCGCCTGATTTGCGAGATTTGAGTTCTGGGCAAGATTTTAAGGCCGGTAATGAAGACATCATTACCTTTGATCTGCTGGTCGAGTTCCTCCACTTCGTTTGTGAGGTCGCTGATCAATTTATCCTTGTTCTTGTTCTCTTCTTTGAGAGATTTGACCTCTCTCCTTAGTTCCTGGACCTCCGCAAGTTGTTTGATGATTTCTTGCTGTCCACTCTGCATTTCTTTCAGGACTTTTTTAACTTCTTCTATTTCATTTTTAACGTCTAAAACTTCTTCTATTCTACTCTGCATTTCTTGCAGAGCTTTCTTGATTTCTTCATAACTTTCGGACTCCCGGGTATCCCTTTTCGGTGCCATTTATAATCATCGCGTCTTGACGTTAGCTTTGACAGCCTAGCATGGTTAGCAACCACGATGGCGATTTTGTGCAGTATTTCCTTCCAAAGCTGCAATGCAATTGCAAAAGCGGTTCGTGGGTTCGCTCGTCTTCCTTTCCTTTCGTCTGGTGTCGTTCTGAGAAGCTCGAGTCCGGTTCCCCGTTGGCGTGATTGTACACACACGCAAACATACCTTTGGCAGCGACCAGCTTCCCAGCTGTTACTCAAAACATTTAAAAAAAAAAACAACGAAATATTCATTTATTTGAAAATGTATCAAACAGACGCATTTTTGCCATTTTCTTCTAACTACTTTTTTTTGTTCCAAATAGCTTACCATTAGTTGAATCTCACAGTGCATTGTGGACAACTGTAGAATCTGGGTCAGTTATTGCGCAGTGTTACAAAATAGTAAGAACATGTCTTGAGCCATATATGGTGTAGATAAAGCGCGACATAAAAGTTCTTCAATTACTCAGAAGTTTTTATTTATTTTTCATAAATGACAAATGCACTCGGAAGTTGTTTGCTGATGTTGGCACAATTGGCGAATGGGAACTACAGGAGTGAGTACAGGCCCTATTAGGTATATATACGTATTCCGTAAATTTAGAGTGAAAAAACAAATTTAATGGAGTTGCGGGAGATGGCGCTGTTGCGCTTATCATTTACTTATGGTGACAGGCATCTACTTATACTATACGTATAGCAATATCATAAAATTGAGTGAGTAGGTGTAAATTTGTTAATCCCATGGGATCGATTGACAATTCTCGGCGATTGACTGATCAATTACGATCAACCTAATGGGCACCCTTGGCACACAGCCACTCAACTGAAAGGCTCCCCTTCAACAAATGTCATGTGCCAGTGAGTTTATTTAGTGCTCAGTTTTCGTTTGGGAAAACAGGACAGAGAATTGCACACAGTGTCGTTTCTGTCATCCCTCCACTGACCTAAACCCTGAGGCTTCTGTCATTGGGCACACTTTGTAACAGGCTCATTGTTCACCACGATAATGATATGCAGCAAATAGCAAAAATCAGTGAGTAGTTGGCCCTGAAAAATACATAGGTTTTGAATTGCTTACTAATGCCCCAAAAATGGTAGCATCAAAAAACGTAGTTCACCTATCAGGGGCCTGTTACATTGATGATTTTATTATATTTATTATAATAAATATAATAAAGTCCTGGGCTGTCCCCTGGACTCCATTGAGGTTGTGGGTGAGAGGAGGACATTGATTAAGCTTAAATCCATCATGGACAACACCTCTCACCCCCTCCATGAGAATGTGCGGTCCCTGAGCAGCTCCTTTAGCGGCAGACTTTTGCACCCTCGGTGTAGGAAGGAATGGTTCAGAAAAGAGGTCCTTCATTCCCTCTGCTGTCAGACTTTACAACATGCACGCCACCTGATAAAATGAACGTGTTTCATCTCTACTAGCAGCACTTGTGTTTGTCCTTGTCTGTTATTTACCCTTTTTTGTAATTCTGGCACTTGTTTTATTCTTGCACTCCTATTATTCTTGCACTCATATGTGCTGCTGTGACAAGTGAATTTCCCCGCTGTGGGATAAAAAAATGTTCTTTCAATCAATATCTGCACAATGTAGGCAGTGCTTTCATCTTGTATTACATTGAGTGCCAGATTTACATGATAAACACTACAAATCTGCAAAATACACAAAATAATAAATATAATAAAATCATCAATGTAACAGGCCCCTGATAGGTGAACTACGTTTTTTGATGCTACCATTTTTGGGGCATTAGTAAGCAATTCAAAACCTATGTATTTTTCAGGGTCAACATCTCAATATACTCAAAATGTGTGTGTTTCTTTGTTGGAGCAGGGCATCTTAACCAACAACTTCAATCACGTCAAATTTTTTTGGGTCTCTGGGTTGGTCAACTTTAGACTGTAAATAGTTCTTGGTGAAGACCTACCTTTTCACACTGCACTGTGAATGTTACTTGATGTGTTGGTTAAAATTAGCTAACTTATTTTTGAGTTAAACCTTGATGGTGATAGAATATTTTGCATGGGGTATCATAATCATGTATTTTTTAGTTTGTAGTAAAAATGCAGTTATTTGGTTTTCTATGACACCGTCATGATGTAAACTGGACTTTGTTCTAAAGACTGTGTGCTTGCATTGATGTTTTATGTCCATGTGGCAACATGCACTCTGTCTGACCTACATCTGCCAATCAGCTACAGAACTGAGGCATGGAAAAGCATGCACACACTTAACCGGTGTCCATGAACACACTGAAAAATGCATGAAAATTTCACATCACAATTGACATTCCCAAAATTATGACGTTGTCAGTGTTATCATATTTCAGCATTAAATTTAAACTAAAAGATTATAATAGAGCTGTCAATAATAAAGATTTATAGAATTTATTATTCTTTTTTTCAGTGGTCAATTTAGACATTTTTCCCCATAGCCCTTGATTAGAGGTATGCTGTATACAACCTGTATTTTGAGTACAAACTTATTTTTCCAAAACAAACAAATGCACACACTATCAAATTACCCAAATGCACCCGTACCTGATGGCGCAGGTTTGAGACACAAAGGTTTACGCGAGACAATGGTTAATCTTTGGCGTCTTTACATAGCAACTTTTTGGGAGCCTGAAAATGCAATCACTTTGTAGATTTTCTAAATATCCCCATTGTGGGACTAATGGATGTTATCTAATCTAATTTGTCACATTACAATTTTATATTTTCGATAAAAGTGCTGCTAACATTAGGAGTTATGCATGAATAGATAAAGGTAGAACAGAACAACAAAACTTAAGATGCTAGTGATGGAATGTAATTATGTAAAAGAAAGTTATACCACCTTCATGCCAAACATTTAAGAAACTGCTACCTGAGACTTAAAGGAAATATGGCGTCAAGATGATAATTTTTTTTACCTACAAGCTCAAGTAATATAATAGGACTAGGGAGCCAACTAGGGTGCTGTGAAGGGGTAAAAATAGGATCCTCTTCTCTTCAGTCAGAGCCGCCCAACATCCCACCCCCCCCCCCCCCTCGTCGACTGACTCGTCCAACCGCACATGTGTACAAATTGTCGTCCGTCCACTCACAACCGCACATGTTGTGTACAAATTGTCGTCCGTCGACTCACATGTGTCGTCAAACAAACGTTCGAACTTCTGACTTCGCACTGACGCCCCCCTACCGCCCCCTTCAACTTCTGACTTCGGACTGCCGCCCCCTATCGCCCCCTTCGTCCTCACCGCCCCCCTACCGCCCCCTTCGTCCTCACCGCCCCCCCGGGGGCGGTACCGCCCACTTTGGGAACCACTGGCCTAAACGGAGCCTCCATGACGGCAATTAACCCACTGACATCATTCCACTAAGAGAGTATTTTACCTAAGCACACTTGCATGCTCAGAAGCAGTTGAGTTGACATCAGTTGTAGTGTGTGGTGTGTCCAACTGCCAAGTGGACTGTGTGGGTGTTGGGTGGCTCATAGCAGACCCGCTCTGACTGAAGAGAAGAGGATCCTATTTTTACCCCTTCACAGCACCCTCATATCACAACAGCTGTCCCGAAATCTCATGTTTGTCCGGGTTCAGGAATAGCCTATCAACGCTCTTACCTTCTCCAGTCATGCATGCTCTCTCTGCGCTCCGACAAGTTGCTTGCTCCCAGTTTATAAAGTTTAACTAGTTTTCAATCTGACAAAACTGGATTTAAGGAATTACTTCAAAAGCAGGTAACGTTTTGAGAAATTTGTTTAAAAGGGACAGGTCTCCAGAAAAGAACGTCAACTCTGGTAACACTATTTTTAGAATATTTAGTTGTCGTCTACTCATATGGCTTTTCATTCTGAAAGAAGTGTTTAACACCAACAGACATTTTCTCTTCCCATTTGTTAACGCACAAGACTATAGTACACCTTTTCTGCTGCCATGAAATTCACAAGTTTCTATAGATAATGTGCTGCGAATTGGATTGAGAAATCTGGTAGTGATTTGTTTCTGTGAGCTTGTAATGGGTTATTTGTACAACCCTTTCCAATAGTAATTTTATTATTGTAAAATGTACATTTTAAGGATTTTTCTCAGTTTCTGATGAATTTTAGTTCAAGTAATTAATTCTATGCTATAGTTTTTTAAAATAACAATGGATTGATCAGACTTTTTTGTTTGGGTGGGTACACAGTTGAAGTACCTATCTTTACTATTACTATTTTTTTGTCAGCTATATATTATCTTGACGTTGGTATTGGGGTGCACTATAGCATGACCCAGTATTGATATTATGACATATTTAATGTTAGTTATGAATTCAATGCATATCTTAAGTTGTAATCGTGATTCTTGTCCCATTGAATTACGTAAAAATCTGTCTCTTATTGCTTCTTACACCTGGGATATATGATGTCATTATTTTATTTATGTGCGCTGCCGAGCTTCAGCTGGTCAGGATCAGTCATTTGAGGCAGATATTTCTTGTTAACCACTGATAGACATTAGGCACGTCAACATTGAGTCAACACGAAACAGGTGCTTCAGCAGGTATGTTCCAGCAGTGATTCCCAACCAGTGTGCTGTGAGGGATCAGTGTGCTGAGGGAAATTACCCAGTGTCAATTATTAAGACAAAAAAAGTATTTACTTTCCATCAGGGGTGTACCGATACAGTTTTTGACCAATAACACATGCATCAATATCAGGGCCTAACGACACAGAGCGTGATACAAATGGCTTTTTTTATACGATTTGATACGGTAAAAGCAATTTCTATACGATATTTCAATATTTTGAAATAGTAACAATGGCTTTTCTTTAACTAAATCTATACTAATTAAAAGTAACTCTAAATTATATATTTTTATTGGATTGTTTTTAATCAAGTTCAGCTTTACTGTTTCCAAAATGTAAAAAAAAACTGCATTGATATTACAACTAGCTAGTCCTCTTAAAATTCTAGCACAAAGTGCAACAGAAATAGATCATTCTATTTTTAAATGCAAACTTTCTTCATCAGAACATTGAATGCGTGGTTGAGATGTCCTACTGTGTGAGTGGTCATTGCTTGCACCATTTATTTGTCTAGTTAGGAAGTTAGGTAGTTAAGTAGTTAGTTACAATCAACAACAATTGCTGAGTATTGTTTAATTTGACTTGCCAGCATTGCAGTGCCACCCATTCTAAAGGCATCACTCACTCGAAGGTCGAGGTGTTCAATAATTGCGCGCCGATGTTTTTTTTGTCAGGGATAAAATCTATCAATTATGTGTTGCAGAGATACTCATTTAGTTTAATTCTCACATTCTTCCTAACCCCACAGCCCATGACAGCAGATCAGCCAAGATGGCATTCTCATCTCGTTTTTCCTTCTGGGAGCAAAAGGGAAGTCACGCTTGGAAATTTTGCAAATTAACCTAACCTAGCATGATGTTTAGAATTAACACACTGTCACATTTCGCCACTGTGTGTCAGACAGTCAGAGATTTTTAGAGTCTATGCTTATTTTATTCATTTATTTATAGTTAATTGTGTTTCAGTAGTGCACAAATAAGTTTGGGTGATAAAAATTGCCTGAGTTCTCTTGAAGAACAATCAAGATGACGCACGTTTTGTGGTTTGCATGGGTTGTTGGACAATGCTTTATGTCAAGTAGAAACACTTTTATATGCTGTCATTTGTATTAAAATATTTAGGTCAAAGAAGAAAACAAGCCAGACAGCAAAAATGTGAGTGATTTTCTTTTGATAGTAAGATAACATTAGTAGTCAAGCAAGGTGTGTGTTAGGTTTATGATTTAAGATTGATCACCAGTAACAACAACAACAACAATAATAATAATAATAATAATTTAGCATTAAAATTTCTCTTTTAAAGTAAAATGGATGATTGACATTGTATGATTACTACATCATACTGGATCTTCCTTCTCCCCTTGTTCGTCTCTGTGAGTAGTCAGATACTAGTGATGGGCTGTCCAACCGAGCCAAGTCTGTTCCTGCTCTTGATCCTGGAAGGGGGATATACCGGGCATTGAGCCCCCCAGCCGTTGCATCTTCAGACGTGGTTGGTCGAGTCAGGAGTCCCTCGCCACCTAGAGTCAGAACACCTGTTAAAGTGCCAGAACGTTTCAAAAGCCCTGAGCCATCATCGTCACCATCATCAAAGATGGCAGAGCGGTTCAAGAGTCCTGAAGCAAGACATAATTCTGTGTCCCCAAACCTGATTACAAATGGTAAGCAAGAACAAAATGATGTTGCACCATGTGTGAGCTTGCCGGACTCTACAGATGATCAAGGTCTGACTCGCAAGAAAGTAGTGAAAGTAGTACGTCGTGTTGTAAGGAAAGTCCTGCCCTCGGAGGTAGAAGAAACAACTGCACCAACACATGCATCAGAAATTCCAGAAGTAACCAGAAATGGTACTGCTCCAACTTCTGTGTCCAAGGGCCCGCTGATGTCTGCATTCTCTTTTAAACACGAAACAATCAAAACAGAAGACAAAGAAGACATTTCTCGAGGATCAACCAACTTGATGATGAGAGGCAGGACAAGAGAACCTCGATCAAGAATACGTAAAGGTGACCATGCTGAAACAAAAGAACTGGATAATAAAATTGATAATAAGGAGAAAAAGCAAGTTGAGACCAACAAAGAGATGAAAGAGGATACAGTCTCCCAAAAGTCTCAAGAGGACAATTTATGTCCTCCTGTACAATCACCAGTAGTCCCTGTGACTGAAAAAGGCGCACCTTCAAATAAATCACCACATTTTACCAAGTCCTCCCATTCCAGACCGACATCTTTGCCACAGGTCTTTGGCTTCATCCCAGCACCCAAGCCTACGTCTTTGCGTCCACCTCCAGGCTTTATACCTGTTACTAGACCAACAGCTTCTAAAAAATCCATCCCTACGAATGCAGAAATTGCAGCAGTTCCAAAAAAGACCTCACTTCATCCATCATGTCATCATGTCTCAAGCAATCAGCATCCTGAAGTGAACCATCCTCATCAAAGTGTCAGCTCTCACCCTATGCCTTCTGCACCAGAAGTCAGTCCCACTCATCAGCCAGCTGTCGGAAAACAAGAGGTATTTTATTACGATGATCTTCAGAATAGAAAATAAAAATAGAAAATTACAATTTTAAAGGGGAAGTAAACCCCAATATATTTTTACAATATGTTGATGTGCCCCCTCTTGTCTAATTACGGCCTTCTGATTTATATCGTGTTTGTAGAATGAGGTAAGTGGCAAAATTCACCCATTTTTATCCATCTCCGGGGCGGCCATTTTGCCACTTGCTGTTGACTGAAAATGAGATCATGGTTACCAGCCTCTGGTCAGAAGCCATCACAGCTCACTGGATTTCTGAAGCTGAGTCATGATTGGGTGTGACCTGAGACCTGGCTACTGTGATGACATTTTCAGTCGACAGCAAATAGCAAAATGGCCACCCCCTGAGATGGATAAAAACTGGTGGATTTTGCCTGTTAAGTTCATATTCTACAATCGAAACATTAATCAGAACACTGTGTTTTGACACGTTGGGATGCACAGAACATTGTTAAAAGAAAAATTTGGGGTTCCTCTTGCAGTGATAACTCCTGAATTTCTAAAACCTGCATAATTCTTTAAAACGTGGACGTTTTGCAGTCAATAACCCGAGCTCCCTGAAGATACTTTGCCAGGCCTCAGCTGCAGTCAGCTTCAGTTGTAACTTGGTGCTTGTTTGAAGTATCGAATCAATTCCGAAACTCACAGGTAGCCTTTAAAGAACAGCAAGTACTGGTGTAATGAGCTTGTGTGAATTGTTGACGTTAAACATCTATGTGCAGATTTCTTGCTCTCCAATCAGTGTACAGTGCATTGCAGTAATCGAACCTGGATAAAATATAAGCATGGATGACATATTCTAGGTCTGACTAATAGAGGTACGGTTTCAATTACTAATGCTTAATACCACCAATTCCTTTTCTGATCTGGTACCGAGTAGATTTCAAGATAGTTTCAGCTATGCCGGTCCGTTATAGCTATTTTGTGAAAACACTCCTTGTCTATATCCATTTTGAATGATAATTTTTTTTTATTTTTTTTTAGGAAACTTGACCTGTTTTTAGCCCATTTATTCCTATGTAAACCTCATGACTAAAGCGAAAAAATTGTTGCGTTGGACAATGGTCGGAAGGAATTCTGGACCAATTTGCGGTTCATGTTCGTTTTCCACCGTGCACTGTGACTTTTTACATCGTGTGTTTGATAAAAACTTGAAAACGGAACGTAAATGTTTTGTGGCATTAATTTAAGCAGACAGTGTTTGTTGTTGGGACTTAAATTAGAACAGATCACATTTCATGAGTAATAATAATAATGATAATGATAATAATACATTTTATTTATAAGGCGCCTTTCAAAGCACTCAAGGTCGCCGTACAACATAAAATAGCATATACACTTAAAATAAAAATAAAAACATTAAAAATGACGGGAGAGAAGAAGAAGAATACATCGCACATTTTGTCTTGCACTTTTCATAAAAATATTTTGTGCTACATAAAAGCAACAAAACTTAAGTTAACAACAAAAGTGAAACAACAAATCAAAGAGGATAAAAAAGCACAAGGCAATAAGATAAAAATTACACATTTCATGCAAACACTCAACTAAATCCAAATTCTTGACAAAGTTTAATAATTCACTTTCAACTTAATAGTTGATGTTTTTGGAGACACTTTCATCTGTATAAAATCAACGTGGTCTTTGTTCCTACTAGCTGATTGACACATAAGGTGGTAATTACTTGCCCTGAGTTGTCTGCCATTCTATACTTTTTGTAATTTTTGCATTAGTGCCTTTGCAGTGAATGTAATTCTGTTTTTGTTGTGCGAAGTGTGCATTTTGCTTTCTGGGGAGTTGTTTTATTGTGATGTATGCATTGTTCTTGTGAAAGAAGAAAAAAAACAAACTAAATAACCAACATAAACTCCCATGGTTGTCATAGCGAAGGTATTGCTGATCTGTGATCTGATATCATCAATGAATATGGCAACTTAACTTGCATTGCAAATTAACTCGTGGTTGCCATTCCTCATATGCTTTGTCAAACGCACCTCTCGGATTAAGGTGCCCCCGGCTTCCCGGTAACGGGTTTGTTTTAGCCGGGTTCGGAGATTCGTCCGTAATCTAATCACCCGAGTTAAATTAACTCCTCCGGAATCAATCTAATTTCTGTACGACGCCAATCCCTCTCAAGTCACCCGAAGCTCGTGCCGAGTAACTCAATTCGAGGCAGGACTTCGAAGTGACCGCATCGTATTGATGGCTCCCCGCTAATGTTTGAAGTTCTTATTCGTTACGGATATTTTTTAGATGTCTTTGTTAAGACCTCAGGGATTCGTTTGTATAGCGCACCCAAGCACTAGTTTTGCCGAAGTAAATGTTGATATGGGTCCGTTCCACTTGGTCGCTCATGCAGCGAGCCGACCAACTTTTTTATTCGAAAGAGAATCGAATTAATAAAAGTGTGGCAACAATAGCATTTAAGAAGAAAATTAATGCACTTTATATGATTAATTCTAACTTCGTATACGCAGATCTAGCACTCAACCGTCGGAGTTCTTCACCCCTCTTAATTGCTTTAAAAAGAATAACAACTATCCTAAACCGGATAAAAATGTCATGCTCTGTTTAGATTTGCCCAATAATTAATTTGGAAGGCAAGTCTATTTTTTGATCGTGTCCCGTTTAACTTTTGACGCGGCCCGACAATTTTAGGAACTGGGCCGCGCCCGACGGACAATCGAAATACTTTTATTCTCCTCCAACTCCAATGATTTATTTTAACCGTCGTCGTTATTTTATTTAGAAGAAGTAAATTTCCAACAATTCACTTTTAACGAAATCCACCCCTCCCTTAAATATTTACGAAAGTTATTTAATTCTCCAACTTCCTCGGAGTTACTTTTTCCGCGGCCCGTCAAAAAGGGGAAGCGGGCCTGAGCCTTTCAAATAGTTAGATAACTTTCCGTTCTACACAAAACCAATAATCTGATTTAAACACTTCCTTTAATTTTATTCAGACGAAACAACTTTCGAACGGATCGAAATTCACTCGTGGCTCAGATAACTACGGAAGTTATTTAAGTCTCTAACTTGTTCGGAGTTCCTTTTTACGCGGCCCGTCTAAAAGGGGAAGCGGGCCTGAGCCTTCGGTTGCATATTTAGTACAGATCCGCGCACAACGAAGTAAGTAATATACAAAACACATTTATTGAAAAAACATGGAATAGAATTACAAATCTCAATTACTCCAGAAACTGAACAATTTCACTCACTGATACCCGTGTTAATAAAATCATTCAATCCCAGAACAATTCGATTGCAAAACACAGTTCATAAAAAAGGGAAGAGGTAAATACCAGTTGCGTGCTATTTTTGGTGGAAGCAAAGTCGAGTGATCAGTTCGATCTTGCTTCTAAAATCCAAATTAGAGAAACAGGCTGGCCACGAGGAAGCCGGCGGCCCGATGACTATTCCCCCCTCTCGCTAAAATACATAAAAACGGTCATCCTCACCAATTTCTCGTTTAAAGTTGTCCAGTCCAATTTTTAGGAGTAAATCCAAGTTAATTTCAGTCCAGTGATCCTGCGTCTCACACAAAGATCTTTGGGACTTTGGAAAAAATCTTGAAACTCCTCCGGGCCTCTTCACGTATGAGAGCTCTTTTGGGGGAAAAAGCCCTGAAGCTGCTCCTGCAGGACCTTTTATAGACCTCTCCGTCCCCCCCTCCCCTTTCTTTTCTCCGGTACTTTCCCTATAGGGTAAGACTGCCCAGCTTTCCCACGCCTATAGAAGGGACTGGCCAGCTTTCTCACGCCTATAGAGGGAACTGGCCAGTTTTCCCACGCCCATAGAGGGAACTGGCCAGCCTCCCCACGCTTTATCTGTGGCCTTCAGCCGCTGTTTCCGCCCTGACCACGCAGTACTTTCCACCAAATGCACAGCTAGTGGTAAAACCTTTCACTTCCCCTTTTCACCCTTGACCTACTTTCTTAAACAATTTATGTCACGCCACTATTCTCATAGTGACGGGTTTCTTGATCGAATTGACAAATAATATTGCTTAAAGCGGTTACAGAATACATTTTTAGCCAAGCAAAGAAATAAAAATAAAAATCACATTTGTGCTTCTCCAAACAATTTATGTCACGCCACTATTCTCAGTGACGGGTCTCTTGATCGAATTGACAAATAATATTGCTTAAAGCGGTTACAGAATACATTTTTAGCCAAGCAAAGAAATAAAAATAAAAATCACATTTGTGCTTCCATGCGTGACTCACATTCTGACACCGTGTTCCTTTTTTATATCCATTTTAACCGGTTTAGCTTATTCTGGCCCCTCTTTTGGTCTCCCGTTTTGGTCTGGCGCCATCTTTTGGACAAATTTGGAATTTCAGCTCTGCCAATTTATTCCTGTGAACAATCCATATTCTACCATTTGCACCATCTCTACCCCCATGTTACATGACAGCTTATTACTATTGTATTTAAAAAGAAACACAACAAAGGAGAAGGCAGAGCGCCTGTCACTCTCCTGTCCGTCGTTGCAGTGTGATGTGGTCGATCCCCTTTGACTATATCACTCAGTTTTTACTTCAGCACCCCTGTCCATCTGTCCTGTTGCCTTGTAGTTCAGTTAAATACTAAATTCTCACCTTTGCTTGTCTTCTCAAAGTTGAAACGCTTAAGGAAGAATATAAACTGTCAAGGGCATTACATTTGTACCTATTAAGAATAAGCAACAGGTGGTCACGCAAGGTTTTTTGACTGTGGATGTAGAAATTCTACACATTGTATGATCATCCATTTCCGGCTTTAAAATGAGTTATTTTGTGGGTGTAGTTTGTAGTGACATTTTGTCATCAAAAACACCTCTATTGTAGTTTTCGTATGTCACAAAGCATTTGAAAAGGGTTGTGTTGACATTTTATATCCACTGTATACTAATAGTGAATGCTAAGGGTTGGGCCAAGTTTCAGCAGTTTGTTTTCAGCAACTATTCTCTGAACTCTTACATTAATATAATTACAGATCCCAATTTGATAAGTGCTAGTTAGTTTTTATGACCGTAAAGACTTGTCACTAAGACTTGTCATTTGCACAATTTTCACTTGTTTTCTTTTTGCATTGTCTTCATCCAATGTTTCATAGTGACCTTGTATTTTTTTCCTCTTCTCTTTCTTTCTCCCTCTCAATGGATTACACACATTGCTCACATTGGTTGCAATTGTCTCTATGTGGCTGCTGCGGTTAAGGTGGAGCCGCCAGTCAGTGTTGCGTCGACTGTCCAATCTACTGCCCTTGTAGCCTCACTGCCCCATAAGCCCCTCCAGGTATCAGAACTGTCCAACTTTCCTTTGGGCCACCTTACAGGAATTTGTAATCAAATGATGTGTCAGAGTGTAAGGCCAAGATTCCTTCCTCCGTTCCCTCTTTTCTCACGTTTAATTTCTGTTTTTGGTTCATTTCACATTTGAAGGATACCATTTTAATTTGGTGTGTCACTGATCCACCTTTCAAAGCATGCATTAATATACTGCACATCATATTAAACTACAAAACTACATTTTGTTCTGTGTGCTTGTTGATGGTTTAAGATTTACTGTTATTTGGTCTTTATTGTATGAGAAAAATATGCGGTAATCCCTCGTTTATCGCGGACAATTGGTTCCAAGACCACCCGCAATAGGTGAAAATCCGTGTCATCCTCTCATTTTTAACATACATGCATTTTTTTGTGTATCAATAAATGTATATTAAACCGTAAAAGTGCATATGTTATCATTAGAACATTAAATAATAGTTTCAAGCATGTAAATACTATATTAATAGTATAAATGACATACAGAAAATAATGTATAACTAATTTATATAATATAAATATAAATATGATACGTGTGTGTGTGTGTGTATAACATATGTAGATGTAGCTAAGCTATACAGACTGTAAATGTTTTTAGAACTCTTATTATTATAACAACTTTCTTATAACAAGGTACAAGTGTATGTACTGTAAATATGTTTTAGAACTCTTTTGTTATATTTTTTTATATGACAAGTTACAACACTAAATATGTTTTTAGAACTCTTATTATAACAACCAGCTCAGTGGCCTAGTAGTAGAGTGTCTGCCCTGAGACTGGAAGGTTGTGGGTTCAAACCACAGCCGGGTCATACCAAAGACTATAAAAATGGGACCCATTGCCTCCCTGCTTAGCACTCAGCATTAAGGGTTGGAATTGGGGGGTGAGATCACCAAATGATTCCCGAGCGCGGCACCGCTACTGCTCACTGCTCCCCTCTCCCCCAGGGGATGGATCAAAATCACATGGGGATGGGTTAAATGCAGAGGACAAATTTCACCACACCCAGATGTGTGTGTGACGATGATCATTGGGACTTTAACGTGGGACTTTTTTATAAGTGTACGTACTGTAATTGTGTGGGCACTCCCTGTCTTCTGCTGGCGTGCGGCAACTTTTGTGCCATAATTCCTCAATTTAAAGATAATTGGAATCAACCTCCCATCTATCCAAGACTTGTACCTGTCCAGGACCAGGAAACGTGCAAGTAACATCTCAACAGACCCTTCGCACCCAGGTTGCAGCCTGTTTGAACTACTCCCCTCCGGACGCCGTTATAGAGCTCTGTACACTAAAACCAGCAGACACAGAGACAGCTTCTTCCCCCAGGCTGTCGCTCTGATGAACTCACACCACTCTTAGAGTCTCAGAGTCATTACTGTGCAATAACATCCCGCTTGCCACACCTTTTTTGTCTACACTGTTTGGACTATGTCTCCTCTCTGCATCCATTGCAGCCTGGTCATCCTAGAAGAGGGACCCTCCCATCTGTGGTCTATTCTCAGGGTTTCTCATTTCCCCTAGCTGGAGTTTTGAGTTTTTCCTTGCCCTCTTGGGAGTTTAAGATCAGGGGGTGTTTGAGAATATCTTTCGTTCTTCACATGTCCTGAGTGTTGTTGTTAGTCACCTAAATGTTGAACAGAGGCTGTGATTTACCGAAGTCAAATTCCTTGTTTGGCATGCTCAAACATGGCGAATAAAAAACTCTTGAATCTTGAATCTTGAATCTTTAGAATTTTTATTTTGTATTCTTGAATTTTGTATTAATTTTTTTTTTTAAAGATCCGCGATGTACTGAAGCCACGATAAATGAACCACGATGTAGCGAGGGATTAGTGTATTTTTACTCTCTCTATTTATGGGCTGATTGGACATTGGATTGAATATTGTGGCCCAATTTTTTTTCATGCGTATTTTAGTGGTCAATTTATTATCCATCCATCCATCCATCCATCCATCCATCCATCCATCCATCCATCCATCCATCCATCCATCCATCCATCCATCCATCCATCCATCCATCCATCCATCCATCCATCCATCCATCCATCCATCCATCCATCCATCCATCCATCCATCTTCTTCCGCTTATCCGGGGTCGGGTCGCGGGGGCAGCAGCTTTAGGAGGGACTTCCCTCTCCCCAGCCACTTCGTCCAGCTCATCCCGGGGGATCCCAAGGCGTTCCCAGGCCAGCTGAGAGACATAGTCTCTCCAGCGCGTCCTGGGTCGTCCCCGGGGTCTCCTACCGGTGGGACATGCCCGGAACACCTCCCCAGGGAGGTGTCCAGGAGGCATCCTGATAAGATGCCCGAGCCACCTCATCTGGCTCCTCTCAACGTGGAGGAGTAGCGACTCTACTCCGAGTCTCTCCCGGATGACCGAGCTTCTCACCCTATCTCTAAGGGAGAGCCCGGACATCCTGCGGAGAAAACTCATTTCGGCCGCTTGTATCCGAGATCTCGTTCTTTCGGTCACGACCCATAGCTCGTGACCATAGGTGAGGGTAGGAGCGTAAATCGACCGGTAAATTGAGAGCTTTGCCCTTTGGCTCAGCTCTCTCTTCACCACAACAGACCGGTACAGGGTTCGCAGTACTGCCGACGCTGCACCGATCCGCCTGTCGATCTCACGCTCCATCCTCCCCTCACTCGTGAACAAGACTCCAAGATACTTAAACTCCTCCACTTGGGGCAGGATCTCATCCCCGATCCGGAGAGGGCATTCCACCCTTTTCCGATCAAGGACCATGGACTCGGATCTGGAGGTGTTGACCCTCATCCCGACCGCTTCACACTCGGCTGCGAACCGTTCCAGCGAGAGCTGGAGATCACGGCCTGAAGAAGCCAACAGCACCACGTCATCTGCAAAAAGCAGAAACGCGATGCTGAGGTCCCCAAACCGGACCCCCTCAACGCCTCGGCTGCGCCTACAAATTCTGTCCATAAAAATTATGAACAGAATCGGTGACAAAGGGCAGCCTTGGCGGAGTCCAACCCTCACTGGGAACGAATCCGACTTACTGCCGGAAATGCGGACCAGACTCTGGCATCGGTGATACAGGGACCGAACCACCCTTATCAGTTGGCTCGGCACCCCGTACTCCCGAAGCACCCTCCACAGAACCTCCCGAGGGACACGGTCGAACGCCTTCTCCAAGTCCACAAAACACATGTGGACTGGTTGGGCGAACTCCCATGCACCCTCGAGGATCCTGCCGAGGGTGTAGAGCTGGTCCACTGTTCCACGGCCAGGACGAAAGCCACACTGCTCCTCCTGAATCCGAGGTTCGACCTCCCGACGGACCCTCCTCTCCAGCACCCCTGAATAGACCTTACCAGGGAGGCTGAGGAGTGTGATTCCTCTGTAATTGGAACACACCCTCCGGTCCCCCTTCTTAAAGAGGGGAACCACCACCCCAGTCTGCCAATCCAGAGGCACTGTCCCCGATGTCCACGCAACGTTGTAGACGCGTGTCAGCCATGACAGCCCCCCAACATCCAGAGCCTTTAAGAACTCCGGGCGGAACTCATCCACCCCCGGGGCCTTGCCACCGAGGAGTTTTTTTAACTACGTCAGTGACTTCGACCCCAGAGATTGGAGAATCCGCCTCAGAGTCTCCAGGCCCTGCTTCCTCAATGGAAGGCGTGTAGGTGGAATTGAGGAGGTCTTCGAAGTATTCTCCCCACCGACTCACGACGTCCCGAGTCGAGGTCAGCAGCACGCCATCCCCACTGTAAACAGTGTTGACGTTGCACTGCTTCCCCCTCCTGAGACGCCGGATGGTGGACCAGAATTTCCTCGAAACCATCCGAAAGTCATTCTCTATGGCCTCACCAAACTCCTCCCACACCCGGGTTTTTGCCTCAGCAACCGCCGAAGCCGCGTTCCGCTTGGCCATCCGGTACCTGTCAGCTGCCTCCGGAGTCCCGCAGGCCAAAACGGCCCGATAGGACTCCTTCTTCAGTTTGACGGCATCCCTTACCGCCGGTGTCCACCAGCGGGTTCGGGGATTGCCGCCACGACAGGCACCAACGACCTTACGGCCACAGCTCCGGTCGGCCGCCTCAACAATGGAGGCGCGGAACATGGTCCACTCAGACTCAATGTCGCCCGCCTCCCCCGGGACGTGGGAAAAGCTCTGCCGGAGGTGGGAGTTGAAGCTCTTCCTGACAGGAGATTCTGCCAGACGTTCCCAGCAGACCCTCACAGAGCGTTTGGGTCTGCCAGGTCGGACCGGCATCTTCCCCCACCATCGGAACCAACCCACCACCAGGTGGTGATCAGTTGACAGCTCCGCCCCTCTCTTCACCCGAGTGTCCAAAACATGCAGCCGCAAATCCGACACGACTACAAAGTCGATCATCGAACTGCGGCCTAGGGTGTTCTGGTGCCAAGTGCACACATGGACACCCTTATGCTTGAACATGGTGTTCATTATTGAAAATCCGTATCGAGCACAGAAATCCAACAATAGAACACCGCTCGGGTTCAGATCGGAGGGGCCGTTCCTCCCAATCATGCCCTTCCAGGTCTCATTGTCATTGCCCACGTGAGCATTGAAGTCACCCAGTAGAACGATGGAGTCCCCAGAAGGAGCGCTCTCCAGCACTTCCTCCAGGGACCCCAAGAAGGGTGGGTACTCTGAGCTGCCGTTTGGTGCATAGACACAAACAACAGTCAGGACCCGTCCCCCCACCCGAAGGCGGAGGGAGGCTACCCTCTCGTTCATCGGGGTGAACCCCAATGTGCAGGCGCCCAGCCGGGGGGCAATAAGTATACCCACACCTGCTCGACGCCTCTCACCGTGGGCAACTCCACAGTGGAAGAGAGTCCAGCCCCTCTCGAGAGGGCTTGTACCGGAACCCAAACTGTGCGTGGAGGCTAGTCCGACTATATCTAGTTGGAATTTTTCTGCCTCGCACACCAGCTCGGGCTCCTTTCCAGCCAAGGAGGTGACATTCCATGTCCCAAGAGCCAGCTTCTGCAGCCGGGGATCAGACCGCCAAGGTCCCTGCCTTTGGCTGCCGCCCAGCTCACATTGCACCTGACCCCTTCGGCCCCTCCCACAGGTGCTGAGCCCATGGGAAGGGGGACCCACGTTTCCATTTCGGGCTATGCCCGGCCGGCCCCATGGGCGAAGGCCCAGCCACCAGACGCTCACCTTCGAGCCCTGCCTCCAGGCCTGGCTCCAGAGGGCCCCGGTGACCCGCGTCCGGGCGAGGGAAAATAAAGTCCATTTGTGTTTTTCGTCATAAGGGGCTTGGGTGAGCCGTGCTTTGTCTGACCCCTCACCTAGGACCCGTTTGCCATGGGTGACCCTACCAGGGGCATGAAGCCCCCGACAACATGGCTCCTAGGATCATAGGGGCACGCAAACCCCTCCACCACGATAAGGTGACGACTCATGGAGGGGGTCAATTTATTAAGCAGATAAAAAAAATTCCCCTAATGGGTTGTTAAAATAGTCATTGTTTTCTGTAATGATCCTTTGGCATGAGCTTTCTTTTTGTGATAACGTGGTGTAACTGCTCCCAGTCAACTGATTAGCTGACAGGAGATACTTGCATCTTGTATCTATGAAAATAGATGAATAATACTCACATATGATGCATATACTATATTCGTCTCTCAGTTGTGACTGTAATTTTCCTACACTACAATATTGTGCTGTATTTGAATAGACAAATATTACTTCAAAAGGGGATTTTAGACCAGTTAGTGGCTCATAGTTCAAATTACTATGTCCAATGTAATTTGGTAACGATATTTTAAATATTTAAAAACTACTCTGTATTGTTTCTATTTCACATGTCCCCATGTTTTCTTTGCTCATATGTGAACTCTAACCTCCTTTTTGCTGGCCAAAAGGAATCAGTGGAAGAGGACTCTGTAGCCCTCCTTCAGTCATCTCATGCTGCTTCTAAGCAGTCCCAGGTCTGATCTGCACTATACTCGAGTTTATAGCTCCACACAAAAATCACAAATCACTGTTTAGTGCTGTGTTACAGTCACCCGTTTTGCCTGCTGAGTGTAATTTTTCCAAGTCACCTTTTTGTTGTCAATAATCATGCCTAGCTTAAAGGGGACATATTATGGAAAATTTACATTTCAATTTCTTACTAACAAACAGCACTGCTTCTGACGTGCCTCCTCACTCATGAAATTTGAAACAAACAACTAAGATTTTTTTTGCATTTTGACAGAAGAATGTTGAACATTTGATTTAGACACCAGGGAGTTGTTTTACACTGTGAACATCATTTGTAATAATGTGTCTCCTTTTGAAAGATAAAAGCTTTGCTTATTTTTTCATTGTGTTTTTGCCCATTGATAATTGATGGATGGAGGTGTGTTGATGTGCTTTCCACACTTATAGATATGGCTTTGAAGGAGCATGTATTGCTCAATGGACTTTCTTCAGTCTATTTTTCACTGCATGATCCACCTTCTGTTCGGGCTGGTGTGGAACTGGAAAGACACCAGGCTGACTTAAAGTTATCTCCATGGTGCCTTGGTCACTTTTTGTCTCTTTGTCACTTAGGTAAAGACGGAGGAGCAGATAGCAGCAGAGCGGGCTTGGTATGGCTCTGAGAAGGTCTGGCTGGTCCATAAGGAGGGCTTTTCCCTGGGTGAGTTAACACTGCTTTGCATGTCCTGGTTTGAACCATTACAAGATGATCCTGATTCATGACATCCTCCTACTTGTGGGTCGCAATGACGCGTAAGCATCTGGGCTCCTTGTGGTACTATGAAATAACAGTAATTTCCCACAAGCCTTTGTGAAAGACCTGGATTATTGAGACATCGCCATAATGTCTGGACGACAAGATGCCCAGTTTTTCCCCTCACTTTGAACCCACGGCTTTGAATGTGACGTGATTATGGATTTTTACTAACAAGCTTCATGTCACACATTTACTGATAGTCTCGTCACATCTGACCACTGAAATTACCGAAAATGTCACAGTAAACCAAGAACCTGTCCGAGGTGGTGCTCGTCTTATCAGCCAGTTGTGTGGTTCAGTGGGCATCTTAGATGATGAGCGGCGGGAAGTCTTTTAGAAAAACTGTCTTCATGTGAGCAAACGGGAACTTTCGCTGAAGTTTTGCCAGTAGATACTGATGGGTTTAGTGCACAGGAGGAGGACGATGAAGATAACGCTCAATTACTTTTTGGAAGTCTACTATGTAATTAGAAAATGCAATTTATGGAGAAATTGCGTGTGAAGGCGAAGAGGTTGAATACATATTTGGGGATAGCTAAGTTTAAAGTTGGAACGGCTTGAATTAGTTGAAAAATGTAGAAATTAGAAGGGAAAAATTAAATTTTTGAGAATTTGGCGTGAATTTCAAAATTTAAAATTTGGAATTTTTGGTAAGTGGGAAGTTGTGGAATAGGTGGGCAAAAGATGAACATTTGAGAGTTGGAACTGGTTGAATCGGTCAAAAACGAAATTTGGGAAAAATTGGCGTGAATTTCAAAATTGAAAGTGTGGAATTTTTGGTAAGTGGGAAGTTGTGGAATAGGTAGGCAAAAGATGAACAGTTTAAAGTTGAAATGGGTTGAATCGGTTGAAAAATGTAGAAGTTACAGCAAATGTTGCATGCCCCATAGAGAATGAAGGGAATTTAAAAAAAACAAATTGTGCCAAAATTTGGAAAGAAACGAAAACTACGGGTTTAAAAGGCTCACTTTGGAATTCTAAAGTTGAAATGGGTTGAATCGGAAAAAAAATTGTAAAAGTTAGAGCAAATGTTGAATTCCCCATAAAGAATGAATGGGAATTTTAAAAAAAAAATGCGCCAAAATGTTTTGAAATTTGGAACGAAACGAAAACTACGGGTTTAAGACGTTCACTTTGGAATTCTAAAGTCGAAACGGGTTGAATCGGACAAAAATTGTACAAGTTAGAGCAAATGTTGAATGCCCCATAGAGAATGAATGGGAATTAAAAAAAAAAAATTGCGCCAGAATATTTTTAAATTTGGAACGAAGCGAAAACTACGGGTTAAATAGGTTCACTTTGAAATTCTAAAGTTGAAACGGGTTGAATCGGACAAAAATTGTAAAAGTTAGAGCAAATGTTTAATTTAGGTCACTTCTGGTTTTAATTAGGGTACTTCTGGTTGAATTAAGGTCACTTCCGGTTTATTTGGGCCACTTCCGGTTTAGCTGAGGTCACTCCCGGTTTATTTGTTTCACTTTAGGTTTAATTTAGGTCACATCCGGTTCATTTGGGTCACTTCGGGTTTAATTTAAGTCACTTCCGGTTTGATTTGGGGCACTTCCAGTTTAATTTAGGTCACTTCCGGTTAGATTTGGGGCACTTCGGTTCAATTTAGGTCACTTCCGGTTTGATTTGGGGCACTTCCGGTTCACTTCCTGTTCATGTTGGGGCACTTCCTGTTCATTTCGGGCCCTTCCTGTTTGTTTTGGGGCACTTCCGGTTCACTTTGTGTTCATTTTGGGGCACTTCTGGGTCAATCCAAGATGGCCGACACACTGTGGAAGTAGGGGAGAAGGGGTGAACTGGGTAAGCATAGTGGAAGTGGGGTGAAGGGGGTGAATATGGTAAGCAAAAGATGAACAGTTGAAAGTTGGAACGGGTTGAATCGGTTGAAAAATGTAGAAATTAGAGGTGAAAAACGAAATTTTGTAAAATTTTGCGGAAATTTTAAATGTGAAAACGTGAATTTTTTTAATTTGGCAATTTTGGGAATGTCGAGAATCTTTCCGAATGTTATTTGAATGTGCTGAATGATGTGAATTTTAAACTGGAACGACGTAAATGTGAAATGTTGAATGTGCCATTAAGAATGAATGGGGAAAAATTAGTCGTAAATTTGCGAATTTTGCGAAAACGGAAAATTTTAGGAATGACAAAATGCAAGCGCTCATGTCATGAATATTTGGAATACGTCAAAAGTGGAATGGGGTGAATCGGTTGAATTATGTGGAAGTAGTTGAAGGACAAAAACGTGAGGAGAATAAAATAGAAGAAGAAGAATAAAGTGAATGGAGTAGAATAACATAAGTGTGAAGGCCTTCGCCTTCACACTAACTAGATGTGTACAGCATTGTTTGGACAAAAGTATTTCTGGGTGTTTAAAGTTATGATTGCTTATTTAGAGGTGCCTCATGAAGTGATCAAATGTTACTACTGAAAAGACCAATGTGGCAAAAATGATAAAATGTTGATATGATTTAATGATTGTTTTAAGGCTGTTAGAGATGAATGGGTATGAACAAAGATTATTACAGTCATCAGTATTATCACATCATTGTATAATGCATTTTAGGTGAATATACTAGTTACATGCATCTATAATGTGTCGAAGCTTTATTTAGCATTGCTCTACAATCTTTGCACATTAGTCATGTAAAGAGCAGCAATGAAAATAAATGACCATGCGTGATGAACTAAAATGTACTTACACCATGCCTCGCTTAATGGCTTTTTTTTTGCCCCCCTTCATTGTCTGCATACAGTCCAATTCTCTTGGATTAATTTTAAATATGCAGTTTTATACGTGTCACATTTGCTGGTGAAAAAAATCTCACCATTACCTGGTACGGTTAATAACTTCTCCTTCTCCTTTTCCTTCTCCTTGTCCCTCTCTTGCTTCTCCTTATGATGCTTCTACTGCTCCTCCTTCTCTTTTTTTTTCTCCTTCTCCTTCCCTGATTTCTGTTCATTTCATTATCATGTAGGTCCCTGCCTGTTGGTAACATCTCAAGTGTATATATGACTGACACAAATGTATGCTGGCTAATGTGAAACTATTGTCGTCTTTGCTCTATGCGCAGCAACGGTGGTAAAAACTGAGCCAGGGTCCCTGCAAGAAGGCAAGGTGAAAATCCAACTAGAGCATGATGGGGCAATACTTGATGTGGATGAAGATGATATTGAAAAGGTGAGTGAAAGAATCAAGGAGAAAAATAGATGAATGCCTCATCTCTCTCCAGTATTCCCTTGCAAGTTCAAAATTCATCATAGTTCATCATTCACACACCCTCTATATTGCATTTTTTTAAGCAATATCATGAGCAAAACGTCTTCCTTTCCACAGGCGCTTACTCCAGCTTACTGACAAACAGGCTACTGTCCTAAAAATCCATAATATTGTGGCGATCTTTTTAATAATTTCAGAGGTTGACAAATACTAAAGTCTCGCACACAAATTTAAACAATATCCGATGTTATTGTGGCACTCACTCGGCGAGTACTTCAGCACAAAATTCAATGCGAGTATAGCGACGTGGTTCGTCCATGAAATGACGAGGAGGACATGTACAAGGTTAAGGTGGTCTTGTAAAACGGCTCTCCGCTTCATGCTTCTGTGTTCCTCATTCTGGGGTAGGCACTTGAAGCTTTGGAGAATCACAACAGACCTTTTCCTCGTCTGGGAAAGCCAGTTTAAAAAACAATTGAGTATTCTTGTAATCACACAAATTGCCAACAGTGCAACAAGCTCCCAAGTCGTGTAAGATGATCGCTTAAAATGGAAATGTAGACACATATGTCATTAAACAGACTTCAGCATGAATACAGTTTGATTTTGTTAGAAGGGAGATGTGCTTCAATTGTGCACTTATTCTTAGAGTAACCCATACTCTATATATTTAATATAATATAATACATTATATTTATACATACCGTATTTGCCGGTGTATTGGTCGACCTTTTTCGATCCAAAATCGACCGAAAAAAATCGACCTCGACTTATACACCGAGTCATAAAATTTAACTTCGTATTCATCGCTTCAAATGTGATGGTAACCAAGGCCGTTTCTCATGCATCTCATTGTGCGTTGCACTTAGAAAATTTGAACCGGGCGGCGTGCGCGAGTGCGCGGCCCGCTGGAAGTCGAATGAGGCTCAGCAATCTCCTCCGCGGTGCTTATAAACAGCCGATCCGCTCGGCGGGGGCTATTTTCGGCCACTCGGCGCGTGCGCACGGCCTCCCGGATATGCCGGGCGGCGTGCGCGAGTGCGCGGCCCGCTGGAAGTCGAATGAGGCTCAGCGATCTCCTCCGCGGTGCTTATAAGCAGCCGATCCGCTCGGCGGGGGCTATTTTCGGCCACTTGGCGCGTGCGCACGGCCTCCCGGATGTGCCGGGCGGGTGCGCGAGCTCGCCGGCCGCTGGAAGTCGAATGAGGCTCCGCGATCTCCTCCGCGGTGCTTATAAACAGACGATCCGCTCGGCGTGGGCTATTTTCGGCCACTTGGCGCGTGCGCACGGCCTCCCGGATGTGCCGGGCGGGTGCGCGAGCTCGCCGGCCGCTGAAAGTCGAGGCTCCGCGATCTCCTCCGCGGTGCTTATAAACAGCCGCATGCGCACGGCCTCCCGGAATTTGAACACATTTCGTCAATAAATTCCGCATATTGAATTTTGAAGTTTAATATAATGCAACAATTGAGCTCGACTTATACAAAGGATATATCATAAAATCGTAAATTTCCGTCGAATTTTAGGGGGTCGACTTATACACCGAGTCGACCTGTACACCGGCAAATACGGTAAATATTTATGTTTGGGATAAAGATTTCAGAAGTACGTATGTGGAAAACGATTTCACGTTTTCTTTGCATCCACTGACAAACCAAATTTCGACTTCCGAACCAGTGCCCCACGGAAACGGAAAATACGGTACTCAACATAACCACAAAGGTGGTGTAATAAAAAATTATACACACATTTCTCATTTCTGGATGAAATGTAAACTTTTCCAAAATGATTGTTTTTTGTATAGCTTGTTGCACATATTTTACATGGATCGAAATATTTATTTTCTGACTTAACCTGCTTGTTTCAGGCCAACCCTCCATCATACGATCGGTCCGAGGATCTGGCTTTGCTGCTCTATCTTAATGAATCCAGTGTGATGCATTGCTTGCGGCAACGCTATGGAGGAAACCTCATCCACTCCTATGCTGGACCCAACATGGTGGTCATTAACCCTGTCAGTACAGCCTCCATGTATTCAGAAAAGGTAACTGACAAATATATCTCAAACATAGACTACAGTCATCGTCAGAGAAATTAAAAGATGAATAAGCTGCATTTATGTTTCGTTTTTTTCAAAATGCAGGGCAGGGCTATTAAATTAATTAATAAACAAGGCCGCCGTTTAAAAAATTACACGTTATAAATGTTTTTATTAGGGCTGCCAAAGTTAAAAAGCGAAAAGGTCTCAGATTAAATACAACATTTAAAGCCCTGAAAAAATGTAACTCATTTGACATGGATAGATCTACTTTCTGTGGCAACCTATAACCATTGCTCATGTTTGCAGTCAAATTTAGGGGAGTCACTTGCGCAAAGTAGGTAGTTTTATACCTGTGGGTAGTCCATTTTACTTGTTTTTTTTTGTTCGTTCCAACTTAAAACTGTTCAGCTCATACATACTCCAGAAAAAAATCACATTTTCAAAATAAAATTCCCAAATTAATCGTTTCTAGATATTTTTAATGATTTGTAATTTGACTATCGGTAGATTTTACTTTTCATTTGCAACAAATGAAACGTTGTTGTACTACAGGGCAACCTCGAATCCCCACAAAGCCTTCATAAATGGGGGTTTCAGACTTGCAGGAGTCAGCAGTACCATTCAAAATTCCCGCAGAAATGTAATATTTATATTGTAATATAATCGATCAAATTTCTCGTCCTTTGTCAACATCGTCGCGCGTGCGCCCTGACGTCAGCCTCGTCTTTATTCCACAGATCTAGTATATAACTATATTGTAGCGTTAACAAAGTACAAGGATAGACGTGGGTTTGGTAAACGGCTCTTTATTAAACAAAACAAACTTCCAAGCGTGTGGCGGCGTGGACTTCCAAACATGAGAGCTCCATGCATAGGACCGGGCGTGCGTAATGGCCATGTCCGAGCCCCATGCACCATTCGCGGACAGCCACTCGGCCGAGCGCCGGCCCCCGACTCAGTAGAGTAGGACCGGGCGTGCGTAAAAGCCATAATAGTTTTTCAAACCTTCTATGTCACTCCAAATCCTTAATTCCTTCAAACTCTTTGTCCTCCGTGTCACTTAGAAATGATCACCGCTAATGATGCCGGTAGTCCTTAGGTGGGTACGTTTGTCCTTTATGTAAACAACCGCCGCGCCGTGCCACTGACGTCACTTGAAATAGTAATCCCTTGGTTCATCACGGTTCTCCAAACTTTCTTTCTGCTGCTCGATTACTGTTTTCAGCTGCATATTTTACAACTTGAAGTTTGTAACCTGCAAAATATGAATTTCTTTTTGGTGCCATTTTTCTTAAGCCCACCCAGTTGATGAGTGAAATTTAGAGCCCCCTCATCCAGTTTCGTCTGAAAATATATTTTTTTTCAGATGTAGTTTTTTGTTTTGTTTATTTGGTTGTTTTATCAAAGTCAAAGTCTGCTTTATTGTCGATTTTTTTTCATATACCAAGACACACAAAGAGATTGAAATTACGTTCCCACTATCCCTCGGTGAGATAGTACACATATGCATACAAGCAACACAAAAAACCCAAGAAGGCACAAACAGTGAATAAATAAGAGTGTTGAATAAATGATAAATAAACAAATAATAATAAATAATAATAATAAATATAAGAGGAGCAAAAATGAAGCAAGTGTACATACAGCAGACAGTGGACTTGGATATGGTGCTTTAAAGTGTTAATTGCTTTATTTGATCTTTTCTCTATCTTTTATGTTTTGAATATGTTCAAGATAAAGATATAAAAGCATGTGAAGTGATCAACTATACTAAAAATAACATGGGAAGTGGTCAACTATACTTGTAAGTAAGTGATGCCTTAATGATCAAGTAAAAATCATATATAAGTCGCTCCTGAGTATAAGTCGCCCCCCCCACCCAAACTATGAAAAAAAATGCGACTTATAGTCCGGAAATTACGGTATTTTGCCTCATTCAAATCATGCAAAAACTGTCTATCACATCTTAATATCTGAACATTTAAATATGTAAACTAAAGTGCAATCACATTTGTAAATGAATGGCTTCTGGTTTTTAAAATATAAATAAACCATTCTACTGTGATAAAACAACAAAATTGCAATAACTGCATTAACTATCAAAGTGAACTGTAACTGTAGTCTTGAAACAAATCTGAATAATGAAAAACATTGCAATAAAATAATGCAAACTGCTACCGCTATTGTTGGAGCCTGAGGACCGAGGGGGTTGGCTCGGATAGTTATGCTCTTTTCGCTCCCGGGTGTCAGTCAGAACACAGGAGGGAAGACGTGGTTCAGTTTTGATTGCTTTACTGAATTATTGGCAAAAAAGTAACAGGCACTGTGGCTCATAGGGGCATACAGGCAAACTGGCAAAAGGGTATAGGCACATGTTTGGTCGTAAGTATGTGAGAGCAGGTGTGTGTAGTGTACATGGGTGAGTCTTTGAGTGTGTGAATGTGATTCTTGTGTGTGTGATTATTGTATGAAGCATGTGAAGGGTGTGTAGGGTGTGTGTGTGTGTGTGTGTGTGTGTGGTTCTGCAACAGACAGAAATACAGCATGTAAGTCAACGCTCAACTTCTGACGTCACACAACACTGGTAAACGGCACACATTACAGAACTAACTGCGCGTAACGGTTTCACTATACTAAATAACCATGAATGAAATACTCTCAACAACAAACCAAACACAAGTCATCGAGACAACAAAATACATTTGCTGGCAATCGTTAGTCGCCGTGCCGCTGCGTTAACGGCTGTAGTCATGCGTGTACGCTGCTCGTACGATGCGAGGCAAACTTAAAGGAGCGCGCCGGAGCAGTCAATCAAACGGCACGGCACGCACATGAAGCAAACCGCAATCGGACAAACGGCACAACAGTGGACAGTAGTAACAATGAAATGTATATACAGTCAAACCTCGGTTTTCGACCACAATCCGTTCCAGAAGGTGGTTCGAGAAGTGAATCGTTCGAATCTATTTTTCCCATTACAAATAATGGAAAAAGAATTAATCCGTTCCAAGACTAAAAAAAACACCTTTTTTAAGCATTTTTTCATTTGCGCATTTTTGTCCAATCGCGCAACTGCAGCGCACTGCCGAAGGCGCAACCGTGGTGCGCCGCAGACCGCGCAACTGCACTGCGGTGGTCGCATTATTGTGACAGAGCCGTCGCTGATATTTAGAAAATAGTCCTGATGTGCTTTCCAAAATTTTTGTGTTTTAGCTTAATTTGGTCCGATCGCGCAACTGCAGCGCGCCGGGCGCTCACTGTCGCATTGCTTTAAGAGCGTCTTTGTGTTTTAGGATGGCTTTACTGCTCCCACTTGTTTTCTTTGGAGGCATGATTAGGGGTTGATACAATCCTCAAAGTAACGAAAATACAATAACAACGAACGGAGTCAGTCAGCATCCGGGTCATGCGGTCGGGTTTTCTCGGGTCCTCTCGGCTCATCTTGCGAGGTTCGACCTCCGAATTTTTGTTCGACAACCAAAGCAAAAAAATCTCAACTCTTTCGTTCGAATTCCGATTTGTTCGAGAACCGTGACGTTCGAAAACTGAGGTTTGACTATACTCACTTTGTGTCAAAGTCGCACATGATCACAGCAACATACTCAGTCGATACCTTTGACTTACCGCTGCGTACAAGTGAATGGGTATACTGTCCCTGAATGTAAGACGACCCCCACTTTTTTAGTCTTATTTCAATGCAAAAAACATCGTCTTATATTCTGGCCAACACGGTAGTACTGATACTACGTCCTCCTCCATCAGGTGATGCACATGTTTAAAGGGTGTCGGCGTGAAGAATCGGCTCCTCATATCTACTCTGTGGCCCAGTCGGCCTACCGTAATCTTCTCACCACAAGGCAAGACCAGTCGATTGTACTACTTGGAAAGTCTGGCAGTGGCAAAACCACCAACTGCCAGCACCTTGTTCAGTATTTGGTCTCTATTGCTGGCAGCACAGGCAAAATCTTCTCTGGTAAGCATTTATTATACTTTTTAAAGTGGTAGTAAACCCCAATTTTTTTTTGTAATAATATTGTCTGTGCAGCCCAATGTTTTATTTCTGGAATATGAATTAAACAGGCAGAATCCACCTGTTTTTACCTATCTCAGAGGGCGGCCATTTTACCACTTGCTGTCAGCACAGTTGCCAGGTCTCAGGTCACAGGTTACGGCTCAGCAGTTTTGTGTAGCTGAGCCGTGAACTCATATTTTACAAATGTAATATTAATCAGAATGCCATGTTTAGACTAATGGGGGCACATACAACATATTATTGTAAAGAAAATTTGGGGGTTGACTTCCCCTGTAATGAAGACTGAAGTCAAACTGAAGCACAAAGCACAATTCCCTGAATTTCTGGACTACAAAGTGCACCTAATTTAAAGATGCAACAGTTAAATTCAGCTGTAGAAATATATGTATGGTAGAACCCCGGAACTCGATGCTAATTCATACCAGGAGGAGCGTAGAGAAGTAAACCTGTTGAGTTCCGAAGCAATTAGTTTAATTTTGTCTAAAACAGTACATAAAACCACAGTATAGATAAAGCTTAGAGCACAGTCTTACACGATCCATATGCGGTGCTTGACACATTGGACATTCAAAAAACAAATAATACATATTTTGTTTACAAAAGTCGCGTGAGTCGGGACGGATTCCCAAGCTTTGTTCGAGAGCGGAGGCAAAGATTTTTGGGTCATTTGGACATTACGGGTTAAACTCTGTTCTGGGCTTCTACTGTACATACAATGGCCATTTTGCTTTATTAGCCGCAGGTCGCTATGTTATTGCAGCAGTCAGTAGAACCTTTTCTGTTGCCTGTCCTTGCTTATGGAATTACCTCCACTTACATGACAAGCCCGTGTCTGGCCATTTTTAACACTCTTTTGAAGACCCATTTTTATTCTTTGAAACTTTGGATTTCGACTGACTTTCGACTGTTACTGTTATGCTGCTGTATATTAATTTGTGTTTCAATTTATTGTTTTCACTGTCTTTGTTGTTGTCCCATTGCTGTATGTTTGTTCCAGCTGTAGCTGTTGTGCTATATAAATAAAGTTGTATTGTATTGATGTTAAAAAAGTAAATTTCTCTCCATATCACTCAGCGGAGAAGTGGCAAGCAGTCTACACAATCCTTGAGGCTTTCGGTAACACTTACACTTCAATGAACGCCAATGCCAGTCGTTTCTCACATGTAGTGTCGCTTGACTTTGATCAAGCTGGACAGGTGGCATCTGCATCTATTCAGGTAACACAGAATAGTCATTACACCCTGATCTACTGTGCTGTTTAATTGCGAAAAATCTGTTAAAGAGCAGTGGCTTTTCCTGTTTTCTAATTCTGCTTAGACAATGTTGCTGGAGAAAATGAGGGTGAGCAGACGACCGGACAATGAGTCAACCTTCAACGTTTTCTATTATATGATGGCTGGGGCTGACAGCACCCTGAGGTGAATGTACTTGTATCTTCGTTGCCACAATATATCCGGTACTATATATTTCCAGTTCTCTTGGCAGGGTTTCTGAATAAAACATTGATGCTCAACTTGGGCGGTGAGACCCCGAAATGAGTCACAGAGCCATTTTGGGTGGGGTTGCAAACAGGCAGGAAAAAAATAATAAGTCCATAGCTTCTGATCATTGTATTTGTTTTTAATTTGATGTTCTGTATGGCCTGGGAGTGTAATATCAATTAATACATATAATTTATAGTCAAAACTCGGTTTTCGAACACAATCCGTTCCAGAAGGCGGTTCGAGAAGTGAATCGTTCGAATTTCGAATCTATTTTTCCCATTACAAATAATGGACAAAAATCAAATCCGTTCCAAGACAAAAAAAAACCCCACCTTTTTTAAGCATTTTTTCATTTGCGCATTTTTGTCCGATCGCGCAACTGCAGCTCAACTGCAGCGCAACTACAGCGCAACTGCAGGGCAACTGCAGCGCAACTGCAGCGCAACTGCAGCGCAACCGTAGTGAGCCGCCGACCGCGCAACTGCACCGCGCTGGTCGCATTATTTTGACAGACATCGATGAAATTTAGAAAATATTTTTAAAGTCCTGACGTACTTTCCAAAATTTTAGTAGACCTCAGTGTAATTTGGTCCGATCACGCAACTGAAGCGCGCCGGGCGCTCACTGTCTTTGTGTTTTAGAATGGCTTTACTGCTCCCACTTGCTTTCTTTGGAGGCATGATTCGGGGTTAATACAATCCTCAAAGTAACGAAAATACAATAACAATGAACGGAGTCAGTCGGGGTTGAGCGGTCGGGTTTTCTCGGGTCCTCTCGGCTCATCTCGCGAGATTCGACAACCGAAGCAAAAAAATCTCTAATTTTTCATTCGAATTCCCATTTGTTCGAGAACCGGGACGTTCGAAAACCGAGGTTTGACTGTATTTAATTCTTACTTAGAGTAAGTACTGTAGGTTAGTAATATATTATGGCTCATTCCGACGTGCGTACAAAGTTACTTTGTTTCTCTCATGGAGCATTGAAACAGTTAATGTGCATATCATGGCAGACTTTTTAAATTACAGCCGTTATTAGACAAGCATGTGTCAGAAATGTTTTACTCAGGATGTTACCAGTGACATTTAAATAGCCTCTCAAATACAAATTGCAATTTTGATTTTTATAGTGCAATTAGTCAAACTGTGATAACGTAATACCGTTACAGTTGCTTTGGTCTGCAGCTTTGATTTCTTTTTTTGTTTTGTTTTTTTCGATTTTTTCTTAAGGAACGGATCCAAGTACCGTATTTTTCGGACTAAAAGTCGCTCCGGAGTACAAGTCGCATCAACCATAAAATGCACAATAAAGGGGAAAAAAACCATATCTAAGTCGCACCGGAGTTTAAGTCGCATTTTGGGGGAAATTTATTTGACAAAGTCCAACACCAAGTACAGACATGAACCAGCAAAAACAGGCTAAACGATACGGTATGCTAACGTGACATAAACACAAACAAGGAGCTGAGAAAGGGCCTGACGTAACATTAACAGTTATTGAAATAACTATAACAATAATAATACGTTTATCAAACCATCTGTCACTCCAAATCATTGACTCCATCTTCGTCCTTTCTGTAAACAACGCCGTGTGTGCGGCGCGCCGCTGACGTCGGACTCGTCATCAGTTGCAGTTCAAATTATTCCACAGGCCCATATAACGATATATAAACTATATATCTAATAACTATAATCTAAACAACGATTTTTATCAAACCATCTCTGTCACTCCAAATCGATGAAGCTATCGATCGAATTCTTTGTCCTTTATGTAAACAACAGCGCGTGTGCGACGCGCCGCTGACGTCGGACTCGTCGTCAGTTGCAGTTCAAATTATTCCACAATATTAACAATTTTATCAAACCATCTGCGTCACTCCAAATCATTAAATCCATCGATCGAATTCTCCGTCCTTTCTGTAAACAACGCCGCGTGTGCGGCGCACCGCTGACGTTAGACTCGTCATCAGTTGCAGTTCAAATTATTCCACAGGCTCACATAACGATATATAAACTATATATCAATTAACTATAATATAAACAACAATTTTATCAAACCATCTGTATCACACCAAATCATTAAATCCATCGATCCAATTTATGTAAACAACGCCGCATGTGCGGCGCGCCGCTGGTGTCGGACTCGTCCTCAGTTGCAGTTCAAATAATTCCACAGGCCCGTACAACAATGTATAAACTATATATCTAATAACAGTTGCGGCTCCAATTATTCCACAGATCTACGTATATAACTATATTGTAGCGTTACCAAAGTACCAGGCAAGACGTGGGTTTGGTAACCGGCTTTTTATTTCACAAAACAATAGCTCAACATATGAGCCAACACAGTCCTATAAGCAAGCGCCCTGGATCGCTCCCCCCCCTGCTGCCTTCGCGCCCTTGCTAAACAATCGGAAACTACTGAAGTCTAACAACATAGACGTTGTTCCTCTAAATAATCTATATATCAAATAACTATAACATAAAAAACAAGTTTATCAAACCATCTGTGTCACTCCGAATCATAAAATCTCCTGACTCCGGAAGTCAGTGAATGGAACTCATTGTCAGTGAAGCTCCAATTATTCCACAGCCATAGTGCGCCCTCATGCGGTTTAAAGTGAAAATAACATGTGAAGTGATCAACTATACTAGTAAGTCAGTAATGTGTTAATGATCAAGTAAAAATTTGTAAATAATTACACATATAAGTCGCTCCTGAGTATAAGTCGCCCCCCCACCCAAACTATGAAAAAAACATGGAATGTCACCTCTCTGGCTGGAAAGGAGCCCGAGCTGATGTGTGAGGCAGAAAAGTTCCGACTAGACATGGTCGGATTTCACTCCACACATAGTTTGGGCTCTGGTATTCTCGAGAGGGGCTGGACTCTCTTCCACTCTGGAGTTGCCCACGGTGAGAGGCGTCGAGCAGGTGTGGGCATACTTATTGCCCCTCGGCTAAGCGGCTGCACATTGGGGTTCACCCCGGTGAACGAGAGGGTAGCCTCCCTCCGCCTTCGGGTGGGGGGACGGGTCCTGACTGTTGTTTGTGCCTATGCGCCGAACAGCAGCTCTTTTTGGGGTCCTTAGAAGAAGTGCTGGAGAGCGCTCCTTCTGGGGACTCTATCATTCTACTGGGTGACTTCAATGCTCACGTGGGCAATGACAGTGAGACCTGGAAGGGTGTGATTCGGAGGAACGGACCCCCGATTCGAACCCAAGTGGTGTTCTATTGTTGGACTTCTGTGCTCGACATGGATTGTCAACAGTTGAATTGTGTTCATTATGTCTCCATTGATGATAGCCATTGTATTCTTTTGTTCAGACAAGTTGTGCAGGTCTTATCTTAACAAACTTTTCCGACAGTTTCGGCAGCAACTTTTGCCTTCGTCAGAGAGTGTCACACGATGGTGTGTGACATGTCTTTTTCAGCTGTTGTTACTACAAGGGCGTGACCCTCCTGTCAGATTTGACAGGTGGGTCACGCCCCCTGCTGTCCTCTCGCCGCTCCAAAACGCTGGTCCAGGTGTGTGAGCGCATGTATGCTCCTTCATTTCGGTTCATGGTGTATTGTCGATCATATCACATGACGTCATGTCACTTTTCACCAAAACACCAGTACAAGCTGTGGGTTTTCCAGGTTATCTTTATCGTAGGATTATGTTGGAATGTAACCTGTAATAATTACCCTCGCCTGTCCAGTCTTAACAAAAGTAGTAGAACAAAGTGCTAAGATCTTTTGAACTGATTGACTAGCTGCAGAGGAAGCAATCAAAGTTGTTTTGTTTACACAACATCGTGAAAGACCCCCTGCTGTGCTTTGATCAGCAGGCCAGGGCCTTCGGCCCCATCCTGTCTGCTCTCACGCCCACTCTCAACCCCCACTCTGTTTCTCTCAATAAAAATGCTCCTGCAAGAGGCCTGAGTCAGACTTCATTCTAGAGCGAGTGAACTCTCCACCTGCAGGTGTCTAAAAGAACTTGCCTGTCTCCCGTGTGGTTCTTGCAAAATAAGTTGGAGTGAGCGAATCTCTAACACAAGCAACATTAAAAATCGTACAAGACCAACTGCAGACAGACAGGACTCCAAAACGCACCAACCTCACCACTCAGGACATAAAACAGTTACTACAGTTTATTGCCACATCCCCAAATATACAGGGAAAAAGAAGGCTTCGCGATGGGGGACCCTCTGTCGGCCATCATGTCCGGCTATTTTATGGAGAACTTGGAGGAAAAAGCTATTACAACAGCACCCGAAGCACCCAGACCCACAATGTGGAAAAGGTACGTGGACGACATCATAGAAAAAAAAAAACCTGGCCATACGCAGCAGCTCACAGATCACCTTAACACAATAGACACTACTGGAAGTATACAATTCATCCACAAAGAAGAAATAGACAATACCATCGTATTTTTAGATATCAAAATACAGCACACAGACAGTGGAGACATAAAAATAAAAAATCACAGAAAACCCACCCACACCGATCGATATTTATTATGGACATCAGAACACCCCACAGCACACAAAATGTCAGTCATCAGAACACTACACGAACGCGCAACAATAATCACAGACCCAGAAGACAGAACAACAGAAGAAAAGCACATTCAACAAGCACTAAAAACATGTCAATATCCACAATGGGCAATAAACAAAGGAGCAGCACAAGTCAAGAAAAAAGAAACGGAACCAAACAAAAGAAAACCACCAATAAGACAGAAAACAGAGGAATGTTAACACTACCGTACATCGGAGGAGTCACAGAAAAAATACAAAGAGCAATGCGAAAATATCACATCAGTACACCGGTCAAACCACACAGAAAACTGAGACAGTTGTTAGTACATCCCAAGGACAAAATAGAACAAGACAAGTGCAATGCAATATACGAAATACCCTGTCAAATATCCAATATAATATATATCGGCGAAACGGGAAGGAGCTTCAGCACAAGGAAGTGTGACACTCTCTGATGAAGGCGGAAGTTGCTGACGAAACTGTCGGAAAAGTTTGTTAAGGTAAGACCTACACAACTTGTCTGAACAAAAGAATACAATGGCTACGGATTGTCAATAATGAACACTATGTTCAAACATAAGGGTGTCCATGTGTGCACTTAGCACCAGGACACCCTTGGCTGCAGTTCGATGATCGACTTTGTAGTCGTGTCATCGTATTTGCGGCCGCATGTTTTGGACACTCGTGTGAAGCGGAGCTGTCAACTGATCACCACCTGGTGGTGGGTTGGCTTCAATGGTGGGGGAAGATGCCGGACCGACCTGGCAGACCCAAACGCACTGTGAGGGTCTGCTGGGAACATCTGGCAGAATCCCCTGTCAGGAAGAGCTTCAACTCCCACCTCCGGCAGAGCTTTTCCCACGTCCCGGAGGAGGCGGGGGACATTGAGTCAGAGTGGACCATGTTCCGTGCCTCCATTGTTGAGGCAGCCGACCGGAGCTGTGGCTGTAAGGTGGTTGGTGCCTGTCGTGGCGCAATCCCCGAACCCGATGGTGAAGACCGGCGGTAAGGGATGCCGTCAAGCTGAAGAATGATGATGATGATAGAACTTTATTCATCCCACAGCGGGGAAATTTACTTGTCACAGCAGCGTACAAGAGTGCAAGAATACAAGTACCAAATTTAAAAAAGGATAAATAACACACAAGGACAAAGACAAGGGAACCTATCGGGCCGTTTTGGCCTGTGGAACTCCGGAACAAGTGGAACATGGCTTCGGCGGTTGCTGAGGCAAAAAGCCAGGCGTGGGAGGAGTTTGGCGAGGCCATGGAGAATGACTTCAGGACGTCATCTCAGGAGAGGGAAGCAGTGCACCGTCAACACTGTTTACACTGGAGATGGTGGGCTGCTGACCTCGACTCGAGTCGGTGGGGAGAATACTTCGAAGACCTCCTCAATTCCACTGACACGCCTTCCATTGTGGAAGCAGGGCCTGGAGACTTTGAGGTGGACTCTCCAATCTCTGTTGTCAAAGTCACTGAGGCAGTTAAAAAACTCCTCAGGGGCAAGGCCCCAGGGGTGAATGAGAGCCGCCCGGAGTTCTTAAAGGCTCTGGATGTTGTGGGGCTGTCCTGGCTGACACGCCTCTGCAACATTGCGTGGACATCGGGGACGGTGCCTCTGGATTGGCAGACTGGGGTGGTGGTTTCCTTCTTTAAGAAGGGGGACTGGAGGGTGTGTTCCAACTACAGAGGAATCACACTCCTCAGCCTCCCTGGTAAGGTCTATTCAGGGGTGCTGAAGAGGAGGGTCCGTCACGAGGTCAAATCTCGGATTCAGGAGGAGCAGTGTGGTTTTCGTCCTGGCCGTGGAACAGTGGACCAGCTCTATACCTTCGGCAGGATCCTCGAGGGGGCATGAGAGTTCGCTCAACCAGTCCACATGTGTTTTGTGGACTTGGAGAAGGCGTTCGACCGTGTCCCTCGGGAAGTTCTGTAGAGGGTGCTTCGAGAGTACGGGGTGCCGAGCCAACTGATACGGGCGGTTCGGTCCCTATATCATCGATGCCAGAGTTTGGTCCGCATTTCCGGCAGTAAGTAGGATTCGTTCCCAGTGAGGGTTGGACTCCGCCAAGGCTGCCCTTTGTCACCGATTCTGTTCATAACTTTTATGGACAGAATTTCTATGCGCAGCCGAGGTGTTGAGGGTGTCTGGTTTGGGGGCCTCAGCACTGCGTCTCTGCTTTTTGCAGACGACGTGGCGCTGTTGGCTTCTTCAAGCCGTGATGTCCAGCTCTCACTGGAGCGGTTCACAGCCGAGTGTGAAGCGGTTGGGATGAGGGTCAGCACCTCCAAATCCAAGTCCATGGTCCTCGGTCAGAAAAGGGTGGAATGCCCTCTCCGGATCGGGGATGAGATCCTGCCCCAAGTGGAGGAGTTCAAGTATCTTGGGGTCTTGTTCATGAGTGAGGGGAGGATGGAACGCGAGATCGACAGGCGGATTGGTGCAGCGTCGGCAGTAATGCGGACTCTGTACCGGTCCGTCGTGGTAAATAGAGAGCTGAGCCAAAAGGCAAAGCTCTCGATTTACCGATCGATTTACGCTCTTACCCTCACCTATGGTCACGAGCTATGGGTCGTGACCGATAGAACGAGATCCCGGATACAAGCGGCCGAAATGAGTTTTCTCCGCAGGATGTCTGGGCTCTCCCTTAGAGATAGGGTGAGAAGCTCGGTCATCCAGGAGAGACTCGGAGTAGAGTCGCTACTCGTCCACGTTGCGAGGAGCCAGATGAGGTGGCTCTGGCATCTTATCAGGATGCCTCCTGGACGCCTCCCTAGGGAGGTGTCCCGGGCATGTCCCACCGGTAGGAGACCCCTTGGACGACCCAGGACGCGCTGAAGAGACTATGTCTCTCAGCTGGCCTGGGAACGCCTTGGGATCCCCCGGGATGAGCTGGATGAAGTGGCTGGGGAGAGGGAAGTCTGGGAGTCCCTCCTAAAGCTGCTGCCCCCGCGACCCAATCCCAGATAAGCGGAAGAAGATGGATGGATGGATGTGTTGGGTCTAAATACGATTAGACATTAAATCAATCGCTGGAATGAAGAAGAGAAGACAACCAGAACAGGTTTACTCGCGAGGAGAATGATAGAGAAAGCAATCTCAGTTACAACCTCCATCAGTTCTGAGTCCTTACTCCACGTGCCCCTCTTTTTGTGTCTGTAGCAACGCTGATTAGCAAAAGAATGTAGTGTGGTTTGAATTAGCACTTCATTGTTGGCTCGTGACCCCCCGCAGAGGCTGTCCCCAGCCGTCTTCCCTCACAGTTGGCTGACTCGTCCTCGACTGTGATCAAATACCTTGAAGCACGTTGATTGCCGCTTTGCTGTGGAACAAATGCAACTAGACCTTTGCTAACTTTATCTACTTGGTAAATTAACACATAATAATAATACGTAATCTGTCCTAAACACTTCAACACACATTAATCAAACGTGAAGTAACTGGTATGCAGTTCCTTAAACAAACATTGAGTAAATATGGGATAACTTTTATGCAACTACTTCTAACTGTATGTAACCCTTAACAAAGAAAAACAGGTCTGATAAACCACAATCTATGAACCAAACCTACATCTAAATGAAAAGGAATGAAGTTCCTGTGAATCAAACAAAGAACATGTCACCTATGCAAATAAGCCCTGCTCATTGTTAGTGAAGGCCTCTTACGGGAACAAAACCACACAGACAACATAAGGACAGGAAGGATACAAATGGCTGACAGGGATCAAAAGACATCCCTATCACATAAAAGGAAGAACCTAGATAAAAGGAAAAATAAACTCATAAAGGCGAGGCCTCCAGGTCTGGCAGGCCAAAGCTTCACTTAAAATTATTCCAACAGATGGATGGATGGATGGATGGATGGATGGATGGATGGATGGATGGATGGATGGATGGATGGATGGATGGATGGATGGATGGAATTTTACTTATAATGCACTTTACATTTGCAGGCAAATCTCAAAGTGCTACAGAAAACAGGAAAGGTAAAATTTCAGCAGTAAAATCTGTATCTGTAATAAAACAGATAGAATACCTTTAAAAACAAGCAAGAGTAGGCTTTCCCTGTAAGATGTTCTAGGAGGGCGTTCCACAGACAGGGAGCAGTGGCCTCGAAGGCCCCGTCCCCCATGGTCTTGAGGCGCGTCCTGGGCAGGAGCAGACGGCGCTGTTGGCCTGACCGGGTTTGGCCTGAGGTGTGTTGTGTGAGGAGGTCAGTGAGGTAGGTGGGGACATCACCGTGGAGACAGTGATGGGTGTGCAGGAGAATCTTGTATATTATACGGAGGTGAACGGGGAGGTAGTGTGAAGGATGGGGGTAATGTGCTTGTAGTTCCGCATCCTCATCAAGACCCTGGCAGCGCTATTTTAGACATACTGGCGCTTTTGAATGCTCCTGCCAGGGATTCCGATGAAGAGTGCGTTACAGTAGTCCAAATTTTATTTAGCCCCCCGCCCCGCTTAGAGCGCTTTGTAGAGCTACCTTTCCTTGAAACTACAGGTGCAAATCTTTGGGGGTGTCTACCAGTTTTGTTAACTTGTTGCCCATTCTTCTAAGCAAAGAAATTCAAGCTCAATCTGGGAACAGTAATCTTCATATCTTGCGACAGATGCTCTAGGACAGGGGTGGCCAACCCGCGGCTCGCGAGCCGCATGCGGCTCTTTTACATTCATATCAACATTTGTGTTTATTTTTTGTGCGTGTTCGCTTTGCTTGAGTTCAATATGGTATTTTGGTCAAACGCGCATGCGCGGGACGTGAAATTCCGCAAAGGAGGAGGGACACACTCATTTGAGGAGTGTCAATTTCGCTCTCAAAATGGCAAGGAAAAAATGCACAGCTAATATGGTATATATATACTATATCATTTTTTCCTTGCCACAGCTAATATAGTATATATATATATATAGTTTATATTTTTTTGTTGAACGAATTGATAAGCCATTCTGCCTGATATGTCGGACGTCATTAGCGCATTTAAAGGCCTAGAGACATCCTTTTTTTTTTTCAATTATAACGGAATTTGATAGAATGTATAAAGTGAACACATTTGCCGCATTGGAAATTAAAAATGGACACCAATTACTAAGAATAAAGCTATAATGAAATGCCAGTTTATCGATCGGGTCCCGCACGAAGCCACACTGGCGGCGCCATTACTGTGACGTCACAAGTTGTACATCTGGATGTCAACAAACCCAAACAACATGGCAGATGATAGCGACAGCTCCGTTTCTTGCGGCAATATTAGCATCATTGTATCCGATTCAGAAACCTCTTTTGACGCAGAATATGATGAATTTAGCAGTTTACTTGGGCTGAGCTGAGCACATTTTCTGAATTGTGCCCCTCCCGTCACTCTGGTTAGGTTGGCATAGTAAAAAGTGCTCTTGGGGGCTTTAGAGTGCCGAGTTGATCTCGGCACATGAAGAAATGACCACCTGCAACATTTGGTTTAGGTTTTATAAGCATTTTTAATTTTATTGCTTAAATCGCATTTTCTCGACGAGCTGAGCACGTTTTCTGAATTGTGCCTCTCCCGTCACTGTGGTTACGTTGGCATAGTAAAAAGTTCTCAGGGGGCTTTAGAGTGCCGAGTTGACCACTGCGCATGGAGAAATGAACATCTGCAGCGTTTGGTTTAGGTTTTAGGCGCATTATTAATTTTATTGCTTAAATCGCATTTTTTCGACGAGCTGAGGACGTTTTCTGAATTGTGCCCCTCCCGTCACGCTTCAACATACTTTTCAAAGTCAAAGTCTCAAAGTCTCCTTTATTGTCAATTCCTCCGTATGTCAAGACACACAAAGAGATCGAAATTGCGTTTCTCACTATCCCAGGGTGACAAGACAGAGTTCACAACACACATACAAGTAAACAACACAGAAAAATAAAACAAGAAGATGAAGAATAAGAGTGATAGCACGCTAGCCGCTCCCGATGCACAGCAGAGTCCGGAAAGATAACAGTCAACCAGGCCACTGTGAACACGAGCACACAGCAGGCACGCACTGTCCGGTTCGTGGATCCTATCAGGCGAACGCAACCCATCTTGTCGTCCCGCGAACGAACGTACGCCAGGAGAATGGAAGGCACGGCTAGGCGAGCTGGGTTGGCCGCAAGCCTGGCCCGACGTCTCCGCGCTGGCCCCTCTTCTCTTTTTGTTTACATTCACTGAAGCTAAACGCGTACAACTTGAGACGTCATGAGACGTCACTTCCGGCTGGCGGCTCGGTGCAGTCAAACTCGTCTGCGCGGTAAATTTAAATTATATTTTTCAGAGCAACAGCTTCCTTTTCGTTGTTTCGATCGTCAATTTATATTTATAAGCCCATAAGCTAACTAAAACCGATTTATACATATACGGGTGTCTCTGGGCCTTTAAAAGCTTCAAACCTTCAGCGTCACATCAGCTCACTTCATGCTAATATTGATAAGGACTTTCCAAAAGGGACTGAATTTCGCAAGCGCAAGTTGGACACTTTGAAAAACAGGTACAGTTTTTCAAAAAAAATTACCAAGCACTCAGAGACTGTCATGCTTGCATTATTTCAACTGGCTTGGAACATTGCACGGGCTAAAAAGCCATACAATGAAGGGGAGTTCGTTAAAAAATGCCTCAGTGACGTTATTGAAATCTTGTCTCCTGAACACGACAAACTAAAATGAATGGTCTGTCCCGCCACACATAGTAAATGAAAAAACGCTATTGTAAATTATTATGTTTTTGTTTGTGGACTTTGTTGAACTGAGAGCTTGTCTGTGTGAGACAATGCACACAATGTTCATTGTTGAAAATGTGGTCTTTGGTCTGTGTTCTTAGTACTGTAGGAGTCAATTTATGTCGTTATCATGTTGGTGCATGACATGATAATGTCACACAATAAATTTGGCTGAGCAGAGGGGTGTGTGTATTTGCGTGTGTGTGCGTACGCACGTGTGTGTGTGTGTGCGCATGTGCGTGTATGTGTGTAAGAGGAAGGGATGGGGTGATGTCCATGTGTGCTCATGTGTATGATGTGGCTCTTTGCGGTAACACAGGATAAAATGTGGCTCTTAGTCTCTGACTGGTTGGCCACCCCTGCTGTAGGAGATTTATGTCTGGACTTTGACAGGGCCAATCTAACTCATGAATTCTGTATTTTTTTTATGTAAACTATTCAATTGTAGCGCTGGTTTATGTTAAAGGTCATTGTCTTGCTGCAAGATAAATATCCTTGCCAATCTCAAGTCAGCTTTTCTTACAGCATTGCCTAATCTTGAGCTCCATCCATCTTTCCATGAACTCTGACCAGCTTCCCTATCCTCGCTGAAGCAAAAACTAACCCACTGCATGTTGCCACCACCATGTTTCACAGTGCAGTAGTGTGTTTGGGAAGATGAGCAGTGTTTGTTATCCACCACATTAGTGGACAGTAGGTGAAATCTTAGTACAGTTGCTTGCATTGAATTGCATTGAGGGATATCTAAGTAGTGGGGAATGAATGTATACCACACTTTTCAGATTCAGTTTTATTTAAAATTTTGAAAACCGTGTATCATTTTCATTCCAGTTCACAATTATGTGTCAGATGTTGTGCTCGAAGAGCCACCAGTGTGTACGGTTTCTTGCAGTCCACATTCTTTCGGGAACATGTGAAAATTTAACATGCAAAATATATGGCAAATTTTCACCTCTACAAGTACCTTTGCTTTCTTTTACAGAACTGAGCTACACTTCAACCATTTGGCTGAGAACAGTACTTTTGGCATCATTCCACAGTCAAAGGTAATTATATCAAACTTCTCCTTGAAAGAATCAGATTTTAAAACCATACGTGAATATATGCATGAATATACTATGAATTATGATAGATGTATCTGAAGCATTTTAGCTTCTAGATATGGGTGACCAAGGTTTGATCTGACCTTACCTTCTGCAGCCCGAGGATAAACAACGAGCATCCCAGCAGTTTACTAAGCTGCAGGCAGCTATGAAGGTGCTGGCCATTTCGAGTGAAGAGCAGAAAGCTCTCTGGCTTGTCTTGGGAGCCATTTACCACTTGGGGGCTGCGGGAGCAACAAAAGGTAAATAATGTCTTATTTTTTTAATTGTTTGTCATGTTGTTACATGATGCTTGGCACTACGCTCAAAGATTTTGGCTGGGTGTAAAGGTATTCATACTCAAGGAAAACACGATGTGTCATTATTAACCTGCTGTTGGTTGGATTCCATAGTAAACCAACAAGACCATACAATTTATTCTTTTATCTGCTCAATCATTTTTTACTTTAATATAACAAAAAAGCAGGACTGTCAGGTAGTGTTTTTCGAAAAGCTATGGAAAAGCGTGGTGGTGGGTTATTGAGAGTCTTGGCTACTAATACATGTTTTTTTGTGACTGAATTGATGAATCCATCAATTATGTTGTCTCTCTAACCAAGTCTCTTTACTTGCATGTTGCATGCTGCACCATATCAAATGCAGATGGAGATGAAGGTAATGGGGAAAAACAACACACACACTTTTGACTGTTTTACTTCTAACCCTTTCTCATTTGCGTTTCTATTCTTATTTCCTTTGTCATGCCTTCCAGGCCTTGAGTCATTTTCATAGTTATTGGTTCTGCTCGCCCCTTTTTTTGTCTTCATCTTGTGGCCCCTCCCCTCACCCCCACCTTGTTTGCCTTTTGATGCACCCCCCTTCCTTTAATTATTATTTTTTTTTTCTCTTCTGTGAGACAAAAGCTCTGACCCGTTCCATGGCCATATTTCCCCTACCCTTTGTTCAACTCATTGCTTTCCATTGTTTGAAAGTTAAGTATTTCACAGTTCAGCAGCTTGGACTGAAATATTTCTTACTGGCTTGTTAAACAGACAGATTGTATAACAGTTATTAATTTGTAAAACTTTCTCATTTTCTGTGGAGGACTGTTTCTGCCACAGCTATATTAATATGTAAACAACAGCAAGTACTCGCCATGGAATTAAAACAAAGAAGATATATACACAACGCAGTACTCGCATGCTCACAGTCCTAAGCAGCACACATTACACCTGTGAGTCTCACAGTGTGGCACGAGTACGATTCGTGATATACAAGAATCACTTCATTGAATGTTGAAATTTTACATGGTTATGCAATATTTTTAGGGCTGGACAAGTTAACGCTGTGCTACTTTATTGTAATGTTGGTCATGATGGTGATTCTTGGAAAGGCAAGACTTTTTTGAGTCGGCATTAGGTGTAAAACGTTTGAGAAACTCTGCATTACACTTGTACTGCTCCATATTTAAATTCCCTTTTGTTTTTCTTATCCTATTTACTTTATAACAAGGAATCAGACCAATTGATTGCGATGCTGTATGTCTATGTCCATTATATGCAGACTGAATATTGTATCGCTGTGACAGGTAATCCAAGATAGTGTGCTGAAAAATAGGAACGAATATAATATTTTAGAACCCTTAAAACACTCAACTGATCAGTGCTACTTGGCACAAAATGATTATTTAAAGAAAAGTATTCTGTGGGATAGAAAATAATTATGCTGTTAGTTCAATAAATGTAATCTGATTTTCTCATCCTTTTTCATTGTTTGATCAGTGTGGTTTTTAATTTTTTCTCTGTTCCTTTTTCATATTTGTTTTTATGTTCATTTACAAATACTGTTTTTTTCCTCCCTTGATTATAGCAGGACGCAAACAGTTTGCTCGTCATGAATGGGCCCAGAAAGCAGCTTACCTTCTAGGATGCACCTTAGAGGAGCTGTCTTCTTCTATCTTTAAGAATCAGGCCAAAGGCATGAAGCACTCCACCTCATTCAGAGGAGGACCAGATGAAATGAGCCAAGTTGACTCAGGTATAAACTCAAAATGCCATCAGTTACCGTATTTATTATTTACCGCCCTGGGCGATAATTAGAGAAGGTTTATGTCCAAAAGGGGGGTGGGCGATTAATAGAGAACACTTTTTGTCCGATTGCCAAGGGGCACTGAAATGGGCGATAATATGTATATTTTCCTTATGTAGTATGCAATACCTGCATCTCACTGGTGTTCTTAAGGAACGCAGCATACTTCAAACGTGCAACGACTGCGCGCAATGGCCGATCCGAACGGCCACTCGCAATGGGGCACACTTCCTCTCGGTTGAAATTGCACAAAGTGCGAATGGAGGATATGCACGTGACGTCACAGACCGGCCGACGGTTTGTTTGGGTGTCAAAAAGCGGCGGATGCTAATAAAGTTAAAGTCCCAATGATCGTCTCACACACACTTCTGGGTGTGGTGAAATTTGTCCTCTGCATTTAACCCATCCCCGTGTGATTTTGATCCATCCCCTGGGGGAGAGGGGAGCATTGAGCAGCAGCGGTGCCGCGCCCAGGAATCGTTTGGTGATCTAACCCCCCAATTCCAACCCTTAATGCTGAGTGCCAAGCAGGGAGGCAATGGGTCCCATTTTTATAGTCTTTGGTATGACCCGGCCAGGGTTTGAACCCACAACCTTCTAGTCTCAGGGTGGACACTCTACCACTAGGCCACTGAGCTGGTAGGGTCAAGGTTGGTACTGGAGCATTTTTTAGCATTTTATCGGTTGCAGATCGTGGCGGAGTTGTTAAGTAGGCAACTTAATCCATGGTGAAGAGTTGTTGTGCCATAGGGTGTGCCTATCGCTTCCAAAAACGTGGTACCAAGAAGTTATATCGTTTCCCTGCAGACCAGACCAGAATGGATAGCTGGGTGACAGCTCCAAGCTTTCCATTCTTACATCTGCTTAGATCACTTTGTGGGAAGTATGTAATTTTGCTTTATTGACGTCAACATTCATATGTGAGGTATACTGGATCTAGTGCTATAAGGTACACATCCACCATCAGAGGACGCTGGCATGAGTGCCTCTCATAACATTTGAAATGTCCTCTTTTTGTTTATTTTAATGTATGTAATGTTTGTTTTTTACCCTGTGGGCCAAGAGCCTGTAATAAAATGTATTATTATTGCTCGGATATTCCCTTTTTCTTACTGCTACTCAGCCATGACCTAAGGAATGCATAATTACACAGCTTCATTACTGTATGTTTGTCCAATTGCTAGTTTCTAATAATTCGTTCACATATCTACAATTATAATATATTATTATTATATTATGTGCTGCCATGGCTGGCATCTTCTCCGTTTCGCTCCACTGGCTGTGACTCAACGGAATGGACATAACCAGCAGTCAGGTAGCGATATCGTTGCAAACTCTTGTAGGCTCTGAGGTCTTCCTTGGTATATGGACTTGAACAATCTATCAAATAGTTGTAAATGTCTGGCGGAAAAGTCGCCTTATCAGAGGACCAAACGCTTGCTTTCCCAGCTCCTGCTACGCTTGAGCTGGTGGCGTTCTTATTTGGTTTCCACAGTGGACCAACACGAATGTTGTATTTTTTCAACTTTTCAATGTATCTTTTGCGGCTTTCTTGGTCCAACTGGACGAAATAATCACTCACGACACCCACCCAGGCCGCCATCCTCATGAGTCTAGTGGCAGCGGACGAGGCTTTTTACCAACCCAACAATAATGGTGGCCCCGATCTGTGACGTCAGTGCATATCCTCCATTCACATTAATTTACTTTTGAGCTTAGGCCGGAGGGCGACGTTCCCACAGCGACGCTCCAACAGGAGTGCAATGACCGAGCACAATAGCCGATCGGAACGGCGGCGCGCAACGACCGCGCACAGTGGTCGATCAGAACGATCGCGTGCAATGGCCGATCGGAACGGCCGCGGGCAATGGCCAATCGCAGCAATTTTAGCAGCATGGGCGATAATTAGAGGTATCAATGCTTTTTATTTATGTCATCGCTAACACAAACGGGGCAATTATTAGAATATGGGCAATAATTAGAATTAATACGGTATATTAGTATTTCAGTTTTTCATTTAGTTTTTCTTGTCGACCTGTGGAGAAAATTTCAGTGCACTTAACTTTGTGGGTTATGAGATCACTGATGATGATTATTTACTAGCTTGGATTGTACCATCCTAAATGCAGGACAAACAATTAAAACTGTTTCCAAATGTCTTGATAACATGTAGTATGTGATATGCTTTGGTGAAATACCCCAAGGATAAACAGTTAGCAACATACCAGCATCTTCTGCCATTTTCAACGTTGATTGAATTTGTACTTGTGGAAATAGCACTTCAACTTCAAATTACAATTTAATAGTGAGGATGTCCATGTCGCTGACACATAGCCCACAATTGACACTTGCCCTTATGTCCTATGAGACTGAACTTCTTTTGTAGACGTACATATTGAGATGAGACATTTGTTGTCAAGAACCTAGAACATAATGCATTTTAATTTTTGTTTGTGAAAATATAAGCATTTGCCAGTTTAAAGGAAGTCTGTAGGAAGTGGGAGAATGTATTTCATGATTTTTTCTTGTCTGTCTCTTGTATCAGCCTCAAAGGTCACAGCTCGGGAGTGCTTGGAGGCCATGGCATCAGGACTCTACTCAGAGCTCTTCACTTTGGTGATATCCCTCATAAACAGGTTAGGGTTAGGGTCTTTAAATTTGTTTTGAAAATTATTTGTAAAAATTTTGGAAACTCTTTAAATATTCAGTTTAACAGAGTTTGTACACATTTTCCTTGTGTCTTGAGCTCATACACACACGGACAGAATTGTTGGTACCCCTCTGTGAATGAAAGAAAAACCCACAGTGAAATTTCAACAGTGAAAAAGAACACTGTTTTTTAAATGGGGTTAAAAATATATATATATATATATATATTATTATTGTTATAATCATGAAACTGGCATGTAGAAAAATGATGGTACCCTTAACTTAATATTTTGTTGCACAACTGCAATCAAAGGATTCAATGGGAATTCTGCACCTTTCAGTTTTTGCCCACTCCTCATGAACCAATTGCTCTTGTCTTGAGTTTGAAGGGGGCTTTTTAAGGGTTAGGGTTTTTAAGTTAAAACACACCCTTAAAAAGCACCACACTGTTAAAAAGCACCCTCCTTTTTAAGGATGGATAGAGAAGGGGTTTGCCCAACGTTTAATGAAAGGTCATCCCAATGGGAAGGACCAGCTACAGAAAAAGTGTGGTTCCCCTCTGAGGCTCTGCTTAGTTCTCTGTACCTCCAGGAGCATCTGGTCCTCTGACCAGGGGCCCCAGGAAGGTACATTTACTGTAATTTTCGGGTTAAAAGTCGCTCCGGAATATAGGTCGCATTACCCATAAAATGCACAATAACGTGAAAAAAAACATATATAAGTCGCTCCGGAGTACAAGTCGCATTTTGGGGGAAATTTATTCGACAAAATCCAACACCAAGAACAGACATGAACGAGCAACAACAGGCTAAACGATAGGTATGCTAACGTAACATAAACACAAACGAAGAGCTGAGAACGGGCCTGACGTAACATTCAGAGTTATTCAAATAAGTATTACATAAATAACACGTTTATAAAACCATCTGTGTCACTCCAATTTATTAAATCCATCGATCGTCCTTTATGGAAACGATGCCGCGTATGCACCGCGCCGCTGACGTCTAAATATTCTAAATATTCCACAGACCCATATAACGATATATAAAGTATATATCAAATAACTATCACATAAACAACAATATAGTCAAACCATCTGTGTCACTCCAAATCATTAAATCCATCGATCAAATTCCTCGTCCTTTGTCAACAACGCCGCGCGTGCGCCCTGACGTCAGCCTCGTCGTTATTCCACAGATCTAGTATATAACTATATTATAGTGTTAACAAAGTACAAGGAAAGACGTGGGTTTGGTAAACGTCTCTTTGTTTAACAAAACAAGAGTTCAACGAGCCAACAAGTACTGAACTGTAACGATAAAAACATATACAAGTTGCTATACGAAATAAAATATATCAAATAACTATAACAGAAATAGTTCACCACCACACGGCCCCAAGCACCGGCGTCGACTTCCAGGTGTGTGGCGGCGTGGACTTTCATCCCCGGAGGTGGCACTTCCAGCCACGGAGGTGGAAGAGAGCTCCATAGAATAAGACCGGGCGTGCGTAAAAGCCATGTCCGAGCCCCATCCACCGTCCCTGGACAGCCACCCGGCCGAGCGCCGGCCCCGACTTCAATCCACGGAGGTGAAAGACAGCTCCGTAGAGTAGAACCGGGCATGCGTAAAAGCCATAATAGTTTTCCAAACCTTCTGTGTCACTCCAAATCATTAAATCCTTCAAACTCTTCGTCCTCCGTGTCACTTATAAACAAAGCCGCTAATGATGCCGGTAGTACGTGGGGCCCTTCGTCATCCCATGATCGAATCTTTGTCCTTTATGTAAACAACCGCCGCGCCGCGCCACTGACATCACTTAAAATTCAAATTACAGTAATCCCTTGCTACATCGCGGTTTGTTTATCGCAGTTTAACTTTTTTTTTTTTTTTGGGCGGGGAATTTTGAAAATGTGTGAAAAAATTCACATATAAGTCGCTCCTCAGTATAAGTCGCCCCCCCCCACCCAAACTATGAAAAAAAACGCTATTTATAGTCCGAAAATTACAGTAGGTATATGTGGAGGAACTCAGAGGGGTAAGATGACGCAACACCATTTAAAGACATGTAAAAGAATCTTAAATTTAATTCTAAAATGTTCAGGGAGACAATTAAGACTCACTTTAAACCCTGAAGGTGCCATGTTCAATCTGTTTTCAGAGCTCTCAAGTCTAGTCAACATTCTCTATACTCCATTCTGATCGTGGACACTCCAGGTTTCCAGAACCCTCATCTTGCTCAGCAGCAGCGAGGAGCTACGTTTGAGGAGCTTTGTCATAACTACACCCAGGAGAGGCTGCAAACCTTGTTCCATGAACGAACCTTTGTCCAAGAGATGGAGCGATACAAGGAGGTGCTGTTGTGGCTTTAGATACTGTACAAAACTGAACAGTGTCAGTAAATAGGAAGTATGCGGTCATGCAAGGGAGCACATGAATATGTACTCAGCCAATGATCATTATGTTGCACTTGCAATAATACAATTCTTTCAAACCAATCAAGTAAACACTATAACTGATTATTCTCATGAGTTATTGCTTACAATGTAGATGACTAACCCTTCACCTTATCCCCTCCTGCATTTAGGAAAACATAGAACTTGCTTTAGATGACATAGAGTCCAGTCCTTCAGTGTCTGTAGCAGCTATCGACCAAGCGTCAGCTCAAGCTTTGGTAAGCAGAATCCTCTACTCCATGCCTGTTTCTGCAATCTCCATTTGTCAAATCATTTAGGTCGTTTTCCTCCCTGTCCATTTGTCCGAATGAAACACTCTCTCAGATGTCTCAAAAAAATATATACTTTTTCTGTTGTGAATTTAAAGCAAATTAAACTGTCTAAAAAAGCCTTTTAAGTGACTACTTAGCTTGCATCGCCATGTTTGGTCAGTTAATATTTTTCAGGAAAGTTACATCCAGAATTGAGCTAATGTGGCGACCTAAAAACAATACGGAACCCCGAGTTCACTTTGTGTATGGTGTCAGCATAGCACAAATCACCAATAACCGTCTCAGTGGCAACATACAAGCTACACTTCTGATGAGTGAGTACGTTTATCATGAAACGAGGACGAGAAGAAAGAATGAGAACAAGTGCTGATTGCCAAACTCTCGTGACAGACGTGGACGTGAAATACTGACAATAAATGACACTTGTCAGTTGTCACATACTGTGGGTCTGGCTGGAACCACAGTGGGGCACTGGTTAGCATGTCGGCCTCACAGTTCAGAAGTAAGTGACACTGGCTGGAACCACATTATTGTGGAGAGTAACCAACTTTGAACAGCAAACACACGCACACACACAGCACATACACAGCACACACACAGCGCACACACAGACATGCACACACACACACACACACACACATAACACGTAATATAAAGGCACGGTGGAACACTGGTTAGCATGTCCCCCTCAGAGTTCAGAAGTATCCATTTCTCAGAGCAGGTATATAGAAGAGAGGGTAATATTATATAAAATGAGTGCAATGAATGTGTTGTGCACCAGGCACAATGCAACCACTTAAAAGTGCATCCCATAAAATAAAAAATAAAAAAGTTCTTGAACCCTTACCAATTTCAATTGAATACATAACTACGTATTAACAATTCAGCTTACATACAGCCTCTCGGAACGCGTTGTGTTTGCGTATGTTAGTGACTGATGAAAGGAAATAGCCGCACGTAACAGGGCACTTTAACTGCAGAGAGGCTGCTCATTTCTTGCTTTTAAATCAACCACGGAGAGGCTAATCCTTGTGATAGCTTAAACGAGTCATAAATAGAGATCCATCCATCCATCCATGTTCTTCCGCTTATCCGAGGTCGGGTCGCGGGGGCAGCAGCTTCAGGAGGGACTCCCAGACTTCCCTCTCCCCAGCCACTTCATCCAGCTCATCCAGGTGGATCCCAAGGCGTTCCCAGGCCAGCTGAGAGACATAGTCTCTCCAGCGCGTCCTGGGTCGTCCCCGGGGTCTCCTACCGGTGGGACATGCCCGGAACACCTCCCCAGGGAGGCGTCCAGGAGGCATCCTGATGAGATGCCCGAGCCACCTCATCTGGCTCCTCGCAACGTGGAGGAGTAGCGACTCAACTCCGAGTCTCTCCCGGATGACCGAGCTTCTCACCCTATCTCTAAGGGAGAGCCCAGACATCCTGCGGAGAAAACTCATTTCGGCCGCTTGTATCCGGGATCTCGTTCTTTCGGTCACGACCCATAGCTCGTGACCATAGGTGAGGGTAGGAGCGTAAATCGATCGGTAAATCGAGAGCTTTGCCTTTTGGCTCAGCTCTCTCTTTACCACGACCGACCGGTACAGAGTCCGCATTACTGCCGACGCTGCACCGATCCGCCTGTCAATCTCGCGCTCCATCCTCCCCTCACTCGTGAACAAGACCCCAAGATACTTGAACTCCTCCACTTGGGGCAGGATCTCATCCCCGATCCGGAGAGGGCATTCCACCCTTTTCCGATCGAGGACCATGGACTCGGATTTGGAGGTGCTGACCCTCATCCCGACCGCTTCACACTCGGCTGCGAACCGCTCCAGTGAGAGCTGGAGATCACGGCCTGAAAAAGCCAACAGCACCACGTCGTCTGCAAAAAGCAGAGACGCAATGCTGAGGTCCCCCAACCGGACCCCCTCAACGCCTCGGCTGCGCCTAGAAATTCTGTCCATAGAAATTATGAACAGAATCGATGGCAAAGTCCAACCCTCACTGGGAACGAATCCGACTTACTGCCGGAAATGCGGACCAAACTCTGGCATCGGTGATACAGGGACCGAACCGCCCTGTATAAATAGAGATCCATCCATCCATCCATTTTCTGAACCGCTTAGTCCCCACGGGGGTCGCGGGCATGCTGGAGCCTATCCCAGCCGTCATCGGGCAGTAGGCGGGGGACACCTTGAACTGGTTGCCAGCCAATCGCAGGGCACACAGAGACAGACAACCAATCTCACTCACACTCACACCTAGGGACAATTTGGAGTCTTCAGTCGGCCTACCAAGCATGTTTTTGGAATGTGGGAGGAAACCGGAGTGCTCGGAGAAAACCCACGCGGGCCCAGGGAGAACATGCAAACTCCACACAGGGAGGGCCGGAGGTGGAATCGAACCCGCACCCTCCTAACTGTGAGGCGGACGTGCTACCCAGTGCGCCACCGAGCAGCCTATAAATAGAGATGTCAATGTAAATTTTGGTGCCCATTGATAACTGTTTTTAGATTGATGCTTTCTAATGGTGAAATTGTGATCGGTTTCTTCCGTGACGTCATCCACCAAAACTTGGAGGGGAGGGGTGTGTGGCCCAATTCCTCATTAAAAATGGCCGTTTTTAACGCCATTTGTTGTTTCATTATCTCTCCAAAATTATTGGATAAAATAGAAAATGCTAACTTTTTCATTTTCCTGATTAAAAAAAAAATACATAAGCTGGCCAGTTAGTGAAAAATGAATCATCCTCTCTTTACCCTCCTTTTGATAAGTCACTGTAGGGGGAAAAAAAATCAATTTCCTGCAAGGCAGTCCGCGAGGTTTAGCGCTGTTGCCTGCTTCCTCATTCGACATGAGATGTCCCCAGCATGGACTCGGTCAGTAGGCAGCAGAGTTATTCACTTATTTCTGGAGCGTCAATATTGACAGAGGGTCTGTTAATCTGTCACTGATGATGCACGTTTTCTCTCACTCTGTCAGTATTATATCAGACGAACAGCGTTGATTATGGTCCAATTTGTGAACGTGACTCCATTTCATTCCGGAATTTGTCTGACATATAAATCGTAATCAAATGTGTTATTTGGTCACCTCTGTGGCCTTATAAAGACAATCTCTCCCTTGCTTTCAACACTGTCCTAAATTACACAGCAAAATGTTTGAACTCATACTTGTTTAAGAATTTTTTTTCTTTTTATCCTTGCGTTCTTTTTTACTAGGGGCTTACGATTGGGTCAATCTATTTAAATTATTGTAGCGTAAGGGTGCATTAAGGTGTAGGAATCTCGCCATTTCATGGTTCATTTGAATTATGATTCGATTGTAGAAGATTCAAGATTCAAGAGTTTTTTATTCGCCATGTTTGAGCGTGCCAAACAAGGAATTTGACTTCGGTAAATCACAGCTTCTGTTCAACATTTAGGTGACTAACAACAACACTCAGGACATGTGAAGAACGAAAGATATTCTCAAACACCCCCTGATCTTAAACTCCCAAGAGGGCAAGGAAAAACTCAAAACTCCAGCTAGGCGAAATGAGAAACCTTGAGAAGAGACCACAGATGGGAGGGTCCCTCTTCTAGGATGACCAGGCTGCAATGGATGCAGAGAGGACACATAGTACAAACAGTGTAGACAAAAAAGGTGTGGAAAGCGGGATGTTATTGCACAGTAATGACTCTGAGACTCTAAGAGTGGTGTGAGTTCATCAGAGCGACAGCCTGGGGGAAGAAGCTGTCTCTGTGTCTGCTGGTTTTAGTGTACAGAGCTCTATAACGGCGTCCGGAGGGGAGTAGTTCAAACAGGCTGCAACCTGGGTGCGAAGGGTCTGTTGAGATGTTACTTGCACGTTTCCTGGTCCTGGACAGGTACAAGTCTTGGATAGATGGTAGGTTGATTCCAATTATCTTTTCTGCAGTCCTTATTGTCCGTTGCAGTCTGTGCTTGTCTTGTTTGGAGGCCGATCCAAACCAGACAGTGATGGAGGTGCAGAGGACAGACTGGATGATGGCAGTGTAGAAGGTCTTCAGCAGCTCCCGCGGCAGGTTGAACTTCTTGAGCTGTCTCAGGAAGTACAGCCTCTGCTGGGCCTTCTTCCGGACAGAGTCTATGTGGCCGGTCCATTTCAGGTCCCAAGAGATTGTGGTTCCCAGGAACTTGAAGGTGTCTGATGAGAGAATAGTATTACTGCGGATAGTGAGGGGTGAAAGTGGTGAAGGGCCACGCCTGAAGTCCACTGTCATCTCCACGGTCTTGAGCGGGTTCAGGTCCAGGTGGTTTTGGCTGCACCAGTGGACCAGCCGCTCCACCTCTTGTCTGTACGCAGTCTCATCACCGTTCTGGATCAGTCCGATGAGAGTGGTGTCGTCTGTATACTTCAGGAGCTTCACGGAAGAGTCACTTGCGGAGAAATCGTTGGTGTAGAGGGAGAAGAGCAGTGGGGAGAGGACGCATCCCTGAGGGGCTCCAGTGTTGGTGGTCAGGGTGTCAGATGTGATGCTCCCCAGCCTCACACGCTGTCTCCTGTTGGTCAGGAAGCTGGTGATCCACTGACAGGTGGAGGCAGGCACCGCGAGCTGGATGAGCTTCTGTTGGAGGATGTCAGGAGCGATGGTGTTGAACGCCGAGCTGAAGTCCACAAACAGGATCCTGGCGTACTTTCCTGGGGTGTCCAGGTGTTGCAGGATGTAGTGCAGTCCCATGTTGACCGCATCATCCACCGACCTGTTTGCCCGGTAGGCAAACTGGAGGGGGTCCAGCAGGGGGCCCGTGACATCCTTCAGGTGGTTCAGTACTAACCTCTCGAAAGATTTCATGACCACAGATGTCAGTGCAACAGGTCTATAGTCATTCAGACCTGTGATGGCGGGCTTCTTGGCCACTGGAACGATGGTGGAGCTCTTGAAGCACGAGGGCACCTCACACAGCTCCAGGGAACGGTTGAAGATCCGTGCAAAGGTGGGCGCCAGCTGCTCAGCGCAGACTTTCAAGCAGGAAGGTGACACGCCGTCTGGGCCCGGTGCCTTCCTGATCTTTTGTCTCCGGAACATCTGGCGCACTTCCTCCTCGCGAATCTGGAGTGCGGGCGCGGCCTCTGCAAGAGAGAGAGTCGGTGACCACGGTGATGGAGGTGTGGACAGAGCAGTTGTGGGGGGAGGTGAGTATGTGGATTGTGTGGATTGTGCTGCAGGAGGTCCCGTTGTGTGGGAGGACCGATCAAACCTGCAGTAGAACCTGTTTAGCTGGTCAGCGAGCCTTGGGCTCTCCGCAGGACGGGGGGTTCGTTTCTTGAAGCCCGTGATGCTCTGCAGGCCTTTCCAGACTGTTGAGGGATCAGGATTGGCAGAGAGGTGTCTCTCCAGGCTCTCCCCGTTACACCTCCTGGCTTTCCTGACCTCTCGGTTCAGTGTGTTTCTGGTCTGCTTGAACAGGTCCCGGTCACCGCTCCTGTAGGCCTCCTCCTTGACTTTGCGCAGCCTCCTAAGGTTCGGTGTAAACCAAGGTTTGTCGTTGTACGTGCAGAAGGTCTTAGTCTGCACACACAGATCCTCACAAAAACTGATGTATGATGTGACAGTGTCAGTGAGTTCATGCAAGTCTGAATTTGCAGCTTCAAAAACACTCCAATCGGTGCAATCAAAGCAGGCTTGGAGGTCCTGCCTTGACTCCACTGTCCACTTCCTGACAGTCCTCACCACAGGCTTAGAAGTTTTTAGTTTCTGTCTGTAGTCAGGGATCAGATGAACTAGACAGTGGTCCGAGAGTCCTAAAGCTGCACGAGCCACAGAGTGGTATGCATCCTTAATTACGGTGTAGCAGTGGTCCAGTGTCTGTGCCCCTCTGGTGGGACACGTTATGTGCTGTCTGTATCTGGGGAGTTCGTGTGCGAGGTTCGCCCTGTTAAGATCACCCAGAACAATGATTAGTGAATTTGGTAGAAGTTTCTCCATGTCTGTCACCTGGTCAGCCAGCATCTGCGTGGCTTCACTCGCACGTGCGTGTGGTGGGATGTAAACAGCCGCCATGACGATCGAGGAGAACTCCCGTGGTGAATAGAACGGCCGGCAGTTTATGAAAAGTGTTTCTAGGAGAGGGCTGCAAAACTCTTTCAACACCATGACATCGGTACACCAACGTTCATTAATGTAGAAACAGAGACCACCTCCCTTTGATTTTCCGGAGAGCTCCGCGCTGCGATCTACACGGGTTAGCCGAAACCCAGCTAACTCCATGGCGTGGTGGGGGGTTCGTTCGCTAAGCCACGTTTCAACAAAACACAGCGCGGCGGATCTGCTGAAGTCCGTGTTCCTTGAAGTGAGGAGCAGCAGTTTGTCCATCTTGTTCGCCAGGGAGCGGACATTCGCCAGATGAATTGACGGTAGGGCAGAACGGAACCCTCTCTGCCTCAGCTTTACGAGGGCACCCGCTCGTTTTCCGCGTCGCCGCCGTCGCGCTAGCTTGTATAGCACCGCCTCTCCGGCTAAAATCTCCGACGAACAGTCTGAATCAGAGAGAACAGGAGAGAAAATACCAGAAGAAGACTGACCGATGTTTAACAGTGCTTCTCTAGTAAAAGTGATCCGGGATGGACAGCAGAAGACACAGAAAACACACAAAATAAGACAAAGAAACAGAGAGCGACTCACCGTGGCAGCCATCCGCGGCGCCATCAGAAGCATATTGTTTCATCTTTTGAAATGATTTCCTTTTTCATTGTCTGACTAATGTTCTACTACTACTCTTGACTCTTAATTTTGCAATACAATTCCATGATTTAAATAAATTACAGATAAGTTTTATGACTTTATCCTTTATTAAAACAAAATTGAAGTCCATACATTGTAGATTAATGTCGCATTTGTCAACAAATGTGTCCCAGCATTGTAAAAACCGAACAGTGGTGGTTCAGTTGTGTGCACTCCGATTATTAGGAAAAACTTGGAACAATGTGAAAAATCAATCTTATGTCACTGTCTGCCGGTTCTAGTATACACAAATAAATTAGCACTCGCTGATGTGTGTCATGTCACATCACTGCCCTCCTTCTCAGAGCAGAGGTCAGACCAAACCCAAAATAAACGTGCTAATTTCTAGTTTAACAATTTTTGTTTTGTTTTGCATAACATGATAGGGATGGAGGCCAGAGGAGCAGGTACACCTCTGGCTGTGTGGCAAACACTACTCAGCTCATCTTTATTTATAAAGCAAAAACAACCACAGCTGCATACAAATTGCTGTGCGTAAAGTAAAAATAAACCTAAACACAGGCAGTTAGTAAAATGATAAATTAGTAACATGAAATCCATAAAAACGTAAAACATGCTTAGTCGAATGCCAAAGAAAATAAATTGTTGTAAGACAAGAATCGAGTTCGCTAGTCTCAATCATTCAATCTTGTCAGGGATTTTATTGAAAGTCACAATTACTATGATGAGTGATCATTTTAAATTCACATTTCAATTCAGGTGGCTTTTGTGGATGCAGTTGAGTCCCATGCATTTTTTTTTTTTCCTGCAAATATGTTCAATTTGACTTGCTGCTGTTCTGTTCTCAGCAATGTATGTTCTGGCTTGATTGTTTATGTAGAACGCATGTACGTATGTATCTACTTGTCACACACGATAATGATATAACGACAAGCTAGATTTTTGTTCGGCGTAAAAAATGTTCTCTATCATCTTTTTCTGATGCTTAGATTTCTACAGAAATACATTAAGTATCCGTTTTACTTTGATTAAAGCTGGTAATATTCCACCAGTATTACATTTTCATCTTGTCAATACTTAGCTGCACCAATTCAATATGTGTCTTAAAACATTATGATACACTGACTTTTTAAGTTTAACTCAACGGTTCCTTCACATACTACATATATGAGGTTGGATTATTTATAATAGTTAAATTCAATCAGGAATTTGTTGAATCAACATTCAATGTTTTAGATTCAGAACATTTATAGTTACTGCACTCCATGTTTAGAAAGGAAACTAGTCCTATTGTGAGTAGCAGGTTTGTCTTGTGGTTTGGTCAAATCAGATTTGTGTTTGCTCAATATTTCAGGTTCGTACTCTTGCCAGGACCGATGAAGCCCGTGGCCTTCTCTGGCTGATGGAAGAAGAGGCACTTAATCCTGGCGGTTCAGAAGAGACCATGCTGGAGAGGCTCTTCAGCTACTATGGCTCAGTACAGGGAGAACGTAAAGGTGAAGTGTAACTGTCAGTTGAAGCATATAATTCACTACAAATCATCATAAAAGGTCCATAAAATCAAAGCTATGCAGCCATACCACACTTGCCAAATTTTCCAATGTAGGTGGGGACTCACCATTTTCAGCACTCATCCACGAGGCTCCCGACCAGCCATTTTTCCCCCTGATCTCTTGATTTCATAGTGAAGTAAACCGTTTACATTATGGGGAATATGACAGGACACAGCTCCTCCTTTTGCACAGTTGTTAATTTGTCACAGCCACCCTCAGTGTTTCACTCTATTGTGACCTGCTCGTAACGGAGGCTCCTCTTCCCTGCTTGAGTGTTGCTAGGCAGGTGGGCTCCAACTCCGACTAACAGCTGATATTGGTCGACATCAACGGCAGTACTGTAAAAATGCCATTGCAATAAAAGGTTGGGATGGGGGAGGAGACAATGTTATTTTATGCGTTAACTTTTTTTTTTTTTTATCGACCGATTAATCTGTATTTTTTTTTCCTGCCAAAAATCATCATCACCCTCAAATAACCCATCCCGTTGGGCCCTGCAATTAACCTGGCAAGATCCAGATGAATATGTGAATCACTCAATGCAGTTCTCCACAGCATCTATCTGGGATTGCTCTACTGTGATCTGCACGAGAAAGGAGTGACATACAGTACTTGGAGCTGATAACACGCTAACTGTTTGTTTTGCCCAATAATGAAAATGAATGATAATATTGTCACCACATCTGTACGAGCTAAAAATGAACAAAGCACACAGCCGCATAACCCACCCCTAAACACATCGTTGCTTTGTGATTGGTCTGCACCACAAGTGGTTCGGCTCGGGAGAAAATAAGCGGGCTCCAGACAAGATGGATTCTTGGGGTTTTGTGAATTCAAAAATATCATGAGATATCAGCTTGCAGGCAAGATTACCCTTCCATTCAATAATGAGTATACATCCTTTGTATTTCAGAAGCCAATCTACTGCTACGAGGACAAAAGCCCAATCTCTTTTTGCTGGGCCACAGTCATGGAACGGACTGGGTGGAGTACAACACACAAGGGTGGCTTAGCCATGCCAAGCATAACCCTGCTTCCCAGAATGCAGCCACACTGCTGCAAGACTCTCAAAAGTAAGACCTACTGACCTCTTCATGGGGATCAGTCACATATTGACGCTAATTTGTACCAACCAGCCACAACATTGAGAAAATAGGATTGTAGAAACTGTGCAGATTGTGTTTAATGTTATTTTAAAAAGCCAAGTGTGCCATCTATTCAAACTACAACAATAACGCAACATAGTATTTTGTGTCACACCAAAGGAAAAACATCAGCGGGTTATTTATGGGCCGAGCGAGTGGAGCAACAGTGTTATCAGGCTCCATTGCTGGTCTGGAAGGAAGCTCACAACTAGCCCTGCGACGGGCCACTAGCATGAGGAAGACCTTCACTACAGGTGTCGCTGCTGTCAAAAAGAAGAGTTTGTGTATCCAGGTCAAACTTCAAGTGGTAAGTAAAAAAGCCACTGTGTGTGTGTATTGGGGCTGCCAAGATTAGTCGACTAATCGCGACAACGTTGACTGTTAATTAATTGAAGTTGATGAGTCGTTTAATTCGGTGCTGTATTTTTCTCGGGGTGGCACGGCGGGGCACTGGTTAGCACGTCCACCTCACAGTTCAGTGACAGCCATACAACCCGATGTCCCCAAAATGAAAAAACCCATGACTCAAATTGCTCAAACAGTTTGAAAAAGACCAACAATAGTTGCTTGATAGTTGCGATATATTATCTGTTTAAGAACACGTCAGTTCTAGCTGTTCTCAGTTAATTTACGTCCCCTCTGTTTCAAAACGTAAAATGTTAAATCGTGCTTTGAGTGGGAAATCGGAAGGATCTGTTATTGTGGCAAAACCATTGAGGCAAACCAAAGTCAAAAAAAATGGAATAAGAGTCACAAGTTTCTAATCAGAGTCAAGGATATATGTAAAACTGTTTACAAATTTGTGTCATAAATGTGTCACAAATGCGCGTTATCGGATTCACAAATGCACAGCCAGATTCACAAATCTGTAAAATAAATTTGCAAACGTGTTCACTGGGTCTATAAATGTTTTGCCTGCCGCTGGATTGGATGTGATCTTAAAAGTGACTCTTACATCAGTAATGCCACGGAAGATACATAAATGTGTGATTTGCAAATACCGTACACGACGGGACTTGCGTGTCCGTCCATATCCTAGCACCAGACGGACACAAGCGTAAAAAACATTGGCCACTGCTGACTGGGCTTTGACTAATATTGAGAAAGGGAAAGTTTCATACCTAAGATTGCTGAAAAATCTGATTTGTTATTTATAATATTATTGTTTTCGTTACGATTGTTGTTGTTGTTATTATTATCATTGTTATTACTAGTGTCATATTATCACATCACAATTACAGTACCGCTTGAAATTATGTAGGAAGGCTTGAGAGACTCAGACTCACAAAAAAAATAGAGTAATAGCGTTAAATGAGTTTGTCTACTTGCGCATTTTACTGACCGAAATTATATTGCGCTATTGTACTATCGGTGTACTATTTCCAAAATAAAGACCAAAATAATAACTGACCAAAATTATATTGCACTATTGTACTATTGTGTACTATTTCCAAAATAAAGACAGCACTTACAGTACATGCATTATTTATATAGCACTTTCACAACTATAGCTGTAACAGGACATATAAAATGGTGGAATCTAACCATATTGCGGAGAAGCAATAAGGAATTGAATAAATTATTTCTTTTAGGATGCCCTGATTGACATGGTGCGTCGCTCCAAAGTCCACTTTGTCCATTGTCTGCTGCCCAAAGTGGAGGCAGTTGGAGGAGGAAGCGAGCTGCGTGTTGCACATGGAGAGAGTGCAGATTCAGGGCTCATGACTTTGGATGTTGGTCTCCTAAGAGCTCAGCTGCGAGGATCGAAACTGCTGGATGCATTGCGCATTTACAGACAAGGTATTTAAAATAAATAATCATAATTTAAATATGCTGTTTGAATGGTGCAATGGTCTTATTTATTTTTAGTATTAATGATGTTTATGTTATCCTAACTGTGTACTTTGGCCTTTTTCTTGATCATTTGTGAATGACAAAAATTGACTATTTGAAATTTGTAATCCAAGTTTAGATAATCAAATTTGACAATCATCTGCATTCATTGTACGTTGTCGTTTGTGCTGGTTCTGTACATTTTAGCCATTTGTTAGATTCCCCTTGTATTTCATCCAGTTCTATTATTTTGTTCTTATCTCAATTTGACCAACTATTCTGTAAATTTAGTATTGTAATAGTGTACATGTTAAAAATCCCCATATCTTTTTCCCAGAATTTTCTCTGGTCATCTCGAGAAGCTTGAAGCTTGTTCTTAAGATGCAAAGGCCCTTCTATCTTGACACATTTTTGTCATTCTTTCTACTCGTCCAGGATACCCAGACCACATGGTATTCTCTGAGTTCCGAAGGCGTTTTGATGTCCTGGCACCACATTTGACCAAGAAGCATGGGCGTCACTACATTGTGACAGATGAGAAGAGGGTGAGCGTGATATTTTTCAGGCTCTTTAAATCTGGCGTGATGGGTGAAATACTGAACTACAAAGTATTGGCTATTATAGTAGTTAAGAGACTGAAGAGTGTCCTGGATTCAATTATTGAGGAAACGCAGTCCGGTTTCATGGCAAATAGACATACTGTAATTAATAATGTTGGACTAGTTGTAGACTAGACTAGACTAGTTTAGACTTGTTGGTGATGTCATGTCATGCAAATGTGTCAGCTGATTGTATTTTTTGGTTTCCAGGCAGTGGAGGAATTGCTAGAGTCCTTGGATTTGGAGAAAAGCAACTACCACATGGGACTAAGTCGGGTGAGTGTAGGTTTTTTATATGTATATAGTGTAGTTTTTTTCATATATATATATATATATATATATATATATATATATATATATATATATATATATATATATATATATACCGTAAAGACGCGACTTTTTTCCAAAAGTTTGGACCCTACGGCTTATAGTCAGGTGCGGTTTATATAAGATTTTTTTAGACTTAGACTTAGACTTAGACTTAGACTCAACTTTATTAATCCCTTGGGATTACTCCTTCAGGGAAATTCTGTGTCCAGTAGCAGTAAAATACAAGATACACAAGAAAAACACAAGAGATCAAGATATACAGAAGATGCCGAAATACACACAGTGCAAGAGATAGCAATGAAATGTAAAAGAGAATGTGTACAGTTATGTCCCTGTTCATGTCCATGTCACCTCCTCCCCAGTGAGGAGTTGAATAGCTTGATGGCTTGGGGGACAAAGGAGTTCTTCAGTCTGCTTGTCCTACAATTGGGGAGGAGCAGTCTCCCACTGATCCGGCTCCTCCGATTAGTGATGACAGAGTGCAGAGGGTGACTGACATTGCCTATAATGTCCAACAGTTTTTTCAGTGTCCTTGCCTCTGCCACCGACTCCAAAGAGTCCAGCTTCTTGCCGATCAGAGAGCCGGCTCGCCTGACCAGTTTGTCCAGTCTGGAGGTGTCCTTCTTGGATGTGCTGCTGCCCCAGCACACCACGGTGTAAAACAGGACACTGGCAACCACGGACTGGTAGAACATCTCCAAGAGTTTGTTGCAGATGTTAAAAGAACGTAGTCTCCTCAGGAAGTACATCCTGCTCTGTGTCTTCCTGTGAAGGTGGTTGGTGTGAGTTGACCAGTCCAGTTTTTTATCCAGCCACACCCCAAGGTACTTGTAGGAGTCCACAGCCTCCACCTCAGCCCCCTCCAACAGTACGGGCCTAGGCTTAGGCCTGTTCCTCCCAAAGTCTATGACCAACTCCTTGGTCTTGGAGATTTTCATATATATGTATATGTCTGGGACGTGCGGTCAGAGGAGGCAACGCCTCCCCTGCCATCATGAAAAGGGAAAAAACAAATTCAATTGTTTTTATTATAAAGTCATTTTCCTTTTAATTTCAGTAGTTTTGTATCATTTTGACCAAAATCGCAGAATTTTTATAGTTATTTTAAAACAGAAGACGATTTGCTCGGAGGAGCCAACTTCCTGCCTTGCCTCCTCTGAGGATTGCGTAATCACACGGCTATGCAGTTAGACTGAACTGCTGTCTGTCTCTATGTCGCTGTTTAAGTGTTCAAACGCTGTGGCTATATGAACTACTTTCCATAGTTAAGCTGATGTATATAATATCTAGTGTTTTTTGTCATCTGTCTGTAACGTTGTGTTTCAGTTGATGAACAAAACGGCTTTGAAAAGAGACCTTACGGAGGCAACGAAAAAAAGGTTCTCCAGCCTTATGGCAGGGGGTGCTTGTAATCCCGGGATTCTTCATGCGCCCACATGTAGAATAAGTCATCTCCAGTTCAAATTTACAGTGAACAACTGAGGAGCAGTCGTCGATTTATTTCGTTTTATATTCGTTTATTTTTCGGTTTTACATTTCGTTTTACAATCAAGGATTACATATCCAAACGATTTTCAACTATGGATTTTCGGTCAAAGCAGGTCATCAGTAAAGGAAGACCAACTCCGGTGTTAAAAGGTTTGATTCGGACAACGGGACTTCGGAGCATGTCTTTTTTTGATTCCATGTGCTTTATTGAGTGTTTTTATGCGTGAAGACTGCTGATATGAGATTTTAACTAGAATAGTTTAAATTTTACTGGGGGGGGGGGGGGGCAGGGGGACGTCAGTGACTCCCCAGTCATGGACCTCACTGCACGTCACTGATATATATACAGTGGCGCCTCGGTTTTTGACCACAATCCATTCCAGAAGGCTGTTCGAGAAGTGAATCGTTCGAATTCCGAATCATGTTTTCCCATTACAAATAATGGAAAAAGATTCAATCAGTTCCAAGCAAAAAAAAAACGCTTTTTTAATGCATTTTTTCATTATTTTACACCATAAACTGCATAAATAAGTGAGTAGGTGATGTATAAATAAGATAATATATATAATAATATAAATAATAAACTGAATTAATAGAGTAGGCTAGGCTGGGGAATGTATTGCTGTATCTGTAGCAACTCGCCTGTGTGTTTCATTCTAATAGTAAAAGATATATTTTTAAATTGTGAGGGAAACAAAAGCACATCAAAAGACCAGCTATTGGATGCTATTTGCTATTGGATGTATCCCACTTCCCTTTCTAAATTATTGAACCATCCTCGGCTTGCCTTGAAGACAAACCCTTCAGGAACCAGACTAGGGCCTTTTTTTTCCAGGTCCTCAGAAAGATGTCTCGCTTTGGCACAAATGGTGCCCTCAGTAACAGTATCCCCCGCCAACTGTTGCTCATTAATGAAAATTAGCAAGAGTTTTTCAACTTCCTCCAGCACCTGTGGCCGTTGTTTGGTAAGCACAGTCGCCCCTCTCGCAACATCACTTCCTTTAAGAGCGTTTTTGTTTTTCAGGATGAGCTTATTGTCGATTTTGCCATGCAAACTCCCGCACCAACTCTGACACACGCACACCGGACTCATATTTTGCGATTAATTCTTTTTTAAATTCAACCATTTTGCACACTACTTTCCTCTTTTCACCATGATCAGCTTTACTGCTCCCACTTGCTTCCTTTGGAGGCATGATTAGAGTTGATGCAATCCTCAGAATACCGAGAATGTAATAATGAACGGAGTCAGTTGGCATGCGGGTCCTCTCGGCTCATCTCGCGAGGTTCGACAACCGAAATTTCGTCCGACATCCGAAGCAAAAAAATCTCGAATGTTTTGTTCAAATACCGATTTGTTCGAGAACTGTGACGTTTGAAAACTGAGGCTCCACTGTATGCATATATATACGTGTATGTACACACACACACACACACAATATATATGATTTTGATCTTTTTTTTTTTTTTTTTTTTTACAGCTATCAGTTACGTCCCCTCAATTCATGCCTTCCATGACTTGCGCGAGATGAACTCTGACTTTTTTATTTAACTAATTGGGGAGAGGGTTCATTCATCAAAGTCCATTGTCCAATTGATTGAAGTACGATTTCTATGGTCTACAAACACCAAATTTATTTCCAACATTATTGTGAATAAATGTAAAAAATCTTGAAACTGTTAAAGTTGATCCAAAATTGGTTGATTGGAAGTGAGGTGGATTCCTTTTTCCACCTCCGTTGAGATTGCATGATTCCCCCCAAAATAAATAAATAAACAATTGTATACTGTAACGAGCGTGTTTGAAAGATGCGTGCAATACTGCATGACAGAACTCATGCCACTGAAGAACAATCATAGATATGAATAGGGGGCTACGACATGCTCTTTTGAGCTTTGTGCCTACGGTAATGGTGAGCTAATGCCTTAGGGCTTTGTTTTTTATTTTTCTTCATTTTAAGTTGTATTACATCAATAAGTTTTGTGTTTTTGTCAAGTTTCAGTGACATTGGCTTACTTAACAGCAACAATTTGCTGTTACTCTCCTTGCTTTCTTGGAAGTAGTAGACAAATACATTTAAATGATAAGAAATCTTGAAAATTGCTTGAGTGGTGACCAAAATCTCAAAATCAATTTCATAATATGGTAGAAAAATACATTTAAAAAATGGGAAATCTTGAGAATTGTGTTCCAGTTAGTATTGTAATATAATGATAACTTTTCTGCTCTCCTCGCTCAGGTTTTCTTCAGAGCCGGGACTCTGTCAAGGCTTGAGGAGCAGCGGGTTGTTCAGACCAGAAGAAATATCTCTCTGTTCCAGGGTGCATGCAGAGGATATTTGGCCAGACAAGCTTTTAAAAAGAGGAAGGTGAGAAGGCTACTTTATACTCAGGCGGTCGCTGCCCACCTGGGAGTCACTGTGGCAAGATTTACTGCAGTTTCACTCCAAGTCGAAGGGTATCGCTACGGCTGATATTGGCCAGGACACCACAGGGTGCATTTTATGGCCAATTCCAGTCACTGTTTTAACTTTGTCGAACACGATATAAACAACAGCTACAACGATGGAGAATGTGCCTGCTAGAACAAAGGACAGGCTGCGTAGGGGTTATGTGCCTGTTGTAGGGTTCTTTGACCACATTCTCACATAACATATACGCCACTGCCAAGCTTCACAGCAGCAGCAAAGCACTGCTCCTCAGTGGTGACTCTCAAATCCAAGTAAGTTATTTCGATGTCATACAAAATATTATCCGGCAGGCATCCTAAAGCAGAGCGGGTGTTCTCTTTGGGGCAAATGGCTTTCAATTTTTGGCTGTGTGACAGTGTGAGACAGAGGCTTATGGCAAACATTTAAACCTCATTATTTTGCTAATCTACACATCTATTTAATTTATGGACTCCCACTTCTGGATAACACTCGCATTCGGTCTGAACTAGGATTAAACTTGTGAGTTTCAGGTTTTCGCAAAATGGGCATCCGCACTTTTAGTTTCCGCAAAATGGGCATGCATGAGTAATGGGGGGACCATTCGATATCTGAGACAGGATGGCCCCCTCTGAGTAATAGTAAAATGAAGACAAAACTACATCGTACCACTCAAAGGAAATAGATTTATGTGAAATAAATAATGCGAGTTACTTGTGTAAGCTAAGATTGCTGAGAAGGTTAAGAGTACATATAGGTAATATATATATATACCGTAATTTTCGGACTATAAGTCGCGTTTTTTTCATAGTTTGGGTGGGGGGGCGACTTATACTCAGGAGCGACTTATATGTGAATTTTTTCGCAAATTTTCAAAATTCAAAAATCCATGATGTAGTGAAACTGCGATAAACGAAACGCGATGTAGCAAGGGATTACTGTCATTTGACCTGCAAGTGACGTCAGCAGCGCAGCGGTTGTTTACATAAGGACAAAGGATTCTATCACGGGATGACGAAGATGACGAAGGGCCCCACGTTTGAAGGATTTAATGATTTGGAGTGACAGAAGGTTTGAAAAACTTATTTATGTTTTAGTTATTTGATATATTTTATTTCGTGTAGCAACTTGTATTTGTTTTTATTGTTACAGTTCAGTAGTTGTTGGCTCGTTGAACTCTTGTTTTGTTAAATAAAGAGCCGTTTACCAAATACATGTGTTTCCTGGTACTTTGTTAACGCTACAATATAGTTGTATACTAGATCTGTGCGGCGCGCACGAGGCGTTGTTGACATAAAGGACGAGGAATTTGATTGATGGATTTAATGATTAGGAGTGTCACAGATGGTTTGATAATATTGTTGTTATATGATAGTTATTTGAAATATACTTTATATATCGTTATATGGGTCTGTGGAATAATTAGAAATGCAACTTACGAGTCCGACGTCAGCAGCGCATATGTGGCGCATGCGCGGCATTGTTTACATAAAGGACGATCCATGGATTTAATGAATTGGAGTGACACAGATGGTTTGATAAACGTGTTATTCATGTAATACTTATTCGAATAACTCTGAATGTTACTCAGGCCCGTTCTCAGCTCCGCGTTTGTGTATGTCACGTTAGCATACCGTATCGTTTAGCCTGTTGTTGCTGGTTCATGTCTGTTCTTGGTGTTGGATTTTGACAAATAAATTTGCCCCAAAAGTGCGACTTATACTCCGGTGTGACTTATATATGCTTTTTTTCACTGTATTGTGCATTTTATCGCTGGTGCGACTTATAGTCCGAAAATTACGCTATATAAAATGTATTATTATTATTAAAAACAATCGGCAAATAATTGGCTGATTTAATCAGCTAGATAATTACCAAAAGGCAACCAAAAAACATGTGCACTTATTCATGTTTTTCGATTCAGTCTCGTATTGTTCTTGTCTTCCGATGAAAACAATTCTGTATGCTTTCTGTCTGACAGATCCAGGATTTAGCAATCCGTTGTATCCAGAAGAACATAAAGAAGAATCGTGGGGTTAAAGATTGGCCATGGTGGAAGCTTTTCACTAACGTCAGACCTCTGATTGAGGTGCAACTCACTGAGGAACAGATCCGTGGCAAGGATGTAAGCATAAAACGTATACGATCATGTGGTTTCGTCTCTTTTGGGATTTCATTTTGCTTAGACATAAATAACCAATTGATAATAAAGTTCTCAAAGTTATAAAGTATTTAAATTTTAAATGAGTGACTATTGAATCATTGAATTATCGACTACACAGATTAATTTTAATTTTTATCATACATCTTATGCTGCATTCTAGGAAGAGATCCTTCAGCTGAAACAGAAACTGGAGAAAGTCGAGAAAGAAAGGAATGAACTAAGACTCAACAATGACCGTCTTGAGAGCAGGGTAAATGGCAAAAACACAAAAACAAACGAACATTTTTGGTAGGTTGAAAGTTGTGGAATAGGTAGGCAAAAGATAAACAGTTGAAAGTTGGAACGGGTTGAATCGGTTCAAAAATGTAGACGTTCGAGCAGGGCTGGGCAAACTTTTTGACTTGCGGGCCGAATTGGGTTCTAAATTTTGACCGGGGGGCCGAACCAGGAGCAGATGGATGTAGTGTTTGTGTGAAGTAATATAAACGACCTGTAAAGGTCATTGCATAAAAGATTTGGGCCTTTAGTAGGTAGTAAAGCATGGATATTCAAAAAAAGTTTTTGGAAAACAAATGCATTTATTAACAGCATTAAAAAAAAAAAACATCCCTAAAAAACTGCTATCAGTGATTCTCATAAAATACGACACTGTTATTATGAATAACAGTCCATCACTTCAGTGCCTGCAGGTCAGATTAATGAAATATGTTTATCTTTTGAGATCACATCAAACGGCAAACATTCTGACCAAATATATCATCTTGAAGAATCGGTGAAAGCATACATCTAAATAAAGTAATCAAAACGGCAACACGGTGAGGATATCTGAAAATCAGAGCAGAGTTTTAACTCAAACACCTGGTAACAGAGGTGAGGAAACGGGAAACACTTCCTTAAAGTAAGCCTTAAGAACTTTACAGGTTAAGATTAGTCACAAACAGGTGGTGCATCAATGTCCTTGAGCATCCTGCATTGTTTGAAAATGAGAATGGTCGCTAGTTTCAATCCCTGCTATTTGTACAGCTCATATTCAAAATGCATTTTTTGACAACAAACTTGAAAGCCTCCCCTTCATTTTCAGTGGGAACAGTGTTGTTTGTCTCCCTTTTTTTGCTAGTGTATCATAGTCTGGAGTAAAATTTGTTGTGGCAATTCTTAGGAGAGATCCGAGGTGTTGGTCCGTTTACCTAGATCTGTGACGGGTTGATGTTGATGTTCATGTGGCTGAACGTCACGTCGCGTACGTCGAGCCAAATTGGCCACTCTTTTTAAACACTCGGCACTCAGTGTCCACCTTGCTTTTCCTTGGGCGACTCATTTTAATGGAAGGATTCCAGGGGAAGGTTTGTGGGTGGCTTTAGCGTAAAACTGTATCCGAAAGCTCGGCGCGCAAATTACAAAAATGCCGTCGTCACAGCCCACGCTCTAAATTCGGGACTGATACAAATAGAGCGCGAGTGCGCTATTTCCGTACTACTGAGTACGTACACGCACTTGTTTAAACTTGTTTGAGTTTAATAACATTTATTTAGGGTTGGCGGGCCGGATTAAACGGTCCCGTGGGCCGGATGTGGCCCACGGGCCGTAGTTTGCCCATACCTGCGTTAGAGCAACTGTTCAATCCCCATAGAGAATGAATGGGAATTTTTAAAAACAAATTGCGCCAAAAAATTTTGAAATTTGGAAGGAAACGAAAACTACGGGTTCAAGAGGTTCATTTGGAGTTCAAAAGTTGAACCGGGTTGAATCGGACATAAATTGTAGAAGTTAGAGCAAATGTTGAATCCCCATAGACAATGAATGGGAATTTAAAAAAAAAATTGCGCCAAAACTTTTTGAAAATTGTAACGAAACGAAAACTACGGGTTCAAGAGGTTCACTTTGGAGTTCAAAAGTTGAAACGGGTTGAATCGGACAAAAATTGTAGAAGTTAGAGCAAATGTTCAATCCCCATAGAGAATGAATGGGAAATTAAAAAAAAATTGCGCCAAAAATCTTTGAAATTTGGAAGTAAACGAAAACTACGGGTTCAATAGGTTCATTTGGAGTTCAAAAGTTGAAACGGGTTGAATCGGACAAAAATTGTACAAGTTAGAGCAAATGTTGAATCCCCATAGAGAATGAATGGGAATTTAAAAAAAAAAGAATTGCGCCCAAAATTTTTGAAATTTGGAACGAAACGAAAACTACGGGTTCAAGAGGTTCACTTTGGAGTTCAAAAGTTGAAACGGGTTGAATCGGTCAAAAATTGTAGAAGTTAGAGCAAATGTTCAATCCCCATAGAGAATGAATGGGAATTTAATTTTTTTAGGTCACTTCCGGTTTAATTTAGGTCACTTCCGGTTTATTTGGGGCACTTCCTGTTTAATTTAGGTCACTTCCGGTTTAGCTGAGGTCACTTCCTGTTTATTTGGGGCCGCTTCCGGTTTAAAAAGGTCACTTCCGGTTTGATTTGAGGCACTTCTGGTTTCATTTAGGTCAATTCCGGTTTATTTGGGGCACTTCCGGTTAAATTTAGGTCACTTCCGGTTTAGCTGAGGTTAGCTGGTTTATTTTGGGTCACTTCCGGTTTATAAAGGTCACTTCCGGTTTATCTGGGTCACTTCCGGTTTGATATGGGGCACTTTCGGTTTACCTGAGGTCACTTCTGGTTCATTTGGGGTCACTTCCAGTTTGATTTGGGGCACTTCTGGTTCATGCGGAGTTCATTTGGGGGGCACTTCAGGGTCAATCCAAGATGGCCGCCACACTGGAAGTGGGGGTGAAGGGGTGAATTGTGTAAGCATCGTGGAAGTAGGGGTGAAAGGGGTGAATATGGTAAGCATAAGGTGAACAACGTGAATAAAGTTGGAATGGGTTGAATCGGTTGAAAAATGTAGAAATTAAAAGGGAAAAACTAAATTTTGAAAAATTTGTTGTGAATTTCAAAATTGAAAATTTTGAATTTTTGGTAAGTGGGAAGGTGTGGAATAGGCAGGCAAAAGACGAACAATTAAAAGTTGGAACGAGTTGAATCGGTTGGAAAATGTAGAAATGAGAAGTGAAAAAGGAAATTTTGTGAAATTTTTCGCAAATTTTAAACATGAAAACGTGAAATTTTTTAATTTGGCAAGTTTGGGAATGTCCCCAATGTGATTTGAATATGCTGAATGATGTGAATTTCAAACTGGAATGACGTAAATGTGAAATGTTGAATGTGCCATTAAGAATGAATGGGGAAAAAATTGCCGAAAATTTGTGAATTTTGTGAAAACGGAAAATTTTTGGAATAAAAAAAATGTAAGCAACGGTGTCATGAATATTTGGAATAAGTTAAAAGTGTTAAGCTAGTTAAGCGTCAAAAAAGTGAGCGGAATTTGTAGAATAATAAAGGACAGGAATAACAATAGTGTGAAGGCCTTCACCTTCACTCAATAAAGTAGAATATTATATGTTTAAAGGCCTTCGCCTTCAAAGTGAATGGTCTAGAATAACATAAGTGTGAAGGCCTTCGCCTTCGCGGAAAACCTCAAGTGTGCGTGTGTGTGTGTGTGTGTGTGTGTGTGTGTGTGTGTGTGTGTGTGTGTTGATATGATCAGATTACTGAGCTGTCATCGGAGTTGACTGATGAACGGAATACAGGGGAGTCGGCCTCCCAGCTACTGGAAACTGAAACATCCGAGAGACTCCGTCTTGAGAAGGACATGAAGGACCTGCAGGTAGATGCACATATGCACACGCACGCACACACACGCACGCACACACACACGCACAAACACACACGCACGCATGCACACACATGTTGGTTTTTTGTTACTTTCACTTGTTAAGATTTTGTTACTTTCGCTTGTTGAGCTTGTGCTCAGAGCAATCTTTTCCTTTCACGTATCCATTAGGCCCAGTTTGACGACACGAAGAAGCAAATGGAATTCATGGAGATGGAAGTGATGGAGGCTCGTCTAATCAGGGCCTCTGAACTCACTGGAGTGTTGGATGATGATGAATCAGGTAAGACTTTTTCCTAGACAAGCGCCAACAGCGAGAGTACCGTATTTTTCGGACTAAAAGTCGCTACGGAATATAGGTCGCATTAAAGTTAAAGTCCCAATGATCGTCACACACACATCTGGGTGTGGTGAAATTTGTCCTCTACATTTAACCCATCCCCGTGTGATTTTGATCCATCCCCTGGGGGAGAAGGGAGCAGTGAGCAGCAGCGGTGCCGCGCTCGGGAATCATTTGGTGATCTAACCCCCAAATTCCAATCCTTAATGCTGAGTGCCAAGCAGGGAGGCAATGGGTCCCATTTTTACAGTCTTTGGTATGACCCGGTTTGAACCCACAAACTTCCAGTCTCAAGGCGGACACACTACCACTAGGCCACTGAGCTGGTCTTAGCCATAAAATGCACAATAATATGAAAAAAAACATATAGTTACTAACTAAAAGTTGCTCCGGAGTATAAGTCGCATTTTGGCGGAAATGTATTCGAAAAAATCCAACACGACATGAACGAGCAACAACAAGCTAAACGATAGGTATGCTAACGTGACATAAACAGAAACGAAGAGCTGAGAACGGGCCTGATGTAACATTCAGAGTTATTCAAATAACTATTACATAAATAACACGTTTTTAAAACCTTCTGTGTCACTCCAATTCATTAAATCCATCGATCGTCCTCTGTCAACAATGGGTGCGCACCACTGACGGCGCTTGCACTTCAAAATATTCCACAGGCCCATATAACGATATATAAATTATATATCAAATAACTATTATATAAGCAATAATATTATCAAACCATCTGTGTCACTCCAAATTCAAGATTCAAGATTCAAGAGTTTTTTCAAAGTCAAAGTCAAAGTCAAAGTCAGCTTTATTGTCAATTTCTCCACATGCCAAAGACACACAAAGAAACCGAAATTTCGTTCCCCCCTATCCCACGGTGACAAGACATGGCTCACAACAGACAACAAGTAAACAAGTATAACAAAAGCGTGCTGAATAAATAATGAATAAATAACACAACAACAACAATAATAAACAACAATAAATAAATAGGAGGAGCAGAAAAAAAAAGGAGCAAGTGCGCGTACAGCAGACATTCCCGAAAGTAGCGCACGCTACGCAGAAGGGGGTAGCGAGTTCAGGGCCCTAACAGCCTGGAGAAAGAAGCTGTTTGCGAGTCTGGTGGTGCGGGAGCGCAGGCTCCTGTACCTCTTCCCAGAGGGCAGAAGGTCAAACAAAGAGTGAGCCGGGTGACTCACATCTCTGGCAATCGAGGTTGCCTTGCGGGCGACATGGGAGGTGTAAATGTCCTTCAGGGAGGGTAGCGAAGCACCAATAATCTTACCAGCCGTATTCACAATGCGCTGCAGGGCCTTCAAGTTCTGTTCAGTGCAGTTACCACCCCAGACAGCGATGCAACTGGTGAGGACGCTCTCAATGGTGCCACGGTAAAATGTAGACAGGACTGCCTGAGGAGCACATGCACGCCTGAGCTTCCGCAGGAAGTACAAGCGGCGCTGAGCTTTCTTTGCCAGTGACGAGGTGTTTTCGGACCAGGAGAGGTCCTCACTGATGTGCACCCCCTGGAACTTGGTGCAGCTCACCCTCTCCACCACAGCACCGTCGATGATCAGCGGCAGGTGTGTTGTGTGACCCTTCCGGAAGTCAACAATCATTTCCTTGGTCTTATCGACGTTCAGCAGGAGGTTGTTGTCCCTGCACCACGTGGTCAGAAGGTCGACTTCCGACCTGTACCGAGTCTCGTCGCCCTTCGTGATGAGACCCACCAGAGTCGTGTCGTCAGCAAACTTCACTATGCGGTTGTCGCTGTAGGTCGCAGTGCAGTCATGCGTCAGCAGGGTGAAGAGCAATGGACTGAGCACGCAGCCCTGGGGGGCTCCCGTGCTCAGCGTGATGCTGGCGGAGATTTTGTCGCCAACACGCACCACCTGAGGCCTCTGACAGAGGAAGTCCAGTATCCAGTTGCAGAGGGAGGTACTGAGGCCCAGCTCGTCGAGTTTGCAGATGAGTCGCTGCGGCACAATGGTGTTGAAGGCAGAGCTGAAGTCCACAAACAGCAACCTCACATATGAGTCCTTTCTCTCCAGGTGGGTGAGGGCCGAGTGGAGGGCAGAGCAGATGGCGTCCTCAGAGGACCGCTTGGCACGGTACGCAAACTGGAAAGGGTCAATGGTGGGGGGGAGGGGACTTGATGTGCTCCATGACCAGCCGCTCAAAGCACTTCATGATGATGGGCGTCAGTGCCACAGGGCGGTAGTCATTGAAGCAGGACGGTGCAGGTTTCTTTGGCACAGGAACGATGGTGGCAGCCTTGAAACACGAGGGGACGATGGCCTGCTGCAGGGAAACGTTAAAGATGTCCGTGAAGACACCCGACAGCTCCCCAGCACAGTCCTTCAGCGCTCGACCCGGGATGTTGTCAGGGCCCGCCGCCTTACGGGTGTCAATAGCGGCAAGCGCCCTCCTCACACCGTCGGCAGAGAGGCGCAGGGGCTGCTCGTGCAGGGGGGGAGTGGACTTCAGTGGGCAAGTGCTGTTCTGGGCGTCGAAGCGAGCAAAGAAGCGGTTCAGATCGTTCAGCAGACGGACGTCGCCCTCACAGCTCCTCGGCTCGGGCTTGTAGTCCGTGATGGTCTGAATGCCCCGCCAAAGGCTACGTGCGTCCTTGCTGTCCTTGAAGTGGGTGGAGACCTTGCACGAGAACGCCTTCTTTGCTTCTTTGATGCCTCGGGACAGGTCGGCCCTCGCTGTCCTCAAGCCAGCCTCATCCCCCGCTCTGAAAGCCTTGTCCCTGGCCCTCAACAGTCTGAGGACAGCCCCCGTCAGCCACGGCTTCCAGTTCGCGCGAGTGACGACGGATTTTGAGCAAGTCACATCATCGATGCACTTTGTGATGTAAGAGGTAACAGAGTCAGTATACTCCTCTATGTCCGTCCAATCGTTGTAGGTGGCTGCCTGCTTAAATAAGTCCCAGTCAGTGGTGTCGAAGCAGTCACGAAGTGCATCGGAGGCACCCTCAGGCCACACTCGAACCTGCCTCCGAACCGGCCTGGATGCCTTTACCAATTGTCTGTATGCGGGCAAAAGCAAAACGGTGAGATGGTCAGAAAGCCCCAGATGGGGGAGGGGGGTGGCTTTGAAAGCTCCCTTTTGCGCCGAGTAGACTAGGTCCAGGAAGCTGTCTCCACGTGTCGGAAAGGGAACATGCTGGTGAAGCCTCGGGAAAACAGACTTCAGGTTGGCATGATTGAAGTCTCCAGCGAAGATGGTGAAACCGTCAGGGTGCGCTGTTTGCTGTTCACTGACAGCCTGGTACAGTTCACCAAGCGCCGCGATCTTGTCTCCTTCGATGTTGGAAGGCGGGATGTATACCGCGACTAGCAGAATCGCGGTAAATTCCCTCGGCAGATAAAAAGGACGGCACTTAATGATCACAAACTCCACAAGCGGCGAGCAGTGCTTACACACCACCACAGAGTCCCGGCACCATTCTTCTCGGATGTAGACGCATATTCCACCTCCACGCGACTTTCCCCCTCGTACAATGGCACGGTCCGCCCGATAGCACGCTAGCCGCTCCAGGTGCACTGCAGAGTCCGGAATGTTGTCACTCAACCAGGTCTCGGTGAACACGAGCACACAGCAGTTCCGCACCGTCCGGTTCGTAGACCTCAGCAGGCGAACGTAATCCATTTTGTTGTCCAGCGATCGAACATTCGCCAGAAGAATGGAGGGCACCGCCGGTCGCGCTGGGTTGGCCGCCAGCCTGGCCCGGACGCCTCCGCGCTTGCCCCTCTTTTGCCTCCTCGCACACCGTTTCCGACGGCTCCCAACCGGGGAAGGAATAGCGGGTGTGGTCGGCGACGTTTCAGGACGTAGCAGTCCGAGCGCCTTTAATGTCGACGCTTCAAAGTCCAGAACGCCGCAAAACCCACTTCTGCCGATGTCAAGCAGAACCTGCCTGCTGTACTTGTAGCACGGACGAGACGAACACACAAGACTGTCGGACGAACACTCATAAGACGAACAAATCACCGTACTGACGGGACAGAGAGTGGCCGCTGCGTGTGCACGCGCCGCCATCTTGAATACCAATTTTATTCGCCATGTTTGAGCGTGCCAAACAAGGAATTTGACTTCGGTAAATCACAGCCTCTGTTCAACATTTAGGTGACTAACAACAACACTCAGGACATGTGAAGAACGAAAGATATTCTCAAACACCCCCTGATCTTAAACTCCCAAGAGGGCAAGGAAAAACTCAAAACTCCAGCTAGGGGAAATGAGAAACCTTGAGAAGAGACCACAGATGGGAGGGTCCCTCTTCTAGGATGACCAGGCTGCAATGGATGCAGAGAGGACACATAGTACAAACAGTGTAGACAAAAAAGGTGTGGCAAGCGGGATGTTATTGCACAGTAATGACTCTGAGACTCTAAGAGTGGTGTGAGTTCATCAGAGCGACAGCCTGGGGGAAGAAGCTGTCTCTGTGTCTGCTGGTTTTAGTGTACAGAGCTCTATAACGGCATCCGGAGGGGAGTAGTTCAAACAGGCTGCAACCTGGGTGCGAAGGGTCTGTTGAGATGTTACTTGCACGTTTCCTGGTCCTGGACAGGTACAAGTCTTGGATAGATGGGAGGTTGATTCCAATTATCTTTTCTGCAGTCCTTATTGTCCGTTGCAGTCTGTGCTTGTCTTGTTTGGAGGCCAATCCAAACTCGCCAGTGATGGAGGTGCAGAGGACAGACTGGATGATGGCAGTGTAGAAGGTCTTCAGCAGCTCCCGCGGCAGGTTGAACTTCTTGAGCTGTCTCAGGAAGTACAGCCTCTGCTGGGCCTTCTTCCGGACAGAGTCTATGTGGCCGGTCCATTTCAGGTCCCGAGAGATTGTGGTTCCCAGGAACTTGAAGGTGTCTGATGAGAGAATAGTATTACTGCGGATAGTGAGGGGTGAAAGTGGTGAAGGGCCTCGCCTGAAGTCCACTGTCATCTCCACGGTCTTGAGCGGGTTCAGGTCCAGGTGGTTTTGGCTGCACCAGTGGACCAGCCGCTCCACCTCCTGTCTGTACGCAGTCTCATCACCGTTCTGGATCAGTCCGATGAGAGTGGTGTCGTCTGCATACTTCAGGAGCTTCACGGAAGAGTCACTTGCGGAGAAATCGTTGGTGTAGAGGGAGAAGAGCAGTGGGGAGAGGACGCATCCCTGAGGGGCTCCAGTGTTGGTGGTCAGGGTGTCAGATGTGATGCTCCCCAGCCTCACACGCTGTCTCCTGTTGGTCAGGAAGCTGGTGATCCACTGACAGGTGGAGGCAGGCACCGCAAGCTGGATGAGCTTCTGTTGGAGGATGTCAGGAGCGATGGTGTTGAACGCCGAGCTGAAGTCCACAAACAGGATCCTGGCGTACTTTCCTGGGGTGTCCAGGTGTTGCAGGATGTAGTGCAGTCCCATGTTGACCGCATCATCCACCGACCTGTTTGCCCGGTAGGCAAACTGGAGGGGGTCCAGCAGGGGGCCCGTGACATCCTTCAGGTGGTTCAGTACTAACCTCTCGAAAGATTTCATGACCACAGATGTCAGTGCAACAGGTCTATAGTCATTCAGACCTGTGATGGCGGGCTTCTTGGCCACTGGAACGATGGTGGAGCTCTTGAAGCACGAGGGCACCTCACACAGCTCCAGGGAACGGTTGAAGATCCGTGCAAAGGTGGGCACCAGCTGCTCAGCGCAGACTTTCAAGCAGGAAGGTGACACGCCGTCTGGGCCCGGTGCCTTCCTGATCTTTTGTCTCCGGAACATCTGGCGCACTTCCTCCTCGCGAATCTGGAGTGCGGGCGCGGCCTCTGCAAGAGAGAGAGTCGGTGACCACGGTGATGGAGGTGTGGACAGAGCAGTTGTGGGGGGAGGTGAGTATGTGGATTGTGTGGATTGTGCTGCAGGAGGTCCCGTTGTGTGGGAGGACCGATCAAACCTGCAGTAGAACCTGTTTAGCTGGTCAGCGAGCCTTGGGCTCTCCACAGGACGGGGGGTTCGTTTCTTGAAGCCCGTGATGCTCTGCAGGCCTTTCCACACTGTTGAGGGATCAGGATTGGCAGAGAGGTGTCTCTCCAGGCTCTCCCCGTAACACCTCCTGGCTTTCCTGACCTCTCGGTTCAGTGTGTTTCTGGTCTGCTTGAACAGGTCCCGGTCGCCGCTCCTGTAGGCCTCCTCCTTGACTTTGCGCAGCCTCCTAAGGTTCGGTGTAAACCAAGGTTTGTCGTTGTTGTACGTGCAGAAGGTCTTAGTCTGCACACACAGATCCTCACAAAAACTGATGTATGATGTGACAGTGTCAGTGAGTTCATGCAAGTCTGAATTTGCAGCTTCAAAAACACTCCAATCGGTGCAGTCAAAGCAGGCTTGGAGGTCCTGCCTTGACTCCACTGTCCACTTCCTGACAGTCCTCACCACAGGCTTAGAAGTTTTTAGTTTCTGTCTGTAGGCAGGGATCAGATGAACTAGACAGTGGTCCGAGAGTCCTAAAGCTGCACGAGCCACAGAGTGGTATGCATCCTTAATTACGGTGTAGCAGTGGTCCAGTGTCTGTGCCCCTCTGGTGGGACACGTTATGTGCTGTCTGTATCTGGGGAGTTCGTGTGCGAGGTTCGCCCTGTTAAGATCACCCAGAACAATGATTAGTGAATTTGGTAGAAGTTTCTCCATGTCTGTCACCTGGTCAGCCAGCATCTGCGTGGCTTCACTCGCACGTGCGTGTGGTGGGATGTAAACAGCCGCCATGACGATCGAGGAGAACTCCCGTGGTGAATAGAACGGCCGGCAGTTTATGAAAAGTGTTTCTAGAAGAGGGCTGCAAAACTCTTTCAACACCATGACATCGGTACACCAACGTTCATTAATGTAGAAACAGAGACCACCTCCCTTTGATTTTCCGGAGAGCTCCGCGCTGCGATCTGCACGCGTTAGCCGAAACCCAGCTAACTCCATGGCGTGGTGGGGGGTTCGTTCGCTAAGCCACGTCTCAACAAAACACAGCGCGGCGGATCTGCTGAAGTCCGTGTTCCTTGAAGTGAGGAGCAGCAGTTCGTCCATCTTGTTCGCCAGGGAGCGGACATTCGCAAGATGAATTGACGGTAGGGCAGAACGGAACCTTCTCTGCCTCAGATTTACGAGGGCTCCCGCTCGTTTTCCGCGTCGCCGCCGTCGCGCTAGCTTGTATAGCACCGCCGCTCCGGCTAAAATCTCCGACAAACAGTCTGAGTCAGAAAGAACAGGAGAGAAAATACCAGAAGAAGACTGACCGATGTTTAACAAAGTCAAAGTCAAAGTCAAAGTCAGCTTTATTGTCAATTTCTCCACATGCCAAAGACACACAAAGAAACCGAAATTTCGTTCCCCCCTATCCCACGGTGACAAGACATGGCTCACAACAGACAAACAAGTAAACAAGTATAACAAAAGCGTGCTGAATAAATAATGAATAAATAACACAACAATAAATAAATAAATAAATAAATAAATAAATAAATAAATAGGAGGAGCAAAAAAAAAAAAAGGAGCAAGTGCGCGTACAGCAGACATTCCCGAAAATAGCGCAACAGTGCCGCACGCTACGCAGAAGGGGGTAGCGAGTTCAGGGCCCTAACAGCCTGGAGAAAGAAGCTGTTGGCGAGTCTGGTGGTGCGGGAGCGCAGGCTCCTGTACCTCTTCCCAGAGGGCAGAAGGTCAAACAAAGAGTGAGCCGGGTGACTCACATCTCTGGCAATCGAGGTTGCCTTGCGGGCGACATGGGAGGTGTAAATGTCCTTCAGGGAGGGTAGCGAAGCACCAATAATCTTACCAGCCGTATTCACTATGCGCTGCAGGGCCTTCAAGTTCTGTTCAGTGCAGTTACCACCCCAGACAGCGATGCAACTGGTGAGGACGCTCTCAATGGTGCCACGGTAAAATGTAGACAGGACTGCCTGAGGAGCACATGCACGCCTGAGCTTCCGCAGGAAGTACAAGCGGCGCTGAGCTTTCTTTGCCAGTGACGAGGTGTTTTCGGACCAGGAGAGGTCCTCACTGATGTGCACCCCCAGGAACTTGGTGCAGCTCACCCTCTCCACCACAGCACCGTCGATGATCAGCGGCAGGTGTGTTGTGTGACCCTTCCGGAAGTCAACAATCATTTCCTTGGTCTTATTGACGTTCAGCAGGAGGTTGTTGTCCCTGCACCACGTGGTCAGAAGGTCAACTTCCGACCTGTACCGAGTCTCGTCGCCCTTCGTGATGAGACCCACCAGAGTCGTGTCGTCAGCAAACTTCACTATGCGGTTGTCGCTGTAGGTCGCAGTGCAGTCATGCGTCAGCAGGGTGAAGAGCAATGGACTGAGCACGCAGCCCTGGGGGGCTCCCGTGCTCAGCGTGATGCTGGCGGAGATTTTGTCGCCAACACGCACCACCTGAGGCCTCTGACAGTAAAAGTGATCCGGGATGGACAGCAGAAGACACAGAAAACACACAAAATAAGACAAAGAAACAGAGCGACTCACCGTGGCAGCCATCCACGGCGCCATCAGATGACGTCATTAAATCCATCGATCAAATTCCTCGTCCTTTGTCAACGCCGCACGTGCGCCCTGACGTCAGCCTCGTCGTTATTCCACAGATCTAGTATATAACTATATTGTAGCATTAACAAAGTACAAGGACCCAAGCACCGGCGTCGACTTCCAGGCGTGTGGCAGTGTGGACTTCCAGCCACGGAGGTGGAAGAGAGCTCCATAGAATAGGACCGGGCGTGCGTAAAAGCCATGTCCGAGCCCCATCCACCGTCCCCGGACAGCTACCCGGCCGAGCACCGGCCCCCGACTCCCATCCATGGAGGTGAAAGAGAGCTCCGTAGAGTAGGACCGGGCGTGCGTAAAAGCCATGTTCGAGCCCCATCCACCGTCCCCGGGCAGCCACCCGGCCGAGCGCCGGCCCCGACTTCCATCCACGGAGGTGAAAGAGAGCTCCGTAGAGTAGAACCGGGCGTGCGTAAAAGCCATAATAGTTTTTCAAACCTTCTGTGTCACTCCAAATCCTTAAATCCTTCAAACTCTTCGTCCTCCGTGTCACTTACAAACAAAGCCGCTTATGATGCCGGTAGGACGTGGGACCCTTCGTCATCTTCGTCATCCCGTGATCGAATCTTTGTTCTTTATGTAAACAACCGCCGCGCTGCTGACATCACTTGAAATTCAAATTACAGTAATCCCTTGCTACTTCGCGGTTCGTTTACCGCGGTTTCACTTTTTTATTTTTTATTTTAATTTTTGAAAATTTATGAAAAAATTCACATATAAGTCGCTTCTCAGTATAAGTTGCCCCCCCCCCCCCCCACACACACACAAACTATGAAAAAAAAAACGCGACTTATAGTCCGAAAAATACGGTAACTAATCAGTTCAAACTCCGACTCGTGTTTGTATTGAACTGACGCTAGTTTGCATTGTATGGGCATGTATTTGCCAAATCCTCTATGCTAATCAACAAACGTTGGCTACAGTTTCTTTGTTTAATCATTTTTGGACATGAGTATGATTTTAATTTTTTTAAATAAAATACCCTAAAATAGCTGCAAAAAAAGAAAATATAAAGCTGAATGGTACTTTTCAGTAAAACTTTGAATTATAATTAATCAAACCTTTCAAGATTCTTTGCTCTGATGCAATTTGCTTGTCTAGCTTCTACACATGCCTTTAAATTGTCACTTAAATAGGAGAACAGGACTGAGAAAAATGCTGTCTGGAATCATTCCATGTCAAGCCACCCAAAATTCAAGAACTTCCCCAATGACACCTCTTTTGATTTTTATTTAATTGGGGCCTCAAATTCAAACGGTGTTTAAATTTTGGCCCTTCTAAGTTTGGGTGTCACGTCAACTTTTCGGATCTGGGAACTTCAAAGTCCAAAAAGTCAAAGTCTGCTTAATTGTCAATTTCTTCACACGCCAAGACATACAAAGAGATCGAAATTACGTTTCCGACTATCCCACGGTGACAAGACATAGTACACAATATACATACAAGTAAACAACACAAAAAGTAAAAACAAGAAGGCACAAACAATAAATAAATAAGAGCGATGAATAAATAATAAATAAACAAATAACATAATAAATAAGAGCAAAAATGGAGCAAGTGTGCATACACCAGACAGTCAGAATATAGCGCAAAAGTACAGGACGTTACGCAGGAGCGGGGAGAGAGTTCAGGATCCTAACAGCCTGGAGTATGAAGCTGTTGGTGAGTCTGGTGGTGCGGGAGCCCAGGCTCCTGTACCTCTTCCCAGAGGGCAGAAGATCAAACAAAGAGTGAGCGGAGAATCAGCAATATCTCTGATTTGCGCTTTTTGTCACAAACGAGGCAGGACAACCAAATACAACACGGGTTTGATGAAAGGAAAAAAGAGACAAGAAGGGCTGGAATGCCGGCAGAGCAGGATGATAAGGCAAGCTGACGAGCCGGTCAGTGAGCGTGCGTTGTGCGTCATCAAACCAGACAGGCATAGCAAGCTCGTGGTCGGGGACAGGCAGAATGTTAAGCCAGAGTCCAGAGCAGATCATAAAAACAGGCTTTTGCTAAATAGTGAATCAGGAAATAGGCATTGCGCTATACAGCGGATCAGGCTAATGGGAATCAGGTGGCATAGCAGAACCAGGTGGCATGCATACCTGTATCAAGGCAGACAAACAACCGCAGATTGACGGGCTTGCGGGGTTTAAATACATGCCCTAATTAGCCGGTAACAAAGGCACAGGTGGCAGCCATCAGCATTGATTAGCGCGCACAGCTTCACCTTGGATATGCGCGGCCCCCGGACCAGTGCGAGAGCGCGTCAGCCGGCCAGCATGGTAAGAGCAGAGCGGAGCCGGGAAACGTTTACGGTAATTTTTTGTTACCATATTTTCACGACCGTAAGGCGCAGACCAAATTACGGGGTCTATTTTGTATTTAATCCCCACATAGGGCGCACCGCATTATAGGGCGCATGCATGATTTACGGTAAACAAAAAAAACGTCACGGGAGCAAGAAAGTGAGTTTGGTTGTTTTTTTATTCTACTGTTTAACCATGTCCTGGCTGTTACGTCTGCTTTGACACACACACACACACACACACACACACACATACACACACACGCCTACCACCTGATTCCCGTTTGCCTGATCCGCTATGTGCCACTACAATACACGACGTGAGCTCGCGGACAGGCTCATCAGTCGCCTCGTGTACCTGCTCTGCCTGCATTCCAGCCTCCCTTTTACCCTTTTCACATTCCCTAAATAAACAGTCCGTGTTGCACATGGTTGTCCTGCCTCGTTCGTGAGAGGCTGGCTGCCGTGCTTCCCACGCTTGTTTGCAGTGACGCACATTGCTCAGAGGCATGCCCCGGCGTTTAAATACACGCTGATAACACCGTTCTCCCATCATTTATAAACCCGCAAAGTCGTGCATTCGCAAAAAGTGAAGCATGAAGTGGCGAGGGATCACTGTATCCGGGTGTATTCTGGCTCCGTCTATCAGATTCTGTGCTTAAAAATAGCATAGATATAATACTTTTAGAGCAATTAACCTTGTAAAAGTGCCTCTTTTAAAATGATGCAATACATTTTGTTTACATTTTGGGGGCCCATATCTTGGAAATGTTTTGGGTTGCTGGGGTTTCAACTGATTTAACGTCTTATTAGCGAACTCTGTTATGTACTGTATTTAGAGTTTCAAGGCACTCAGGCCTTTGGTGGGTGTACAGAAGGGCTCCAAATCAGGCTATAGAACAAATTTACCTTTAAGGACCCCCTACTCTACATTAGTTGGCAGTGTGGGAACATGATGATGATGAAAATGAGCTTTTTACCCCATCAACAGACACATTTCATCAGCATTTTGAGCCAATAAAAACTGATTATCCAACTCCTTCACTATGAGCCAAGTGTGTCACTAGTAGGGGTGGGGGCATGGGGGTCTTGGCCCTCTGAAGATGAACCAATGTAGATATTTAAAAACAATACATATAATACTGTGTGAAGGTTTAAAGTCGCCAATAGATTCAGTGTTATTTAAATCAGATTTTTTTAATACGGTACACAAACACTCTGGTCCAAAATTTTATGTGCGACTCCTGGATCCCAAAAGTGGGCGTGGAACCCCAAAGTGGGCATGTCAAATCAACCCGATATTTGATGGGCCATCATTCGAAAGATGCGCCTACACATTTTTTTTTTCGTCACTCAATTGATGTTCAATATTATTCGGATTTGCAAGTGAGACAGCAATGTAATATTGATTTTAAAACTTTACCAAAAACAAATCACACCAGTTCGGTGAAATGGTCTAGTTATCATTTCCTAAACCCCTGAATCTTAATCCTGACAAGCAGTGTGCAGAATGCACACTCAGAAATGTTGTCTTTGGTTCCTTTTTAAAATTACAATTGGGACCAAATCAATTAAACTTCAGTTCTGAAGTGTGAACTCCAAATGTGGTAATGTGGCAGGGGGAGAGTGGAGACTGAAGTATGAAAGAGCTATCAGAGAAATTGAATTTACCAAGAAGCGACTGCAGCAGGAGTTTGATGACAAGCTGGAAGTTGAGCAGCAGAGCAAACGGCAGCTGGAGAGAAGGGTAAGAAAATAATCGCATCATGCATACAATGGCACACCAATGGCATCATCTATTCTAATAATGGCAGTTGTTTTGACTGGTTTACATTGCAAGAAAAAATATGTGAACACTTTGGATTTACCTTAAATTAGTCATAAAAGGCAAACTCATCTTCATCTAAGTCATGGCAATCAACAAAGACAGTCTGCTTAAAATAACAGTGTCGGATGTAAAAGTTAATTGAACCCCAAGGCTAAGGACTGCAGAGCCAGGAGTCAGTCAACCCAGGGTTCAATTGGTTGTGGCGGATGGCGGGTAGTCGGTCACCTCCACGTGTCCTTCCTCAGTCCCCTACAAATCTCACTCTGCCTTCCCTCTGTTGTCGTCCACATAAACAGCTTACCCCGTGGCTTATTTCTACTGCTCAGGCTGATTGCAGTGAACTATCTAAAATAGTTTCCTCCTGTTAAATGTTGCAGAATAGTGTAAAAATAGCTAAACATGTATGGATTTGCAAGGAGTGTGTTGATCATTTGAAAATTGAGCCCAAGTAATGAGTTGATTCTACACGTTTGCAATTCGAGTGCTGGGCATTCAAAGTGTGTGTTACAGAATTACAAACTCAGTGCTAAGCAGTGATGGTGCTTAGAGTTTTGCAAACTGTGAGTGTTTTTTCAATAAATATTAATGGTTTTAAAAATGGTACTACAAGAGTCACTATCACAGTTTAACCATTCAGAAAAAATCTGTAAGGTTCTGTGCCTAATGTCAACAACAATTATGTGACCCTACAAACTGGCCACATTCCCATTCCCACTTTAGCATCTCAATTGAATTTCCCCTTGCACACAATTAAGGCAGTAGGCGTAGGACACCCTAAACCGGTTGCCAGCCAATCGCAGGGCACACAGAGAAGAACAACCATCCGTACTCGCACTCACACCTATTTGGAGTGCTCAATCGGCCTACCAAGCATGTTTTTGGGATGTGGGAGGTTCCTGACAAAATGAGTAGTCTAATATTTGAATATACAACTGTCAGATGTAAACCTCATTTTTTCCCCATTGGGTTTGTGTAGATCGGTGACCTAGAGGCTGATAATGAAGAATCAGCTAAAGTAAAGAACACAAATATTGGAATATACAACTATGCCAAATGTAAAACACATTTATTTCCATTCGGTTTGTATAGATTGGTGACCTACAGGCTGATAATGAGGAATCACAACGAAATATCCAGCTGCTAAAGAAAAAAACACAGAGACTCACAGCCGAACTGCAGGACACCAAACTTCACCTGGAAGGCCAACAGAGCCGCAACCATGATCTGGAGAAGAAGCAGAGAAAGTCAGTATATGCCCAAGCAGAGAAAAATGCACTCCCACTGTCTAATCTAATCTCGGTCTCTCAATCAAGCCACATACTGTAAATGTCAACAGAGCAGAAACATGCTCTGTTTCTTAGTCTTTTCATGTTAGAAATCTGTGTTATTTGTGTTTCTGTGCAGGTTCGACAGTGAGCTCAGTGCAGCCCAGGACGAGGTGCAGAGAGAAAAGGCCTTCAGAGAGAAACTGGCACGAGAGAAAGATATGCTGACTGGAGAGGCCTTCAGTCTCAGACAGCAGGTTGAGGTACTGTATGTACAGTATACACTTGCTCAATTTGCATGTCTTTTTTATAGTATGTTTTGTGTTGGGGATATTAAGTTAGTTAAAAGATGAACATGAGACAGGAGATTTATTTTTCCCATTACAAATACTGGAAACATTTTTAATCCGTTCCAAGACAAAAAAAACCCGCATTTTTTAAGCATTTTTTCATTTGCACATTTTTGTCCGATCACGCAACTGCACCGCACCGCCAAGCGTGCAACCGTAGCGCGCAACCGACCGCGCAACTGCACCGCGCTGGTCGCATTATTGTGACAGAGCCGTCGCTGAAATTTAGAAAATATTTTTAAAGTCCTGATGTATTTTCCAAAATGTAAGTGGACCTCAGTGCACAGGGAGCTTAGTTTGGTCCGATCGCGCAACCGCAGCACGCCGGGCCCTCACTGTCGCATTGCTTTAAGAGCACCTTTGTGTTTTAGGATGGCTTTACTGCTCCCACTTGCTTTCTTTGGAGGCATGATTAGGGGTTAATACAATCCTCAAAGTAACGAAAATACAATAACAACGGAGTCAGTTGGCATCCGGGCCGCGCGGTCGGGTTTTTTCGGATCCTCTCGGCTCATCTCGCGAGGTTCGATCTCTGAAATTTGTTCGACAACTGAAGCAAAAAAAAAAAAACTCAATTGTTTTTGTTTTTTGTTTGTTTTTTGTTCGAATTTCGATTTGTTCGAGAACCGGGACGTTCGAAAACCGAGGTTTGACTGTATTTGTAAGAAAACACTTTTTGGGTACGTAAGAAAATGTTTCAGACTTAGATTGAAGTGCGTCAAACGCACACTTTTTGTCAAAGTGCCACCGGCTCCCCGGTAACGGGTTCGATGAGCCGGGGTGAAGGGACTCGTCCGTAATCTAACCACTCGAGTTAAATTAATTCTACCAGAATCAATCTAATTTCTTTATGAAGCCAATCCCTTTCAAGTCACCCGAAGCGCGTGCCGAGTAACTCAATTCGAGGCAAGTCTTAGAAATGACCGCGCCATAATGATGGCCCCCTTCGATAGTCTGATGCTTTTGTTATGTTACGGATATTTTTAGATGTCTTTGTTAAGACCTCAGGGATTCGTTGGTCTAGCGCACCCTAGCACTAGTTTTGCCGAAGTAACTGGTGATATGGGTCTGTTCTACTTTGTCGCTCAAGTAGCGAGCCTACTTGCCTTTATTTGAAAAAGAATCAAATTAATAGAAGTATGACAGTAATAGTATTTGAGAAGGAAGTTAATGCATTTGAATGATTAATTCTAACATTTTATATTGTTAGGTTACGGATTTTAGTTATTGATCTGACTCCAAATTGCGATCAACACTTAACACATAAATTGCTATGTCCTAATCCACACACTGGCGCACCTAACAATTTTGCGAGTTCGTTCTGTCAAAGAGAAGACCAGTAGATCAATCAGACCAAATTTACCAATTGTTTATTCCTGACAAAGCGCACTAATACAGGCCTGGGTCCCGGGTCCCTCACACTAAAACTCGTGCGTTTTTGTGACCACCAAAAGACGACACATTCTTCCGGGTTGCCCAGTTTTGAAGAAACACAATATGAATATTAAAGCATGCAAAATATTGTGAGATGATTGGCCGATGGCCATCTCCTCCCCGTGTCGATGTTATCGCTGAGGTCAGGCGGTTGGATTTTCCCGCGAAGCCCGACCACATAGACGTGCTGTTGTTCTCGTTTCTCACCGACCTTGAGGTGTTCTCGTCCGGTACTCCCTGTCTGGGCCTATTCCACAACACTTCAAAGAAAACAAGTTCATGCAGTTTGCCTGCACATTCTTCGCCACCCACCAATCCACACGAGCACTCCAATACTAGATATTATATTAATATGATTATAAGTTTAACACAACCTTAAAAATATGTTTGCAAACTGCCGAAAGCACATTTCCCTTTATTATATATAAACACTTAACCGTTGGAATAGTTCACCCAACTCGATTGTTTAAAAGGAATAATATTTCTCTTGAAACGAATCCAAATGTCCTACTCGAATTATATTTATCCTGCAATTAATTTTGAAGGCAATTTAATCCCTCAAACTTGTGCAGTTCAGCTTTTGACGCGGCCCGACAAAAATAGGAAAGGGCCCGCGCCCAACGGACAATTAAAATACTTTTAATTCTACACTAATCCAAATAATCTGATTTAAACACCTTCGTTATTTCTATTTATCACGGTACGATTTTGTACTATAATAATCACCCGTCTATAAATCAAATTATCAAATCAACCCCAAACAATCGATTGTACATAGCATACAAATTGGCTCACAACGAATTAGATGAATATACTACATATAAGACACATTTATTGAAGAAACATGAAATACAATTACAAATCTTAATTCCTCCAAAAACTGAACAACTTCACTCACTGATACCCGTGCAAATAAAATCATTCAATCCCGGAGTACCTTGATTGCAAAACATAGATCATGAAAGAAGGAAAAGGTAGCTACCATTTGGGTGCTATTTTTGGGTGGAAATAAAGTCGAGTGATCAATTCGATCTTATTTCTAAAATCCAAATTAGGGAAATAGGTTGGCCTCGAGAGGACCGACGGCCCGATGACTGTTCCCCCCTCGCGTAAATACAGAAAAGTCGTTCCCCTCACCTAGTTCCTCATGCAATGTTGTCCAGTCCAATTCTTTTGAGTAAATCCAAGTTAATCCAAGCAACGATCCTGCGTCTCACACAAAGATCCCGGGACTTGGAAAAAATCTTGAAACTCCTTCGGGCTTCTTCACGTATGAGCGCTCTTTGGGGGAGAGAGCCTTCAGTTCTACTTCTGAGTTCCCATTGCCCATTAAATGTTCCATCATCTTCACAATCACTTATTTTTTCCTCAAATGGACAGCTCTCTACGTAGTTTTAATATTGGTTACACCTGTAACTAAGTGAATGTAGTCTGCACAAACAACACAACATCGCATCTGAAACTGTGTAGATATTCTGCTCTATTTATTGTGTTTTTATAGACTTCTCTGCCCCCCCCCCCCCCCCCCCCCCCCCGCTCTCTTCTGGCACCTATACCTCCCCCCCATAGGGTAAGATTTCCCAGTTTCCCACGCTCATACACCTGTTGCTTTTCGGCAGCTGTTTCCGCCCTTCATTTGTCCCCCGCATTATTTTCCACCAAATGTACAGCTAGCCCTCAGCAAGCCCCTCACTTCCTCTTTTCTTCACTTCTCTTTTTATGAATATTACTCTTCAAAGTTACACTTCAAACAACCATAAAATTAAAATCCAAACCTTTGATCTATTTCTTTTAATCATCGTTTAACACACCACCATTTTCATAGTAGCGGGCACCTTAATCCAATTGACTGATAATATTGCTTAAAATGTTACAGAATATATTTTAGCCGAGCAAAGAAATTAAAATCAAAAATAAAAACCACATTTGTGCTTCCGTGCGTGACCCACAATCCTACCCCGTGTTCCTGTTTATCTCTATTTTTGCTAGTTCAGCTTAATTTGGCCCTCTTTGGTCTCATGTATCGGTTTGGCGCCATCTTTTGGCCAAATTTGGAATTTCAACAATGCCAATTTATTCAGTAATTTTCAATTCAAATTTAGTACCATCTGCCGCTAAAATTTGGAATTTTAGCTCTGCCTATTTATTCAATATTTCTCAATTCAAATTTTGTACCATCCGCCGCTAAAATTTGGAATTTCAGACTTGCCAATTTATTCCTGGGACCAATCCATATTCACTTTTTGCACCATCTGTCCTCCCCATTCCCCATGTTACATGACAAATGAAAGACCTAATATGTAGTTGCAAATCCTTTGTTTAAAATAACTGCGTCATACTCACATACTAGACCTCACCAAACCTTTGCATTCTTTGTATTCTTCAGTTCTACTGCTGATTGAGTTCCCATTGCCCATTAAATGTTCCATCATCGTCACAATCACTTATTTTTTCCTCAAATGGACAGCTCTCTACGTAGTTTTAATATTGGTTACACCTGTAACTAACTGAATGTAGTCTGCACAAACAACACAACATCGCATCTGAAACTGTGTAGATATTCTGCTCTATTTATTGTCATAGTATTGATTCGACAATAATAAGCCTAGTCCTGCAGCCTATTACTTTTCCAGGTTCTTAATTGGTATGTCTGAAATTATCTTTGTGTTTTATTTTCTGTATTATGTATACAGTAATCCCTCGTTTATCGCGGATAATTGGTTCCAAAAACCACCCGCGATAAGTGAAATCCGCGAAGTAGGGTCACCCGCTCATCTGTACATTATTTGTGTGCCAATAAATGTATGTGAAACCATTTAAGTGCATATTTTTTTTTATTGGAACATTAAATAATTGTTTCAAACATATAAATCAGTGGTTCTTAACCTGGGTTCGATCGAACCCTAGGGGTTCGGTGAGGCGGCTTCAGGGGTTCGGCAGAGCTGGTATGTCATTGCCCCGCCCACCCCTCCCTCCCCGTCCGCAGATGGCCGAACACACCTGAATGTCGTGTAAATTCGCGATAACGCATATCTGAACTGGTCTTGCAAAGGCAACAGCAGAAGTCACACCGATTTGCTGGTATGTCATTCTCCTCGAAGACTTGTGTTGCACCGAACATATTATTACAAAGAATAATTTGGGGTTGACTTCCCCTTTAAATGTATGTACTTGAATTTGATAATGGAAACTGTGTAGGAGTTTTGTCCACAGTGATTTGTTTCTGGTTCTTCCTTTCTTTTGTATTGTATGGTCATGCTGACCTGCTTGGCCTCTGCTCTGTTTGGTTCTACAGGACAAGGACTTGGAGGTGTGTGCAGTCAATCTTAAATTGGACCAGCTAGAAGCTGAGCTGCAGGATCTCAACTCTCAAGAGTCCAAGGATGAAGCATCACTGGCTAAGGTTTTTTTGCCCTGACTTTGTAGCATAAATTTACGACAATACAAGGGTGTGTTTTATACTACCGTAATTTCCAGACTATAAACCGCACCGGATTATAAGCCACACCAGCTAAATTTCAGGGATATTTCAGTTTTTTTCTTATATAAGCCGCACCGGTCTATAAGCCGCACGTGCACACGAGTTTTTTACAAAGAAAGACAGTACATAGAAAGCCTTTTTAACGTTTTAATAACATACTTGAACATGTCTTTCTAAACATTGCCTGTGACGCAGCAGTAGTACCGCAGCAACGCAGAAGTGTGCACGCGAGTTATTAGCAAAGAAAGACTGGACACAGAAAGTTTTTTTAAAGCTTTAATAACATACCTTAACATTTCTTTCCAAACACTGCCTGTGACGCGGCAGTAATACCGCAGCAACACGGAAGTAACACAGCAAAGTCACTGAGACGCGGCGGTAACACAGCAGCAATACGGTGGCACAGCACTAACAGGGCTGGTTAAAAAAAACATGCCAGTAAAAGTAAAAAAAGAGCCGTCTTCATCTTCCTCCTGTGCACTGAAACCATCGAAGTCTTCCTCCTTAGTGTCCGATTGGAATAGCGTTAGATATCCTTCGCCTCACACTTTCTCAGTCTCTCTTTCGTCGTCGGTTTTATGCATTTCTTCGAGTGTGAAAAGGGTCTGTTCATGCTAATCTTATTCATGCACGAAGCGCTAAATTACATTAAACTAGCGAGCGACACGTATAGCTTAAAAGCGGCATCATATGCATTTCTTTTGACACCCATAATGACGGTTTGTGTATAAAAGCTTCCTGTCTTTGTGTGAATGCGGGTGTGTGCGTGATGCGCGAAATGTAAAAACAAACGAGCACGTCTTCTTCGGCGCATTATCTCTACTTCGCCTGTCTCGCTCTTGCTTCCTGCTAGAGCGCCCCCTGGAGGCCGGAGGCCGTAAAAATCCATAAGTACGCCGCGCCGCCGTTTAAGGTTCAAAGTAACCTTCTGAATAAAATGCATTAAAAGTTCACAGTAATTACAACTTGTTTTTGGTGAGCAAAATGTCAGAAGAATTGAATTTAAATGCTGATTGATTGGGTTTTAATACAATGCAGATGGTCCAAACAGTGCTACTGCTTTGTGTAATCTCTGAGTGACATGGCAGAGTAAGAGAAAGGGGCACAGGTGTCAAACTCAAAGCCCGGGGGCCAGATACGGCCCGCCACATCATTCTATGTGGCCCGCGAAGACAAATTGTGCATCAAATTCGTGTCATTACTAGAATTGCAAATTGTCTTCACTTTTAATATCTTTTTTTTTTTAATATTTGACCAGTTTTTACTCATCTAATTTGAAAATGAGTTATTTGTCAGTTTGTTTTGTAGCTTTTACTGTATATAATAGTGTTAAGAGTAAAAGTGATCAAGTCATCACAAAAATCACGAAAAAAATCTTATATAAGCCGCACCTGACTATAAGCCGCAGGGTCCAGAATTTTGGAAAAAAGTCGCGGCTTATAGTCCGGAAATTACGGTACATCTTTCATATAATCAATTCATATATCATATCATATTAGTATTGTACCAAGCATCATTACTAATTTTAGCTGGCAAAAATGACATGGTACCGTGATTCCCAAATATCGGTACTTAAAAATGAAGCAACAACAATCAGCCAAAGTGTTCCAACGCGGACGGGGACGCTGTGCAGTGTGTCTACCGTTGAACGAAGGCGGAAGTCCATCTGTAATAGGCGTTAGCCAAATAAATCCAAATGAAGAGCAATTAAAGGTGCCATCAGTGGCCGCAGTTCATTCTTTGTGGATTTGACATTGTACCTCATAACTGTTTACTTTATAATGGTGTCTCAGTAAAAAATCCAACCTTATACTACCTTAACCTCATCGAAATTTGCGATTGCGAAATCGTTTTTTTTTTTTTTAGTTATGGCCATCTTGCAAGGTCAAAGCCATCTGATTGAAGATTACTGCCCACTAAGGATTATAATTATAATTATTCGTGTAATGTATCTGATCTAATTCATCAGGCTTTTAAGGGGAAAAAAATTATACTCATGAAATATGCTTGGCGTTATAAGATTTGAGTATTTGTTTTTAATGAATGCAAATAAAACAACATTTAAGTCGCTTAGCGCTCCATTATTATAGCTATTATTTCATTTATTTTTTACTGCTGTTTTAAGTTTTTGCCGTGATAACATTTCAGTACCGGTATTGAGGTATTTCATCCAGGTATCGTACTGAAGTGAAAATTTTATTTTGACAACACGACATCATATCATATATTATCGCATACATTTTATCTTATGGTTCTATCTGAAATACGAAAAGGAAATGGACTTAATTAATACAATCATATTACAAAACAAAAAAAAGTAAGTAAAGTAAGTAAAAGTTTGATATTTTTGTAATTATTCAGGTGAGGAAGCAGCTTCGTGATATGGAGGCAAAGGTAAAGGACCAGGAGGAGGAGCTTGACGAGCAAGCAGGAACCATACAGATGTTGGAACAGGTACAGTACAGACCAACAAAGCAATTTGCATTTGTAATTTGGCATATGAAATAGGTAGTCACAAACAGAAAAAAAGATGCCTCTAGCTCATAACAAAAGAAAAAAAAGTTCCCTTTGGTCTAATCTGATGACATTTCAGAGGTGTTTGGATGAAAACACACAACCTAATAAATGAATGCCCAAATAAAAGCCCACCAAATTGACACACGGTTGAATTACAGTGGACCCCTGCTATTTACGGAGGAGGGGAGTGGGATCTACTTTCATGCAAACCCACGTGTGCCAAAAGGTATGCAGGTGTCCACTGTATGAAAACCTAAAACTGATTTCATTCATTAGAAGATATTTTTCAGTAAAGTACTCAATAAAATGTTGATTGCACTGCCAGGCACGTCCGAGCGTGATCACGAGTTGATGGCAGGACTGATGCATAGACGCAAACAGCCACTCATACTCACCTAACATATATATTTTTGCATTGTGGGCAGAAGCTAGAGTATCCAGAAGGGAACCTACCCAGCAAATTCCGCACAAAAATGCCATTGATTCAAGCCCGCATTCCAATACTTTTGAGTAACAACATGACATATCAGCGGTCCAGCCATCCATACCCCATTTGTTTTTCCACTATTTTCACCCTAATGTCACAAAGAACCAAGTCCTCTGGACTAACAGTGGGCATAAAAAAATCTGCACACCCTCTCCCATATTTTGTATGTGAAAGAATGAGACCAAGATAAATTGTTTAAAAAAAAAAAAAAAAATCCACCAATAACATGACCTCTACATGTATAACCACAAAAAAAAATTAAAAAAACATTTTTTCCCAAGGTGAGAAATAGGAAAAAATATGTAGCATTTGGGAGAAGGGCTTAAAAGAATTTCCAAGACATTAATTAAATCGGCGACCTTGAGTGCCTTGAAAGGCGCCTTATAAATAAAATGTATTATTATTATTATTAGTATTATTAATTATATTATGCAACACAGAAAAAGAAAAAGAAAGAGAAAATGTGGCCTTCTTAACAAGATGTTCCTTCAAAATTGATGGAAAGTCAAAGAGGAAATTGGTCATGGAGACTGCTGAGAGGTTGACAGCAACATGAGCTGTAGGAAATGATGCCATCATTATCATTATCATTATCATCATCGTTATGGCTGTTATTTACATGTGACAACAATGTCCCGCCTGATTTATATGTTTAGGCTATTATTTCAGGATGGCAAGCTTTTTTTCTGCACAAAGAAAATCAAACACATGGAATCTCCAATCCATTCAACTGTATGTGGACAACTGTGTAATGCTGAAATGAAGCCGAGGTGGAACTTAACCTTGATTCCCAAATGTTTGGTGCAACACTGCTTATCACCAAAAGAATGCCACAACTACTGTAAAGCATGGTGCTGGTAGTATTGTGCTTATTGGCTGTTTTCTTCAGCCAAAACTGTGAGGGTGGCAAACTTTGCTTTGAATGTAATTGGTGAATTCTCCTCACATCCACATTTCTAGTTACACTTTTGTAATCTCATTATCACTCTCTTTTTTTAACTCTCCAAAAAAAAAAAAAAAATCAATTGATTTGTTCATGTTATAGGTTGGTCACAGATGGTGCAATGGTGCACTTGCCAGACTTGTGTGTAGACAGCTTGAGTTCAGTTCCCACTCAGTGACAGGGTGAAAATGTGTGTGAATGGTTGTTCATCTCCATACATATGTGCCCTGTGACTGCCTGGTGACCAATTTGGAGTTGATGGATTTTGTAGTTTACCAGGATGGTGAAAAAGGATTTGACATTCTCTGTCTTGACTCCTTTTTCATATCACAAAAACCTGGCATTTGATCAGTAGTGTGCAGATTTTTGTATCTTCTGTAAGTTCAAAATGAATAGTACCTTGAAATACAAATGAAAATGTCAATTCTTCCTTGTCAAACTTCTGCTTCCTGCTTTCTTGTAAATGCAGATAATGTATGCATATATGTATGTTTAATCTTTATTTTTTTAAATATTTTTTTTCTAGGCTAAATTACGTCTTGAGATGGAGATGGAGCGTCTGCGTCAAACCCATTCCAAGGATATAGAGAGCAAAGACGATGAGGTCGAAGAAATCAGACAGTCATGCAGCAAAAAGGTAAGGTGGTTCATTAAATAAATCATAATACATTATTTTCATAATTGGTTAGTGAATGAGAGAATCTTAACTATAAACAAGTTGTCTGGATGCTGATTGTTTATTTTTTACGCCTTTTAATTTATATTTTGTAGCGTTATGGACTTCATCTGTGTACCGCAGTTTAGAAGAAAAAAGTTAAAAATGTAAAATGTTAAGTTTAATTGTAAATAATAAAGCTTTTTTTTAATATTTAAGACTTATTGTAGAAAATAAATAATGGCATAGTCATTTTATAATAAACCTAATTAACCTAAAAAACAGTGCATATGGCCATAATGTTGTTGTGTTTTGGTAATAATTAAAACAACATAAATCTGAAAAGAGGTGTTGCTTTAAGAGTCAGTTGTCTAAAAAGAGCTAGAATTGCCATTACTAGTAGAGGATGTTCAATATAAAGGTGTGTCGCAAATATGGGGTAATTAATGATCAAATTAATTTAACAATTAATTAATTATCAATTAGCTAATTACATAATTAATTCATTAGTTAATGCTGGCGGAATTCTGCTGCCTATAGTACGTTCAACCACCACGAGGGGCACCACATTGTTTAAAAAGGCTTAAACAGACAAAAAACTTGAAAACAGTCATTAAGTAGAAGGCGGCGACAGTTAAAAAGTTTGAGTTCATTTTGAAAGGCTTTAGACACACTTAATAACCAATGCAGCTTTATGATGTAGACATTTCTCTAAATCTACATGGGAATTATAGTGACATAAAAAAACAACTAACAACAGTCAAAGGATAGCAAAGAATGAGAATGTCATCGGATAGACGAGATGAACAATAAAAGCAACTCAAAATAAACGATTTGGGCATGAAACTGTGTTAACGCTCAAAAGGGTGACCATGAATCAACTTAACTCCTGGTACTCAATTTAGGCACCAATACCCTGATAAGTTGCCTTCACTGATTGCCTTGGATGGATGAGCTGGAAGTGGTTATCGAGTGAAAGATGGGAGTTGGGGGAATAGTTGAAGGATAAATAAAAAATAGAAAAACAGAGAAAAGGCTGGTTTTGCACTGCACGTGGTTAGGGGAGCCTTGTATCAGTGTACCGGTGCTTACCTCGCGTTAGCCAAGGTAAGGCCATCCTCGCTGTCTCCGTAGAGCAGCGGAACGCGGTCCACAGTGCTGGCACACAGCCAAGATCAAAGTAGTTCTCATAGCAAAAATACCAAGGACACGTGGCAGCTGGGTCTCAGGGTAAGGCCACCGCCGCCCACTTGCTAGCAGTGAAACAAAGGAACAAGGCCCCAGGCTCCTGGAGGGTCATAAAAGGGTGGTACGCCCACAGAGCGTTGAAAAGATGTTGAAGAGCTGTTGAAGAGCGGTTGAAGAGCGGTTGAAGAGCGGTTGAAGAGTGGTTGAAGAGCATGAGAGACAGGAAGTGGCATCAACTTCATACTTGTAGACCCCAGACCCCGCCTCCAGCTCAAGTCGAGGCTGGGAGAGGCTTTGTAACCCAATACCAGCCCTTATTCAAATAACTGTAATTTGAACAGAACGGAGTTAAGATGACTCACAGTCATGTTTTTGGTAATTTAGAATTATACTTTGCATATAATAACTATACTAGCTTTGAAATCTAATCAGTGTTCAAGGAATATCACCATGAGTAAATCTGGAGGACATAGCACATTGTAATTCTAAACTATAACTCTTCTTCAAACAGATTAATCTAGGTAAGGAACTGTGCAGAACAAACAGAAATCAAACACACCATGTAACACGTACAATATCACAAAGTTCTTCTTGAAATTATACTGTATATGCATGTGGTTCTTCAATTTTCTTAATGGTTGTTCAGTATGACTTGAGGAATTCCTGCTATCTGATGGCAAAGTCGGGTTGCGCGCTGGAATGTGCATGTCCTGGTCCTCAAGTTACTAACATAGGAACTCATGTCAGTTCCTTGAAGAATCATGGGTTGTGTGCAATGGCAACTGGCGATTATTGCTACAGGTCCTTTTTGCTTTTGTGTGGTTGTGTGCGTGTGCTTGCATGAAAAGTTGCACCATGTTTTTTTATGACACTTGATAAAATTGCAAAATTCCAATTTGAACTTACATATTGATGACACAAAACTTGATTTACTTTAGTGTACTGTAAATGTTTTTGTTGTTTTTGTGTTTTGCTAGTTAAAACAAATGGAAGTCCAGCTCGAAGAGGAGTATGACGAAAAGCAGAAGGTTCTCAAAGAGAAAAGAGAGATGGAGTCAAAGTTTCTGTCAGCCCAGGACAAGGTACAAGTTGATGTATGATTATTGGGGTCTCATTAAATGTCCAGTGGGTAAAACTGCGTCTTTTAATATTGCATACTGAAATTAAACATTCAAACAAAGCAATGTTTGTTTTGGAGCGATATGGCTGTTTGTCTCTACTGAACATCTAAATCGGACTATAACTGCAGCTTGGTTTGGTTTTTGGCTTTGACAAGCTTGTTTCCATTCATTCATTTATCTTCTGAATCGCTTATCAATACCATATACATAAAAATTTAAAATAAAAGATCTTTGCCCAGCTTAATCATAGGTTCATTGACACCTCTTCGGAACCAGGGTGCTCAGAGGAAGATGTACCAGTAGTTGTCTAATTTTAAACTCGATGGGTGGACAGCCACTCACGATACATACAGGCTCGCCAACAGCAGAAATTAATTTTGACATTATACCAGTTCTATATTAATTTGCACTGATGCTATTTAAAAACACACCACAATTCGTGATACAATACAAAGATAAACAATATTGTAACCTTCAATTTTACAAGTCCAGTCTTATTTCCACCCTCAGGTGAGAAGTGGTGACAGTGAGACTGAGAAACGTCTGAGGAAAGACCTAAAGAGGACCAAGACTTTACTGGCGGATGCTCAGATCATGTTAGACCACATAAAGAACAATGCGCCCAGCAAGCGCGAGATCGCTCAACTAAAGAACCAGGTAATCTGCTATTCATTTGCAGTAGAACTGAAGACTTTGTTTGATAAATTGCACCTTCTTATTCTCTTCTATTCTGTGTTTAGCTGGAGGAATCTGAATTCACTTGTGCAGCTGCAGTTAAATCCCGTAAATCCATGGAGGAGGAGATTGAAGACCTGCATGTCCAAATGGAAGATATCTCCAAAACAAAACAGGCAGTCAGTATTATTCTTTTTTTGTTCCCTCATCTTTTTAAGTATCTTTACTAAATTTTTCGTCACCACAGTTGACAGTGATAGAATTGTGGTATGTCATTTATCACTGGAAGAAGCAATGCTGTCATGGCATTTGAGATGAATGATTGATTGGTGGTGATCTTGTGGAGGTTGCAGTAAGGCTTTTATATAGCTGCTCCATCTGGACAGAATTAGAAAATTCCCTTTTTTAAGTCTTATCATTTCTGTTTTGTGTGTTTACATCTGTCTGATTTAAGTGCTCATTGAGCCTGCTTAAATTCCGATTTTTTAACGGAATACCTGTAGATTTGAATTGAAAACTTGACTGGGCAAGGTAGTGCAAATACTATACAAAGTAGCTGTCCCACATGAGGTTTGTAGGAACTTCAATCTTCTTATGCTTCTTTGAATTGGTCGTTAGACTGAATAAGAACTCCACTTTGACTTTAACATCAGACGACTTTACGCATCTCCCATGTAAAACAAGGGATGACTGTAAATGTTTACCGCATTTTGAAATAGAACCAAAATTTACACACTACCGTTCAAAAGTTTGGGGTCACTTAAAAATGTCCTTATTCTTAAGATAAAATAGCTATTTTTTAATGAGGACAACATTAAACTAATCAGGAATACACTATACAGTGATACCTCTATTTACGAATGCCTATACAGTGGAGCCTCGGTTTTCGACCACAATCCATTCCAGAAGGCTGTTCGAGAAGTGAATCGTTCGAATTCCGAATCATGTTCTCTCATTGCAAATAATGGGAAAAATTTAATCCGTTCCGAGCCCAAAAAAACCCCGCCTTTTTTGTCCGATCGCGCAACTGCAGCGCACCGCCGAACGCACAACTGTAGCGCGTCGCCGAGCGCGCAACTGCACCGCACTGGTCGCATTATTGTGACAGAGCCGTCACTGAAATTTAGAAAATATTTTTAAAGTCCTGGTTTCACTTTCCAAAATTTAAGTGGACCTCAGTGCGCAGGGAGCTTAATTTTGTCCAATCACGCAGCCGCAGCGCGCCGGGCGCTCACTGTCGCATTGCTTTCGGAGCGTCTTTGTGTTTTAGGATAGCTTTACTGCTCCCACTTGCTTCCTTTGGAGGCATGATTAGAGTTGATGCAATCCTCAGAGTAATGAGAATTTCGTCCGACATCCGAATTTTTTGTTCGAATACCGATTTGTTCGAGAACCGGGACGTTCGAAAACCAAGGTGTTAGAGATTTGCTCACTCCAACTTATTTTGCAAGAACCACACGGGAGACAAGCAAGTTCTTTTAGACACCTGCAGGTGGAGAGTTCACTCGCTCCAGGAATGAAGTCTGAAAACCCTCCCAACTGCAAGGACATATTTATTAAGAGAAAGAGTGGGGGCAAGAGTAGACTGAATAGGAAGCCCTTGTGCTAGTCAGGGGGTGTTTTACGACCTTGTGTAGGATGAGACAAGGTAGGTTATTTATTACCAGTTGCATTCCAACATAATCATACGATAAGGATAATCTGAAAAACCCTAACATCTCCCTCCTGTTTTATCATATGATTATGCCACCCCAAACAACAAAGACAAGTAAAAAAAACATATATACATGTATAATGAAGAAAGAAGAATAGTAAAAATAAAAAACAACAAACAATGATAGCAACACTTTCCAGTGAAGATGAGGCATTACCTTAATACCCCAGATCAAACTTATTGTGTAAGCGAAAAACCTGCTGGCCAGATGTTATTAGCAGGGAAATTCTTATACGGTCCCTTTGCCCTAGGCGACCAGAATGCTAACAATAAAAAACAAAAACAAAAACACAGAAACAGTACATCATTGTATCCATCTCTTGCGAAGCATTTTCTATGGTCAAATCATCAAGTTTCTGTAAAACATGCTCAACAGAACAGCATCTACGCAATCCACGTCCCATTATCATTATCACATCTGTCACGTCTAAGAAGTTGTATATGTGCTCGTGTTCTCGTCAGCTGATGATGTTCTAGTCTGTAGGTGTGGTCTGTCACACACACTGGCGCACACACTCGTATCCAGTTGGCAGGCAGCATCGGACAACTCTTGTGACCACAAAACCACGATCCGTTCTGAACAGGCACGTGCACTCATAGGATGCAGGTGAGGCAGTGCTTCCGAACTTCTGGACGAAGTAGGTCCCGTCCGATGGTGCAGCCATGTTGGTAGTAGAGCCCTTACACCTTGAAAACGGCTCTCTCATCCTGGCGCACAGCGGCGATGTCCAAAGCTCCCATCCAGTCTCCTCCTGGAGAGCAGTCATCGTTAACGCAGACGTGGGTCACGTTACCTTGGATGTAACATGTGTAATTCACTCCAGCTGGTCTCTCTGTGTAGGCCACTTGTGGTATTGTTCATCCTCTAACAGTCACATTGAGATTTGTCCAGAATAGCTGATCACAGGCACCGTCTGCAAGTCCAGGGCGGTAAGGGTCGGCATCTTGATATCCAACTCTTGGATGCCGTGTCCCTGTAAAACAATGCTCTAGACTTTCTTGCTACGTTTCACACAATAATAATGATGAGTAAATCATCAGATACCTCTCGTGCATACACTCCAACAAACGTTAAGCAGATGTGAGATAACTTGCATGAAGTCTACTAAACCAAACATTGAGTAAATATGGGATAACTTAAAAACTGTCCCGGTCAACAACAATTCATAAATAGAAACTACAAGGTATAATAGATAAAGAACTTCTCTTTAGCTAGACAAAGAACAAAGGTGTTCTGTTCATAACTAGTGAGGGCCTCTCACAGATAAGACAAGGAAGGGAGTATAAGAACTCCCTCAAACCTGGCAGATGTGTTGGCCTTGAGCGAAGGTATGAGACCTCCGGTTCAGGCCGGCCAGCGCTTCTACAAAACTAATTATCCTGACATTTCCCCACTGTTTATCACATATTTGCTCAAATTCACACATCACCGTAAACAACCCCTTTTCTCGACCCTCAGTCGTCGGATCACATTCATGAGGACAAATATGTTTACACCAAAGGATAAACGTTGGGATGTCATCATTCAGAATCCCACGGATCTGGGAAAAGTCTGGTAACACAGATGTAGGAATTTTGCCATCAACATCATCATGTTGCCGCTCAGACATTAGGTATATCTGAGCAATCTCGTCCTCCATGGGCGATAGATATTACTGTAGTGACGAGACGATTAAACAGAGCACAAAGACACGGTATGCAACATCCACACAAGGTGAGCATAGCAGCAATACTGCAACTGATGGTAAAATTGAGGACACAATGGCGTCCATCAGGGGCGGTGTTGTTGGGGGTGAAGGTGCAGCATTGTTCTCCAAACATTGCGCAGACGCCTCCTTTCTCAGACAACAACATATCATGAGCATTGTGGTTCTGGATCGACATTGGGGAAGGCGTGGCTAGCTGTTCATGCACTGCCTCGAGCCCCGCTTGTGTCCGTTTGCCCAATTTCTGCATGTTGTAATGGATGTAATTTATCCTGTCTACGTTCTTGTTCATCGTTCACCAGCAGCAAATGGAGGACTCCCATCCCGCTGCAATTTGGTCATTTAATTCTTATTAATCAGGAACTCCTCTAGGGACTCCAATTGCATCAATTTCGGTCAAATCATCGTCGCCTCTCAAATTTAAAGATATTTTGTTTTTTACCAGCTTTTTCCCCAGATCTTGGCATGTTGATGTATATACAATTTCGCTTGACTACATTTTCTGAAAGCAATGGCTTCTTTTTTTTTCTTTTTTCTCTCAATGGATATTATATAGACTGCTCTATCACACACTTCACAATCCAGTAGACGTGACAGATTTCACACAATCTTTGGTCAATGGCAACGGTACAACATAAATAATTGGTCGCAAATCCATACATATGACATATTCAATTTTTTTTCTGTCTTTGCAGCTTGTTTTGCCATAAGCAATCAATTGTTTCTTTTTTTCAGTTACTCTTATAGTTAGTTACCTGAAACAAATTATCCACATTCATTCTAGATATTCATCCCATTCTTTAACATCTACAGAGGTTGTTGACAAAGTACACATATAAACATCATACTTTCATGGCAGTCCAGATCCGACACAGCAGATCATCCTGCAAAGGTCAAATTGATCTTTTAAATTGGAGGCATTCAGTGTTTTTGTTTTTGTTGAAACCAGCTCTACAAAAAAAAAAAATGTTTTGTTTTGAAAATGTTTTGAATATGAATCAAATCCATATGTTGTATAAAGCTGACTGACCTGCCCCACTATCCAAGTCAAGTCAAGTCAAGTCAAGTTTATTTGTATAGCCCTAAATCACAAACAGTCTCAAAGGGCTTCACATAGCCAAAATTGACAATTATTCTCAAAGCATCCCCTGATCATAAGCTCCCAAAAGGGCAAGGAAAAACTCAAAAAACCCCTACCAGGGGAAAATGAGAAACCTTGAGAAGGGACCACAGATTGGAAGGATCCCCCTTTCAGGATCACCAGGTTATAATGGATGCAGAGAGTACACAAGTAATACATAATATGAAAATCAATGAAAAAAATGGATGTCGGAGGTGCCCTCGATTGTCCTGGCAGTGTCCTCAAGGGGGCCGAGCCGCAGCTCCCCCATCCCGAACTGGTCCCCGAGAATCCAGCCAGCCGCTATCCGCTTTTGAGCCACCTAACCCCCTCCCCAGCCGGGGAGGAGGTGGGCAGAGAGAACAGAACAAACTCCGGCCAAATCGGCCATCACAAGTTAGTTAAAGGCCATCTCATAGAAATGTGTCTTTAAACGTGTCTTAAATGTTTCTACTGAGGTAGTAGTTCTAATATCCATTGGTAGGGCATTCCAAAGCTCTGGAGCCCGAATAGAGAATGCTCTAGACCCTGCAGACATTTTCTTGGCCCTCGGTATAACTAAAAGACTAGCGTTTTGCGAACGAAGGTTACGAGACGGAACATAAGGAACGACTAGGTCGACGAGATATGAAGGCGCCAAGCCATGCAGTGCTTTATAGGTTAGTAGAAGAACCTTGAAGTCACATCTTAAATGGACCGGGAGCCAATGTAATTCGGCTAATATTGGGGTAATGTGATCAAATTTTCTTGACCGTGAGAGCAGCCTCGCAGCGGCATTTTGCACTAACTGTAGACTTTTAATACTGGATTTAGGAAGACCAGAGAATAATACATTACAGTAGTCCAGGCGCGACGTGACGAACGCATGTATAATAGTTTCCGCATCCCCGGTCGAGAGGATAGGACGAATCTTAGCAATATTACGAAGGTGAAAAAACGCAATCCTGGTTATATTCTTAATGTGTTTTTGAAAGGAGAGCGTTTGGTCAAATATTACCCCGAGATTAGTTACCGTATCACTCTGAGTGATAGTACGGTTATCTATAGTTATAGTGGTTTCCTTAAATAAATGTTGATAACGAGTAGGACCAATTATCAACATCTCAGTTTTGTCCGGGTTAAGACGAAGGAAGTTGAGAGACATATCCCTCCTCTTGAGCCATGTGACACGCACCATGGCTCAATATTGCTCACCATTTGCATAGGTTCTTTGGTGGGGTAGGTCATTTATAGATGCCATTCTCTAATCTTGCCCCTTTTTTCGTCCATAATTGAATTTCTATGGACTTTGTCGCTGCACATCTTTAAAAATGTTTCAGTGATCTAATCTGCTTCTTGTGTATATAAAATTTGAAGTGTCTTTTGCGCTGCAGCTTTGTGGTTCTGTCTGCAAGCTTGTTACCTCTTGACACCTTATCAATCTCGTGTGTGTGTGTACTGCACACGTGCACATAGCTACTTTTCGTGGCAATTGGACTGTTTTGACAACTAGCTTAGCAAGTAAATGGATGGCCTCCCCGAATGGGGAGCGACTCAGCTAGCAAATGATTAGACATTTTCACTTTCTTGTAGTTTCTTTAGTTACTTTTCAATCGTTTTCTCATTGTTTATCACAAGAATCTTAGAAATTTGAATACGAATCAAAACGTATGTTTTATTTTACTCAATTGTATGATTTAGAGAATCCATATGTAGTAAAGCGTTGTATTACTACATATGATTTCATCATCATTTAATTTGACTTTCTCTCCAAAACGCTTCTTAATTTCTCAGTTCACGCATCTTCTACATGTGTTACTGGTTCTCCAGTTTTTTCTGTAGTTAATTATCAATCCAAAAGCTACGTGTTTTCTTTTTAGCATTCAACCTGCTCAAAATCACTCTTTCATCAAAGTCGCTCTACTAATTTTCTATAGTAGTCGCCAACGACTTCAACCATTCAACCTTTCATTCAGGCAATCATTCATCAATGCTCATCATATGCATCTCACACAGTCCAAAAAGGAGTCTTCTTATCACATTGGTCCCATTTCATCCAAGCTCACCACACAACATTCATATATCATTTTCAACTCAAGTTTCCTGGTAGAACAATCCACCAATTAAAAAACTTAACTAAAACAAACAACTGGCAAATTAATCTGAATTTTTTCTTTGTTTTTAAATTTGAAGAAGTCAATCTCTCAGATTTAGCTTGCATTTAGAATTTTGTATAATCTTATAACACAACCAATCAATTATTCCTATTAAATGTAGCATTGCAAAATATTAAATTCACAATTTAGCGTCTTCCAATTCCCGAAAGCATGTTCTGTTGTTTTGTTTACTTCGAATTTCTCATGTTGGCTCGACACTTAACATGCACTAGTGTGGATTAGTTTCTGCTCGCAAACAGATTTCTCTCTTTTCCTCTCATTTTTATCTGTCAAAATTGTTTCTGTTCTGCGGTGTAAATTGAATAGACAACAGTCTAGCACATTTCTTTATACTAAAAGTTTAGCCAATCTTCATCAATTTAACACATACGCACACACATGCACACTTCTCGCGTGCGGAAGGTAGGTCCCAGCACCAATGATTCGTCACAGGCTAGCCATTTCCTGTGGTCGATCATGAGCTGGTCCCTCCCATGCACACAAGGACAGCACATTCTAATTTTATTTATTTATCTTCTAGAAGCAAGTTGCATTTCTTTACCACTTGATTTGCATATTTTAACTTCAGTGTAACACAATTTGATCCCTATTCATTTGTAATTGGGCATACAAACAGCATTGTCATACTTCTTGTGTGGACAGGGGCTCTAACAATCTAAAAAGATTTTTGATAACCTGACAATGACATGTTTTGCTGTCATATGGGAGAGGTTTCAGATCTTTTAAATTTCGATACATGATTTGCATAGGACCGGAAACTCCTCTTGCCCCTTGCTTGAGCCGCGGCTTGAGCTGCAGCCTTGCACCTGCTCACAGGGGCCTTATTGTCTCCTGGTCTGACAAACACTTGTGACCGCATCAGTTTTCATCTTTCGAGCTTTTGTCTCTTGAATTCGTTCTCATCTCTTTGTGAAGATTTCAACTACACTCTAGCACTTCTACCACTTCTTCCACATTTCAAATTTCCTTGTGCTCCATACATTTTCTTCCACTTCAGCATGTATTGCATGCAATTAAGAAATTTACTTGCCATGAACTTCTCATCTCAAAGAAGAGCAGAGCAAGAGATTTACTGTTCTTATTTCCCATCTTAATTTTAGTAGTTTAAGGTTTTACAATTCTTTTTTCAATTTTTTTTTCTTTGAGGATCCTCAATGCAGGTTTAAATTGACCTTTCAACACATTACTAGCCTGTTTTATTGCCGTGGATCAACGATAGAACTGCTTTTTAGTCAATTTATCCTACTAGTCACACACTCAATCACACAAACTCCAGCGCTTTTTTAGGCCTATCCAGGGATGGGTGTAAAACCCTCCCAAACAGCTTTGGAAAAACGGACAAAAGAAAAAATCTACGCCCTTCTTCAATTAAGAAAAAGCAGCTCTGTTTTTCTTAGCCCGTTTCTTCCACTGGGACTTGAACCCAAGCTGTTCTTTGGTTTGGAAAAACATACAAAGAAAAATCTACGCCCTTCTTTGATTAACAAAAAAAGAAGCTCTGTGTTTCTTAGCACGTTCCTTCCACTGGGACTCTAACCCAAGCCAGATCCCTCAGCTCGGAAGAACAGACAAAGAAGAGTCTACGCACCTCTTCGATGAACAAAAAAGAAGCTCTGCTTTTCTTAGCCTGTTCATTCCACTGGGACTTGAACCCAAGCTGGCTCTCGTGCACCTCTACATTTTACGCGTTTCACAACAACACAATCGCACAACTTCAGGCCTTTAACTTACTTGTCCCCTGGTTTGTTGCACTGCCGGGTCCCATCAATCCATCTCTGTCAGACGAAGGCAGACCTAAGATTCTGGCCCAGCGAAGAATTCTCCTCCCAGGACTTTCTCCTCCAGGTCCTCCTAATGGACGCTGGCTTGTCGACAATGCAGCACGTTCTTCTTCGTCAGACAGATAGCGAGTATGAGGGGTCCCGGGTTTCGGCACCAAAATGTTAGAGATTTGCTCACTCCAACTTATTTTGCAAGAACCACACGGGAGACAAGCAAGTTCTTTTAGACACCTGCAGGTGGAGAGTTCACTCGCTCCAGGAATGAAGTCTGAAAACCCTCCCAACTGCAAGGACATATTTATTAAGAGAAAGAGTGGGGGCAAGAGTAGACTGAATAGGAAGCCCTTGTGCTAGTCAGGGGGTGTTTTACGACCTTGTGTAGGATGAGACAAGGTAGGTTATTTATTACCAGTTGCATTCCAACATAATCATACAATAAGGATAATCTGAAAAACCCTAACACAAGGCTCCACTGTACTCCACTGAGCTATATGATGTAATTTCCCAGTTTCCCAGCACAACTAGGAACCATGTGTGCGCTTCCTGCTTCAACGGGCATACAAAAAGTATGTTTAGGTTGTTAATACATGTGAGTTCACTGACTAATGCCCTTGGAATACACAGTCGACACGAGACGGTACAATATGTAAGCATACCACGTTGGTGACGTCTGGCATAGATGAAGCTTTCACTATTTTCTGACATACTTATAAGTGTATTCTTTTTCTGTTTGTTCTTCCACTCCAGCTGGAAGAACAGCTGAGTCGTCTGCAAAGGGAGAAGAATGACTTGCAGACAAAAATGGAGGAAGACCAGGAAGATTTGAATGAGCTAATGAAGAAGCACAAGGCTGCTGTGGCTCAGGTCTGTTATTTTTGCCTGCATTACAGTCACCATGGATGGATAGAAAGGGTTTGAGTGAGTGAGTGAGTGAGTGAGTGAGTGAGTGAGTGAGTGAGTGAGTGAGTGAGTGAGTGAGTGAGTGAGTGAGTGAGGGGGAGCGTTGGGCAAATTAAATGAAAATATAGTGTATTGTTGTCACAATTTGATTATATATATTGATATATATTATAACTCGATATTTGATTGAATTTGATTTCTGATAAAGGTCTCCAAATAAAGATTTTAAATTCTAGGACAATACAACATTGTAATCAGTTTAATACACTAAGAAGACAAGATTTTATATCTACATTTTTATTGGTGAAATGTGCTTGATAAATGAAATTCAAAAGGTCAAGCATATCAGCAAACTACCGTATTTTTCGGACTAAAAGTCGCTCCGGAGTACAAGTCGCATCAGCCATAAAATGCACACTAAAGATGAAAAAAAACATATACAGTGGAGCCTTGGTTTTGGAACGTCCTGGTTCTTGAACAAATCGGTATTCGAACAAAAAATTCTAGATTTTTTTTGCTTCGGATGTCGGACGAAATTCGGTTGTCGAACCTCGCAAGATGAGCCGAGAGGAACCGCATGCCAACTGACTCCGTTCGTTATTACATTCTCGTTACTCTGAGGATTGCATCAACTCTAATCATGCCTCCAAAGGAAGCAAGTGGGAGCAGTAAAGCCATCCTAAAACACAAAGACGCTCCTAAAGCAATGTGACAGTGAGTGCCCAGGTTGTGCGATCGGACCAAATTAAGCTCCCTGCGCACTGAGGTCCACTTAAATTTTGGAAAGTCCATTAGGACTTTAAAAATATCTTCTAAATTTTAGCAACCGCTCTGTCACAATAATGCTACCAGCGCGGTGCAGTTGCGCGCTATTATTGACACAGAGGATGAATATTCCAATGGGTTTAATGATTTGGAGTGACACGGATGGTTCATTAAAATTGTTGTTAATATTACATATACCGTATTTTTTGGACTAAAAGTCGCTCCAGAGTACAAGTCGCACCAGCCATAAAATGCACAATAAAGAGGAAAAAAACATATGTAAGTTCAACCGGAGTTTAAGTCGCATTTTGGGGGAAGTGTATTTGACAAAATCCAACACCAAGAACAGACATGAACCAGCAACAACAGGCTAAACGATACGGTATGCTAACGTGACATGAACACAAACGAGGAGCTGAGAACGGGCCTGATGTAGCATTAACAGTTATTGAAATAACTATAACATAAATAACATGTTTATCAAACCATCCGTCACACCAAATCATTAAATCCGTCGATCGAATTCGTCCTCCATTCTGTAAACAACGCCGCATGTGCGGCGCGCCGCTGACGTCGGACTCGTCGTCAGTTGCAGTTCATATTACAGTAATCCCTTGCTACATCGCGGTTTCACTACATCGCGGATTTGTTTTTCCAAATTAAAAAAAAATAAGATTCCAAATAAAACTTTTAAAATGAGGAATTATGGCACAAATGTTACCCACTCGTCAGCAGAAGGCGGGGAGTGCCCACACAATTGCGGTGCATCCACTTGTACCTTTTTTAAAAAATATATATATATTAATAAGAGTTCTAAAAACACTTTTAAGAGTGTTATAACTTGTTATAGAAAAATCATTATAATAATAAAACAGTTCTAAAAACATATTTACAGTATGTAAACTTGTACCTTATTAAAATTGTTATAATAATAAAAGCTGTTCTAAAAAGATATTTAAAGTATGTGTTAAGAATTCTCCATGTTATTTATGTTATTCAGCCGTGCTTTGATTGAGGTAGGGTGCGTTATTTTGAAGGCCGTTTTCAGATGATACCATTTCAAATCATTAAATCTCCTGACTCTGGAAGTCAATGAATGGAAGTCATTGTCAGTGAGGCTCCAATTATTCCACAGCCATAGTGCGCCCTCATGCGGTTTAAAGTGAAAATATTTGAAGTGATCAACTATACTAGTAAGTAATGTGTTAACGATCAAGTAAAAATTTGTAAATAATTTCACATATGTCGCTCCTGAGTATAGGTCTTCCCGCACCCAAACTATGAAAAAAAAATGCGACTTATAGTCCGAAAAATATGGTAATTAGGCCAGATGCATTATTAAAAAAACATTGAAATTAAATATGAAGCTGACTCAATACAGCAATTCAAAATTCAGAGATCTCCTACACCCCCATGACCAGGGAGTAATTCAGTGTTGAACTGCCACTGCTGAAATGTAATAATTTTGGTAGATGAGGATAAACGGTTCAGAAAGTGAATAAATGAATGAATAATTTTAATCATCCATTAAATGACAGAAAGTGGAATACGTTGATTTTGCAAAGTGTTGCTAAAATGAACATCATGCTAGCTGCTGTTGGGCACAGCCATGATAGCCTTCTGACTCTCTCGATAATGTCCACACACTGCATTGGCCGAAAATTGAATTTCCTGATGCAAGACCATTCCGCAATTCAATGCGTTACTGAATCAAGAAGTAAATTCAGTGTCACATTTATTCAAGTAAGCAAGTTATCAGATCATGTAATTTCTCAAATCCAACACCCAGAGATGCAAATTTCACACCCCAGTCACGTTGAAATACATTTACCGTATTTTTCTGACTAAAAGTCACTCCAGAATATAGGTCGCATTAGCCATAAAATGCACAATAACGTGAAAAAAACCCATATATAAGTCGCTCCGGAGTATAAGTCGCATTATGGGGGAAATTTATTCGACAAAATCCAACACAACATGAACGAGCAACAACAAGCTAAACGATAGGTATGCTAACGTGACATAAACAGAAACGAAGAGCTGAGAACGGGCCTGATGTAACATTCTGAGTTATTCAAATAACTATTACATAAATAACACGTTTATAAAACCATCTGTGTCACTCCAATTCATTAAATCCATCGATCGTCCTTTATGTCAACAATGGGTGCGCGGCGCTTGCACTTCAAAATATTCCACAGGCCCATATAACGATATATAAATTATATATCAAATAACTATTATATAAGCAATAATATTATCAAACCATCTGTGTCACTCCAAATCATTAAATCCTTCGATCAAATTCGTCGTCCTTTGTCAACGCCGCGCGTGCGCCCTGACATCAGCCTCGTTGTTATTCCACAGATCTAGTACATAACTATATTGTAGCATTAACAAAGTACAAGGACCCAAGCACTGGCGTCGACTTCCAGGCGTGTGGCGGTGTGGCACTTCCAGCCACGGAGGTGGAAGAGAGCTCCATAGAATAGGACTGGGCGTGCGTAAAAGCCATGTCCGAGCCCCATCCACCGTCCCCGGAAAGCCACCCGACCGAGCACCGTCCCCCGACTTCCATCCACGGAGGTGAAAGAGAGCTCCGTACAGTAGGACCGGGCGTGCGTAAAAGCCATGTCCGAGCCCCATCCACCTTCCCCGGACAGCCACCCGGCCGAGCGCCGGCCCCCGACTTCCATCCACGGAGGTGAAAGAGAGCTCCGTAGAGTAGGACCGGGCGTGCGTAAAAGCCATAATAGTTTTTCAAACCTTCTGTGTCACTCATCCATCCATCCATCCATCTTCTTCCGCTTATCCGGGGTCGGGTCGCGGGGGCAGCAGCTTTAGGAGGGACTCCCAGACTTCCCTCTCCCCAGCCACTTCGTCCAGCTCATCCCGGGGGATCTCAAGGCGTTCCCAGGCCAGCTGAGAGACATAGTCTCTCCAGCGTGTCCTGGGTCGTCCCCGGGGTCTCCTACCGGTGGGACATGCCCGGAACACCTCCCCAGGGAGGCGTCCAGGAGGCATCCTGATAAGATGCCCGAGCCACCTCATCTGGCTCCTCTCAACGTGGAGGAGTAGCGACTCTACTCCGAGTCTCTCCCGGACAACCGAGCTTCTCACCCTATCTCTAAGGGAGAGCCCGGACATCCTGCGGAGAAAACTCATTTCGGCCGCTTGTATCCGGGATCTCGTTCTTTCGGTCACGACCCATAGCTCGTGACCATAGGTGAGGGTAGGAGCGTAAATCGACCGGTAATTTGAGAGCTTTGCCTTTTGGCTCAGCTCTCTCTTCACCACAACGGACCGGTACAGGGTCCGCATTACTGCCGACGCTGCACCGATCCGCCTGTCGATCTCACGCTCCATCCTCCCCTCACTCGTGAACAAGACTCCAAGATACTTGAACTCCTCCACTTGGGGCAGGATCTCATCCCCGATCCGGAGAGGGCATTCCACCCTTTTCCGATCAAGCACCATGGACTCGGATTTGGAGGTGCTGACCCTCATCCCGACCGCTTTACACTCGGCTGCGAACCGTTCCAGCGAGAGCTGGAGATCACGGCCTGAAGAAGCCAACAGCACCACGTCATCTGCAAAAAGCAGAGACGCGATGCTGAGGTCCCCAAACCGGACCCCCTCAACGCCTCGGCTGCGCCTAGAAATTCTGTCCATAAAAATTATGAACAGAATCGGTGACAAAGGGCAGCCTTGGCGGAGTCCAACCCTCACTGGGAACGAATCCGACTTACTGCCGGAAATGCGGACCACACTTTGGCATCGGTGATACAGGGACCGAACCGCCCAGCTCAGTGGCCTAGTAGTAGAGTGTCCGCCCTGAGACTGGAAGGTTGTGGGTTCAAACCCCGGCCGGGTCATACCAAAGACTATAAAAATGGGACCCATTGCCTCCCTGCTTGGCACTCAGCATTAAGTCAAAGTCAAAGTCAAAGTCTCCTTTATTGTCAATTCCTCCGCATGTCAAGACACACAAAGTGATCGAAATTACGTTTCTCACTATCCCAGGGTGACAAGACAGAGTTCACAACGCACATGCAAGTAAACAACACAGGAAAAATAACACAAGAAGTCAACATCAATGAACAATAAGCGTGATAGCACGCTAGCCGTTTGCGATGCACAGCAGAGTCCGGTAAGATGACAGTCAACCAGGCCACTGTGAACACGAGCACACAGCAGGCACGCACTGTCCGGTTCGTGGATCCTATCAGGCGAACGCAACCCATCTTGTCGTCCCGCGAACGAACGTACGCCAGGAGAATGGAAGGCACGGCTGGGCGAGCTGGGTTGGCCGCAAGCCTGGCCCGACATCTCCGCGCTGGCACCTCTTCCGCTGCCTCGCAGCCCCGCTGCCGACGCATCCCAACAATGCTCCAGGACAGAGCAGTCCGAGCTCACGACGCAGTCCAACCGGGGGAGGAAGAGCAGGCCAGTCCGGCGTCGCTCCATGACGAAGCAGTCCGAGTGCCCTTAATCTCTCCGCACCAAAGCCCAGAACGCCATAAAACCCACTTCCGCCGATGTTGAGCAGAACATGCCCGCCGCACTAGTAGCACGACGTATCACACGAGACGAACACACAAAAAACTGCCGAACAAACACTCAGTAAACACTCACAAAACACCGAACGGGACAGAGAGTGGCCGCTGCGTGTGCACGCGCCGCCATCTTGAACAGTGGTTGGAATTGGGGGGGTTAGATCACCAAATGATTCCCGAGCGCGGCACCGCTGCTGCTCACTGCTCCCCTCTCCCCCAGGGGATGGATCAAAATCACATGGGGATGGGTTAAATGCAGAGGACAAATTTCACCACACCCAGATGTGTGTGTGACGATGATCATTGGGACTTTAGGGGACTTTGACTTATCAGTTGGCTCGGCACTCCGTACTCCCGAAGCACCCTCCACAGAACCTCCCGAGGGACACGGTCGAACGCCTTCTCCAAGTCCACAAAACACATGTGGACTGGTTGGGCGAACTCCCATGCACCCTCGAGGATCCTGCCGAGGGTATAGAGCTGGTCCACTGTTCCACGGCCAGGACGAAAGCCACACTGCTCCTCCTGAATCCGAGGTTCGACCTCCCGACGGACCCTCCTCTCCAGCACCCCTGAATAGACCTTACCAGGGAGGCTGAGGAGTGTGATTCCCCTGTAATTGGAACACACCCTCCGGTCCCCCTTCTTAAAGAGGAGAACTACCACCCCAGTCTGCCAATCCAGAGGCACTGTCCCCGATGTCCACGCAACGTTGTAGAGGCGTGTCAGCCATGACAGGCCCACAACTTCCAGAGCCTTTAAGAACAGCTCCGCTTCACACGAGTGTCCAAAACATGCGGCCGCAAGTCCGACGACACGACTACAAAGTCGATCATCAAACTGCGGCCTAGGGTGTCATGGTGCCAAGTGCACACATGGACACCCTTATGCTTGAACATGGTGTTCATTATTGAAAATCCGTGTCGAGCACAGAAGTCCAACAATAGAACACCGCTCGGGTTCAGATCGCGGGGGCCGTTCCAGGTCCAATCATGCCCTTCCAGGTCTCACTGTCATTGCCCACGTGAGCATTGAAGTCATCCAGTAGAACGATGGAGTCCCCAGAAGGAGCGCTCTCCAGCACTTCCTCCAGGGACCCCAAGAAGGGTGGGTACTCTGAGCTGCCGTTTGGTGCATAGACACAAACAACAGTCAGGACCCGTCCCCCCCACCCGAAGGCGGAGGGAGGCTACCCTCTCGTTCACCGGGGTGAACCCCAATGTGCAGGCGCCCAGCCGGGGGGCAATAAGTATACCCACACCTGCTCGACGCCTCTCACCGTGGGCAACTCCAGAGTGGAAGAGAGTCCAGCCCCTCTCGAGAGGGCTTGTACCGGAACCCAAACTGTGCGTGGAGGCTAGTCCGACTATATCTAGTCGGAATTTTTCTGCCTCGCACACCAGCTCGGGCTCCTTTCCAGCCAGAGAGGTGACATTCCATGTCCCAAGAGCCAGCTTCTGCAGCCGGGGATCAGACCGCCAAGGTCCCTGCCTTTGGCTGCCGCCCAGCTCATATTGCACCCGACCCCTTCGGCCCCTCTCACAGGTGCTGAGCCCATGGGAAGGGGGACCCACGTTTCCATTTCGGGCTATGCCCGGCCGGGCCCCATGGGCGAAGGCCCGGCCACCAGACGCTCGCCTTCGAGCCCCGCCTCCAGGCCTGGCTCCAGAGGGAGGCCCTGGTGACCCGCGTCCGGGCGAGGGAAAACAAAGTCCATTTGTGTTTTTCATCATAAGGGGCTTGGGTGAGCCGTGCTTTGTCTGACCCCTCACCTAGGACCCGTTTGCCATGGGTGACCCTACCAGGGGCATGAAGCCCCCGACAACATGGCTCCTAGGATCATAGGGGCACGCAAACCCCTCCACCACGATAAGGTGACGACTCATGGAGGGGTTCTGTGTCACTCCAAAACATTAAATCCTTCAAACTCTTCGTCCTCCGTGTCACTTACAAACAAAGCCGCTAATGATGCCGGTAGTACGTGGGGCCCTTCGTCATCATCGTCATCCCGTGATCGAATCTTTGTCCTTTATGTAAACAACCGCCGCGCCGCGCTGCGCTGCTGACGTCACTTGAAATTCAAATTACAGTAATCCCTTGCTACATCGCGGTTCGTTTATCGCGGTTTAACTTTTTTATTTTTTTTATTTTGAAAATTTATGAAAAAAATCACATATAAGTCGCTCCTCAGTATAAGTCGCCCCCCCCCACCACCCAAACTATGGGAACAAAAACGCGACCTATAGTCCGAAAAATACGAAATACGAAAAATACGGTATTTTAAAAAAGCTCAGTGGCCTAGTAGTAGAGTGTCCGCCCTGAGACTGGAAGGTTGTGGGTTCAAACCCCGGCCGGGTCATACCAAAGACTATAAAAATGGGACCCATTGCCTCCCTGCTTGGCACTCAGTATTAAGGGTTGGAATTGGGGGGGTTAGATCACCAAATGATTCCCGAGCGCGGCACCGCTGCTGCTCACTGCTCCCCTCTCCCCCAGGGGATGGATCAAAATCACATGGGGATGGGTTAAATGCAGAGGACAAATTTCACCACACCCAGATGTGTGTGTGACGATGATCATTGGGACTTTTTGGGACTTTAATGTTTTCTCCAGACTACTAGTAGGGTCCTTGTGTTCTTACAATAATTTATTATATAGTTTTGTTAACCCTTTTAAAATCATACTCTGTTTTTGTGGTTTCAGTCTGCCCAGAACTTGGCTCAGATCAGTGACCTTCAAGCACAGTTGGAAGAGACCCTCAAAGAGAAGCAGGAAGTGCATGAGACGGTATGTGCAATATTTTTCTGCTTCAGGTATAGCATTGACTTTTAAAGAGATTGCCAGTGAATACATAGAACGTTAATTCAGTGGAAAGACGTTAAACCAAATATTTCTTCCTGGACGCCTCACTTAATTGTTAGTGAACAGAAATCAAGCAAATAGGTTAATAGATTGATGTGTTAGTTCAAATGTTTTCTGGATAAACTGTATACTGGACATTACAGTGGTGCCTTGATTTGCAAGTTTAATTTGTTCCCTAATTATGCCCATAACACTTTATATCTCAAATCAACTCTACCTGTAATAATGAATAAAAATCCATTACAAGAAAAACATATTTTTTTTGGAAGAAGAAAAATACCAATATGTTTTTGAAAAATAATAAAATGTAGGCTAATGTTACGAAAACAAGTCAAAGGTCTGCACACACATTGAAGTTCCTTAAGGCGCTTTGTTCCAGCTACAGCGGTTGTGAAAGTGCGATATCAATAAAGATGTATTGTATATATACATATATTGTAAATCTCAGAAGACTTGATAGTTCAAGCACTCACAAGTCAAGGTTATGCAGTACAAGCATGTGAATGGACCGATTGACCGCTTGACTCCTACTTACAACAGCATAGCAGTATATTGTTTTTTCAGTGCATTCTGTTGGCATTTCTCTGTTAATAGTCATTTCTGTTCTACTTCCGTTCTATCCTAAGAGTACAAAAACTACAATACAAATTTATTTCTAAAGCACATTTTAGAACAACTGCAGCTGAAACAAAGCACTTCACATACAGCAATGGGACTACCACAAAGACAGTAAAAACAGTAAATTGAAACACTTTATTATTTTTTTATATTAATATACAATAGCAGAACAGTAACGGTCGAAGAATAAAAATGGGTCTTGAAACAAGTTCTCAAGGGGAAGTCATTCCAGAGGGAAGGACCAACAAAGAAAAGGCTCAATCCCCTCTGACCCTCTGCTTAGTCCTTGACACTTCCAGTAGCATCTGTTCTGCAGAGCTGAGGCACCGTGCAGGTGGATAAGCTCAGAGGTAAAGATGGAGTGATTTCAATTAACAATTGGGGTTATGTGATTCCTCCAGTTAGGAGCATTTTGGAGTAACAGGAGATGCTTGATGGGGAGACTAGCTGATGCCAAAATAAAGCACATTCTAGTAGTCTAACCAAGATGTAATGAAGACATGGATTACTGTTTCTAAATGCTATTGGGAAATGAAGGTCTTTACCTTAGCCAGCTGCCCAAGATGGAAGAAGCTGGATTTAACAACAGCAATAATTTGGCGGCCCAATTTAAATTCACTGTCCAATTTAAAACTCAAGTTAGAGACTGTTGGTTTTAGATAGGACGCCCACGTCAACTGGTTGGCTTGTACACAGAAAACCATGAATTCTATTTTCTTTTCATTGAAATTTAGGAAATCCAGTGACTATCTAACTTTGTTATCAAAGCTGTGAGTAGACCAGTGCAATATTTCTATATACAATGTCTTGCTTAGCCAAAGAATGAGATTCATGGAGAACCCCTTGTTGAGTCGTTAATTAAAAAGTGTGCATATTAGTGAATTAATGAAAAGAAGTTGTGAGAGTTGTAATCAACATGGTTATGTTGCTGTAGATGCAAGCCCTCCAGAGTCAACTAGACTTCCAAGAGCAGTCCATGGTGGAGAAATCCCTCGTGAGCCGACAGGAGGCCAAGAGTCGTGAATTTGAAACTAAGCTGGAGTTTGAGAAGACCCAGGTCAAACGCTTAGAGGTGAGTGCAAAAGACAAGTGGAGTTGTGTTTGTGGTGCTGGTGGAGGGAGTGAAGAGGTTACACAGTATCTTCTTGGAATGGGAAACATGCTATTAGCCTGCTAGCATGACAAAAGAAACTTGGTCATGGACATACAGTATACTGTAAATACCAATACATGAACATATCTCCAATTGATTTAAACACAAACATTGTTGGATATTTTCCCTGTTTTACCTTTAGCTTGTGTCAATCGCTTACTTTTATTTTGTGCCTGACACAAAAAGCATAATTGTGAACCGGTCATCATACTCCCACTTGTTTTCTTCATACGCTGACAGGCTGAGTGTTCAAAGGGAAGAAAAATATGTTTGGATGCTGAACTTGATTTATTTAACCCTTTTTCCATACCAATATGATTTCTAAAGAAAATACTGTATTTTTCGGACTAAAAGTCACTCCGGAGTACAAGTCGCACCAGCCATAAAATGCACAATAAAGAGGAAAAATATATACATATATAAGTCACAGCGGAGTTTAAGTCGCATTTTGGGGGAAATTTGTTTGACACAATCCAACACCAAGAACACACATGAACCAGCAACAACAGGCTAAACAATACGGTATGCTAACGTGACATAAACACAAACGAGAAGCTGAGAACAGGCCCGCTGTAACATTAACAGTTATTAAAATAACTATAACATAAATAACACGTTTATCAAACCATCTGTGTCACTCCAAATCGTTAAATCCATCGATCGAATTCGTCCTCCTGTCTGTAAACAACGCCACGTGTGCGGCGCGCCGCTGACGTCGGACGCGTCGTCAGTTGCAGTTCAAATTATTCCACAGACCCATATAACGATATATTAAGTATATATCAAATAACTATCATATAAACAAAGATTTTATCAAACCGTCCGTGTCACTCCAAATCATTAAATCCAACGATCAAATTCCTCTGTCCTTTATGGAAACAACGCCGCGTGTGCGCCGCGCCGCTCATGTCGGACTCGTCATCAGTTGCAGTTCAAAGTATTCCACAGGCCCATATAATTATAAACAACAATTTTATCAAACTATCTTTGTAACTCCACGTCATTAAATCCATCGATCGAATCCTTCATCCTTTATGTAAACAACGTCGCGTGTGCGCCGCTGACGTCGGACTAGTCGTCAGTTGCAGTTCAAATTACAGTAGTCCCTTGCTACATCACAGTTCGTTCATCGCAGTTTAGACCACCTGTTAGGATGGGTTTGGAGTATGCTAAGTTAAAGTTAACTAGTGCTAGGATAGACTTCCAGCATGCACATCGCTCCTTGTGTAGATTAGAGCGTCACAGTTTGAATAGTGCTACAGTACACACGAACACACTTTCTGCTGAGGTAGTAGACAAATCCAATCACTCCACCCCGACCGGTAACGCTGATGAAACGGTGCCTGTTTCAGATAATATTACATGTGTACCAAATATTTACTATCAAATTCTCACGGTCGTATCGTCCCACCGCACTAATGAACATTTGAGAGGTGATGTCAGGCCTAGAGAACACAATCTTACTCGCATTTCGTTTAAATATTCTTCGATAGATACGAACCCTGATCGACCAATTACATTTCAAGATTCAAGAGTTTTTTATTCGCCATGTTTGAGCGTGCCAAACAAGGAATTTGACTTCGGTAAATCACAGCCTCTGTTCAACATTTAGGTGACTAACAACAACACTCAGGACATGTGAAGAACGAAAGATATTCTCAAACACCCCCTGATCTTAAACTCGGTTTTATGAATATTAGATCGCTTCATACGAAAGCAGTTCTTGTTAATGACCTCATCACGGGACATAATCTAAACGTTTTTGGTCTTTGCGAGACCTGGTTAAAACGCCTCCAAATTTTGTGAGCATGTGGCGCGTCCTCGAAAAAAGGGTGGGGGTGTCGCCCTCATCTCAAATTCCGATCACCACAGATGGAAGGATCCCCCTTTCAGGATCACCAGGTTGTAATGGATGCAGAGAGGGCACAAGTAATACATAATATGAAAATCAATGAAAAAATGGATGTCGGAGGTGCCCTCGATTGTCCTGGCAGTGTCTTCAAGGAGGTTGAGCTGCAGTTTCTTCATCTTGAATTGGTCCCCGAGAATCCAGCTAGCCGCTATCAGCTTTTGAGCCACCTAACCCCCTCCCCAGCCAGGGAGGGGTTGGGCAGAGAGAACAAAACAAACTCCGGCCAAATCGGCCACTACAAGTTAGTTAAAGGCCATCTCATAGAAATGTGTCTTTAAACGTGTCTTAAATGTTTCTACTGAGGTAGTAGTTCTAATATCCATTGGTAGGGCATTCCAAAGCTCTGGAGCCCAAATAGAGAATGCTCTAGACCCTGCAGACATTTTCTTGGCCCTCGGTGTAACTAAAAGACTAGCGTTTTGTGAACGAAGGTTACGAGACGGAACATAAGGAATGACTAGGTCGACGAAATATGAAGCCGCTAAGCCATGCAGTGATTCATAAGTTAGTAGAAGAACCTTGAAGTCACATCTTAAATGGACCAGTAGCCAATGTAATTTGGCTAATATTGGGGTAATGTGATCAAATTTTCTTGACCGTGAGAGCAGCCTCGCAGCGGCATTTTGCACTAACTGTAGACTTTTGATACTGGACTTAGGAAGACAATCTCAATAAAAACAATCCTAAATACCTATTTGATACAGTGGAAAAGCTAACACTATGCCAGCCGACTCCCGATAGCTCCTTCCACTCAGCTGACGAGTTTATGAAATTTTTCGCTCGAAAAATTAAATCCATTAGGGATGAGATCAAGATGACAATTCCAATCGCTCAGTCGAGGCCGCCAATTACCGCCGCTGACGATCATGCAATAACCCTCTAAAATTTTAAAAGCGTGTCCCTTGAAAGGCTTACACAATTGGTTAGTGCGGCTAAACAAACAACATGTTTACTCGACCTGCTTCCAGCCAAACTATTTAAAGAATCATTTCAAATTTTAGGACCGTCCGTCTTAAATATAATTAATCTGTCTGTCTACTCTGGGATAGTGCCAACATCCTTTAAAACCGCTATCATTAAACCGTTACTTCAGCGACCAAATCTTGACACGGACTGTGTCAGTAATTATAGGCCAGTTTCAAACCTCCCATTCATAGCAAAACTTCTTGAAAAAGTAGTAGCGCAGCAGCTTGTTTACAATGTCGCCAATAATCGATATGAATTTTTTCAGTCTGGTTTTAGAGCTAATCATTCCACTGAGACAGCACTTGCTAAAGTGACTAATGAGCTCCTCATAGCTATGGATTCAAACACTTCATCGGTATTGTTACTATTCGATCTTACTGCTGCCTTCAACACTGTAGACATCGATATTTTATTAGAGCATCTTAAAAGTTCTGTTGGTATTTCAGGGTCAGCACTAGGCTGGTTCTATTCCTATCTATCAGACAGGACGCACCGAGTGGTCCATGGCAATACGTCCTCTGAGCTCTATAATGTTACGTGTGGTGTCCCACAGGGATCGGTACTCGGACCAATTCTATTTAAGATTTATATGATTCGCTTGGGGACATAATACGTAAGTATAATATTAGTTTTCAATGTTATGCGGATGACACCCAATTATATATGCCGTTATCGATGACAGATCCGCGGGACTGTTGTAATCTTGAGGCGTGCCTTGCGGAGATCAAGCAATGGATGTCTCTCAACTTCCTTCGTCTTAACCCAGATAAAACTGAGATGTTAATTGGTCCAACTCGTTATCAACGCTTATTTAAGGAAACCACTATAACTATAGATAACCATAATATCACTCAGAGCGATTTTGTAACTAATCTCGGGGTAATATTTAACCAAACGCTCTCCTTTCAAAAGCACATCAAGAATATAACCAGAATTGCGTTTTTTCACCTTCGTAATATTGCTAAGATTCGTCCGATCCTCTCGACCGGTGATGCGGAAACTACTATACATGCGTTCATCACGTCGCACCTGGACTACTGTAATGCATTATTCTCTGGTCTTCCTAAGTCCAGCATCAAAACTCTACAGTTAGTACAAAATGCTGCTGCAAGGCTGCTCTCACGGACAAGAAAATTTGATCACCTTAACCCTATATTAGCCAACTTACATTCGCTCCCGGTCCATTTAAAATGTGACATCAAGGTTCTTCTATTAACCTATAAAATATTGCATGGCTGAGCTCCTTCATATCTCGTCGACCTAGTTGTTCCTTATGTTCCGTCTCGTAACCTTCGTTCGCAAAACGCTAGTCTTTTAGTGACACAGAGGGCCAAGAAAATGTCTGCAGGGTCTAGAGTAGGGGTCACCAACCTTTCTTAAACCGAGAGCTCCTTCCTGGGTACTGATTAAGGCAAAGGGCTACCAGTTTGACACAGACTTCTGAAATAGCCAATTTGCTCAATTTGTTATTATTGTCATTTCCAGTTCACATGTAAGTGTGATTTTAACAAGAATAGCAAAAATGCAGTCAAACCTTCGTTTTTGACCACAATCCATCCCAGAAGGCGGTTCGAGAAGCGAATCGGTCGAATTCCGAATGTATTTTTCCCCATTACAAATAATGGAAAAAAAATTAATCCGTTCAAAGACAAAAAAACTATTTTAAGCATTTTTTCATTTGCGCATATTTATCCGATCGCGCAACTGCAGCGCACCGCCGAACACGCAACCGTAGCGCGTCGCCCACCGCGCAACTGCACCGCGCTGGTTGCATTATTGTGACAGAGCCGTAGCTGAAATTTAGACAATATTTTTAAAGTCCTGATGTACTTTCCAAAATTTAAGTGAACCTAGTAAGTGCACAGGGGGTTTAATTTTGTCCGATCGCACAACTGCAGCGCACCGTGGAACGCGCAACAGTAGTGCGTCGCCGACCGCGCAACTGTACCGCGCATGTCCCATTATTATGACAGAGCCGTCGCTAAAGTCCTGATGTACTTTTCCAAATTTTACTGAACCTCAGTGCGCAGGGAGCTTAATTTTTTTCCAATCGCGCAACCGCAGCGCGCCGGGCGCTCACTGTTGCATTGCTTTAAGAGCGTCTTTGTGCTTTAGGATGGCTTTACTGCTCCCACTTGCTTTCTTTGGAGGCATGATTAGGGGTTAATACAATCCTCAAAGTAACGAAAATACAATCAGTCAGTCGGCATCCGGGCCGCGCGGTCGGGTTTTCTCTGGTCCTCCCGGCAATTTTTTTGTTCGAATTACAATTTGTTCGAGAACCAGGACGTTCGAAATCCGAGGTTTGACTGTAAAATAAATAGATGCAGCGCACTGACAAGTGCCGCTAATTTTAGAACAGTCCTGCGAGTGACTCATGCGGTCCTCACGGTTGACCTGGTGCCCGCGGGCACCGTGTTGGTGACCCCTGGTCCAGAGCATTTTCTATTCGGGCTCCAGAGCTTGAATAATTGTCAATCGTTTGTCTATGTGAAGCCCTTTGAGACTGCTTGTGATATAGGGCTATACAAATAAACTTGACTTGACTTGACTTTCACTACATCACGGATTTGTTTTTCCAAATTAAAAAAAAAAAAAAGATTCCAAATAAAACTTTGAAATTGAGGAATTATGGCACAAATGTTGCCCACTCATTTAAAAACACATTTAGAAGGGTTATAACTTGTTATAGAAAAATCGTTATAATAATGAGTTCTAAAAACATATTTACAGTATGTACACTTGTACCTTGTTATTAAAACTGTTATAATAATAAAAGCTGTTCTAAAAAGATATTTACAGTATGTGTTAAGAATTCTCCATGTTATTTATGTTATTCAGCCGTTCTTTGATTTAAGGTATGGTGCTTTATTTTGAAGGCCGTTTTCAGATGATACCATTTCAAATCATTAAATCTCACCCAAACTACAAAAAAAACTGCGATTTATAGTCCGAAAAATACGGTAATTGTTCTCAGTCTCATTTTATTTTTGACGACTCACCACCAAAAACAATATCCTATCATAGAATCCTGCTTTCATATATTAACAACCATAGTAATTTGTGAAAGCAGGATTCAGTTAATCCAGTTACAAAAAGACATACTATAGTCATACCCAAATTAATAGGAAATTTAATGTAAATGGGTAAATTTAAGGAGTAACTTTCTGGTTACATACAGTCTGTGAGTCCCCTGCATTACTGTACATACTGAATGTACAAATTGTACACAATAACAAAATTCCATCATAACCTCTCTGTGAATTTGAGGCTATTTTGGACAGTGTTGTAGAGTCTAATCCAGGGGTGGGCAAACTTTTTGACTTGCGGGCCGAATTGGGTTCTAAATTTTGACCGGGGGGCCGAACCAGGAGCAGATGGATGTAGTGTTTGTGTGAAGTAATATAAACGACCTGTAAAGGTCATTGCATAAAAGATTTGGGCCTTTAGTAGGTAGTAAAGCATGGATATTCAAAAAAACTTTTTTGAAAACAAATGCATTTATTAACAGCATTTAAAAAAAAAAAAAACATCCCTAAAAAACTGCTATCAGTGATTCTCATAAAATACGACACTGTTATTATGAATAACAGTCTCCATCACTTCAGTGCCTGCAGGTCAGATTAATGAAATATGTTTATCTTTTGAGATCACATCAAACGGCAAACATTCTGACCAAATATATCATCTTGAAGAATCGGTGAAAGCATACATCTAAATAAAGTAATCAAAACGGCAACACGGTGAGTGTATCTGAAAATCAGAGCAGAGTTTTAACTCACAAACACCTGGTAACAGAGGTGAGGAAACAGGAAACACTTCCTTAAAGTAAGCCTTAAGAACTTTACAGGTTAAGATTAGTCACAAACAGGTGGTGCATCAATGTCCTTGAGCATCCTGCATTGTTTGAAAATGAGAATGGTCGCTAGTTTCAATCCCTGCTATTTGTACAGCTCGTATTCAAAATGCATTTTTTTACAACAAACTTGAAAGCCTCCCCTTCATTTTCAGTGGGAACAGTGTTGTTTGTCTCCCTTTTTTGCTAGTGTGTCATAGTCTGGAGTAAAATTTGTTGTGGCAATCTGTGACGGGTTGATGTTGATGTTCATGTGGCTGAACGTCACGTCGCGTACGTCGAGCCAAATTGGCCACTCTTTTTAAACACTCGGCACTCAGTGTCCACCTTGCTTTTCCTTGGGCGACTCATTTTAATGGAAGGATTCCAGGGGAAGGTTTGTGGGTGGCTTTAGCGTAAAACTGTATCCGAAAGCTCGGCGCGCAAATTACAAGAATGCTGTCGTCACAGCCCATGCTCTAAATTCGGCACTGATACAAATAGAGCGCGAGTGCGCCATTATATTGAGTACGTACACGCACTTGTGAGTGTGCACCGAGCTTTCTGACACGGCTTCCGGTAGTAAATGCGCAGGCAAGTGGTTCCCCATCTACTGGGGAAACGCAGTCATTGCAGGCAAAATTACCGAGAAAAAAAAAAAAAAAAAAGTTTAATAATACAATTTATTTAGGGTTGGCGGGCCGGATTAAACGGTCCCGTGGGCCGGATGTGGCCCGCGGGCTGTAGTTTGCCCATACCTGGTCTAATCGCATCTCCTTTTTCAGAGTCTTGTAACCCGTCTCAAGGAAAATGTGGAAAAACTGACAGAGGAGCGAGACCAACGCAGCAGCAGTGAGATCCGGGAGAAAGAACAGAGCAAACGATTGCAGAGACAGATTCGTGACATGAAAGAAGAGATTAATGAGCTAGCCAAAAAGGAAGGAGAGGCCAGCCGCAAAAAGCATGAGCTGGTAAGTATGCAATAGATATTACTGTCTAATCAATGAGCAAGTAATAAGACTTGGAACTTGAAATCATGTTCAACTATAAATCCAAATAATTAATAAACTACTTTCTTCATTACTAGGAAATGGACATTGAGAGCTTGGAGGCTGCAAACCAGAGTTTACAGGCAGACCTCAAATTAGCCTTCAAAAGGATAGGTGACCTTCAAGCGGCCATTGAGGATGAGATGGAGAGTGATGATAATGAAGACCTTATTAATAGGTAAAAAACAAATACATGACACAGTGACACATGGTTGTTTGCAAACAAAATGAAAATAGAACTAGGGTTGAGAGTACAATATTTCTAAATGAGAAATATTTCCAATGAATCAGTCGCTAACCCTCTTTATTCATTCATTATGTTGCTATGTTGTTACCGTAAAAGGCCATACAACAGTTTTGTATGAGTGTCCACACCTTATTCTTCCGAAGGCCATCGATACTCTAATTTGTAATAATTCAGCCAACTTGTTTTTACCTGTGATTTCTCTGCTCGGACACAATTATGAAAGTGTATATATATATATATATATATATATATATATATATATATGTAGTTCACATTTTAGCAAGATGTGTGAGTTTTAGTTTGATGTCAAAAATTTATTTTAACAGTCTCCAATGTGTGAGAGGACTATAAAGTGTATATCGATTTATATGTTTTTAGATTAATCATGCTCCATGTCTACATGGATCTCGTGTAGCCATTTACGTATATAGCAGTTATAGTATATGATATAACCATCAATGTTAGATGATTTGTATTGATTCTGTGTGGTTAATTACATGCCTAGAAAAATGCACTTCCACTGTGAAGCCTGCTGACAGTGAAAATCACTCATTTGTCACTCTGAAAGGCTTTTTCTTCACTCAGGTTACAAAACACAGATAAGGTAGCATGCTGTGTCCATCTCCATAAACGCACATCTTTCCAGTTGAGGTTGTTTATCCTTAAAATGGTCATCAAACCACCACGATCAAGAACTTTAAGCGTCATTCACATTGAATATTTTCCTTTGACTTTTTGTCTGTTTTTTATGTCTTTTTTTTTGTTTGTCCACCCATCATTGCCACCAGTTTACAAGACATGGTGACAAAGTATCAGAAAAGAAAGAACAGAACGTGAGGAGCTTGAGCTTGTCATTTTTTTCTTTTTACCACTGGGAATGATGCAGCATTCAAGAGTCTTTGATCACAGAGAAGCTGTGCTTAAAGGATACCCATTTAACACATAACTATATAGAAATGTCCCTGGATTCAAAACCATTTTGTCTCTAAATGTAACTTTTTTAGTCTTGATATTTGAAACGTTTTTAACGTTTCAACCAACATTTCCACCTTGCAGTATAGTTCAATTTACATTGATCTAGGACACAATTAGTGGTGCTGAAGACCGGAGGCATTCTGCACAAGAACATAAAATGTCCTATCTCAGGGATCACCAATTCCAGGGCACCCATCCACCATGTTTTAGATATGTCCCTCCTACAATAGACCTGATTGAAATGATCAGAATTGTTTTCCTGCTTGTACAGAGATTGCTGATGAGCTGTTTATTTAAATCAGCTATATTTTGGACCAGTAATACAACTACATTATATATGGGTGCCCTTGAAGACCGGAATTGGTGACCCCCGTCCTGTCTAGATGTCTTGTTTTACAACTAGTGACTAATGAGTAGTCCATGGTGTACCCCGCCCGCAAGTTGGGATTGGCTCCAGACAGAGCCTAGGCAGGGGCAAGAGGGAGCCTAGGGGGCCAGGCTAACTAAATCCCCCGAAATATATTATATTTCATATATTTTTATTATAGGCGGCTCGGTGGAGCACTGGGTAGCACGTCCGCCTCACAGTTAGGAGGGTGCGGGTTCGATTCCACCTCCGGCCCTCCCTGTGCGGAGTTTGCATGTTCTCCCCAAGCCCGCGTGGGTTTTCTCCGGGCACTCCGGTTTCCTCCCACATCCCAAAAACATGCTTGGTAGGCCGCCGATTGATCACTCCAAATTGTCCCTAGGTGTGAGTGCGAGTGCGAATGGTTGTTTGTCTCTGTGTGCCCTGCAATTGGCTGGCAACCAGTTCAGGGTGTCCCCCGCCTACGGCCCGATGACGGCTGGGATAGGCTCCAGCACGCCCGCGACCCCCGTGGGGACTAAGCGGTTCAGAAAATGGATGGATGGATAAAATATATATATTCCTGAATCCTTGACTTATAAATTATGAGACTTGGGCCAACCAATAGCAACAATTTATTCCATTATTAGAATCTAATGTGTAACCACCGATCGTGCCGCAGTGCAGGTTAGAAGCGTGTGCGTGTGTTTTCATTGATGCATTAGAGCCACGCATGTATGCACACATGCAGATGTTTATAGGGTAATAATAATTTGATAATAAATAATAAGATAACATTTCTAAAGATTGAGGTCTGGTGACGGGTCTGGCTCCAACTCACCCCTGAAGTACTGTCGTCATAATAAATTAGTTTATTCTTCGCACCACTTAGTACCGATAAACCTAAGACAAGACATGGAGGCAAAAAAACAGAACAACTGAAAATAAAAAGTCAGGAAAGTTACACATTGCAGTTTAAAGCTCATTACTGTCTTGACCATTGGGGAACAGAGGCCGTCTTGCAGCATGCTATGATGGAATTTATTTACTGTTCGAACGTATTGTGATGATCTCAAATGAACTGTACTGTTTGGTGGAAGGAGCAATGTCCACAAGTTTGGACATCTGATTGCAAAGTAACCAATTTAAACTAAAGAAAAAGCCTTATAGACCCCTTTCCATGTTTGTACACAACAAATGATGATGAATCATTTCGTCTGTCGATGCAGACAAGACAGTGGGGTGTTCATAATACAGTACACACCTGACTAACTGTAAAGGATGGCAAAAATAATCAAAAAAGTACGTCCTCACAGCAAACTCTACTTGCAGTAGCGTAGCCAACTTGTCTGCTTGTTTGTTTTCTTGCTCGTTATATTACAACAAAGGGAACTGAGAATCATGTCAAATTGTTGTGATGGCAATCTCGGTGGGACCGCACTGTAGGGCCACTTTTGAGTTGCTGTGTCCTCACTAACACTAGTAGCAAACACCTTGCTATTATTTCACAATCCCTGACCAGTTAGATTTGTACACAGGTACACACACAACAGATAAGAATGTTGATATTGTTTGAAACTATTCCAAAATTGTAATACCGCCACACTAAAAACAAAATGTCCAATCCACACAACGTATGTCTGCAGTCTGTTTGTTTCAGTGATGTGCGCCAAGCTTTTGGCGACGTCTGGCGGAAAGGGGCCTATAGTAATTTTAAAATGAGATGAATAATACATCTGAAGAGGGTTTTCCTTTAATGGATAATGCATCATCAACAGTGCTCAAAAGACTCTTCATAATCCTGGTGCACAACGCTGCTGATTGCATGCCCACACATGCTGAGATGCATGAATGCCATTGACGACGTGTTGTATCCCCAGCATGCAACACACTTCCCTCCTCAGATTCTGCACATTTTTTAAAACACATTTTAGAAGTGAATGTATTGCAGAATGTTTTGTGACACCCTTGTGGTTTCAGTGAGTCGCATTCGACAGTGATTTCTTTTGAATCAACTGCAGGTTGTAGTGTGGCTTGTTCTAGGGCCCGATAAATATGAATTTTTTTAGGTCGATGCCGATACAAAAGAAACGATCACTGATTATTTGACCAATGAATTCTAAAAATACAAATGGAATATATTCACTTATTTTCTCGTCACAACAAATATATAAATTCAAGTTATAACATTTGACTTTTTTCTAACTTTATGTATTTGTTTATGCTTTTTTTCCTACGTGCGCAGCAGCCAGCCACGCACCCGGGCTCATCCTCAATGAAGGACATTGCTCAGAGGCACGCCCCGCGCTATGATTGCTTTTTGCCGGCCGCTGTCCGACTCTTTCTCTACAGCGGTGCATTTGTCCTTCGTGCACGGCTGTCACGCCTCCGCTCTCGCCCTGCTGACCGTCTGACATCCCCTCTGCGCTAGACCTCATGGGCGCACGTCGCCAATACGGAACTGCGCATGCTAATCGGCGCTAATCGCTCCCACCTGTCCCGTGTTACCCGCTGATTGCTTGCTTGCTTGCTTAGGCGGTCCATCGTAGTCAAACATGACGTAGCTTCCATTTTGTTGCTCTGGTCGGTGGCTATCGCTGCTGGCGACGATGCCACGCTATATGACTATGAAGTCCGACCCTGGAACCACACGTCCTACCACAGTGGGGACATGTCAGGCCTGGATCAGGGGGCTGGAATGGTTCTGGAATTGCAGGGTGGTATCTTCGCCTCCGCCGATCCCTCCGGTGTTGGTTCCGACACTTCTCCAGATACATGACCCCGTCATGGCACAGCGAACGCCACAGCGATCAATTGGCTGTAGCAGTCTTAAGTTCGTTGGGTTTGATGTTGCACCTCATCAATATCCCTTTCAGTTGGTCTTTGTATCGCAGCTTTTGTCCTCCGGGCTTTCTGCTGGCTGACGGAAGCTGACCATAAAGCATCTGACAAGGCAATCGGTGTCCTGGCATCCGGATGGTGTAAGATGTCTGTATGAGGGACTCGGTCCTGCCATGTGATGCCATGTGATGCCATGTGATGCCAAGGATGCGTTGGAGACAGCTGATGTTAAATGCATCAAGGATGTGTCTTCGGTATATTGTCCAGGCTTCTGACCCATACAGCTGAGTTGAAACACACACCGCCCTGTAGACTGACACTTTCGTTAAGGTTCGAGGGTTGTTGTTTTCAAACACCCGAGAGCGTAGTCTTCCAAAGGCAGAGGAGGCTGAGTTGATACAAGCCTGGATGTCATCATCGATCTGACATGTTGGGGTTAGAGTACTGCCGAGGTAGCAAAACTGCTCAACGACCTTGATGGGTGTGACGCTGATGGTAAAGACAGAGGGTGTAGGGGATGGGGACCTCTCCTGGATGAGAACCTCTGTTTTCTGGGTGTTGATCACCAGACCTAGTGAGCTGTAGACTGATGGCATGGTGTATAGTGCATGCTGCATGGCATCAAGAGTGTGGGCGAGGAGTGTGCAGTTTTCTGTAAATTGCAGCTCCTGGATGTTGGTGCCTGTCATCTTCGTCTTTGCCTGTAGGCGCCGGATGTTGAATAGGCTCCCAGGAGAAGATTGAAGATCGTTGAGGCCAGTACAGACCCCTGATTTACCCCTACTTTCACGGTGAAAGAGGGGGACTGTTCAGTGCCTACAAGTACACAGGCCTGCATACAATTGTGAAACTGTTTAAGGATGCTGAGAAACTTGGGGGGGGTACACCAAACTTCCTGAGGATGCTCCAGAGCAGATCACGGTCAACTGTGTCAAAGGCCTTGGTGAGGTCAATAAAGGCGATGTAGAGGTCCTTGTTTTGTTCCCTGCATTTCTCCTGGATTTGACGGGCAGCGAAGATCATGTCCAGTGTATTTCGGTTCTTTCTGAAGCCACACTGTGTCTCTGGGAGGATGCCCTCTGAAATATAAGGCGAGAGAGCATAATTTTTGCAAGTACCTTGCCGGCCACTGAGAGAAGGGAGATGCCACGACTATTTCCACAAGATGATTTATCTCCTTTCTTCTTGTAGATGGTGACGATGTTGCTGTCTTTCCATTCTTGAGGCAGGGCCTCCCTGTGTCAGATGGTTAGTATGACGTGAAACAACTTCCGCTCAGAAGATAGCCTCCCTTCTTTAGAATATCAGCCGGAATTACGTCAGGGCCAGGGCTCTTGTTTTTGAGGCTCTTGATTGCAGTAAGGACCTCGCTGAACATGGGAGGGTCATCAAGGAAGGGAGAAGGCAGGAGATCTGGGAGTGCATTGAGCACTAATGATCAGAGGGGTTCATTTTATTGAGCAGTGAGTCGAAGTACTCAGCCCAACACTCAAGAATTAGTTGTTTATCATTGAATAACACGTGTCTGTCTGCGGATCTTACTGGAGATGCTTCGCTTTTGTGGGCCATAGATGGATTTTGCAGCGTAGAATGCGTAGGTGTTATTAGCATCTGCATATCCCTGGATCGCCTGGGCTTTTTTGAGCCACCACAAATTTTCCATGGGCCGCAGTTGTTTCTGTGTGATGGAGAGTGAGGGTTGGAGAGCAGGGCAGCATGGGCTTTATGCTTGGCGTCCAGCAGCTCCTGTATTTCTACCGAGCTGTTGTCGAACCAGTCTTGATGGGGCTTCTGAGTAAAGCCGATGGTTCTGGAGGCAGCTTGTTGTAATGTTGACCTCAGTTTTGCCCACTCACTGTTCATGTCACAGGTGGTGCTGTAGTCCTTGCCAAGGTGGAAAGCCCTGTAGCCAGCTTGCTGCGGTAGTGAGATGTGCACTCTGGAGAATCTAGGGCCCTGCAGTTCAGTCGCTTTCTTGGCTGCTGTTTCCTGTGCGGGGGGCGGATTTTCATCCTCAGCTTGGATCTAATCAGCCGGTGGTCGGTCCAGTATTCAGCCCCACGCAGGGCCCTGGTTATGCAGACGTCTTGTCGATCTTGTTGCCGTGTCATTATATAGTCCAGCAGGTGCCAATGTTTGGACCGTGTTATTGATGAGACGTTGGTGCTCAGAGCACAGAGAGAGGAGTCGAATGCTGTTGTTGTTTATTTTCCCAGATCCATGAAGCCCGATTATTTTAGTCCAGAGCTGGGCATCTTTGCCAACTTGGGCATTGAAGTCACCCATGAGGACAAGCTTATCGGACTTAGGGACTCTGGGTAGGGCAGCCGCAAGAGACTGGTAGAAGGCATCTTTGATGGTACTATCAGCATCCAGGGTAGGGGCATACGCAGGGTAGGGGCATACGCACTGCGTAGCAAACCGGTCTTTCACCAGGGGATACGCCAGGTCATGAGCCGCTCACTGATGCCTTCGGGGGACTCTGGGATGTTATTAAGTAGTTTGCTTTTTACAGCAAAACCAACTCCATGGAGCCTACGTTCGCTTTCCGGGAGACCCTTCCAATAGAAGGTATAGCCTTCACTGACTTCTGTCAGGGAGTCTTCACCCGACAGCCGAGTTTCAGTGAGTGCTGCGATGTCGACATTGTACCTCTTGAGCTCATGTGCAATGAGCGCCGTCCGTCTATGAGATCTCTCCGTCCCATCCTGCGTGTCGAGGAGGGTGCGGATAGTCCAGGTAGCCAGGTGTATAGTCATATGCTTTCCTTTATGTTTTCGACCACAGTAGGGGATGCCTTGGTGGCTGCGGTTTGCCACCCAGGTGTGAGGAACACACAATTTTTGGGTCACCTTTTCCAGACCCTTCCCCAATTTGGGGTGACGCACCTTAATAGGGCTGCTCAGTCACATGGGCAGCTGCCAAAGGAAGAAAATGTTCCTGATCCCAATCTTCACAACGACCATCACACCCATGCCGCCTCTGTGCAGTACTCAAGCTAGGAGCTTCCAGTCACATCCTTGACCTGCCCCCGTCGCTTTATCCTGTCGCCAGAGGACTTTTCAGAAGAAGCTAAAGCCTGCGCATAGAGTGGATTTGTGTGAGGGATGGTGCGCGCAGTTCCTTCCCCCACAATCTTGGCTGCACCCACCATATTCCAGTGGCACGAGAGAAACTCGAGACGACCTTCAGATGGGTGCAGTTGCAGGGGACTGACAGAGATCCAGTCAGCCAGAGATCCGGTCTGCTGGAAACCTGCCCATGTGTGTGTCCCCGGAGCACAGATTTTTCATTTGGGGTTTACTTGCGTAACCATACTGCCTCCTGTTTTAACCCATATGGCTGTGGGGTGCGTTCTTCCACCTTTGCAGCCATTGTGGTGGTTCTCACACCCACCGTCTTCCGCCTGCTCTGCCGTTGAGGTCTGGCGGTGGTGTTAGCACTCGTGCTGGCACTAGGGTCTATTGGACTCCGCCTATGCCTGTCCCCAGGTGCAGGTTTGGGATCACTCTTAGTCTGGTCTCTACCCTTCGAACTGTTCGGCTTGGGTGACCCTGCCAGGAGTGCAAGACTCCAGCCGACATAGCTCTAGGGGTCATGGAGACACGCAAAGTGCCTCACCATGATAAGGTGGTGATCCCGTCGAGGCACACCCGCTGATTAGGGCATGTGCATAGACGCCGTACACCGGTCAGACGTCGCCATTTTGTCTGGTTTGACACGTGCATGCCTGCCACCTGATTCCCGTTTGCCTGATCCGCTGTGTAGCTGTACACCTGACTGGTTGTCTGCCTTAACACTTGCATGCCTTCCACCTGATTCCCCGTTTGCCTGATCCGCTGTGTAACTAGATGCCTCCACGGATGACGCGAGCTCGCTGACTGGCTCATCAGTCGTCTCGTGTACCTGCTCTGCTGGCATTCCAGCCTCCCTTTTCCCCTTTTCCTCTTTTTGCATTCCCTAAACAAACAGTCCATGTTGCACATGGTTATCCTGCCTCCACTCTGCACCCGCTCTGCTGGCGTTCTCGCCTCCCTTTTCCCCTTTTCCTCTATCGCATTGTTCCACATGGTTGTCCTGCCTCGTTCGTGACAGGCTGGCCGCCGGGCTTGTCCGCAGTGACGCACATTGCATTGCTCAGAGGCACGCTCAGAGGCACGCCACTCGGTATCAGCGTGTATTCGAACAGTGCTTATAAAACCACGAAGTAATGCATTCGCGAAAGGTGAATCGTGAATTGACAAGGGATCACTGTACATCCTGCAGGACCGCATCAGGCAGCAGCATTACCTTATAGCCTCTGTAAAGCTCATAACTAACAGCTTAGGGGTCTGTCGACATCTTTCTGCCCCCATCTGTTTTAGGATGAATGCAGACAGAGCTTTACTGTTCAACGTTATCATGTTCCATAAGAAAGGAGGAAGCAAGTAACCTACGAGTGAGCTTAATAGTATATAGGTGGAACGTGTGCTATGCTAGAATGTTTTTGTTTTTTCCACAAGACCTGATTTTGTTTTGTTTAAAACAGATTATCTCAAAATGGGACCCAACAAATACTTAATTGCTGGTAGAGTACTAGTTATTGTGGGAAAACATTTTTGAAAATAATGTGGTCAATAGATCAGTTTTTATATCATGTTCAATAATTTGAAATTCAAATTTCAGGAAAGGTTTATTACACCATTGTATAGAGCAGACTTTTGGAAAGCTTAGGAAGATGTATCATTGATGCCCACTGCCACCTTACAAAGATTGCAGTAATGTTATAGGTGAAAATCTGCAATGACGTGTTTAGGTCTGTGGCTTGTGTGTTATATTAAAAAAGGTCTTCTTGAGCTGATTGCGAGTGTTGTCTTTTATCCTGCAAAAATAACACAATGCTTTTAATGCTACACTGACATTGGCAACCAGCCTTGTGTTTCAGCTTGTGTTCCTGCAGGGGCTTAACTGATTTCTACCACTTTTGACTGTTCTCCACACTAACAATTTCTTTGAACTGATTCTCTAACCCTCTTTGCAACCGTCTCCCTTTTGCCGTCTCTGACTTTTTTTCCTGTCTCTGACTTGTCAATAGTCAAGGGGATTCAGATACTGACTCTGAGGTGGAGGGTCGTGTGGATGGGGTGAAATCCTGGTTGTCCAAAAGTAAAGGATCCACCAAGATTTTTTCAGATGATGGCAGCCTGAAGAGCTCGAGGTCAGTGGAAAAACAAACGTGCGGCATTAGTGTCTGAGCAATAGCACTTTCTTAGCAGTCCACACAGACTGCTTTAGACTTGAGATGTTCACCAGAGTATCAGATTAATGCGTGTCTGTCAGCTGACAGCTTTTTCTAAATTTTTCACCAAACCATGACTTTCACTTCACGCTGTATAAATAGGTAAACTTTAAAAACCTCTTACGTTGTAGCAGCCTCAAGTAAATGGAAAAAAGACAAGTGAGTTTATCTTTCAGCATATTTTCCATGAAAATAATTGGTTCCTCCGGGCAAAGATCAACAGACGAAATTTTGACTTCGATTTTATACCTGCAGAAAATTCCTCGATACCTGTACTGAAACACTACCACGGCAAAAACTTAAATCGACAGCGAAACAACAACTGGCCTAATGTATTGTTTCACAACAGTAATAAACACTATTTAGAATTCCTGTGGATGAAATGGATAAGCGCCCACTCCATTGCCAAAATGCACAGAGTGGGTATGTACAGTATAGCGCAAGCATTCAGTGACTGGGGGTAATCAAGCAAATTGCCTAAAATGTGCAAACACTGTTCTTTAATGCAAATATAAATAGCCAAACTTTCTGTGTATAAACATGGGAAGGATTTAATCAGGTGATGCGTGTCCTTCGTGCGACAAATCCAGTGGCAAGCCTGTTTTTTGCAGTGAAATTCATGGATAGTGAGGCACTGACAGAATCAGATTTACAAACATACGTATCCAGAAGCCAAGCAGTGTTGTGGCAGCCTGATATTTAAAAAAAAAAAAAAAGGAAAAATAAAATTTATAGTATTGCCATTGGTTTCACCCATAAGGAGTGTTGTATTTTTAAAGGTTTAGAAAAAGCAAAGTACTTTGCTTACTTATTCAGTGTACATAAACAGCTGCTCCACTGAACTGTGGCCCAGCCAAACCAGCATTTCAACGTCATGGTCAAACAGATGACAAATAGCAGAATTAAAACCATTAAAACTCAATGACACTGACAAAGAGATGCATAAACGTCACCTGTGACACAGCATCACTGTAAAATGGTAGGATGAAAGTCAAGTTGTGTTTACTGTGGGTTTCATTTTGTTAAATATGGGAAGAATAGCATCATCGTGAAACTGTGTGATCCCATATGCTTTATCTGTGGTTTTGTCCTCCGCAAAATAAAAATGGCTTCACTGTTCCAACAATTTTGAAGGTGATTTAATATGTGCTATCTGTCTGTCTGCCTGTTTGTTTGTGCACACACCCCTACAAAACTATATCCATTTTCTACTCACCTAGACTTGTCCTAAAATCTTATTTTTTTCCATTTTCTCCCTTTGTCTTTCCTTATGGACTTATCACTGTGGTCTCAAGATTTGCTGTAAACGTAGATGCAAAAGAAGGCAAAGAGTGGTCGGATTATAAGGAATGGAAAGAGGCAAATAAAGAGTGCAAAGATGTAGAGACAAGCCGACCATTATCCGTTATGAGCTCCCTCAGTTACAGAAAACGTCCCAACCTCAATTCTAAAGGGGACCAGCTGCTCAGTGTCCTGAAGGAAAATGCTGAGTTAGAGGATAATTTGACTTTACAAAAGTCTAAATCTAAAAGCACTGATCTTCAAGATGATACCCACTCAACCAGCTCCAGCAAGAAATCATGGGCAGCGGATGACATGGTTGACAGAGAATCTGTTATCTCCCAGGCCTATTCAGATGCCAACCGGTCCAGGAAAGGCATGGAAAGCCGTTGGAGTGACATTGACAAAGAATCAACCATTTCATTTATTCCACCAAGGCGGGCCTTGACTTGCCTTGGGTCAAGCCCAGAGGATGATGCAAAGTCTACCCTAAGATTGGGTTTCTCAAACACACTCGGACGTCATCGCTTAGATGTGCGTGGCGGAAAGCGATCACTTTATGGCAGTGACCCTAGCAGCCCTTGTTTAAGCAAACGGTCTGGCGGTCGCAGTCCTGGTAGTGTCAGTCAAGCCGATTCCCATTTGTCACTTGCACGTAGCTGCCGTCTGAGTGAGTTTGATCTTGATATGGATGATAGCAGAAGTGTAGCCTTCACTGAGAGGTCATCTTACAGCCACGCTTCCTCTGGACGCAGCCTTTCCATGCCGCCGCCACAAGCTCGATCAGCTGTATGCGATCTCACAGATAACGCGGATATCAAACCTGTAAGCCATCGTAACTACCTCGACCCAGACCTGGAAAAAGCCATCAATGAAGTATTAAGTTTCAAACCAATTCAATTCAAGCGTCGGAGCTTAGAAGACTCTGAGGCTGAGGAAGGAAAATCTAAAGACAATGCAGACAGTAAAGTTACTCGTCCTGGCAATAATCTTCAACGCTCTGCATCAGCTCTGAGCTGCACAAGACCGTCTCGCAGCACCAGCAGCTGTATTAGTCGCCGCAGTAAGAGCAAGGGTAAAGGCAAGAAGAAGAAGAAGCGAACCCGTAGTTCGGAGTCTGAAAGTTCAAGTGACAATCGTAGTCACAGGAGCAGTTCTTCAAGGAGGTCCAAGAAGACCAAGAAAAAGTCTAGAAAGAGGGAAAAATCACCATCATCATCAGATTCAGAATCTGACTCTGGGTCTCAGTCAAGCTCCAGTGCTTCCACCATCTCCTACCGCAGCTCGAGCAGTGTGAAGAAAGCCCCATCTCAGAAGTCTGTCAACCCAGAAGAGGAAGTAGATGGTGGGCCTCAAAGTGAGTCCCAAACCCTCAACAAAAAGAATGACAAAAAGAGGAAGAAGAAGGTGGACAGCCTGATGATGAAGTACATGTTTCGGCCAGATAGCGATTGAAGTCTGCAGTAGGTGTTCGCCTGGTATCAACACTTCTGAAAAAACAATTGACAGCATGGTGTGATCCAAACGTCGGCACATATAAAGCAGGGCGATGCATTTTGCACTTCTCGTTTGAGTTGAAAGTCACATAGCATGTTTGCACGATTTATTTTTTCCAAATCTACCTCTCATTTGCTAAACAGAAGTTGAGAATTTGTCTGAGACCAAGTTCTTAGCCATTATGCGCAACATTTAATTCCTCTTGCAATTTCCTAACGCTCACTAGAAAAGGCCAAAAAAAAACAGCTTTCACTCTTCCAGCACTACACAGAGACTGCACAACTGACAAAATAAACCACACTTTGTACTAATTTAGCTGTTGTACAGTAATCCCTCATTTATCGCAGACCAAGTTCCAAGACCATCTGCGATATGTGAAAATCCGCGAAGTAGTTTCACCCTTTTTTTAACATACATACATTGTTTGTGTATCAATAAGTGTATATTAAACCATATAAGTGCATATGTTATCATTAGAACATTAAATAATAGTTTCAAACACGTAAATACTATATTAATACGTAGTATAAATGACATACAAAAAATAATGTATAAATAATATAAATATAAATATAAATATGATACATGTGTGCGTGCGTGCGTGCGTGCGTGCGTGCGTGCGTGCGTGCGTGCGTGTGTGTGTGTGTGTGTGCACGCGCGTGTGTGTTTCTGTGTGCGTGTGTGTGTGTGCGTGTGTGCGCGCGTGTGTGTGACATGTATATGTAGTTAATATACACACTGTAAATATGTTTTTAGAACTCTATTATTATAACAACTTTTTTATCACAAGGTACAAGTGTACATACTGTAAATATGTTTATAGAACTCTATTATTTAAAAAAATATATATCAAAGTACAATACTGTAAATGTTTTTAGAACTCTTATTATTATAACAATTTTTTTTATAAAAAGGTACAAGTGTACATACTGCAATTGTGTGGACACTCCCTGTCTTCTGCTGGCGTGTGGGCAGCTTTCGTGCCATAATTCCTCAATTTAGATGGTTTATTTTGAATTTGTGAATTTTTTTTTGTTGAAATCCGCGATATACTGAAACTGCAATAATCGAACCACGATGTAGCGAGGGATTACTATATATGAAAAAAAAGTTATTGTTTATCCATATCAGTTTTTTTTTAACCATTCTTACAAGGTATGGTGTTGTTTCCAGGTTTAACACATTGCATGGGTTTTTGGTGTCTTGGAGTGCAGATTTGAGACCTGAAGACTTAGACCTATACAGTATGTTGGAGGATTCAGTTTCTCCAATGTGATTTTGAATACTCAATAGCCCCTTTTTCACACTGCGTCTCAGACAAATTGGCTCATGAAATGTCTAGTTGTAGACTGCATTTATTCGCCTCTATCTTGCAGGGTGCGCAGCCGTGAAGGCTTCGTTCGTTCAGATGATTAGATGCGCGGGGATGCCAAATCAAGTGTCTGAAATAGCGAGGATTGCTTTTAAATAGGAAGCTTTACATGACGGTGAACCAGCACAAAAACAGCACGGAGAAAGCCAGCCTCGGCAACTAGTGTGAAAGGAGCTTGTTTCCGAAAGGGTGGAGGCACTGATTCATTTTTCTCTACACTCCTGGATGTATGCCTGTCAATAGTCTTAATCATTCAGGTCAATTAATTCTTAGGGCATTGAATCGATGGGAACTGGACTGCTCTGGCTGTCTTACAAAACGTTCATCATCAGTTCTTGCAAGTTACTGCACCAGCCTGCTCAAATGAGGGACACACCGTCTTCTAAGGCAGCCAGAACACTCCAGTTGAGATCAATTCAATACTCTGACAAGGGATATACTATTATTTTGGAAACTAAGAATCCTCCAACTTAACTTTTTTCATTGTGTTTTAAATCAACCAGTGTATACAATATTGCTTGTCATATTGCTTTCATTAACATTAACTTCTCTAATTCTGACCCCCTCCAGCCCCCCCGGCAGAAGGCAATACTATGTCAGATCAGACGAAGAGGAGGCAGATAAAAAAGAAGACGCTGCCCAGGGTTCTGTGTACACTTCTAGATACAGCTATAGCAATCAACTAAAGGATGGTGATGATGAGGAACCTTAAGAGCCAGCATCTTTGTGTGTGCTGTGTTTAGCACCACTTTCGGAAATACAGCTTTAGCCACTCGTCTTGCATGCAAAATTGACCTCATTTGTTGTTGCTATTGCACACAGACACAGAACAACAGCAAACGTAGGGGGAAAACATTTTAATACGTTTGTGGTGTCACAACTTTGCGGCATATCCTCTCAGGATTTGCTTAGTTTTTAAACTTAATGTTCTGTCCACACTGTGGCTTTGTTATCACCAGACTGGCTTCTTGTTATTGTCGTTCAGCTCCCATGTTGGATGTAATTGAGCCAAAGTGTTTAGGATTGTCATGATAGTAGATTGTTTCTTAATCTCTTTGTCGCTTTGCATTTTCGTAAGATGTTTTGCCATAGCTCCGTGTATTGCCAAAAAGCTTTTGTTTCATGTAGACAGTTCTGTTGTTGCCAAATGATACTGATTCCCGAAATGCCTGCCACATACTTTTTTCTTCTTTAGTCTTTTCAGGGCTGTGTGCCATTTGATAGAAGTGGGCTCTTTCTACACTTGGCATGTGTGCAGTTGTGCGTTTTCTTGGGCTGTTGCATTGCACACTGAAGACGCTTTCATCTTCCTACTTTGTATGAATTTTGCTGGCTAATTTAGTTTTTAAAAGTGAAAGGAATTGCATCATGAACTCTCAAGGGGAAGCGATTGAATTCATTATGTTTTATTTTTTCACAAAGCGGACAAATAAAATTACATCCTACATGCTTTTTAACTCACATAATTTCTTGTGAGCGGGAGACCCACGATAGCTTCATCACTTATTTCATTTTATTTTCAATATGATTTGCTTTTCCTAACCAAAGGTCATTTAGTTGTTGGTTTCTTATTTTAACCTTTTATTATTATTATTATTATTATTATTATTATTATTATTATTATTATTACTATTATTATTATTAGTAGTAGTAGTATCCATCCATTTATTATTATTATTATTATTGTAATTATTAAATATTAAACCAATGTCATTCAACACAGACTTAAAATTGCCATCATTACCCATGTCAAAAATGAGGATACAATAAAAAAAATAAAATAATTGATGGGTTTAATATTTTAAAGAATTTTCTTTTAAACAAATTTTGACATTTTCTTTAAGGCAAGTGCATTTGATAAATTGTCAAAGTTGTTAAAAAGAGTATTAGTATTTGTATACCAAAACCATATGTTCTTCTGACTCTTGTGCCTGTCTTATGACATATCTGCTAATAATTTTGGCAATACTGCAAGCATATAAGATCAAGAGACCGTGCTGACACAGCTTCAGTTAAAGCAAGCAAGAAGATGAGATATGTTTGTGCTATACATGCTCAGTGAAGCATGCACACTCATATGTATTCATTGTTTATGGCTTTAGTGCTTTCTAGTATACTTTACCTTAAAGCTCTCATTGTGATGCTGATGACCATGGGAGTTGCTAAATAACCCATCACGATCAATTAGTGAGAATGTTTCACCCAAGAACATGCTGCACGAATCTGATTTCATTAGACTATTTGATGCAAAAACAAATTATTCTTGTCAGTAATGTTAGTGATTTATTTAAAAAAAAATAATAATGGTGAATTTAACGTTGGTAAACTGCCCAGGTTACAACTTTGGTGTTTATGATAGATTGTCCTTCTTGTAGACCAGGGGTGTCAAACTAATTTTTGTCTATGGCCACATCGTAGTCATAGTTTCCTTCGGAAGGCCATTATGACTTTCAACCCAAATAAATGTATGAACGTCTCATATTATATACAGTATAGGCTACAAAACAAACTGATAAATAAGTAGTTTTGGAATCACTAGTAAGAACTGTTCAAATTTTTAAAAAGATGAATGGTAATAAAAATTGCTAGAAACACCTCTATTTTTCAAAAGTGAAGACAATTTGCAAATTTAGTATTGATACAAAGGTGATGCGCAATTTGTTTTCGCGGGCCAAATATCCATCCATCCATTTTCTGAACCGCTTCGTCCCCACGGGGGTCGCGGGCGTGCTGGAGCCTATCGCAGCCGTCAACGGGCAGTAGGCGGGGGACACCCTGAACCGGTTGCCAGCCAATCACAGGACACACAGAGACAAACAACCATCCGCACTCGCACTCACACCTAGGGACAATTTGGAGTGCTCAATCGGCCTACCAAGCATGTTTTTGGGATGTGGGAGGAAACCGGAGTGCCCGGAGAAAACCCATGCGGGCCCGGGGAGAACATGCAAACTCCACACAGGGAGGGCAGGAGGTGGAATCGAACCCGCACCCTCCTAACTGTGAGGCGGATGTGCTACCCAGTGCGCCACCAAGCCGCCCGCGGGCCAAATATAATTACATTAATTAATTATAATTACTTGGTCCGCGCGCCAAAGTTTGACACACTATAAGGGTGACATCTCATTCAATTTTGGTCAATGATGACTAATTCTTTCTTCGGTCAGCAGTGTCTTCTTTTGTTCAGCAGACAAAGTTTGAGTTGTAAAAATTGTGTTAAAATTTATTTCAAATTGTTTGATTAGGCCAATTGCAATTTATTATGTTAGTGCAATGTTGGCATGCCATTTGTTGACAATGGGTAACAATGTTGAGCCTTACCAATGTTATTGTTCTGAGTATACTGTACTATTTAGAATATAAATTCACTTTAATCCTGTGTTAAGTGTGTTTGAGGCTTGTTTGCCAAGTTGTTTCAAATTTTTGCTCATCTTTCCATGCTAAACAGCAAACAAAACTGAAAGCATAATCATGTTGAATTAATGTGTAGAATTTCCTTGTTGGTGATGTGTACAGCAGTTTAGTAATCCACATTAACTTAAAATGATATTTTGGATGAGAAAAGAACAAGAACAGCCAAACATGAGGAAAAAAAAACAGATTGTTGTAGAAATCCTTTTTAAAAGTTAAAAAAAAAAAGTTAAAGTCCCAATGATCGTCACACACACATCTGGGTGTGGTGAAATTTGTCCTCTGCATTTAACCCATCCCCATGTGATTTTGATCCATCCCCTGGGGGAGAGGGGAGCAGTGAGCAGCAGCGGTGCCGCACTTGGGAATCATTTGGTGATCTAACCTCCCAATTCCAACCCTTAATGCTGAGTGCCAAGCAGGGAGGCAATGGGTCCCATTTTTATAGTCTTTGGTATGACCCGGCCTGGGTATGAACCCACAACCTTCCAGTCTTTGTAAGCTCATGTCTCTGTTCTTATTCTCTATGCAGATAACACGTGCATTCATGTTATTGACTCCAGTATGCAGAATCAGGCTGCATCACAAAAGAGCAAATATAACTTTAGTGAATGCACACACTATTTATATATACAGTACATGTGTATGATTTATGTTAGCTTTGAAAATAGTATATTTTCATTATTGAACAAATTGACCTCTTATGAATGTTTGCCTTACAGTTTAATATATTGTAAATAAACTATGGTGTTTGTTTTGCAATGCCTTCACACTTCAGAATTTGTACTTGTGTTATTTTATTGCATCTTCTTGACATTTCCATTTGTTCCCTGTTAGTTATATTGCAAGACACATCCAGATTAAACTAAAAGTGCAAATTACCTTTATGCTGTTGTAATGCATCCTGTATTTAGAAAGGTAATCAAAATTGACCCTGGAAAGACTTATATTGGACATGACATTAATATTTGTGATTTAATAAAATTTGCATTTGGAAATCAACCAGTTCATAGTATAGCCTACTCCGCCAAGATAGCTGAAATGGACTCCAGCATACCTGCAGCCCAAGTGAGGATAAGTGGTACTGAAGATGATTTCATCCAGTTATCCCAATCATTTAAAATCTGCATTTTGTATTGTAACAAGCCTGGCTCAACAGCAAGTCACAAGACCAACAACGGTGGGGAAAATTACTCAAAATCAAAATGGTGTATTTCACAAACAATACTAATACTAGTTCAATACCAAAACAAATACCAGGTATGTAGGTGTCAGTAGGAATTAGTAAGTGCATGAATATGCGCTGAAGGACTGTGCTGGGGAGTTAATGGGTGTCTTCACGGACATCTTTAACATTTCCCTGCAGCAGGCCATCGTCCCATCATGTTTCAAGGCTGCCACCATTGTACCTGTGCCGAAGAAACCTGCTCCATCCTGCTTCAATGACTACCGCCCCGTGGCACTGACACCCATCATCATGAAGTGCTTTGAGCGGCTTGTCATGGATCACATCAGATCCATTCTCCCCCCCCCCCCAACATAGACCCCTTCCAGTTTGCGTACCGAGCCAAACGGTCCTCTGAGGATGCCATCTGCTCTGCCCTCCACTCTACCCTCACCCACCTGGAGAGAAGGGACTCGTATGTGAGATTGCTGTTTGTGGACTTCAGTTCTGCATTCAACACCATTGTACCACAGCGACTCATCTGCAAACTCGACAAGCTGGGCCTCAGTACCTTCCTCTGCAACTGGCTACTGGACTTCCTCTGTCAGAGGCCTCAGGTAGTACATGTTGGCGAAAATATCTCCGCCAGCATCACGCTGAGCACGGGGGCCCCCCAAGGCTGCATGCTCAGTCCGCTGCTCTTCACCGTGCTGACACATGACTGCACTGCAACTTACAGCAACAACCGTGTGCTGAAATATGCCGACGACACGACTGGTGGGTCTCATCACCGAGGGCGACGAGACTTAATACAGGTCGGAGGTCGACCTTCTGGCCACGTGGTGCAGGGACAACAACCTCCTGCTGAACGTCAACAAGACCAAGGAGATTGTTGTTGATTTCCGGAAGGGTCGCATCCAACACCTGCCACTGACCATCGACGGTGCTGTGGTGGAGAGAGTGAGCAGCACCAGATTCCTGGGGGTGCACATCAGTGAGGACCTCTCCTGGACAACCAACACTGCATCGCTGGCGAAGAAAGCTCTGCGCCGCCTGTACTTCCTGCGGAAACTCAGGCGAGCAAGTGCCCCTCCGGCCATCATGACCTCATTCTACCGTGGCACCATTGAGAGCGTCCTCTCCAGTTGTATCGCTGTGCGGGGTGGTAGCTGCACTGAATGCAACATGAAGGCCCTGCAGCGCATCGTGACCACAGCTGGTAAGATTGTTGGTGCTTCACTACCCTCCCTGAAGGACATTTACACCTCCCATCTCACCCGCAAGGCGACCACGATTGTGTGTGATGTGAGTCACCCCGCTCACTCTTTGTTTGAGCTTCTGCCCTCTGGGAAGAGGTACAGGAGCCTGCGCTAATCCGTACATGGTTGAAAAGTAGATCCAGTTTTTTTAACCAACAAACAAGGTGAAGCCCAATTTGAAATTTGATGGTTCTGCATATTACCGCATTTAACATATACTGCACCTCAGTGTCCAACTGTCGCTTCTTCTCCTCAGAAACCCTATAAAATCTTTGCTTGTTTAATAGGCTTAGTATCTCCAATGTGTATATACTAGTAACCTGACAAGTATGACGCCTTTTAATAAACTTGGCTATATCCCTGTTTAAGCGTGGTCAGAAAAAAAATATGCAAGACCCTGTCATAAGTTTAGCACGCACACAGATGACCCGCCACATCACCATGCAAAGTCTGGAGGACTTTACCACGCAAGGAGGAAGGTACAACTGTTAGGAAAACAGTTTCTCTCAAACCTTGATCATTATGTGGAACATTTTCTAACCAACAGTCCATCAAGAAGAAAACAACATTGAGAATGATCCCTTACTTGTAGCAAATTATTTTGTTCAGACAAGAAAAATGTTTAAGGTGTTACCTTCTGACAGTTTCGACTGACCCCAGTCTTTTTCAGAATCATCATCCGACGTGCTGATGACGTGTCATTTATCGGCTGGCTGGCTCGGCAGACCTGTCAAAGTCCACCGAGCCGGCCCTCCCCCGCCTTTTGGTGGTCCTCGGAGAAGGGAATCCCAGGTGTGTGATAGGGTGTATGCCCCCTCGGTCCCGCTTGCTCGCTTCCTGATTTCTATGGCTTCTTTGATCCATCGCTTTAGTTTGCTTGGTTCTGATATGATTTTTTCTCCCGTCCCAGTCCATGATGTGGTTGTTTCTTCTGCAGTGATCTGTGATGGCTGATTTGCTACATATAATTAGAAGACATGATGAATCTCGTCAAAATAATGATCCCTTACTGCTACTTCAGGAACCACACAAAATGTCAACCAAAGATGTGTCACTTTTTTGCTCTGCTATTAGGGCAAAAAAGACAGGACAAGTAAGTCCTGTCTTTTTGGATCTATGCCGAGGACAATCGTTTTTCTTGTGTCCCTGACCCAAACAATATCTACATACGTATATTGGCACTAACTGGTCCTATTGCTCCAACCTCCAAACTTTTTGAAAGGAAACCCCAGGCACTGGTGACTTATGTTTTAGCGAAGACTCACTTTTAGCACAACTTTCCCTATTTTATTCTAAACATGTTTTATGGGTCAAGACATTCATCCGCCAGGATTGCTGCTTCACTGAGACTTGACTTTGCGTTCATTAATGTATGTTGCGAAATAATCCGGTACAGAATTTTTGAACTGCTCCAAAACAATTAAATCAGACAAATCTTGTAACGTAACCACTTCCGCAGCGGTAGACCATCGACTAAAAGCACTTGACAAATCTCTTACAAACTCAGCATAAGTCTGTGGATCCTGTTTCTTTCTTACCAAAAACGTTGACGATAAGCTTCTGGTACAAGCTCATGGACTTTAAGGACAGCCACTTTAACATTAGCATAAACTTGGCTATCCGCAACACTTAATGTTAAAAAAGCCTCCAATGCTTTCCCTGTAAGCACACACTGTAGCAAAGTAGCTCTGTCCACATCTGACCAGGCACTAGTATCAGCAATGCGCTAAAACGAAGTAAAGTACGTATCTGGATCCAATTCATCAAATTTAGGTAGTAAACGAAGATTCTGTTAAACATCAAACTGAGGCTCCCTTTCCACCCCCGGTCTATTGCCACTTCTCAACCTTTTCAGTTCCAACTGCATTTGCAATAGCTCCCTCTGCTGCTCAAAAGTCAACATGACTGGGCTAGGCTAAAAAGCCGCCCCCGTACTGGCAACAGACTAAAAGAGAACACCAACTTCCCATAGACCTTTTTTTAATGAATCCCTAACGGTTTCCTTTAACATTCTATCTACTATACAAATTTTGTAATGCTCTGCAATCTCCACTAACTGTTCCTCTGTGCGCAATTCTAAAGCCAACTCTAAAGGTGACTGAACAAAACTAGCCAAAATGGAGGACAACATGTCAGAAAAACCAATCAAATTACATAGACAACTTTAGAAAACTCACCTGTAAATGGGTTATTAGTAAGGAGCTCCACCCCACTAAACTCAAGAAAAAGCTAACTAACAATCTGGCGGGAGGTTTTTAATCACCAGTGACCCTAGAGGCCACTGCACCAATGGGGCATGCAGCCACCCACAGGATCCCACAGATGTGAACCCGAGCCGACGAAAGGGGAGAAGGGATTGCGAAGCTCTACCCACCGAGCTGCCGCCTACAAAAACATCACGAGCTACCTATTGTGACCCGCTGATAATCCTAACAGGGGAGGACTATCCCCAGGCTAAATCCAATACTAGGTCCAGATGTGAGCTTCTAACCAAAGTAGCACCTTTATGTCGTGCAAATTTGTGATGACGCAGAAGTCACACTGATTTCCTGGTATGTAATTTGTTGTGAGTTCATGCATTGTGTTGGTTTTGTTCTTTGAACAAGGTGATGTTCATGCACGGCTCATTTTGTGCACTAGTAAAAAATTGAATTTGAAAAAAAATAATTTTATTTTGACTAAAGTGACTAAAGTTCAGTGAATGCACATATGAAACTGGTGGGGTTCGGTATCTCCAACAAGGTTAAGAACCACTGATTTAGAAAGAGTTAGGACAATTTTAAACACGAACACGCGCGCGCACACACACACACGCACACACACCTACATACACACGCACGCACTCACACACACACGCGCACACACACACACGCGCACACAAAGAAGCACTGAGCAAGAAGTTAATAGATACATGAACTCGCCACTCAACACCTAGCGGAGTGGCGCTGTGCGAATGGGCCTCAAACACTGATGCCCTGCTGTTGTACGACCCCAAGGAACCCCCAACCTTCTTCTCTGCACGCTGGAACACCACCACCAACCTGGACCTGGCCTTCGCCATTTGCCGCAGCAACGACCCAAGACCGGAGAGACGTGTCCTTGACAGGTTCCCCCGCTTACACCACCGACCTTCCATCATCAAAGTTCCATCACTGGTGGAACCGGTGCCAGGAAAGCCTGTGAAGAGATGGAACTTCCGAAAAGTCAACTGGTAGTCGTATGCTGAGAAGACGGAAAGGAGGTCAGCCGGCCTGCCAGACCCAGAGTCCACAAATGTGGATGCAGCCTATGAGGCTACTGCCAGGTTCTTTTGCGTGCGGCAAAGAAGACCATCCCACGTGGGTATAACAGGAACTACATCCCAGGATGGGATGAGGAGTGTAGCCGCCTCCTGAGTGAACACCAGAGAGCCAGCTCCAGAGAAGAGGTGGACGCAACGGCAGCAGCACTGCTTGAAAAGTTGGACGCCACCCGCAAGGCAAGATGGACAGAAGTCGTTGAATCAATCGACTTCACCCATTCCAGCCGCAAGGCGTGGCAGACCATCAACCAGCTTTTAGGCAGAAATACATCAGCCCACAGATGCCCAGTCACTGCAGATGCAATCGCCTCCCAACTCCTGAAGAATGGCCGCTTCCCGGATGCAGACAAAGACTTTGCACGACTGACATCGCGTGAGGTATCTTGTATCTCAAGAGTGGCCAACGTCGATTCCAGTCTCTCGGGAGCCTTTACAGCAGAGGGACTCAGTGAGGCCATAAGCAAGCTCAAGCCGGGCAAATCCCCGGGCCGTGAAAACATCCACCCGGAGTTCGTCATCCACCAGGGCCCAACAACATTTACATGGTGTCAAACGCACCTCTTGGATTAAGGTGCCCCCGGCTTCCCAGTAACGGGTTTGTTTTAGCCGGGTTCGGAGATTCGTCCGTAATCTAACCACCCGAGTTAAATTAACTCCTCCGGAATCAATCTAATTTCTGTACGACGCCAATCCCTCTCAAGTCACCCGAAGCTCGTGCCGAGTAACTCAATTCGAGGCAGGACTTCAAAGTGACCGCATCGTATTGATGGCTCCCCGCTAATGTTTGAAGTTCTTATTCGTTACGGATATTTTTTAGATGTCTTTGTTAAGACCTCAGGGATTCGTTTGTATAGCGCACCCAAGCACTAGTTTTGCCGAAGTAAATGTTGATATGGGTCCGTTCCACTTGGTCGTTCATGCAGCGAGCCGACCAACTTTTTTATTCGAAAGAGAATCGAATTAATAAAAGTGTGACAATAATAGCATTTAAGAAGAAAATTAATGCACTTTATATGATTAATTCTAACTTCGTATACGCAAATCTAGCACTTAACCGTCGGAGTTCTTCACCCCTCTTAATTGCTTTAAAAAGAATAACAACTATCCTAAACCGGATAAAAATGTCGTGCTCTGTTTAGATTTGCCCAATAATTAATTTGGAAGGCAAGTCTATTTTTTGATCGTGTCCCGTTTAACTTTTGACGCGGCCCGACAATTTTAGGAACTGGGCCGCGCCCGACGGACAATCGAAATACTTTTATTCTCCTCCAACTCCAATGATTTATTTTAACCGTCGTCGTTATTTTATTTAGAAGAAGTAAATTTCCAACAATTCACTTTTAACGAAATCCACTCCTCCCTTAAATATTTACGAAAGTTATTTAATTCTCCAACTTCCTCGGAGTTACTTTTTCCGCGGCCCGTCAAAAAGGGGAAGCGGGCCTGAGCCTTTCAAATAGTTAGATAACTTTCCGTTCTACACAAAACCAATAATCTGATTTAAACACTTCCTTTAATTTATTCAGACGAAACAACTTTCGAACGGATTGAAATTCACTCGTGGCTCAGATAACTACGGAAGTTATTTAAGTCTCTAACTTGTTCGGAGTTCCTTTTTACGCGGCCCGTCTAAAAGGGGAAGCGGGCCTGAGCCTTCGGTTGCATATTCAGTACAAATCCGCGCACAACGAAGTAAGTAATATACAAAACACATTTATTGTAGAAACATGGAATAGAATTACAAATCTCAATTACTCCAGAAACTGAACAATTTCACTCACTGATACCCGTGTTAATAAAATCATTCAATCCCAGAACAATTCGATTGCAAAACACAGTTCATAAAAAAGGGAAGAGGTAAATACCAGCTGCGTGCTATTTTTGGTGGAAGCAAAGTCGAGTGATCAGTTCGATCTTGCTTCTAAAATCCAAATTAGAGAAACAGGCTGGCCACGAGGAAGCCGGCGGCCCGATGACTATTCCCCCCTCTCGCTAAAATACATAAAAACGGTCATCCTCACCAATTTCTCGTTTAAAGTTGTCCAGTCCAATTTTTAGGAGTAAATCCAAGTTAATTTCAGTCCAGTGATCCTGCGTCTCACACAAAGATCTTTGGGACTTTGGAAAAAAAATCTTGAAACTCCTCCGGGCCTCTTCACGTATGAGAGCTATTTTGGGGGAAAAAGCCCTGAAGCTGCTCCTGCAGGACCTTTTATAGACCTCTCCGTCCCCCCCCTCCCCTTTCTTTTCTCCGGTACTTTCCCTATAGGGTAAGACTGCCCAGTTTTCCCACGCCTATAGAAGGGACTGGCCAGCTTTCTCACGCCTATAGAAGGAACTGGCCAGTTTTCCCACGCCCATAGAGGGAACTGGCCAGCCTCCCCACGCTTTATCTGTGGCCTTCAGCAGCTGTTTCCGCCCTGACCACGCAGTACTTTCCACCAAATGCACAGCTAGTGGTAAAACCTTTCACTTCCCCTTTTCACCCTTGACCTAATTTATGTCACGCCACTATTCTCATAGTGACGGGTTTCTTGATCGAATTGACAATTAATATTGCTTAAAGCGGTTACAGAATACATTTTTAGCCAAGCAAAGAAATAAAAATAAAAATCACATTTGTGCTTCCCCAAACAACTTATGTCACGCCACTATTCTCATAGTGACGGGTTTCTTGATCGAATTGACAAATAATATTGCTTAAAGCGGTTACAGAATACATTTTCAGCCAAGCAAAGAAATAAAAATAAAAATCACATTTGTGCTTCCCCAAACAATTTATGTCACGCCACTATTCTCATAGTGACGGGTTTCTTGATCGAATTGACAAATAATATTGCTTAAAGCGGTTACAGAATACATTTTTAGCCAAGCAAAGAAATAAAAATAAAAATCACATTTGTGCTTCCATGCGTGACTCACACTCTGACACCGTGCTCCTTTTTTATATCCATTTTAACCGGTTTAGCTTATTCTGGCCCCTCTATTGGTCTCCCGTTTTGGTCTGGCGCCATCTTTTGGACAAATTTGGAATTTCAGCTCTGCCAATTTATTCCTGTGAACAATCCATATTCTACCATTTGCACCATCTCTACCCCCATGTTACATGACAATGGCTTAGTGCTTTCTTCACATCATGCTACCGGAGGTTAAAGCTCCCGAAGATCTGGCGCAGGGCCTCTGTGATAGCTCTGCTGAAGCCAAATAAAGATGCGGAGGACCCCAAGTCATACAGGCCCATCTCACTGCTGAGTGTCCCATTTAAGATCTTGGAAAGAATGATACACAGCCGCATAGAGCCAGTGGTGGACTCACAGCTCCCACGGGAACAAGCTGGTTTCCGTCGAGGAAGGTCAACAGCAGACCAGGTTACCCTACTCTCCCAAGACATCGAGAACAGCTTCCAGGATAAGGAGAAAGCTGGAGTGGTATACCTGGACCTAACTGCTGCATATGACACCGTGTGGCACCGGGGACTCCACCTTAAGCTGCTGAGGATGATACCGGACCGGCACATGGTGCAGTTCATCATGGAGACGCTTTCCAACCACAGCTTTACTCTCCAAACCAGCAGTGGGCAGTGCAGTGGGCAGTGCAGTGGGCTCCGAAGACTGAGGAGCGGGGTACCACAAGTGTCAGGTTCAAAGTGCTAACTGAATATCTGAATAAGAGAAAAGGATCAGCAGACAAAAAACAAGTGAGGCAGAATATTGAGTTTTCTCGCGAGGAGTGAGATACAGATTGCTTTCTACAATCCGACTACACTAAAAATCTGTTTACACTCCTCGTTCTTTTTATTTGGAATGCCCTACCCACAGTGTGAGACGATTAGCCCCTGAGGGTGAGGGGGAAAAAAGATTGCGGGCTTCGTCTCGTAAGAAAAGAAACAAAAAGTAATGCACAAAGTGTTGCATGCAGATGTGGCTATATCAGCAAAACAGTTTAAGCAATATTCCGAGAGATAAAAAGAGAAAGTGATGTTCTTTAAGGAAGATCAGAAGGTTCATGACGCATCGTTTGATGTGATCTGTTCTGGTGGATGTCATTTTTCTGCTGAGATGTCAGCAGTATCTTGTTTGACACAACCGTCATCTCGCCCCTGACTCAGCCGTAATCCTTCTGTTCTGTTACACAAAATAAGAATAAGCAAAGCAAAGCAGCAAGCATACTGAGCAGTAACATTATGAATAAGTACTCATTAGAGAACGCATGATAACATATATATACAATTTTTCTAACAACAAGTGTCAGTTCTCTCACCAATGCTATTTAACATCTATATATACGACCTACCGGACACAGCATCCAGAAAGTATGGCTATGCAGACGACCTTGCCATCATGCTGAGCCGACCAACGTGGAAGGCGACGGAAGACGGCCTGAATGAAGACGTGTGCACCATGGTAAAACCTTCGAAAGTGATGTCTCCAGCTCAGCGTTGGAAAGACTGTTGCTGCGTCATATCATCTCAGCACCAGGGAAGCAAGGAGAGAACTTGTAGTGAGCATTTAGGGCAAACGCCTGGAGGTTCAACAAGCCCCGAAGTACCTTGGCGTGCGTCTGGATCGGACCCTATCCTTCAAACAACACCTTGAAGAACTGAAGGCAAAGGTGACATCCACGGTTGTACTGATCCACCGCCTTGCTGGAACAATGTTGGGAGCCTCTGCTAAGAACTTGCGGATATCAACTCAAGCGCTGGTCTTCTCTGCACCAGAGTACTGTGCCCCAGTTTGGAACAGAAGCCCCCATGCCAAAAAAGTAGATGTGGCAATTAACAACGCCCTCCGAACTATAACAGGATGCCTGAAGCCCCTGTGTCCCTCTTGCCTGTCCATGCGGGAATAGCGCTGGCCAACCTTCGTCGAGAGGCTGCCACCCTCGTTCTAGCCAGGAAGGCAAAAATTAACTAGCGCATCCTGCACAGTACCACAACTCCAGCTCCATCTAGCAGACTCAAGGCGCGCCACCCCTACAACATGGTAGCACAAGAGATACTCAATTCCATCCCTAAGGGCATCTCCAGAGATGCTTGGCTGGCAGCAGCTTGGAAGCAGGAGTGGGAGGCAGCTAGTACCTCCCTCATGCACCGTTACATCTGGGAACCAGGAGACGGCGCCATTGGAGGAGATGAACTACCTCACCAGCAGTGGACCACACTGAACCATTTAAGAACTGGTGTTGGGCACTTCAACACATCTATGCAGCAGTGGGGACTGGCGGACAGTGCGGCATGCGAGTGCGGTGACCCCGAGCAGACAGCCGACCACATCATCAACACCTGCCCCCTATATAGACCACCCTCGGAGGCCGGCCTCTTTGATCTGGGACCAGAGATGCTGGCGTGGCTCCACGACACCAAGTTGGACCTCTGACGTTACATGAAAGAGAGTGTACAAGTGAGTGCTACTTGGTCTTTTTTATTGTCAATCGTGACAGATTAGCTACAGTAATTTCTATTTTGCCAGAGGTCATTATTGAAAATTTGGTTTTATTAATGTAAGAAGTACTTCCTGTTATTTTTAAGAAGGAATCTACTTAGATCCAATGCTACCTGTGAAAAATGTGCATATGGGTACTTCAATAGTTTTGTTTAGAAAATTATGTGTTGTACGAGGCGAAGCTTGACCCGAGATGGAGACGCGGGTCCTCTTTGCCATGGGCTCAGCACCCAGAGGGGTGGCCGAAGATAGTACACTGGCCCTCTGGTCTTCCTCTGCAGAATCTGGCTCCAGGAAATGTGACAAACAAGGTCAGGATATGACAACTACGTATAGAAACACAAATTGGGCTCCGGAACCAGTCTGGATCTTGCTGACTGTTTTGCTTCTAACAGCCCATCCTTTTAAGCAATACATTTAATAATGTCTGTACTTGAAACTGCTATATAAATAATTGTTGAATTACATGTGTGCCTTTACATATAGTTTTACATTATCTACATCTTTTTAGGATTTGTAGCTATAAAGGCTATGTTGATTTTTGGTCAAAATCTATATATTGATTATACCTTATGGTGGCTTCTTTCGGCTTTCCCCCTCCCTTATAATAAAGCAAAATAAATTATTAAAACTACTATTTAGGCCAAAGCTCGTTTTATGCTTTTGTTCATCAATTTGACACTCTTCAATAAAAAGTGTCAATATTATCAATATCACATATAAATCTTCAAATTACAAGATACTGATAATCTGTTGACATTTCTATAAAGATGATTTGATGTTGGTCTGAAAGCGGCTGATTCGGAAAGGTGCAAGATCATAGGAGGGCACTTCTCCCAGGATTAGTTCGCACAGCAGCTTGCCAATGACAGGCCCAAATTTGAAGCCATGACCTGGAGAAGAAAATACACTGGAATGAACAAAATAGATCAGAGTACACTATTTAATACATTTATAAAGTCAAATGTAATCCCGCAGCAAGTGTTGTACCAAAAAGACAAAAGTCAGTGGTACAATATGACATTGCATTACAGTTTATGTCATATTTTGGTTACCTCATTTAAAGAGAAGGAAAAGCCTTCTATTTGGATGGTTTTAGATTGTCCAAAAATGGATAGTATTGTGCAAAAACTGCAATGCTGTTTTGAATGGCATTTCACCAATGTCCCCAGCAACTTCTCCCACGACTTTCTTTATACTCCGTAATAAAATCTGTAATGAATGTTTTAAATGAGTTTTCACTTTGCAGGCGAACTCAGCAAACAGGCTTGTTATTTGATCCACATGCAATTAATTGGAAACATGGAGTTGTACAGACCACTCAATTTGTTTACTACTTCTCAATGACAATGAGCTTGTGTCAACAAGTCACTAATCATGTTTTTGGCTTGAGGAAGAGGCAGAGTGGCTTGCACAAATAATCACGATTCATGGTCAGGCATGTGAATTCAGTGTTGTTATTTTTTAGTTCCACTGCAGCTTTAGAATAGACAGCCAGCCACCCATTTATTTTCACAAAATGGGTTGTTTCTTTTCTTTCTTTCTCATGCACAGACATTTTAGGGAGACGATGCTTAATCAATCAATAGGCTGATGTCATTAACAATATTCCTAAAATTAAGAAATAATCAGAGATGACTGTATGTACTTTATCATGACTTTGAGATATTTCCACTTATTTCTTTTAAATTTGACTTGGTGTGGTTTTCAGACAGATGGTCCAGGAGTGTAACAATCCCAAAATAAACTTGTTCAAAACCAGATCAAAATGATTTATGGGTGATTCTCAGAAAGTGTGGTCCAACTTGATGGTCAAATGCTGATTTAATTCAAGAGCCATTAATTTCCACTTTCTAATTGACCACTTCCTCTTCGTGACATGAGACAACACACCCATGTAATTGACAGAATGCTCTACCCTTAAAATATATTAGCAGTTGTCACCAATAAAGCAGTGGAATGTGAACGCAACACAATCCTGTATAATCGAAACCCAGTGTCCATAATTGATGAAACAATGCCATTAAAAAAAATCCAAAGGATGAACAACAACTGTAGCTTAATGTGTAACGGCTTAAATTGAACCTGAAATTCAAACAGTTCAACGCAAAATACAATTTTAAACACATTACTTTTTTTCATTCTATGAAGACCAAGTAGGCTACTTTGTTCCATTGCTGTAATTTTCATTTCATGTTGTGCATTGCACCTGAGTTGTACCTGAGAATCCTGCACCGATTACAATATTGCCATATGCTGGGTGGCGGTCCAACACAAAATGACGGTCGGGCGTTTTCTGGTAAAATAAAATATGAAACATTAGCAATAAAAAAAATTACAGAAATTGTATTGTAGAGTTTATTTTAATAATAATAATACCAATAATATTAAAAATAATACAGAAATTGTATTGTATAGTTTAATTTGCTTTAAGCATTAACATTGTGATTCCATAACTTATAGATTTCGCAACTGATTCAAATAATTACATCAGAATATTTAGTTTATATTTTCCAAGGTTTCCAGGTGGAGGGGCAAAAGACAAGAACTGAAACAATTATTTTGAGCTATGTCCATGTATATGACTATATTTATGTATATGCAGTCATTATTGAAATTATGTATTTCAATATTATGTTCATATGGTATATTATTTTATATTTATATTATTCAATATAAATGTACAATATAAATTATTATTCAATATAAATTATGCACTTATGTATATGCAGTCAACATTGAAATTTCATAATTTAATGGCAGTTTTTTCTGTCACGTCTCGTCCCCAACTGCTCCACTATGTGTCTGTCTTGGTTTCTGTCTGTGTGCTCGCCCCTCCCCTCCTGTGTGCCCATGATCAGTGTGATTGTTCCCACCTGCCTCTCGTTACCTGTCGTGTATAAAAGTCCTGTCTGCCCCTCATTCCCTGTCGGATCATTGGTATTGGTATTGGTTTTGGTATTGGTTTTGGTTGCTGTCGTGTCGTCTTCATGTCCTTTTGGTTCCCGTCGGTGTCAAGAATGTTTTCGTTGGGAAGTCATTTTTGTTTTGCTAAGTCATGTCAGTTTACCGAGTCTGTATTTTGAGTTCCGCCAATAAACCCTGGTCCAAGCTGCACTTGGTCGTCCTGCTCCATGCTCCACCATCCGACCTCGACAGAATGATCCGACCATCACAACGACCAGCGCTTGGACCCCCCTCCACCACCAGCTCCCGCTGCGACGCCCGATCGTCGTCCGAGCTTGTTCCAGCGCCATGGGCTTGCAGCTGCCATCGGATCTTGCTCCAGCGACGCCGGACTCACGGCCGCCATCGGAGTTCCTCCCGGCACCATCGCCTCTGCGACCGTCGTCGGACTTCGCTGCCGCGACGCCGGACCCGCGGCCGCCATCGGAGTGCTTCTGGCGCCAGCGGCTTTGCGGCCGCGATCGGACTCTGGTGCCGCGACGCCGGACCCACGGCCGCCGTTGGAGTGCCTCCCGGCGTCATCAGACTCACGGCCGCCATTGGGCTCCACCCCAGCGTCGCAGGACCCGCGAACGTCGCCAGACATCCAAGCCAGCTGCGTCGGACCCGCGATCGTCCCTGGCTCCACTCCCACTGCTGCGGCGCGTGATGGCTCTTGCCGCCGCGCAGAGCCCCGCCTTCCGAATGTCGCCGATCACTGTACGGACTTTGTGAGTGGCCGCCGATCGCGGTACAGACTTCCCAAGTCGCCGCCCCAGTGCGGTTGTGTTCCCGAAGTCGCCGCCCCAGTGCGGTTCTGTTCCCCAAGTCGCCGCCAGAGTGCGGCTCTGTCCCCTAGGTCACCGCCAGAGTGCGGCTCTGTCCCCTAGGTCACCGCCCGAGTGCGGCTCTGTCCCCTAGGTCACCGCCCGAGTGCGGCTCTGTCCCCTAGGTCACCGCCCGAGTGCGGCTCTGTCCCCTAGGTCACCGCCCGAGTGCGGCTCTGTCCCCTAGGTCACCGCCCGAGTGCGGCTCTGTCCCCGAAGTCACCGCCCGAGTGCGGCTCTGTCCCCGAAAACGCCGCCAGAGTGCGGATCTGTCCCCGCAGTCGCCGCCAGAGTGCGGTTCTGTCCCCGCAGTCGCCGCCAGAGTGCGGATCTGTACCCGCAGTCGCCGCCAGAGTGCGGATCTGTCCCCGCAGTCGCCGCCAGAGTGCGGATCTGTCCCCGCAGTCGCCGCCAGAGTGCGGATCTGTCCCCGCAGTCGCCGCCAGAGTGCGGATCTGTCCCCGCAGTCGCCGCCAGAGTGCGGATCTGTCCCCGCAGTCGCCGCCAGAGTGCGGATCTGTCCCCGCAGTCGCCGCCAGAGTGCGGATCTGTCCCCGCAGTCGCCGCCCGAGTGCGGTGCGGTTCGGTTCCCCAAGTCGCCGCCCGAGTCCGGTGCGGTTCGGTTCCCCAAGTCGCCGCCCGAGTGCGGTGCGGTCCGGTTCCCCAAGTCGCCGCCCGAGTGCGGTGCGGTTCGGTTCCCCTAGTTTTTTTTTTTTTTTTTGGGACGTCGGGAGACGTCCCTTGTGGGGGGGGTTCTGTCACGTCTCGTCCCCAACTGCTCCACTATGTGTCTGTCTTGGTTTCTGTCTGTGTGCTCGCCCCTCCCCTCCTGTGTGCCCATGATCAGTGTGATTGTTCCCACCTGCCTCTCGTTACCTGTCGTGTATAAAAGTCCTGTCTGCCCCTCACTCCCTGTCGGATCATTGGTATTGGTATTGGTATTGGTTTTGGTATTGGTTTTGGTTGCTGTCGTGTCGTCTTCATGTCCTTTTGGTTCCCGTCGGTGTCAAGAATGTTTTCGTTGGGAAGTCATTTTTGTTTTGCTAAGTCATGTCAGTTTACCGAGTCTGTATTTTGAGTTCCGCCAATAAACCCTGGTCCAAGATGCACTTGGTCGTCCTGCTCCATGCTCCACCATCCGACCTCGACATTTTCCTTTTTTTCCTCCTTCCTTTTTATTCATGGGAAAGTCACAGACAACAATAAAGTAACAACGCTGTTAGAGGTAACTACAAATTTTATTTTTTGTCTTACATTGGATAGGGGGTGGGATTAAATAAGTCTTACTTCTTCCCACTCCTTTTCAAACAGGTAGACTCTGCCCATTTTGTGCAGTAGATTGTGTTCCGTTTATACCTAGTATTTATACAGAGTCATCATTTAAATGACTTTCACCTTGTTTTTGCTTTTTATTTTTGTCTTCATTTGATTGGTGATGTATAGTTTACATGTTTGAAACAAATAAAATTCATTCATTCAATATATTGGAACTCGAATATCGGTAGTATTCCAGTTTTAAAGACAATTAAACGTGGGCAAAAACCCAAATAAGACACCAGGGTTACCCCGTTTCTAACCCAAATATTTTGACATGTAAACTGCGATCGGGTTAAGAGGCTTGGTTGGTGTTCTGGGCATTCTCTTACTATAGTTTTTACGCAAGGAACACAGGAAGTACTTGTATGCCTGTCACCCTCACCTAACTTGAATATATCAAAGTCTGCTTTATTGTCAATTTCTTCACGTCAGGACATACAAAGAGATCGAAATTGCGTTTCCTACTATCCCACGGTGGAGACAAGACATATTACACCCAACTGGTCCACAGACATAAAAATTCTGTAGCCATCCCTGCTCCACTGTCTGCTGACAGATGTTGCAACACGGTGCCGTGCACGTCGCTTATAGTACTGTTAGATTATAGCAAATAATGTGCTGAAAACCTCCCTGATGTTCTAGTCGTTCGGATGCGGAGCTTTCACCTCAGCGGCCTGGGTTCGATTCCCGGTCAGAGAACCAGATGCAGCCATAGAATTATGTATTCTTCATGTCTTTAAATGTGGTAATGTTGCTGTTAGAATAGGCCTCTTTGACATGTGATTAGACAAGTAGCTTGATCTATGCCATTTGCTGTGACCCTTCTCTTGCTTTCACTGGCTTTCATTTCTCTATGACACTTTGCACACACATATGAGTTGATCTCAGTTAAGACTCCAAGGTCATACATTATCTCACAGGCTAGGCAGCCACCCTCTTGCAGGAGGGCGGCCAAGAGTACCGTATTTTCCGCACTATAAGGCGCACTTAAAAACTTAAAATTTACTCAAAAAAACACAATGCGCCTTATAATCCAGAACGCTTCATCATCAGTTGATGAATTTGTTGATCCATACTGGTTGTACACAGCACTCCGCCAAAATGTTTCAGTACGTATTAGTACGACTAGTAAATTACAAGGTTGCATCGCTTTCAGCATTACGGCAACTATGGTCAGGGGCGTCACCGAAGTAAGCTACTACTGATCGCATGACATTTAAAAAAACATTTTTTTTTTTTCTATAGGCTAGAATCGCTTGATTGACATACATGTAAGCCTATCGGGAGGCAGTCACAGTAAACCACCCCCCTTCACCGCAGCAAGCCCAGCATCAAAGCTAAGACGCTAATCAATGCATTACGCATCAACGCACGCACTCGCTTTTTTCTTTTAAACTAAAGACAGTTTATGACCGACAAAAATGAGTGGGGTTGCTGGACCAAGTAAGAAGCCAAACCGAATCACTTTAATCCCATTGCTTGATTGACATACGAGGGAGGCAATCACAGTGAACTGCAGCAAGTTTGGACCCCCACCGCGCCACATAGACACCTAAGCTAAGAAGCTAATCAACACATTACGCATCAACGCACGCACACGCTTCTTTCTTTTAAACTAAAGAAAGTTTATGACCAGCAAAAATGAGTGGGGTTGCTGGACCAAGTAAGAAGCCAAACCGAATCACTTTCATACGGAAATGAAGCTGGACTTTACCTCATTGACTGGGTTGACATTCCCTTTAGCACAGCTTCATCTAGTGGATGCAGAACGCAACCCTAGTCAACCCCAGTTTGATGCAGTAGCTTCTATTCTATGCGCCTTTTAATGCGGTGCGCCCTATAGATGGAATCATTTCTAAAATAAAAAATTCAATGGAGGTGTACCTTATAATCCAGTGCGCCTTATAGTGCAGAAAATACGGTAGTACAAGAATAGACCTTGGAAGTGGGGGTTACATCTTCTTCCGCAATCTTGCAGAGAAGGCTCCACAGCTATGTCTCAGTCTTTCGGGCATACATTAAATAGAACTGAGAAGGCATCTGCCTGGTAATTACTATTAGCTTAGCGAGCATTAAAGACAAAGAACTGGGAAAATATAACATTGTTCCACCGTCACTCAATGTGTGCGTACTCCAGCGGCCAGGGATACAGATATTTTCAGAGGAAAGTACATTGGCACAACACCATCACAGTCTTGCTACAGAATTCAACAACAAAATGGCATTGTAAAAGTTAAGCCTTTTTTTCCTCTAAGTCCTTATTTTCAACGGTTGAAAAAGTGGATGTACAGTGCCGTGAAAAAGTTTGTGAACCCTTAGGATTTTACAATATATTTGCACTTTTTTTAAAGAAATGACGGTGACAAGTTTACAAAAGTGTTACAGGATATTGACACAAGGCTAGTTAGCATTGACACAAATCTGCAAAACCCTGTTTTAACAGGAAGCATAAGAAAATAGCAAAAAAATCAAAACACAGGTGTGAATAAGTTTGTGAACCTTTCCACCTATAGAAGTTAAAACTGACTGTGTGACATGTCTTTCAATACTAGATGACTTCGGGTAATTTCATGTGACTTGACAGACCTTAAAGCCACACTTGTTGTATACTCACCTGAATGTACTTGTCATTTAGTAGAGCTATACCTGCGTGGACACAAACATTACAAATCTAGCAATGGGAAGATCTAAAGAGCTGTCTCCAGACCACAGAGGAGCAATAATTGCAGCTCACAAATCTGGAAAAGGTTACAAAACCATAGCCAAAGATCTGCAGCTACATGTTTCAACTGTAAGACAAGTGATTTACAAGTACCAAGAACATGGAGTAACTACTTCACTTCGAAGATCTGGTCGTCCAAGGAAGATAACAGGCAGAGCAGAAAGAGAGATGGTGAGAGAAGTCACTGATAACCCCAGACTTACCTCTAGAGACCTTCAGAAATCTCTCTCAAGCAAAGGAATTGAAGTTCATGACAGCACCATCAGAAAAAGACTGGCTCAGAATAACCTTCATGGAAGGGTAGCAAGGAAGAAGCCATTACTATCAAAAAAGAATATTGCAGCTCGGTTAAAATTTGCTCAAGAGCACATAGGAAAGCCTCAAGAATTTTGGAACAACATTTTATGGACTGATGAATCTAAAATAGAACTTTTTGGCCAAAATCAAAACAGATTTGTTTGGAGACGACCAAACACAGCTTATCAACAAAAGCACCTCATCCCTACTGTAAAACATGGAGGAGGACGAGTACTCGTATGGGGCTGCTTTGCAGCAGCAGGACCAGGGCAACTTACCATCATAGAAGGAATCATGAATTCCGAGGTTTACCAAAATATTCTGGAAGAAAACGTTAAACCGTCTGTAAAGAAGCTCAAGTTAGGAAGAAACTGGATGCTGCAACAGGACAATGATCCAAAGCATGCAAGTAAATCAACATCGGAATGGCTCAAAAAGAAAAAATTCAATGTTCTGGAGTGGCCCAGTCAAAGTCCAGACTTAAATCCGATAGAAATGTTGTGGTCGGACCTGAAAAAAGCAGTGCACCAAAGAAAACCATCAAACCTTGGACAACTGAAGCAGTTCTGCAGGGAGGAGTGGCCCAAAATCTCCCCAGCTCGATGTGAGAGACTCGTCAGTACTTACAAGAAAAGATTGCAAGAAGTCATTGCTGCTAAAGGAGGTGCAACAAGCTATTAACTCTGACTGTTGGCAAGGGTTCACAAACTTATTCACAACTGCGTTTTCATTATTTTGTTATTCTTGTGTGTTTATAGTTAAAATATAGTCCTATTAATTTGTATTCAGCCATAATGGCAATGTGTCACCATTCTGTAACACTATTGTGAACTTGTCTCCGTTATTTCTTTAAAAAAATGCAAATATATTGTAAAATCCTAAGGGTTCACAAACTTTTTCACGGCACTGTATCCACATCGACCAATATTAACAACTTATGGAATAATGGAAAATTAAATGACTCATGCTGATTTCATTTTTTTATGACACAAACGCTTTCCCTTTGAACTGGACAGGTTAGTACCCGAGTGTTTTGTAAACCCATCTGATTTTATTGAATTACTCAAACAAAGAATTGAAAAAAAAAATGCTCCTGACCGTGTACATGCAGCTCTCAATCACAGCGGGCTCAGGGATCAGGCCTGGAAAACTGCGAGCAATGTAGCGCCGGAGGATGTCAATATCATCTCCCTCTGTCTTCTTGTCCCTTTGGTCCGGGTCAGTCTCACTGCCATCATGATAACAAATCTGTAACCACATAAAACAGTACATTCTATGACGTCTATATACCAGTTGTGATTGTGGTTATCGAAATGCAGTGGTTATACAGAACAGCAATTTACACCCACTGCCCAAAAATTGGAACAGCAAGGTCAAATTGTTTGTTTTTGTTGTATACTGAGGACATCAGACTGCCCGCTTTTATTTCAAGGTATTTACCAGAGGTGAGCATTCCATCAGTCACTGACGAGCACCCGTTTTGCTAGCGAATGAAGAAGAATAAAAATATAAGAATAGGGATGCACAATAATTATTATAATTTCTATCGTCCCAATACTGAAAAATAGGCCAATAGTTAGGCCGATAGTCACCGGTCAAATACTCTTCGACTTTAAAAATAATATTTATTATAAATATTGAAAGTTGGAATAAAGCCTTTCATAGGCGAACGGTCCCATTCGTAGCGGCCCGACAGCCATGGTACTGCCTCGTGGACGGCCTGCTTCGGTGGCCGCCGAAGTGCTTGGACGCAGGAGAGTGTTGATTAACAATATCTTTTCTTTTTTAACTGTACTTTTATTTACCTTAGTTGTTGGATACTAAAATCATGAGTACTTAATTGACATTGCATTACGGTAAATACTGACTACTTTGCACTGCAGGTTAATCACAAATAAAACCAGCGGAACTTGCGTATATCGTTGTCGGGTAGGTGATGGAGGCGTAAAGAAAAGCAGGGCGGCCGAGTTGAATTTTGTTTAAGCTAATCGCTAACCGTGACGATGAGTTGTTCAGAAAATGAATGGATGGACAGCAAACGCTTTTGTCAATACAAGGCCTGGTCCAGTTGAGGCATATTCAATACAATACAACACAACACTCTATAAAAGTATTAGGGCTACCAAAATTGTATTTATTATTTCAACATTTGGGCAGTATCATTAAATGTTTAACATCCCAACCACAAATACCGTGAAAACATGCAGAATGGAGAAATGAAGCCTAGTGATTTGATTATAAATTGTAACATAAATGCAGATGGACCACTGATTGTAGCAATGTGCTTTTACCCCATCTCTTTTTTTTGTATGTCAACTTTTATATATATTGTTAGAAAGCCCACGTTGATTATATGTGAGTAGTTTTTCTGCGCTAGTTGGAATTGTCCCACTATATTTGAATGCACCACACATCTGCTGCCAACAGCGAGTCACAATTTTATGGCCAGGCTGCGGCAGGCCACACAAAATAATAATTTCAGTACTTCTGGTTTATTTATTATCTGAGGCTGAAAATATTTATTTTGAAAAGTGGCTGAATTCGCACTGTTACATCCGTCTCTGACTCTTGATGCATGGTCAAGTTGTCTGATGTAACACTAATATTAAACCCACAAGCTAGTAAAATAAACAAATGCATTTGGAAAGTTTTTGTCAAGATACTCCCAGCTAGTGAGGAAAGCTCGTTGTGTTACTGTAGAGCTCTTAGTCTCGTTGACACAGCCCACAAGGCTATTCACTATGTTTACATGCAGTCAATATAAAGTTTAAGAACAACATTCTGGTCTCTTTTTAAGAAAGGACTCTTATGTGAGGTTGCTGTTTGTGGACTTCAGCTCTGCCTTCAACACCATTGTGCCGCAGCGACTCATCTGCAAACTCGACGAGCTGGGCCTCAGTACCTCCCTCTGCAACTGGCTACTGGACTTTCTCTGTCAGAGGCCTCAGGTGGTGCGTGTTGGCGACAAAATCTCCGCCAGCATCACGCTGAGCACGGGGGCCCCCCAGGGCTGCGTGCTCAGTCCATTGCTCTTCACCCTGCTGACGCATGATTGCACTGCGACCTACAGCGACAACCGCATAGTGAAGTTTGCTGACGACACGACTCTGGTGGGTCTCATCACGAAGGGCGACGAGACTCGGTACAGGTCGGAAGTTGACCTTCTGACCACGTGGTGCAGGGACAACAACCTCCTGTTGACTTCCGAAAGGGTCACACAAAACACCTGCCGCTGATCATCGAGGGTGCTGTGGTGGAGAGGGTGAGCTGCACCAAGTTCCTGGGGGTGCACATCAGTGAGGACCTCTCCTGGTCCGCAAACACCTCGTCACTGGCAAAGAAAGCTCAGCGCCGCCTGTACTTCCTGCGGAAGCTCAGGCGTGCATGTGCTCCTCAGGCAGTCCTGTCTACATTCTACCGTGGCACCGTTGAGAGCGTCCTCACCAGTTGCATCGCTGTCTGGGGTGGTAACTGCACTGAACAGAACTTGAAGGCCCTGCAGCGCATAGTGAATGCGGCTGGTAAGATTATTGGTGCTTCGCTCCCCTCCCTGAAGGACATCTACACTTCCCATCTCGCCCGCAAGGCAACCTCGATTGCGAGAGATGTGAGTCACCCGGCTCACTCTTTGTTTGACCTTCTGCCCTCTGGGAAGAGGTACAGGAGCCTGCGCTCCCACACCACCAGACTCGCCAACAGCTTCTTTCTCCAGGCTGTTAGGACCTTGAACTCGCTACCCCCTTCTGCGTAGTGTGTGGCACTGTTGCGCTATTTTCTGGAATGTCTGCTGTACGCGCACTTGCTCCTTTTTTGCTCCTCTTATTTATTTATTTATTTATTTATTTATTGTGTTATTTATTCATTATTTATTCAGCACGCTGTTGTTATACTTGTTTACTTGTTTGTCTGTTGCGGGCCATGTCTTGTCACCGTGGGATAGGGGGGAACGAAATTTCGGTTTCTTTGTGTGTCTTTGGCATGTGGAGAAATTGACAATAAAGCTGACTTTGACTTTGACTTTGGTCTCTGAAACATTTACAATAGCCTGTTTACATACCTGAATGAGCAAGCTATTTGCACAATTGAATACCTTGATTGAAACGGTGACACAAACTAACGTCATGACACGAATAGATAATTTTCGTTTGTTACCTCTACCAAAATAAAACACATTATAGTAATGTCACTTACCACAGGAATAAAGCAGTCGGTTTCTCCCTCGGTCCTAAAGTGTGCTTTTTTTCCCCGTGTCCCTGAGCTGCAGCATTACTTGTGTATTTCCAGCCAGTTGTTCAATGTTTTTTTTCCACCATGTACCCATCCATTCATCCATCCAAATCCTTCCATCCATCACCTACTGCTTATCCAGGGTCGGGTCACAGAGGCAGCAGCTTCAACAGGGAAACCTAAACTTCCATCTCCCAGCCACTGTCCAAGCTCTTCTGGAGAGATCCCAAGGCGTTCCCTAGGCCAGCCAAGAGACATAGTCTCTCCAGCATGTCATGGGTCGCCTAGCCAGTGGGACATGCCCGGAACACCTCAACAGGGAGGCATTCGGGAGGCAACCTAATCAGATACCCCAAGCCACCTCATTTGGCACCTCTCAAAGAGGAGGCACAGTGAGTCAAATAACGCCTAATTCAGACCTGGTGCGAAACAGGTTTGGTGCAATCTTCTCTGGAGCACAGCAAGGAATAGAACGCATCGGAGTCGACGACTCAATTCACTGGTTGCGGTGTGTCAGCAAAACGTCACTGCCGTTCGCAAGCCTTCTAGTTCTTCTGGACGCATGCATAATGAAGCTGATGAAATTACACCGCTCGGACAAGAAATCTGGTGTATGAGGTGGATCCGGTATATTTAAAAATAAAACCGTTCTGCAAACTTTTTTTTTTTTTTTTATTCGTGAAAACATCAACCTGCACTGCAGACCTTCCATTTTAGCTAACTACATAGCTTGGCATGAGTTGGACATTTAAAAGGCAAAAAAACGAGCTCAAAATAACTTAAACATGACAAAATAACACTATATAAACACAAAACCTATTTACCCATGGTAGAAGAGCCACAGTCTACAAATAATGTCCCAAAAGTGTATCAATGTGAATGAAATGATGGCTATTGTTTACAAATGGCTCTCTTTTACACAGTTGTTATTGTGTGAGCTCAACTCTTTAGTGTGAACCCTTCGAGATCTTGTGGTCTCCTGGGCGGAGATTTACGGATACGCAACGCAACTGGTCGCCACCGGTGTGAATTGTGGTCAGGTCTTGCGCGGAAAAACCGCACTGCAGCCGGTGTAAATTAGGCGTAAGAATCCCTCCTGGATGCCCGAGTTTCTCACCCTATCTCAAAGAGAGAGCCCGGACATTCTACGGAGGAAACTCATTTCGGCCACTTGTATCTGGGATCTTGTTCTTTTGATCACGACCCACAGCTTGTAACCATAGGTGAGGGCAGGAACATAGATCGATTGGTAAATCAAGAACTTTGCCTTTTGGCTGAGCTCCTCCTTCACCACCACAGACCAATACAGAGTCCAGATCAAAGCAGATGTTTTTTTTACCCACTCTCTCTCCAGAGGTACAGGTATCTAGGAGATATGGTCATTTGTCATTTGAGCTGTTTAACATTCACAAAATGATACTGATTGCAGTGCTTATTGCAACACAACAATACATTTTATTTGACTTGGCCTGCGGAACATACTTCACCATAGTCTGGTACATACTTTGTTAGTTTTGCATGCTGAGACATACAGTACCTTCATCAGGCCAGGGTATTCATTGGAAGGCAGGCCGTAAATATCCTCTTTAGCCTCCTCTCCTTCAGTCAGTATGAAGCAGGGAAACCATTTCTTCACATGGTATGACTCAGGAATCTTCTCTTTCCAGTAGCACACATTGATTCTCACCACCTACAGTAACATAAACGGGACTAAAATCACTGATATCACGTCATTCTGTCAACACGGTAAAATGGTTTTGCAATGTTTAGCAAATATTTGCTGCCGTTTTCGTTGGATATTAATGAAAACTTGTATTTATTTAATAAATGAGATGTCTAACTCTGGGTCCAGGCCCATGTAAGATGGGCAGTTGATTTAATAAAGAAAACGTTTTTGTCAAAATATTTTGTTTGTTTGGTAAGAGTTTTGCATTGTAATTGTTTATTTCCTTTTGCTGATCCGAACAACCAATGATTTATAAAGGAAAATCTTGAAAATGATCAGAGCTGCCCAAATTTTTGCATATGACTGTATCTGTATATCTAGATCAGGGGTGGGCAATTCCAGTCCTCGAGGGCCGGTGTCCTGCATGTTTTCTATGTCACCCTGTTGCAACACACCTGATTCAAATGGTCAGATAATTAGCAAGGTCTGCAGAAGCTGGATAACAATCCTGATCATGTGAATCAGATTGTTGCAGCAGGGAGACCTATAAAACATGCAGGACACCGTGAGGACCGGAATTGACCACCCCTGATCTAGATTGATCGGTTTTGTCGACACAGTAAATTGTTTTTGCAATGTTTAACAAATATTTGTGAGGCACTGCAGTTTTCAGTGGATATTGTTGAAAACATGTATTTATTTAATAAATGCGATGTCTAACTTTGGGCCCAGGGCCAAGTATATATCTATATCTAAATTGATCGATTGATCAATTTATCAAGAGTATGCCTTAACATGCCCTACTGTTGCGTCACACGTGGGACGCCAAAATGTGACGTCATTATTATTGATCAGCAACAGCTCAGAGTGCTACAGAACAAACTCATAACAGTGGTGTTTATTTTCATCTATTATTTCTCTATTTCATCAATTATTTCTCACTGCTTCAAACGGGAGGTGGGTAAATGCAACGTTCGTAGGTGCTCGATGGTGGAACTACTTCAGATAAGAATGACTACAAATACAAGTAAATACTTTCTACACAATAACAATAAGTGTAGTCTGGTAACGACTGAAAAACATTATGCATTAGATTAATTGTCAATGGAAAAGTGCACATTTTGGAGTAACACATTAGTACTACATTACTGGCATCACTGCTTCTAATCATACCTATTATAATCTGGGGTTAAAATGTGGCTTTTAGTTTGTTATAACATCCATCCCATCCATTTTCTGTACTGCTTTGTCCCCACGGGGGTCGTGGGCATGCTGGAGCCTATCCCAGCGGTCATTGGGCAGTAGGCGGGGGACACCATGAACCGGTTGCCAGCCAATCGCAGGGCACACAGAGACAAACAACCGTCCGCACTTGCACTCACACCTAGGGGCAATTTGGAATGCTCAATCGGCCTACCAAGCATGTTTTTGGGATGTGGGAGGAAACCGAAGTGCCCAGAGAAACCCCACGCGGGCATGGGGAGAACATGCAAACTCTACACAGGGAGTGTCGGAGGTGGAATCAAACCGGCACCCTCCTAACTGTGAGACGGACGTGCTAACCAATGTTCCACTGAGCTGCCTTGTTATAACATGAAAATACTAATTATTACCTCTAAAGGAAGATGTAGGTCAACATTGGCCAGCAATTTACTAGTCCAAGGTCCAGCGGCAATCACAAGTCCCTTGGCTTGATAAACACCCTCAGATGTTGACACCGTCACAGTCGGGCCAGGCTTGATGTCTGTTACCTTTTCTTGGTCTTTAATTACACCACCCAACTTCTGAAACTGCTCCTGGTAAACAGAAACAAAATAATTCACACCTACTGTATAATTTGTAGGCTGTTAGTAACATTTTTTGTGGTTCATTTCTGGACAGAGTTTAAACTATCATTTGCACTCGTGCTGTACCTGTGCAACCTTCAGTGCTCGATCTGCATATAACACTCCAGCAGTGGTGTCCACTAAAGCACCATCCCCATCAGCCAAGATGACATTAGGAATGTGCTGATTGAAATTGTCAGGGGTAAGCACCACCATAGAAATCTTGTTCTTCTCCAGGGTGCTCTTAAAGTCAAGGTAGCGCCGACTGTTCTCTGGTCCCATCACCAGAAGTCCTGTTCGTCTGTAAGGGGAAGGTGGGTTGCAGATTGATAAGAAACAAATCAGGATGTAACATTTCCAAATTGATTAAAAAAAAACAAAAAAAAACAACCAAAAAAAAAGATATTTTTAATAAATCACCCCCATCATAAAAATTGTTCAACAATGCTGATTTTCATTTTACATGAAAAATGGGAGGAATGGGGAGAAAACTCCAGTACAAACCATGAAGAATCTGAAACACAAAAAATATGCATATCCATCTACAAATACGCATATCCACAGGTCCCGGACTGTGAATATACAGGGGTAGACTACAGTTTTTAGTTGCAATATCATCAATCACCACTAGATGGCAGACAACGCACAGAGTTGGCGAAATATTTTTTTTTAGGATTTGAATGATTTGTAGAACAAATGTATATTCACATTAGCCGCAATAATGTTGATTTCTCTGAGGGAGATCAATTTTTGTGAAAAAAATTCACGAAAGAGTTCTTATTACGTACATTCACATCGAATGCAAAATGAATGGCGGCGTGATGTGCCTCGCACGAGTTTGATCGCGCCACATTTATCAGAGACGATGCGGGGAACTACTTGTTTTAATAAGGGGAAAAGAACCACTTTCTTTATACTTTTTTCCAAAGCAAAAACAGACAACATAAGAATAAAATAGGTTTACTTTATTCTTGTTCTCCCACAAGTCTTGCAAATTACAGGACCATCAGGACTCCCCTCTCTCACATGTGCCTGGATTAATGACTTTCTGACCAACCGACTCCAGGCTGTGAGAGTTGGCTCCCGCCTCTCCTCCACCCGTACGCTGAGCATCGGCTCCCCACAGGGCTGTGTGTTGAGCCCCCTCCTCTTCTGCCTCTACACTCACGATTGCAGACCGGCTCACAACCACAACCGGATTGTCAAGTTCGCCGACGATACCACTGTGGTCGGTCTCATCTCCAATGGCGATGAGGTAGCCTACGGAGAGGAGGTCCTGGAGCTGGTCGACTGGTGCTCTGAGAACAATCTCGCTCTGAACACCAAGAAGACCAACGAGCTCATCATAGACTTCAGAAGGCACAGCCCTGAGCCAACTCCCCTCTTCATCAACGGCGAGCAGGTGGAGAGGGTCCACAGCACCAAGTACCTGGGCGTCCACATCTCTGACCGGATCTCCTGGTCAGAGAACATCACCACCATCGTCAAGAAGGCTCAGCAGCGGTTACACTTCCTGAGAGTCCTCAGGAGGTACAACCTCAACACCGACCTGTTGCTGACCTTCTACCGATCTTCCATTGAGAGTCTACTGACCTACTGCATCGTAGTATGGTTCGGCAGCTCCACCGCCGCTGACAGGGAGAAGCTGCAGAGAGTGGTGAAGGCAGCCCAGAGGATCATCGGCCGCCCTCTCCCCTCCCTTACGGACATCTACACTACCCGCTGCCTCAGCAGGGCTAAGGCCATCTCAGCGGACAGCTCCCACCCTGGCTCCGCCCTGTTTGACCTGTTGCCCTCTGGAAGACGCTACAGGCAAATGAAGACCAGGACAAACAGACTCAAAAACAGTTTCTTTCCCCAAGCCATAGCCGCCCTCAACTCCAGCCGACACTGATGACACTTTTTTTTCCTGCACTACTACTGCACTTTGTCCGCACTACTGTTTCCGATTATTCATCTACCTTTCTATTAGTCGATTACTTGACTTGACTATGTTACTCGTATCTACCTCATGCACTGGATGGAGGTCTCCAATTTCATTGTACTATGTAGAATGACAATAAAGGTTTTCTGATTCTGATTCTGAAGCATACAGGTTCTCATGAATTTCACAGCCTTCTTGGTGTGGCGTAAGTAACTTGTAGCAGTACTAGGGTAATGAGCTTTCCATTTCCCCAGTTTCTTTGGAAAGTGGAACAATGGTTAGCATTCGGGATTCACAGTACGAAGACTCAGATAATTCTAGTCAGGTAGAAAACAATCAGTCTTTTACTGAGGATGAAGCAGGTGATCTTTTTGGCTGCCTGTCGCATACAGACAGACAGACAAATCTACTCACTGTATTATCCCTGGAATTTATTTTTATTGATGACAGCAGCAAAACAGCATATAACAACAAACTGACTCACAGACGCACAGACACAGCAACTACAAGCACGCCTGACTATATTAAAATAATTAAATAATGTCAATGTCGTGTTTATTCAATTTTAGCACTGTCAATTTTGTGTAGACTAGTCTACAGTATTTGTAATATAACGCAATGATTTGTATACTGCAGAATTGGCACCTTTTCAATCAGACATCAAGGCTACGCAGATGAGGCCATTTTCTGCAGAAAAAAAAAATCATGAAAGAACACATTTCTTTTCCCCTGCTGTCTATCCATCTGTCTATTCCACTTAGTGCCTTGTGGCACATAAGGCCTTCACAGAGCGCTTCCACTTGTCACGGTCAGCTGCTGTAGTCCTCGCTTCGGACCATGACTTCCATCCTGATTCTTTCCTTTCTTTCTCAACAGTACACCTCCAAGTGGTCTTCAGTCTTCCTTACCTTCTTTTTCCTTCTGGTGCCCAGGTCATGGCTGTGTTGCAGTCGTTGTTGTGGTCCTGCCGTAGTATGTGTCCAATCATTTTCCATCTATGCATCCTAACTTCTTCACTCACTGGCTCCATTTCAGCTCTTTCTAGTAGGTCTTTAGTGCTGATGTGGTCTTGCCAATGTATGCGGAGTATTCTTCGTAGGCATCGGTTCATGGAACAGATCAATTGCCTTGCTGTCCCCTTTATTCATTTTCCACGTTTCACATCCATACAGCAGTACTGGCACTACTAGCGTCTTATAAAGCTTTAGCTTGGTTCTTTTTGAGATGTCATTGGAGCTCCCGGTCTTTTTGAGTTTGATAAATGCACCTCTTGCTTTTGACAGCCTATTCTTCAGATCTTTCACACCGCCTCCCTCTTTACATACTATTGCTCCCAAGTAAGTGAACTGGTCTACATATTCAATATCTTGCTCATTGATCTTGATTTGTTCCTGTTTTTTTGCATTTATCCTCATTGTTTTTGTCTTTTGTGTATTGATCTTGAGTCCTACTTGCTTGGCTTCTGCATCCATTCGGGTTGTTTTATTCTGCATATGATTTTTTCTAGAGGAGAGTAATGCTACATCATCTGCAAAGTCCAAATCATCAAGTTTTGACGTCAGCTTCCATCTAATTCCATTTTCTCCCTCTTGAACTGTTCTTCTCATAATCCAGTCTATTACAATTAAAAACAAGAACCCTGACATATTGCATCCTTGCTTTACGCCGGTTTTGATGTTGAACCACTCACATAATTCCCGTTGGTCTTCTACCGCACACTGGAAGTCTTCATAAAATAGTCTGACCATTCTCACAATCTTCTCCGGAATCCCATACTTCTTCATGATGATCCACAGGCTTTCGTGATGTACAGAGTTGAAGGCTTTTTTCAAAGTCTACGAAGTTTAGTATAGTGTTGCTCATTTACCTGTTCAATTATGTTTCTCAAATATGAAGACTTGCTCTGTTGTTCCCCTACCTGTCCTGTGACCTGCTTGTTCCTTTCTCAGCCTGCAATCGATTCCAGTTTTATTCAATCTACTATAATCCTGCCCAGTATCTTTCCCACTATGGAGAGCAGGGTTATGCCTCCTGAGTTTTTGCATTCTTTGAGATTACCCTTCTTCACTAGTTTGATGATTAGTCCTCTCTTCCACTTTGTTGGGATCTTCTCATGTTTCCATGCTTTCTGTAACAGTTGGTGTACCTTCATTGCTGAAAACTCTACATCTGCTTTTAATAATTCGGCTGTGATGGAGTCAGTTTCTGCTGCCTTGCCATTCTGCAGTCTTTTTATTGCTTCTTTGACTTCACTTAGTGTTGGTTCATTTACCGTGATCTCTTCAATTCTGTTGCTGAATTCACATTCGTCTTCTTCAGTTATTGGGTTTTCCGGCTCTGTTCTATTTAACACTTCTTTGAAGTGTTCCGTCCATCTCATCTTAATTGCATCCCTTCCACTCATGAGGTTGCATGAGTTGTCTAGTACTGCTGTGCTCTGCCTGGGTCTCTCGTTGCACAGTGTCTTTGTTAGTCCATAAAGTGTCTTCATGTGTTGTTTTCTTGCAGCAGCTTCAGCTTCACTTGCAATGTCCTCCATCCATTTCCTTTTGTCTGCTTATATACGTACTTCTCCTTCACCTCTTTGTTCTTCTCTACATACTTCTCTTTTAGCTGCTTCTTGATTCTTTCAGAATGTGTTCCTGGATCTTCTTATTTATTTCTTCTCTTTGCTCTACAAGGCTCCATGATTCCTCACTGATCCATGGCTTCTTTGTCCGTGGTGTACCCAATACTACCTCCGCTACTTCTGTGTATGCCCTCTCCATTACTTGGACGTCACACTCTACCTCTTCATCTCCTGCTCTTCCTCGCTCTTCCTCTTCCAGTACTTGGTACCTGTTTCTTACATGGATAGTGAAGGTCTTTAACATGTTTTCGTTCTTCAGTTTTGCAATGTCATACTTGATTCTGATGTTTTTCCTTTCTTTTTGTCGTCTCTTCAATCTTAGCTTGATTGTTGTACATTCAAGATAGTGGTCACTTCCAATGTCTGCAGACCTGTGTACTCTTGTATCATTCACTGAGTTCCTAAATTGTTTATTGATTAGTGTGTGATCAATCTGATTCCTGGTCTTTCCATCTGGAGATACCCACGTTGCTTTGTGTATGTCTTTATGTGGAAACAGCGTACCTGTTATGACCAGTTCGTTCATGTCACACATTTTGCACAGCCTTTCTCCGTTGTTATTCAGCCTTCCAAGTCTGTGCTTGCCCATGACCCTGTCGTAATCTTGGTGTCCATCTTCTACTTTGGCATTCATGTCTCCTGTTACAATCAACATGTCATGTTTGTTCCTGCTATCTCTTACATCTTGCAGTCTCGTGTAGAATTCGTCCTTTTATTGCTCTTCTGCATTTTCTGTGGGTGCGTAAATGTGCATAATTGTTAACTTAATGTGTTGGGAGTGGTACCTAGCTTGAATGATTCTTTCGTTCACTGGAGTCCAGTCAATCCGGGCTCTTGCTGCTGCTTTCGACATGAGTATGCCTACGCCTTGTCTATGGTTGTCGTCGTCGCTTCCTGAGTAGATGATGGTTTCTCCTTCTGCCAGTTCCACTCTCCCTTGTCCTGTCCAGTGTGTTTCGCTGATACCCATGATGTCCATTCCTCTGTTGGACATTTCTCTTGCTGCTAGTGTGATGTTGCTGCTTACGTATAGTGTTCGTACATTCCAGTTTCCAATCTGCATGGTGTTTTTCGGGTGCAGCAGTGGTCTATTCGGCCCAAGGGCGTCCTGTTGGCTTTGGCTCCTGTGCGTCATCGTGTCTCTGATTACAGGACTGGCTACAGCGTTCCCCTGATTTGGTGTGTGCGATCTGCTTCTGGCTTCAGTAATAATGTTTTTTTTTCCAGGAGCAGGATATCAGCCCACAGCCCAACCCCCAACCTGGAGGGCCAGTGGAATCACTCTTTGTCTGGTCTCTACCCTTCGACCTGTTCGGCATGGGTGACCCTGCCAGGAGTGCAATACTTCTGCCGACATAGCTCTAGGGGTCATGGAGACACGCAAACCACCCCACCACTGGATTCAGTCGGGATGGTCTTTTCCCCTGCAGAGTAAAGTTTTTTGTTCAGCACTTTAGTTCCATCTTTTAATAGCAATTATTTTGCACGGGGGGGGGGGGGGGGGGGGGGGGGGAACCCAATATATGGTTACTTTGTTGCTTGGTTCAATTCCTTAGTTGTTGAGCTAGGATAATGAATCTTTTATACATGCATTTAAATTTTTCGTATCAAAAATGGAATATTGTAACGGCACAAATTTTCCATGGATGCACATATTTTGTCCATATTTAAAATACCACTGTATTCAACTTTAGCTTGAGGAATATTAGTAAACAAGTAATTTCAGTTCGATAAAGACCAAGATTATTTTCCTCACAAAACACGCAAGAGCATGTGCAGTTAGAAAAAGGTAACCTGATCACGTTTATGAGCCAATGTATTTAGGTTAGAAAAGAGGTAAGAGAAAATAATCTTTTTCTGAACTTAACAAACCCAATTAAGGGCATACTCGGATTTCACCACACTTACATTACTTACATTAAGTTAAAGTTGATGTACCAGTATGTAACTTTTGTAACCATTACGATGTACACATAAATAAACAATTATTAATATATCAGCCAGCTCTACGAAGAACAGTATTTTTAAAAAGACATTTGTTTAATCTTTATATTTGCCAGTTTGACTTTTTCATAGTCAGTTTTCATATTAATATATATACATACATATATATATAGTATATATATATATATATATATATATATATATATATATATATATATATATATACATACATACATATATATATATACACACATACATATTGTTGGATTTTGTCCACAATTTAGGGAGCGCGGTATCTGCGCCACACGGCAAAAGCCATTGCCAGTCACCTGTTATCCAATTTACTCACTGCGTGCTCGTTTGATTTCTTCAGATTTAGGAAAATGCTAAGACACTGAAGCAGAAATTACACTTACACAGGTTGGTTGAGTTCAATCACAATTCTTGTTAAGAAAGCTCTGTTTTCAGGAAAGAACAATACAGCGCTGGGCCCTTCGTGCGACCATGCTCAAGAGCAGAAAGTCTCCATTCAGAAAGGCAACGTTCAAGATTCTTTGGTCAGCTTATATTCAGTTGCACATTGTGGGCCGAGTTTGATGGGTGATGAGACTTTGGGGTGGGGCAAGTTCGCAGTAGAGTTTGATTCCATGGGAGTGGGTGCTGGTTCGGTGAGAGCTGGTTTCGTGGGGTTGGGTGCTGATCATGGGCGATTCGATGTGTGTGGGGGCTGTTGTTTTCCATCCCATCTTTCGGCCTTGGCGATCACCTTGGCTGTTTTCCTCCTGGCGTTCTCCCTCTGGCAACTTTGCTGGTTTTATCTCCAAATGACCTTACTGTAAACATTCTCCTCCATTCTTGCACATACACTGTCGCACCTCATCCATTCATTTTGTCATTTTGTACGGAATTATGTGAGTTTTTGGCTGTGACATCATCAATTTAATTTTCATCACTTACCATGTTTTTGTTTGTTTGTTCTTTTGATACTTCATGTACTTGCTTACGTCATCATATTCTTAGTTTAATCATGCTTTCAACCATATCTTTTCTTTGTTAGGCAAAATATTTCCCTCTGTCCAGAACGTTCAGTAGTAATCGAAAACTGGCGTCTAGCATTAGTCAAAACATAAAATACAATCAAGTACTGAATATTTTTAGACGACTTTGGCAGTGACCGTGATTTAGAAAATCATCAGGCATGCATTAAACAGTTCCTTAAGGGTCATTAAGCTATTCAGGCAATATATAAAAAAAACATTCGTTATTTCAAAGTGCTCAGAAATATATATCAGATCATAAAGTTATAAAAACCTTTCTCATTACCATTTATCAAAAATGTCTTGTTATGTCTTCTTTATTGATTTGGTGTGTAGGTATAATTATATGCTTAAAATGTTTCTTTTATTGATTTAATATGTGAATGTACTTGTCTGCTTATGTACTTTATTGAATGAGGTTTGAGCATAGGCAGGGCTTTTTGTATTTCGACCCAATTCCTTCACTATATACTATATATATATATATATATATATATATATATATATATATATATATATATATATATATATATGTACATACATTATATATATACATACATACATCCATCCATCCATTTTCTGAACCGCTTAGTCCCCACGGGGGTCGCGGGCGTGCTGGAGCCTATCCCAGCCGTCATCGGGCAGTAGGCGGGGGACACCCTGAACTGGTTGCCAGCCAATCGCAGGGCACACAGAGACAGACAACCAATCGCACTCACACTCACACCTAGGGACAATTTGGAGTCTTCAATCGGCCTACCAAGCATGTTTTTGGAATGTGGGAGGAAACCGGAGTGCCCGGAGAAAACGCGGGCCCGGGGAGAACATGCAAACTCCACACAGGGAGGGCCGGAGGTGGAATTGAACCCGCACCCTCCTAACTGTGAGGCGGACGTGCTACCCAGTGCGCCACCGAGCCGCCCCTATATACATACATACGTATATATATATATACATATATATATACATATATATACATACATACATATATACATATAAATATATACATACATACATACATACATATGTACATATATATATATATATATATACATATATATATGACATTTTTCAGCCATATCAGCCATCTCTACTAAGAACAGTATTTTTGAAAAGACATTTGTTTAATCTTTATATTTGCCAGTTTGACTTTTTCATAGTTTTGTTGTAAAATATTTAAAAAAACAAATATATATATATATATATATATATCCATCCATCCATCCATCCATCCATCCATCTTCTTCCGCTTATCCGGGGTCGGGTCGCGGGGCAGCAGCTTTAGGAGGGACTCCCGGACTTCCCTCTCCCCAGCCACTTCATCCAGCTCATCCCGGGGGAACCCAAGGCGTTGGTTCGGCACTTTACAAGCACCGCGGATGAGATCGCGGGGCCGCATTCGACTTCCAGCGGCCGGTGCACATGCGCACGCCGCCCGGCACCGCCGAAAGGCCGTGCGCATGCGCCAAGTGGCCGAAAATAGCCCCGGCCCAGCGGTTCGGCACTTTACAACCCAGGCCAGCTGAGAGACATAGTCTCTCCAGCGCGTCCTGGGTCGTCCCCGGGGTCTCCTACCGGTGGGACATGCCCGGAACACCTCCCCAGAGAGGGGTCCAGGAGGCATCCTGATAAGATGCCCGAGCCACCTCATCTGGCTCCTCTCAACGTGGAGGAGTAGCGACTCTACTCCGAGTCTCTCCCAGATGACCGAGCTTCTCACCCTATCTCTAAGGGAGAGCCCGGACATCCTGCGGAGAAAACTCATTTCGGCCGCTTGTATCCGAGATCTCGTTCTTTCGACCCATAGCTCGTGACCATAGGTGAGGGTAGGAGCACAAATCGACCGGTAAATTGAGAGCTTTGCCTTTTGGCTCAGCTCTCTCTTCACCACAACGGACCGGTACAGGGTCCGCATTACTGCCGACGCTGCACCGATCCGCCTGTCGATCTCACGCTCCATCCTCCCCTCACTCGTGAACAAGACTCCAAGATACTTGAACTCCTCCACTTGGGGCAGGATCTCATCCCCGATCCGGAGAGGGCATTCCACCCTTTTCCGATCGAGGACCATGGACTCGGATTTGGAGGTGCTGACCCTCTTCCCGACCGCTTCACACTCGGCTGCGAACCGTTCCAGCGAGAGCTGGAGATCACGGCCTGAAGAAGCCAACAGCACCACGTCATCTGCAAAAAGCAGAGACATGATGCTGAGGTCCCCAAACCGGACCCCCTCAACGCCTCGGCTGCGCCTAGAAATTCTGTCCATAAAAATTATGAACAGAATCGGTGACAAAGGGCAGCCTTGGCGGAGTCCAACCCTCACTGGGAACGAATCCGACTTACTGCCGGAAATGCGGACCAGACTCTGGCATCGGTGATACAGGGACCGAACCGCCCTTATCAGTTGACTCGGCACCCTTCTTAAAGAGGGGAACCACCACTCCAGTCTGCCAATCCAGAGGCACTGTCCCCGATGTCCACGCAACGTTGTAGAGGTGTGTCAGCCATGACAGCCCCACAACATCCAGAGCCTTTAAGAACTGCGGGCGATCTCATCCACCCCCGGGGCCTTACCACCGAGGAGGTTTTTAACTACCTCAGTGACTTCGACCCCAGAGATTGGAGAATCCGCCTCAGAGTCTCCAGGCCCTGCTTCCTCAATGGAAGGCGTGTAGGTGGAATTGAGGAGGTCTTCGAAGTATTCTCCCCACCGACTCACGACGTCCCGAGTCGAGGTCAGCAGCACGCCATCCCCACTGTAAACAGTGTTGACGTTGCACTGCTTCCCCCTCCTGAGACGCCGGATGGTGGACCAGAATTTCCTCGAAGCCGTCCGAAAGTCATTCTCCATGGCCTCACCAAACTCCTCCCACGTCCGGGTTTTTGCCTCAGCAACCGCCGAAGCCGCCCATCCGGTACCTGTCAGCTGCCTCCGGAGTCCCGCAGGCCAAAACGGCCCGATAGGACTCCTTGTTCAGCTTGACGGCATCCCTTACCGCCGGTGTCCACCAGCGGGTTTGGGGATTGCCGCCACGACAGGCACCAACGACCTTACGGCCACAGCTCCGGTCGGCCGCCTCAACAATGGAGGCGCGGAACATGGTCCACTCAGACTCAATGTCCCCCACCTCCCCCGGGACGTGGGAAAAGCTCTGCCGGAGGTGGGAGTTGAAACTCTTCCTGACGGGAGATTCTGCCAGACGTTCCCAGCAGACCCTCACAGAGCGTTTGGGTCTGCCAGGTCGGACCGGCATCTTCCCCCACCATCGGAGCCAACCCACCACCAGGTGGTGATCAGTTGACAGCTCCGCCCCTCTCTTCACCCGAGTGTCCAAAACATGCGGCCGCAAATCCGATGACACGACTACAAAGTCGATCATCGAACTGCGGCCTAGGGTGTCCTGGTGCCAAGTGCACACATGGACACCCTTATGTTTGAACATGGTGTTCATTATTGAAAATCCGTGTCGAGCACAGAAGTCCAACAATAGAACACCGCTCGGGTTCAGATCAGGGGGGCCGTTCCTCCCAATCACGCCCTTCCAGGTCTCACTGTCATTGCCCACGTGAGCATTGAAGTCACCCAGTAGAACGATAGAGTCCCCAGAAGGAGCGCTCTCCAGCACTTCCTCCAGGGACCCCAAGAAGGGTGGGTACTCTGAGCTGCTGTTTGGTGCATAGACACAAACAACAGTCAGGACCTGTCCCCCCACCCGAAGGCGGAGGGAGGCTACCCTCTCGTTCACCGGGGTGAACCCCAATGTGCAGGTGCCCAGCCGGGGGGCAATAAGTATACCCACACCTGCTCGACGCCTCTCACCGTGGGCAACTCCAGAGTGGAAGAGAGTCCAGCCCCTCTCGAGAGGGCTTGTACCGGAACCCAAACTGTGTGTGGAGGCTAGTCCGACTATATCTAGTCGGAATCTTTCTGCCTCGCACACCAGCTCGGGCTCCTTTCCAGCCAGAGAGGTGACATTCCATGTCCCAAGAGCCAGCTTCTGCAGCCGGGGATCAGACCGCCAAGGTCCCTGCCTTTGGCTGCCGCCCAGCTCACATTGCACCCGACCCCTTCGGCCCCTCCCACAGGTGGTGAGCCCATGGGAAGGGGGACCCACGTTTCCATTTCGGGCTATGCCCGGCCGGGCCCCATGCGCGAAGGCCCGGCCACCAGACGCTCGCCTTCGAGCCCCGCCTCCAGGCCTGGCTCCAGAGGGAGGCCCCAGTGACCCGCGTCCGGGCGAGGGAAAACAAAGTCCATTTATGTTTTTCATCATAAGGGGCTTTATATAATATAATATATATATATATATTGAAATGCTATTACGACGACATCATCAGTAGGGTAAAACTAAGTTGTCTCACGACTGTTAGTACACACAAAATATAGTCATTGTACATGACACGGGCCAGTAGTGACACTGTCGTGTTTACATTCTTCTTTGCAGAGGTCTGTCCTGAAGTATATACTGTATGTATGTACCGGATTTTTCAGACTACAAGTCGCGTTTTTTTTCATAGTTTGGGTGGGGGGGGGCGACTTATACTGAGGAGCGACTTATACGTGAATTCTTTCACAAATTTTCCAAATTCGAATAAAAAAAAAGTGAAACCGTGATAAACGAACCAGGATGTCGCAAGGGATTACTGTAATTTGAACTGCAAGTGACGTCAGCGGCGCGGCGCGGTGCGGCGGTTGTTTACATAAAGGACAAAGGATTTGATCACGGGATGACGAAGATGGCGAAGGGCCCCACATACTACCGGCATCATTAGCGGCTTTGTTTGTAAGTGACACGGAGGACGAAGAGTTTGAAGGATTTAATGATTTGGAGTGACACAGAAGGTTTGAAAAACTATTATGGCTTTTACGCACGCCCGGTCCTACTCTACAGAGCTTTCTTTCACCTCCGTGGATGGAAGTCGGGGGCCGGCGTTTGGCCGAGTGGCTGTCCGTGGACGGCGGATGGGGCTCGGACACTGCTCCTACGCACGCCCGGTCCTATTCTACGAAGCCCTCTTCCACCTCCGTGGCTGGAAGTCGGGGGCCGGCGCTCGGCAGCTAGCTGTCCGGGGACGGTGGGTGGGGTTCGGACACTGCTCCTACGCACGCCCGGTCCTACTCTACGGAGGTTCCAGCCACCTTCGTGGCTGGAATTGCCATCTCCGGGGATGGAAGTCCACGCCGCCACATGCCTGGAACTCCACGCCGGTGCTTGGGGCCGTGTGGCGGTGAACTATTTATGTTATAGTTATTTGATATATATTATTTCGTGTAGCAACTTGTAGATGTTTTTATCGTTACAGTTCAGTAGTTGTTGGCTCATTGAACTTTTGTTTTGTTAAATAAAGAGCCGTTTACCAAACCCACGGCTTTCCTGGTACTTTGTTAACGCTACAATATAGTTATATACTAGATCTGTGGAATAACGACTAGGCTGACGTCAGCGGCGCACGCCCGTCGTTGACAAAGGACGAGGAATTTGATCGATGGATTTAGAGTGACACAGATGGTTTGATAATATTGTTGTTTATATCAAAGTCAAAGTCAAAGTCAGCTTTATTGTCAATTTCTCCACATGCCAAAGACACACAAAGAAACCGAAATTTCGTTCCCCCCTATCCCACGGTGACAAGACATGGCTCACAACAGACAAACAAGTAAACAAGTATAACAAAAGTGTGCTGAATAAATAATGAATAAATAACACAACAATAAATAAATAAATAAGAGGAGCAGAAAAAAAGGAGCAAGTGCGCGTACAGCAGACATTCCCGAGAATAGCGCAACAGTGCCGCACGCTACGCAGAAGGGGGTAGCGAGTTCAGGGCCCTAACAGCCTGGAGAAAGAAGCTGTTGGCGAGTCTGGTGGTGCAGGAGCGCAGGCTCCTGTACCTCTTCTCAGAGGGCAGAAGGTCAAACAAAGAGTGAGCCGGGTGACTCACATCTCTGGCAATCGAGGTTGCCTTGCGGGCGAGATGGGAGGTGTAAATGTCCTTCAGGGAGGGGAGCGAAGCACCAATAATCTTACCAGCCGTATTCACTATGCGCTGCAGGGCCTTCAAGTTCTTTTCAGTGCAGTTACCACCCCAGACAGCGATGCAACTGGTGCCACGGTAGAATGTAGACAGGACTGAGGAGCACATGCACGCCTGAGCTTCCGCAGGAAGTACAGGCGGCGCTGAGCTTTCTTTGCCAGTGATGAGGTGTTTGCGGACCAGGAGAGGTCCTCACTGATGTGCACCCCCAGGAACTTGGTGCAGCTCACCCTCTCCACCACAGCACCGTCGATGATCAGCGGCAGGTGTGTTGTGTGACCCTTCCGGAAGTCAACAATGATTTCCTTGGTCTTATTGACGTTCAGCAGGAGGTTGTTTTCCCTGCACCACGTGGTCAGAAGGTCAACTTCCGACCTGTACCGAGTCTCGTCGCCCTTCGTGATGAGACCCACCAGAGTCGTGTCGTCAGCAAACTTCACTATGCGGTTGTCGCTGTAGGTCGCAGTGCAGTCATGCGTCAGCAGGGTGAAGAGCAATGGACTGAGCACGCAGCCCTGGGGGCCCCCCGTGCTCAGCGTGATGCTGGCGGAGATTTTGTCGCCAACACGCACCACCTGAGCCCTCTGACAGGGGAAGTCCAGTAGCCAGTTGCAGAGGGAGGTACTGAGGCCCAGCTCGTCGAGTTTGCAGATGAGTCGCTGCGGCACAATGGTGTTGAAGGCAGAGCTGAAGTCCACAAACAGCAACCTCACATATGAGTCCTTTCTCTCCAGGTGGGTGAGGGCCGAGTGGAGGGCAGAGCAGATGGCATCCTCAGAGGACCGCTTGGCACGGTACGCAAACTGGAAAGGGTCAATGGTGGGGGGGGAGAACGGACTTGATGTGCTCCATGACAAGCCGCTCAAAGCACTTCATGATGATGGGCGTCAGTGCCACGGGGCGGTAGTCATTGAAGCAGGACGGTGCAGGTTTCTTCGGCACAGCAACGATGGTGGCAGCCGTGAAACACGAGGGGACGATGGCCTGCTGCAGGGAAACGTTAAAGATGTCCGTGAAGACACCCGACAGCTCCCCAGCGCAGTCCTTCAGCGCTCGACCCGGGATGTTGTCAGGGCCCGCCGCCTTACGGGTGTCAATAGCGGCAAGCGCCCTCCTCACACCGTCGGCAGAGAGGCGCAGGGGCTGCTCGTGTGGGGGGGGGGGAGTGGTCTTCAGCGGGCAAGTGCTGTTCTGGGCGTCGAAGCGAGCAAAGAAGCGGTTCAGATCGTTCAGCAGACGGACGTCGCCCTCACAGCTCCTCGGCGCGGGCTTGTAGTCCGTGATGGTCTGAATGCCCCGCCAAAGGCTACGTGCGTCCTTGCTGTCCTTGAAGTGGGTGGAGACCTTGCACGAGAACGCCTTCTTCGCTTCTTTGATGCCTCGGGACAGGTCGGCCCTCGCTGTCCTCAAGCCATCCTCATCCCCCGCTCTGAAAGCCTTGTCCCTTGCCCTCAACAGTCTGAGGACAGCCCCCGTCAGCCACGGCTTCCAGTTCGCGCGAGTGACGACGGATTTCGAGCAAGTCACATCATCGATGCACTTCGTGATGTAAGAGGTAACAGAGTCAGTATACTCCTCTATGTCCGTCCGATCGTTGTAGGTGGCTGCCTGCTTAAACAAGTCCCAGTCAGTGGTGTCGAAGCAGTCACGAAGTGCATCGGAGGCACCCTCAGGCCACACCCGAACCCGCCTCCGAACCGGCCTGGATGCCTTTACCAATTGTCTGTATGCGGGCAAAAGCAAAACGGTGAGATGGTCAGAAAGCCCCAGATGGGGGAGGGGGGTGGCTTTGAAAGCTCCCTTTTGCGCCGAGTAGACTAGGTCCAGGAAGCTGTCTCCACGTGTCGGAAAAGTAACATGCTGGTGAAGCCTCGGGAAAACAGACTTCAGGTTGGCATGATTGAAGTCTCCAGCGAAGATGGTGAAATCGTCAGGGTGCGCTGTTTGCTGTTCACTGACAGCCTGGTACAGTTCACCAAGCGCCGCGATCCTGTCGCCTTCGATGTTGGAAGGCGGGATGTATACCGCGACTAGCAGAATCGCGGTAAATTCCCTCGGCAGATAAAAAGGACGGCACTTAATGATCACAAACTCCACAAGCGGCGAGCAGTGCTTACATACCACCACAGAGTCCCGGCACCATTCTTCTCGGATGTAGACGCATATTCCACCTCCTCGCGACTTTCCCCCTCGTACAATGGCACGGTCCGCCCGATAGCACGCTAGCCGCTCCAGATGCACGGCAGAGTCCGGAATGTTGTCACTCAACCAGGTCTCGGTGAACACGAGCACACAGCAGTTCCGCACCGTCCGGTTTGTAGACCTCAGCAGGCGAACGTAATCCATTTTGTTGTCCAGCGATCGAACATTCGCCAGAAGAATGGAGGGCACCGCCGGGCGCGCTGGGTTGGCCGCCAGCCTGGCCCGGACGCCTCCGCGCTTGCCCCTCTTCTGCCTCCTCGCACACTGTTTCCGACGGCTCCCAACCGGGGGAGGAATAGCGGGTGAGGTCGGCGACGTTTCAGGACGTAGCAGTCCGAGCGCCTTTAATGTCGACGCTTCAAAGTCCAGAATGCCGCAAAACCCACTTCTGCCGATGTCGAGCAGAACCTGCCTGCTGTACTTGTAGTACGATAAAGCACGACGAGACGAACACATAAGACTGTCGGACGAACACTCATTAGACGAACAAATCACCGTACTGACGGGACAGAGAGCGGCCGCTGCGTGTGCACGCGCCGCCATCTTGAAAACCAAGATATATATGATAGTTATTTGATCTATTTTACTTTGTGTAGCAACTTGTATATGTTTTTATCGTTACAGTTCAGTAGTTGTTGGCTCATTGAACTCTTGTTTGTTAAATAAAGAGCCGTTTACCAAACCCACGTCTTCCCTGGTACTTTGTTAACGCTACAATATAGTTATATACTACATCTGTGGAATAACAACGAGGCTGACGTCAGCGGCGCACGAGCGGTGTTGTTGACAAAGGATGAGGAATTTGATCGATGGATTTAATGATTTGGAGTGACACAAATCGTTTGATGATACTGTCGTTTATATGATAGTTATTTGATATATACTTTATATATCGTTATATGGGTCTGTGGAACATTTAGAACTGCAACTCACGACGAGTCCGACGTCAGCGCCGCGGCGCATACAGGTCATCGTTTACATAAAGGATGATCGATGGATTTAATGAATAGGAGTGACACAGATGGTTTTATAAGCGTGTTATTTATATAAAAGTTATTTGAATAACTCTGAATGTTACGTCAGGCCCGTTCTCAGCTCTTTGCTTGTGTTTATGTCACGTTAGCATACCTATCGTTTAGCCTGTTGTTGCTCGTTCATGTCTGTTCTTGGTGTTGGATTTTGTCAAATAAATTTCCCCCAAAATGCGACTTATACACCGGAGCGACTTATATGTTTTTTTTTCCGCTTCATTGTGCATTTTATGGCTAATGCGACGTATATTCCAGAGCTACTTTTAGTCTGAAGAATACGTATATATATTTATATATATACATCCGGATCGCAAACAAACCCATGGCAGATGATAGCGACAGCTCCGTTTCTAGCGGCAATATTAGCATTATTTTATCCAATTCAGAAACCTCTTTTGACGCAGAATATGATGAATCTAGCAGTTCACTTGGGCTGAGCTGAGCACATTTTCTGAATTGTGCGAGTCCCGTCACTCTGGTTAGGTTGGCATAGTAAAAAGTGCTCTTGGGGGCTTTAGAATGCCGAGTTGATCTCGGCACATGAAGAAATGACCACCTGCAACGTTTGGTTTAGGTTTTATAACCATTTTTAATTTTATTGCTTAAATCGCATTTTCTCGACGAGCTGAGCACGTTTTCTGAATTGTGCCTCTCCCGTCACTGTGGTTAGGTTGGCATAGTAAAAAGAGTAGAGTGCCGAGTTGACCACTGCGCATGGAGAAATGAACATCTGCAGCGTTTGGTTTAGGTTTTAGGCGCATTTTTAATTTTATTGCTTAAATCGCATGTTTTCGACGAGCTGAGCACGTTTTCTGAATTGTGCCCCTCCCGTCAAGCTTCGACATACTTTTCAAAGTCAAAGTCTCAAAGTCAAAGTCTCCTTTATTGTCAATTCCTCCACATGTCAAGACACACAAAGAGATCGAAATTACGTTTCTCACTATCCCAGGGTGACAAGACAGAGTTCACAACGCACATACAAGTAAACAACACAGGAAAAATAAAACAAGAAGATGAACAATAAGAGTGATAGCACGCTAGCCGCTCCCGATGCACAGCAGAGTCCGGAAAGAAACTAAAGCATTTGATACTGTCGACCATAAGATCCTTATCGCTAAGCTAGAGAGATATGGAGTGAAGGATTCTGCCCTGAAATGGTTTACAAACTATCTTGCCAACAGAGAACAATATGTATATTTAAATGGTTGTTCTTCCAACAGATCTAAAATACTATTTGGGGTCCCACAGGGCTCAATATTGGGTCCTCTATTATTTTTGGTGTACATAAATGATTTTTCCATGTCTTGTTCAAATTTTCTCCCTTTGTTATTTGCGGACGATACCAACCTCATTGCCACCCACGATGATTTTAATTCCCTCATTGCAAGTGTGAATGCTGAGTTGTACGCTATTACAAAATGGTTCAAAATAAATAAGTTGACACTAAATATAAAAAAATGTAACTTCGTGATCTTCTGCAATATAAACAAATCTTACCCCAAAGAACAGACCAAAATTTACATAAACAATAACGAAATCCATCAAGTTACTAGCACCAAATTCCTAGGAGTTATAGTAGACGAACACTTAAATTGGTCCGAACACATTGATTTGGTTTGCAAAAGATCTATGAAGATGCTAGGTATTTTACGAAAAGTTTGTCCCTTGGTCCATCCTTCTGCTCATCTCACTCTGTATTATAGTTTCCTGTTTCCTTTACTCAATTACTGCAACATAATCTGGGCAGCCACATATCCAACATACCTCAACAAATTACTCATCTTACAAAAGAAGTTCCTAAGAATAATCTCTTTTTCAAATAGATATGAACCATCGGCACCACTGTTTAGAAATTATTCATTACTGCCAATTGATAAAGTAAACATTCATCAAACCTGTCTACTCATCCATAAATACATATATAGGAAACACTGTCTTCCAGCCACTTTTCATAATTTCTTCACATTTGCATCAGACTTTCATTCTTATCCAACAAGTCAGAGGGACAATCTTCACCCACCTTTCTGTCGAACGTCACACCATCAATATAATATTCACTTTAGAGGGCCTTCACTCTGGAATAAGCTACCAATCCATATCCGATCCATATCTGCACAGGCTGCTTTTACAAAGCACCTGAAACACCACCTTCTCCACTCATTATCCTACTAGTCCATAATTACTCCACCACACTCAGCTGATCCATACTATGATCATCAACTTAATCCACAATTCTGACTCAGATTCTTCCTTGTTTTGTTTTGTTATTTTCTGTTTACAGTTCTTCTGTTCCCTTTTAGCTATTCCTATCTGTTGTCTCTTTAATCGCTTCAACATCGATAAGTGTTTCGCTTGTTTCTTATTTTTGTATCGTGTATCTGTTTATGTATGTATACATACACACTCGTATATATGCATATATAAATATGAAAGCTTGTTATGCTTTTGTTTATTTACATATATATATATATATATATATATATATATATATATATATATATATATATATATATATATATATATATATATATATATATTCTTTTCTTAAACACTTGAATGACAATTGACTGCACAGCACTTTGTTTGTTTCTGCACTTTGTTTGTATATATAACAGGAGTGGAGCTTCTTACAAGCCCTAGGCTTCGTCTCCCTCCTTGCACTGTTATTTGTGCTAAACAATAAACTAAACTAAACTAAACTAAGACGACAGTCAACCAAGCCACTGTGAACACGAGCACACAGCAGGCACGCACTGTCCGGTTCGTGGATCCTATCAGGCGAACGTCGTCCCGCGAACGAACGTACGCACGCCAGGAGAATGGAAGGCACGGCTGGGCGAGCTGGGTTGGCCGCAAGCCTGGCCCGACGTCTCCGCGCTGGCCACTCTTCTCTTTTTGTTTACATTCGCTGAAGCTAAACGCGTACAACTTGAGACGTCATGAGACGTCACTTCCAGCTGGCGGCTCGGTGCAGTCAAACTCGTCTGCGCGGCAAATTTAAATTATATTTTTCAGAGCAACAGCTTCCTTTTCGTTGTTTCGATCGTCAATTTATATTTATAAGCCCATAAGCTAACTAAAACCGATTTATACATATATCGGTGTCTCTGGGCCTTTAAAGAATCCTGGTATCGACTGAGTATGTTGCTGTGATCGTGTTGTCCGATCGCGGTTTGCTTCGTGTGCGCGCCGTTTTATTGACAGCTCCGGCGCGCTCATAATCGATGTATGTTGCTGTGATCGTGTGCGCCTTTGACACAAAGCGAGTATATACGTACATTTCATTGTAACTACTGTCCACTGTTGTGCCATTTGTCCGATCGCGGTTTGCTTCTTGTGCGCGCCGTTTGATTGACAGCACCGGCGCGCTCCTTTTGATTGACAGCACCGGCGCGCTCCTTTAAGTTTGCCTCGCATTGTACGAGTAGCCGTTACGCAGCGCCACGCCAAATGTATTTTGTTGTCTCGATCGATGACTTATGCTTGGTGTGTTGCCGAGAGTATTTCATTTATGGTTATTCAATTGTATTTTTTGCCAATAATTCAGTAAAGCAATCAAAACTGAACCACGTCTTCCCTCCTGTGTTGACCGACACCCGGGGCCGAAAAGAGCATAACCATCCGAGCCAACCATATACAGTCCTCAGGTTCCCCAACAATAGCGGTAGCAGTTTGCATTATTTTATTGCAATGTTTTTCCTCATCCAGATTTGTTTCCAGACTACAGTTACAGTTAGACTTCACTTTGATGGTTAATGCAGTTATTGCAATTTTGTTGTTTTATCACAGTAGTAGGTTTATTTACATTTCAAAAACCAGAAACCATTAATTTACAAATCTGATTGCACTTATTTTACATATTTAAATGTTCAGATATTAAGATGTGATAGACAGTTTTTGTATGATTTGAATGAGGCAAAATATCATGCTTTTTCTCTCGAATATATTGTTATAATCATTTGTTTCAGATGTACTGTAATTATTTTCTGTATAAAAATTAAATTTGGTGTTCAAAAAGTATTTTTTCAAACTTGAGTCAATGAGTCTTTTTTCAAACTTGAGTCTTGAATAGGAGGGTGCGGGTTCGATTCCACCTCCGGCCCTCCCTGTGTGGAGTTTGCATGTTCTCCCCGGGCCCGCGTGGGTTTTCTCCGGGCACTCCGGTTTCCTCCCACATTCCAAAAACATGCTTGGTAGGCCGATTGAAGACTCCAAATTGTCCCTAGGTGTGAGTGTGAGTGCGATTGGTTGTCTGTCTCTGTGTGCCCTGCGATTGGCTGGCAACCAGTTCAGGGTGTCCCCCGCCTACTGCCCGATGACGGCTGGGATAGGCTCCAGCACGCCCGCGACCCCCGTGGGGACTAAGCGGTTCAGAAAATGGATGGATGGATGGAGTCTTGAATTGTCTTATATTCGGGCCAATACGGTGTATATATATATATATATATATATATATATATATATATATATATATATATATATATATATATACACAGAGAGAGAGAGAGATCAATATGAAATTATTTTGTCGTGGTGTACTTTTTAGACAATTTGCAGACCTAACCTTAAATCTAAGAAAACGCTTTGTGTGGCCAGAATCTCAATCCAGCTGCCATCTTACCTGTACAGTTTGACACCAGCCTCCCTCTCCATCTCAGCCCACAGTTCATAGCTTTCACCCATCATTTGTGTGTAGAAGTCCTGCTCGTAAGCCTTACGGATTATACGGGTTTGGCCATGGGAGCTCCCTCGAGTGTGAGGTAGAGTAAACTAAAATCAGAAAAGCATGGGAAAAAATTATAGTTGGTGTGGGATGGGATGCGACGGATGATAGAATGGTTAGTTAAAAGCCATGTGAAACAATTGCACAGCTGCAAGAAGTACGGACAGACGTAACAGAGGCAGAGAATGATATTTCCCCTTACTGTTAATTATTTCAGTCCCAAATGCAGGGTCACAGACAAAAGTTTGATTTTAGTAAGAATGCAGATGAGTTCTCAGTTGGGGGTGTAGGTTGCATAGAGCAGTCTCGAGAAAAATATGGTATATTCTTTGATCAAATCAGTGCTTAGTGTAAATGATACAAATAGGATTTATGGAATTCAAAACGCTGTCTTTGGCAACTTGATGAAAGGAAAGTGCAAATAGTACACAACACAGTGAGGTTAGCTCTAGAACATCTCATTGTAGCTGTCGAAACAAATGATCTAAAGGTCTAGGGTTGGCTACTTTTCCACATCTGCCAAAAGGATTGAAAATTGCAGCAGTTTGTGATCAACATTGACACAAATAAAAAGGTAACACTGTTACATCACCAATTCATCATCCCACAGGGTCTGCACCTGTGGGGACCATGGTCATGAGATGCTATGGTGGGTGTCCCTTATCAACTTCATATATGAAAAATGGCAATAGTTATTGTATATAAATAAGAACGTCACCAGATGTTTGCATACTTTTCCGACAGCTCATTCATTCAACTCATAGGGTCCGCACCTGTGGGGACCATGGTCATGAGATCCCATGGTGGGTGTCCCTTATTAGTTAATTTCACATGTGAAAAATGGCAATACTAATCGTATTTTAAATAATAACGTCACCAGACATTTGCATACTGTTCCGACAGCTCATTTATTCAACTCATGTATTCTCTGCCATGCTGATTTTTGAAAGAAATAATCATGCTTGATATTCATTACAAATACTATCCCAGATTCATTGATAGGAACAGAAGTTTAATATTCTCCGTGCAGCTTAACATCATCAACACATGCTTAGATGAATGCTTCTTGCATTTGTGGCATGGCATCGAAGTATTTTTGTGTAATGTTACTGTGTGGAAAACGAGGTAAAGTGGAACTCATAATCTGCACTATGGGCAAAATCTTGTTAATGAAAACCACCACCTAGCTGTGGGAATGCGAGAACCTATTGGCGACTGAGTGCTTTGAGTTATCAGTTTTCCGATACAAGATAAAGAAAGGCAGCTGTTGATTGGTTCGATATGATACACCCCTTACTGCACTGGTTACAGCAATAGAGACTACATTTCCACAGTTCCGTTCATTCTGAAACTCAGAATTGTGCAAAGATCAACATCATAAGTTATTCAATAACGTTGTTCAGAAAAAAATCGGCACTCTACATTGGATTGATTTATGATTTAATTAAAATACTATTTAAAAGCAGAATTTAGTGTATGCCGAATGCTTAAAAAGTAATAATAATAGATTATTCAACAATATATTATTATTAATATAATTATTATTGATTATTCTTATACAAACACAACTACTTAATGCGTACTCAACCCATGCAACAGAATCCCCATGCCTCATCCACAGCATGCATGCATGCGCAACATGATACAACTAAGGAGAGAAAAGTTGTTTTTTTCGACGTTGAAATTCAGCTTGACAGAAACCAAGTCCTCAAACTGTCACGTGTAATTGCAACAAGATATCGTTTGACACACCTGCTCAAGGAGAAGAGTTTTCCTTTTCCTTTTCACCAGCTGGTAAGATGTAAAAGATCCTTGGATTCCAGCACCGATTACGATGTAGTCATAACACTCAAACGTAGACATCCCGGATAAATAAGCTGCAACACTGAAGTTTGCTGACTTCTTCAACGCCGCTAGCGCCACCCTTTAAAGTTGCAGTAGGTGGAGTAAAAGTGAAATGTTCAGTTATATTTCTCATGAACTGTCAGTTGGGCAAAAACAACGTACTGCATGAGGTTGCCCCAACGCCCAACTGCAAGGGAATTTGTCTTAAAGATTTGATCGGGGACATTCTCAAGTGTGTTCGCTCAGGTTGCGTTAGTCCTTACTTAAACAGAGAAATTATCTGCAGCCATTCACTTGGGACTGATCACATGAACTGCCAGTGCAGTGGTGGGATAGAGCAACACTGTCTTCTATTGGTAAAAATACAGTACTACAAGAGGAGGCCATTTTCCATCTGCGTTATAAATTTATTAATTTACTTCCGCTGATCGTATGAAAACGTAGACAAATGTACAAGATGGTTCAAACTGCAAATTGTATTCTGCAGTACAATGTTGGACTATAGAGGACTATTGAGGGCTGATTAATGATCGCCAGAAAGCATGTAATAGTTTTTATCATGAATCATGACATTGATAAATACACTGCAGCACTATGGGATTGGTCTTGAACTATCTCGAAAAGGCAGTTTGTCAGGTTAGATGGTAGGTAGCTCAACACTTGGATGTTGTTCGTGTACAGTGTACACAGTTGCGGGTTTTGGCATGGGCAACATGGGCGGGCTGCCCGGGATGGCATTTTTGGTATGCTACGTGGGTGGCGCAACAATACAACTTACCCCCCCCCCCTACCCCCCCCCCCCCCCCCCCCCCCCCACACACACACACACACAAAAAGATAATTATTATATAGGCTCGGGTAATTAACACATTTCTTTCTATAATACAACCCCTACACCAGGGCTCACCAACCTTTCTTAAACCAAGAGCTATTTCCTGGGTACTGATTAAGGCAAAGGGCTACCAGTTTGACACACACTTCTGAAATAGCCAATTTGCTCAATTTGGCTTTCACTATGTGTTATTATTGTCATTTCCAGTTCACATGTAAGTGTGATTTTAACAAGAATAGTGTCACACCGTTAGGGTTTGTGGATTGTTATTGTCTTGTCTTTTTGTTGTATTGTCACTTCCTGTTTTATTTTGATAAGTAACTCTTCTCTCGTTTCAGTTCGTGGGTCCTTCCTCTGTGCGTCAGTCTGATTGTCTTCCCTGATCCTAATTGTATACACCCGTGCCCTTGCTCCTAATTGTGTGCACCTGTGCCCTTACCCTTCTGTGTGTATTTAGTCAGCGTCTTCCCCTTATCACGTGCCAGTGCGTCTTGTCGTGTCAGGAGAACTAGCGATCACGTAAGCTGAAAGAGAGTTTTGAATACCTTGTCTAGTTTTTTGTTAAGTATCCTTTTATTTCTTGATTCACCCAGAGAGCTATTTAGTTAGTTTGCTTTTTTTGCCTGGATTTCCCTCTTCGAGGTGATTTTGATTTTTGTCGGATCTCGCCTGTCAGAATAAATTCCCGAGTTTTTTTTGTCATTCTGCATCCGAGTCCTCTTCTTGTTCCTAGCCTGACAAATAGCAAAAATACAGTCAAACCTTGGTTTTTGACCACAATCCGTTCCAGAGGCGGTTCGAGAAGCGAATCAGTCGAATTACGAATCTATTTTACCCCTTACAATTAACGGAAAAAAATCTGTTTAAGACAAAAAAAAAAAAAAAAAGAAAAAAACGCCTTTTCAAAGCATTTTTTCATTTGCGCATTTTTGTCCGCTCGCGCAACTCCAGCGCACCGCCGAACGCGCAACTGCACCGCGCTGGTCGCATTATTGTGACAGAGCCGTCGCTGAAATTTAGAAAATATTTTTAAAGTCATGATGTACTTTCCAAAATTTAAATGGACCGAAGTGCGCAGCGAGCTTAATTTTGTCCGATCGCGCAACTGCAGCGCACCGCCAAACGCAACAGTAGCGCGTCGCCGACCGCGGAACTGCACCGCGCTGGTCGCATTATTGTGACAGAGCCGTCGCTAAAATTTAGAAAATATTTTTATAGTCCTGATGTACTTTCCAAAATTTAAGTGGACCTCAGTGCGCAGGGAGCTTAATTTGGTCCGATCGCGCAACCGCAGCGCGACGGGCGCTCACTGTCACATTGCTTTAAGAGCGTCGTTGTGTTTTAGGATGGCTTTACTGTTCCCACTTGCTTTCTTTGGAGGCACGATTAGGGGTTAATACAATCCTCAAAGTAACGAAAATACAATAACAACGAAGTCAGTCGGCATCCGGGCCGCGCGGTCGGGTTTTCTCGGGTCCTCCCGGCTCATCTCGCGAGGTTCGACAACCGGAGCAAAAAAATCTCAAATTTTTTGTTCGAATTCCGATTTGTTCGAGAACCGGGACGTTCGAAAACCGAGGTTTGACCGTAAAATAAATAGATGCAGCTCACTGACAAGTGTCGCTATGTGAGCTAATTTTAGAACAGTCCTGCGGGCGACTCATGCGGTCCTCACGGGCGACCTGGTGCCCGCGGGTACCGTGTTGGCGACCCCTGACCTACACACTGGCAATAGTCTTTCACCCGGTCGTTAACGGGAAGTTGCTGATTGGTCGTTCGCGAAGATTCACGAGTCAGTGACAGACAGCATTGCCGCTATGCCATTGCCAACCGACACACTTTATACTGACATTGATGTTTTAATTTTGTATTTGTTGGCTTGTAGTTGATGGTGTTATTATATCGAATGTGTTTGTGTTTGAATAAAAGGTTGAAAAAAAAACGTTATGCCGACATTTGTTAATTTTGGGGACACCAACTCATAACAACGTAAAACACATATACATATTGTCACATAAAGCAGTTAACCAAATGTCTGATTTTTATGTTTTGATTGGCGCATATAAAAACAAGGAATAAAACACCAGACAAGTTATAACATAAATGTTTATTGAAATAATAATAATAATGATAATAAAAGTACATCTCAAACCAGCACGCTAATGTGAAACTGCAGTCGATATATTGGATAACAATATTTAGGCATATACATATATGCATACACGTTATTTAAAACCTACTATAAGTAAATCGTAAATCTACATTCTGGCTTATGACATATTTACTGACTGATCCGTTGATGCACAGGAAGGCAGTTCACTCCTTGGCTCATTCGCGAACGGGAAAGCCAGGATTCGTTCCCTCACTGATCCGCTCTCGCGGTGAACTGGAAATGCATGAATCACTCACTGAGTGATTCGTTCGTTGGTGAACGGGAAATGCAATTCACGACTCGTTCGTGAACGGGAAGTTACGTCATTTTCTTCTTCGTTTTGTTTTACGGCGAGGTGGCACCAGCTTCAATGGGAATTACCGACACCTGCTGGTTGAAGTTATATGAACGGAAAAAAAGGACGAATCACTTTCGGAAGTGATTCGTTCACTCTCGTTCACTGAAAAGAGTCGTTCTTTCTGAACGAATCGTTCACGTACGAGCCAACACTACCCCCACCCCCGCACAAACAAAATTGCGCTGCAAAGCGGTTTTAGCACTGTTTATCACTGTGAATTGGCAATTTAACTTGGACCTTCAGGAGAATTGGCAATTTAGTGCCCACTTCAGCTGCAGACCGGGTGCCCATGCTTGCTAAGAAGTTGTGCACAGAAACTGAATGACAAGGGGAAATGCCAGGGAAGGGGGCGCGCAGGGGAATATGTAGTGATTAAAATGAAAATCCACTGTATAGTGCAACATTATTAGTGGGCCAAAGTCAATCACATCTCAATTTCTTCCCAAAACCACGCATCATGTATAATATATATATGTTACATAACGTGTGTTATAATAATATTATAAATACAGGCCTAAAATTACTGCACATTTACTGAATTGTGCCAAATGGGTGATACAAAGTATAACGTCCATCCATGGATGCATGGAGACTTCCACCCATCCATTATCTGTACCCCTTCTCCCCACGGGGGTCGCGGGCGTGCTGGAGCCTATCCCAGCCGTCATTGGGCAATAGGCGGGGGGACACCCTGAACCGCTTGCCGGCCAATCGCAGGATACACAGAGACGATTATCTGCACTCGCACCTACGGGCAATTTGGAGTGCTCAATTGGCCTACCAAGCATGTTTTGGGATGTGGGAGGAAACCGGAGTGCCCGGAGAAAACCCACGCGGGCACGGGGAGAACATGCAAACTCCACACAGGGAGGGCCAGAGATGGAATCAAACCCGCACCCGCCCAACTGTGAGGCGGACGTGCTAACCAGTGCGTCACCATGCCGCCCATAGATGATTATTGATTGTGAAGTAGAGATGAGGGGCTATTAGACTCGGATAAATTTTGAACCTCTTCCTACTCCTAATCTATGTTGCGAACGATCGGGTAAGCAGGACATTCATTCAGGCACGTGCACTCATAGGAGGCAGGTGAGGCAGTGCCTCACCTTGCCACCAGGGGCGGTAAAGGGCTCAACATGGTTTCCTCAGCTGTCACCATAAGTTGTTAAAAAATGAATAATATAATAAAACATAATATAATATCTGTCCTGCGGTCTATGCTTTTAATGCAATTTTGATGTGTTTCCTATACATTTGGATCATTTTCATAGTCAAAATAGCTGTATTTCTTGTTCAAATAACAACGGGAGACGAGAATCATAGAGGCTGAGGCAGTGACGGGTAGTGCCTCTCAGGGCGTGTGTGTGAGCGTGTGCACTAATCACACACTGTACTGAGCGCGTGCAAACGGCGCGTGCTTGCAGTCAGCGGGAAAATACGGGCCTTGAGGCAGCCAGTACTTTTGCCTCAAAGATAGTGAGCCTGCGGCTAATAGTTCACGACACGAGTAAATGCGCGAGTAAATTAAGAAGAAAAAAAAGAAAAGAAAAACAACCAACAACATTCAGTGCTAACGCGTTGCTATTTGGCTTTATTTCCCCTGAAAATGGAGGATATAATCTCGAAGATAAGAAATTTTTCAAAACTTGACTTTCAGTCAAAGCAAGAAATCATAAGTAAGGGAAGACCAAATTTGCGAGGATTAATTCAAACTACGGGCCTCCCGGGACGGACAACACGTTCATTTCAAAAGGATTGGTACTCTAAAAAATACTTCATTTATAAGTAAAGGTAAGAATACTGCAGTGGTGTGTTTAAATGTACAGTGGTGTGTTTAAAATGTTATTAAATTTAATCAAGAATGGGATAACAACCATGTATGCTTGTAAATCTGACTTGTGAGTCAGTGCCTTAGCGTCATACAGTACGTTTGTAAATCTGACTCTGAGTCAGTGCCTAACCAACCCCAACCCTCACCGCACGTTACTGCATTCATTATATTTTCGATTGTGTTTTTGGTATCAAATTAAATCTATTTTGCAAGCTTCATTCCTTGTGCCAACAGTACTTTTTGTTTCCCACGAGATGTTGCAAGGAACGACTGGATTATCGCAGTTGAAAGCATATTCCGATCAAAATGTCAACCTATAGTGACAACCTAAAATGTCAATATAGTCTCGTCGTGAACGTTTGACAAAAAATACCATTTACAACACTGTTTGTGCGCTGCTCAAAGAGTAACGTATTGCTGTTAAAACGATGTTGGTATAAGGCAGAAGTGGCTAATTTGTCTACATTTGTGTACTGTTATATACGTACTGTATTAGTAACCGGAAATAACGAAAAATACACTCGACTAAGTGACTATTTACCTTCTTGACATTAGCGCATCTGCTCCACTGCGCATGCTTGGCCGGCGATTCGCGGTTGAGCCAAAGGGGAGAGGATGTTGCTAGCACCCTGTGTGGAGGCACTGCCGTTTTCATGATAACATCATCTAAATTTGCATCTTTGCTTACCTTTTCAGTGGATTATATTGCACACGCTTTTGGGAGTCGTGCATCTTGGATCGCTTATATTTTGAGACTACGTCCTTTGTTGACAATGGAAGCGGATCGGTTTGCAGATTTACAGGGCTCGTTTTTGCAGGAGCAGAAACAAGAATCATGGCTGGCCAGCTAGGCCGCAGATAGGTGGTTTGTAGTAAACAACAGGCGTGTTTGGACACAAAATACGCCATATTGTATTGCTCTTACCGTTAAATGGTAGTTCGAAGAATCCAGTGTGTTAAAACGCGATTGTCGCTCAGTTTTGATTTTGCGTGGTACGTAAGACAAGCTAACGAATCCGCTCGCCCCGCAACCTTGACTGCCTGACGTCGTCGTTAGCCCATTAGCCGGCTAACTATAGCCAGCGTTTCTTGGGCAGCAGTCCGTTGTTCAAATCATTTTAAAATACGTAAACGGGCATTGCTGGCGTTGTTGGACTGACACCCATTATCACGTATCCAGTGATAATTTGGATTGCCCATTTAATTGTTACGTTTGCCCTGGATGAATGTGGAACAAAATGGAGACCCCGACGATTGTGTACGATTTGGATACATCTGGGGGCTTAATGGAGGTAAGGTTTCTTGGCCCAAACGCTCAGTTTACATTCTAGTACTATTAAAAATGTAAATATGTAATCGTTTATATTTTCAGCTTCCTATTTCATTGTACATTTCCTAGCAATCTATAGTAGTCTTGCTGTTGGAAGCGGTTAACGAGGCCACAGGAACCCTTCAAGCCTTGCTTGGAATGGCAACCGTGGACATATGCTATACTCTATGTACAAATTATTGAAGTATACTGGAAAGTAGTGACCGATTGGTGCAAACTACATCTGCAGCAAATTCAGACACTTTTGGCGCCACCAAAGTCTGAGGAGGTTGAAAAGAGAAGTCGGAAGTTGGGGAGAGACGTCCGTAGAAGCGGCAGGGCCACCAACCACGACACCTGCGATAGTTGCAGAGAAGGAGGGGATTTGTTGTGTTGTGATCACTGCCCTGCAGCGTTCCACCTCCAGTGCTGGTAAGTTGTCATTATTTTGCTCTAAAACCAATTGCACTTGATCAAACTCATTAAGAACATCATGTACAGTAGTAGTTCTACTTACGAACTTAATTGGTTCTGCGATCAAGTTTTTAAGTAGAAATGTTTGAAAGTAGAAGCAACGTTTCCCAGAGGAATCAATGTAAAAGCAAATAATGCATGCCGGACTATCCCAAAAGTCACTCCTTTTGCCCAATTACTCTTTTATTTTATTTATTTTATTTTTGCTCTTTCAAATGTTTATAACTAAATGCCACTTTATTCTTGACCTCCTAACTTTGCTTAGGGAAGGGGAAATCTGTTCTTGTTTTCTATACTAAAAATTACCCCCGAGAAGACACAGAAAAAGTCAGGCTAATAAATAATTGTATGCTTTCACGTACTTCCTGCAATGTGCATGCTCACGTGCGCCACTGTGCCGCCTGCAAAATTCAAGTGAAAACATTTAAAGATAGAAATTGACAAACACAAAAGTGTGTTCTTCATGTTTTTATTGAAAACAAGCTGGTACTGTCTGCCGCACGGCAAAGGTTTCCGCTTTTCACACAGCAGGGGATACCTACTTGGCACAACACCAGCAATACTATGTCGCGAGCGCGACAATACGCATGCATTTGCCAAACTCCTTTATGATTTCGAGTTTCTATTGATAGTCTCAGACATACTCGACTACACTACTTGTTTTTACATTGCTAATGCGCCGAGACGAACAGGGAATGGCAAACGAGACAAGGCGGTGGGACGGAGGGGGGTGGCTGGTGCGTCGGTTCAGAAGTCAAAAAGTAGATGCAAAAAAAATCCTAAGGCACCGGTTCGTATCTCAAAAAGTTCGTAAGTATAGGTGTTAGTAAGTAGAAGTACCACTGTATACCTTCTACCCGAGAAGCTGGTGTTTGTTGTCTTTTTCAGGAAAATGTTTATTTTGCTGTTATAAAACATTCCCAGAGGATGCCTGAATGTCACAGTTGATAAGCAACATGTACTGTGCTCTTGCACGAAAATGTTTTGCGAATACTTCTTTAAACTGCGCTATTTCCAGTGCAGCTATCAACGTACTGTATATTGACATTTCCCAATGCAGTCCCTGTCCAACCTATCAAATACTAACTACTTTTACTCTTATGTTATGTGCAGTAGTTGCTTTAAAGGCTACGCCTAAACCTAAAAAAATATGTGGTCAATGTGTTGTGTACTGTAGCCAGATTTCTAATCTGGTTGTATAGAATGAATAATTATAAATATGTTAAATTATTCATTTTCTGTAATTATAAGTCTGTGCGCTTTGGTTGTCCTTCTTCTTCTTCTTCTTCTTCATCGGTTTAAAGTCCACTTTCCGTTCATTTCTATTGAATGTACAGTCGGCCATCCCACTCTGACGCGTCACAGCCAGTGGAGCTGCAGCCATTGCCATAAATGGAGTCTGTTTACATATGGCGACCTTCCTGCTCCTTTCTCATTCAACGCCATCCTACTAAGCTTTTTAAAATGTAGCTTGTTTATTCATGTGTGTGTGTGTGTGTGGGGGGGGGGGATTTTTTTTTTTTTTTTTAAATATAGTGTAAGTTTTGGAAAGTCAGCTTTAAAGGCTGTTTTCTCGGACTGCATTTCTACTACTAACATCATTGCAACTTGGACATTTGGACTAATTGGTACAAAACACAATGCAATAGCAATCTCCACATGTGGTTAACCTGCAATGATTTGTGTTTCGTATCTTAATTAAATGTAGTGTCGTATCCTCGTAGCATTTCGCATGTTATTTCTATTTGTGTCAGTTTGTCAAGTGGCCCCATCATGACTCTTCTTTCAATTTTACCTATTTTATATTATGTTCAACACAGAGCATCTTAGTCCATCCTTCATTAATAGTAACTTTGAGAAATATGCTTTGTCGGAACCTCAATATTTATGTCAAACACTTATCTACACATTCAAAGGGTTGCACGATATAACAAAAAATAATGTCATTGTGATGATGGTACGTGCAATATGCTCATCGCAAAGACGTGCAATAACTTTTATTAAAAACTGATAACTGACTTATTGACTGATTGTTTCATCATTTGGCATAGCAACCCACCCCTGAGTGAAGAGATGCTTCCTCCAGGAGAATGGATGTGCCACCGCTGCAATGTTCGTAAAAAGGTGTGTTGTAGATCAGATTTGGCCCTCTACCAAATCTCTTTGCACTGCTGATGGGCTTCAGACAAAACAAAATTCTGATGAAGGTTTAATGTTTTTTTTATGATCTTTTTCAGAAGCGAGAGCAAAAGTCTGAACAGACCAACGGCCTGCTGGAAAAGTCCTCTGTTAATAAACGTGCTTCCTCTCCAGCTATGGAGCTGGAGCTTGGCACTGGCCCACTGCGTCTTGATGGCCTTCCCCCAGGGGCTGGAGCAGCAGGGCCTGGTCTTCGCGTGGCCCAGGTACGCCTCTTGGACCGTAGGAGTAGCAGCAGGCCAAGCAGCCGGCCAGGCACGCCAACTTCCAATACTTCGTCGACCCCTACCCCCTCAGAGGAGCAGAATGATGGAGAAGAGGAGGCACCTGAGCCTGAGGATGATGTTCAGGGCACTGAGCTGGAGAATACTGTATTATCTTCTCCAGCACCACGTCTTCTCAAGAGGCCCTTTCAGCTGCTCATAGCAGCCGCTTTGGAGAGAAATCCTACACAGTTCCAGCTACCTAGCGAACTTACATGTACCACTGCATTGCCAGGTTAGTCAGTACCTAAAAAGCATTGTCAAATGAAAGTCAGCTAATGCAATTCTATCTTGTAATACAATAATATTCAATTACGATTTCGGTTGGGCCAATTGTTTTTACATCAAGCAATGTAGCTAGGTCATACACAGTGCATCGACAGGTTTTAATGTCAATTTCATGTTTCAAAGTCGAAATGGACATGATTTTACCCCCAGTATCTTACCACTGTTCGGGTTTTTAGCACCGTCAGCTATGTGGGTAGGTGAAGCAAGTGTTACATTCACAGTATCAAATACTGTAGGAAGTTTTGTTATCTTTGTGATAACCCTCTGCATCTCTTGAATGCAATTTAAAACTGACAGGCTGGGCCACTCAGGGGATTGGTTCTGGGCCCAAAATTAAATACCATTGTTGTAATAGGTTTATCACTTTTACAAAGTTTGGTAACAAACGCGTTATCTGTTTTCAGGCAGCAGTAAACGAAGGAAAAAGGAGGAATTGCTTGGCAGGCCATTCAGGCGATCGCAATATGAACTCGATCCGAATGGTCTGGTGCCATTACCAGTCAAAGTCTGTTTTTCATGCAACAGGTATTCTGATATACCAAAATATGTACAGACATATAAATAGATCTCTTATATTCTTGATTGTTTTGCTGTATTTGTGTTTTATTACTCGCTGTAGAAGTTGCAGGTTGGCTCCCTTGATACAGTGCGACTACTGTCCTCTCCTGTTCCACACGGACTGTCTGGACCCACCACTTACAGCTTTACCTGCTGGTAAATGGATGTGCCCAAATCACGTTGAGCATTTAGTGGTGAGTGGCGTAGAACTGCAAATAACGTCTTCTGGTTAAACACAATGCTTAGCTTTGTGTTTTTTTTTGTGCATTTTTGGTTGCTTAGCTAAATCAGAGAAGCCTTAGCCTGTCCAGTCGATGTCAGCTTTTCGATGAGTTTCAAGACAGAATGTCCCAACATGCAGTCAAGTTGGACTTTCTTCGCAGAGTCCATCGGCAGTTTTCACCAAACTGTCGGACCACTCAGCAGTGCAACAAAAAGACTATCAAGGTAGACTGTGCCACAGTACAATGTGTGTTTTTGCATTTGTTCAGATAAACTGGTATATTTCTGAAGTTCCTAAATTGTTGTCCATCTTCTACAATTGTTTTTGTAACAATTGCGTTTTGTTTTCAGGTACCAGATGCCATCAAGTCCCAGTACAGGAATCCACCCTCCATTCTACATCCTGCAGGGGTGCGCCAATTGGAGTTAGTTTGTAATGGTCCCCCTGAACATCACTCCTCAAAGCACCTCACCACAGATGCTGAACAGCAGGAGGTAAGATTCAAATTGTGTTCAAATAAAATGGGGTTCAAATTGTTGACATTCTTAATTTATCTTGTGGAGCTGCTTGGAAGCCTGAATAGGCTTGAAAACCCGAAAAGTTGGAGCTGGCACAGCAGCCACCGCCATTACACAAATAACTATTCCATACATCGGAATACAAACTATACAGTTATACAGATGTTTTTAAATAATACTACCGTATTTTTTGCACCATAAGGTGCACTGGATTATAAGGCGCACCCTCATAGAATTTTTTATTTTAGAAATTATTTCATATACAGGACTGTCTCAGAAAATTAGAATATTGTGATAAAGTTCTTTATTGTCTGTAATGCAATTAAAAAAACAAAAATGTCATACATTCTGAATTCATTACAAATCAACTGAAATATTGCAAGACTTTTATTATTTTAATATTGCTGAGTATGGCTTACAGTTTAAGAAAACTAAAAAATCCTGTCTCGAAAAATTATAATATTTTCTCAAACCAAGTAAAAAAAAAAAAAATGATGTAAAACAGCTAAACAAAATCAAACATTTGAAAATGTCCATTAATGTACTCAGTACTTGGTTGGAAATCCTTTTACACAGATTACTGCATCAATGCGGCGTGGCATGGAGGCAATCAACCTGTGGCATTGCTGAGGTGTTATGGATGCCCAGGATGCTTCAATAGCAGCCTTTAGCTCATTTGCATAGTTGGGTCTGGTGTCTTTAAGCTTCTTCTTCACAATACCCCACAAATTCTCTCTGGGGTTCAGGTCAGGGGAATTGGCAGGCCAATTGAGGACAGTAATGCCATGGTCAGTACACCATTTACTGGTGGTTTTGGAACTGTGGGCAGGTGCCAGATCATGCTGGAAAATGAAATCATCTCCATAGAGCTTTTCAGCAGACGGAAGCATGTAGTGCTCTAAAATCTGCATTTACTCTGGACTTGATAAAACACAGTGGACCAACACCAGCAGCTGACATGGCTCCCCAAACCATCGCTGACTGTGGGAACTTCACACTGGATTTCAAGCAACTTGGATTTTGCTTCTCTCCAACCTTTCTCCAAATTCTGGCGCCTTGACTTCCAAATGAAATAAAAAACTTGCTTTTGTCTGAAAAGAGGACTTTGGACCACTCTGGAACTGTCCAGTGCTTCTTTTCCATAGCCCAAGTCAGACGCTTGGTCCGTTGTCTTGAGTTCAGAAGTGGCTTGACCATGGGAATAAGGCTATTGTAGCCCATTTCCCGGACACATCTGTGAACAATGGCTTTTGATACCTGGACTCCAGTTTCAGTCCACTGTCTTTGAAGCTCCCCCAAATTCTGGAAGTGACTCTTCTTCACAGAGCTGTTAAGGCTGCGGTCATCTCTCTTGGTTGTGCAGCGTTTCCTGCCACATTTCCCCCTTCCAACAGACTTTTTGTGGCTGTGCTTTGAAACTGCACTCTGTGAACAGCTTGCTCTTTGAGAAATGTCTTTTTGTGTCTTACCCTCCTGATGGAGAGTGTCAATGATGGTCCTCTGGACAGCAACCAGATCAGCAGTCTTCCCCATACTTGTGATTTAGTTTACTGAACCAAGCCGAGTGTTTTTCAAGGCTCAGGAAACCCTTGCAGGTGTTTCGAGTTGATTAGACCATTCAAGTGGTTAGTTGAATACCCTACTAGTATACTTTTTCATGATATTCTAATATTTTGAGATAGGCTATTTGAGTTCTTAAACTGTATGCCATAATCAGCAATATTAAAATAATAAAAGGCTTGCAATATTTCAGTTGGGTTGTAATGAATCCAGAATGTATGACATTTTTGTTTTTTTAAATGCATTACAGAAAATAAAGAACTGTATCACAATATTCTAATTTTCTGAGACAGTCCTGTATAGGGTGCACCGGATTAAAAGGCACATAAAATAGAAGCTATTCTGCAACGAACTAAGGTTGACTAGGGTTGCGGTATGCATCCACTAGCCAATAACCAATGAGCCCTCTGTAAACAATCGCGTTTCTCAAACTATCTCCTAAAAAATGATCGGAACTGACTAAAGTTTGATCGAACACATTGGTACTGCTTACCTATGTTTCCCTTCCATATCGATCCGTAAATTTACTTGAAACATTAACGGAGCAGCATATTTTGAAATAAAATAGCCTCGTGCCTATAGCAGCTGTCATTATAGCATTAGCCACCCGCAAACCCCCATGAGCCTCAGCTCGCAGACTCCCATCAGCCTCAGCAAAGTGTGGTGGCAGCCCCCTGTAAACAATCACGTTTCTCAAACTGTCTCCCACAAAAGTGATCGGAACCGATTAAAGACTGATTTAACACATTAGTGCTGCTTATTGATGATTCCGTTGGTTATTGAGCCGTAAATGCACTCGAAAACATGAACGGAACACCCTATTTTGAAATGATATAGCCTCGCGGGTACAACAGCTATTCAGTGATGCTCCCTGACCACGGTTGCCGTAATGCTGGGAAGCGATGTGACCTTGTAATTTACTAGTACTAAAACGTACTGAAACATTTTGGCAGAGCGCTGTGTACAACCAGTATGGATCAACAAATTCATCAATTGATCCATATACAGTTAAAGACAAAATTATTAGCCCCCCTTTGAAAATTTCATTATTTTTTGAATATTTCCTGACTGCTAATTACTAGAGCAATGACATTTTAGCACATCATTTATGAGCATATCAGATTTATTAGGAAACCTTTATTACACGTAATTTTGCTCAGAAGCAGAGCATTACATACAAAACCAAAAAATACCATGGTCAAAATTATTAGCCCCCCTAACATCAATAGTCAATTGTGTATCCTTTTCGCTGGACAACAGCTTGCAGTCGTTTTGTATAGTTCTCAACAAGCTTAAGACAGGTCTCCTGAGGAATTGTAGCCCATTCTTCCTTGGCAACTTTCTCAAGTTCCTCCAGGTTCAAGATGGCGGCGCGTGCACACGCAGCGGCCACTCTCTGTCCCGTTCGGTGTTTTGTGAGTGTTTACTGAGTGTTTGTCTGGCAGTTTTGTGTGTATTCGTCTCGTGTGATACGTCGTGCTACTAGTGCGGCGGGCATGTTCTGCTCAACATCGGCGGAAGTGGGTTTTATGGCGTTCTGGACTTTGGTGTGGAGAGATTTGCTGCTGGTGTTAGCGCTCGGACTGCTTCGTCATGGAGCGACGCCGGACTGGCCTGCTCTTCCTCCCCCGGTTGGACTGCGTCCTGAGCTCGGACTGCTCCGTCCTGGAGCATTGTTGGGATGCGTCGGCAGCGGGTCTGCGAGGCAGCGAAAGAGGGGCCAGCGCGGAGACGTCGGGCCAGGCTTGCGGCCAACCCAGCTCGCCCATCCGTGCCTTCCATTCTCCTGGCGTACGTTCGTTCGCGGGACGACAAGATGGGTTGCGTTCGCCTGATAGGATCCACGAACCGGACAGGCATAGGATCCACGAACCGGACAGTGCGTGCCTGCTGTGTGCTCGTGTTCACAGTGGCCTGGTTGACTGTCATCTTACCGGACTCTGCTGTGCATCGGGAGCGGCTAGCGTGCTATCACGCTTATTTTTTTTTTTTTTTTTTTTTTTTTTCAAAGTCAAAGTCTCCTTTATTGTCAATAGCTCCGCATGTCAAGACACACAAAGCGATCGAAATTACGTTTCTCACTATCCCAGGGTAACAAGACAGAGTTCACAACGCACATACAAGTAAACAACACAGGAAAAATAAAACAAGAAGATGAACAATAAGAGTGATAGCACGCTAGCCGCTCCCGATCCACAGCAGAGTCCGGAAAGATGACAGTCAACCAGGCCACTGTGAACACGAGCACACAGCAGGCACGCACTGTCCGGTTCGTGGATCTTATCAGGCGAACGCAACCCATCTTGTCGTCCCGCGAACGAACGTACGCCAGTAGAATGGAAGGCACGGCTGGGCGAGGTGGGGTGGCCGCAAGCCTGGCCCGATGTCTCCGCGCTGGCCCCTCTTCCGCTGCCTCGCAGACCCGCTGCCGACGCATCCCAACAATGCTCCAGGACGGAGCAGTCCGAGCTCACGACGCAGTCCAACCGGGGGAGGAAGAGCAGGCCAGTCCGGCGTCGCTCCATGACGAAGCAGTCCGAGCGCCCTTAATCTCTCCGCACCAAAGTCCAGAACGCCATAAAACCCACTTCCGCCGATGTTGAGCAGAACATGCCCGCCGCACTAGTAGCACGACGTATCACACGAGACGAACATACACAAAACTGCCGGACAAACACTCAGTAAACACTCACAAAACACCGAACGGGACAGAGAGTGGCCGCTGCGTGTGCACGCGCCGCCATCTTGTTCATTGATGTTGACTTCTTATGTTATTTTTCCTGTGTTGTTTACTTGTATGTGCGTTGTGAACTCTGTCTTGTCACCCTGGGATAGTGAGAAACGTAATTTCGATCTCTTTGTGTGTCTTGACATGCGGAGGAATTGACAATAAAGGAGACTTTGACTTTGACTTTGAGGTTTGATGGTCGTCTGGCGTGAACTCTGGTCTTCAGTTGTTTCCATAAGTTTTCGATGGGGTTTAAATCTGGGCTTTGTGCAGGCCACTTCAGAACATTGACTTTGCTCTTCTGAAGGTATTCCTTCACCATTATCGATGTATGTTTCGGGTCATTGTCATGCTGAAACACAAAACGATGACAAAAACCCAGCTTCGAAGCAGACTGTTTAAGGTTTTCCTTCCAAATCTTCTCATAATCTTCTTTCCTCATGATTCCTTCTATCCTGACAAGATTCCCAGTGCCAGCTGCACTGAAGCACCCCCAAAGCATAATGCTCCCACCTCCGTGTTTCACAGTCAGGACAGTGTTCTTAGGGTTGTATGCTTCTCCCTTCTTCCTCCAAACAAAGGCTACATCTCGGTGACCAAACAGCTCCAGTTTAGTCTCATCTGACCACAGAACACACTTCCAATATTGGATCGCCTTTCTCCATGTTGTCCTGAGCATACTGCAATCTCGCTTAAAGGTGTCTCTTTTGAAGGAGTGGAGTTCTTCTTGCTCTGCACCCTCGCAGACCATTTCTGTGGAGGGCTCTTGTGACTGTCTTCCTTGAGACATCTATTCCAGACTTCCCCAATTCATTAACTAGTGTCTTGGCAGTTGGTCGTGGATCTTTTGATACATCTCTGACGACCTTTCTTTCCAAAGATTTTGAAATCTTTCGCTTCCTGCCTCTGCCTTTGTTGTTCTGTACTGTGTGAATTTCCTTGAACTTCTTTATATTGCTTCTGACTGCAGTTCTTGAGACTTTGAATTGCTTTGATATACTTGTATAACCTTCTCCTTCCTTGTGAGCATCAATAATTTTTTTTTCTTAAGTCAAGACTAATTTATTTTCCTTTCACCATGATTGCAGACTAATGTGAACCACAGGTAAACTTTAGCCAAGCGTAATATTGAAAGCAACCTCTAGATTTGATTTCAGGTCAATCATTGAGAGCTTGGCAAAGTTTTAACAACTTGTTAGAGTTGTATATGTTTTGGAGTATAACTCAACAGGTCAACCATTACTCCCAAAGGGCTAATAATTTTGGCCATGGTATTTTTTGGTTTTGTATGTAATGTTCTGCTTCTGAGCAAAATTATGTATAATGAAGGTTTCCTAATAAATCTGATATGCTCATAAATGCTGTGAAAAAATGTCATTGCTCTAGGAAGTAGCAGTCAGGAAATATTCAAAAAATAATGACATTTTCAAAGGGGGGCTAATAATTTTGTCCTTAACTGTATAAGGCGCTCTGCATTATAAGGCAGACTGTGGGTTTTTGAGTAAATTTTAAGTTTTTAAGTGCGCCTAACTGTGGAAAATACGGTACATATGTCTTAATTTAGGGTGGCGCGGTGATGCACTGGTTAGCACGTCCGCCTCACAGTTTAGAGAAGGGGTCACCAACATGGTGCCCGCGGGCACCAGGTCGCCCGTGAGGACCGCATGAGTCGCCCGCAGGACTGTTCTAAAATTAGCTCAAATAGCGGCACTTGTCAGTGAGCTGCATCTACCATATTTTTCGGACTAAAATTCGCTCCGGAATATAGGTCGCATTAGCCATAAAATGCACAATAACGTGAAAAAAAACATATTTAAGTCGCTCAGGAGTATAAGTCGCATTTTGGGGGAAATTTATTCGACAAAATCCAACCCCAAGAACAGACATGAACGAGAAACAACAGGCTAAATGATAGGTATGCTAACGTGACATAAAACAAACGAAGAGCTGAGAACGGGCCTGACGTAACATTCAGAGTTATTCAAATAACTATTACATGAATAACACGTTTATAAAACCATCTGTGTCACTCCAATTCATTAAATCCATCGATCGTCCTTTATGTCAACAAAGCGGGTGCGCACTACTGACGGCGCTTGCACTTCAAAATATTCCACAGGCCCATATAACGATATATAAATTATATATCAAATAACTATTATATAAGCAATAATATTATCAAACCATCTGTATCACTCCAAATCATTAAATCCATCGATCAAATCCATCGATCACGGCTGACGTCTAAATATTCTAAATATTCCACAGACCCATATAACGATATATAAAGTATATATCAAATAACTATCATATAAACAACAATATTATCAAACCATCTGTGTCACTCCAACTTATTAATTCCGTCGATCAAATTCCACGTCCTTTGTCAACAACGCCGCACGTGCGCGTCTGACGTCAGTCTCGTCGTTATTCCACAGATCTTGTATATAACTATATTGTAGCGTTAACAAAGTACAAGGAAAGACGTGGGTTTGGTAAACGGCTCTTTATTTAACAAAACAAGAGTTCAACGAGCCAACAACTACTGAACTGTAACAATAAAAACATATACAAGTTGCTACACGAAATAAAATATATCAAATAACTATAACATAAATAGTTCACCACCACACGGCCCCAAGCACCGCCGTCGACTTCCAGGCGTGTGGTGGCGTGGACTTCCATCCTAGAAGGTGGCACTTCCAGCCACGGAGGTGGAAGAGAGCTCCATAGATTAGGACCGGGCGTGCGTAAAAGCCATGTCCGAGCCCCATCCACCGTCCCCGGACAGCCACCCGGTAGAGCGCCGGCCCCTGACTTCCATCCACGGAGGTGAAAGAGAGCTCCGTAGAGTAAGACCCGGCATGCGTAAAAGTGATGTACGAGCCCCATCCACCGTCCCCGGACAGCTAGCTGCCGAGCGCCGGCCCCCGACTTCCAGCCACGGAGGTGGAAGAGAGCTTCGTAGAATAGGACCGGGCGTGCGTAGGAGCAGTGTCCGAGCCCCATCCGCCGTCCCTGGACAGCCACTTGGCCAAGCGCCGGCCCCCGACTTCCATCCACAGAGGTGAAAGAGAGCTCCGTAGAGTAGGACCGGGCGTGTGTAAAAGCCATAATAGTTTTTCAAACCTTCTGTGTCACTCCAAATCATTAAATCCTTCAAACTCTTAGTCCTCCGTGTCACTTACAAACAAAGCCGCTAATGATGCTGGTAGTACGTGGGGCCCTTCGTCATCTTTGTCATCCCGTGATCGAATCTTTGTCCTTTATGTAAACAACCGCCGCACCGCTGGTGTCACCTGAAATTCAAATTACAGTAATCCCTTGCTACATCGCGGTTCGTTTATTGCGGTTTCACAATTTTTTTTTTTAATCTTTAAAATTTGTGAAAAAATTCACATATAAGTAGCTCCTCAGTATAAGTCGCCCCCCCACCCAAACTATGAAAAATACCCACAATTTATAGTCCGAAAAACACGGTATTTATTTTACAGTCAAACCTCGGTTTTCGAACGTCTTGGTTCTCGAACAAATCGGAATTCGAACAAAAAATTCGAGATTTTTTTTGCTTCGATTGTCGGACAAAATTTGGAGGTCGAACCTCGCGAGATGAGCCGGGAGGACCCGAGAAAACCCGACCGCGCGGCCCGGATGTGTCACGGAGCGGATGGAGCAGGGCGACCAAATGCTGCTTGAACCAGGGTTTATTGAAGGGAACTCAAAAGGCAAACTGACATGACTTAACAAACTGACTGACCGGAACGTGAAACATGAAGACAGTAGGACATGACGACAGCAAGACAGTAATACAACAAACCTGACGACATCATTGATCCGACGGGGAGTGAGGAGCAGACAGGACTTAAAACAGGTAACAAGAGGCAGGTGACTGTGGATACATTAATTGAGGTGACGCAGGAGGGGCGACGCGAACAGAAACCATGGCAACCTAGACACATAGCAAAACTGGGGACGAGACGTGACAGGATGCCAACTGACTCCGTTGTTATTGTATTTTCGTTACTTTGAGGATTGTATTAACCCCTAATCATGCCTCCAAAGAAAGCAAGTGGGAGCAGTAAAACCATCTTAAAACTCAAAGACGCTCTTAAAGCAATGCGACTGAGCGCCCGGCACGTTGCGGTTGCGCGATCGGACCAAATTAAGCTCCCTGCGCACCGAGGTCCACTTAAATTTTGCAAAGTGCATCAGGACTTTAAAAATATTTTCTAAATTTTAGCGACGGCTCTGTCACAATAATGCAACCAGCGCGGTGCAGTTGTGCGGTTGGCGACGCGCTACTGTTGCGCGTTCAACGGTGCGCTGCAGTTGCGCGATCGGACAAAATAAAGCTCCCTGCGCACTGAGGTCCACTTAAATTTTGGAAAGTACATCAGGACTTTAAAAATATTTTCTAAATTTTAGCGACGGCTCTGTCACAATAATGCGACCAGCGTGGTGCAGTTGCGCGGTGGGCAACACGCTCCGGTTGTGCGTTCGGCGGTGCGCTGCAATTGCGCGATCGGACAAATATGCGCAAATGAAAAAATGCTTAAAAAAGGCAGGGTTTTTTTTTTGTCTTGAAACGGATTAAAAATGTTTCTGATATTTGTAATGGGAAAAATAGATTCGGAATTCGACCGATTTGCTTCTCGAACTGCTTTCTGGAACGGATTGTGGTCAAAAACCAAGGTTTGACTGTATTTTTGCTATTCTTGTTAAAATCACACTTACATGTGAACTGGAAATGACAATAATAACACATGGTGAAAGCCAAATTGAGCAAATTGGCTTTCAGTAGTATGTGTCAAACTGGTAGCCCTTTGCCTTAATACTCAGGAAGTAGTTCTCGGTTTAAGAAAGTTTGATGACCCCTGGTTTAGAGGGTGCGGTTTCGATTCCACCTCAGGCTCTCCTTGTGTGGAGTTTGCATGTTCTCTCCGTACCTGTGTGGTTTTTTTTCCAGGTCCTCCGGTTTCCTCCCGCATCTAAGAAATATGCTTGGTAGGTCAATTGAGCACTCCAAATTGCACATAGGTGTGAGTGCGAGTGTGGATGATTGTTCGTCTCTGTGTGCCCTGCGATTGGCTGGCAACCAGTTCAGGGTGTCCCCGGCCTACTGCCCAATGATGGCCACATCCGGCCCACGGGGCCGTTTAATCCGGCCCGCCAAACCTGAATAAATTGTATTATTGAACTTTTTTGGGGGTCATTTTCCCTGCAATTAGTATGTTTCCCCAACAAGCGCCCGCCAGCGCATTTACTCCCGGAAGCCGTGTCAGAAAGCTCGGTTCATACTCACAAGTGCGTGTACGTACTAAGTAGGACGGACCCGGCGCACTCGGCGCTGTATTTCCATCAGTGCCGAATTTCGAGTGTGGGCTGTGACGTCAGCATTCTCGTAATTCGCGCGCTGAGCTTTCAGATACAGTTTTACGTTAATGCCACCCACAAACCTTCCCCTGGAATCCTTCCACTAAAATGAGTGGCCCGAGGAAAAGAAAGGTGGACACTGAGTGCTGAGTGTTTAAAAAAAAAAAAAGAGAGGGCAATTTGGCTCGACCTACGTGTGTGAGCAGACGTTCAGCCACATGAACGTCAACAAAGCCCGTCACAGCTCTAGGTTAACGGACCAACACCTCGGCTCTATCTTAAGAATTACCTCAACAAATTTTACTCCAGACCATGATGCACTTGCAAAAAAGGGAGACCAACAATACAATAGGATTTCTTTATTAGTTTATTTAGAAGTATTCTTTCACTGATTCTTCAAGATGATGTATTTGGTCACAATGTTTGCCGTTTGATGTGATTTCGCCTTATTAGATAAACATATTTCATAAATCTGACCTGCAGGCGCTGAAGTGATGGAAACTATTATTCATAATAATATTCATAATAATGTCGTATTTAATGAGAATCACTGATAGTTTTTTTGGTGAAATATTTTTTTAATGCTGTTAATAAATGCATTTGTTTTCAAAAAGCTTTTTTTGAATATCCATGCTTTACTACCTACTAAAAGTACAAACCTTTTATGCAATGACCTTTACATGTCATTTCTATTACTTCACACAAACACTACATCCATCTGCTCCTGGTTCGGCCCCCCGATCAAAATTTAGAACCAAATTCGGCCCGCCAGTCAAAAAGTTTGCCCACCCCTGGTATAGATAATAGATTGATGGAAATGTTTAATTTTTACACATTGACACAGGAAGGAGTCACGCGTGCAGGCAACAAAGATGTACGGCCAGATGGTTTGCCTCGATTTGTAAACATGCATCCTAGACCGCCATATTAATTTTATTCTTAGTTACAAATGAGACCAGAGAGGTAGAAGGTGCAAAATAACATTCACATGTTGATTTGAGTAATTTCTCCGAGACCGTTAACAGACTCATTAAGGGTGCATCTTTTCGATTCAGCATTCTGTATCCATCTCAACAGTCATTAGTTATGTCTCAGACATTTTGTCAGTAAACGTAAAGTGTGGGAGAAACAATTTATCCTTAGATGCCTCCTAATTAATTCACAAATGAATTTGATCATTTAATGCATTTCAATAATGGAATTAATTCTGGCAAAAAAGTAACACTGAAGTGCCCCAGCTGACGTGGTGTGACGTGGTCCTCGTAACAACATACTGATTGCAGGGTATCCGCGGGGTTGTCAAAGGTATTAAAAGGTAGTAAAATAAAATAAGGCCATTAAAAAGTAATAAATGCCATTTGATGAGGTAATAAGCAGAAGGGCATAGCAAGCTTTTTAAAGCTATTTAAAAAGTATTTAAAGATACAATAAAGTGTTTAAAAGTATAATAAAGTGTTAAAAAATAAAATTATAAAAGTCTTGTGCGGATGAACTTGCGCTAGGCTGCGGGGGCGCGTCAGCACGGGAAGAGCAGAGCGGAGCAGTGACACGTCTACACGTCAGCGAGCTCGCGTCGTGCGGGCATCTCGTTACACAGTGGGTCAGGCTAACGAGAATCAGGTGGCAGGCGTGCGTGTCAAAACAGACAAAACGGTGAGGGCTGAACAAAACAATTCTAAACAAAAATTTAGAATAGTTTTGAGTTTTGTCGTGTGAAGTTCAGGAGCTGAGGCGTGATTGGTGTTACCTGAGCCCTGAGCAACTCTGATGTAATTTTTAGTCGGCAGCAAATGGCAAAATGCCCCCCACGCCCCCAAAATGGAGGAAAATTACTATTAATTCATATTTCACAAACACGATATTAATCAGAATATTTTGCTTAAACCAGTGGTGTTGCATATCTAAAAAATTATTAGAAAGCAAATTATCAGTTTGACTTCTCCTTTTAAAAGCCGCAGAGTTCATACCATGGGATAAAAGTAGTGGCTTATAGTCTGTCAAGTATGGTAAATAAATGGTAAATGGTCTTTCACTTGCATATCGCTTTTCCACCCATTCAGGCCCTCTAAAACACTTCCTCATTCACTTACTGATGATGCAGCATCAGGAGCAACTGGGGGTTCAGTATCTTGCTTATGGATACTTTGACATGGTCACAGTGGCTGGGGATCGAACCCTCAACATCTAGTTTGGGAGATGACCACCTTTACCACTGAGCCATACCCCAAAAATAAGATGGAATCAAAATGATTGTTAAAAGGGGCAGACTTGATTCCGGGGGGTTTTCTGTACTTAGTCCACACATAGGACGCACCGCATTATAGGGCGCATGCATGCCATGACCTACGGTAAAAAAAGTCATAGGGGCAAGGCAGTCCGTTCCGTTCTACTTTACTATTTAATCATGTACTGTATTGTACTCACATTGTTAATCGATATTAATACGCAAATCCATCAAAATTCTCATCTTCTGTACCCAAATTAAACAGTTTGGCAAGTTCGCCATTAAACATGCCAAGTTCCCTCTCGTCATTGTCTCGTCGTGGTCACGTTGCTCTTCTGCAATGACCCTGGCTTTCCAGAAAGCTCTAATTGTGCCTCGCATGTCTCTTTGTCTCTGTCATTTTAGAGGGTTCTAATGCTGTTTTCGTTGCACAAACAATAGTATTTATTTATCAATGGCGGCGGAGGTGCGTACGCTACGTGTTATGTACAGTCCACTGATTGGTTTATCGCTCCGATCTACGTAAAACGTAATGTCCTCTGATTGGTTCGTCGGGTCTACAAATTACGTCTGTATATTACAACTCTGTGTGACGGAAGCCAGACAAAACAACTTTACAGATTTGCACAAAAGATAGTATTTGTTTATCAATGGCGGCAGAGGTACATACTCTACGCCAGACCCTGGGCAAAATACGGCCCGCGGGCCACATCCGGCCCTTTGTGCGTCCCTGTCCGGCTCGTATGAGGCCAATCGTAAATTATATTTGATTACAACCTAATTTAAAAAAAAAAAAAATCTGTGTCGTGCGTGCAATACAACTGTTTTACTTTTATTTTGAAAGGCGTCGCACTTCCGTGTAGCATACGTGTATGTGAGCTGTGAGTGAAGGTGAACAGCGCGAAGTAATGCTGCCCTCGAAATGTGTGCTGACCCTCAGAAAAGAAAAGTTGACAAGGAGTGCCGTGTTTTCAACAAGACATGGACTGCCAAGTATTTCTTTACAGAAATGAAAGGTAAAGCCGTGTGCCTGATTTTTTGGTACACGGGTCGCTGTGTTTAAAGAATATAATTTGAGTCGTCACTACACGACCGAGCATGAGAAATAATACATCTATCTGATAAACAGCGCGCAACAGAGGCTGATGCATTGGTCGCAAAACTGCAAGCCCAACAAGGACTTTTTATCAAACTTCACACCCAGAGATGCAGCGGCTTTGTCATTTGAGGAAAAGTTAAAGAAGTTAAGAATAAATTGTACTGATTAATGATTGTTTTTTTATTTGACCTATACACCACAATTTCACATAGCTTAATATAAATATAAACAGAATAATTGTATTCTTCTAATTACCAGTACCAGCTATTTAAAATAAATAATTTAGTGCATTTTACAATGGAAGGAAATTGAGCAGGTTTAAGTTATCGTAGGTGTGGCCCTCTGACACAACTCAGGTTTTTCATGTGGCCCCTTGTAAAAATTATTTGCCCATCCCTGCTCTACGCGTTATGTACAGTCCTCTGATTGTTGTTGTTTTTTGCACCGATCTACGTAAAATGTAATGTCTTTTGATTGGTTCATCGGGTCTACATATTACACCTGTATATTACGGAAGCCTCACAAAACAACTTTCCGGATTTTGGAATTCAGTCCACACACAAGCCGAACCTTATTAAAAGGCGCACCTTCGTTTTTGGAGAAAATTAAAGGCTTTTAAGTGCGCCTAATGGTGCGAAAAATACGATAGTTTGTTTTTTGGTTTAGATCTAACAAATTTACTAAAAAAAAGTGCAGAAGAACAGAAATATCTTGTCTGTGTCACTCATAAGTGACTGAGATTTTGTTTTTTTGATAAAAAAATTTTAATTGTGAGGAGTTGATATGGGTTTGATGCCGCACCCCTTTATTTGAAAGTGCTTGAGCAGTGGTAGTGAGCCAAACTGCCAGCAGAGGGTAGTCTATTCTCATGTGAATGAGCCACTATTCACCCCTCTGTATTGCAGGGTCAGTCCCTAGTAGAACTTTGCATTATCATTACAACAAGGGGTAGAGTTGTTGAGTAGCTGTTTTTTTTTAGCTGCACGTGACCACCCATAAAGACAGCGTGAACAAAACTCACAGATTCTGCACTTTTTCCATACTGTGTAGTTCTTCTGTGGTCTGAATGTTTCAGATCTTTGCCCGGCCTAGCAGCCAAGTTTTGGGAGGAGAAAGCAGGGGAGGCATCGTGTATTATTAGGTGTCAAATACAGACTCATTACCAGAATTGGGCATCTCACAAAAGATTATATACTCACATTTGAGGTGTAGGTAGGCAATATTGTATACAAGCAATTTTTCACGTCCTGTAAGAAAATGTTATGCAAATTGGGCTTAAATATGTCTCAATATAAGGCCTGAAAATGCATATATAAGCAGCCCTTTCATAGATAAATATACCATGATACATAGAATTGAATATTTTAATTAAAATTTTGTCTTGATGTTTCAAACAGTGGCTTCAGGATGTCATCGCGCTCCAGTGCAGCATCATGCGACACTTGTCCACCAAGCAGAATACTTCATCCAAGCCACCATCCGCACAGTTGGATTCTGACGATAAAGATGTGTGTAAATCTTGTACAGTGCCAGAGGATGTGAGAAGAAAACCTTCTTTACAAAGGACTTCTTCTCCTGGCCCGTGCTCTAAAATTTGCAGTACATCTGATGACCCAGATGGGCCCTCTCTAACACGGGACACATTATCACAGCAGGTTGGTTCTAAATGCAACATGCCACCCTGCCAGAGCTGTACTAAACATAATGGACCTCTACCAGAGGAGTGTCACCCTTCCATAGCAAATGGACCATTAGACTGTAACAGTGAATCCCAGTATTGCGTACAGGAAGTCCAACAGCACAGACTGAAGCCCTGCACAGACACCCTTGAATCAGCTGCCTGTGACCTGGTGAACCACATAGGAACAGAAACACTGAAAAAGGAGCCTGAGAGCGCTACAGAAGCTCGCAGTCCAAAACATCACCCTGTATCCACAATTATGTGCTCTCAAAGCAACACGCAAAACCATAGGCCCCAGGCAGAGCTCCAGATTGAGAGTATGAGCAACAACATTAAGCCCTCTGACACCATTACCAGCCAAGAGCAATGTCCGAACAACGCTGAATCGCCATCATCAAATCCAGGTAAACACTATGGCAAGGTTGTCACACTTCTTTTTGTCACGTGCCATGTTGTTGTATGGCCTTCCTGACAGGGCTGTTCGTTATGACTGTGAAAGCAGATGCATGTATAGATCTGCTCATAAGTTTACATACCCAGACAGAATTGAAGGAATATTAGCAAATTTGTAGTAAATATGACTTTTTAAGACATTATTGGTCAACTGGTTTTACGACATAATCGTGACTACACTTTGAATTATTAGAGTAACTGAAATCACTCGAATGGCGCTGATCAAAACGTTAGCCTTGAATGTTTGGCCTGATAATAGACACATTAACACACACAGGTAAAAATGGCTACAGGTCTGCTACTCTGATTACAAATTGTGCCAAGGGATGTTAACTTATCCAAACTATACAATAATTTCACTTTAATACATATACAGAGCTAAATTCAGGACTAAATTTTTTACACAGGTTGCCCTGATGTGCCAATTTTTCTTTTTCATGGCAGGTAAAGTTAGTTGCATCAAAATTTTCAATCGCATCCCATTCAAAAATCTACCAACCAATAGAAATGTATTTCTTGAAATAATTGAGATTTCCTATTTTTGTCTATTTTTTCCGTCAGGGAAATATACAGTGAGACTGCATGCAGGATTTTTTATTTATTTTACTTAGCAGTGATATTTTAGCAATACACACAGACACACATAATACACACAATATCAAATAAAGGCAGGACCTTAAACATTATACAGTTTTTTGCGGGATATGCGTTCCAGGACCACCCGCAAAAAACTAAAATCCACAATCTAAAAACATAAACCATGCTCCGCTCGTTTTAATCTGTGTAACATTTTACACTTAAAAGTATTGAGTAAATTTGAAAGCTGTGAAATCATTTATATTTACATCATGAATTAAGTAAATGTAATTAAAGAATTAAGTAGATGGTACTCAACTACATTGAAATATAAAATTGAGTTGATTTAATTAGAATTTTTAAGTAATGCAATAGTAATCCTAAATTCAAATCACTCAAAAAATTTAGTAGATATAATTAATATGTGGAGTAAATGCAACTGAAGATGAGATTATTATTAAACAAAACAAATCTGCTACACTGACTCAGATTTCTTTTTAAAAATACTGGACTATCGCATATCAGAATAAATATGCTACATTTACTGTATTTTCCGCACCATAAGGCGCACTTAAAAGCCTTTAATTTTCTCAAAAAAACAAAGGTGCTTTTGTGTGGACAAAATTCCAAAATCTGTAAAGTTGTTTTGTGTTGCTTCCGCCACACAGACACGTAATATACAAGCGTAATATGTAGACCCGATGAACCAATCAGAGGACATTAGGTTTTACGTAGATTGGGGCAGTAAACCAATCAGAGGACTGTATGTTACACGTTGAGTACCTACCTCCGCCGCCATTGATAAAAAAAATACTATCGTTTGTGCAACGAAAACAGCATTAGGACCCTCTAAAATGGCACAGACATGCTTACGAGGCCCAATTAGAGCTTTCTGGAAAGCCAGGATCATTGCAGAAGAGCAACGAGACAATGGCAAGGAGGAACTTGGCATGTTTAATGGCAAACTTGCCCAACTGTTTAATTTGGGTACGGAAGATGAGGACGTGGACAGATTTGCGTATGAATCTCGATTAACAATAATGTGAGTACAGTAGAGTACATGGTTAAACAGTAGAATAAAGTACAACCGAACTCACTTTCTTTCTCCCGTGACGTTTTTTTGTTTACCGTAAATCATGGTATGCATGCGCCCTATAATGCGGTGCACCCTATGTGTGGATCAAATACAAAATAGACCCTGCAAATTGAGTTTGTGCCTTTTAACCCGAAGCACCTTATGCTGCGGAAAATACAGTAGTTAGTTTTCTGATCAATAACCAGCAACTACATACGGAGCTATTTCTTGAGAATTCTTGAGAGATTGAGGGACAGAAAACTAAGGAAAAAAAGAAGCAACTTTTAAGGAAAGCTGGAAGATAGGAGGAGGAATAAGGGAGTGTCATAGGGAAGATAAAGATAAGTTATCTGATTAGGTTATGACTATGTAATTATTGACAGTAATTCACTAAAAGGAGGAAAATGTGAATGAGACAGGTAGAGTTATTATTCTTGCCGTTTTAATATGAATTGCATTGGTGGAGGATAAATTTTAATACCTAATGTAGAACACTCATTCGTGCCCGATGTCTCTCTCCTGCAGCACCTGTCTTTGGTTGAAACAAGGACAGCAGTTAAGGTGTATAGGAGTCCAACATTGCCATTAATTTTGGCTCAAGAATCAGTGTGGCGATCCTTTGAAACTCTGCAGTGTGGCGATCCTTTCAAACTATGCACTAACCTAGTCATGGGCAAACTACGGCCCGCGGGCCACATCCGGCCCACGGGGCCGTTTAATCGGGCCCGCCAAACCTGAATAACTTTTTTTTGGGTCATTTTCCCTGCAATTAGTATGTTTCCCAAATAGATGGGGAAGCCCCCGCCCGCGCATTTACTCCCGGAAGCCGTGTCAGAAAGCTCGGTGCACACTGACAAGTGCGTGTACGTACTAAGTAGTACGGACCCGGCGCTACGTACTAAGTAGTACGGACCCGGCGCTCTCCGCCATCTATTTCCATCAGTGCTGAATTTTGAGTGTGGGCTGTGACGTCAACATTCTCGTAATTCGCGCTGAGCTTTCAGATACAGTTTTACGTTAATGCCACCCACAAACCTTCCCCTGGAATCCTTCCACTAAAATGAGTGGCCCGAGGAAAAGAAAGGTGGACACTGTGTTTAAAAAAAAAAAAAGAGAGGACAATTTGGCTCGACCTACGCGTGTGAGCAGACGTTCCGCCACATGAACGTCAACAAAGCCCGTCACAGCTCTAGGTTAACGGACTGACACCTCGGCTCTATCCTAAGAATTACCACAGCAAATTTTACTCCAAACCATGATGCACTAGCAAAAAAGGGAGACCAACAACACTATTGATTTCTTTATTACTTTATTTAGACGTATTCTTTCACTGATTCTTCAAGATGATGTATTTGGTCAGAATGTTTGCCGTTTGATGTGATTTCGCCTCATTCGATAAACATATTTAATAAATCTGACCTGCAGGCGCTGAAGTGATGGAAACTATTATTCATAATAACAGTGTCGTATTTAATGAGAATCACTGATAGTAGTTTTTGGGTGAAATATATTTTTAATGCTGTTAATAAATGCATTTGTTTTCAAAAAACTTTTTTTGAATATCCATGTTTTACTACCTACTAAAAGCACAAAACTTTTATGCAATGACCTGTACATGTCATTTTTATTACGTCACACAAACACTACATCCATCTGCTCCTGGTTCGGCCCCCCGATCAAAATTTAGAACCAAATTCGGCCCGCCAGTCAAAAAATTTGCCCACCCCTGCACTAACCTGTAAGACAGAGATGAGAAAAGAGGAAATATAAGAACTGGCGACTCATCTATTGTCTCTATTGTCACCAGCCACTTTATTAGATACACCTATCTAATGCAACCCTGTACAAGAGGTGTGCCATAAATTTTCTTCTTAGCTTATACATTTTCAGTTTTGTTGACATTGTCAGAAAGGTGATAAATATACTTTGATGTGGCGAAGCTGTCGATTTGATTGCATTAGATGACACAGGTCTTACAAATGAAGTGCTGTCGAGTGTATAGCTGTGAAACATGTAGGTTTTCAGTCCACAATATATGTTGACCATTCTGTGACAACAATTCTAATTACTCACTTGCGAAACATCAAACAAGGTAGGCCACCAGTCCTTGATGTCACTGATGCTCATCTGTAGGATGACATCATGTCTCCTATGTGCAAAAGTTCTGAACATCAACTCCTTAATGACTGCTGTCTCTCTTCTTTGATTCCTCGATTAGTTGGTTTCGGTCCAGCTCTTGTCTTTCCTTACTGTCTCCTGCAGGATAGTGAGGGAGAAACACCACCTCTGCTTTCTGTGCTTTCTTCTTTGCAGAAAACTTGTCATCTGGGTGCTTGTTCTTGAGTGAGTTGCAGGCAACCTCAGGAAATCCAAGGTTTCTGATCTTCGACCTGTAATTTCCCATCTAGTATTTGAGACTATACATCCATCCAAGCCAGCTATTATGATTGCCGAGCTTTGACAGGCATGGATGTTTTTTGACTACAGCCTCTGCCACCTCACCGAAGGCCCGTGGGGGAGGGTGTGTACATGTAGTCAGCTAATTTTTCCATGATGTCTGATTGATTGATTGATTGATTGATTGATTGATTGATTGATTGATTGTGAAGTACAGTACCATCTTTGAGAAATTCTTCATTAGCATTCCTCAGTACTGCCCCTACTGCCACAGAGAAAGTGGAATGCCGTTTTTATTTGGTCATGATGTTTTAGGTGGAGAGAGGATAATTGTGTCTTTTGAAGACACTATCGGCTGTTGTATCGGTAGCAAAGCTAGAACTGTCATTCATTACATCTGCCTGGTTTTCAGTCAATGCAGTCAATGTAAGAATCACAGATGGTATAATCACAACTTTGATTGTCCCCTTGTAATTTGGTTGGTAGAATGGAGAATGAAGTAATCACCAAAGTCCTCATCCAAATAATGCAGGATAAAATCCTCAGTGAATCCAAGTCTCTTTTACAGTCTCATGTAACTGTTCCACAGTACTGGGTATTCCTGCGGACAGTCTAAGCTTTTCACTTTGATGTTTAATAATAACTTTCAAGGCAACCAAACCCACCTGGACAGAAACAAAAAATAAAATTAACCCGACAGAAGGATGATGTTTTTAAGAATCAGACTCATCGCCTACCACTGGCAAACAATGTGACGTTTCAATGTAACCAAGAGTTTTTCTCCAACAATGAATTCCTGTCCCCAAGTTAACTGTGCTTTAGCAGGGACATTTTCCCGGAGTGGTCTAAAATAAATGCCCTAAAATGTTCATCATAGTAGCTGTAAAGCATTTTCACAATGAAACTGATAGTGCTACAATAACACTCTGGGAAATCATAATAAAATCAGGTAAACCACCAGTTGACCCTTAAGGCAAAACGATCCCAGCAGCATATTTAGTTCCATGGAGTATGGACACATTGGTCAAATTCAAAGACGTTTGTGTTGGATAAATTGCCTTGAAAGATTGCTGTATTCGTATGTCTAATCAAAGTCAAAGTCAGCTTTATTGTCAATTTCTCCACATGCCAAAGACACACAAAGAAACCGAAATTTCGTTCCCCCCTATCCCACGGTGACAAGACATGGCTCACAACAGACAAACAAGTAAACAAGTATAACAAAAGCGTGCTGAATAAATAATGAATAAATAACACAACAATAAATAAATAAGAGGAGCAGAAAAAAAAGGAGCAAGTGCGCGTACAGCAGACATTCCCGAAAATAGCGCAACAGTGCCGCACGCTACGCAGAAGGGGGTAGCGAGTTCAGGGCCCTAACAGCCTGGAGAAAGAAGCTGTTGGCGAGTCTGGTGGTGCGGGAGCGCAGGCTCCTGTACCTCTTTTCAGAGGGCAGAAGGTCAAACAAAGAGTGAGCCGGGTGACTCACATCTCTGGCAATCGAGGTTGCCTTGCGGGCGAGATGGGAGGTGTAAATGTCCTTCAGGGAGGGGAGCGAAGCACCAATAATCTTACCAGCCGTATTCACTATGCGCTGCAGGGCCTTCAAGTTCTGTTCAGTGCAGTTACCACCCCAGACAGCGATGCAACTGGTGAGGACGCTCTCAATGGTGCCACGGTAGAATGTAGACAGGACTGCCTGAGGAGCACATGCACGCCTGAGCTTCCGCAGGAAGTACAGGCGGCGCTGAGCTTTCTTTGCCAGTGACGAGGTGTTTGCGGACCAGGAGAGGTCCTCACTGATGTGCACCCCCAGGAACTTGGTGCAGCTCACCCTCTCCACCACAGCACCGTCGATGATCAGCGGCAGGTGTGTTGTGTGACCCTTCCGGAAGTCAACAATGATTTCCTTGGTCTTATTGACGTTCAACAGGAGGTTGTTGTCCCTGCACCACGTGGTCAGAAGGTCAACTTCCGACCTGTACCGAGTCTCGTCGCCCTTCGTGATGAGACCCACCAGAGTCGTGTCGTCAGCAAACTTCACGATGCGGTTGTCGCTGTAGGTCGCAGTGCAGTCATGCGTCAGCAGGGTGTAGAGCAATGGACTGAGCACGCAGCCCTGGGGGGCCCCCGTGCTCAGCGTGATGCTGGCGGAGATTTTGTCGCCAACACGCACCACCTGAGGCCTCTGACAGAGGAAGTCCAGTATCCAGTTGCAGAGGGAGGTACTGAGGCCCAGCTCGTCGAGTTTGCAGATGAGTCGCTGCGGCACAATGGTGTTGAAGGCAGAGCTGAAGTCCACAAACAGCAACCTCACATATGAGTCCTTTCTCTCCAGGTGGGTGAGGGCCGAGTGGAGGGCAGAGCAGATGGCATCCTCAGAGGACCGCTTGGCACGGTACACAAACTGGAAAGGGTCAATGGTGGGGGGGAGAACGGACTTGATGTGCTCCATGACCAGCCGCTCAAAGCACTTCATGATGATGGGCGTCAGTGCCACAGGGCGGTAGTCATTGAAGCAGGACGGTGCAGGTTTCTTCGGCACAGGAAGAAGAAATTTTTGCTTCTCAATAATTTTCTGTGATGCCCCCCCCCCCATCTCTTTTTCTGTCTCCCTCTCTTTCTACCTCCGTTCACTGTGCCTTGCAGGATCTCCTTGGCAAGTCCTGTTGATCTTGTGACATGGCCGTACCATTCCAGTTTCCGCCTTTTGACTGTCGTTAGTAGGTCGACGTATGGTCCGATTGCACTCTTTACACGTGATTTTACCTCTTCGTTTGTGATGTGGTCTTTGTAAGATATTCCAAAGAGTCTTCTGTAGCATCGCATTTCCAGTGCCTTGATTCGCTTTTCAGTGTCTGCTGTTAGGGTCCAGGATTCACAAGCATATAGAAAGATTGAGATTACTAGGGAGCGCATTAGTCTGATCTTCGAGCTGGTAGAGATATTTTTGTTGTTCCAGATGGTCTTCAGCTTGGTCATTGCATTTGTAGTTTGGGCAATCCTGGCAAGTATTTCGGGTTTAGATCCTTCATCTGAGACCACAGCACCTAGGTATGTAAAGTTGTTGACTACCTCTAGGGTCTGGTTGTTAATCTTGATGTCTCCGGTGAATCCGTTGGGGTTGTTGGTCATTAGTTTTGTTTTTTCTGCACTTATCTCCATGCCATAGTCTGTGGCTGTCTCTTCTAATCGGTGGATCAGGTCGACTAGTTCTTGTTCGTCGCCGGCAAGACCATCAATACCATCCGCAAAGCGGAGATTGGTGATCTTTCTGCCTCCAATGCTTACTGAGCCTTCATGTTGTTCAAGGGCCTCTGACATTATTCTTTCAAGGAAGATGTTGAAGAGCATGGCGGATAGCAAGCAACCTTGACGCACTCCTATTGTTGTCCTAAACCACTCTCCTATGTTGTTTTGTAGGTATACCGCACTTGTGGCTGTCTTGTATAAGTTCTCAATGACTGCAATTATATTCTCATTGATGTTATAGAGTTTCATGGTTGCCCAAAGCGCTTCATGCCACACGCGGTCGAATGCCTTCTTAAAGTCGATGAATACGTGGTAGAGATCCTGTTGGTGTTGCTGGTACTTTTCGCACAGTATCCGAAGATTGAATATTTGTTCTGTGGTGCTGCGACCTGGTCTGAATCCAGCCTGTTCTTCTGTTCTTTTCAACCCTGTTAAATATTTTTCCATGGTGTCCCACTGCACTTTTTATCGCCTTCTCTGTGCTGTGTGTGCGTATGTTCCGTGCGCTCCACACTGTAGAGCAAATACTCCTTGCGCACACTCTAACAGTGATACCGCCACTCCCACCTACTGCCGTGGATGTCTAATTACTCTTTAATCTAAGAGCACGCCCCACTATTTGAGAAGGACTGGTCTAATGGAAGAGATATTTTTGTGACACACACTGCAGGTTTCAAAGTATTTTCTTGTGAACTGTATGCTATCATCATTTGGTGCTGAGGCAAGTGACATTAATACAGTTCTGAAATGTTTTGTGTGTCTAACAACTTGCTTAAAAAAGCTATGTTTTGCCTGAAATCGCATAGTCCAGAGGCTAACCAAAGGACCAAACCCTCAAATCAAATCAGGATAATGCTCCAAAAAATTGTGCCTTGGAATACATTTTTGATCTGGGAAAACTTCCAACAGCCTGTGACGGTGTTCTGATATCAGCATGTCGAGGTCCCAAATACTTTCCTCAGTAGGAATGGGTGCTACTACAAGCTCAGTTATATCTTTTAAAATCATGAGAATGTGCCATGCTGGATCATTCAGTGGTATAGTTGCACCAATAATGAATAATAAATTCTTAATAATGTCCAATTTTCACTGGCGTCCCCACTGATACTTTTACGAGAGGCAACATTTGCTGAAATAGGTTGGGGCTGATCAGTTTTATCAGTAAATTTGTACAAAAAGTGATGTGAGTGATGGACTTCTTAAGTTCTGTCAAGGTGAAGTACTTCTTCCTGATGAACACATTAAGTAAGATATAGTGCCAGTTCCAAAGGAATTATTCTGGTGGGTAGCCAGTTACAAAATGGAAATGTATGTAAATGATAATTTATTCCAATTATCGCCCATATTGTAATAATCGCCCAGTGTGTGAACGATGACATAAATAAAAAATATTGATACCGCTAATTATCGCCCATGCTGCTAAAACTGCCCCCCAAAACGTACGTTTTCCTCCGCGACCACATGCCGACGTCATTGCGCAAGTTGAAATATGACTGATTTGACAGCACGTCGAATATCCCTTTTAAATTGGTTTTCTCCATAAACTATGATACAATTACACTCGTCACTCCGCTACAATATCCTCACACAATTACGTTATCAGGGCGTGCGCTCGAACAAGACGATCACGATAACATGACGTGCGCATCACGTGATGTTCAACGGTGACGTGTTGCATCGATGGAGCGTCAATTGACGCACCCCGCTGTTAGAGTTAGATCAAAACAGCCGCTGTTCTAGTGTTAAGAACACCAGTGAGATGCAGCTATTGCATACTACATAAGAAAAATATACATATTATCGCCCATTTCAGTGCCCCTTGGCGATCGGACAAAAAGTGTTCTCTATTAATTCTTCTGCTTCTTTTTCCTTCTTGTGTTAATGATTAGAAAATGAAATAATTTTACTTCTTATTACTGCCTTTCCTGTTTCCCAGAGTAATGATGCTGATGACTCTGGAGAGTCATTTAAGGACATCCACTCTTCTTTCTAGATATCTAATTCCGGATCTTTTAAAAGGGATGTGTTGAAGAGCCACCTAGTGGATGGCTTGTGTAGGAAAGAAAGAGTCAGTGTAAGCTTTACTGGGGAGTAATCACTAATAGGGGTGGGAATCTTGAGGCACCTCACGATTCGATTACGATTCAGAGGCGACGATTCGATTATAAAACGATTATTGATGCATTTTTAATTTATGTACGTATATGATGCACTTTTCCCACATTTCTTTTTGTCTCACTGAATGTGGCTTTCATGCATTGCTCTTGTTTGAAGCACGTGTGCTTCCAGCTCCCACTCATCGGTTATGAAATGCGCAGTTAGAGTAACAAATGACTCGGTGGCTACAGACATCCACGCATCACATGTAACGGCGGCTCGGTCTGCATTCAACAGCGATGTTATTTCTGCTTTAGTCTGCTTGTAGAATTCCGGGACGGCCATGTCGGTGAAATAGCGTCAGGATGGAATGACGTACCTCAGCTCCGTTGCCTCCATCATTCTCCGAAATCCCTGATTCTCTACAACCGAGTACGGTTGCAAACCCATTGCAATGAATTCCGCGATGCCTTTCCTAATTCGCTTGGCCTTTTGCGACGTGTTTGGCAGCTTACTCAGAGCGTCCTCAATAGTTCTCTGGTTGCTCGTAGCAACAGCAGCAGCCGGCTTTCCCACCTCCTCTGTAGGGTGGAATCGTGCTGTGTGACTTGTCATATTCGTTGTGTTGGCAAATCTTGCATACAACGTAGCTTTTGTTCAATTAATTTCCTCTGTCAACATTGTAGAATCCAAAATGATTCCACACGTCTGCTTTTAAATTTTTAGGAGCAGGTCGGATCTCTCGGCGAAATGGGTTGAATATCTCTATGTTTGCGAATCTTCCACGGCCGAATCGCGATTAATCTAAGAATCGGAAATTTCCCCCACCTCTAGTCACTAATGGTTATTGGGAGGATTTTTGTGTCTGCGATATTTGGTATGATTGAAGTACTGACCAGAAAAAGGTCAATGCGGGAGTAAGACTGATGGACAGGTGAGTTAAATCTATATTTCTGGCGATGTGGTGTTGTTGCCTCCAACCATCGCCAAGACCAAAATCACTCATGAATTGGTGTATTATTTTTCTGGATTGTCCATGACCATTAGAGGTCATTCTTGATTTATTTTGATTACTGTATTAAAGTCGTATGATTACAGGGCAGATAGTAAGATTGGATATGGAAGCAAAAAAATATCTTTAAAAACTGGGGGTGGGGTCATCGGCGTTTGGGCCATAAACATTGTAAATGGTTTGTTGTCAATTAAAATATTTATGATTATATAACGTACTTCAGGGTCTGAAATTGTTGTATTGAGAACAAACTGTACCCTTTTATTAGTCAGGATGCATACACTTCTTTGCTTTAAGTTATAAGATGGAGAAAAGGAATTTAAAAAAAAAAGTCAAAGTCAGCTTTATTGTCAATTTGTCCATATGCCAAAGACACACAAAGAAACCGAAATTTCGTTCCCCCCTATCCCACGGTGACAAGACATGGCCCACAATAGACAATCAAGTAAACAAGTAAAGAACAATGTGCTGAATAAATAATGAATAAATAACACAACAAATAAATAAATAAGAGGAGCAAAAAGGAGCAAAAAGGAGCAAGTGAGCGTACAGCCGACATTCTAGAAAATAGCGCAACAGTGCCGCACGCTACGCAGAAGGGGGTAGCGAGCTCAGGGTCCTAACAGCCTGGAGAAAGAAGCTGTTGGCGAGTCTGGTGGTGTGGGAGCGCAGGCTCCTGTACCTCTTCCCAGAGGGCAGAAGGTCAAACAAAGAGTGAGCCGGGTGACTCACATCACTCGCAATCGAGGTTGCCTTGCAGGCGAGATGGGAGGTGTAAATGTCCTTCAGGGAGAGGAGCGAAGCACCAATAATCTTACCAGCCGTATTCACTATGCGCTGCAGGGCCTTCAAGTTCTGTTCAGTGCAGTTACCACCCCAGACAGCGATGCAACTGGTGAGGACGCTCTCAATGGTGCCACGGTAGAATGTAGACAGGACTGCCTGAGGAGCACATGTCTGAGCTTCCGCAGAAGTACAGGCGGCGCTGAGCTTTCTTTGCCAGTGACGAGGTGTTTGCGGACCAGGAGAGGTCCTCGCTGATGTGCACCCCCAGGAACTTGGTGCAGCTCACCCTCTCCACCACAGCACCGTCATGATCAGCGGCAGGTGTTTTGTGTGACACTTCCGGAAGTCAACAACAATTTCCTTGGTCTTGTTTACGTTCAGCAGGAGGTTGTTGTCCCTGCACCACGTGGTCAGAAGGTCAACTTCCGACCTGTATCGAGTCTCGTCGCCCTTCGTGATGAGACCCACCAGAGTCGTGTCGTCAGCAAACTTCACTATGCGGTTGTCGCTGTAGGTCGCAGTGCAGTCATGCGTCAGCAGGGTGAAGAGCAATGGACTGAGCACGCAGCCCTGGGGGGCCCCCGTGCTCAGCGTGATGCTGGCGGAGATTTTGTCGCCAACACGCACCACCTGAGGCCTCTGACAGAGGAAGTCCAGTAGCCAGTTGCAGAGGGAGGTACTGAGGCGCAGCTCGTCGAGTTTGCAGATGAGTCGCTGCGGCACAATGGTGTTGAAGGCAGAGCTGAAGTCCAGAAACAGCAACCTCACATATGAGTCCTTTCTCTCCAGGTGGGTGAGGGCCGAGTGGAGGGCAGAGCAGATGGCATCCTCAGAGGACCGCTTGGCACGGTACGCAAACTGGAAAGGGTCAATGGTGGGGGGGGAGAACGGACTTGATGTGCTCCATGACAAGCCGCTCAAAGCACTTCATGATGATGGGCGTCAGTGCCACGGGGCGGTAGTCATTGAAGCAGGACGGTGCAGGTTTCTTTGGCACAGGAACGATGGTGGCAGCCTTGAAACACGAGGGGACGATGGCCTGCTGCAGGGAAACGTTAAAGATGTCCGTGAAGACACCCGAGAGCTCCCCAGCGCAGTCCTTCAGCGCTCGACCCGGGATGTTGTCAGGGCCCGCCGCCGCCTTACGGGTGTCAATAGCGGCAAGCGCCCTCCTCACTCCGTCGGCAGAGAGGCGCAGGGGCTGCTCGTGTGGGGGGGAGTGGTCTTCAGCGGGCAAGTGCTGTTCTGGGCGTCGAAGCGAGCAAAGAAGCGGTTAAGATCGTTCAGCAGACGGACGTCCCCCTCACAGCTCCTCGGCACGGGCTTGTAGTCCGTGATGGTCTGAATGCCCTGCCAAAGGCTACGTGCGTCCTTGCTGTCCTTGAAGTGGGTGGAGACCTTGCACGAGAACGCCTTTTTCGCTTCTTTGATGCCCCGGGACAGGTCAGCCCTCGCTGTCCTCAAGCCAGCCTCATCCCCCGCTCTGAAAGCCTTGTCCCTGGCCCTCAGCAGTCTGAGGACAGCCCCTGTCAGCCACGGCTTCCAGTTCGCGCGAGTGACGACGGATTTTGAGCAAGTCACATCATCGATGCACTTCGTGATGTAAGAGGAAACAGAGTCAGTATACTCATCTATGTCCGTCCGATCGTTGTAGGTGGCCGCCTGCTTAAACAAGTCCCAGTCAGTGGTGTCGAAGCAGTCACGAAGTGCATCGGAGGCACCCTCTGGCCACACCCGAACCCGCCTCCGAACCGGCCTGAATGCCTTTACCAATTGTCTGTATGTGGGCAAAAGCAAAACGGTGAGATGGTCAGAAAGCCCAAGATGGAGGAGGGGGGTGGCCTTGAAAGCTCCCTTATGCGCAGAGTAGACTAGGTCCAGGAAGCTGTCTCCACGTGTCGGAAAGGTAACATGCTGGTGAAGCCTCGGGAAAACAGACTTCAGGTTGGCATGATTAAAGTCTCCAACGAAGATGGTGAAACCGTCTGGGTGCGCCGTCTGCTGTTCACTGACAGCCTGGTACAGTTCACCAAGCGGCGCGATCCTGTAAATTCATTTGTTTTTAAACTATCTTTTTTTGACCGTGAAAGATGAGTCTTTTGTAGTAGATAAACATCAGCCTGTATTTTATTGATATAGTTCAGAACCTTCATTTTTTTCCCCCACGAACATTCCAGGTTACCAATTTGAGCTGCATAATATGTAACTTTTAGGGGTTCTTGTTGTGTGCAAATTGTTGTTTCTGTGGCAGTGTTTGTATTTGTGTGTTTGTGTTGAGTGTGTGCAACAATACGGTACAATAAAAGACAAATGACAATGGACAAAGATGAACACAACACAGATACAAAGAGCAAAGACAGAGAGACAGGCAATACCAATACCAGGAACCAAACAACTTACTTAACTGCATTGTATGTACAGTGTTGTGAAAGAGGTGCTAAATGACGTGTGTAAAGCTAGGATATCAGTAAGCCAATGGGTAATGTCTTTGTCTCCAAATAACTTTCCACCAATATATAATTTGTCCATTGTGATTACTGTATTTTCTGGACTATAAATCACAGTTTTTTTCATAGTTTGGCGAGTGGTACGACTTATACTCAGGAGCGACTTATGTGTGAAATTAACACATTATATCATTTCACATGTTATTTTCACACTAAACCGCATGAGGGCGCTCTAGGCCTGTGGAGTAATTGGAACCACAACTGATGATGAGTCTGACGTAAGCCACAGAGAAGAGGAAGTGCTGCATCTTCTACTTCCGAGGTTAGCGGAGTTGTTTATAAGTGACACTGAAGATGAATATTTCATTGGATTTAATGATTTGGAGTGACGCGGATGGTTTGATAAACTGGTTGGCATGTTATTTATGCTATAGCAGTGGTTCTAAACCTGGGTTCGATCGAACCCTAGGGGTTCGGTGAGTCAGTCTCAGGGGTTCGGCAGAGCCTGCATTGCGAAGGTCTGAACACATCTGATTTATCGTGTAAGTTCGTGATGCCGCATATCTGGACTGCTCTCGCAAAGGCACACTGATTTGCAAGTGTGTGTTGTGAGTTCATGCATTGTGTTGGTTTTGTTCTTTGAACAAGGTGATGATCATGCACGGCTCATTTTTTGCACCAGTAAAAAACATCTATGTCTTGAATTTGATTTTTTTTCTTTTCGCTAAAGAGGGGTTTGGTGAATGCGCATATAAAACTGGTGGGGTTCGGTACCTCCAACAAGGTTAAGAAACACTGTGCTATAGTTATTTGAATAACTCTTAATTTGTTACATCAGGCACGTTCTCAGCTCCTTGTTTGTGTTTTTGTAACGTTAACATACCGTACCTTCAGCCTGTTGTTACCTATTCTATTTTTATTTTAAATTGCCTTTTAAGAGGACACGTCTGTTCTTGGTGTTGGATTTTATCAAATACATTTCCCCCAAAAATGCGACTTATACTCCAAAGCGACTTATATACAGTACCTCACAAAAGCGAGTACACCCCTCTCATTTCTGCAATGTTTTAATTATATCTTGTCATGGGACAACACTGAAGAAATGACACTTTGAGACAATGTTAAGTAGTCACTGTAGAGTAGGAGTCGGGAACCTATGGCTCGCGAGCCAGATATGGCTCTTTTGACGACATTAAAAACGTTATTAAAAAGAATACATTAGTACTCAAAAAATCATTGGTCTTAATTAAAATACATGCATTCAGTTGTATTTAACCTATTGTTCTTTTTAAATGGTATGGCTCTCACGGAACATTATTTTTAAAAAATGGGCATTTATGGCTCTGTCCGACAAAAAGGTTCCCGACCCCTGCTGTGGAGCTTGGGTAGCAAAGTAAATGTATTGTTACTCCAAAGTAATTCAAAATACAACAATGAATGTTTAAAATGCTAGCAACAAAAGTGAGTACACCCTAACTGAAAATGTCAAAATTGGACCCAAATGTCAATATTTTGTGTGGCCACCATTATTTTCCAGCACCGCCGTAACTCTTTTAGGCATGGAGTTCACCAGAGCTTCACAGGTCGCCACTGGAATCCTCTTCCACGCTTGCATGATGACATCACGGAGCTGGTGGATGTTGGAGACCTTGCATTCCTCCACCTTCCGTTTGAGGATGCCCCACAGATGTTCAATAGGGTTTAGGTCTAGGGACATGCTTGGCCAGTCCATCACCTTCACCCTCAGCTTCTTTAGGAATGCAGTGGTCGTCTTGGAGGTGTGTTTGGGGTCGTTATCGTCTTGGAATACTGCTCTGCCGCCCAGTTTACGGAGGGAGGGGATCATGCACTGCTTCAGTATTCCTCAGTACATGTTGGCATTCATTGTTCCCTCGATGAACTGTAGCTCCCCAGTGCCAGCAGCACTCATACAGCCCCAGACCATGACGCTCCCACCACCATGCTTGACTGTAGGCAAGACACACTTGTCTTTGTACTCTTCACCTGGTTGCTGCCACACATGCTGGACACCAGCTGGACCAAATACAGTCAACCCTCAGTTTTCGACCACAATCCCTTCCAGAAGGCGGTTCCAGAAGTGAATCGGTCGAATTCCGAATCTATTACAAATAATGGAAGAAAATTTAATCCGTTCCAAGACTAAAAAAACCCGCCCTTTTTAAGCATTTTTTCATTTGCGCATTTTTGTCCGATCGCGCAACTGCAGCGGACCGCCGAACGTGCAACCGTAGCGCGCCGCCGACCGCGCAACTGCACCGCGCTGGTCGCATTATTGTGACAGAGCCGTCGCTGAAATTTAGAAAATATTTTTAAAGTCCTGATGTTCTTTCCCAAATTTAAGTGGACTTCAGTGCGCAGAGAGCTTAATTTGGTCCGATCGTGCAACCGCAGCGCGCTGGGCGCTCACTGTCGCATTGCTTTAAGAGCGTCTTTTGTTTTAGGATGGTGTTAGGTCTAAATACGATTAGACATTAAATCACTCGCTGGAATGAAGAGGAGAAGACGACCAGAACAGGTTTACTCGCGAGGAGAACGATAGAGCAAGCAATCTCAGTTACAACCTCCATCAGTTCTAAGTCTTTACTCCACGTGCCCCTCTTTTTAATGTTATGGTTGCCCTGGTTACAGAGGCGTTGCTACACTAAAGGGAGGGGGGATTGTGTCTGTAGCAACGCTGATTAGCAAAAGAATGTAGTGTGGTGTGAATTAGCACTTCGCTGTTGGCTCTTGACCCCCCGCAGAGGCCGTCCGCAGCTGTCTTCCTTCACAGTTGGCTGACCTGTCCTCGAGGTCAACAAATGTCCTGACGCACGTTGATTGCCGCTTTGCTGTGGAACAAATGCAACTAGACCTTTGCTAACTTTATCTACTTGGTAATTAACACACAATAGTAATAAGTAACTTGTCCTAAACATTTCAACACACATTAAGCAAACGTGAGGTAACCGGTATGCAGTTCCTTAAACAAACATTGAGTAAATATGGGATAACTTTAATGCAACTACTTCTAACTGTATGTATCCCTTAACAAAGAAAAACAGGTCTGATAAACTACAATCTATGAACCAAACCTATATCTAAATAGAAGGAATGAAGTTCCTGTGAATCAAACAAAGAACATTTCACCTATGCAAATAAGCCCTGCTCATTGTTAGTGAAGGACTCTTACGGGAACCAAAACACACAGACAACATAAGGACAGGAAAGGTACAAATGGCTGACAGGGATCAAAAGACATCCCTATCACATAAAAGGAACAAAGAGATAAAAGGAAAAGATAAACTCGTAAAGGCGAGGCCTCCAGGTCTGGCAGGCCAAATCTTCACTTAAAATTATTCCAACAGATGGCTTTACTGCTCCCACTTGCTTTCTTTGGAGGCATGATTAGGGGTTAATACAATCCTCAAAGTAACGAAAATACAATAACGAACGGAGTCAGTCGGCATCCGGCCCGCGCGGTCGGGTTTTCTCAGGTTCTCCCGGCTCATCTTGCGAGGTTCGACAACCAAATTTTGTTCGACATCCAAAGTATTCCAATTTGTTCGAGAACCGGGACGTTCGAAAATCGAGGTTTGACTGTATGTTTATCTTGGTCTCATCAGACCACAGGACATGGTTCCAGTAACCCATATCCTTTGTCTGCTTGTCTTCAGCAAACGTTTTGCGAGCTGCCTTATGCATCTTTTTTAGAAGAGGCTTTTTCATGGGACGACAGCCATGCAGGCGGTGTCCAGCGTGTGTGGTGTGGTGTGGTGGGAGCGTCATTGTCTGGGGCTGTACAGACCCAAACCCTATTGAACATCTGTGCGGCATCCTCAAATGGAAGGTGGAGGAATGCAAGGTCTCCAACATCCAACAGCTCCGTGATGTCATCATGCAAGCGTGGAAGAGGATTCCAGTGGCGACCTGTGAAGCTCTGGTGAACTCCATGCCTAACAGAGTTACGGCGGTGCTGGAAAATAATGATAGCCACACAAAATATTGACATTTGGGTCCAATTTTGACATTTTCAGTTGTGGTGTACTCACTTTTGTTGCCAGCATTTTACACATTCATTGTTGTATTTTAAGTTACTTTGAAGTAACAATAAATTTACTTTGCTATCCAAGCTCTACAGTGACTACTTAACATTGTCGCAAAGCGTCATTTCTTCAGTGTTGTCCCATGACAAGATATAATTAAAACATTGCAGAAATGAGAGGGGTGTACTCACTTTTGTGAGATACTGTATGTCTTTTTCTTCTTTATTATGTATTTTATGGCTGGTGCAACTTATACTCCGGAGCGACTTATACTTCAGAAAACACAATATTACTTTCTTACCTCGGGTCATCATTTGCTTTCGAATTGGGAAAAGCTGTCTGCGTCTTTGGTTGATTTCTTGTGGAAATTGGTCGCTGAGTGGGTTCTTTGCAGTTTGCCTTGTCGTTGCACCATTTCCTTCTGTAATGTTCGAATTTTGCATTGATGGGTCTTGGTCGGATGGGGTTTGCAGGTTTATGTCCTAAACGTTGTACACGGTGAAAGCTAACGTCCACAGTTTCTCCTGTGAGTTTAAGTAGGTTGACCACAAAATACTCAACCAGGTTTTCGGGCTCCTCGGTCAATGACTCCAGAATACTAGAAAATATCACATTGTTTCTCATACTTTGTGCTTGTTGGTCCAGAATTGTTTATTTCATTGTTTTTGTCTTGGATCCAATCGTTGTCAGTGTTTCAGTCAGTGTTCTGATAGCTAAAACTTTGCTACGGTGCATTTCTTAGAATTCTTTGTGAAGAACCTCAATTATCACATTTCCTGTGTTTTTATTTTTATGTTATTTAACCTTTATTTACCCAGCCAAACAATTAAGAACAAGTTCTTATTTACAACTGCGGCCTGTGTCGAGACCGGCAAGCTTTTCATTGTTAATAGTAAGATGTCACTTACTTCAGTACAGCATGTTTTGGTAAGAGTGGATGAAGCGGATGAATTAGGTTATGATGAATTAGGTGATGATGCGCCGTTGGTTTGTTTGTATCTCAAAAAGTTCATAAACATAAGCGTTCGTTAGTAGAGGTACAACTGGACTGCTATCAAAAACTTGTCATAATTTCCACCGGAAAGCTGGAATTATTTTTTGATACACAAGCTGCCAACATGAGATTAATTTAGACCTTTCAACGTTGCGGAAAGTAGCGAAAGTGTTGTGAATGGTAAATATTGCATTGTTAAACGTCCTCTACTGCTGTTAGTTGGTCAATTAGTTGGTCAATTTGTGGCCTCCATTGCTGTGGCACATACAATTATAATACATCGCCATCTATACTTGTTGCCATCTTTTAAAACACCGTTTGTATTTGGTTTTAAAAAGCAGACACTTGCAGTCAGTCGAGGATAACGTAGCCTCCTGTAGTAAAGTAATATTTTGTGATCGGTGCTCGTATGCAATTTTCTCCCATGAGTTTATTTGGTCTGTAATGTACACCAGTGACAGTATGTTGTACTGGGATCAGGACATGACCCAGCCCACAGCTCTCCACAAAAGCACTTGAACACAATGCACTCGTAATTTCCATTTCACAAATGGAAAGGATCACCATACCACGTGAAGGCAACATTACATTATTAGATTATTTATGAACAACAATAATCCAACAAGCGATCATATCGCTTATCATGTCATACGAACGCGTATCATTGCGCAAGCATATCAAGATACCATATTTTTCTAACTATAAGTCGCGTTTTTTTCGATCCAGGGCGCTTGCTTGGAACACACACACATATGTTGAGCTCTTGTTTTGTGAAATAAAGAGCCGGTTACCAAACCCACGTCTTGCCTGGTACTTTGGTAACACTACAATATAGTTATATACGTAGATCTGTGGAATTGGAGCCGCAACTGACGACGAGGCTGACGACGAGGCTGACGACAAGGCTGACGTCAGCGGCGCACGTAGGTCCAGAGTCAACAGCCGTTTTTTTTTGTTTTGTTTTTTTATTGACAGAGGATGAATATCCCGATGGATTTAATGATTTGTAGTGACACGGATCGTTCATTAAAATTGTTGTTTATATTACATTTATTTGATATATCTAGTCTGACGTCAGCGGCGCACCTCATTCCGGAGTCAGCAGCTGTGTTTTTTTTTTTTTTTTTAAGTGACACAAGACGAAGATTCCTATGGATTTAATGATTTGGAGCGACACGGATGGTTTGATAAAATTGTTGTTTATATTATTGTTATTTGATATATAGTTTATATATTGTTATATGGGCCTGTGGAATAATTTGAACTGCACGACGAGTTCGACGTCAGCGCCGTGCCGCACACGCGGCGTTGTTTACAGAAAGGATCACAAATTCGATCGATGGATTTAATGATTTGGAGTGACACATGGTTTGATAAATGTGTTATTTTTGTTATAGTTATTTGAATAACTGTTAATGTTACGTCAGGCCCGTTCTCAGCTCCTCGTTTGTGTTTGTCACGTTAGCATACCGTATCGTTTAGCCTGTTGTTGCTGGTTTGTGTCTCTTCTTGGTGTTGGATTTTGTCAAATAAATTTCCCCCAAAATGCGACTTAAACTCCGGTGCGACTTATATATGTTTTTTTCCTCTTTATTGTGCATTTTATGGCTGATGCGACTTGTACTCCGGAGCGACTTTTAGTCCGGAAAATACGGTACTTTTTTTAGTGTAGTTCCCGTAGTTGACGATTCAAGCTGGCCGACCTTCTGCCCATGCGCCCCTCAGATTGCGCACATGACCGATCACGTCCTGGCAGAACATTATGAAATACGTACTGATAAATACATACTGTCGGAAGCGATATTTGGGAAACTGCATCACTTTGCCAAATGGACTTTTCCGACTTCCACCTCATCAACGTGTACTAAAACATCCTTTTGAACTGGGAGATCCAAGTTGCAAGGTCAAGGGAAAAAGGGGATCTTGACTTCACCGACGGACTCCAATATTACGTCACTCGACAACGGTGACATAAACGTGCAGTCCGTGAACGACAAAACTTAATTTACAATATTCTAAACATATTTAGCGTCATTATTATTACATTATTTTGTTTTTACTGACTGCGTGAAGATATGCCGTCATCCACCTGCATGAAGTTATTTGGCAAAATGAATGATGCCTTGAAGAATATAATATTTCTTTATATAAATTTAGGAAATTGGGAAGAGGGTTTTCTGGTGGTGTGTTGTGATAAATGAGAACAACAAACAATCTATTGGAATCAGCCATCCTTGTTGACACTTGAACGCTGTGAGGTCGGAACTGTTACGATTTCCGACCTTCCTCGAATGCAGCCTCAGGGTTATGGCATTGACGAAGAGACATGCTTACGAGGCAAAATTTAAACTACGGGCCATTGATTACGCGGTTGCACATGGTAATAGAGCAGCCGTGAGAAAATTCAACATTAATTAATCCATGGTTCGGAAGTAGAAGAAGCAGGAAAATGAACTGCGCCAAGTTAAGAAAACAAAAAGGTTTCTGGGGAAACGAGGCGAGGTGGCCAGAGTTGGAAGAGCGACTTGAACAATGGATTATCGACCAAAGAACAGCCGGGAGTAGTGTCTCTACATTCTGTATTCGACTGAGGGCAGTAACTATAGGACAAGAGATGAAGATTGAACACTTTCAAGGAGGACCGTCTTGGTGCTTGCATTTTATGAAAAGGCGCCATCTCTCCATCCGAGCAAGAACTACCGTGGCGGAGTATTTTTCGACAGATAAAAAGAAAAGCGCCCAATAATTAGTAAAGTTTTTCAAATTCTCACACTGGTCATTTTTTTCTCAAATACAATATTTCGCCATGAAAAACACATTTTCACTCTTGTTATTATTTTATAGAATTATTTTATAGAACTAAAGTACAGTTCATATTGGGCATCACCAAATCAAAAAGCATTTGCATAGATGTCCCTAAAATGGTTCTTTTCACAAATGGCCTGTTTTCTGCTGTTTGTTATGGTCTAAAATTGGTGCTTTGAGCAAAACCAACCCATGTACAAAGAAAATGGAATATGGTAGAGTTGTTGTTTTTTTTTAAGTGAAAGACAAACATCAAATCTTTAAATAGCTATTCTGTCATTACATAGTCATACACCAATACTTTGTGACACTTGGAAGGTCAGTCAGAATGCTGTAAATTAGCTGGCACTCAAGATGTTCTCTATTAAATGTCATCTTGCATTGAAAGAACTGTGCAATTTCTAAAATGAGTTTATGTGGTCTTGGTGCCATCTTTGTATTCTGTCCTGGTGGTTTCTACAGATGCGAAGGCTGGCTTGGTACTGACAGACTCAAATTCAGTCTCTTCCATCACTAATCTCTGCGTGAAAGATTGTATGGATGATAATGGGGGTAGGTACAATAATTTTAGTTGCGGGATGATACAAGACTAATCTACAAAAATCGTGAAATTTTTGTTATCTTATTCGTATCTTTTAGGGATTGAGCTGGGCATGCTTGATATAGAGATGATTAAGTTATTGGCATGGCAGAGGGTCCAGCAGCTTTTCCCTAGTAAAGCCCACAGCACTCTACCTACAGATGCCAGCGACGCTCTCAAACCCCCACCATCACTCCCTGACTGTAAGATTTAAACATTGCAATAAAGTTGAATTTTATACAATTATTGCCAAGTTTCAATCTTGAGGTTTTTGTGTTTTTTGTTTCTTCAGATCAGAAAAAGTTGCAGGCCCGGGCTGTCTTCTACCCACTAACAGGAAAAGGAAAGGCTGTTAGCATGTGCTATCGAACGTTATACATAGGATCTGGTAAGACATGACGACTTTACCAGAATGTCTCAATCTTGTTTTGTACTAATCTTGGGAAAAGTGTTCCCTCTCAGCTGTGCACTTGCACACTGCACTCACCCTCTCAGCGCACAGGAAATTACTACAGTGCATAAAAAATTAAAATCTCTCCCGTATTGGCATTTTGCATTTACATACTCATTTAAAACATCCATCCCATCCATTTTCTGTACCGCTTATCCCCACACGGGTCGCAGGCGTGCTAGAGCCTATCCCAGCAGTCATCGGGCAGTAGGCGGGGGACAGATTCTTCATACAAAAAAATTGAAAAATTTGCAGGCGGTTGACGGAGCGGCAAGAGAAATCCATCAAAAAAAAAAAAGACAGAAAATTGTGAAAGTTTGGGAGCATTTTAGACTGAAATGTATACCATCTTGTGTAATCATTGTTACATGGACCATGGTCTCTGACCTACGCTAGGTTAAAGTGTACCTGTGGAGATCCCACATTGAGGTCTTGGTGGAGAAAGGGAGCAATATTGTAGAGTTTGAGAAATATTTTGTGTTCCCATTTTTACGTCTAGTCTTGTATTTGCCCAAATAATCCCCCTACGTGTACGCTATGTTACGTACGCTATGTGTTACGTACAGTACTCAACGTGTTACGTACAGTCGTCTGATTGGTTTACCGCGCCAATCAACGTAAAACCTAATGTCCTCTGATTGGTTCATCGGGTCTACATATTACGTCTGTGTCAGGTTCAAAATCAGCAAAAGGATCAGCAGACAAAACCAGTGAGGCAGAATATTGAGTCTTTTCTCGCGAGGAGTGCATCCAGACTTACAGCATTCCGAATACACTAAAGGTCTGTTTACACTCCTCACTCTTTTTATTTAGGAATGCCCTACCCACAATGTGAGACTAGCCCCTGAGGTGGGGGAAAGCGTGGGCTTTGTCTCATGAGAGAAGGAACGAGATTCTATGTGAAAAAAGAAGTTGCAGACAGGATGCCATGAGAAGCAAAAAGAGTGCAAGGACAAAATGCTATGTAAAATAAGAAGTCACAGACAAGACACCATGAGAAAAGAGTGCAAAGACAAAATGCTATGTGAAATAAGAAGTCACAGACATCAACAAAATAGTTTGAGCTATCAACAGCTTTCTTGGATTCCCAGAGACGTAGAAGGTCAGGAAGCTCCAGACAGCATCGTATGACTTGTTGTGGACTGGTGGACGTCTGCAAGGCGAAACAGCAAGCATTCTGTGCAATAATTTTATTAATAAGTACTCATTAGGGAACGCATGATAACATATATATACAATTTACCTAACAGTCTGTATATTATATCTCTGTGTGGCGGAAGCCACACAAAACAACTTTACAGATTTGCACAAAAGATAGTACAGTAATCCCTCAGTACACCCCGGTTCGTTTATCGCAGTTTGCCTACATCACGGAATTTTTTTTTCCAAATTAAAAAAAAAATTAAAAGTCAAAATAAAACTTCTAAATTGAGGAATTATGGCACAAAACATGCCCACACGCCAGCAGAAGGCAAGGAGTGCCCACACAATTGCAGCGCATACACTTGTACCTTTTATAATAAGTTCTAAAAACATATTTAGTGTTGTACCTTGTTACAGAAAAAAATTTATAATAATAAGAGTTCTAAAAACATCTTTAGAGCATGCACACTTGTACCTTGTTTTAAAAAATTTATAATAATAAAAGTTATTCTAAAAACATATTTACAGTATGTGTTAAGAATTCTCCATGTTATTTATGGGATTCAGCCGTGCTTTGATTTGAGGTAGGGTGGTTTATTTTGAAGGCCGTTTTCAGGCGATACCACTTCCTGTTTTACGTTCGTGTGCATATGTCGGTTACAGTGGTACAGGAGTCATTAACGATATAAGTGGGTCTCCTAACAAGAGAAATGAACATGTGTCTAACCTTTAGGACAATGTAGTATTGCTCCAAATGTTCGTTTAAATTCCTTTAGAGGTCCGTTTTCGTGTGTTAGCATGATCGCGAATTAGCATATTTCCGCTAACTCGCTAACCTGCCCAGTACTTCTTGTTAACATGTTACACGCACACACGTATAATATTTATATTTTCAATATTTATACAACATTTTCTGTATGTTATTTATACTATTAATGTATTATTTACATGTTTGAAACAATTATTTAATGTTCTAATGTTCTAATAATAAAATATGCACTTAAATGGTTTCATATACATTTATTGACACACAAAAAATGTAGAGATAAAGATGTCACTTATCGCAGGTGGTATTTGGAACCATTTATCTGTGATAAACGAGGGATTACTGTATTTGTTTATCAATGGTGACAGAGGTACAAACTCTACGCGTTACGTACAGTCCTGATTGTTTTTTTTGCCCCGATCTACGTAAAATGTAATGTTCTCTGATTGGTTCATTGGGTCTTCATATTACGCCTGTTTATTTAGCGAATGTAAAGTCCCTAAGCCAAGCCGTTGCCTCCTGGTCTGCTGTATGGAGGATGACTAACCCTCCTTTAAGTCTGGAGAGGACAAACTTCTATTACGTCTGTACAATACGGAAGCCATACGAAACAACTTTACAGATTTTGGAATTTGGTCCACACAAAAGGTGTACCTTATAAAAAGGCGCACCTTGGTTTTTTTGGAGAATATTAAAGGCTTTTAAGTGTGCCTTATTGTGCGGAAAGTACGGTACTTGAAAATGTATTTAGAATGAAAAATTGGTGACCATGACAAAAAAACACGTTAGAAAATCATGTATAATCAAAGTATGTACAATCGAGCAACAGCGCTGTGTATTTAAATGTCAAAAGTGCTGTTGCTGTTGATCCTCGGTGAAACAACAAAAAATGTGCCTGACACGTATCAGCAAACGTGATACGCGGCCAACTTTAAGACTAGCCTGAACAGTTAGATATATAGTGCATGCTGCACAAGGAGCACTTAATGTGGAGCTCACAACCAGCCTCTCTTTCGTCTGCATCCATGTTGCAAGCGTTGTCAGTCACAACAGCCACTCTCAGCTTCCTTTCGGACATCTGCTAGATTCCTCACGGTGTGGGGCTCATAAAGTGAGCTAGTTTGCAAGATAATGCCTTTAATCATTGTCAGTCCATCTTTATTAATAGTATAAACAAACATCTGTTCGTCTGTCCATCCTTTATGTAGCACATTTAGGCCTCTAAAACCTAAGGGTGACTTTAGAAGCACTCCCATAAACCTGAAGCGGTGCTGGAAATTCATCCCGTAAACCTGAAGTGTTGGTGGAACACTTGTGACTCTCGTATGAAGTCAATATAGTTTTGAAAATTGTACCTTTATCACTGGGGCCTCGTGTGTTTGAAACAGCCTAAAATCAAAATTAGTCCGCCATTCTGACTCAAAGCCTTAAAAATTCTTCTTTTTCCCCATGGTCCGCAAACATTTTTGTGGCCACAAACCCCGATCTGATGGTTCACCTGGTTCGAAGTCTTCAAGCGCGTCGTCACTTATTTAGAAATTTATACATATACCATACTGGGGAACCAACGGCGCTGTCGTGTGTTAATTTTGATGCATTTCTTTGGCTACGAGATCAAGAGAATGGGTCAAGGAAAACAAAATGCATCTACATTCCCGGTCTTAGAGGTAAAACTGCTTAACAGCGTTCTCTAGTGGGTGAAATGTGGTAATGCGCTCCTATCTTAAATGGGTTAAAAGGGGCTTCTGTCATCGCTGACGTCCATTTGTCAATTGTCATTCCCTTGATTCAAGCCTTCACACTGGCGCGCACCCACATGCATTGTTTTGAAAATGAATGCCCACCTCTGCTGTTTTCATGACATACTTGCATCTCTAAACCAATACATCTGCTGAATTGCATTAAAATGGAAATAAAATTTAGTAAAGTGGAATACACACGTGAAAATGTGATTTTGTTAAAAAAAACATGATGGGGCAGTTGACTTGAGACTGAGACAAAGGATGACAAAAAAAATTTAAGTTGTTGTATGGCATGAATTTGTATTTTTTGTGACTCAGTCTATGTAACATTGAAATTTGAGCTCAACGTTGACCTTTTTAAAAAAAAAATCCTAATTCATGACTTCAAATGCTGAGGTATGTTCACCTTTGTGAATCTTTCTGTAGTACAATATACGCATTTTGTATATCCAAGAAAAATCTCAGTGTTGTATCGTATTTTCAAAATATTGAACATTATATTTAATTTCTTTTGAAATAAAGGTGCTGATATGGATGTGTGCCTTCCAAACTATGGTCATTGCAACTTCATATCGGGGAAACATGCCTGTATATTCTACGATGAGGTAAGGCAAGTATTTTCATGATTCATGTTAATGCTTTGATTAATGGATGTGGTTTTGACTGGCACGTTTGTAGAACACCAAGCATTATGAGTTGCTAAACTACAGTGAGCATGGTACTACGGTGGACAACGTCCTTTACTCCTGTGATTTCTCTGAGAAGGCCTCGCCATCTCCACCCAGTGGCCTAGTGGCTAAGGTCCAAGGCATCATTCGTAAGTTCTGCTTACTTCAAGAAATGAGGGTTAATCTTGTTTCTGACTCTAGCAGAAAAATTAGTTTTGCAGTTCAGTATCGCTAAGACACCTAGCTTTTTCTTCCCCCAGGTCGTAGCAAGAAATGGGCAGATGAAGAGGATCCCACATCTGTGGTGGGATTGCTCCCAGTTGGCGGAGTCATGAGCAGCCACCCTCAAGGTGGCTTGGAGCAGTTATGCAGCTGTAAGGCAAGCAGCTCAAGCCTGATTGGAGGCAGTGGAGCAGGCTGGGAGGGCACAGCCATGCTCCACCACGGTAGCTACATAAAACTTGGTTGCCTCCAGTTTGTGTTTAGCATCACAGAATTTTCCAGTAAGCAGCCCAAGGAGGAAGACAGTGCCACACCTACTACCAATTGCACCAGCAGCAGCAGCAGCAGCAGCAGCAGCAGCAGCACTTTTAGCATCGCACACACCACAATTCTACCACCTCCCCGTGAGGCTGCCACAGCCAGCAGCCCCTCCAGCCAGGATGAGATGGAAACAGCACCTTCCGACCAAGTGCTCACGGTGGAATCCAAATTTGTCCCGTAAATCAAAACAGGATATCCCACCTTCCCTCTGTTTTCATTTTGCACCTGCTATGACATACAGTAAAGGGAAAGCTGCACAGTTGGCCGGTGAACAGGGAATTTTTTTAGGTCATTGTTAATGATTTATACATTTGCATGAACTTGGGAATATAATTGACAATCTGTTCTATTTTTGAATGACTGACATCCAACCTTCAGTTCATATTAGGCCGACATTGAACGAAGAATATTACTCCATGCTCAATTATTTCGCCAGTACCAGTATATTATGTATAATGTAATCTTACTTTGTCAGTCTGTCTGTTTAGCACAAATGTTTAATTTTGTTGTTTTGACTTACATGCATTCTTGATTTCTTTTGCTGCCTTTGTGCCACAGGTAGCTTTATTTGTATGAAAAGGTACACTACTGTGCACAAGTTTGGGGTCATCACAAAATGTCCATTAAAAAAAAAGTACTGTTTGTGCACTATTATCAGAATATGAGGTGTGTGTGGGTGTGTGTGTGTGTGTGTGTGTGTGGGGGGGGGGGGTCACTTGATGTCACTACATGATTCAAAACAGCCCAAAACTCTTGAAAGTCGGAAGAACATGCTCACCATTGCCATCATGCCATTGTCTGGTTGAGCCCAGGCCTTTTGAATGGTAGTGTACATTTTCATACACTCTATCTGTAAATATGTGTGATTCAGTGTCTCTCAATTGGAGAAGCATTGCATTTTGTGTAGATTCACCATGTTTGGCTTTTAACTGTACAACCCATGAAATTTGTGATACTGTGTAGACGACCAGAGATTTTGTGATAAACCTTGTTCATAGTCTGTACTCTGCTATCATCAATATGCAGTGATTTTTAGCACTCAATTTAACATCTTGTGCAGCCCTGTATATAAGTACTCTTTTTCTGTAACTTCTCATCTCATAACTGTAAATACATAAAGATTTTCTAAGTACAAGCTCACTGCATCTGTAGAGACCCTGCAATTTATTTATTTATTGAGAGGGGGGGGGGGGGGGGCATTCAAGTCTCCTCACTACTGACTAGCATAACCGGGACTATAACACAATATTTGCAGACAGGATTGTTGTAGGTGAAAATATTAAAAACTGATGCAAATTTTAATTGAATATCATTTAAAATCTTCAACATAGAAGTCATAATTTCCAAACATTTCACCTTCTACCCTTTCAGATGTGTGCGCACACATACACTACAATTATTGGCACATCTGAATTAGATGTTTTTTGGGAGAAATCCAACCTCTAAGGGCATTGGGCAATCAAATCACAAAGCGTGCCATAATTACTAGCATCCCAATGTTAATACTTTATACAACCCCTTTTGCCAACAAAACACAATATACACTATAATGTTTTTCGAAATGAGAGAATACAGAAAGATGGAGCTTCGACCATTCCTCTTTGCAAAATCTCTATCGTCCAGCTACCTGGCACCTCTATTTGGTACAGATATTCCGGTACACTGTTCCTGGTACCCGTGATTGGCTGGCGGCCAGTGCACTGTCCGCCGCCTACCACCCAAACACTGCTGGGTTAGGTCCCAGCAGGCCTGCGACCCTCATGAGGATAAACGATAAGGATGATGAATATTTCTGCTACCTGCTTATCCTCCTTCTTGTACGCCTTGCTCACTAGCAGCAGACGCCAAGCTGTGATATGATGCACGCTCTCTGGGGCTTCTTTGCACAGCCTACACCTGGGATATATATTTTTATATTTGTATTTTTTTATATATATTTTTCATGTCTAACAGCTAAAAAAAATGTTAATTTAGCATGATATGGTTGGTTCCTGTGGCGGAAGAAGACAGGACAACCAAATGCATCACAGTACTCTCGTCTTTATTGAGTGGGAGGGAAAGGGGAAGTGGATCACTGGTGCTGGAGCGGAGCGGATGAGTCAGCGAAGCTGGCAAGGACAAAGCGGTCAGGGAGCAGCAGAAAGTCGCACCTGGACAGATAACGACACAGACACACGGCAAAAGCAGGGCGCAGACAAGCAACGGAACATGACAAGCGTAAGTCAGTCCTGTCAAGATAGGCAATGGACAGGACGGGATAGCAATGCTGGACAGACAGACAGAAAGAGAAGGCTGCGTGTGCAGGGTTGATATAGAACGGCTAACGAGCTTGGAGCAGGTGTGGAAAAGCCGCAGGTGCGGGCAATCGTTGTGATTGCCGCTGACGGGACGGGCAGGAAGGATGAGCTGTCCTAGGTCCTGGTCATGCGGATGCATGACAGGTTCTTCTATGAAGTGGTAAGTTCCACATGCTGACACGCTCACACGTTCGATAAAAGATAAGAAAGTTGCTCGTTTCAGCAGCCCAGCATAGCAAAAGAAAAAAAAAGTATGCGAACAGCAATATAATATGTAATACAGTAAACAAGAATACACCATCAAGATAAACTATATACATAAAGTAATTTACAGATATCCATGATCAGAATTTTGTATACAGCATACACAATATGCATTATGAGTAGAAGTATGAGCATCAATGTTATTGTATATGCAGCATAAATATTTAAAGTGTATGACATACCAGCTCTGCCGAACCCCCGAAGCCGACTCACCGAACCCCTAGGGTTCGATCGAACCCAGGTTAAGAACCACTGCTTTAAAGTCAGAATTCTGAGAAAAAAATCCTGTCACCCCCCTTTTTTTTCTTCACTGGCCCTAATCCTCTTCTGTACTAACAAGTATTTTTATTTTGAATACATTGTTTTATTTTTTCAAGTTTTAAGATCAGCACGTTTATTTTCAGATTCAATTTTTTTTTTTTTTTCAAATACGAGTTTGTTTTTTCAAGTACAAAACCTATGACCCCAATCTATCTCCATACAAGTTCGCCTTTCATTTAGTGAACCTAAATTTCTGGTCCTTCCAGTCTGTTGAGAGCCGTTGAAAAGAGAAAGCTTGTCACGCCCAAACAGGAAATGGGTGTGTTTTAATCAAGTCAGTCTTCTTAACAAAGCAGCGTACAGAAAGAAAGTCGCAACAGAGCAACTGTCTGTATCAACTAACGTTATTACATATATTCTTTTTGTTGTATTTTTTTTTCAAGTACAAAACCTTTGACCCCAATCTATCTCCATACAAGTTCGCCTTTCATTTAGTGACCCTAACTTGTTGACATTCCTTTATTGTCTTGCCGATTTCTGGTCCTTCCAGTCTGCTGAGAGCCTTTAACAAGAGAAACCTTGTCACGCCCAAACAGTAGTGACGTGCATTCCAGTTCTTTTGAGTGAACTGAATCTTTAGAATCATGGTTCAAAAGAATCGTTCACCGAATCGTTATAAATGCTGATTTATTGAGGAATGGCCTCAAACCATTGCTCTATTTAGACCATTGTAAAACTGAAATTCAAATAAAGAAAAACCGCGTTAGATAATCGTTAGCTTGTAGCGTGTTGGCTATGGTAACTTTGATCTGTAAATAAAATGAACATCAGAATCAGCTTTATTGACCAAGTTTGTGCATGCCAAACAGGAAATTTAATCTCAGCCTCTGTCTGACATTTAAAGGGCTAGAGACACCGGTATATGTATAAATCGGTTTTAGTTAGCTTATGGGCTTATAAATATAAATTGACGCTCGAAACAACGAAAAGGAAGCTGTTGGTCTGAAAAATATAATTTAAATTTGCCGCACAGACGAGATTGACTGCACCGAGCCGCCAGCCAGAAGTGACGTCTCATGACGTCTCAAGTTGTACGCGTTTAGCTTCAGTGAATGTAAACAAAAAGAGAAGAGGGGCCAGCGCGGAGACGTCGGGCCAGGTTTGCGGCCAACCCAGCTCGCCTAGCCGTGCCGTCCATTATTCTGGCGTACGTTCGTTCGCGGGACGACAAGATGGGTTGAGTTCGCCGGATAGGATCCACGAACCGGACAGTGCGTGCCTGCTGTGTGCTCGTGTTCACAGTGGCCTGGTTGACTGTTATCTTTCCGGACTTTCGGGAGCGGCTAGCGTGCTATCACTCTTATTGTTCATCTTCTTGTTTTAATTTTCCTGTGTTGTTTACTTATATGTGCGTTGTGAACTCTGTCTTGTCACCCTGGGATAGTGAGAAACGTAATTTCGATCTCTTTGTTTGTCTTGACATGCGGAGGAATTGACAATAAAGGAGACTTTGAGACTTTGACTTTGAAAAGTATGTCGAAGCGTGACGGGAGGGGCACAATTCAGAAAACGTGCTCAGCTCGTCGAAAAAATGCGATTTAAGAAATAAAATTAAAAATGCGCCTAAAACCTAAACCAAACGCTGCAGATGTTCATTTCTCCATGCGCAGTGGTCAACTCGGCACTCTACTCTTTTTACTATGCCAAACTAACCACAGTGACGGGAGAGGCACAATTCAGAAAACGTGCTCAGCTCGTCCAGAAAATGCGATTTAAGCAATAAAATTAAAAATGCTTATAGAACCTAAACCAAACGTTGCAGGTGGTCATGTCTTCATGTGCCGAGATCAACTCGGCACTCTAAAGCCGCCAAGAGCACTTTTTACTATGCCAACCTAACCAGAGTGACGGGAGGGGCACAATTCAGAAAATGTGCTCAGCTCAGCCCAAGTGAACTGCTAGATTCATCATATTCTGCGTCAAAAGAGGTTTCTGAATCGGATAAAATGATGCTAATATTGCCGCTAGAAACGGAGCTGTCGCTATCATCTGCCACGTTGTTTGGGTTTGTTGACATCCAGATGTACAACTTGTGACGTCACAGTAATGGCGCCGCCAGTTTGGCTTCGTGCGGGACCCGATCGATAAACTGGCATTTCATTTCAGCTTTATTCTTAGTAATCGGTGTCCATTTTTAATTTCCAATGCAGCAAATGTGTTCACTTTATACATTCTATCAAATTCCGTTCTAATTGAAAAAAAAAAAAAAGGGATGTCTCTAGCCCTTTAAGTGACTGACAACATTCAGGCAACTAACAACATTTAAGTGGCGAGAGCAGGATGTTATTGCACAAACTCTGAGTCTCTGAGTGGTGTGAGTTCATCAGAGCGACAGCCTAGGGCAGGCATGGGCAAATTACGGCCCGCGGGCCACATCCGGCCCACGGGACTGTTTAATCTGGCCCGCCAACCCTAAATAAATTGTATTATTAAACTTTTTTTTTTTTTTCGGTCATTTTGCCTGCAATGACTGCGTTTCCCCAGTAGATGGGGAACCACTCGCCTGCGCATTTACTACCGGAAGCCGTGTCAGAAAGCTCGGTGCACACTCACAAGTGCGTGTACGTACTCAGTAGTACGGAAATAGCGCACTCGCGCTCTATTTGTATCAGTGCCGAATTTAGAGCGTGGGCTGTGACGACAGCATTCTTGTAATTTGCGCGCCGAGCTTTCGGATACAGTTTTACGCTAAAGCCGCCCAAAAACCTTCCCCTGGAATCCTTCCATTAAAATGAGTCGCCCAAGGAAAAGCAAGGTGGACACTGAGTGCCGAGTGTTTAAAAAGAGTGGCCAATTTGGCTCGACGTACGCAACGTGACGTTCAGCCACATGAACATCAACATCAACCCGTCACAGATCTAGGTAAACGGACCAACACCTCGGATCTCTCCTAAGAATTGCCACAACAAATTTTACTCCAGACTATGACACACTAGCAAAAAAAGGGAGACCAACAACACTGTTCCCACTGAAAATGAAGGGGAGGCTTTCAAGTTTGCTGTAAAAAAATGCATTTTGAATATGAGCTGTACAAGAATGGATCTGATGTGCTCAAAGCACTTCATGATGATGGGTGTCAGTGCCACGGGGCGGTAGGTTGGTCCCGATTATCTTTTCCACAGACCTGATTGTCTGTTGCAGTCTGTGCTTGTCTTGTTTGGTGGCCGACCCAAACCAGACAGTGCTGGAGGTGCAGAGGATAGATTGGATGATGGCAGTCTAGAAGGTCTTCAGCAGCTCCTTTGGCAGGTTGAACTTCCTGAACTGTTCTCGGAAAGTACAGCCTCCCCTGGGCCTTCTTCCAGACAGAGTCCATGTGGCCAGTCCATTTCAGGTCCCGGGAGATTGTGGATCCCAGGAACTTGAAGGTGTGGTGGGAATAGTATTAGATGGTGAGGGGTGGAAGTGGCAAAGGGTCTCTCCTGAAGTCCACTGTCATCTCCACGGTCTTGAGCGGGTGCAGCTCCAGGTGGTTTTGGCTGCACCAGTGGACCAGCCGCTCCACCTCCTGTCTGTAAGCAGTCTCGTCACCGTCCCGGATCAGTCCGATGAGAGTGGTGTCGTCCGCATACCTCAGGAGCTTCACAGAAAAGTCGCCTGAGGAGCAATCGTTGGTGTAGAGAGAGAGGAGCAGTGGGGAGAGTATGCACCCCTGTGGGGCGCCAGTGCTGGTGGTCCAGGTGTCGGATGTGATGGGCCCCAGCCTCATATGCTGTCTCCTGTTGGTCAGGAAGCTGGTGATCCACTAACAGGTGGAGGCAGGCACTGCGAGCTGGACGAGCTTCTGGTAGAGAAATTCGGGATCGATGGTGTTGAAAGCCGAGCTGAAGTATACAAACATGATCCTGGCGTATATTCCTGGGGTGTCTAGGTGGTGCAGGATGTAGTGCTGTCCCAAGTTGACCGCATCATCCACCGACCTGTTTGCCCAGAAGGCAAACTGCAGGGGGTTGAGCAGGGGGCCCGTGACGTCCTACAGGTCGCTCAACACTATCCTCTCAAAGGATTTCATGACCACAGATGTCAGGGCAACAGGTCTGTAATCATTCCATCCTGTGATGGCGGGCTTCTTGGCTACCGGTACGATGGTGGAGCTTTTGAAGCATGAGGGCACCTCGCACAGCTCCAGGGAAGGGTTGAAGATCCGTGCAATCGTTTACACAAGTTCGAACAGAAAAAAAATTAGTTGACAAGACTTACGGCCAAATCTTGTCCAAGGCAACAACGTTTGAAGAACATCAGCTTCGTAAATCCACGGTATAACTGATGCCGTTACCGGGTCTCATACTCTGAGTGAGCAGACTTGTACTACGCGACCACAGGTGGGCGCTCTAGGCTAGTAAATAGAACATTTCAATAGACATTTCCATAGACATTTCAATCCAAAACATACAGAGGGGAGAACTGACAGCATTTCTGTTATCCCTGCTGACACACGTTTGTTTGAGTTCAAATTACCTGAGAAAAGATGCATTTTTCTTGTACAATCGCGTGTCAAGAATGTGTATTTGACGACTTGCTGTTTATATAGGCTTATTGCACAATGCACACAATTATAAACAATAATAAAATATGGAAATAAATAAAAAGATACTGAAACAAACAAATGATTTTTTTGTGCAAAATAATACTACACTAAGAGCTAGAAAATTAGAAAAAAAGCATGTTATTTTGCCTCATTCAAATCATGCAAAAACTGTGTTGGGTTGACAACATTTATCTGAAATCAATCTCGGAGACGGTAGGTCTTTCTTGGCTTAGCGTTTTCTCCTGCGCAGAAGGGCGCATCCCAGACACAGCAAGTGTGGCTGAGATTCGCGCTCTGCTCTGAGTTTTGCCGACCTTTTTATTGAGAAAGAAACAATTGGGCAAGTGTACATGATCGGGTAGGTTCACAGGCAGGAAATACATTCCAAAGTTATATCTCATTACCACAGAACAAAGGGGATACTCTCGTGGACGGAGCAGTATTGGACGTCTCATGACTATTAGCTTAACAAAAACGTAGTCTTTAGTGGCCCTGGGAATACATCCCGGTGTCGTACTCATGACTTCAACTTAAATGAAACCTCTGTCTGCTTCAGCCATCCCATGACAATCTCATGATCTGAACATGTCTAGCTAACTATGGGGCTTATTGTATAGCGCGGCTAATGACTCCAGTCATTAGCCGGCCATATGCCCCCAAATCATTTTCACAAGGCTAGATGGTCACATACTGCGGAGAGTCTTGCACACAAAAGTAGATACATAGAATCCAATGATAAAAAGTATATCATTTCCAACAAACTGTCTATCACATCTTAGTATCTAAACCTCTAAATATGTAAACTAAAATACAATCACATTTGTAAATGAATGGCTTCTGGTTTTTGAAATGTAAATAAACCAATCTACTGTGATAAAACAACAAAATTACATAAACTGCATTAACCATCAAAGTGAAGTCTAACTAACAGTAGTCTTGAAACAAATCTGAATAAGCAAAAACATTGCAATAAAATAATGCAAACTGCTACCGCGATTGTTGGGGAGCCTGAGGACTGTATAGGGTGTTAGAGATTTGCTCACTCCAACTTATTTTGCAAGAACCACACGGGAGACAAGTAAGTCCTTTTAGACACCTGCAGGTGGAGAGTCCATTCGTCGCTGTGTGTACGAATAGAGCTCTGAACTCTCCTTCCCGCAAGAGGATATTTATTAAGAGAAACAGAGTGGGGGCTGAGAGTTGACAGGTTTGGTGAACCCCCGGCCTCTGGTAAGATCAGAGCAGGGGGTGTTTTACGATGTTGTGGGAAACAGAACAACTTTGATTGCTTCCTCTGCAGCTGGTCACTCAAGCAGAGGAAGCAACCACTTTATTTTACTGCATTGTAAGAGCAAGACAAGATTGGTTAATCATTATAGTCTACATTCCAACATAATCTTACGATAAAGATAACCTGGAAAACCCTAACATAGGGGGTTGGCTCGGATGGTTATGCTCTTTTTGCCCCCGAGTGTTGGTCAGAACACAGGAGGGAAGACATGGTTCAGTTTTGACTGCTTTACTAAATTATTAGCAAAAAAGTAACAGGCACTGGGGCTCACAGGGGCAAACAGGCAAACTGGCAAAAGGGTATAGGCAAATGTTTGGTCGTAAGGATGTGAGAGCAGGTGAGTGTAGTGTACATGGGTGAGTCTTTGGGTGTGTGAATGTTATTATTGTGTGTGTGATTATTGTATGAAGCGCGTGAAGGGTGTGTGTGTGTGTGTGTGTGTGTGTGTGTGTGTGTGTGTGTGTGTGTGTGTGTGTGTGCGTGTGCGTGTGGTATGTGGTTCTGCAACAGACAGAAATACAGCACGTATGTAAGTCAACACTCAACTTCTGACGTCACACAACAGTAGACGGCACACTTTACATAACTAACTGCGCGTAATGGTTCCGCTATACTAAATAACCATAAATGAAATACTCTCGGCAACACACCATACATAAGTCATCGAGACAACAAAAACATTTGCTGGCGACCGTTAGTCGCCGTGCCGCTGTGTAATGGCTACTTGCACGATGCGAGTCAAACTTAAAGGAGCATGCCGAAGTTATCAATCAAACAGCGCACACACGAAACAAACCGCGATCAGACAAACGGCACAACAGTGGACAGTAATAACAATGAAATGTATATACTCACTTTGTGTCAAAGACGCACACGATCACAGCAACATATTCAGTCGATACCAGCAACCTTTAACTTACCGCTGCGCACAAGTGAATGGGTATAATGTCTAGACCCCGAATGTAAGACGACCCCCACTTTTTCAGTCTTATTTCAATGCAAAAAAAGATCGTCTTATTTTCGGGCCAATACAGTAATACTTCACTAAGAGGTAGAACATTTTAACAAAGTGACCAAAAAAATCCAGCAACCAAATACGCAAACACACAAAAATTGTGCAAAATAATACCAGCCGGCAGTCTTTTTATGCACTTGCACATTAGCCGTTAGCTTGGAGAAAACGAGCACGATAGACGTGGCGTTTCAGAGAGTGGTTCTGTCTTTCCTAGGGCAAGTCGTAAATCTGCATTCGTTGACTTTTAACTGGCTTACATAGTTCACGTTCACTCACTGAATTGTTCATGCCAGGAGACGCAACACGTTCACTGAGGCTCCGTTGATGCACGGGAAGGCAGTTCAATGACTGGTTCGCGAATGGGAAGGTCAGGACCTTCAGTAGTTCACTCACTGATCCGTTCTTGCGATGAACGAGAAAGGCAAATCATTCACTCACTTACTCGTTCACTCACTGATCCGTTCAGTTGATGAACGAGAAATGCAGTTCACTCACTGACTCGTTTGTGAATGGGAAGTTACGTCATTTTTCTTCGTTTTGTTTTACGGCGGGGTGGCACCAGCTTCAATGCGCATTAACGACACCTACTGTGTTGGATAAAGTTAAAGTTAAAGTCCCATGACCGTCACACACACATCTGGGTGTGGTGAAATTTGTCCTCTGCATTTAACCCATCCCCGTGTGATTTGATCCATCCCTTGGGGAAGAGGGGAGCAGTGCCGCGCTCGGGAATCATTTGGTGATCTAACCCCCCAATTCCAACCCTTAATGCTGACTGCCAAGCAGGGAGGCAATGGGTCCCATTTTTATAGTCTTTGGTATGACCCGGCCAGGGTTTGAACCCACAACCTTTTAAATTACGTTATTGCGTGTTGGTTGAAGTCATATGAACTGAAAAAAAGAACGAATTCTTCAGGAAGTGGTCCATCCACTCACGTTCACTGAAAAGATCCGTTCGTTTTGAACGAATTGTTCACGAACGACCCAACCCTACCAAACAGGAAATGGGTGTGTTTGAATCAAGTCAATTTTCTTAACATAGCGCACAGAAAGGAAGTCGCAACAGAGCAACTTTCTTTATCAACTAACGTTATTACATATATTCTTCTTATAGTCTCTCGAACAACAACATAATGTTTATTCCTTTGTTAGTTTTGAGTGTGGTAGTAGGAGGTGCTTACATTTACCGTCAGATTGTGGTGAAGGGGAAGCAGTGCACAAGCAATGCAGAGCTACATGGAAAGACCGTGATTGTGACTGGTAAGGATACACTAAATGACTTTATGTAATCAAACAGCAGAGGAAAATTGAATCCAACATGTCAACAAGAGTTCGGATATGACTTGGATTGGGATTGCTAATTTGATAACAGTTCTTGCTTTGCCTCTATAGCATTACTTTTTTTTTTTTTTTTTAACTTGATCTCACAAATACTATAAATGCATTTTTTTCCTGCACTATAGGGCCCCTCTATTCCTGGATGACATGTCAAACTTCACATTGAATTCACAATTCAACTAAGATGATTTCTTTAAGTGTCATTGTTTAAAATGGTATGTCACCCTAAGGTAGCAACACAGGCATCGGAAAAACAACAGCAATAGACTTGGCTAAAAGAGGAGCCAGAGTTATTCTGGCTTGTCGTAGTCGGCAGAGAGGAGAGGCTGCTCTTGCAGATGTCAAGAGGGTAAGAAAGATCTGTCATACTTTGTTTTACAGATGTAAATTTGGCATCTTTTTTTTCCTTTGACAACATTGACAGTACATACATTGTAAAGGAATAGTCCTGGTGCTGCATTCTCAATTATCAATCAAATGCATTTTGTATTCTACATCTGTTGTATGTGTGTATCGAGTGAAATACAGTATTTTAAAACCTATTTATTGGCTCTGAAAGGAGAGTGGGAGCAATCAAGTCGTGTTCATGCAGTTGGACCTGGGAAACCTTAAGTCTGTTCGCAGCTTTGCTGAAAACTACCTAAGAAGTGAGCCCAGACTAGACATTCTCATCAACAATGCAGGTAAGAGCACTCATTTCACAAACTTAAACTCACTCACACTTAACTGAAGTTTTCGCCCAAACTGGTTCTGCGTAGCTCTATTGTGGAGGACCTGAAACAGTACACTAGATCTTGGTTGTGTAACAACAAAAGGATTTAGTAAGATATGTGATAGGAGTGTCTTAATTTTACTGTAGGAGGTCTTTCAGTAAGTCCTGTTATGTAGACACTCATGCTCTACTGTGGCAAAGATATGTTTTATTTATTTTTTCATAATGTTGCATGTACCCATATGCTGAAAGTTTTCAACAAGTACCATACAGTAATCTGTTGGGTCATAGTGGACCCCCACACACATTTTCTTTTTTGAACTCGTGGTTTCACATTTTCGTTCTACTGGGTGACTTCAATGCTCACGTGGGCAATGACAGTGAGACCTGGAAGGGCGTGATTGGGAGGAACGGCCCCCCCGATCTGAACCCGAGCGGTGTTCTATTGTTGGACTTCTGTGCTCGACATGGATTTTCAATAATGAACACCATGTTCAAGCATAAGGGTGTCCATGTGTGCACTTGGCACCAGGACACCCTAGGCCGCAGTTCGATGATCGACTTTGTAGTCGTGTCATCGGATTTGCGGCCGCATGTTTTGGACACTCGGGTGAAGAGAGGGGCGGAGCTGTCAACTGATCACCACCTGGTGGTGGGTTGGCTCCGATGGTGGGGGAAGATGCCGGTCCGACCTGGCAGACCCAAACGCTCTGTGAGGGTCTGCTGGGAACGTCTGGCAGAATCTCCTGTCAGGAAGAGTTTCAACTCCCACCTCCGGCAGAGCTTTTCCCACGTCCCGGGGGAGGCGGGGGACATTGAGTCTGAGTGGACCATGTTCCGCGCCTCCATTGTTGAGGCGGCCGACCGGAGCTGTGGCCGTAAGGTCGTTGGTGCCTGTCGTGGCGGCAATCCCCGAACCTGCTGGTGGACACCGGCGGTAAGGGATGCCGTCAAGCTGAAGAAGGAGTCCTATCGGGCCGTTTTGGCCTGCGGGACTCCGGAGGCAGCTGACAGGTACCGGATGGCCAAGCGGAACGCGGCTTCGGTGGTTGCTGAGGCAAAAACCCGGGCGTGGGAGGAGTTCGGTGAGGCCATGGAGAATGACTTTCGGACGGCTTCGAGGAAATTCTGGTCCACCATCCGGCGTCTCAGGAGGGGGAAGCAGTGCAACGTCAACACTGTTTACAGTGGGGATGGCGTGCTGCTGACCTCGACTCGGGACGTCGTGAGTCGGTGGGGAGAATACTTCGAAGACCTCCTCAATTCCACCTACACGCCTTCCATTGAGGAAGCAGGGCCTGGAGACTCTGAGGCGGATTCTCCAATCTCTGGGGTCGAAGTCACTGAGGTAGTTAAAAAACTCCTCGGTGGCAAGGCCCCGGGGGTGGATGAGATCCGCCCAGAGTTCCTAAAGGCTCTGGATATTGTGGGGCTGTCATGGCTGACACGCCTCTACAACGTTGCGTGGACATCGGGGACAGTGCCTCTGGATTGGCAGACTGGGGTGGTGGTTCCCCTCTTTAAGAAGGGGGACCGGAGGGTGTGTTCCAATTACAGGGGAATCACACTCCTCAGCCTCCCTGGTAAGGTCTATTCAGGGGTGCTGGAGAGGAGGGTCCGTCGGGAGGTCGAACCTCGGATTCAGGAGGAGCAGTGTGGCTTTCGTCCTGGCCGTGGAACAGTGGACCAGCTCTACACCCTCGGCAGGATCCTCGAGGGTGCATGGGAGTTCGCCCAACCAGTCCACATGTGTTTTGTGGACTTGGAGAAGGCGTTCGACCGTGTCCCTCGGGAGGTTCTGTGGAGGGTGCTTCGGGAGTACGGGGTGCCGAGCCAACTGATAAGGGCGGTTCGGTCCCTGTATCACCGATGCCAGAGTCTGGTCCGCATTTCCGGCAGTAAGTCGGATTCGTTCCCAGTGAGGGTTGGACTCCGCCAAGGCTGCCCTTTGTCACCGATTCTGTTCATAATTTTTATGGACAGAATTTCTAGGCGCAGCCGAGGCGTTGAGGGGGTCCGGTTTGGGGACCTCAGCATCGCGTCCCTGCTTTTTGCAGATGACGTGGTGCTGTTGGCTTCTTCAGGCCGTGATCTCCAGCTCTCGCTGGAACGGTTCGCAGCCGAGTGTGAAGCGGTCGGGATGAGGGTCAGCACCTCCAAATCCGAGTCCATGGTCCTCGATCGGAAAAGGGTGGAATGCCCTCTCCGGATCGGGGATGAGATCCTGCCCCAAGTGGAGGAGTTCAAGTATCTTGGAGTCTTGTTCACGAGTGAGGGGAGGATGGAGCGTGAGATCGACAGGCGGATCGGTGCAGCGTCGGCAGTAATGCGGACCCTGTACCGGTCCGTTGTGGTGAAGAGAGAGCTGAGCCAAAAGGCAAAGCTCTCAATTTACCGGTCGATTTACGCTCCTACCCTCACCTATGGTCACGAGCTATGGGTCGTGACCGAAAGAACGAGATCTCGGATACAAGCGGCCGAAATGAGTTTTCTCCGCAGGATGTCAGGGCTCTCCCTTAGAGATAGGGTGAGAAGCTCGGTCATCCGGGAGAGACTCGGAGTAGAGTCGCTACTCCTCCACGTTGAGAGGAGCCAGATGAGGTGGCTCGGGCATCTTATCAGGATGCCTCCTGGACGCCTCCCTGGGGAGGTGTTCCGGGCATGTCCCACCGGTAGGAGACCCCGGGGACGACCCAGGACGCGCTGGAGAGACTATGTCTCTCAGCTGGCCTGGGAACGCCTTGGGATCCCCCGGGATGAGCTGGATGAAGTGGCACGGGAGAGGGAAGTCTGGGAGTCCCTCCTAAAGCTGCTGCCCCCGCGACCCGACCCCGGATAAGCGGAAGAAGATGGATGGATGGATGGATGGATGGTTTCACCTATTCACATTTTTTTTTATTTCAGCATTCAGGTAAGAAGGGGGCAAATAATGTTTATCGTTGAGGCCTTATTGGCGGTGTATCATCTTTTATTTTTAGTCATACTAAAATGACTAAAATTTTAGTCTTATTACCTTATTGGCGGTGTATCATCTTTTATTTTTAGTCATACTGTTTAGAATTTGGGCGGCACGGCAAGAGCCTACACTGGTTAGCACATTGCCTCACAGTTCATAAGTATACTTATGTATACAGGGGTTCGATTAAGGCTCCAACCTTCCTGTTTGGAGTTTGCATGTTCTGCCCGTGCCGGCATGGGTTTCTCCTGTTTCCTCCCACAATCCATCATGCATCAACTGTCTAAATCAGTGGTTCTCATCCTGGGTTTGGTGAGTCAGTCTCAGGGGTTTGGCAGAGCCTCCACTGCGGAGATCCGAACACACTTGATTTATTGTGTAAATTCGGGATGACGCATATCTCGCAAAGGCAACAGCAGAAGTCACACTCTTATGTAATTTGTTGTGAGTTCATGCATTGTGATGGTTTTGTTCTTTGGACAAGGTTATCATGCACGGCTCATTTTGTGCACCAGTAAAAAGCATCTGTCTTGAATTTGAAAGAAAATATTTTATTCTTTACCTAAAGAGAGGTTCGGTGAATGCGCATATGAAACTGGTGGGGTTCGGTACCTCTAACAAGGTTAAGAACCACTGGTCTAAATAGATAGTAGAAATTCGAATACCTTTAAAACTTTGGAATTACACTGTTATAAACCAATGAAATATACTAACTGTGTCTATCTATGTCACCAACACGGTGCCCTCGGGCACCAGGTTGCCCGTGAGGACCGCATGAGTCGCCCGCAGGATTGTTCTAAAATTAGCTCAAATAGCAGCACTTGTCAGTGAGCTGCATCTATTTATTTTACAGTCAAACCTCGGTTTTCGAATGTCCTGATTCTCGAACAAATCGGATTTCGAACAAAAAAAAATTGAGATTTTTTGCTTCGGTTGTCGAACAAAATTCGGTTGTCGAACCTCGCGAGATGAGCCGGGAGGACCCGAGAAAACCCGACCACGCGGCCCGGATGCCGACAGACTCAGTTGTTATTGTATTTTCGTTACTTTGAGGATTGTATTAACCCCTAATCATGTCTCCAAAGAAAGCAAGTGGGAGCAGTAAAGCCATCCTAAAACACAAAGACGCTCTTAAAGCAACGCAACAGTGAGCGCCCGGCGCGCTGCGGTTGCGCTATCGGACCAAATTAAGCTCTGTCACAATAATGCGACCAGCGCGGTGCAGTTGCGCGGTCGTCGACGCGCTACTGTTGAGCGTTCGTCGGTGCGCTGCAGTTGCGCGATCGGACAAAATTAAACTCCCTGCGCACTTAGGTCCCCTTAAAGTATGGAAAGTACATCAGGAATTTAAAAATATTTTCTAAATTTTAGCGACGGCTCTGTCACAATAATGCGACCAGCGCGCTACGGTTGCGCGTTCGGCGGTGCGCTGCAGTTCCGCGATCGGACAAATATGCGCAAATGAAAAAATGCTTAAAAAAGGCGTTTTTGTTTTGTTTTGTTTTTTTGTCTTGAAACGGATTTTTCCCCCCCATCATTTGTAATGAGAAAAATAGATTCTGAATTCGACTGATTCGCTTCTCGAACCACCTTCTGGAACGGATTGTGGTCAAAAACCAAGGTTTGACTTTATTTTTGCTATTCTTGTTAAAATCACACATGTGAACTGGAAATGACAATAATAACACATAGTGAAAGCCAAATTGAGCAAATTGGCTATTTCAGAAGTGTGTGTCAAACTGGTAGCCCTTTGCCTTAATCAGTACCCAGGAAGTAGCTCTCGGTTTAAGAAAGGTTGGTGACCCCTGCTCTATATGATTAAAAAAATCAAATTGGCTACCAAGCAAGTAAACTGTATTTAAGTTACTGCATGTTTTAAGTTATCGTATAAAGTATAAAAAAGACTTACTGTCCTGTTTTTTCTGTCCTAGGAATTTATATGCAGGGTCGAACAGAGGATGGTTTTGGCATGATGTTTGGCATTAATCATCTGGGCCACTTTCTTTTAACCAACCTTGTGCTGGACCGACTGAAGGAGTGTCAACCAAGTCGAGTGATCAATGTATCATCCGTGGCACATAACTTTGGAAAAATTGACTTTGAATGCCTAACTAAACATAGAGCTCTAGGACTGGGGAAATCATTCGTTGCGGACCTTCGGGTCTACTCTGACAGCAAGCTGTGCAATGTGCTCTTCACCCATGAGTTGGCCAAGAGACTACAAGGAACCAAAGTCACATGCTACTCCCTCCATCCAGGTTAGTAAAGAGAATGTATCCATTCATGCAATCCAATCTATAGAGAGGAAAGTACTGAAATAGTAGAGCACTGGTTAGCATGTCCACCTCAGAGTGCAGAGGTTTTGGGTTAGATTCCAGCTCCAGCCTTCCTTTGTGGAGTTTGCATGTTTTCCCCGTGCCTTACTACCACGTTTTAAAGACATGCATGTTAGGTCAGTTGAGCACCTAAATTGCCCATAGGAGTGAGTGTGAATGTGGATAGTCAGTGTGCCTTGGGATTGGCTGGAAACCAGTTTGAGGTATCCCCGCCTACTGCTCGAAGTTTGCTGAGATACCCTCCAGCGCACCTGAGACTTTCTTGAGGAAAGGTCATTCAGAAAATGGATGGATGTAGGCTTGAAACATTATACAATTCCTAAATTGAGTGTCTTCATTAGTCTTGTTTGTGTAAATTGTAAAAGGGTGATGTGGCTCAGTAGTAGAGTGTCCCAACTTGAAGGTTGTGAGTTCACTCCTCATACCTGGTGACCATATCAAAGTGTTCTTAAGCAGCGCCTTGCATCTTAATTTTGTCGTACACCAATTGTACAATGACAATAAAGGCATTCTTCTTCTATGTACATCACTAAAACATTAAAACATGAGAAAAAATGAAAAGCCTCACCTCCTGCATGGCTTTAAATATAAAATCTTTAAAACATTCTTAAAAACATACTTAAACTCCCCCAAATTCTCAAAAAGCCAGTGAGCATGAAAAAATACATATTGCAGGCTTTAAATAATAATTTAATAACAATTTAAGTTTTAGGTGTACCCTGCCTGCCGCTTGAAAATGGCTGGGATGTGCTCCAATATGCTCATGAACATAGTGAGGATAAGTGGTTCAGAAAATCACGGGTGTGTGTGTATTTTATAAGAAAGCAATGGTAATGGGGTGTGACACTTGTTCAGTGTGACAGGGCAAGTCGCTACAGAGATGTTTTGTATTCCTCAATGCAGTGGTGGTTGGAAAAGTCAAGTGACAGAATTAGTCAGACAACATACCCTGCAGGGATTTTGAGCAGATATCATCAGTTCTTTGAATTTCAGCTGAACTTGGGCTCCCTTATAATGACACTATTAACATGAAACACAAAGGCTATTTGTTTACAATGAAACTGTAGTGTTATTTTGATAAACATAATCATCCATCCATCCATCCATCCATCCATCCATCCATCCATCCATCCATCCATCCATCCATCCATCCATCCATCCATCCATCCATCCATCCATCCATCCATCCATCCATCCATTCATCCATCCATCCATCCATCCATCCATCCATCCATCCATCCATCCATCCACTTGTTCGACCCCTTGTTTTTGTCTTCCGGGTTAGAGCAACGCTGGCGTGTAGATTGTTGACTGCCGCTTCTGCCCCGAACTGTGTCCGCTACTTGTTTGTCCGCTATTTGTTTTGTGTTTCCCGTTTTAAGTGTGCCCGTTTTTTCTTTTCTTTTTCTTGCTTTTTCACCTGCCCACCGCGTATCTCTGCAGCTCTGCTCGCACCTCTCTGTTCCCGCTCCCTCGGACTCCGAGCTACGCTAGCCAGCTAGCCAAACCACCACTGGACCCTCCTACCTCCCGGCTCTGAGCCTGTAGCTGCTCGCTCTTGGCTCGGCAAACAGCTTTAACTCAACTTTCTGGCCACTCCTCGTGGGGAGCACCCGCTCGCTGCGAGCTCGCCGGTCTTGGCTCGGCTGTGTGCTGCCATGACACACTGGGGCTTGCCGTTTGTGCGGGTACAGTCTAGCTAACCAGCTACTAGCCACTTCTAACATTTTATCTGGATTATTCCCAGCTGCTGTCACGTCTCATCTCTTCCATGAACTATCACTTCTGCTACTCCGTGCTTCTATTCCACCAACTTCTCGCCCATTTATCTACACTGCTGCATCAGCTGCCAGCAAGGCTGGGATCCTCCGCCGTCGCCGCTACATCCACCGTAGCTCTGGACTATCTTTTAACCGACATTTCCCTGATGGCCCACCCATCCCTTCTTCCTGGACTACCTCTCACCCCCCCACCTCCCGTACTGCCAACCTCAACAACCTCCGCTCCCCCTTTCCCCCGCTCCTTCATCCATCTCCCTCACGCTGCTGAACTGTCGCTCCCTCTCCAACAAATCACCAGTTATTTTTGAACTACTATTGGACAATAACTTGGATCTGCTCCTTCTCTGTGAAACATGGCAACAGCCCCTGGACTCTTTTACTCTCAACCAAGCCACTCCGTCCAACTACAGCTACATCGCCAAACCCCGCCTCTCTGGGCGAGGGGGTGGCATTGCTATCCTCCATAAGCAGTCCCTACCCATCACTGAATTGGACCTCAACCTCCCATCTATTTCATCCTTTGAATATCTCGCTTTTTCCCTCCCCAACTCTACTACTGCTGTTCTCATCTACCGCCCCCCAAAGTCACATCCGTCTTTTCTTTCTGAACTCTCTGAACTCCTCACCATCGTATCCTCAGTCTCCTATCGCCTCCTACTCATCGGTGACTTCAACATCCACATCGACCAGCCAACTGCTCCACTGACGTCTGACTTCATCTCCCTTCTGGACTGCTTCCATCTCACCCAGCACATCAACTTCCCCACCCACACCAAAGGCCACACCCTGGATATAGTATGCTCCTCCTTTCCAGTCACATCCAACCCCCGTCCTCTCGCCTTTCCACTGTCAGATCATCTCTGCATCCTCTTCTCCGCCCCTCTACCCTCGCCTCATAATTCCACAAAACGCACCATCTCCTACCGCAACATCAAGACTGTAAACCCAATCATGCTTTGCCAGCTCTTATCCTCTGCCCTTCCCTCCGACCCCACTTCTTCCTCCCCTGATGACCTCGCCACCATGCTCAACAACATCCTTTCTGACTCCCTTGATTCCCTAGCCCCCTGGAAAACTTCCTCTGTTACATTCATTAACTCTGCCCCTTGGTACACCCCGGAACTCCGCTCCATGAAACAAACTGGCCGTCAACTCGAACGCCTTCACAAAAGAACCCGCCTCACTGTCCATGCTGAAACCTTCAAACAACACATCTCCTCCGACCGTGATGCTCTTCTTGCTGCCAAATCTGCTTACTTCTCATCTCTCATTAATAACACCAACCGGAACCCCCGCATATTGTTCTCCACCGTCAACAAATTGCTCCAGCCACCGGCCACCAAGCCACCCTCCTCACCCGCCCTCTGTAACTCCTTCCTTGTCAACTTTAACAACAAAATCGCCCAAATCAACAGTTCTCTGACCGACACCATCAATAATTCCTCCTCCCCCACCGCCCCTGTTCTCCTGCCCCCCCTTCCTGACCTCCCGCCCTTCCCCGCTCTCACTGCCTTCTCCCTTGTCGACTCCTCCACCATCCTAGACATCATCACCGCATCCAAGATAACCACCTGCTCTCTCGACCCCCTTCCAACGACCTTAACTAAGGCCTGCCTCCCTGTTCTTCTCCCTCACCTCACCACCCTTTTTAATCAGTCTCTATCCCTTGGCCACTTTCCCACTGTCTATAAGCTTGCAGCCATCACCCCCGTCCTCAAAAAGCACACCTTGGACCCAGTCAATCTCTCCAACTACCGTCCCATCTCCAACCTTTCATTCCTGTCCAAAACCCTTGAACGCATTGTCTCCGCCCAACTCCACACCCATCTCCAGTCCAACAACCTCTATGAACCCTTCCAGTCCGGATTCCGCTCACTTCACAGCACCGAAACAGCTCTTGTTAAAGTCATCAACGATCTCCTCATTTCTGCAGACTCTGGTGCCCTCAACATCCTATTACTACTCGACCTTAGCGCAGGCTTTGACACTGTGAACCATTCCACCCTCCTTCAAAGGCTGCGCCAACTAGGTGTTGAGGGCACTGCACTCGACTGGCTCACCTCCTATCTCGCCAACAGAAACCAGTTCATCTCTCTCTCCGGCCACACATCCATCCTCTCCCCAGTTACACAGGCTCAGTTCTTGGCCCCCTCCTATTCATCTGTTACCTCTTTCCCCTTGGTAATGTCTCCCGCAAACTCAATCTGGACTTCCACTGCTACACTGATGACACCCAGATCTATATACGCACCACACCAACCCAAAACCCTCCCCTAACCCACTTTGAAACTTGCATCTCTACAATAAAAACATGGCTGACCCACAACTTTCTCAAACTCAACAGTGACAAAACAGAGCTCCTCCTCATAGGCACTGAATCCTCCCTTCTTTTAACATCTGCAACAAACTCTTGGAGATGTTCTACCAGTCCGTGGTTGCCAGTGTCCTGTTTTACACCGTGGTGTGCTGGGGCAGCAGCACATCCAAGAAGGACACCTCCAGACTGGACAAACTGGTCAGGCGAGCCGGCTCTCTGATCGGCAAGAAGCTGGACTCATTGGAGACGGTGGCAGAGGCAAGGACACTGAAAAAACTGTTGGACATTATAGGCAATGTCAGTCACCCTCTGCACTCTGTCATCACTAATCAGAGGAGCCGGATCAGTGGGAGACTGCTCCTCCCCAATTGTAGGACAAGCAGACTGAAGAACTCCTTTGTCCCCCAAGCCATCAAGCTATTCAACTCCTCACTGGGGAGGAGGTGACATGGACATGAACAGGGACATGGAGATGCTTGTAATAACTGTACACATTCTTCACGTCAATATACAATGCGCAATATTATGGCAACTACTGTGTAGTGTTTTTACCTCCCTCGATTTTCTTGCCTAGTTTATCTTTTGGCCTCTTTTACATTTCATTGCTATCTCTTGCACTGTGTGTATTTCTGCATCTTCTGTATATCTTGATCTCTTGTGTTTTTCTTGTGTATCTTGTATTTTACTGCTACTGGACACAGAATTTCCCTGAAGGAGTAATCCCAAGGGATTAATAAAGTTGAGTCTAAGTCTAAGTCTAAGTCTCACCATTGATTCCTCCAGCATCACTCCCTCCCCTCTGGCACGCAACCTTGGTGTTATTTTCGACCCTACACTGTCCTTCCACCCTCATGTGAGCTCAGTTGTTAAGACCTCCTACTTCCACCTCTGACGCATCGCCAAAATCCGGCACTGCCTCTCTCTCCCTGCCGCTGAATCCCTCATCCACGCCTTCATCTCATCCCAGCTTGACTACTGCAACTCCCTTCTCACTGGAATCACTGCTCACTCACTCCGTAGACTTCAACTAGTCCAAAACTCTGCTGCCCGCCTCCTTACCCACACCCGGTCCCGTAAAGACATCACTCCTGTTCTCCACTCTCTTCACTGGCTCCACATTAAGGAGCGTATCATCTTCAAGATACTCCTACTCACCTTCAAAGCCCTTCACCACCTGGCTCCCACTTACCTATCCGACCTCCTTGTTCCCTACTGCCCCAACCGTCCCCTCCGATCCTCCAATACTTCACGTCTGACAGTCCCAAAATCTCAAATCCTTCGGCGACAGAGCCTTCTCCTGCACATCACCCCGACTATGGAACTCTCTCCCTCAGTCTGTCTGTGACTCACCCACACTCCCCATATTTAAGTCCCGTCTAAAAACTTACCTCTTCTCTCAAGCCTATGACCTCCCCTACCCATAACTGGTTTCCTCTTCTTAATTTTATCCCATTGTCTCTTCCCTGTCCCCCTCCCCTCCTGTATGTCTTTGCCTTGTTCCCTGTAAGCGTCTTTGGGTTTTTGAAAAGCACTATACAAACTTAATGAATTATTTTTATCATCCATCCATCCATCCATCCATCCATCCATCCATCCATCCATCCATCCATCCATCCATCCATCCATCCATCCATTTTCTATACCGCTTGTCCCCACGGGGTTGCGGGCGTGCTGGAGCCTGTCTCAGCAGTCATCAGGCAGTAGGCGGGGGACACCCTGGACCGGTTGCCAGCCAATTGCAGGGCACACAGAGACTAACAACCATCTGCACTTGCAATCAAACCTAGGGGCAATTTGGTGTGCCCAATCGGCCCACCAAGCGGAGGTGGAATCGAACCCGCACCCTCCTAACTGTGAGGCGGACGTGCTAACCAGTGCCCCACCGAGCCGCCCATAAACATAAACATTTATTTATTTTTAAGATTCCATCTTTATTTTCAGTTGGTTTAATAAGTGCCTACATTGTGCACAGCTTGTCATTTTTTAATCAGTCTATTTGAGTGGTAGTTTTGTACTGTACAACATTAAAGGAAAAACAAAACAAAATAATCACTCTTTTCCTTTACGTTTACCTGTTTTTCCACTGCAGGAGCTATCAACTCCGAGTTGGCCAGGAATGCCAGCTCATTGGTTCATATCCTGTTGAAGCCCATCACTGCCTTCTTCTTCAAAAACACTGTCCAGGGATGCCAGACCACTCTGCACTGTGCAGTACAGGAGGGAATCGAACCTCTTAGCGGACGTTACTTCTCCAACTGTGCAGTGAAAGAAGTCTATTCTAAAGCAAAGGATGACGCTGCAGCTAAGAAGCTGTGGGAAATAAGTGAAGGAATGTGTGGTCTTGCATAAATTAATTCACAAGTGAGTTTAGTTGAATGGGAATAAAGGAATAACTCTCTGTTATGTTGTACGGTGATTTCTTGACTCTTTCTGACACGAAAACAGCTATCAACTGGTTCTGATTTTGACGATTTAATTGTGTCTGCCTTGCTCATAAATTTTCAATTGAAAAACTTTAATATGCTATTTACCACTGTGATTGGCCAGTGACATCTCGCCCTGTATGATTTTTAAATCAAATGCAGTGTGTGCGCGCGTGCGTGTGCGCACGTGTGTGTGTGCGTGTGTTTTCTACTGTTCTTTTATTTTTATTATATATGTACACTGATATATACTGCAGTTTATATATATATATATATATATATATATATATATATATATATATATATATATATATATATATATATATATATATATATATATATATATATACTCAAAACAGATCAGAAGTGATTATAATGTATGTCTATTTTAGTTTATTTTTTTAGAATTTTCATCGATATTTCAGCAGTTGTAAAACTTGTAACCCCACAGAAAAGTGGCAACCCCACCCTTAAGCCAAAGCAACGTTACGGTACGCTCCGTGAAGTCGATAAATAGCGACATCGGCTGTCCCACTAATGTAACAGCGTTAAGCTCACTCTGGCCTAAATACGTAAATTTGAATGTTGTAACCGGAATTACTTTATTGCAGTCGACATGCTAGCTTGATAGTAGTGACGGAGATGGTGGTACTGCTTGGTTCCGTGGCGATAGTCGTCGCTTGCTATGTCTTAGTATATTATTTTGGGTTCAAGGGAGTGAGGTGCTTTACTCCAGTGAAGCTGGGGGGAAAGACGGCCATCGTGACAGGTAATGTTTTCTTATCAAGGGCTTTTTTTCTACATTTAATTGGAACCGTGACGGGAACAACCAGAAACAGTTTATTTGTTTACTTCAACACGAAATATGTTTTGTACAGTACTTTAAACACATTTGACAAGACGTTGTATCATGTATACGACCTGTATCCGATAAAAATGTTAACTTTAGCACATTTAGTGGGCACTCTTATCATCCTGCTGATAAGGCGTTCTGAAATTTGTAACATTCTGCCAGATCCACATCGTGTTATACGCTATGGCAAGCCATTTGAGCTTCCATATCCTTGAAATCAGACATTATTGATTACGTACTTTAGACTTAGACTTAGACTTAGACAAACTTTCCATGTGCAGACAAAACGAAATTTCGTTGCATACGGCTTACAACAAAGTACTGATATTGTAGTTGAATAGAAGTAACATATCCTATAGAAAAAAAAAAAATATATATATATATAAAAATAATTATAAAGTGCAGCAGTGATAATTATGCAATAGTGCCAGTAGGCAAAACAGTATTTAAGAGTGTGCAGAGGAATGCTAAACCATGTATTAAACTTCCATTTAAAGGGTTTATACAAGTTCAGTAAAGTTGGTAGTGCGAGATAGTGCAAGATAGAGGTCCGTAGTGTCATAAAGTACAGTTCTGTGAATGTGTGATGCAGAGTCCAGTTTAGAGCTCAACAGTTCTAGTGTTCAACAGTCTGATGACAGCAGGGAAAAAGCTGTTGCAGAACCTGGTGGACCTGCAGTGGATGCTGCGAAACCTCTTCCCAGATGGCAGCAGGGAGAACAGTCCATGGTGGGGGTGTGATGGGTCATTGATGATGTTACGGGCACGTGACATGCAGCGCTGAGATGAAATGTCCTGAATGGAGGGAAGAGGAGCCCCTATGATCCTCTCTGCTGTCCTCACCACTCTCCTCACGTTCTTCCTATCGGAGGCGGTGCAGCTTCCACACCACACAGAGAGACAACTTGTCAGAATGCTCTCTATGGTGCTCCTGTAGAACGTCCTCATGATGGGTGGGGGCAGGTGGGCTCTCCTCATCTTCCGCAGGAAGTACAAGCGCTTCTGTGCCCTCTTGACCAGTGCCGTGGTGTTCACAGTCCAGGTGAGGTCTTCTGTGATGTGGACTCCCAGGAATTTGGTGCTGCTGACCACCTCCACAGCTGAGCTGTTGATGATCAGTGGAGCGTGGTGAGGCTGGTTTTTCCTGAAGTCGACGATGATTTCCTTCGTCTTCTCCACATTCAGGATCAGGCTGTTGTCTCTGCACCAGCCCACCAGCTGCTCCACCTCCTCTCTGTAGTCCAGGTTGATGTTGTCTCTGATGAGCCCCACCACCGATGTGTCGTCTGCAAACTTCACGATGTGATTGGTGGTGAACCTGGGGACACAGTCGTGTGTCATCAGGGTGAACAGCAGGGGGCTCAGGACGCAGCCCTGAGGGGAGCCTGTGCTGAGGGTGATGACATTAGAGGTGTTCTGTCCGACCAGGACTGACTGAGGTCTGTTGGTGAGAAAGTCTAGCAGCCAGTTGCGAAGGGGGGTGTTGAAGCCCAGGTGTTTCAATTTTCCTACCAGATGCTGTGGGATGATGGTGTTAAACGCTGAGCTGAAGTCCAGGAACAGCATCCGTACATGGGTGTTCTTCTCCTCCAGGTGAGCCAGGCTCAGGTGAAGAACGGAGGAGATGGCGTCCTGAGTGGAGCGGTTTTGCCGGTAGGCAAACTGGAACAGGTCGAATGTTGGGGGGAGTCTGGAAACGATGTGATCTTTAAGAAGCCTTTCGAAGCACTTCATCATGATTGGAGTCAGTGCAACAGGTCGGTAATCATTAAATGAGGTGATTTGAGGTTTCTTCGACACCGGAATGATCGAGGCAGTCTTGAAGCACGCTGGCACTGTGGCTTGGCCCAGCGAGGTGTTAAAAATGTCTGTGATGACACCAGCCAGCTGACCTGCACATTCCCTGAACACACGCCCAGGAATGTCTTACTTTGTCTTACTACTTGCACAGAAACTCTAACAAGTCACTCATTTTCATCAACATATAAACTAGTCAAATGTGAATTATTCCAACATGACAGTGACGTATGATTTTCTGCACAAGTTTTTTCATCACACACGCGCGCACCCACCCCCCCCCCCCCCCCCCCCCCCCCCCCCCCGAGGTTCTCTGGTGGTGTTGTTCAAGAGCTCTTAGGTGCCTGCTGTAGGTTGTCCATGATTCTGCCCCATAAAGTTAGGTGGGGAGAACCACAGCTTTGTAAACCAGGAGCTTGGTGTCAACCCGGAGGTCTCTGTTTTCAAAGACTCTTTTCCGGAGTCTGGCGTACGCTCCACTGGCACAGCTCAGGCGATGGTTGACCTCAGAGTCAATGTCCGCTTTGGAGGAGAGAAGGCTGCCGAGGTAGGGGAAGTGGTCAACATTTTCAAGTGCAGTGTTGTCCACATTTATGATGGGCGGACTAGATGGCTGGTTGGGAGGGGGTTGATGTAGCACCTGGGTCTTCTTGATGTTCACGGTCAGACACAGGGCTCTGTATGCCTTAGCAAAGGCGTTCAGGATGCCCTGGAGGTCTTCTGCAAAGTGTGCTGCAATGGCATTATCGTCCGCATACTGGAGCTCCATGATCGTGGTGGTTCTGATCTTGGTTTTGGCTATGAACCTGTTAAGGTTGAATAGCCTGCCATCAGTTCTGTACCAAATTGGGATTCCCTGTGGTAGTTCTACCCCAATGAGGTGGAGTATGGCGGCAATGAAGACAGAGAACAGGGCGGGTGCAATGATGCATCCCTGTATGACCCTTGTCTCTACAGTGAAAGGCTCAGTCAAGGAGCTGTTGTTGAGCACTGTGGCTGTCATTCCGTCATGTAATAATGTATTCTGACGTATTTATCCGGGCAACCATACCTCAGAAGGATGCTCCATAGGGCCTGGCGATCCGTGTCAAAGGCCTTTATCAGGTCTATGAAAGCCATGAACAAAGGCTGTTTATGCTCACGGCATTTCTCCTGGAGTTGGCGTGCTGTAAAAATCATGTCTGCAGTGCCTCTAGATGAATGAAAACCGCACTGCGATTCTGGGAGAACTTTCCAGACAATCTGCAATTCTTTTAATGACACATGAATTTGATGCACAATTTGTCTTTGCGGACCACATAAAATGATGTGGCTGGCTGTATCTGCCCCCGGGCCTTGAGTTTGACACCTGTGGTTTAGATCGAGGGTGTCTCCATGAACCCTTGAGTTTGTTCTTCTGGCGAAAGATGGTATTGGTGATGATAAGGTCGTATTGAGCACATTTGCTAAGAAGCAAAACCCCGTTGGAGTTGATGTTTCCAATGCCTTCCTTTCTAATGGTGCCCTTCCAGAGGTGGTGGTCTCGGCCCACTCTGGCATTGAAATCTCCCAACATAATGATCTTGTCCTCCTTGGGGATTTTTGACAATACCTCATCCAGACAGGAATAGAAGGTCTCTTTTTCTTCCTTATCAGAAACGAGGGTAGGTGCATAAGCACTAAGAACTGTTGCCATCTGGTTGTTGGCCAGCACCAGATGGAGGGTCATCAGGCGCTCACTGATTCCCACAGGGAGTTCAGAGAGCTGACTGATCAGTTGGTTCTTGATGGCAAAACCAACCTCATGGATCCTAGGCTCATCTGTGGCCTTTCCCTCCAGAAGAAAGTGTATCCACCCTTTTCCTCCTTCAAAGGACCTTCCTCTGCCCGTAGGGTTTCTGAAAGAGCAGCTATGTCAATCCGGCATCTTCTCAGTTCCCTGGCAATGATGGCGGTTCTCCTCTCCGGCCTATCACTGGTTGCACTGCCCATTAGTGTGCGCACATTCCAGGCTCCAAAATTCATGTTTCTGTGTTTTTGACCGCATATTGGTGATCCCTCTGAACACGATAATCCAGTCGGGAGGTTTGAAGCAGGCTATGTTTAGGGCATCCTTTGCCCCTTCCCCATCAGGGGTGAGCTGAATGGATCCTAAAAAGGGCTGCTCAGTTGTGGATGCAGCTCCTGAAGAGCTCTTTCTGCCTCGGTCCAAGAGCTCAACGATCAGCTAACATCCACCGCCTGATGTGCCAGCTTGTGACCAGGGGCTTCCAGACTTCACAATCCTGCCCCTGTCGCCACTTACTGGTCGCCACAGGACTTTAATCCGGGATGTAAGGTGGATTCCTTGAAAAAGACGCCTGTGTGTGACTTTGTTTAAAGTGGGGAGACTGGTGCACTGACAGTCACCACACTATCCTTGACAGATCGGGGTCAGAATCCAGTGGCATGGAGACCAAGACGACTGGTGACCCTTTTCTGCCGCAGCCTTCATCCACCTTCCCAGCCATTGTGACGCCTCCCCTTAGGTCAGCCATCATCCTCCGCCTGGTCCACCGTTGAGGTCTTCACTATTTACCCATAGCTGGAGCTTTTTACCCAACCGCCGGGACAGTGGTTGATGGGCAGTAGGGCGTGTCCATGCACCGGCGGGCCTACATGCCGCATCTCTGGGCCCCACTGCTGCTCCGAGATCCTGCACAACTTAGCCTGGGACCGCAGGGTGCCATTTGCTTAGTGTGGCCACGAGGAGGCGTGTGCAAGTCTTGGCAATGGAGAGGCTGTGTATCGCCTGAGGAGGCTAATGCACTCGGCTCCTCTTTTCACCCCCGGAAACAGAGGGCTAGCCGGTGGCGGTAGCTGAAAGCAGAAAAGTGGCAGCATGCAGCATGCACAAACTACAGGCACTACTACTCCAACACTACTGACGCATCACATGCCCTGTGTGCTGATGGAAAACACACACACAACACACGTACACACACACACACACACACACACACACACACACACACACACACACACACACACACACACACACACACACACACACACACACACCGTCATATGCGGGAATCGCGTTCCTTTAGGATTTATGTAAGCCAGGGGTGTCCAAACTTTTTGCAAGGAGGGCCAGATTTGATAAAATGAAGGGGCCCTTTATTATTATTACTACATTTAATAGTATTATTATTCTATTAAATCTTTAAACAAGTGAATGTTGCTCTTGTCATTTACAATATCTTTCAGAAAGTAATAGTTTGTGTCACGTCTACAGGTCCCCTTTGTGAGTCGTCACCTTATCGTGGTGGAGGGGTTTGAGTGTCCCAATAATTCTAGGAGCCATGTTTTCTGTGGCTTCATGGCCCTGGTAGGGTCACCCATGGCAAAAGCGTCCTAGGTGAGGGGCCAGACAAAGCACGGCTCACAAAACCCCTTATGAAGAAAAATATATATGGACTCAGTTTTCCCTCGCCCGGACGCGGGTCACCGGGGCCCCCCTCTAGAGCCAGGCCTGGAGGTGGGGCTCGAAGGCGAGCACCTTCGCCCATGAGGCCCGGCCGGGCACAGCTCGAAAAGGAAACATGGGTCCCCCTTCCCATAGGCTCACCACCTGTGGGAGAGGCCAAAGGGGTCGGGTGCAAAGTAAGCTGGGTGGCGGCCAAAGGCAGGGACCTTGATGGTCCGATCCCCGGCTGCAGAAGCTGGCTCTTGGGACATGAAATGTCACCTCTCTGACTGGAAAGGAGCCCGAGCTGGTGTGCGAGGCAGAAATGTCCCGACTAGACATAGTCGGACTTGCCTCCACACACTGTTTGGGTTCCTGTACAAGCCCTCTCGAGAGGGGCTGGACTCTATTCCACTCTGGAGTTGCCCACAGTGAGAGGCGTCGAGCAGGTGTGGGTATACTTATTGCTCCCCAGCTGAGAACCTGCACATTGGGGTTCACCCCGGTGAACGAGAGGGTAGCCTCCCTCCGCCTTCGGGTGGGGGGGGGACGGGTCCTGACTGTTGTTTGTGTCTATGCACCAAACGGCAGCTCAGAGTACCCACTCTTTTTGGAGTCCTTGGAAGAAGTGCTAGAGAGCACTCCTTCTGGGGACTCCATCGTTCTACTGGGTGACTTCAATGTTCACGTGGGCAATGGCAGTGAGACCTGGAAGGGCGTGATTGGGAGGAACGGCCCCCCCGATCTGAACCCGAGCGGTGTTCTATTATTGGACTTCTGTGCTCGACACGGATTGTCAATAATGAACACCATGTTCAAACATAAGGGTGTCCATGTGTGCACTTTGCACCAGGACACCCTAGGCCGCAGTTCGATGATCGGCTTTGTAGTCGTGTCATCGGAATTGCGGCCGCATGTTTTGGACACTCGGGTGAAGAGGGGGCGGAGCTGTCAACTGATCACCACCTGGTAGTGGGTTGGATCCGATGGTGGGGGAAGATGCCGGTCCAACCTGGCAGACCCAAACGTACTTTGAGGGTCTGCTGGAAACGTCTGGCATCCCCTGTCAGGAAGAGCTTAAACTCCCACCTCCGGCAGAGCTTTTCCCACGTCCCGGAAGAGGCGGGGGACATCGAGTCTGAGTGGACCATGTTCCGTGCCTCCATTGTTGAGGCAGCTGACCGGAGCTGTGGCCGTAAGGTCATTGGTGCCTGTTGTGGCGGCAAACCCCGAACCCGCTGGTGGTCACCGGTGGTAACCAGCTGACGAAGGAGTCCTATTGGGCTGTTTTTGCCTGCGGGACTCCAGAGGCAGCCGACGGGTACCGGATGGCCAATTGGAACGCGGCTTTGGCGGTTGCTGAGGCAAAAACCCGGGAGTGGGAGGAGTTTGGCGAGGCCATGGAGAATGACTTCCGGGCGGCTTCGAGGAAATTCTGGTCCACCATCCGGCGTCTCAGGAGGGGGAATCAGTGCACCGTCAACACTGTTTACAGTAGAGATGGCATGCTGCTGACCTCGACTCGGGACGTTGTGAGTCAGTGGGGAGAATACTTCGAAGACCTCCTCAATTCCACCAGCACGCCTTCCATTGTGGAAGCAGGGCCTGTAGACCCTGAGGTGGACTCTCCAAACTCTGGGGTCGAAGTCACTGAGGTAGTTAAAAAAACTCCTCGGGGGCAAGGGCCCAGGGGTGGATGAGATCCACCCGGAGTTTTTAAAAGCTCTGGATGTTGTGGGGCTGTCATGGCTGACACGCCTCTACAGCATTGCGTGGACATCAGGGACGGTGCCTCTGGATTGGCAGACTGGGGTGGTGGTTCCCCTCTTTAAGAAGGGGGACCGGAGGGTGTGTTCCAACTACAGAGGAATCTATTCAGGGGTGCTGGAGAGGAGGGTCCGTCGGGAGGTCGAATCTCGGATTCAGGAGGAGCAGTGTGGTTTTCGTTCTGGCCGTGGAACAGTGGACCAGCTCTATACCCTCGGCAGGATCCTCGAGGGTGCATGGGAGTTGCCTCAACCACTCCACATGTGTTTTGTGGACTTGGAAAAGGCGTTCGACCGTGTCCCTCGGGAAGTTCTGTGGAGGGTGCTTCGGGAGTACGGGTGACGAACCAACTGATAAGGGGGGGTTTGGTCCCTGTATCATCGATGCCAGAGTTTGGTCCGCATTTCCGGCAGTAAGTAGGATTCGTTCCCAGTGAGGGTTGGACTCCGCCAAGGCTGCCCTTTGTCACCTATTCTGTTCATAACTTTTATGGACAGAATTTCTTGGCGCGGCCGAGGTGTTGAGGGTGTCCGGTTTGGGGACCTCAGCATTGCGTCTCTGCTTTTTGCAGACGACGTTGTGCTGCTGGCTTCTTCAAGCCGTAATCTCCAGCGCTCACTGGAGCGGTTCGCAGCCGAGTGTGAAGCGGTCGGGATGAGGATCTGAGTCCATGGTCCTCAGTCGGAAAAGGGTGGAATACCCTTTCCGGATCGGGGATGAAATCCTGCCCCAAGTGGAGGAGTTCAAGTATCTTGGGGTCTTGTTCACGAGCGAGGGCAGGATGGAGCGTGAGATCGACAGGCGGATCGGTGCAGCGTCGGCTGTAATGCGGACTCTGTACTGGTCCGTTGTGGTGAAGAGAGAGCTGAGCCAAAAGGCAAATCTCTCAATTTACCGGTCGATTTACGCTCCTACCCTCACCTATGGTCACAAGCTATGGGTCGTGACCGAAAGAACAAAATCCCGGATACAAGCGGCTGAAATGAGTTTCCTTCGCAGGGTGTCCGGGCTCTCCCTTAGAGATAGGGTGAGAAGCTTGGTCATCCGGGAGAGACTCGGAGTAGAGCCGCTGCTCCTCCACGTTGAGAGGAGCCAGATGAGGTGGCTCGGGCATCACACCAGGATGCCTCCTGGATGCCTCCCTGGCAAGGTGTTCCAGGCATGTCCCACAGGCAGGAGACCCCGTGGACGACGCAAGACGCGCTGGAGAGACTATGTCTCTCGGCTGGCCTGGGAACGCCTTGGGATCCCCCGGGATGAGCTGGAGGAAGTGGCTGGGGAGAGGGAAGTCTGGGAGTCCCTCCTAAAGCTGCTGACCCCACGACCCGACCCCGGATAAGCGGAAGAAGATGGATGGATGGATGGATGGATGGATGGATGGATGGATGGATGGATGGATGGATGGACGTCTACAGGTTCATAACATCAACAGTATTAACATGGCCACTTCGTAATATTTAATATTAAGTAATATTTACTTTTGATTTACTTTTGACTCACAGCCCCGTGTGAAGAATCGCTGTTGTGGTGCCAGTCAGATTGGAGCTGCTTCACTTCATCAGCGTGGTCACTCCCTGTTAGCTTGTCGTATGGGTTAGCATGTTTAGTCTGATAGGTTGAAATCCTTAAACAAGGCAACTGTCTCTTTAGAAATTAGACAAACATAATTGCCTTGATTTTCAGTGAAAACGTATTGTAATTCCCATTTCTCTTGAAAGCGACGGCCCTCAATGTCAACTTTCCTCGTTTTCTTAGCAGTCGCCATGGCAGAAATGAGCGGAGAAGGGTAGTGCTGCCACCTTTTGGTAATAGGAGGAATTACAGTTTCAAGTTTCATGATTTTTTGTTAATTCAGTTTGACAGTGCAGGCGGGCCATAAATAATACATTATAAGACCGAAGCTGCGGGCCGTATGAAATATGACCGGGGGCCGGATTTGGCCCAAGGGCCGGACTTTGGACATGCCTGATGTAAGCTGAATTTATCATATGCCGTTATATATTCATTTGAAATTAGTAAATTTGACTCACATTACCCCTAAAGTTCACGTACGTATGGGGTACCACTGCCTATCCGAAAAGGAGGTGCTTTAAACGGCCACACTCAGCTGAAGGGTCAGTGCTCCCAGTCTTCCATGCTCTTGCGAGCTGTCTGTGACTTTTGTTTGTAAATTTCTATTTTTAGAAACTAGGTTTCTTTTCAGTGATTTTCGTGGAAGCAAAAAAAGACAATGCATAACAATGAAATGCGGAAATTAAGGTGATGGATGGATGGACAGGTGGATAAATAGATACCAGATAGAAACTAGATAGATACTGTATAGATAGATAGATAGATAGATAGATAGATAGATAGATAGATCATTTATACCGGGGTAAATTCAGTTTTCCAGCAGCATTCATACCGCATAGTCGCTACATAAAAAATATACTGATGACGGGCACAACTCAATAGGCTTCTAGAAAATGCAAGGACTACGTACCGCTAAGCACAGAAGTTATGGAATTACTCAGGAAGCCCATATGAGCATTCCAACTGCAAATAGCTGATGAATATTCTGTATGATGGCTGACGGTTTCATTGGTCCACCGCGACATGTTCAGTAATTTAATTGGTCAAATGTGATGAGAATTGTGAGATGAGTCTTTGGATGGTTTAAGAGCATCAGTAAAAACCACATATTAATTAAAATTAATCTAGTCTGGAAATATAGCATACAAAAAAAAATAATTTGAGATGTGGGCAAATACTTTTTTCATGGCACTGTATTTAAGATACAACGTATTTTCTATGTGGTGTAACAAGTGGTATTTATTTTCAGGAGGCAACACGGGTATTGGTAAAGCCACAGCTCTGGAATTGGCTAAGAGAGGTTCCAGGGTCATTTTAGCTTGCCGTAACCAGAAGAAAGCTGAAGCTGCTGTGTTAGACATCTGCAGAGTAAGAAATTGCAAGTGCTACAATATTATGTTCAACTAATGTGTTTGTATTGTGAACTCCACTGTATCATAAAGAGGGATGTTATTTTAACTGTCTTGACAAACGTACTTTTGAAAGTGCAATGTTTTTGACAGTGTCAATCGAAACTTAAAAGTCATTGAATTGAGACTTTGCCTCACAGCCTCACAAGCATTCTTGTCTCCTAGGAGAGTGGGAACAATCAGGTTGTGTTCATGCAGTTGGATCTTGCAAGTCTTCAGTCTGTACGGAGGTTTGCTGAAACCATCTTAAAAACTGAGCTCAGAGTGGACATTCTTATCAACAACGCAGGTAAAATGGATTAAGTAAATCAAATTATCACATTTCACAGAATAATCTACCACGAGCTATTCTTAAATTGCGTGAGTTCAGGTACCCCCCCCCCCCGCCCCACCATACACACACGAACACAAACACGAACAAAAACAAGCAGACTCTTTTTAATTATCTTTTTCTATTAATATTATTTTCACTAGGTGACTTTAATAAGCCGCTGTATGAGAGAAAAGGTCCACTGCCCGCCAGGCAGACCGCTGAGCAAGCTCGTCGCCGCTGCTGCTGTGGCACCTGCTTCTTCGTTCGGCTTGAGAAATTCACACGGCCCAGGCAGTAGACACCTAATTCTAACGGATCTAAGTTATTCTCCCAATTTTGCAGCGTCTACATAGTGTGTCATTCCCTCGGAACCTTGTGAACGTAAATGCTGTACAGCTGGGAAAATGAAAGTTAATGCCATGAAAATTACTGTATTTTCTGGACTATAAACCGCTTCAGATTATAAGCCGCACTAGCTAAAAATAGGGGGAAGTCTTGTTTTGTTCATATACAAGCTGCAATGGACTATAAGCCCCAGCTGTTTTAATGTTTAATTACCATTTGTAGGAGAATAATATACACAAAGATTGTCAGGAAAGAGATGGTTCTTTGTGGAAGCATACCTTTTATTAACACGTTTATTGACAGAGATGAAGGAGATCTGCAAACATACAGACATGTATAAATCTCAGCGACGACCATAATAAACTGAATGTGCAGGGAACACTAGCAACACACAACTAACAAGGAACAAAATGGCCACCCCCTGAGATGGATAAAAACGGGTGAATTTTGCTACTTAACTCATATTCCACAAGCGCGATTGTTAGAGATTTGCTCACTCCAACTTATTTTGCAAGAACCACACGGTAGACAAGCAAGTTCTTTTAGACACCTGCAGGTGGAGAGTTCACTCGTTGAAGGAATGAAGTCTAAAAACTCTCCCTCCTGCAACGGCATATTTATTAAGAGAAACAGAGTGGGGGTGAGAGTAGGTTGAATAGGAAGCCCTTGTGCTCTAGTCAAAACATATCAGGGGATGTTTTACGACCTTGTGGAGGATGGGACAAGGTAGGTTATTTATTACCGGTTGCATTCCAACGTAATCATACGATAAGGATAATCTGAAAAACCCTAACATCTCCCTCCTGTTTTATCATATGATTATGCCACCCCAAACAACAAAGACAAGTAAAAAACATATATACATGTATAATGAAGAAAGAAGAATAGTAAAAATAAAAAACAACAAACAATGATAGCAACACTTTCCAGTGAAGATGAGGCATTACCTCAATACCCCAAGATCAAACTTATTGTGTAAGCGAAAAACCTGCCGGCCAGATGTTATTAGCAGGAAAATTCTTACACGGTCCCTTTGCCTAAGACGACCAGAATGCTATCAATAAAAAACAAAACAAAAACACAGAAACAGTACATCATTGTATCCATCACTTGCGAAGCATTTTCGATGGTCAAATCATCAAGTTTCTGTAAAACATGCTCAACAGAACAGCATCTACGCAATCCATGTTTCATTATCGTCATCACATCCGTCATCTCTAAGAAGTTGTATATGAACTTGGGCTACAGTAGAGGACACAAACTTCGACACAGCAGACTTCAAACATGGGATGACGCAGGACGTAAACAAGCACAACACCACCAGCACAACAAGCACAGGAGACAGCAATTTCAAAAGCAGTTGCCACCAGTTGCCAGAGAATAGCCACGAAAAGAAATCAAACTGATGTGGGACCTTGTCATTAGACATGGCCTGCTGTAAGTTCTTCAGTGAATTCATGGCGTCGTTGATGTGGGTGTCATTTTCTCCTGGTATGTATGTGCAACAGGAAGTCCCAATGATGTGGCACACACCTTGTGCTGCCGTCAACAAGTCCAGAACCATCCTGTTTTACGACCATCAGTCTAATAGCCTGAATCTCTCTATTTTGTTCATCGTTGATTTGCAGTGAGAGATTCACAAAGGATTGAAAACGATAGTTCAGTGTCTCGATGAAGAGCGATAGTTTCCCAACCCCAATCTGAGGAAAGAGCGCAAGGATAACTTTGTCTCCGACGGACCATACTTTATGGTCGTCTGGAACGTTTGCACCCCAGACAGGGTCATGAGGGTCGAAGGTTGCAACTGCCCTGCGTCGACGTCCAGAAGAGTTGTGTGCTTCTGTCAGCTGATGATGTCGTATCTTGTAGGTGTGGTTTGTCACCCACACTGGTGCACACACTCCTGTCCAGTTGGCGGGCAGCATCGGATAAACCTTGGATGTAACGTGTAATTCACTCCAGCTGGTCTCTCTGTGTAGGCCACTTGTGGTATTGTTCATCCTCTAACAGTCACATTGAGATTTGCCCAGAATAGCTGATCACAGGCACTGTCTGCAAGTCCAGGGCGGTAAGGGTCAGCATCTTTGACTGTGACAGCACGGTGTTGATATCCAACTCCTGGATGCCGTGTCCCTGTAAAACAATGCTCTAGACTTTCCTGCTACGTTTCACACAATAATAATGATGAGTAAATCATCAGATACCTCTCGTGCATACACTCCAACAAACGTTAAGCAGATGTGAGATAACTTGCATGAAGTCTACTTAACCAAACATTGAGTAAATATGGGATAACTTAAAAACTGTCCCGGTCAACAACAATTCATAAATAGAAACTACAAGGCATAATAGATAAAGAACTTCTCTTTAGCTAGACAAAGAACAAAGGTGTTCTGTTCATAAATAGTGAGGGCCTCTCACAGATAAGACAAGGAAGGGAGTATAAGAACTCCCTAAAACCTGGCAGATGTGTTGGCCTTGAGCGAAGGTATGAGACCTCCGGTTCAGGCCAGCCAGCGCTTCTACAAAACTAATTATCCTGACATTTCCCCACTGTTTATCACATATTTGCTGAAATTCACACATCACCGTAAACAACCCCTTTTCTCGACTCAGTCGTCGGATCACATTCATGAGGACAAATATGTTTACACCAAAGGATAAACGTTGCGATGTCATCATTCAGAATCCCATGGATCTGGGAAAAGTCTGGTAACACAGATGCAGGAATTTTGCCATCAACATCATCATGTTGCCGCTCAGACATTAGGTATATCTGAGCAATCTCGTCCTCCATGGGCGATATTACTGTAGTGGCGAGACAATTAAACAGAGCACGAAGACACGGTATGCAACATCCATACAAGGTGAGCATAGCAGCAACACTGCAACTGATGGTAAAATTGAGGACACAATGGCGTTATACTTCCCAAAAGCATTCATCCACTTGTAGTGCTCTTTCATCCTCGTTTTGAGGGATCGCAGGCCTGCAATCCGTCAGGCTCCCATCAGGGGCGGTGTTGTTGGGGATGAAGGTGCAGCATTGTTCTCCAAACATTGCGCAGACGCCTCCTTTCTCAGACAACAACATATCATGAGCATTGTGGTTCTGGATCGACATTAGGGAAGGCGTGGCTAGCTGTTTATCCACTGCCTCGAGCCCCGCTTGTGTCCGTTTGCCCAATTTCTGCATGTTGTAATGGATGTAATTTATCCTGTCTACGTTCTTGTTCATCGTTCACCAGCAGCAAATGGAGGACTCCCATCCCGCTGCAATTTGGTCATTTAATTCTTATTAATCAGGAACTCCTCTAGGGACTCCAATTGCATCAATTTCGGTCAAATCATCGTCGCCTCTCAAATTTAAAAATATTTTGTTTTTTACCAGCATGTTGATGTATATACAATTTCGCTTGACTACATTCTCTGAAAGCAATGGCTTCTTTTTTCTTTTTTTTTCTTTTTTCTCTCAATGGATATTATATAGACTGCTCTGTCACACACTTCACAATCCAGTAGACGTGACAGATTTCACACAATCTTTGGTCAATGGCAACGGTACAACATAATCGGTCGCAAATCCATACATATGACATATTCAAATTATTATTTTTTTTCTTTCTTTCTTTGCAGCTTGTTTTGCCATATGCAATCAATTGTTTCTTTTTTCAGTTACTCTTATAGTTAGTTACCTGAAACAAATTATCCACATTCATTCTAGATATTCATCCCATTCTTTAACATCTACAGAGGTTGTTGACAAAGTACACATATAAACATCATACTTTCATGGCAGTCCAGATCCGACACAGAAGATCATCCTGCAAAGGTCAAATTGATCTTTTAAATTGGAGGCATTCAGTGTTTTTGTTTTTGTTAAAACAAGCTCTACAAAAACAATTGTTTTGTTTTGAAACTGTTTTGAATATGAATAAAATCCATATGTTGTATAAAGCTGACTGACCTGCCCCACTATCCCTCCTCTTGAGCCATGTGACACGCACCATGGCTCAATATTGCTCACCATTAGCATAGGTTCTTTGGTGGGGTAGGTCATTTATAGATGCCATTCTCTAATCTTGCCCCTCTTTTCGTCCATAATTGAATTTCACTCTATGGACTTTGTCGCTGCACATCTTTAAAAATGTTTCAGTGATCTAATCTGCTTCTTGTGTGTATAAAATTTGAAGTGTCTTTTGCGCTGCAACTTTGTGGTTCTGTCTGCAAGCTTGTTACCTCTTGACACCTTATCAGTCTCGTGTGTGTGTGTGTGTGTGTACTGCACACGTGCACATAGCTACTTTTCGTGGCAATTGGACTGTTTTGACAACTAGCTTAGCAAGTAAATGGATGCCCTCCCCGAATGGGGAGTGACTCAGCTAGCAAATGATTAGACATTTTCACTTTCTTGTAGTTTCTTTAGTTACTTTTCAATCGTTTTCTCATTGTTTATCACAAGAATCTTAGAAATTTGAATACGAATCAAAACATATGTTTTATTTTACTCAATTGTATGATTTAGAGAATCCATATGTAGTAAAGTGTTGTATTACTACATATGATTTCATCATCTTTTAATTTGACTTTCTTTCCAAAACGCTTCTTAATTTCTCAGTTCACACATCTTCTACATGTGTTACTGGTTCTCCAGTTTTTTCTCTAGTTAACTATCAATCCAAAAGCTACGTTTTTCTTTTTAGCATTCAACCTGCTCAAAATCACTCTTTCATCAAAGTCGCTCTACTAATTTTCTATAGTAGTTGCCAACGACTTCAACCATTCAACCTTTCATTCAGGCAATCATTCATCAATGCTCATCATATGCATCTCACACAGTCTCCAAAAAGGAGTCTTCCCATCACATTGGTCCCAATTCATCCAAGCTCACCACACAACATTCATATATCATTTTCAACTCAAGTTTCCTGGTAGAACAATCCACCAATTCAAAAAAAACGTAACTAAAACAAACAACTGGCAAATTAATCTGAATTTTTTCTTTGTTTTTAAATTTGAAGAACTCAATCTCTCAGATTTAGCTTGCAATTAGAATTTTGCATAATCTTATAACACAATCAATCCATTATTCCTATTAAATGTAGCATTGCAAAATCTTAAATTCACAATTTAGCTTCTCCCAATTCCTGAAAGCATGTTCTGTTGTTTGGTTAACTCCGAATTTCTCATGAGGGCTTGACACTAACATGCACTAGTGTGGATTAGTTTCTGCTCGCAAACAGATTTCTCTCTTTTTCTTTCATTTTTATCTGTCAAAATTGTTTCTGTTCTGCGGTGTAAATTGAATAGACAACAGTCTAGCAAATTTCTTTATACTAAAAGTTTAGCCAATCTTCATCAACTTAACACATACGCACACACATGCACAGCTCTCGCGTGCGGAAGGTAGGTCTCAGCAACAATGATTCGTCACAGGCTGGCCATTTCCTGTGGTCGATCATGAGCTGGTCCCTCCCATGCACACGAGGACAGCACATTCTAATTTTATTTATTTATCTTCTAGAAGCAAGTTGCATTTCTTTACCACTTGATTTGCATATTTTAACTTCAGTGTAACACAATTTGATCCCTATTCATTTGTAATTGGGCCTACAAACAGCATTGTCATACTTCTTGTGTGGACAGGGGCTCTAACAATCTAAAAAGATTTTTGATAACCTGACAATGACATGTTTCGCTGTCATATGGGAGAGGTTTCAGATCTTTTAAATTTCGATACATGATTTGCATAGGACCGGAAACTCCTCTTGCCCCTTGCGCGAGCCGCGGCTTGAGCTGCGGCTTTGCACCTGCTCACAGGGGCCTTATTGTCTCCTGGTCTGACAAACGCTTGTGACCTCATCAGTTTTCATCTTTCTAGCTTTTGTCTCTTGAATTCGTTCTCATCTCTTTGTGAAGATTTCAACCATACTCTAGCACTTCTACCACTTCTTCCACATTTCAAATTTCCTTGTACTCCATACATTTTCTTCCACTTCAGCATGTATTGCATACAATTAAGAAATTTACTTGCCATGAACTTCTCGTTTTAAAGAAGAGCAGAGCAAGAGATTTACCGTTCTTATTTCCCATCTTAATTTTAGTAGTTTAAGGTTTTACAATTTTTTTTATTTTATTTTTTTTATTTTTTTTCCTTTGAGGATCCTCAATGCAGGTTTAAATTGACCTTTCAACAGATTACTAGCCTGTTTTATTGCCGTGGATAAACGCTAGAACTGCTTTTTAGTCAATTTATCCTACCAGTCACACACTCAATCACACAAACTCCAGCGCTTTTTTAGGCCTCATAGCTCGGACAAACCAAAGCCGTATCTCATAGCTCGGACAAACCAAAGCCGTATCTCATAGCTCGGACAAACCAAAGCCGTATCTCATAGCTCGGACAAACCAAAGCCGTATCTCATAGCTCGGACAAACCAAAGCCGTATCTCTCGTGCACCTGTGGTTTTTTACGCGTTTCACAAACAACAACACAATCACACAACTTCGGGTCTTTAACTTACTTGTCCCCTGGTTCGTTGCACTGCCGGGTCCCGTCAATCCACCTCTGTCAGACAAAGGCAGACCTAAGATGCTGGCCCAGCGAAGAATTCTCTTCCCAGGACTTTCTCCTCCAGGTCCTCCTAGTGGACGCTGGCTTGTCGACAATGCAGCACGTCCTTCTTTGTCAGACAGATAGCGGGTATGAGGGGTCCCGGGTTTCGGCACCAAAATGTTAGAGATTTGCTCACTCCAACTTATTTTGCAAGAACCACACGGTAGACAAGCAAGTTCTTTTAGACACCTGCAGGTGGAGAGTTCACTCGTTGAAGGAATGAAGTCTAAAAACTCTCCCTCCTGCAACGGCATATTTATTAAGAGAAACAGAGTGGGGGTGAGAGTAGGTTGAATAGGAAGCCCTTGTGCTCTAGTCAAAACATATCAGGGGATGTTTTACGACCTTGTGGAGGATGGGACAAGGTAGGTTATTTATTACCGGTTGCATTCCAACATAATCATACGATAAGGATAATCTGAAAAACCCTCACAGCGATGTTAATTAGAATGCCGTGTTTCGACTAGTGGGGCACATATAACATATTATTGTCAAGAACATTTTGGGGTTGACTGAAAATACATAGCTTATAAAAGATTTTTTAGCTCAGTAGCCTTGTGGTATGAGTGTCTGCCCTGAGACTGGGAGGTCGTGGGTTCGATATATCATACCAAAAGACTATAAAATGGAACCCGATGCCTCCCTGCTTGACACTCAGCATTAAGGGTTGGATTGGGGATGCTGTGAGGAGCTGCGCCTCACAGTCATTAGCAATGTATAGCTTCTACTATGGGAGATCGCCTGAGGACAACCTAACTGACTTTTTAAATGACATAACAAAAACAATATAAATGTTATATTCACCCTTTAAAATGCTGAGTTAAAAACAATGGAATTTGTGTTGAAAATTGGACCAACACAGTTTTTGTTAGTGTAAAGCAACCTATTGATTTGTACAAAACAACCCAAAGTTGGGTCAAATGGACACAACAGCCTGGGTCGATCCAATTTTGTAACCCAGCAGTTTTAAGGGTGTAAGTAACAATTAATCACTGTCAACATCAGTTAATACCACTGGCCTTTTGCAGAAATAACTTCTGTCTTCACACGTCACTGTAACACAAGATAAAACAATCACTTTGTCAACAACATTTACACCTATTGCCTTTTGTCAAAAATATTCACAAATACTTACACTAATACTGCATCTTCACACTTCACTGTAACTTTAAAACAATATGCATCTTCATATTTTAAAATAACCTGTACATAAACAGAGCACAATATTTCTCTCAACATTTACGCCTCTTGGCTCTAAAAAAAAAAAAAAAAAAAACATTCAGAAATACTTATGCCGATGTCAGACTGCACAACTTTTTTGCCGTTCATGATGGTCGCGCTGCCAGACTACAAGAAAAATATAATCATGTGTCTTGACCGGAGAATATGTCACACTACATGTCAGTCACCCAAGCATCTGTTAGTGACATTAACTGAGGCATTATGTGCGTGCGTGTTTTTCTCTACTACCCGTAAAAGGCAAAGAGAGAGTGAGAAACAACAGAGAAATAGTCTGTCAGCAACTCACTGTAGTTTATAACTTTCACCAACAGACGGTACTAATACGCTGTAAAAAAACTTTTACACATTCAACCCGTGTCCAAATACAGTAATTGGTTCCAAGACCACCCACGACATGTGAAAATCCACGAAGTAGTGTCACCCTTTCTTTAACATACATACATTGTGTGTCAATAAGTTTATATTAAACCATATAAGTGCATATGTTATCATTAGTACATTAAATAATAGTTTCAAACATGTAAATACTATATTAATACGTAGTATAAATGACATAAATGAAAATAATGTGTAAATAATATAAATATAAATATGATACGTGTGTGTGTGTGTGTGTGTGTGTGTGTGTGTGTGTGTGTGTGTGTGTGTGTGTGTGTGTGTGTGTGTGTGTGTGTGTGTGTGTGTGTGACATGTATATGTAGCTAAAGTATACATACTGTAAATATGTTTTTAGAACTCTGTTATTATTATAACAACTTTTTTATAACAAGGTACAAGTGTACATACTGTAAATATGTTTTTAGAACTCTGTTATTATTGTAACCATTTTCTATAACAAGGTACAATACTGTAAATATGTTTTTAGAATTCTTATTATAACAACATTTCTTATAAAAAGGTACAAGTGTACGTACTGCAATTGTGTGGACACTCCCTGCCTTCTGCTGGCGTGTGGGCAACTTTCGTGCCATAATTAATTCCTCAATTTATAAGGTTTATTTTGAATTTGTGAATTTTTTATTTTTTGGGGAAATAAATCCGCAATAATCAAACTGCGATGTAGCGAAGGACTACTGTATATAGTAGGCATTAAAGACTATTCTCCTGAAAGAACTTGAGGCAACAAATTAGTTTGATCTCACCACGTTTGCTAATCAGCTACGAGCTGAGGAGATTGCAGCCACAGCTCCTCAAATCTTTCCTCATAATCATGGTCCCCCGGAGATCAACTGAGGCACTGTCTGTTCTTGTTTATGCCATTTTGTTTGTTTGTGTGCGCTCTCGTAGGAGCGCAGTGCATATTATGTCAGGGGTCTGCAACCTTTATTATCAAAAGAGCCATCTTGCCCCCTCTTCTGCCCTCCAAAAAACACTGAATACAACAACAGAAGTGCAGTGTGCAGTTGTAGGCGTACTCTAAAATAAATTAGTAAAATAAAAAACGACCATACTAAATAAAACATTTAGCTGCAGCTTAGCAGCTTTAAAAATAACTATAAAATTATGAGCATCTTTGACAAGCCCATTTCAGTGTTTTCTGGTGCTCTCTGGGGTTTTTTGCTCAGCCAGCAACCAACTAAGCATCTGAATATACAAAAACTACATCATCTAAAATAAATGTTTGTGTTTTTTGGGGAAAAAAAACGTTTTAAATGCTATTGTTCTTGCCTGTTTAATGTGAGTTCTGTCTAAAATTCTCTGCAGATGTACAGATATATGTCAGGGCTGTAACTTACTTAAAATTAGATGACATAAACTCAAACGCCAAGTCAACTACCAAACAAAATAAACTAATAATATGAATAAAAATGAATTGAGGAATACCATTTATTTATGTTCGTTTTCTTTTTTTTCAAGGCCAAAGGGAGCTTTTTACTACTATGCGACAAGACGACCAGAAATTCTGACATGCCAGACTTTCTTCGTAGTGGTCGTGAGCCGTCCCAGACACCAGCCGTCCAATCGTGGATTATGTCACACTACACGGACTACAACACGTCAAGACAACTCAAAATTGGCCACAACATGCTACGTTTGTCTGCGACACATCTGTTAACTCATTATCGGTTGTAGTCTGACATTACTTAAAGTGCATCTTCACACTTCACTGCTCCTTTTAAATAATCTATACGTAAACAAATCACAAGAAAAAAGAATTAATCACTTTTTCAACAACAGTTCAGCCTACTGACTTTTGCCATGAATAGATTCAGAAATACTTACCTGTACAGCATCACACCTCACTGTAACTTTAAAATAACCTGTACACATATAGAACACAAGAAAAGAGAGTGAATCACATTGTCAACAGTTCACCCTGCTGGCACGTTACGAGTCAACTGTCCATATTACTGCAATTTAAGCATCACCAGAGCAGGTGTCAGGAAGGGGGCATTGTGTATGTTTCAGGTCTGATGGGCCCTGGATGCACAGAGGATAGTTTTAGCATGGCATTTGGAGTCAATCACCTCGGTCACTTCCTGCTCACCAACCTTCTCCTCAAGCGAATGCAGCAGTGCGGACCCAGTCGCATCGTAAACGTGTCTGCCCTTCTCCACCGCCTTGGTAACATTGATTTCTCCCTCCTGGCTTCCAAACAAGATTTGGAGACAAGCCAGTCAATCTGGCACAACTTTCAGGACTACTGCAACAGCAAGCTGTGTAATGTGCTCTTCACCAGAGAACTTGCTAACATGCTAGAGTGCTCAAATGTGACTTGCTACAGCCTCCACCCAGGTTAGTGACGCTTGCACTTGTACTCTATTGCCATTTTTTTATTCCATTTTAATATGGTGACCAAAGAAAGAAAGAAAAAAATATAAAAAGAAAGAAAGAAAAAAAGAGAAAAAAGAAAGAAGAAATTCTTGGCATTACTTTGTAAAGTTTGATCATTTCTGTCCACAGGGATTATCTACACCGAATTATGCCGCAATATGAGCATGTGGCAACAGTTTCTGTTAATGCCGTTTGCTAAGCTTTTCTTTCTCGACCCTGAGGGCGGCTCCCAGACCACCCTGTACTGTGCCCTTCAAGAGGGCATCGAGGCTCTCAGCGGCCGCTATTTTTCCAACTGTGCCCTGCAACAGGTGGGACACAAAGGGCGAGATGATGCCCTGGCGAAGAAACTGTGGGAGGTCAGTGAGAGACTGACAGGTTTATCGTAATAAAGTTTGAATTCTGAAGCTCCAATCATTATGATAACCCTGTGCCTCATCATCTGCCTCCTACTGCTGTTTAGTTATACCTTATCACTGTATTGCAAGAAAATTATTTTGTAATAAACGATGTAGGTGTTTATGTGTGGATCTTATGCCTGTTATTTTTCTAAAACTAATAATATAATTGATGTATGATTTATATGGTTGCAATTTAAATGCCAGTGGTGGGCGTGTCAGTAAACATTCGTAAATCACCAGGGTAATATCAGACAATTGTATTCATTTATAAAAACTTTGGACATGTTCACACACAGAAAGAATAATATATATATTATATATATATTATACTTTTACTATACCTCACCATGCTTCTCTTCCCCAAACTGCCTTGTGTCTTTGTTTCTCAGGTTAGTGCCGGTTCGGGTGACTGCAGAAAAAAGTTTCTGTCTGCACCTATTCTGTCAAGTGTTTCAAAGTTTACCGCCATCATTGGTTTGCCAGCAAATCGCGAGTTCATCAATGACAGTGCCGAACTGACGGATTGCACACCACTGCTAAATACTAGTGTGACATACTAGAGTGCCCTAGGTGAAAATGTATAATGGCATACCCCACCCTGCCCCCCAAAGAGGTCACCAAGGAAGAACAAAAGATTTCACCCCCTCCCAACTCTGCACAGTAACCATAAATAGTTATGAATAGTATAGTAATAGTAGTAAATTGTAATAAGTACACTCCTGCATATGATTGTCGCCTAATTAACATGTTCCCGGGGCCACACGTGACCCCCTGGCAATGCATCGCAGACCACCTATTTGAAAAGCACTGTTGTACATTGCAGCTCCTTAACAATAAACATACAGGTGCATGTATATTTTTCATTCAAAGGATAATGGCAATGATACAATTTTTTTTCTCAAGCCACATCAGAAGAAAGAAACCAGGAGGAGAGCTGCATATGTACATCAACATACAACGGGCAGAGCAGAGACATCCATGCGGAAGGTGTTTTCAATAAAGTTAAAAATGTTCTGATGTTTTCTCCAGTTCCCTCCCACATGCCCAAAACATGCTTGGTAGGCCGATTGAGCTGTAGCAGCGATGTGTCTCGTGGTTGTTTATCTGAGTTATGGGAAATGGATGAATTCTCTGTCTGGTATCCACAGAGCAGGTATTTTGTTTTGGAATGCTCTGTGGCCTCGTCATGTCACTTGGGAGCTTGTCTCTTCCTTGAAAGAATTCAGGAGACATGTAATGTCATTAAGGAGGGCCAGTTGCACAATCCACTATGGGTCTCTCAACTCTTGACTATTGCTTCCCCTTGCTGTCCAATAAGGTGCTGATCTCAGGAAGAAGGCTCTAGCACAGGGGTGGGCAAACTTTTTGACTTGCGGGCCGAATTGGGTTCTAAATTTTGACCGGGGGGCCGAACCAGGAGCAGTTGGATGTAGTGTTTGTGTGAAGTAATATAAACGACCTGTAAAGGTCATTGCATAAAAGATTTGGGCCTTTAGTAGGTAGTAACGCATGGATATTCAAAAAAAGTTTTTTGAAAACAAATGCATTTATTAACAACGTTAAAAAAAAAAAAAAACATCCCTAAAAAACTGCTATCAGTGATTCTCATAAAATATGACACTGTTATTATGAATAACAGTCTCCATCACTTCAGTGCCTGCAGGTCAGATTAATGAAAGATGTATGTTTATCTTATGAGATCACATCAAACGGCAAACATTCTGACCAAATATATAATCTTGAAGAATCGGTGAAAGCATACATCCAAATAAAGTAATCAAAACGGCAACACGGTGAGGGGTATCTCAAAATCAGAGCAGAGTTTTAACTCAAACACCTGGTAACAGAGGTGAGGAAACGGGAAACACTTCCTTAAAGTAAGCCTTAAGAACTTTACAGGTTAAGATTAGTCACAAACAGGTGGTGCATCAATGTCCTTGAGCATCCTGCATTGTTTGAAAATGAGAATGGTCGCTAGTTTCAATCCCTGGTATTTGTACAGCTCATATTCAAAATGCATTTTTTTACAACAAACTTGAAAGCCTCCCCTTCATTTTCAATGGGAACAGTGTTGTTGGTCTCCCTTTTTTTGCTAGTATGTCATAGTCTGGAGTAAAATGTGTTGTGGCAATTCTTAGGAGAGATCCGAGGTGTTGGTCCGTTTACCTATATCTGTGACGGGTTGATGTTGATGTTCATGTGGCTGAACGTCACGTCGCGTACGTCGAGCCAAATTGGCCACTCTTTTTAAACACTCGGCACTCAGTGTCCACCTTGCTTTTCCTTGGGCGACTCATTTTAATGGAAGGATTCCAGGGCAGGGGAAGGTTTGTGCGTGCGTGGCTTTAGCGTAAAACTGTATCCGAAAGCTCGGCGCGCAGATTACAAGAATGCTGTCGTCACAGCCCACGCTCTAAATTCGGCCCTGAGACAAATAGAGCGCGAGTGCGCCATTTCCGTACTACTGAGTACGTACACGCACTTGTGTGTGTGTGCACCGAGCTTTCTGACACGGCTTCCGGTAGTAAATGCGCAGGCGAGTGGTTCCCCAGCTACTGGGGAAACGCAGTCATTGCAGGCAAAATGACCGAAAAAAAAAAAAAAAAAGTTTAATAATACAATTTATTTAGGGTTGGCGGGCCGGATTAAACGGTCCCGTGGGCCGGATGTGGCCCGCGGGCCGTAGTTTGCCCATACCTGCTCTAGCACTTTTCCACAACACAGCCATCTTCATTGTGCAACACTAAATTGCTGCTTCATAGTAGTCCTCGATTAACTGTCTGAACGGTCTGTGGTTTTAGTGTTTTTGAAACAATGTAATTGACCACATGCACAACAATTTGCATCACATTTTGAAATGCATTATTTCTGAGTTTTGACACCAGTTTTGATGCAATGAGTTTTGATGCAATGGAAGCAAATGAAATTTGGTATTTCATCCTTTTTTTTCATGAGACAACAAGACCCTTCTCTTTGCCTTGCGTACTTGGGGCACCATCAGTACACGTTTATGGATGGATTTAGATTTGTTCACATTTGAATCGCTATGCATTTAATAATCAGTTGTAAATATACATCTTCTGATGCATAGCTAGGGCAGCTCATCAGTGATGTTACCCAAGGTCATTGGGTGTTTCGGGTCTTTCGAACTTCATACACCCTTGCTCAGGCGACCCAGCCGAGGTTGATCAGGCCTCAGCTTGCGCCATAGCAGCACTTGACCACGGCTCCCCTCTCCTTATACAGAGCCACCTGTAGGCTTTCTCTGATGCCTCTGTGCTGTTGCAAATGGCTCTCCTCCTACTTCCTCCTGTAATGCCGAGTGCAGTGTAGGCTCTATACAGATACTGTCCCGCAAAGCCTCTGCACCCCAACTCCACAGGCAAGCACCTAGCCTTCCAGCCTTGTTTGTGGCAGTCGCTAACCAGGCTGTTAAAGTCCCCAATGATCATCGTCACACACACACATCTGGGTGTGGTGAAATTTATCCTCTGCATTTAACCCATCCCCATGTGATTTTAATCCATCCCCTGGGGGAGAGGGGAGCAGTGAGCAGCAGCGGTGCCGCGCTCGGGAATCATTTGGTGATCTAACCCCCCAATTCCAACCCTTAATGCTGAGTGCCAAGCAGGGAGGCAATGGGTCCCATTTTTATAGTCTTTGGTATGACCCGGCCGGGGTTTGAACCCACAACCTTCCAGTCTCAGGGCGGACACTCTACTACTAGGCCACTGAGCTGTCATACTTCCCTCTTGTCCGCTCCTCCATGCTATGACACAGTGAGCTCCAGCATGATGACGGACGGTCTTATTTGCCTCTGACACCAGCACGATGTCAGGTCTGAGGTTTGAGCAACATACTGGAAGAACTTCAGTTGGCTGCCCAAATCCAATGACAGTTGCCACTCCTGTGCAGTGTTGCGAAGCCCTGGTGTTTCTTTGAATGTTACTCTCCAGGTGTGATGAAGTGGATTCTTCACAGGCTTCGACCTCTGACAACTAGCGATACCACTACAGATGCTCTCTGCATTTGATCATGACATCATCAGTATCTGTGTTCCGTCTCATCTCAGACTACCTGCTCGGGGGACTATTGGCACCACTCTGAGGCTCTGGGCACTGTGGGGCGCTTCCTCACCCAGCTCCTCCTCTCTCACCAGATGCTTGACCTGTGCAGGCCACGGGAGATGTTAAACCTCACTTCATCTTCATCAAACCGATCTTTCACCAGTCTTGCTGTGTGTCGTGGTGCATTGTCATCCTGATACATGGCACCGCTTTCAAGATACAATGTTTGAACCGGATGCACATGGTCTTCCAGAATTGTTTGGTAGTCTTTGGCAGTGGCCCATCTAGCACAAGTATTGGGCCAAGCGAATACCATGATATGGTACTCCAAACCATCACTAATCCACCCCCATGCTTCACTCTGGGCATGCAATAATCTGGGTGGTATGCGTCTTTGGGGCTTCGCCACACTGTAACTATCCCGGATGTGGAGAAAACAGTAAAGGTGGATTCATCAGAGAACAATACATTTTTCACATTGTCCACAGCCCAAGATTTGCCCTCCTTGTACCATTGAAACCAAGGTTTGGCATTGGCACGAGTGATCAAAAATTTGGCTACAGGAGCCCGTATAGTTCCCCTGTGGAGCCCCTGACCGAAAGTCCTGGTGGAAACAGAAGAGTTGAGGTGCACATTTAATTCTGCCGTGATTTGGGCAGCTGTAGTTTTCGAGTAGAATCTGACCCGAACATCCCTTTCAGATGGCTTCCTCTTGCGTGCACAGTTAATCCCGTTTGATGTGGTTCGTCCTTCTTGTTGGTATGCTGACATTACCCTGTATACCGTGGCTCTTGATACATCACAAAAACTTGCTGTCAACAATTTGTCCTCTTTTGAATGCTGATATGTCACCCATAATATTGTGTGCATTGCAGTGTTTTGTGCAAAACTGTGCTCTTACCTTGCTAAATGAACCTTGACACGCTGCTCTTACTGGTGCAATGTGGAAACAATGAAAATTGGCCATCAGACTGGTCCAATTTAACCATGAAACCTCCCACACTAAAATGAGAGGTGTATATTCCTCAGGTGGTTGGCGCCCTTCAACATCTGCAATGTGGTTCTGCGGATGTTTTATTGTATTTTATTATTCTATTGTGGTGAGTGCCCTCTTTGCAGTGGCATGCTGGGCAGCATCAAGAAGAGGGATGCCTCCCTTCTGGACAAACTGGTGAGGAAGGCAGGTTCTGTTGTGGGCACAGAGCTACCTGGTCTGACATCTGCGGCAGAATGGGTGTTGGCCACACTGCTGTCCATCAAGCACAACCACATCCACCCACTGCACAGCACCATCTCCAAGCAGAGGAGTAGCTTCAGTGACAGGCTGCTGACACGGTCCTGCTCCACGGAAAGACTGAGGGGATAATTTCTCCTCCACGCCGTGAGACTTTTTAACTCAACACGGGGCACAGGGGTACAATCACAGACATGATCTTGGGTTAATGTTTGACATGTTTAACATGATTAATGTTTAGTGTTTATTTATTTATTTATACATTACTGGTGCTTGACACGAATTTGATGAGAATATAGTGCATATTTGTTATTTTATCCTCTGTTTATGTTCCTGCTCTTGGGTATTGATATTGCTGGACGCTGATCAACCAATAGACCTATGCGAATCACAGATCCCAACTATGGGCAACAATTCTTTTCTTGGTTATTTTTATTAATACTTTTATAATTATTACCATACAATAATAATAATAGTAATAATAAATAGATTTTATTTGGGGGCGGCTCGGTGGCGCACTGGGTAGCACGTCCGCCTCACAGTTAGGAGGGTGCGGGTTCGATTCCACCTCCGGCCCTCCCTGTGCGGAGTTTGCATGTTCTCCCCGAGCCCGCGTGGGTTTTCTCCGGGCACTCCGGTTTCCTCCCACATCCCAAAAACATGCTTGGTAGGCCGATTGATCACTCCAAATTGTCCCTAGGTGTGAGTGCGAGTGCGAATGGTTGTTTGTCTCTGTGTGCCCTGCGATTGGCTGGCAACCGGTTCAGGGTGTCCCCCGCCTACTGCCCGATGACGGCTGGGATAGGCTCCAGCACGCCCGCGACCCCCGTGGGGACTAAGCGGTTCAGAAAATGGATGGATGGATGGATGGATTTTATTTGGCAGCGCCTATCTAGACATCTACAAAAAAATTAAAACAATAATTACAAACACCATATTATTGTTATCATTAAAAAGTCAGTATCAGAGATAATGGTCATTTTTGCTTGATATAGAATTAGTACCAAAATATATGCACACCACCTCTGAAAGTATAAGTATATAATGTTTATGTAGTTAACCTTTCATTCAGTATTTCAATAACGGAATCTCCACATTGTTAAATCAGGAATAAGGAACAAAATATTAGGTTGTGTTGAAAGATTACTACTGAGTGTTTAGTTTCATCCTTTTAATTTGTGATACAATAATACAATATAACAATTTCAACACATTACATTTTACACTCCAGCTGAAGTTAGTTATATTCCCGTATACAATATGTTCCAGAGTAAAACTACTGTCTGGGTGTTTTACTGCAATTACATGGAACCAGTTGACATAAAAGCTGCAAGGTTACAAAAACAAATTGATGCAAAACACATTGGTCAAATGTCTCATTCATTAACATGTTTTTGATTTGTTGTAATGGTAAATATTGTAACTGTCAGTGCCGCATTAAATCAAGTAGGTAGAGGTAAAACATATTTTCATATTATTTAAATGTACAGCAGGATTTTCTGAACTGTTTTCTTGTGCTCTTGAAATCAGCACCGCTTTACTCTGTTTGAATGCAAGAATACATTCATTCACATGGGGGCAGTAGCGTAACAGCAGCTCATATCCCATCCTTCCCTCATTGAAGACTTTTCCTTGAAGCAAGGTTGCTGAAGACCTTAACCTAGAAGACCTATGGATTCTTCTTCATTATGACCGCTGATTATTAACAGGGGGTTGGCAAGAAAGCCAGGTCATCTGGGTTGTTTTGTAATTACTCAGCAGTCATAGACGTAGACTTCAGTTAACCCCATTGTTGGGGATGCTCACTCTTGGGCAAGCTATTCTAATCCACCCATAAACCATTCCATTGACCATTTACTTTTCTTCTCATCTGCCGCATGCTAAAGCTACTTCAGTTCGGACATTTTTCCTCAAGTCGGCATGGTGCTGGACCTTACTTGCCCCTCATCTTTGCATTAGATGTGTAGTCTCCAAATGGCGGACCGGGGTCCAAGTCCAGACCCCAAGACCATATTGTCTGGACCTCCAAGCATTTAAATTAAATAGTACTGAATTAAAAAGATAATAATTACATCGTAAGTAATTTTTAAACAGTTGTGTGTAAGGACAGCTCTGTTTACCTTGTAGGCAGTCTTGTCTACATTCTACCGTGGCACCATTGAGAGCGTCCTCACCAGTTGCATCGCTGTCTGGGGTGGTAACTGCACTGAACAGAACTTGAAGGCCCTGCAGCGCATAGTGAATACGGCTGGTAAGATTATTGGTGCTTCGCTCCCCTCCCTGAAAGACATTTACACCTCCCATCTCGCCCGCAAGGCAACCTCGATTGCCAGAGATGTGAGTCACCCGGCTCACTCTTTGTTTGACCTTCTGCCCTCTGGGAAGAGGTACAGGAGCCTGCGCTCCCGCACCACCAGACTCGCCAACAGCTTCTTTCTCCAGGCTGTTAGGGCCCTGAACTCGCTACCCCCTTCTGCGTAGCGTGCGGCACTGTTGCGCTATTTTCGGGAATGTCTGCTGTACGCGCACTTGCTCCTTTTTTTTCTGCTCCTCTTATTTATTTATTTATTGTTGTGTTATTTATTCATTATTTATTCAGCACACTTTTGTTATACTTGTTTACTTGTTTGTCTGTTGTGAGCCATGTCTTGTCACCGTGGGATAGGGGGGAACGAAATTTCGGTTTCTTTGTGTGTCTTTGGCATGTGGAGAAATTGACAATAAAGCTGACTTTGACTTTGAAAAGGACCTAGACCCGCTCCAGTCAGAACTGCCTTGTGTCCGAATTTACAAGCTGCATCCGCCGAATGCTGTTTTTTTTACTGGTTTTTAGGCTACAGGATGTCATTACCGGAGTGACCTAGGGGTACGTCACGTGACATGCGAATGCCAGTCAAACATAGAGCTGAAGAAACAAAGCACTCAAATACAAGGTTTTGAGCGCTTTGGAATTTGTAGATTGACCAGTATTTACCCATATAAATTAGGTTTCTGGTAAATGTATCGTAGGGTGACCAGACGTCCTCTTTTTCTCTGACATGTCCTACTTTTGAGCCCTAAAAAAAATGTCTGGGGGGAATTTCAAAATCGTCCAGGATTTTGTCTGACATAATACATGTATAGTACATTGTCAATAGAATTGCCACTATGTTCCATCCATCCATCCATCCATCCATCCATCCATCCATCCATCCATCCATCCATCCATCCATCCATCCATCTTCATGCTGAAGCCTATCCCAGTAGTCATCGGGCAATCGGCGAGGGACACCCTGAACCGGTTGCCAGCCAATCGCAGGGCACACAGAGACGAACGACCATCCGCACTCGCACTCACACTAGGGGCAATTTGGAGTGCTCAATTGGCCTACCAAGCATGTTTTTGGGATGTGGGAGTATACCGGAGTGCCCGGAGAAAACCTACACGAGCCTCATCCTCATCCAGTCAGGAATGTCGCCCAAACGCTCTTTTTTTTAGGAGAAAACCTACGCGGGCACGGGGAAAACATGCAAATTCCACTGTGTCACTCCAAATCGTTAAATCCATCGATCGTCCTTTATGTAAAGGATGCCGCGTATGCCCCGCGCCGCTGACGTCGGACTCGTCGTGAGTTGCAGTTCTAAATATTCCAGACACATATAACAATATATAAAGTATATATCAAATAACTATCATATAAACAACAATATTATCAAACCATCTGTGTCACTCTAAATCATTAAATCCATCGATAAAATTCCTCGTCCTTTGTCAACAACGCCGCTGACGTCAGCCTCGTCGTTATTCCACAGAGCTAGTATATAACTATATTGTAGCGTTAACAAAGTACCACGAAAGACGTGGGTTTGGTACACGGCTCTTTATTTAACAAAACAAGAGTTCAACGAGCCAACAACTACTGAACTGTAACGATAAAAACATATACAAGTTGCTACACAAAATAAAATACAGTGGGGCCTCAGTTTTCGAACGTCCCGGTTCTCGAACAAATCGGTATTCTAACAAAAAATTCGAGATTTTTTTGCTTCGGATGTCGGATGAAATTCGGTTGTCGAACCTCGCGAGATGAGCCGAGAGGACCCGCATGCCAACTGACTCCGTTCATTATTACGTTCTCGTTACTCTGAGGATTGCATCAACTCTAATCATGCCTCCAAAGGAAGCAAGTGGGAGCAGTATAGCCATCCTAAATGATGTCAGCCTCGTCGTTATTCCACAGATCTAGTATGTCAAAGTCAAAGTCTGCTTTATTGTCAATTTCTTCAAGACACACAAAGAGATCAAAATTGCGTTTCCTACTATCCCACGGTGACAAGACATATTACATATTAAATATATATATATATTAACTTTTGAACGGTAGTATATATATATATATATATATATATATATATATATATATATATATATATAGTGAAGGGATAGGGTCGAAAGACAAAAAACCCGCATAGCCACGATAACAGATAGGCTCACATCTCTTTGGATAAAGTACATAAGCAGACAAGTATATTCACGTAATCAACCAATAAGGACGACATAACTAGACATTCTTTGATAATACGATAATAACAGAAGTTGCTACAACTTCACGATTTAATATGTATTTCTGTGCACTGCAAAATAAATGTCTTTTGATATATTGCCCAAATAGCTGAATGACCTTTAAAGAACTGTGTAATGCATGCCTGATGTTTTTCTCTAAATCATGGACACGGCCAGAGTCGTCGTGACCGTTCAGTATTTGAGTATATCTTGTGTTTTATAACTTGTGTTTTGACTAAACGTCATATGTTGCCTAATGCGAGACGCCAACTTTTTGATTACTACTGAACGTTCTGCACAGAGGGAAATATTTTGGCCTAACAAAGAAAAGATACGGTTGGAAACATGATTAAACTAAGAATATAATGACGTAAGCAAAGACATGAAGTATCAAAAGCACAAACTTTACATAGTCAGGTAAGAGCAATAGATTAATGATGTCACAGCCAAAAGCTAACATAAATTCGCACAAGATGACACAATTGGAAGAATGAGGTACGATAGTGTATGTCCAAGATTGGAGGAGAATGTTCACAGGAGAACTCGGCCAAAGATGATCGCCAAGGCCGAGAGACGGGATGGAAGACAACAGCCCCCTCCACACACACAGACACACCAACAGCCCCCCCCACCAACACACCGAATCGCCCATAACCAGCACCACTCCCATGGAAGCAGACTCTCCTTCGAACTTGCCCCACCCCGAAGACTCATCGCCCATCAATCCCGGCCCACAATGTGCTACTGAATATAAAACTGATCTGACAACCTTGGACTTTGCCTTTTCCTGAATGGAGACTTTCCGCTCTTGAAGGGCCCAGCGCTGTATTGTACTTTCCTGAAAACAGAGCTTTTTGAACAAGAATTGTGATTGAACTCAACCAATCTGTGTAAGTCTAATTTCTGCTTCAGTGTCTTTGCATTTTCCTAAATCTGAAGAAATCAAACGAACACGCAGTGAGTAAATTGGATAACAGGTGATTGGCAAAGGCTTGTGCCGTGAGGCGCATCTAGCGCGCTCCCTAAATTGTGGACCAAATCCAACAATATATATATATATATATATATATATATATATATATATATATATATATATATATATATATATATATACTACCGTTCAAAAGTTTGGGGTCACCCAAACAATTTTGTGTTTTCCATGAAAAGTCACACTTATTCACCACCAAACGTTGTGAAATGAATAGAAAATAGAGTCAAGACATTGACAAGGTTAGAAATAATGATTTGTATTTGAAATAAGATTTTTTTTACATCAAACTTTGCTTTCGTCAAAGAATCCTCCATTTGCAGCAATTACGGCATTGCAGACCTTTGGCATTCTAGCTGTTAATTTGTTGTGGTAATCTAGAGAAATTGCACCCCACGCTTCCAAAAGCAGCTCCCACAAGTTGGATTGGTTGGATGGGCACTTCTTGCGTACCATACGGTCAAGCTGCTCCCACAACAGCTCAATGGGGTTCAGATCTGGTGACTGCGCTGGCCACTCCATTACCGATAGAATACCAGCTGCCTGCTACTGCTCTAAATAGTTCTCGTACAATTTGGAGGTGTGTTTGGGGTCATTGTCCTGTTGTAGGATGAAATTGGCTCCAATCAAGCGCTGTCCACTGGGTATGGCATGGCGTTGCAAAATGGAGTGATAACCTTCCTTATTCAGAATCCCTTTTACCCTGTACAAATCTCCCACCTTACCAGCACCAAAGCAACCCCAGACCATCACATTACCTCCTCCATGCTTAACAGATGGCGTCAGGCATTCTTCCAGCATCTTTTCATTTGTTCTGCGTCTCACAAACGTTTTTCTTTGTGATCCAAACACCTCAAACTTGGATTCATCCGTCCACAACACTTTTTTCCAGTCTTCCTCTGTTCAATGTTTGTGTTCTTTTGCCCATCTTAATCTTTTTCTTTTTTTGGCCAGTCTCAGATATGGCTTTTTCTTTGCCACTCTGCCCTGAAGCCCAGAATCCCGCAGCCGCCTCTTCACTGTAGATGTTGACACTGGTGTTTTGCGGGTACTATTTAATGAAGATGCTAGTTGGGGACCTGTGAGGCGTCTGTTTCTCAAACTAGAGACTCTAATGTACTTATCTTCTTGCTCAGTTGTGCAACGCAGCCTCCCACTTCTTTTTCGACTCTGGTTAGAGCCTGTTTGTGCTGTCCTCTGAAGGGAGTAGTACACACTGTTGTAGGAAATCTTCAATTTCTTAGCAATTTCTCGCATGGAATAGCCTTTATTTCTAAGAACAAGAATAGATTGTCGAGTTTCAGATGAAAGTTCTCTTTTGCTGGCCATTTTGAGCGTTTAATTGACCCCACAAATGTGATGCTCCAGAAACTCAATCTGCTTACAGGAAGGTCAGTTTTGTAGCTTCTGTAACGAGCTAAACTGTTTTCAGATGTGTGAACATGATCGCACAAGGGTTTTCTAATCATCAATTAGCCTTCTGAGCCAATGAGCAAGCACATTGTACCATTAGAACACTGGAGTGATAGTTGCTGGAAATGGGCCTCTATACACCAGATATTGCACCAAAAACCAGACATTTGCAGCTAGAATAGTCATTTACCACATTAGCAATGCATAGTGTATTTCTTTAAAGTTAAGACTAGTTTAAAATGATCTTCATTGAAAAGTACAGTGCTTTTCCTTCAAAAATAAGGAAATTTCAATGTGATCCCAAACTTTTGAACGGTAGTATATATATATATATATATATATATATATATATATATAATATATATATATATGTATATGTATATATAATATTATATTGGTCCACGGACAAACAAAACATTCAAGTAAACAATACAAAAAGTAAAAACAAGAAGGCACATACAATGAATAAATAAGAGCAATGAATAAATAATAAATAAATAAATAAGAGCAACATGGTTGAAATGGAGCAATTCTGCATACAGCAGACAGTCAGAATATAGCACAAAAGTACAGGAGAAGTAGTGCAAGGCAGCCAAAACGTGGCCCAAAAGGCCAGGACGTTATGCAGCCGAGGGTGGAGGGGGGAGAGAGTTCAGGATCCTAACAGCTTTCTTCGCCAGTGATGCAGTGTTGGTGGTCCAGGAGAGGTCCTCACTGATGTGCACCTCCAGGAATCTGGTGCTGCTCACTCTCTCCACCACAGCACTGTCGATGGTCAGTGGCAGGTGTTGGGCGTGACCCTTCCGGAAGTCAACAACAATCTCTTTGGTCTTGCTGACGTTCAGCAGGAGGTTGTTGTCCCTGCACCATGCGGTCAGAAGGTCGACCTCTGACCTGTATTGAGTCTCGTCGCCCTTGGTGATGAGACCCACCGGAGTCGTGTCATCAGCAAATTTCACTATGCGGTTGTTGCTGTAGGTTGCACTGCAGTCATGCGTCAGCAGGGTGAAGAGCAGCGGACTGAGCACGCAGCCTTGGGGGGCCCCCGTGCTCAGTGTGATATAACTATATTGCAGCGTTAACAAAGGACCAGGAAAGACATGGGTTTGGTAAACGGCTCTTTATTTAACAAATCAAGAGTTCAACGAGCCAACAACTACTGCACTGTAACGATAAAAACATATACAAGTTGCTACACGAAATAAAATATATCAAATAACTATAACATAAATAGTTCACCGCCACACGGCCCCAAGCACCGGCATCAACTTCCAGGCGTGTGGCAGCGTGGACTTCCATCCCCGGAGGAGACACTTCCAGCCGCGGAGGTGGCTGGGACCTCCGTAGAGTAGGACCAGTCGTGCGTAGGAGCAGTGTCCGACCCCCATCCACCGTCCCCAGACAGCCAGCTGCCGAGCGCCGGCCCCTGACTTCCAGCCACGGAGGTGGAAGAGAGGTTCGTAGAATAGGACCGGGTGTGCGTAAAAGCCATGTCTGAGCCCCATCCACCGTCCCTGGACAGCCACCCGGCCGAGCGCCGGCCCCCGACTTCCATCCACGGAGGTGAAAGAGAGCTCCGTAGAGTAGGACCGGGCGTGCGTAAAAGCCATAATAGTTTTTCAAACCTTCTGTGTCACTCCAAACCATTAAATCCTTCATACTCTTCGTCCTCCGTGTCACGTACAAACAAAGCCGCTAATGATGCCGGTAGTACGTGGGGCCCTTCGTCATCTTTGTCATCCCGTGATCGAATCTTTGTCCTTTATGTAAATAACTGCCGCGCCGCTGACGTCACTTGCAGTTCAAATTACAGTAATCCCTTGCTACATCGCGGTTCGTTTATCGCGGTTTCACTTTTTAATTTTTTTTATTTTGAAAATTTGTGAAAAAAATTCACATCAAAGTCAAAGTCAAAGTCAAAGTCAAAGTCTCCTTTATTGTCAATTCCTCCGCATGTCAAGACACACAAAGAGATCGAAATTACGTTTCTCACTATCCCAGGGTGACAAGACAGAGTTCACAACGCACATACAAGTAAACAACACAGGAAAAATAACATAAGAAGTCAACATCAATGAACAATAAGCGTGATAGCACGCTAGCCGCTCCCGATGCACAGCAGAGTCCGGTAAGATGACAGTCAACCAGGCCACTGTGAACACGAGCACACAGCAGGCACGCACTGTCCGGTTCGTGGATCCTATCAGGCGAACGCAACCCATCTTGTCGTCCCGCGAACGAACGTACGCCAGGAGAATGGAAGGCACGGATGGGCGAGCTGGGTTGGCCGCAAGCCTGGCCCGACGTCTCCGCGCTGGCCCCTCTTCCGCTGCCTCGCAGACCCGCTGCCGACGCATCCCAACAATGCTCCAGGACGGAGCAGTCCGAGCTCAGGACGCAGTCCAACCGGGGGAGGAAGAGCAGGCCAGTCCGGCGTCGCTCCATGACGAACCAGTCCGAGCGCTAACACCAGCAGCAAATCTCTCCACACCAAAGTCCAGAACGCCATAAAACCCACTTCCGCCGATGTTGAGCAGAACATGCCCGCCGCACTAGTAGCACGACGTATCACACGAGACGAATACACACAAAACTGCCAGACAAACACTCAGTAAACACTCACAAAACACCGAACGGGACAGAGAGTGGCCGCTGCGTGTGCACGCGCCGCCATCTTGAATAGGCAAAAAAATATATAAGTCGCTCCTCAGTATAAGTCGCCCCCCCCCACCCAAACTATGGAAAAAAACGCGACTTATAGTCCGAAAAATATGGTAATACATTTTTCTAGTCTTACCAGTTAGTGAGTAATAATACATTGCATAAAGAAATCTCCATGCGTGTGCGGCTTCGATTTCCCCTCCAGCCCTCCCTGTGTGAAGTTTGCATGTTTTCCCCGTGCCTGCGTGGGTTTTCTCCGGGCACTCCGGTTTCTTCCCACTTCCCAAAAACATGCATGGTAGGCTGATTGAGCACTCTATATTGCCCATAGGTGTGAGTGTGTGTGTGGATGGTTGTTCATCTCTGTGTGCCCTGCAACCAGTTCAGGGTGTCCCCCGCCTACTGCTCGATGACGGTTGGGATAGGCTCCAGCACGCCCGCGACCCCCGTGGGGAAAAGGGGTACAGATAATGGATGGGTGGAAGTCTCCATGCATTACATTCATTATGTTACATACACATACGTACGTTGCATTCACTCATTCACTTTTGTTCCTGCTGTTGAATCAAAGACCCATTCCCATTGTGCTAATTGAGGTTGACGGGCCCACATCCTCAGAACAACATAGCAAATAGAGAGAATTATCTTAAAGTATTAAATTGTGTGAGACCCCCCTTAGGGCACCTCTTTCCCCACTCACCACCAATAACACCAAACACACCTTGGAAAAACACACTGTAGTGGACTTTATATTTTCATTAAAATACATTGCATTATAAGTAAATGAGAAGACAGCAACAGCACAGAACAATGTGAAATAAGGAAACAGAAAATTTTAATATATTAATTCGAACAAAATTCCGATTAAAATTATGATTAGATGCACTGTTTCCACTGACACTAAAAATATTGATCCAATTAGGACCGTTCATGCGTCACGAAACAAATCATTCTGACATATGCATATCGACCAAATACACAAGAAACAATAGTAAAAGTAGTAGCCTTTGCTACTACTGTTTTTACCATGTAAAAAAACACTGCTTCATCCATTTCTATTTTAAATGTTATTTTGCGTATTGTTTGATTTTTAATACATGAATGAACAGGTGGCCAGCAGTACGTTCTACTGCATGCAATGATGAACCGAGGGATACGGCCACTTCCTGGAATGACAAAAATGTATACTAACGTCACAGACATGCGCAGTAAAGGCGGTTTGTTATGAAAGTTCAAAATGTGTTTACATGCATGCCGATGGGATTATCAAGCAAAAGAAAACACCACTCTTGTTCAGAATAAAATGTTGATCGGAACGGGCTTGATCCAGTCAGAATATTCAGAATAGGGTGTGTACATGAAGCATTTTTTATTCAGATCAATCTTATAATCCGAATAAATGTCCCTCTGTAAATGTAGCCTATGATATTTAGATTTAATTGGGATGTAGTGTTTTTTTTATAATTACATCTCCATTTACAAGTAGTTCCAGATTTACAATTACCATTTCTTATTTTCACATTGATCACCAAAAGTCAACACATTTATGTAGAGTTTTTGCAACATCAGGGAAAGGTATGAAATTTATTTTATCCGTACCGCTTATCCTCACGAGGATCGCAGGTGTGCTGTCGCCAAAAGGTATCTGTTATGCAAAACAACAAACCCCTCCCCCTTTGACTCTCAGCTAAAATGTGTATAGATATACCAAAACATTCAATAAATTACTTCCTTCCAACATTGACAACCGGTGAGAGGAAACATGTCAAACCCAATTTGCTACCATAAACCGAAAATAGACAGTCGCTATTGAGCTATTGATTAATTCATTGATGGTGGGCATTGTCTCTGTGATTGTTTGGGTGGCAGTGAGAAATGAACGGAGGTGGGTTGTTGTACTGCTGGGATGTCTGTTTATCCAAGGTCACAGGCCAAGGCTGTGTTTGGCGCTATTCATGGGAACAAGTTTCTGATGTCAATACTTTGGGGATTTTGTCTATTCATTAGCTCTCAATCAGAATGAGGCCTCCAGCCATTTGGGACATGATTGTAGGCCAGGTCACTCTGTTTGGGCCATACAAGCATGACAAGAAGCAATGCAGTACAGTATTACATTAATTCACAGGGCGCCTGTGTCAGAGAGTAAGTTTTATTAGCAACAAGACTTGTATTCATACTGCAAACGTTAAATTCTTCAGTGGCTCACGCTTATCACCTGTATTTCTTAAAAATTGAAGTAGAGCAGTTTTTGTCCTTGTCCTTGCGTAGTGGCACATACACAGAGGCATGGAGAGTGACGCCTCCGGTTAGTTGGGTTCCTCGTGGGTAGTGTTGGGCAAATTACTTCTAAAATGTAATACATTACATATTACTAGTTGCTTGCATTTGTACATAATGTTTCTTTACAAGATAGATAGATAGATAGATAGATAGATAGATAGATAGATAGATAGATAGATAGATAGATAGATAGATAGATAGTGTTGCGTATTGTTTGAGATGTCCGTTGTTGAGCAAGGAAAAACAAAGATGTGGAGTAACAGTTGGTTGAAGATTGACAAGATCTTGGCTTGTTTAATGGCGGCCAGTACACGAGGCACGGCAGCAGATGAAACAACAACCCCCATCTCCAGGCCAGAAGGTTTTATACTGTCCGGAAAAGGTGGGAAAGCGTCACCTGACTATTTGGTACCTATGTGTATTGGGAGGTTACCGCCCCTATGTGTGTGTGTTTGTGTGTGTGTTGTGTCCGCCGTCTGTGCCCATGTGGCCACAAAGTTCTTGGTGGGTGCAGTATCCATGTCCTGATTGAGCAGTTATGTTTATATAAAATAAGATTTGCACAAATATGAACATGAAAAAGTATATGAGTTTGTCTGATTGAGCAGTTATGTTTATATAAAATAATAAGATTTGCACACATATGAACATGAAAAAGTAAACAAGTTTGTCTAACTTAAAATATGTACGCGTTGCTGTTTCACCCACTTCAATAGATAGCAGGCAGACGGGCAGGCGGGCAGGCAGGTCAGGCAGGCCAGGCGGGCTCGGCAGGCGGGCGGGCGGCAGGTCAGGCAGGCCAGGCAGGCCAGGCAGGCAGGCCAGGCAGGCAGGCAGGCAGGCAGGCAGGCAGGCAGGCAGGCAGGCAGGCAGGCAGGCAGGCAGGCAGGCAGGCAGGCAGGCAGGCAGGCAGGCAGGCACAGGCAGGCAGGCAGACAGACAGACACTTTATTGATCCCAGGGGGGAAATTCAGTTTTCCAGGGGCATGTACTGTCACGTCTCGTCCCCAACTGCTCCACTGTGTGTCTGTTGTCTTGGTTTCTGTCTGTGTGCTCGCCCCTCCCCTCCTGTGTGCCCATGATCAGTGTGATTGTTCCCACCTGCCTCTCGTTACCTGTCGTGTATAAAAGTCCTGTCTGCCCCTCACTCCCTGTCGGATCATTGGTATTGGTATTGGTATTGGTATTGTTATTGGTTTGGTTTTGGTCATTGGTTTTGGTTCCTGTCGTTCGGTGTGTTGTCCTGTCTTGGTGCCGTCATGTCCTGCTGTCTTGTTTCACGTCCCGGTCAGTCAGTCAAGTTATTGTTTGCTATGTCATGTCAGTTGCCTTTTGTGTTCCGCCAATAAACCCTGGTCCAAGCTGCACTTGGTCGTCCTGCTCCATGCTGCACAACACCCGATCCGTGACATGTACCCAGCATTCAGAGTGGGTACATAAAAAACATACTGATGACATGAGCGCAACTATTGAGTTGCCTTTTCTAAAAGCCTAGTGAGGCTTCTAGAAAAGGCTGCCACTCACAACGGTGTCACAAAAGAAAACCAATAAGTACAACAAGATACAAGACATCAAAGGCAAAGCAACAAAGAAAATACGCTGTAACAAAAGAAAAAACTAACTCCAGGCCAGCTGATGAGAGGCCTAAACAATGTAAAACAAATGGAAGAATAAACGACTACAATGGACTCTTATTTAATACAGTAAGTGTAATGTAATGTAGGTCTAATTGGAGTTGCCATCGTGTGACATCATCAGCATCTGCTTAAAGAGTATATTGGTTGCTAACAGCCAATCAGAATGAGCAACATTTTACGCACGGCAATTGATGGCACAAAATGTATTAAAATCGTATCTGAAAAGCATGATGACTCTTATTTCTTTACTTGCTATTTTCTACTTAGGTTTGATTCTGTTTTTATTTTGAATACGGTATTTTTCTGACTAAAAGTCGCTCCGGAATACCCATAAAATGCACAACAACGTGAAAAAAAACATATTTAAGTCGCTCCGGAGTATAAGTCGCATTTTGGGGGAAATTTATTTGACAATATCCAACACTAAGAACAGACATGAACGAGGAACAACAGGCTAAACGATAGGTATGCTAACGTGACATAAACACAAACGAAGAGCTGAGAACGGGCCTGACGTAACATTCAGAGTTATTCAAATAACTATTACATAAATCAAAGTTATAACACGTTTATAAAACCATCTGTGTTACTCCAATTCATTAAATTCATCGATCGTCCTTTGTCAACAATGGGTGCGCGCCGCTGACGGCGCTTGCACTTCAAAATATTCCACAGGCCCATATAACGATATATAATTTATATATCAAATAACTTATATAAGCAATAATATTATCAAACTATCTGTGTCACTCTAAATCATTAAATCAAATTCCTCGTCCTTTGTCAACAACGCCGCACGTGCGCCCTGACGTCAGCCTCGTCGTTATTCCACAGATCTAGTATATAACTATATTGTAGCATTAACAAAGTACAAGAAAAGACATGGGTTTGGTAAACAGCTCTTTATTTAACAAAACAAGAGTTCAACGAGCCAACAACTACTGAACTGTAACGATAAAAACATATACCAGTTGCTTCACGAAATAAAATATATCAAATAACTATAACATAAATAGTTAGCCGCCACACGGCCCCAAGCACCAGCGTGGACTTCCATCCCCAGAGGAGGCACTTCCAGCCACGGAGGTGGAAGAGAGCTCCATAGAATAGGACCGGGCGTGCGTAAAAGCCATGTCTGAGCCCCATCCACCGTCCCCGGACAGCCACCCGGCTGAGCAACGGCCACCGACTTCCATCCACGGAGGTGAAAGAACGCTCCGTAGAGTAGGACCGGGCGTGTGTAAAAGCCATGTCCGAGCCCCATCCACTGTCCCTGGACAGCCACCCGGCCGAGCGCCGGCCCCAGACTTCCATCCACGGAGAGTAAAGAGAGCTCCGTAGAATAGGACCGGGCGTGCGTAAAAGCCATAATAGTTTTTCAAACCTTCTGTGTCACTCCAAATCATTAAATCCTTCAAACTCTTCGTCCTCCGTGTCACTTACAAACAAAGCCGCTAATGATGCCGGTAGTACGAGGGGCCCTTCGTCATCTTCGTCATCCCGTGATAGATCTTTGTCCTTTTTGTAAACAACCGCCGCACCGCGCCGCGCCCCGCCGCGCCGCGCCCCGCCGCGCCGCTGACGTAACTTGCAGTTCAAATTACAGTAATCCCTTGCGACATTCTGGTTCGTTTGTCGCGGTTTCACTTTTTTTTTATTCGAATTTGAAAAATTTGTGAAAGAATTCACATATAAGTCGCTCCTCAGTATAAGTCGCCCCCCCACCCAAACTATGAAAAAAAACGCGACTTGTAGTCTGAAAAATCCAGGACATACATACAGTATATACTTCAGGACCGACAACAGTGTCACTACTGGCCCATACTTGAAATTCAAATTACAGTAATCCCTTGCTACATCGCGGTTCGTTTATCGCGGTTTCACTTTTTTTGGGGGGGGAAAAAATTCACATATAAGTCGCTCCTCAGTATAAGTCGCCCCCCCACCCAAACTATGAAAAAAAAAAACGTGACTTATAGTCCGAAAATTACAGTATATGTTTTGTATATCCATTTCATGAAACCGTGACTGATTTGTCTCAGAAACAATGACTGCTCAGCTATGTTCTTGGTTATTCCTTGTTGGTAAAATGACTGGGGACTTTTTCCCTAAAAGTACAAATTTCTAATGAGAAATGATAGCCAACTTGAGTCAAGCCCCGAAGCATTTAAAGTAAACCACATTGTGTCCGGTAAATAGTGTGATTATCTGTAATTGATGTATGGAGTTGATTCAAACGCAGTGGTCAGATAGAGTAGGGAAGGTTTTGTACGCCTGTTTGAAATTGGAATAAACACAGTCCCGTGATTTTTTGCCTCTGGTGGCACAGTTTACATATTGGACAAATTTAGGGAGCACAGACTTTAGACACGCCTGATTGAAGTCGCCGACAACGATAAAGATACCATGAGGATGGGCGAGTTGCTGTTAGTTTAGTGTGGCGAGCAGGATGCTAAGCGCTATGCTAATGTTAGAGTCTGCTGATATGTAAACAGTGGTCACGATAACTACTGTCAGTTCTCTTGGTAGATAAAAGGGTCTGAATGATACTGCTAACACTTCTAAGTCAGGAGCACTGCCGCGTCGGGAATCAGCAGGTGAAGTCCCCCCTCGGTGACGAAAATAACGCTACAGTTGTGGACAAAGCTGTCGGAGAGAAGTCTCCTCTGTGTTTCTTGACTACTGTCCGGAGGCAAGCAGGAAAAACTGTTGGAGAAGCGACCAGCAACCCTTGCCCATGCTTATGAGCTAGCCCAACAACATGAGAAATTGATAAGGGCTGCGATGTATGTCACCAGTGCCACGCAGTTGTGAGCTACGCTTACGGAAGTCGACCCCGGGCTGCTGTTGTCAGAGAGAAAGAGGAGTCTACCACCGAAGCTCTATCTACAGCCAGCCCTTCACCAAGAGTATTTGTCCCACACACACCCTCGAAATGCAATGACACTAAAAAGGGTGGGGTTCGCTGCCATAATTGTCAACGTTGGGGCTACATCCAAAGGCAGTGTCTCTTCTCTCACAAAACCACAAGGGCCCCGGACTTAGGCGGTCACCCTTGCAACAGCCCTGAACCAACAACGCAACCTGGAGGCTTACAACTAGGATATGAAAATTCATTTTCTACAACTCAATATTCTTTTCAATATCTTGCGTGCCCCCCCCGAGCTTTTATGCATGCTTGACAACGTCGCAGCATGCTCCTAATGAGACGACGAATGGTGTCTTGTGAGATGTCCTCCCAGATCTGTCTAAGGGCATCAGTGAGCTCCTGTAAAGTCTGAGGAGCAACCTGGCGGCATCTGATGGACCGAAACATTATGTCCCAGAGGTGTTCTATCGG